>NC_042626.1:53293167-54743970 GCF_901001135.1 Rhinatrema bivittatum
CAATTGAGTGTTCTCCATTGCAGGTCCCTGTTGATAAAATTCACTACCGCAATTCCTATGTCTGATCTCTTGTCCAAAAACATTCAAAGTACAGCTAAATACCTACCTATTCCAGACTGCTTTTTTAGAGAGTTAGATTTCTCTCAAGTGGGCATGGTCCTGTATCTCCTCCATAATTTATTTTTTGGCACTGCAGTCCCCCCACTTCTGAAAGCATTATTGTTGATCAAGCTGATGTGTTTATTTATGCAATTGCTGCTTTGCATTTTTATTTATGTTTTTGTAATCTGCTGTGAACAATGGAGCATGCAGAATATAAATTTTAAAAATAAAATACTTGCTCAAATGGCAATTCAGGGAAGGTGTCAACTCCTGTTATAAACAGAGCTACATGAACACCCCTTATTTGCATTTCCACTGCAAATCTGCAGAAAGTGGCAGGCACTGCTGCTATGAAATGAGCCCTTGGAAAGGATTCAAATGTAACCCAGCTCTATACATCACCTTTTCGTGACTTCATTCTTGCACATTGGGCACTCCGTTGAACCTCTCTTCTTTTTGCTGAGAAGTTCCAACATGCAGAACCTAGGCAAAGAAAACACACATACAAAACATTACCACCAACATAAAATCCTCCGGTAGGCACAAAAAGAGCAGCAGCTGAAAAATGCATTTCAGCACAGATGAACAAAAAAGATGCTTGTTCTGAGGGAGTACTGATAGCAGAAGCTGCATCTGTTAGTAGGTGACTAAGACTTGTGACTATTGGTTTGGCTGGGGAAAGTGTGTGTTTAAAGTTTGCAAAAGAAATAGTTAAAAGATTAAACATGGTTTTTTTTGTGTGTTAAGAGCTTGCTAAAAAGTTCCTCATGAGAACAGGAATGAAAATTAGCAGGTAAGAACCAATTTTCCTTTCCTGTACATACCCAGATCAGTCCAGACTCCTGGGATGTACCAGAGCTTCCCTAAATGGGGTGGGACCGTGAGAGTCCTGCTCAAAGCACATTCTCACCAAAAACATGGCCTCTGGGGCCTGGACATCCAAACGGTAATACCTGGCAAAAGTGTGCAAAGACTTCCAAGTAGCCGCCCTACAGATTTCTTGCAGCGAAACTTGCTGACACTCGGCCCAGGAGGCCGCCTGAGAATGGGTAGCATGAGCCCTTAATCCCTCCAGGACAGGGCGACTGTCAGATGAACGCAGAGCCAATAGCCTGTTTCAACCACCACGCAATTGTGGCTTTTGACGCTGTATGACCCTTTTTTGTAACAATCCATAGCAAAAAAAAGATGATCCGACAAGCGGAAGCTGTTAGTGACTGTAAGGTACTGCAACAATGCATGCTTCACATCCAAACACTGCAGCTCTCTGGCCAGGCATAGCAGGATCCAAACTGGGGAAGGACGGGAGCTCTACTGACTGATTTAAGTGGAATGATGATACCACCTTCGGCAGAAAAGAAGGATCCGTCCTCACGAAGACCCCGGAATCCGAAAACCTTAAAAAAGGTTCTCTAAATGACAAGGCCTGAAGCTCCGAAATCTGACGAGCTGAACAAATTGCCACCAAGAAAACCACCTTCAAAGTGAGATCTTTCAGAGCAGCCCGTTTCAAAGGTTCAAACGGACCTGTACACATGCTTTTAAGGACTACATTAAGGCTCCAAGAAGGACAAGGTTTCTGAACCAGAGGAAGCAAATACTTTGTTCCCTGGAGAAAATGCACAACATCCAGATGTGTAGCTAGAGACACTCCTTGAAGCTTCTTTCGAAGATAGCCCAAAGCCGCCACCTGAACCCTGAGAGAATTAAAGGATAAACCCTTTAACAGACTGCTTTGCAGAAAGGCAAGAATATATGCCACAGAGGCCCACATAGAATCAATACCTTGCTCCATACACCAAGCCGCAAAAATTCTCCATACCCTCACATAGGCCAAGGACGTGGAAGTCTTTCTAGACTGCAAAAAAGAGTAGTGATGACCCCCTCAGAATAACCCTTATTCCTTAATCGCTCCCTCTCAAAAGCCAAGCCACTAGATAAAAGCGAGCCACATGATCTGAAAATATTGGGCTTTCATGTAGAAGATTCGGCAGATCAGCTAGTCTCAAGACCGTCCATTGCTAGGTTGATCAAGTCTACAAACCAAGGACGCCTCGTCCACTCCGGTGCTACGAGGATCACATTGTCTGGATGGACCTCTATGTGTCGCAAGACTTTGCCCACTAGTGGCCAAGGCGGAAACACATACAGCAGGAAGTCTTTTGGCCAAGGCAGAACGAGGGCATCGACCCCTTCTGCTCCTCGTTCTCTTCTTCAACTGAAGAACCGCAGGGCCTTGGCATGCAAGGCCTGCTCCACCTGCAACTGATGAGGTCTATCACTTCTTCTGACAGTTCCCACTCTCCAGGATCCAGCTGTTGCCAGCTCAGAAAATCTGCTTCACGCTGTGTGTGCCAGCTATGTGAGAGGCCACTAACAGTGGTAAATGATGCTCTGCCCAGCTGATTAATTCTTGGGCTTCCTGAGCCACTGCTCGATTCTTGATGCCTCCTTATTGGATGTTGTAAGCTACCGTCACCACATTGTCCGACAAGACTAATCACCGGCTTCCCACTCAACAGGGGCAGAAACACCTGTAGTGGCAAATGCACCGCTCTCATCTCTTAAGTGATTGATGGACCACAAGGCTTCCTCCATTGACAGCTGCCTCTGTATGGACTGGTCCTGAAACACCGTTCCCCATTCGGAAAGACTGGTATCAGTGGTAACGATCATCCACCCCTTGTCTCAACTTGGCCGGAATGAACTACCATGAGAGACTGGACCTGGCAAACTCCATAACAGGAAGTGGCAGGCAAAACTGCTCCGACAACGGGTCCCAGAGGGATAGTAAAGCAGACTGTAGAGGCATCATATGAGAAAATGTCCATGGAACCAATTCCAAAGTCGAAGCCACAGATCCAAGAACCTGCAAGTAATAACAAACCTTGGGCACCTGCATTTCCAACAATTCGCAAACTTGAGCTTGTAATTTGGAAATCCGCACTTCAATTAGAAATGCCTTCCCCACCTTGGTATTGAAATGCACCCCCAGAAATTTCAAAACCTGTGAAGGGGAAAGATGATTCTTGAACAGATTGACTATCTATCCCAATGATCTTAGGTGCCAGAGGATTAAACCCACTGTCTCCCGGCAAAAGAACTCTGACTTCACTCAAATCATCCAGTCATCCAGATGGTTACTGGGTACTTGGCTCCTTCCAGCACGTGTCTCCATTCTTCCAAGGTGAATCAAGACCCCATCCCTCTGGAGAGCCGTAGCCACCATAACCATCACACCTTGGTGAAGGTCCTGGCACTAGTGCCAGACCAAAAGGCAAGGCATAAAACTGAAAATGTTCTCCCAGAACCACGAATCTTAGATATCTTTGATGGTCGAGCCGGATTCCTATGTGCAAGTATGCTTCGGTCAAATCCAGAGATGCCAGGTACTCCCCCTTGTGCACCAAGGCAATCACCAAATGCAGAGTTTCCATCCGAAACAGAGGAACCTTCAGAGCCACATTCACCCTTTTTAGCTTGAGTATTGGGCGGAATTTGCCCTCTTTTGGGGACAATGAAATAAATGGAATAGCAGCCTGTCCCCTGCTCCATCTGGGGGGAAAAAAAACAATGGCTCCCAGCAAGCGAACACGACAGACTGTTTCCCACACTGCTAACTTCTTTTCTTCATAAGTACATGGGGAGGTCATGAACAAATCCTAAAGTGAAACCTTGTTTTATCATGCTTAAGACCCACTGGTCTGACGCCATCTTGGTCCACTCCTTGTAGAACAGAGACAATCGACCCCCTATTACTGGAACCAAGGAGTGGACTGGCCTCGCCTCATTCGGCGGATTTAGCTTCACCGCCATCCAGGGAGGATCCATCCCTGCCCGGCTTTTGTCCTCGAAAGGACTGGTTCCAGGATGGTTGCCTTCCTAAAGACTGTCTCTGGGTACCCCCCAAGCTCCGAGAGGCTGAAACCGCCTACTCCCCCTGAAGCAGGAACGTGGAGGGAAGGAACTTTTTCCTTTTGGCTTATCTTCAGGCAATCTGTGACCCTTATTCTCCCCGAGAAGCTTGATCATCTCCTCCAAGTCCCGACCAAATAGCAACTTCGCTTTGAAAGGGTAAGGCCCCCAACTGAGACTTGAATGAAACATCAGTTGACCAATTCCTCAACCAGGGCTGAAACCGCTATCATCATGGTCCTGGACAAAGTCCTGATGAGGTCATATAAGGCACCAGCCCCATAGGCCACCATGGCTTCCAGCTGCTCTGCCTGCTTCGCTTCAGAGTCAGATAAGGACTTGTCCCTTGCAACTGCTGCACCCAGCACAGGCCCACCCTCAGCATAAAACTGCTACACACAGCCACTTGAATGTCAAGGGCCGACACCTCAAAGATCTTCATGAGGTGAACTTCCAGCTATCTATCCTGAAGGTCTTTCAGAGCTGTAAAACTGGTCACTGGAATGGTTGTTTTCTTAGTAACGGCCGAAACCAATGCAAACACTTTTGGGATCTTTAGGAGCTCAAGGGTATCCTCTAGTAACGGACACAATTTATCCATGGCTCTGCCAACCTTCAAGCCTGTCTCGGGAGTATCCCACTCCCTAAAAACCAACTTGTTGACCGATTTGTGGAATGGAAAGGATCTAGTCGGACCCCGAAGTCCATCCATGATTGGGTCCACTTCTTCATGATCAGATTCCTCTAACGGGATCTTTATACCCAGTTCTTCAAGAACCACGGGTATCAGGAGACCCAGCTCCTCTTTGCGGAACAACCGTACCAGCTTCGAATCATTTCCTTCAAGTCGAGATCTTTGCCCATGCCTGGTCCGAATCCTGATCCGCCAATACCAGATTAGACTCTGGTGGGTCCTGTGCCTGTGGATCCTCCACTCCTGAACCTTCAGAAGAACTCTCCACCACGGTCATTGGTGCCGGGGTTCCTAGGACCCTCGTATCCCCCACTGCCCGAGAAGGTCTAGCCCTTTTTGCCGGCCTTGGGCGCACTGAAGCCTCCTGCTCAGGTCTACGCCACCCCGCTGCTTTCCTGGCCTTGTAAGCCCTGAGCAACAGCAGGACAAAAATCAGAAAACAAAAGTGAGGAGGTGGCAGCCGAGTCCTCCAAGAGATCCTCCTTACCCCCTGAGAGGCCCCTCAGCATCCTGACCTCCCCCAGGGGTCCTAACTACTGGATATAAAGGAGGAGGGAAATCCCCCCTCCCTCTCCGCAGCCGCAAATTTAGACAAAATGGCCTCCATTCCCGCGCTTAGCAGGAAGGGGTCTACAGGCTGAGTTGCCATAGAGAGCCTCCCAGGCTTGCAGTGCCAGGTCGCTGCGATCGTCCCTAAAGAGCCCTCTCCCCCCTAAGGAGGTACTGGGAACATCAGCCATCGCACGCACATCTCCGCACGCTTTGCAGCACAACCCTCACAGCATCAAAAACGGGCACCGAGCCGCACAACTAAAAACCCGCCAGAGAAATATACAAAGGAAATTCAGAACTGCCTGATCAGAGAAAGTACAGCAATGGTAAACCGGAGCAAGGCTTGCTGTATCACAGCAAAGCCCTAACTGACATACTTTTCTCTTTTTTTTTTTAAATAAATTTTAATCAGGCTACACAAATTACTTCCCCGAAGAAGAGTGGCATCAAGCTCTGTCTGTCCTTCAGGGCAAGAGTCTGGGACCACCAGTTTTCTGTCCTTTCTGGTGATAAAGGACCAAGTGAGTAAGGGTCCCCAACCCTCTGCTTGTCCGCCTCAAAAACCAGGGTTGGGGGGTGACCCCACCAGGACCTAACAACCCCATGGGAGGCAATCTGTCCTTCTCTTTAAGTCTTTTTTTTTTTTCAATCTCAGACTGCAGGCTTTGTACCTCCACCATCTGCTGGAGACAGAGAAATACTGAGGGACTGCAAGTGGCACCGCGTGTTATATGGCAGTGTCAGTAAAACCTTCTCCGTCTTCATCTGCTGGAGGGGAGGCAAAACCCAGGAGTCTGGACTGATCTGGGTATTAAAGTCCCTTAAATTTAGAGTATTTGAAAGTAAAATAATTAAACCTGCTGTTTTTCACTGATTTTGGATGTTGGCTTATTTGTTTATTATTAAAATTCCCCTAAGTTTTTATAAAATGTACTTGTTAATGAAACAACTGCTTTCAATCACTAGATATAAGAAAATTTGCTGGCTGCACACATTGGTGCAGCCTATGTGAGCAGCCAGCACACCATTGCTGCACTGTAATGAATTTTGTTGGCAAACAAGGTCACTAAAGCTTACCTGCAGAAAAAGTGGTCACATTTGGTCGAAACTGGTTCTTTCATCAGCTCCAGACTGGTGTGAAAGAAAGAAAACACTTTGTAACTAGATGGAAACTGGCATGCAAAAACACCCAAGTCTAGTGTAGTGAGTCCAAATAAGAAAGCAGCTCATGTAAGAAATATTCCTTGACTTGTTCCCCCACCTTCCCACACTTTTAATGTGACTGCTGAAAGAAAAACTTTTTTTTTTTTTAAATGAGTAAAGGAACTGACTTCAATCTCATAACAATGACCAAAGGTACAAAAATGGTGCATGGAACGATATGAAAGGATGAACACTCAATTTAAAATAAGTTTCATTTGGACTTATTTTTATTGAAATAATTTCAGTGCCTTCCACCCATAGCTTTTCTAAAAATCCCCAAAAGCCCAACCAGTCAGAATTCAAATTTCCTATTTTTAAATAAAGTAGCAGGTCGGGAAATCGTCAGCTGTATGAGCGGGTTCTGGTTGAACATTTGCTTACTAGCACAATAAAAAAAATATTAAATCAACAGTGAGTGTGTGCACGCTATTCAGATGACAGAGGAAGAGACCACAAAGGCCAGGTTATGCAGCTTGATCTTAAGTACAGGTCAAGAGCATACAGCAGAGGTTATAGGACAGACAACATACAGTTAACGTGGGAGGTCAAACAGCTATGGAACTGGTGGAAGAGTATGGGGCTATCTTGGACAATTTACATTTGGTTCCTTGCCTGATGGCTGGCAAATTGCAAGGCATTACCTGTCCGCTGTTAATAATCACAAAGTTCATAACAAGTTTTAAAAAATATCTATAGTGAGAAGGGGCCACTGTATAATCAAAACTGTCTTTCTACCTCCATTTTGGAAATTCCCTAATTAGTACCTCCCAGTTGACTTAACACTCAGAGAAACTGCTTCTCAGTGTTCAGAATCTTGCATACTTCCCTACTCATCAGGGAGATATACAAAGGAGGAAGATAACCAAGAATGTTCTAGATAAGGAGAGAGACCTTATAAGCAATCAGGCTTTATGGCCGACAGCTGGGATATATCCTTAGTAGTGTGGACAGAGTAACTGGACAGCCTGGACAGGGCAGTTGATCTTTTTGGGGGGTAACCTGGATGGAGTGGCAGTTACTATCCTCAACAGAACACATGGGGGTAACCTGCACAGAGTGGTAGTAACTACCCTTAACAGAAACATGGGGGTAACCTGCATGGAGTGGCAGTTACTACTATAAGCAAATTGCTGGGCAGAGTAGATGGACCATTTGGTCTTTATCTACCGTCATTACTATGTTACTATCTACTATGGTATGATGTCTGTCCTGAGCAGTGTCAATTAGATTCAGTGAAGGATAAGAAAGCAGAATGTAGAGCTATCAACACTGTTCCTTATCGCTAAGGGATTTCAGCTAATTTCAGGCTTTCCAACTTCATCTCAATGCATCCTTATTTTACTGCAGTTCTAGAAGTTAAAACCCATGGTTGCATGGTCCCTGTCACCAACGAGGGAAGTTGAGCTTTGAGCACAAGATAACCAACTTTTATTTTTCTAAATGTAAACTTTTATTGAACCAGACAGGTCAAAACTGAACAAATACATTCACCAGTATTTCAATGGCCATAACAAAAGTCACATCCAAGAAGGGTGGGCCAACTATCTTGAGGGTCATATTGCAGGTGACTGAAAAATGGATCCCCAAGCTTGACAAAATATGAGCACCAGCCATGAGACTGTATTGCCTGGACCAAACAGTACCGCAGTGCATTAAGATTCAATTTTTTTTTTTTTTAAATGAAAGTGTAAGAAGAGGGGTTTGGTGGAGCTGCTGTTCTCTTATAAAAGGTTTGTGGCACAAAGGTGAGCATGGCAGGGGGGAAAGTTAACACAACCGTATTATGATCCCATACTATCTCAAAGCTTCAAGACACCTCTCAAAACAAACAGTTGCTGAAACAGAGTAATCACTTCTCAGGCGAAGGTTATTGAAGCAGACCCACAGTTTACACCAAAGTTTGGGTGGAAATGGTCTTCACAGCAGACTCTCTGAACTCAAAAGTTTATCTGGTTATATTTTCACTAAAGGCTTCACTAGCCTGTTTGATTGGGTGGATTCTAAGATAAAAGTCTTGGCTCTGGAGTGTTTGATTTCCAAACTAGTTGGCACACTTGGGCTGCCACTCAGACAACAGATTGAGGCTGTACCCAACTTGACAAATTTTAGCAGCAAAAAAAAAAAAAGATTCTGAAACATTTTACAGTTTAAATATTGCCCAAACTCCTAATCACTACTTTGGGAATAGAGTTAAGTGCTATGAAACAGCCCACAGCAAAAATGAGTTTTCTATTGTTCAATTTGGCTACAAAGCTGAAAAACTGCTTTAAAAGTCAGAAGTGAACAATGCAGACTGAGAAGACTGCCGTGCGTTTTCTGTTTTTTCCTAATTGCGTTCACTCCTGACTTTTCAAATGCAGCCTCTGCTTGGGAGTTGCTGGTCCAAGACCATTCAGAGTCACAGAAACAGAAATGATGGCAGAAAAGGACCAAAGCCCAGTAAGCTTATGGTAGTATCGACTTATGGACGCCTAGGCTCTAGGCGGACCCACGGACTGCTACAAATAACACCGAGACCAATGGTGAGTCCTTGTTTGCACACTATCACATCCCTCAACTGGCTCACAACTAGCGATTTGACTCATACACCTGTTTCAATAGGATCTCTACCCACTGGACTGTCTAATGAATGTGTTTCTGGACAATAATACCACTTGAAACATAATATCATACTTCCCCCTATTTCACTACTCCTCTACCCCAGTACGACCTCCTACTACATTCACCCATGCTAATGTTTCCATATTAACGATTCACTGTTAAAGTTTTCCATGTTAATGCTTTCCTCACATTTCGGCTCCCAGCAGTGAACAACCTTCCCTGTTCACACCTACCAACTATCTACCTTTTGTAACCCCATACATTAACTAGCAAAATGGGCTCTCAACACATTCAACACATCCCCACCATTACACACTTCTACACCCCATACAAAGCGCTCCGAGACACCTACCGAACCTTACAACACAGATCACTTATACCCATAATGGCCTCTCCCCTTTCACAACTTCTAGGCATAATGACCTTCTCTATTCTACTTCTAAATGCTCAATCCATCTTTAAGAAAACCACTCTACTATATGACATACTCATTGACGAATCTCCTGACATATGTGCCATTACAGAATCCTGGTTAAAGAATACCGACACTGCATTAATTAACCAACTCCCCACAGACCTATATAGCATCTTCTCCATTCCTAGACTCAAAAAGAAAGGGGGTGGTCTACTCCTTGCCGCCAAAAAGAGATTTAACTTCACACTCCAAGCTACTCTCCCCCCACCCAAATTGGAGATCAGCATCTTTAGATCTAGCTCTCTCCAACTCTGCTTAATTTACGCCCCACCAGGCATTCTAGAAAAGAACCCCTCCCCTCTCATAGAATACATCACTAAACACATAAACATTGCCATCCCAGCCATCATTCTCGGAGACCTCAATCTCCATGTAGACTGTGATCCTCCCTCCCCATCATGCGACGCTATAACAGCTATGAATGCCCTTGGATTCAAACAGATTGTGACTAACCCTACACACAAGGCTGGGCATACACTTGATCTCATTTTTACCAATACCTTAGTCCAAGCTGACCATCCCTGTTGCACACCCATTCCCTGGTCAGATCACTACCGTATTGATACACGATGCACTATAAAAGACACCCCCCCATCCTCACAACCTACAAAAACAATTAGATTTCGCAAACAGGCAAAAACCGAAGATATCATAGAGGCCCTTTCAGAGGAATTACCTAACATAGACCTTACTGATGCTAACTCGGCCACCTCATCATGGTTCCAAATCACTACCAACATTGCAGATAGACTCTGCCCCTCCCAAACCAAAAAAATCAACTTAGACAAGAATAACAAAAAACCATGGTATATAAATGAACTTAAAACCATGAAATTGAAACTTCGTAAACTAGAAAAAGCCTGGCGAAGGAATCGTCTCCCAGCCACCCTATCACAGTTTCGCACCCAATTACACACCTACCGAAAGGCCACAGAGAAAGCAAAGAAAGATTTCTATGCCATAAGAATCCATCAGTTCCAGTTCAACCCACAAGCGCTCTTCCAATATGTAAACAGCCTTATCACTTCACCAGACAGAGGCAACACTGACAACGATAACGAATCAAAATGTGAGAAACTAGCATACTTCCTCTCTAAAGTGGAAACCATTATGGCACGCTTCACAGCTCATACTGGCTCCTCAAACATATCAGCACCCAAAAATACCCCAATAGACTACACCACCCAGAGCACACAAATATACCCACCTACACAAAACTCAAACGCCTCTCTCTTGAACTTCGAAAACACATCTGCACTAGAAATTGAAACCACACTCAAAAAAATCAAACCCGCCTTTCATCCCTCAGACAACCTGCCCACCAAAATACTACTCACAAGCCCCGCCACTATAGCCAAACACATCTCAAACATCCTGAACAAATCTATTACTCTAGGCCAAGTCCCACAACAACTCAAGCAAGCCATTATCAAACCTACCATCAAAAAACCGAATTTAGATCCCAATGAACTAGCCAACTATCGCCCAGTATCAAACCTCCCATTCCTCTCCAAAATACTGGAAAAGATTATCAACAAACAACTCACTGAATACATTGATGAACACAATATACTCTCCTCATCCCAATATGGTTTTCGCAAACACCATAGCACAGAAACGCTACTCATCACCCTCTCAGAAACTATACTAAAAGATATGGACAACGGACAATCCCACATACGTGCACTACTAGATATCTCTGCGGCTTTCGACACTGTCAACCACCTCACACTTATCAAACGCCTCATGGAAATTGGCATTGCTGGCACAGCTCTTCTATGGTTCCAATCATACCTTAGTGACAGAAGCTACAGGGTAAAAATTGGTTGTAACAAATCCAAACCTGTCAAACTAGCTCAAGGAGTACCACAAGGTTCATCCCTCTCTTCAACACTCTTTAATATATACCTCCTCCCCCTCTGCCAACTACTCTCTAAACTGGGTATCCAGCACTTTATATATGCTGATGACGTGCAAATACTCATCCCTATAACTGACTCCATTACAAATGCAGTGAAGATCTGGAACTCTGCTCTATCTGATATAAATAAACTACTCTCTGAAAATTTCCTAGCACTCAATACCAACAAAACAGAGCTACTCATTCTCTCTCCTCCTAACAACCCTTTGCGTACTCTCTCCCCCACCCCATCACTGCCCGGCTGCCCTCATACCCAACTAGTCCGCAACCTTGGCATTATGATAGATAACCAATTTAACCTCAAAAAATTCATTTCTGCCACTATAAAAAGCGGATTCTTTAAGCTCCACACGCTGAAGAGAATCAAACCTCTTCTTCACACTTCTGACTTCCGCACTGTTCTGCAAGCCATGATTTTGTCCAAACTCGATTACTGAAATGCTATCCTTCTAGGCTTACCAAAAAGTACTTTACAACCACTACAGTTATTACAAAACGCTGCTGCCCGCATCCTTACCAACACTCACCGTCATGACCACATTACTCCTGTCCTTCAATCACTTCATTGGCTCCCCGTAACCTCCAGGATAATATATAAAACACTCACCCTTATACACAAAGCCATTCACAACCAAAACATGCAATGGTTTCCAGAACATCTCTTGCTTCACAATCCAACTAGACCAACAAGAATGCAACACCAGGCTAAACTCCAGACTCCCTCTCCTAAACTCATGAAGCACACCTTTTAGAGAGCGATCATTCATTATAGCAGGAACCTCACACTGGAATAAAATGCCCTCCCAATTACGCCAGGAACCCTGCCACAAGAAATTCAAACACAATCTAAAAACTTGGCTATTCAAACTAGCATACCCTGACTATTGAACAGACTCCCCTCAAAGCTATGATATGACCATCCTACTGACTCACGCACAATATATTTATTCTTTCTACTCCCCACCCTTCGTGGGTTTCATTCCCCCCCTTCCCCTCCACTCTTATTACCTTCCCCTTGCTAATAATATGACTGTCTATGATTAACTCCCTTGTTAAACATATATGTACATATGTATATACGTTTTGTATTATCTCCTCCAATATTGTTAATCCCACTTCCTGTTAAAAAATGATATCATTGTAAAGCTTGTTGCTAAGTTATGTTACATTGTGAACCGAGGTGATGTTTTGCAAACGTGCCTCGGTATATAAAAAACCCTTAAATAATAAATAAATAAATAGTATCTGCGGCGCCATGTAGGTTTCCCCATGCTTATCAGTTTCCCAGACCTTAAAAGTTGTTTGCCATCTGAATCCAGTTTCCAAAACACCCTGCCGTTGAAGCAGAGCGCAAAGAGAGTTGCATCAAAGTATCAGGCTTATTGGTTTAGGGTAGTAACCGCCACATCAGCAAGATACCGCTATACTTGTTTCCCCAGACCATAAAAGTCAGGGCACCCGTTGCTTGTTGTATGAATCCAATTCTCCTTTTCCCCCTGCCATTGAAGCATAAGAACATGCCATACTGGGTCAGACCAAGGGTCCATCAAGTCCAGCATCTTATTTCCAACAGTGGCCAATCCAGGCCATAAGAACCTGGCAAGTACCCAAAAACTAAGTCTATTCCATGTTAATGTTGCTAGTAATAGCGGTGGTTATTATCTAAGTCAACTTAATTAATAGCAGGTAATGGACTTCTCGTCCAAGAACTTATCCAATCCTTTTTTAAACACAGCTATACTAACTGCACTAACCACATCCTCTGGCAACAAATTCCAGAGTTCAATTGTGCGTTGAGTGAAAAAGAACTCTCTCAGATTAGTTTTAAATGTGCCCCATGCTAACTTCATGGAGTGCCCCCTAGTCTATTATCCGAAAGAGTAAAAAAAACTATTCACATCTACCCGTTCTAGACCTCTCATGATTTTAAAGACCTCTATCATATCCCCCTCAGCCGTCTCTTCTCCAAGCTGAAAAGTCCTAACCTCTTTAGTCTTTCCTCATAGGGGAGCTTTCTATTTCCTTTATCATTTTGGTAGCCCTTCTCTGTACCTTCTCCATCGCAATTATATCTTTTTTGAGATGCGGCGACCAGAATTGTACACAATATTCAAGGTGCGGTCTCACTATGGAGCGATACAGAGGCATTATGACATTCTCCGTTTTATTCACCATTCCCTTTCTAATAATTCCAAACATTCTGTTTGCTTTTTTAACTGCCGCAGCACACTGAGAGCAATGATGGAGTTGCATCAACAGTATCAAGGCTTATTGGTTAAGAGCAGTAACCGCCGCCCCAGCAAGTTACCCCATGCACTCTTTACTTCATTTCCATCCTTTGCCTTTAGGGATCCACAGTATTTATCCCATGCCTTTGTCAGTTCTTTCACTGTTTTGGTGTCCTCTGGCAGGGGATACAACCTGGCTATAGCCCTGGCCACTTTCAGTCCTGCCTCCAGAATCCCATTCCCAGTCAATCAGCTTCTTCACCTTCTTCGGCAAAGGGAAGGCCTTCAGCGGTCCAGACAGTCTGACCAACACTGGATTTACCCCCTCGTCAGAATCCTCCTGCGCAACCTTGGTCCCTAGTTCTTCCAGGACCTGGGGGATGAGAGGCTGCAACTTTTCCTTACGGAATAACCTGACCACCCTAGGGTTATCTTCTTCTGCAAGAGGAACCTCATCTGCATCCGGATTACCACCCACCAGGCCAGCCACAGGATCTGCACCCTGGTCAATACACAGATCCCCCTGAGGATCGTCGCCAGAGTCTTTAGAGGAATTCTCCTCCACTGATGATCTATCCAGGACCAAGATGTGAAGAATCCCCCCCCCCTCCCCCCCAACCTTTGAGATGCAAGGCTTCTTAGCCGTGCTTCAGGATTTCTGGGTGGCCAACCGCTTACATGCTGCTTCCTTCTTGGCGAGGAAGGCCTCATGCAATAACAATACAAAATCCGCAGAAAAGTCCATCGAGCTCCCCATCTTCTGTAGCTGCCAGGTCCTCCCCTGGTTCCGCTGGCACCTCTCCACCTTCTCCAGACTACTGCTGAACTGGAGAAAGCCGGGGAGGGAAATCCCTGTACTCCCTATCCTCGGCAGGCCTCCTGCCATGTGGAGCCAAAATGGCCACAGTCTATTTCACTTTCCCAAGGGGTCTCCTGGGCACTGTCTGCCTGCTGATCCTTCTGCCAAGGCTCCTTCACCTCCAGAGGCACAGCTGGTACAGAGCAGGGCTGCACCAAGATGGGATCGCCTCCCCCGTAGGCCTGACAGACTTTCCCATGCTCCATGGGAGGTGGCATGATGAGCGACGCAGTCTGCAGCTAAAAATAACCCCAAACGGGTGAGAAAAAAAGCCAACGCTGATGCAGACGCTTGCCCGGCCTCAGGTGCTAAAACAACAGCAAGAACCTCACGCACTTCCCTGCTCACCCTGAAGCCGAGCCAACTGCCAACCGACAACCCCTGTTGCCGAGAGAAGGCCTACCCGACACTTTATTTATTTATTTTTTTAAGAAACAGCCCCAAAGCAGCCCAGAAAAACAAAGGGAAGTTATACTTTCCTGTTTCTGGGTGCTCCTGGCTGCTGCAGACGGACTAGGTGAGAAGGCCTCAGGTGGAGCGAGCAACCCTGGATCCCTAGCTTTCCCTCCCCCTGGAAATCAAGGGTCGAGCCTGACCGGGGATTTCCAATCACCCTGCTCAACCAGAGGGATGGGCCACGAAGGAACCTAACACCTCTGGGAGCACAGTCTTCCCTTCTTCTGTCTTCTTTCTAACCTATTCTATACTAAAACTATATCTTCTTCTTTCTTTTCTTTTTTTTTAAACTATGTTAAGACTGCAGGTTTACACCTTTACCATCTGCTGGAGACAGAGGAATACTGAGGGACTGCAGGTGGCACTCTCGGTTAAGTAGCAGTGCCTGAAAAGTTTTTATTCTCTCCCACCATCTGCTGGTAGGGATGCGAAACCCACTTGTCTGGACTGATGTGGTGTATGAACAGGAACTGGCAGCTCTCTGATGTTACCTTCTGCTTCAGTGGATTTGCTTTTTGCATAATATTTCCAGTCCACCCATCCCTGAGTGGTATGAAACTTTATCTGTTCTGGTATTTTTAGCGTGACTCTGCTTTTACAGATCATTTTTCTGTGCCCTTATAGATCTAACAGAGGCATATCTCTGCATTCCCATCCGAGCGGACCATCAGATGTTTCTTCGCTTCATGGTGCTAGGAGAGCATTTTCAGTTTCAAGCTCTTCCCTTCACGCTGGTTACCGCACTAAGAACGTTCACGAAGGTTCAGAAGGGAAGAGCTAATAGTGCATCCATACTTGGACGATTGGCTCAGTCGGGCAAAGCCGGAGGTAGAGTGTCACTGTTCCATTCAACAAATAACGGAGTGTCTAAGGTCCCTGGGCTGGGTAATAAACCCGGCAAAGAGCCATCCCAGTCCTTGGATTATCTGGGAGCGCGATTCGAATCCCAGTTAGGCAAGGTGTTTCTTACCCTGGAAAGGGTGATCAAGTTGCAGTCGCAAGTGGTTAGTCTGTGGGATCTGCCGGTCCTCAAAGTCTTGGATTATTTACAAGTGCTAGGTTCCATGGCCTCTACACTGGATTTGGTGCCATGGGCTTTTGCTCACATGCGTCTTCTTCAGAAAGCACTCCTGTTGGAATCAGTTGTTGGAGCAATTTTAGCTTACGTTGCCGCTCCAAGGAGGAATTCAGGTCCAGTCTCTCATGGTGGCTGTCGCGTCCCAAATTGGAGAAAGGAATGGATCTGGAAGTTCTGGACTGGGTGGTAATGACCACAGATATCAGTCTCAGGGCTTGAGTGATAGGTCAGGGATATGAAGCCCAAGGGCAGTGGGTCATCGGTGGAAGCATCCTGGTCAACCAACCATCTGGAAACAAGAGCAGTCCAGAGGGCACTGTTTCTGCCTCGGATTCAGGGACGTGCAGTGCGTGTGTTCTCGGACAATGCGATGACTGTAGCCTACATCAATTGGCAGGGAGGAATGAAGAGTTGCTTGGTGGCTCAGAAGGTTCAGGAACTCTTTGCCTGGGCAGAACATCATCTAGCTGCACTAGCAGCCTGTTACGTGGCAGGTGTGGACAATGTGCAGACAGACCATCTCAGCAGACAACAGCTGGACCCAGGGGAATGGAAGCTGTCAATGGAGGCCTTTGCTCTCATTCAGCACAGGTGGGGCGAGCCCCAGTTCAATCTCATGGCAAAGCGGAAGAATGCCAAGGCGGCCAGGTTTGTCAGCTGCTGGAGGGAGTTCAGTTCCGCAGGGATCGGCGCTCTGGTTCAGCCATGGCCAGGGAAACTCCTGTTATATGTCTTCCTCCCATGGCCGCTTGTAGGTCGAGTGTTGCGCCGCATCGAGCAACATCAGGGAAGAGCGATCCTGGTAGCACCGGAGTGGCCGTGCCATCCGTGGTTTGCGGATCTAGTTCAGCTGGCGGTAGATGGACCCGTCCGGTTAAGCCTCCTGAGGGGAGTGCTGCGTCAAGGACCCATCTTTTTGGAGCAGGCAGATCGCTTCTGTCTAGCAGCCTGGCTTTTGAGAGGCGACATTTCCGCTTGAAAGGGTATTCAAAGCCAGTGATTACTATTCTTCAGGCGACAAGATCCTCTACTTGTTTGGCGTATATCAGAGTTTGGAGAGTGTTTGAGTCCTGGTGTGGGGTCCATGACACTGATCCTTTTCAGGCAAACGTTGCCCAGGTTTTGGACTTTTTGCAAGACAGCTAGTCAAAGGGTTTACCCTATAATTCTGTCCGAGTCCAGGTGGCAGCCTTGGGTTTTTTCAGAGGGAGGTTGCAGGGTCAACCCTTAGCATCTCAACTGAATGTAGTTATGTTTTCTTAAGGGAGCAAAGCATTTGCGTCCTCCAGTCCATAGACTTTGTTAGTCCTGGAATCTTAATTTGGTTCTTCAAGTACTGTGTAGACTTCCCTTTAAGCCTTTGAGAAGCGCTTCTTTGAAGGACCTTACCCTGAAGACAGTGCTCCTGGTGGTGATTTGCTCAGCGAGACGAATTTCGGAGCTTCAGGCCTTATCGTGCAGAGATCCCTTTTTGCGAATTTCAGATGATGGTGTTTCATTGTGTGCGGTTCCTTCCTTTTTGCCCAAGGTTGTATTGGCTTTTCATCTTAAGTCAGACGGTAGCGTTGCTGGGGTTTCTGCACCTGATGTCTGCTTTTCTCCTTGCAAAGGAACTTCACTTTCTGGACGTGCATCAGGTTCTCTTAAGGTATCTCAAGGTGACTAATGGATTTTGGAGA
The DNA here is from genome assembly GCF_901001135.1 of Rhinatrema bivittatum. Lineage (NCBI taxonomy): Eukaryota > Metazoa > Chordata > Amphibia > Gymnophiona > Rhinatrematidae > Rhinatrema > Rhinatrema bivittatum. Next base: position 53,310,931 of record NC_042626.1, read on the forward strand.
TCAGACCAACTCTTTGTGTTATTCAGTGGACCAAAGAAGGATTGCAAAGCAGCTAAGAGCATGATTGCACGGTGGATAAAGGAGGCGATTCTTTCAGCCTATATTTGCACATATTGGTCAGTTCCTGAGCCATCATGGGCACATTCCACTAGTGCACAGGCAGCCTCCTGGGTGGAGTGTCAATTGGTTTCTCTGCAGGAGATTTGTCGAGCAGCGACTTGGTACTCTTTGCACACTTTTACTAGACATTACCTTTGGATGTCAGGGCCCCGAAGGAGGCTTCCTTTGATGAAAGTGTGCTGTGTACAGGTCTTTCAGGATCCCACCCAGTGCAGAGGGGCTTGGGTACATCCCACTTGTCTGGACTGATCTGGGGTATGAACAGGAAAGGAAAATTGGTTCTTACCTGCTAGTTTTCATTTCTGGAATACCACAAGATCAGTCCAGACCCATTATGATTATTTTTTCGAAAGACCTTTCCTGCTACTGGAAGCTGCTGGTAATGTAGAATTTAAGTTTGTACAGCAGAATTGTGAATGAGATTGTACATAGTTCTCAGTTATTTTGAGACTGAGAATTTCTCTCTCATTACCCTAAGTTGAGGGCTCAGCTTGGTTGGGGGTTCCAACTTACTCCTCAGCTCGCTCTAGAGGGAGAAATCCTTGGAGTGCAGGAGGTAGTCATCGTGGCTTGAGTACAGGTCAATACTGAGGGACTGCAGGTGACACTCTCTGTTAAGTAGCAGTGCCTAAAATTTTTTATTTTCTGCCTCCATCTGCAAAACCCACTTGTTTGGACTGATCTGTGGTATTCCAGGAACGAAAATTAGCAGGTAAGAACCAATTTTCCTTTCCACTTGGTGTAGCAGACAGAACTTTGCCACGCTTCAGGATAGCTTTCCAACTGCAGTACAGATCTGCAGAGTCCTGAAATGCTGTGTATGTAAACTTATAAAAGGATTCAAAAAAGCCAGTTCACTGATAGCTCCACCAGTTCAGCCAGACCCTCTAGCACTTCACCCTGAGTCCCCACCAGTAAACCTAGAGCTCCCACCCAATACTGCAGACAAGTCTGATTTCACTTGCACGAGACCATTAGCAGGTATAACAGTATTCAGACAAGTTTGGTAACGTATGTGTGTATACCGTTTACAGACCAGCAACTTGTGCGCAGACTTCTGAACCCTGTCCCCGGAACGCCCCTAGACCACCCTTCCCCCCCCCCCCCCCATCAACATCCATGCACGATACTGCAAGTACACACAGACTCTCGAGGTTCATAAAGTAGCATCCACGTGCGTACATGCTACTTACCTCCAGATGTGCACATGACCCCGTGTACCTCTTTGAAAATTATCTCTTTGGGTCAATGCGTGTCCAAATATGCTCGTAACCTGCTTATGCACAAACATTTATGTGAACTAGGAGTAGGCGTTTCAGAGGGTGGGGGCTGAGGCATGGATATCACTTGCACACATGCGTTCACATTTTCAAAATGTATGTACCTAAGTTACCACACCTAAGTTATACCCTGCTCAGAGCAAGTGCAAACTTTGTGCATGAAGAAGAATTCTGCCTGCATCCAGCAAACTAAGGAAGGATTTTCAAAGCAAACATATGTGTATGTTTGCTTTGAAAATCCTTGGAAAAGCTTGCGAGAACAGCAGCTATGTGAGAAATTATAAAATAGCCTTCCGGGGGAGGGAGCACAATTTTCAAAACTTTTTACATACATACAATACAGATTTATGCATGTAAATAGCTTATTATTCTTCTGGTTGTATGTGTAAAAGTAAAGCGGTGTTCCTGGGGGGAGGGGCACAGTAGAAGCAGAGAAATCATTTACATACATACTTTCGATTTTAGAAAATCTGCATATAAAGGTTTATGTGAACATTCAATCCTGATCCCTAGCAAGCGTGCATGTGCATGCAGTCCTGCTAATTTTCAAAGTGGATTTGTGTGTGTTAAAGACTGTCCGGAAATTTTGAATGCTAGTTAAGAGATCGGGCCCTCGGTGTGACATCTTCCATTGCTGAAGGTGATATCTTTCCATAAGGATCCCTTACACCATGCTAAAGTAAGCACAGCATTCCCCTCGGCCCCATGAGCCATCAACGCCATGACGTTGACTGGTAAAAATCCCATCCACGCACCAATTGGTTTCAATAATGTTTAGCTTCGGATCTCTCACAGAACCAGAAGCCTGGGTTGCGTGGCTCCGGGCAAGAAGCCATATTGGTCAAATGACAATTTAATTTACGAAACGAACAATGTATCAAATAATGTTTTTTTCATTTTTATCTTGAAAGTTTAAAAAAAAAAAAAAAAAAGCCCCACTAGATACAGATAATATTTCTGCTTTCTGGCAAAAGATTGGCATTAAGAAGCATTTCATAACCACATACTATCGATATATTTGTCTAGGAGATGGTGCTCAAGTGCCATTTGTCTTGTACATAAACTCCGTCAGGCCAGATTTACAGCAAGGGTAACTGAGGCAGAATACCAAGGAGCCAGAACCTCCTCCTGAGATTTACACCACAGTGAGGCAGCTAAATGATCCAATTACCAGGGAAATGAAATACTGCGGCTCAAAGCGAGGATTTACATCAGCTGGAAGGGGGAAAGGGAAGCCAGGGGAGATTGCTAATAAAGGGCCAGAGAACTGTGACTGCTTTTCCACCTCCATGGAGGCGCTCCTCAAACTCTGCACCCTAATAAGTAGGACCAAGAGCTCTGAACAATGGAGGTATCAAGCTGCAGTGCCAGCTCCACCCCACCCTAAGGTCTTCAGCAAGTCACTTAACCTCTGTAATTCAGGTCATGTAGGCTTTTCCCTGTCTCCAGAGGGTTTACAATCTGAAGTTTGCACCTGAGGCAGTGGAGGGTGAAGGGACTTGCCCAAGGTCACAAGGAGCAGCAGCAGCAGCAGGATCTGAACCTTGGTTGGGCCTGCTGCTCTAACCTCTAGGCTACTCCTCAAGAGAACAATTTTGCATTTTTATAATGCAGGCAGTACAACCAGTGGAAGTAGAGTGGACCAACGTGATGTGAAGCTTTTTTCATTTTCACTTTTTATCTTTCATCATTTTGAAATTGTACTTCCAATTAGATAACAATAGTGGTTTCTGACTGCATGCATCCTGCATTTAAGGAGAGCACTGTGGTGTGTAATATTTCTGGTTAAAATCAATGGCTGGAGAGAAAAAAAGGGCCAAGCAAACTTTTCAGAACTTTGTAATTGTGGCATGCTTTCTAATTTTTTTGTTTCAATTTGTAACGATGCCAGAGTCTCTTGGATTCATTTATAGTGGCACCAGAAACTATGCAGTGAAATGCAGAAAGAGAAGGTTTTCGAAACACGGTCCCATGATGGGAAAAAAATCATAAAAGAAGAAGGGGAAGGATTTTAAATGAAGAATTCAGAGTGCTAGATTTGTATTATTTAAATTTTTATATTCTGCTTTTTGGCACTTCAAAGTGTACATCAAAACGGATTACATTCAGATACTATAGGTATTTCCCTGTAAGTACTGGATTTAATTTAAAATGCAAAAAAGAAAATAGCGCAAAAAGATGAGAAAGTTTACAATGAAGGAAATGGGTCAGGACCGAGGATTACACATACAGGGCTTAAACACAGGCTGGACTGTGCTGCCCAGAATGTTAGCCACTTAAACATTTTTGTCACTGAAGTAAAAGGAAGGGATAATTTGATATATTTGTTGCAAACAATGACAGCTCTGTCTGCCTATTAAAAACTCAATCAGATGTCACCACATCTCGCTTGGTCCTTAGTCCTGAGGATCTCCTGATCCTCTGACTGCCTCAAGGCACATCAGGAACCTCCACCCCCCAATTCCTCTCTTTCATGTTTTTTTTCCTCCCTTGATGGTGGCAGAGGGTGGGACTAGAAGTCATTTGCAGGAAAAAAACTGCTGGCACACCATAACAAGCAGTCTTTTCTCAAGGTGCGAGCATCAGATATGCAAGATCCACAGATCACTTTTTAACTTACATGCATAGTACTGTATACCCTCAAAAGGAAAGAACAGATAACATTTTCTGTGTCCTGCTGCCACCTAGCTTTCGGCAAAGTCTCCTAACTAAGGAGCCGTGAATGGCTTTGAGGAAGCTGGGGGCACAGCCAGGATTAAACTTTTTTTTTTTCTGAGCCTCACACCATAAATCATGGGGGCAAAAAAGCAACCCACACTTATTTTCACCTCCTATCAATGTGTTTTTAATGTCTATGTGCTTATATTATCCGCTAAGCACAGGTATACTGTTGCTGGCAGAATATAAATGTTTTAATAGAAATAAATGGTAAACCAGAGCATATAGTGTATCTGGATTTTCAGAAGGTGTTTGACAAATCCCTCAGAAAACTAAAATGTCATGGGATAGGAGGCAGTGTCCTTTTGTGGACAAGCTGGTTAAAAAACAGGAAGCAGAGAGTAGGACTAAATGGTCAGTTTTCTCAGTAGAAAAAGGTAAACAGTGGAGTGCCTCTGTACTTGGACCGCTGCTTTCTAATATATTTATAAATGATCTGGAAAGGGATACGATGGATGAGGTTATCAAATATGCAGTTGAAAAAATTAATCCAAGTTGTTGAATCACAAACAAACAGATTGTGATAAATTGCAGGAGGTCCTTGGGAGACTGGAAGATTAGACATCCAAATGGCAGATGAAATTTAGTGTGCAAAGTGATGCACATGGGAAAAAATAATCCAAGCTTAGTTACATGATGTTAGGTTTTATATTAGTTACACTCTAAATGTGCTCAATCAAAACTCTATTCCAGAGACCCACACAGTGCAATACCCACAATTTAAGTAACAATTGATATACACATATACACACACAATAGTTTTCATAAGTGTTGAAAATTAATAAAGTAAAGTGGACTCTCCACTACAGGGGCTTTGACTTTTTTTGCAAGCTTTCTGAGTGTCAGTCCTACATAAACAAATACAGTAAGAGAGTAAAATTTATAAAAGGGGATGTGTTAGAGCTGGTTTGAAGTATTTATTTATTTATTTATTTAGGTTCTTTTTTTATACCGAAGTATAGCGGGAAGCCTTCACTCCGGTTTACAATTGAACAACTTCATACATGGAAACATTTAGTAACATAAAAACATTAGTATTATAATTAACATCTCGGCTAAAGCAGAGTAATAAAGAATAACATTAAATAACATAATTAAAGAAAGTATTTTAAATATATGACCAGTAGACCATTACTTATATTGTAGGTTTATATTAGCTCACAGCCAATGAAAGGGAAGGGTAAAATAAATATAATGGTCCTGAAATGAAGAGCAGACAAACTTCAGCATAAATATAGCTGTTTTATTATTACAAGCAGCTCAAAATGGTCGGTTTCATAAAGCCTTGAAGTCTCCCAACATGGTCCCAAGTCTCCCAGCATGGTCCCGTGTTTCACCCGAATGCTGCGTCTCAAGAGACGAGATATGAAAGCACACCATAAATGCGTTGTCTCATTTTAAATTACAGAAGCTTGCTATAATAATAAAACAGCTGTATTTATGCTGAACATTTGTCTGCTCTTCATTCGAGGACCATTATATTTATTCTACACTTCCCTTTCATTTGATGTGTGACTTTTCAAAGCATGGCTGGCTCTCCCTCTCCCAGATGCCTCTATATTAGGAGCTACCATGCAAAAAATAAAAAATAAAAGGATCTAGGCATCAACATGGACAATAAATTTAAATCCTTGACTACTTGTGCAACTGTGCTAAAAAAAAAAATATATATATATATATTAATTATTATTAGAAAGGGAAAGAAGAATAAAACAGAATATCATGATGCCTCTATCACTCAATAGCACTCTAGGTGCTGTCACACTATGTGCAATTTTGGTCTCTATAGCTCAAAAAAGATACAGCAGAACTGGGAAAGGTTCATCACAGGGCATAAAAATGATAAAGGGAATAGAACATCTCCCCTTTGAGGAAAGGCTAAAAAGGTTAGGGCTCTTCAGCTTGGAGAAGAGACAGGTGAAAGAAGATATGATAAAGGTCTATATAATCCTGAATGGAGTGAAAGAAGTAAATGCAAACTGGTTGTTTATTCTTTCAGAAAATAAAAAGATTAGGGGACACTCCATGAAGTTACGAAGTAGCACATTTAAGACAAATTTGAGAAAATATTTTTTTCACTCAACGCACAATTAAGCTCTGGAATTTATTGCTGGAGGTTGCGGTAAAAGCAGTTAGCATAGCTGGATTTAGAAAAGGTTTGGACAAGTTCCTGGAGGAGACGTCCATAAACCTTTATTAACCAGATAGACTTAGGGAAAGCCATTACTTATCCCCGAGAGTAAGAGGCATAGGATCTTTCTACTTTTTGGGATCCTGCCAGATACTTGTGACCTGGATTGGCCACTGGTGGAAACAGGACATTGGGCTTGATTACCTTGGTCCTACCCAGTATGACATTCTTATAAAACTTAGTGATGAGCACACTGGGCATATTTCAAACTCACTGACTTTTGTAGATGAGGGAGGTTGAAATGACTCTTCCCCCACCTTCCCTTTTTCATTCTCAGATAGCATGCCCAGGCAGCTCTATAAAGCCCTCCCCAGATAGAGGGCTATAGGGGCACCTCCTCCAAAGCTGCACCCTCAGAACCACTTTTTGGACAACAAGGTCTAACGCAGCAGCAGTAGCTGCAACTGTCTTCCCTCCTTGGGCCTAAATGCACCACTAAATGTTTCTTCAATCAACTTCTTGGGCGAAAGAGGAAAAGAAAAGACGTGTTCAACAACAAGTTACAGCTCAAGGTGATCGTGTATGGCTGAGAAATGTAGTAAAAGTGAAGTTTATAATGTAAGTACATTCTAAAGCAATTAAAGGCAGAAGCATGATAAAAAGGTCCTCTTTAACTACAAGAAGTCAAAAATACTGCAGGCGTTCTCTGGCAGATGGCTGTATTCTTCAAACTTCACTGCCACTCTCAGCTTCTGACCTTCCCTAAAGAGATACATCATTCAAGTTTACAGCTGCAATTTTATTCTAAGAGATGCTCATTTCACCCTCAAACCACCTGTGTCCCATTTTTGAGAGCGCACATATTGATTTTCATTGTAGCCTGTGCCCTAGGCTGTGAAGCAGCCAGTCTGGAACCTATCAATACGGTGATCTTCACGGATCATTCCATCAAGGCAACAAGAAAGAAAAGAATTGCAGAGCAATATGTAGACATTTTTTTCCCTTGTAAAACATGTAATAAGCTGATTAAGTTTGGTCCTAACACTGCCCCTGGGCAGCGGTGTCCTTAGGGTGTGGCCAGTTAACAGCTTTGGGGAGCATTGCCCTCCTGCGGTAGCCTGGTCTATTGATGTCTAACCACTTCCCAGCCCATCAGTGGGGGCAAAAGCTGCACCAGGCCAGAAGATATAGTGCCTGCCCCTGGCCTCAGCCCCCACTCTTCAATATTTAAGGGTGGCGCTGATGGGATTCAACCACCTAGGGTGGTCAGAAACTAAAATGGCGCAGATTACCAGCAAGTAAGAGCTTTTGTGACCAAGACATTCTTAGTCTCAACATGCAAGAATTCAAATTTTATGAACTAGTTTATGATGTTAGGTGAGTAGAGGAACTGTTGTAATACAATTTATTTATTTATTTTTTAACATTTTTTGCATTGTTTCAATTTGGGGCTGGTTTCATTTGTTGTTCATTTTTCCCCAATGCACAGCTAAATCCATAAGTTTTCTAGGAGAATGTTATTTCAATTTCCAGCTTTTATATAGATGTATGGATCCTGAAAATTTGGTTGCTGTAAGATGAATTGTCTATGAGACAATGTGTACACAGACAAAGCAAATATATAAATGATTTTTCTTTTAAAGAAGAAAAATTTTAAAACAAAAAGCAAAAGGGTAATGAAAGTAGAAAAAATTCATACTTATTTGTAGCAAGAGTTCTTGGAGTATAGTATCAATCACAGTTCCACACTTCAGGAATACAGAGAGCCTCTAATTGGCATTTTGATCTCTCTCATCTCCCTTTATACCGCCTCCTCATGATCTCCGTTCATCATGGGAACCGCTCTTATCTGTGCCCTTCTCATCCATTGCTAATTTCAGACTCTGCCCTTGCATCAGCATATGGAACGGCCTTCCCAAGCTGATGATGTGTCTATTGTTTTTGTAGAGGGGCCTATGGTCCCTGCATTAGGTCTATGCAACTCCTAGTGAGGGGCATATTGTGGAGGTCGGAGTAGTATGTTAGACTAAATCATTTTATGGCATTCTCCTCTAGGAATAGCCACAGCTAGGCAGTCCTGTGGCTGAGCTAGAGCAGCCCAAGGATTTCTATTCAGAAGGGTCAGGAATAAGGGGACAGGTGAGGCAAGCCTCAGAGATCTCTGTGAAATGGGGTGTTTAGGAAGGTACTCAATCTTGCCTTTATCCCAACTGCTCAATAGGCTTTAGTAACAAAAGACAACCACCCAGATAAGGATGGTGATGGTGCTTCCAATACTTTTCATAAATAACTGTTCGGAAGGCATTTGACAAAACCCCTCATGAGAGGCTTCTAAGAAAACTAAAAAGTCATGGGCTAGGAGGTAATGTCCTTTCGTGGATTACAAACTGGTTAAAAGACAGGAAACAGAGTAGGATTAAATGGTCAATTTTCTTAGCACAGATAAGGGTAAACAGTGGAGTGCCTCAAGGATCTGTACTTGGACCAGTGCTTTTCAATCTATTTATAAATGATCTGGAAAGGAATACGACGAGCGAGGTAATCAAATTTGTAGATGATACAAAATTATTCAGAGTAGTTAAATCACAAGCAGATTGTGATAAATTGCAGGAGGACCTTGCGAGACTGGAAAATTGGGCATCCAAGAGGCTGACGAAACAAAATGTGGACAAGTGCAAGGTGATACATACAGAGAAAGATAACTCGCTATAGTTATACGAAGTTAGGTTCCATATTAGGAGCTACCACCCAGGATAAAGATAAGAAAATTATTATTTACCTGCTAATTTTCGTTCCTGTAGTACCATGGATCAGTCCAGACAGTGGGTTATGTCCCCAATCCAGCAGATGGAGTCAGCACAAGCTTTGAGGGGGCGTATCCATATATACTACTACCCCCTCTGCAGGAGTTCAGTATCGAGTATATCAAAGCCCGAGTAGAAACCCCCGAAGGATCAAGTTTGTGGAAACAGATAATGAAAACAATTGTAACCGCAACAAGTAACTGCAAACATCCTACCAACTTGTAGGGAGCTGTGAAAAACAGCGAAAAGAAACAACTGTGAAGACACAGAACACTGCGAGCAAGAAGCAGCGCAGAGCTGAGCAGGATCAAGAACCCAAACGCGGTGGGCGTCTGGACTGATCCATGGTACTACAGGAACGAAAATTAGCAGGTAAATAATAATTTTCTTTTCCCTGTACGTACCTGGATCAGTCCAGACAGTGGGATGTACCCAAGCTTCCCTAAATCGGGTGGGGTCCTGCGAGGCCTGCTCGGAGAACCTGCTCGCCAAAGTGTCCAGAGACCGAAGAGGCGAGGTGCAGACGATAGTGCCTCGAGAACGTGTGTAACGATTTCCAGGTGGCTGCCCTACAAATTTCCTGCGAGGATACCGAGCGAACCTCCGCCCAGGAAGCCGCCTGAGAACGTGTAGAATGCGCTACGATTCCGGGTGGGGGAGTCCGACCCGCCCCAATGTAAGAAGCAGCAATGCCGGCCTTCAGCCATCTGGCAATGGTAGTCTTCGAGGCCTGAGACCCCTTCTTAGGACCGGCCCAGAGTACAAAGAGATGGTCAGAGGTTCGGAACTCATTTGTAGCCTCCAGATAGAGGCGCAGAGTGCGCTTGACATTCAAGAGACGGAGAGACTTCGGCTCTGAGGAAGAGAAGGACAGCAACTCCACCGTCTGGTTCACATGGAATGCAGAAACCACCTTCGGAAGGAAGGAGGGAACGGTGCGAAGCGAAACTCCAGAGTCGGAGAAACGGAGATAGGGCTCTCTACACAACAGAGCCTGCATCTCCGAGATGCGTCGAGCGGAACAGATGGTCACAAGAAATACAGTCTTGAGAGTGAGATCCTTTATCGTTGCGCTGCGCAGCGGCTCGAACGGTGGTCCCGACAGGGAGCAAAGCACAAGGTTAAGACTCCAGGAGGGACAAGGGTCCCGTAAAGGAGGACGCATATGCTTGACACCCTTGAAAACGAGCAATGTCAGGATGCTGTAGAAGAGAGCCCCCATCGCTCAACAGCGAACCAAGGGCGGCCACCTGAACCCGTAGTGAATTATAGGTGAGCCCTTTTTCCACCCCCGCCTGTAGAAACTGAAGGATCTGAGGTACAGAAGCCTTAGCGGGTCTCGTGGCCTGGGTGGTACACCACAGCTCGAACACCTTCCAGACTCGAACATAGGCCGATGTCTTTCGTGCCCGCAATAGCGTGGATACTACCGCCTCCAGGTAGCCCCGACGCCGGAGGCGGCGCCTCTCAAAAGCCAGGCTGCAAGACAGAAGAATTCTGCCTGCTCGAAAAATACCGGGCCCTGATGTAGGAGCTGGGGGAGGTGCCCCAGCCTGATTGGCCCGTCGATCACCAGCTGTAGCAGGTCCGCAAACCAGGGTCGCCTGGGCCATTCTGGGGTGACGAAAACCACGGTCCCCTGATGGCTTTCTATTCTGCGGAGCATCCTGCCCACCAGGGGCCATGGTGGAAAAGAAAGATATGGCGGCCACGGGAGGACCAGGGCATCCACTCCCTCCGCGCTCTCTCCGGCGACTGAAGAAGCGTGGAGCCTTGGCGTTGAGAGCGGACGCCATCAGATCCAAGTGGGGGGCCCCCCACCGATGGACGAGAAGTTGCATTGCTTTGTCGGAGAGAGACCACTCTCCGGGTCCAGCAGTTGACGACTGAGGAAGTCCGCCTGGACGTTGTCCACACCGGCGACGTGCGAGGCCGCTAGCCGGACGAGATGACGCTCCGCCCATTGCATCAGCAGCGCCGCCTCGAGCGCGACCTGCGGGCTGCGCGTGCCTCCTTGTCGGTTGATGTAGACCACGGTGGTAGCGTTGTCCGATAGGATTCTGACTTCTCGGTTCCGAAGAAGCGAGAGGAAATGTCGCAGAGCTAGCCGGACCGCTCTGGTTTCCAGACGGTTGATTGACCACTTCGCCTCCACCGTGGACCACGTCCCCTGCGTGGCGCTTCGATCGCAGACTGCACCCCAGCCTGCTAGACTGGCATAGGTGGTCACCACCACCCAATTTGGCAGATCGAGGGACATGCCACGGGCCAGGTTCGGCGGATCCAACCACCAGCCCAGACTGTCCCTGGCATTCTGTGGGAGCGGGAGAATCATCTGATAGTCCTGCAATACTGGTTTCCAACGGGAGAAGAGCGCCCACTGTAAGGTCCTGAGGTGCGCGAAAGCCCAAGGTACAAGGTCGATGGTGGACCCCATCACTCCCAGGAGTTGCAGGTAGTCCCAGGAGGTGGGCTCTGGTAACGCAGAGGACCGTCGTGTGTGATCCCGCAAGGATTGAGCTTTGTCCTGGCACAGAAAAACTTTGCCCAGTAGGGTGTCGAAAGTTGCCCCCAAAAAAAACCCAAGCGTTGCGAGGGCATGAGGGAGCTCTTGGAGAAGTTCACTACCCATCCCAGGGAATGTAGAAACCGTACTACTCGGGTCACCGCTGAGCGTCCATGATCGAATGACTTCGCCCGGAGGAGCCAATCGTCCAGATAAGGATGAACCAGGATGCCCTCCTTCCGGAGAGCTGCCGCCACAACTACCATGATCTTGGTGAAGGTGTGCAGCGCCGGCGCCAATCCAAACGCGAGAGCCGTGAACTGAAAATGCTGGTCCAGAATTTTGAAACGAAGGAAACTGTGGTGGTCCGGGCGGATGGGAATGTGCAGGTAGGCCTCCGTTAAGTCCAGGGAGGCGAGGAACTCCCCCCGATGCACCGCCGCAATCACTGACCGGAGCGTTTCCATGCGGAACCGAACGACTCGAAGGGATTTGTTGACTTCCTTGAGGACTAGGATAGGCCGGAAGGAACCGTCCTTCTTTGGTACGACGAAATAGATGGAATAGTGGCCCGAGTAGCGCCTATCTCCCGGAGTCTGTCCAGAGTCAGCTGCACCGCTCCTCTCTTGAGGTCCGAGCCACAGGGGGAAAAGATGAACCTTCCCTGCGGGGGGCGGACAAATTCCAATGCGTAGCCGTGTTTTATGGTATCCAGGACCCACTGGTCCGAGGTGATCCGTGCCCACTCCGCTTAGAAATACGTTAGTCGGTCCCCAATCCTGGGGACAGGGGAGTGGGCGAGACTGGCATCATTGTGAAGACTTGGTATAGGGGTTCCCGGTTCCGGGAGTAGTGCGTGCGGGCCGATGCCCGCGGAAGGCGCGCAACCAGGGCTGAGACCTGGGGGCGGATGGCCGGGAGCCCGTCTGTCTGTAGCCCCTGTAGCGCCGTTGCGCTCTGGCTCTGGTCCGAGAAGAAGAAAACGCTCTGGATGGTCGAAACCTATCCTCCGGCAGCCGATGAACAGCGTTCTCCCCAGGGACTTGATGATCTGGTCCAAATCCTCCCCGAGAGGAACTTGCCCCTGAAGGGAAGAGAGCCCAGACTGGACTTAGAGGACGTATCAGACGCCCAATTGCGTAGCCACAGTAGTCGTCGTGCTGCCACTACCGAAACCATGGATCTTGTGAGGACCCGAAAAAGGTCGTACGAGGCGTCCGCCCCATACGCCACTGCGGCTTCTAGCCGATCTGCCTGGGCAGCCTCATCGGACGGCAGGTTCTGAGACGTGAGGAGTTGTTGCACCCAAAGGAGACTAGCCCGCTGGGCAAGCGAACTGCACATCACCGCCCGCATACCCAGAGCGGAGACCTCGAAAACCCGCTTAAGGAAAACTTCCAACTTACGATCCTGTGTGTCCCGCAACGCCGCACCTCCCGTCACTGGGATAGTCGTCCTCTTCGTGACCGCCGACACTGCGGAGTCCACCTTTGGGACCTTGATGAGGTCCAGAAAATCTTCGGGGAGTGGGGTACAGCTTTTCCATAGCCCGGCTGCTCTTCAGGGAGGCCTCCGGGGTGTCCCATTCCCTGGTGAGAAGTTGTAAAAACGAGTCATGAATGGGAAAAGCCCGAGCCCTCGGCCGGAGTGCCGCCAGGACAGGATCTCCCTTCCTTGAAGAAGTGATGACAGCGGGAGCTACTGGGGCAGGCGGGTCTGGTGGCGGATCCAAATCTAATTCTTGGATGATCTGCGGGATGAGGTCGTCCAGCTCTTCCCTCTGGAAGAGGCGTAGGGTACGCGGATCATCCCCCTCCTGTGTGCCGTCCCCTTGTCCCCCGTCCGGGAGGTCAAGTCCATGTCCCGCTGGGTCTGACACCGCCCCCACTGCCGCGGGCGTGGATCGGACCCGGGTAAGAAGGCGGGAGGCCCCCACTCCCGGAGGGTCGGGGGGGGCCGGCGTCGAGGGCGACATCCGAGGGATCTTAGGAGGGGGGGGGGTCCCACAGGTGCTTCCAGCCCCTGCAGATAAGCGGTATGCATGAGCAGGATAAACTCCGGAGAGAACCCCGGCCTGCTCGGGTGTGCTTCGGGGGCGGCGTGGTTCCTGCTCCCTGGCTCTGGGTGCTTGGTTCCTGCACCAAAATCGGGGGAACACCCCCGCTGGTAGAGTCCTCCAGGGATCCGTTCTCCCTCGTGGCCTCCAGGGATCCGTTCCCCCTCGTGGCCTGCGCCTCAGGGCGCTCAGAATGTAAAATGGCCGCCGTTCCCGCCAAAAATGGCGGAGTGGCCAGCCCGCACCGCCCGGGCAAAAAAGAGAATCAGTCAGGGACTGTGAGGTACCTTCCCCCCCGGGAAGGCATCGTGCACAGATGCCCTCCCGGGAAATCCGGGTCCCCGGGTCTCCGCAGGCCGCACAGCGGGACGGCCGCGGCATCGGGATCGCTGCAGGAGAAAAGAAAAAGCCACGGGGGGGGCCACGCGCACAAAGGCGCCGCTGCGGGGGGGCCCGGTCGGCCCGCACTGCCCGCTGTCCGAAAATAGAGGAGGGTGCCGCGGGGGGGCCTTCCCGGCCACACGACCCGCCCCAGACATCTTTCCCTAAATGGCTCAGCAGCCCATGAGGAGCTGTAAAATGGCCGCGGGTGAGGGAGTAAAGAGCGAAGAGGCCGGCTCCACCGGCTTTCGCGGGCACCGGGGGCTGAGCTGTAAAGGAAAAAACTACAAAGGAAAAACAAACTTACCCCTGGCTGCAACGAGAAATAAACAGCAAGGCCGCAGAGAAGAGACAAGGAAGATAAGCCACTCCCCAGAAGTTGAAAGAACTCTGCCTTTTTTTTTTTTTTTTTTTTTAAACTTAATACAAACTTGATACAAACTTGATCCACAGAAAAAGACAACAACAAGCCATAATCAAGCAAGAAAGTGAAGGAAAAGGAGGGGAAGCCTGATTCCCCTACTCGCATCTGCTGGAGTCAGAAGATACTGAACTCCTGCAGAGGGGGTAGTAGTATATATGGATACGCCCCCTCAAAGCTTGTGCTGACTCCATCTGCTGGATTGGGGACATAACCCACTGTCTGGACTGATCCAGGTACGTACAGGGAACTAGGAGACATAGTGGATAAGACATTGAAATCATTGGCTCAGTGTGCTGTGGCAGTCAAAAAAGCAAACAATGTTAGGAATTATTAGGTAGGGAATGGTGAATAAAAATGGAAAATGTCATAATGCCTCTGTATCACTCTATGATGAGACTCCACCTTGAATACCATGTACAATCTCAAAAGATATAGCTGCACTGGAGAAGGTACAGAGAAGGGCAACCAAAATGATAAAGGGGACGGAACAGCTCCCCTATGAAGAAAGGCTAAAGAGATTTAGGGTTGTTCAGCTTGGAGAAGAGACGGCTGAGGGGGGATATGATAGAGGTCTTTAAGATCATGAGAGGTCTAAAAAACCAGGTAAATGTGAATTGGTTAGTTATTCTTTTGAAAAAAAGGAGGACTAGGGAGCACTACATTGATGTTAGCAAGTAGCACATTTAAGACTAATTGGAGAATATTCTTTTTCAGTCAACGTACAATTAAGCTCTGGAATCTGTTTGCCAGAGGAAGTGGTTAGTGCATTTAGTGTAGCTGGGTTTAAAAAAAGTTTGGATAAGTTATTGGAGAAGTCCATTAAGTGCTATCAATCAAGTTGACTAACGGACAAATTTTAAATCCCATGCGCGCATAACAAAACGGGGGTTACATGCATGGCCGGGCCTTGGGTGCTCTGCACGCATTTTCAAAGGGGCCGGGCCACACGCATAACCCCCATTACGCGCCGAAGTGCTGGGCCCAGATAAAGGGGCGGCCGGTACAGCGGCCATTTGCTGCTGAG
Organism: Rhinatrema bivittatum; assembly: GCF_901001135.1. Classification (NCBI taxonomy): domain Eukaryota; kingdom Metazoa; phylum Chordata; class Amphibia; order Gymnophiona; family Rhinatrematidae; genus Rhinatrema; species Rhinatrema bivittatum. The sequence continues at coordinate 53,326,375 of NC_042626.1, forward strand.
CCGGGGAAGTGTCTGTGCAAATTGGGGACACTTACTATTAAAAGATTTGCATGAAATTTGGTAAGAGAGAGACACTAAGATTCCAGCTCCCCTACCAAACTGCATCTACCTCTGTTCACAGAGCACACCCCTACTCTACATACTGGAAAAGCTGGGAGAGGAGGCAGTGACAGCATTTCTTTCCTGACATGAAGTGTACCTAACTTGTGCGGTGTAGCAGCACTTTTCCAAGTTAATATTTAATGAAATGTAAAAAAAAAAACAAAAAAAACAAAAAACCCACAATACAAATAATATTTAAAATAAAAATTAATAGTAAAAGTCTTGTAGGCAAAATACTGTTTCAATGGAAAATACATTTTGAACAGGTATCTATAATGCGTAATAAAAATGGGGGGTGGGGTGGAAACTGCTGCTTTGTGCCCTCTGTGTTCACTGTATGGGGGAAAATAAAGTAACTCCCTAATTGAGAAGACACCAGATGCAGGCTTTGGTTAAAGAAGCACATTCACACACAGGCACATCATTTCTATTTTACTCTTTGTGGTCCAGATCATCATCACCCAATTTTATTTGTTTATTTATTTTGTTTTATTTGTTTATTTTATCAATTTTATTTTATTTTATTTGTTTATTTTATCAATTTTATGTGTTTATTTTATTTATATTCCACTGATATTAGCCAAACCGTGCTGAGCGGCTTACATCATAAACATAAGACAGCACTAAAATATACCAAAAGAAACCATCATCAGTACATATTAAAAGGCAATGGGAGGGTTTGTTTTGGTTTTTTTTTTTATTTTGATTCAAAACTGATCTCTAAATGGTTGAAATGCCAACTAGTGGTCCAAGAAATTCTTGAGAGTTCTGGAGTTTGAGTGCGCTCCTCCAGATTGGCGTGTGACAGATCCTGTGGCTCACTGGTATAATATGATTCAAAATGCTCAGCTCGGAATGTACACACGTTTCAAAGACTGTACACATATTTTTAAAGTATATACAAATGCCCTTTCCATCTACCCAAACTCCACCACACTTCCATTTATCTTTTGTACAAGTGAAGCTTCAAATGGTCATGGATGTGTTATTTTACTGGTTCTGAACAACTAACCCGTGGGCTAAGGCTCTGCCAGTCAGGAATGACAGTCACTCAATTTCCTGAAATTACAACATGCTCTGTAATTCCTTTGATGAGGCAGTCAAATCCATTGGTGTCAAATGCAGATTGCTGTTTCCAGGGGCTGAAAAATACTGACTTCTCAGGAGGGAATAATGACTCAGAGAAACTTGTACTTCCCATATACCAACACCAAGGGAAGCAGCTGTGAGGGGCTAGCATCTGTTTTCTTGTTACCATAAAGTTTGATCTTATTTTATGCAGAAATAAAAGGTTAACAATTTATTTTCTGAAATATGGGCTCAGAGGAAACACAAGGAAGCATTTTTTTTTGTTTTGCTTGGGGAGGGTGTGGGCCAGGGACAGAGGAAATGCCTTTTTGGGGGCTAAGGTGGGGGGGGGCCAACCAAGCTCTACCCATATTCCCACTGCTAATCTTTTACTTTACATTTACAGTTGTCATTTTATCTTACATACATTCTTTGCATAAGTCATAAGAGTATAATTATTCATTACCAGACCAATTAAAAGCTTGATTCTACAAACCCAGAAGTAGCAGGAAAGGAGAAAACTAGAAAAAACAGCATTACTAATTAGTAGTGACTATTCTATCCTATGTTTGGAGAGAGAAGATCATCAAGTACCAAGAGATGCAACTGATGAGCAAGAAAACATGGCCTAATAATTCAGAAAGTGTCCTATTTGTCCGGGTGCCATTCACCTATTAAAAAGAACTTCCAAAGTCAACTCAGTATGTTGCCTGCATATAACAAGCAGCCCCAGAAAGAAGCCGTTTGGCACACTGCAAGTATTAATAAGAGCCTGGCTTTTTGAACCACGTGGGCCCTGGCAGAAGAGAAAAGGGAAGGGCCACAGGCTGTCTCCTCCTCCTGTTTACCTGAATGAGTGGGTAAGTAATGGGATCGGGGTGGGGCTCAGCTGCGCCAGTCACACTGCCTTTCCGAGGCATACGGGAAGGAGAGGAGCAATGCACAGAGAGTCATCCTACTACCACCAATGCTATTTTTTTTAAGAAAGTTCTTGATCTCGCACAGCAAACTTGACAGCAGAAACTGGGGGGGAGGGGGGGGCATGACACCTGTGCCCTCTCATGCTGACACCTATAGTGTGGGAAAAGGTCCGTTGTCAGAGGTTGTAGAGGCTAATGCTGTGATAGAGTTTGGGTAAAGCACATAGGGTGATAGTGGGATGGTACTGGGCGCTGATTTAAGGCTGGGAATTTATATGTTTCTCTAACCAAAGCAGTATAGAACCAGCAGAAAAAGACAACTGGTCGGTCTGGGTGTGCCAATTGCTTATTATCTGCCATATTGTACTATGTTAAATGTTACAAATGTACTTATATGCAAAGATAGAATAGAAGTTTTTAATAGCCTTTTCTGTCCTGGAAAGTTGTTTTCTACTCATGGACCTTTGTTTTATCCCTACATTAAAAGCTGCTGAAGAGCTTTACACCTAAGGAAAGTGATCTTACATCCTGTTCTCTATAAAAATGGGTAGTAAAATCCTACAGACTGAGCATACATTTCCAACTAATTAAAAAAAAAAAAAACAAGAATAAAAAGCATCAGTTCTCATTCTTGCCTTTAATTTTTATGGCTTTCCTAACTGGATTTTATTTTAATTGACCATTAACTTTATCACATCAAAGTGAGAGGATGTTGGAATATTTATGATTTAAAGGCTCATCATAAAATAAAACAGGGCCATTTCCATAGGCTGGAGAGCCTTTTGCTCCCTCTCTATCATTACTACAACAATTTATGAACTTTTGTGCAATTACAAAAGTAATTTCTTTGATTGTCAATGGCTGTTTCAACAACTCTGAATTTAATATAGACGGTAAGGAAAATTAATATGCTTTTCCCGCTCTTAAATCCTGTCCAAGGGTGATAGCATGGTGCAGAGCACTTGGATTGAATTGCAGGTGAAGCCCTCAGTACCTCCTGCAGAGCTGGCATTCATCCTAATTCTGGCAAACCTTTTTTTTTTTCAGATGGCACCACAGGGGAAAAAGGATAAAATAAAAGTAGTACGGGTCATCAGAAAGTAGTCCATGAACTGCGTTCTCTCCAGACCGAGAGGTCCCACCTCCTCAAAAAAAAAAAAAAAAAAGGCATGTGCATACACACACACACACAAAGTTAAACAAGCAATGGATCTGCAGTTCACTTCTCCTTTCTCATGGGTGAGGTGGGGGCAGGATTAATCACCAAAGGCCCTTCCTCTGCTCTCTAAACAAACTATTTGCTCAGGGTCAAATATAGCAAGTGTAAAAAAATGGGCGCTGAAGTTCAAACACACAATTTTTTACTCACACATTACAAAAAAAAATAAAAAAATAAATAAAGCATGATTTGTGAAAATAAAAATTAAGAGCACAAGACATGAATTGGGCACAAAAGTTGTGCACACAAAGTCTAGGAACCATTAACACCAGATTCCCCAAACTCTAGGTTGGGGCCCATACTAGGACAAAGCACCATAGACCAGAGTTAAAATTTTCAGCATTAAAAAAAAACAAACAAAAAAAAAACCAAAAACTATTGGTGAGTAATAGCTAATGCCTTCATTAACATGGGAATTGCACGGAGGCTTGCTAATGTGTATTCCCATTTTTATGTGCAAAACTTTCCGTTAATTGGAAGCAAAGTTGTGCATACAAAAATGCGACCAGCCATGCATGCCTCATTACATCAGGGCCTCGGTACGTAGGCCTCTAGGCTCCAAAACCTGAACTTTAGGAATGGAGACTTACAGTGCCCTCCTGGAAGAGGAAGGTAATACCCCCTCCCCTTCAGCCCGAAGCATGGAAGATGGCACCTTCCTGGGGAGGCCCGTTTCACAGAAAAGCTACTGCAATAATAAGCTGAGGGCCAAGAAGGGAGAACGGTTTGTTAGCAACTGTTCTGAATTTAAAAAGAAAGGTACGTCGAGGAGAGTATCGTCTGGGAAGCCTTGCATTTCCTATAGACTTACCATATAGGACACTCTAAGTTCTTCTGCATTACGGAGAGCACATTATGCACTTCTTCAACTTCCAATGTAGGGAAAACCATTTTATCCTCTCCAGCGCTCACCTGACAGGAAAAAAAAAAAACAAAATTAAAGATGTACAACAAAACTACTCATTTTTTTCTAAATGCTATGTTGAACAGACCTTTTCACTCCCCTGCAAGCAGCCACTCTCTCTGTCAGATGTGTTGACACCTTCATTTAAGCAGATTTTCATTAGGTCACCAGTTTCACTTACTGATAGCTTATTTTATCTGGAACCTATTTCTTTTTCAGATCACCATCCCAGCTAGACAAAAATAAGCAAAACACACAGTATCACACCATAAACCTAGTGGCAAAAGCAGATAAACGTTTACACTACTCTACAAGGTCCTGCATGTTTGGCTGCATGCTGTGGCTATCACTAAGAATAGTTTCTATAAAAACTAAAAACAAAATATATTAAACTCAAAACAAAATTACACATGCAGCAGCTACTTCACAAGCTTTTTCCTCTCAACGACAGTTTGATGATCATGCTACAAGCTCACAGACATGGTGAAAAAAAAAAAAAAAAAAAGACCCACAGACCCTGGTCCTTTGCATTTGGCGGCGCTATATAGTAGATATCACATTTAGAGAATAAGGATGTTAGAAGGTCAGCTTCCTGGATGGGCACAAAATGAAGCTAAAGTGTACATGCCTACCTTACGTTTTGATTGATGACACCAAAATCTGCAACAGGGCAGACATTCTGGAAGGTGTGGAAATCCTGAGGAGGGAGCTAGAGTCTGGCAGCTAAGATTTACTGCTAAAAAATGCAATCATGCATTTAGTTTGCAAAAACCAAGGGAGCAGTACTAGATAGGGGTGGGGTGAAATTCTTTTGTGCACAAAACAAGAGCAGGATATGGGGTTGATACCCGAGCTCTTAAGGGTGCCTAAACAGGTAGATAAGGCCATGGCTAAAGCCAGAAGGATGCTTAGGTGTAGAGCAGGAAAAATGAAGAGATATTGCCTCTGTATAAGTCTCTGGTGCGACCTCATTTGGAGTACTGTGAACAATTCTGGAAGCTTCACCTTCAAAAGGATATAAACCAAAGAGAACTGGTCCAGAGGGCAGCTACTAAGATGATCAATGATCTTCAGCATACAGTATATGGGGTCAGGACTTAAAGATCTAAACATGCATATGAAAAGGAGGGAAAGAGGATACATAAGAGACATTTAAATACCACCAAGGAATAAATGCAGAAGAGGCAGGCCTCTCAATAGAAAGGAGGGTCTAGAATGAGGAGTCATGGGATGAGGGTGAAAGGAGTCATCTAAGGAAATGTGTCTTCACAGAAAGGATGGTGGATGCATGGAACAGCTTCCCTGTGGAGGTGGTGGTGAGAAGGACAGAATCTGAATTCAAGAAAGCATGGAACAAGCATAGAGGATCTCCGAGGAAGACGGAGGGAATATAAAGCAGCACAGGAGATCAAGGACATAAGAACATAAGAACATAAGAAATTGCCATGCTGGGTCAGACCAAGGGTCCATCAAGCCCAGCATCCTGTTTCCAACAGAGGCCAAACCAGGCCACAAGAACCTGGCAATTACCCAAACACCTAGAAGATCCCATGCTACTGATGCAATTAATAGCAGTGACTATTCCCTAAGTAAACTTGATTAATAGCAGTTAATGGACTTCTCCTCCAAGAACTTATCCAAACCTTTTTTGAACCCAGCTACACTAACTGGATGCACTGCATGGCCTTTATCAGCCATCATTTATTTTTTCTTTTCTATTTAAAATATTATTCATCTTCAAAATTCTATAATATAACATTCATAAACTCTTACAAGACATAGACGTCATTACTGACAAAATCAACACGACTTGACGCGGTTTAAAGGCCATTGAGATAGCCTATTTCTGCGTTCCAGTAAGTTCGTTATTCTGTCATCCAGTCTCTGAAATCCACTGATTATACTTATGATCTGGACTCTATGCATATGAGAGGAAGCAGGCTTGGATTGCTCTGGGAGGTTCCCCTAATACCTTCGTTGATCATGCTTTGTTTTGCCCTTAGCCTCACCAATTGCTGCATTTACCTTCTTTAATATTGTATGAACAAATTTTTTTTTTTTTTTGTAATTTAACTTTTTATTTGGACAAAACAAAATATAAGCCAATAATTTCCATTCAGCTACATCTCCACAGAGATAGATTATCCAAACATTTTTATGTTCCCTACCCACCCCTCACTGAAACATTACCCCCACATAAACAGTAACAAAGTATGTATAGATATAACATCTGCAATATACAGAAATAAGGTACAATGCTCCTGCCATTCCTTTTGAACACAAATAAAAAGGACAGACGTGAGTTCCATGCATAATGTATACGATGTGATGAAACAGTACACTGAGATGCCAGTGGTCATCCTGGGTACCAATGTCCCTGAAGCCATTTATCAAAGGGAGCCCATATTTTCTCATATTTAGCCAAGGTATCTCTGCGGAATGCGGCGATTTTCTCCATCGCTCTAATGCCCATCAGCTTTGTGACCACTAATCTCAACTGCGGTGTTTCTTTCCGCTTCCACCACTGTGCAACCACTAATCTAGCCGCTATGGCCAAAATTATCGCAGAAGTCTCAAGGTGGCTATCCCCTGTTCCCCAGGCCACAACCCCAAAAGCCACATGTCTGGTTGTAGCAATGGTTCCGTATACAGCATGTCTTTGGCCATCCCTTGAATTTGAACCCAAAAAGCTTGAATATTCAGACAAAGCCACCAGACATGGAGAAAGGTGCCCGGGTCCTTTTCATACTGCCAAATGTTCGAAATCTTGGGGTACCACTTCGCTAGTTTAACAGGACAGATATACCACCCGTATAACAGTTTATACTCATTTTCGATCATAGCAGTAGACGGAGTGACGGCCTAAACCCAAAAAGCATGTATCCCACCATTCATTGTCCCAGCTGCCCGCCAACTCCTTCTCCCACCATATATTAGATTCAGCTATGTGAAAAGGAGCTCATATTGTAGGTATCTTACGACCGTCATAAATTGCCTCTAGAAGCTTTGTGGCTTATGTGTGAAGCCCGTGAAGCTCTGGGCTTAACTAATCATAGGTCGCAAGAAATCCTGGTATTCTCCATCCAGAGCTATAGCACAAGATAAGGCACTGTATGTATTACAACTGATTCGTGCACTTAGCTTGAATCCACTATCAGCATATGTAGTCCTGAAGTCTGTCCTCCGACATGGCAGTGTTTCGGAGTGTGTTACTCCTTCTTCAGGGAGCTTCAGGAGCCAAGGTTCTGTTAATGCATAGGATGAAGCTATTGTGGTCAGTTCATGGCTGGAAGTAGCGAAAAAGAAGCGGTGCGTGACAAAAGCGCTGCCTGCTAGCGTTTCCTCCTGCGGCTGACCTACGATTAGTTAAGCCCAGAGCTTCACGGGCTTCACATATAAGCCACAAAGCTTCTAGAGGCAATTTATGACGGTCGTAAGATACCTACAACATGAGCTCCTTTTCACATAGCTGAATCTAATATTGTGATTATTTCAAATTTTCAAGCTATTTTTTGGGGTTTTCAGTTGTGCTGATATGTCCCACCAGCATCCAACAGTTTATATATCTTTGACATTAATTTAGGTTTCTTATGTACCAAACAAAAACCTTCCAGCAAAGAGACTCCGCGTGCCAGATCTCTGGAGACCTCGGAACTGTGGAGAAATTGACGTAACTGAGCATACACCAAAAAATCAGCCTGGGAGAGACTATATTCCCTTTGCAATGTTGAAAAAGGCTTCACAGCTCCTACCTCCCATACCTGTTGTACTCTATAAAGTCCCTTGTCTGCCCATGGTTGAAATGACTGAGAAACCCGGCCAATGGGAAAGTTGGACAGAGATCTAAATTGGGCCTGGAAAAAACATCCTGTTTTCCCAGTCAAGCGTTCCCTCCAATTATACCATATCGTCAAGGGTCAATGCAATGACGGCAATATGGAGGGTTCCATCAAAACAGGTCTCTTTCGATCCCATAAAATGCTCTCTGGGGGCTCTCTACCCATCCCAAAGCCTTCAATAGTCATCCACTGCTTCCTATTACCTAGGATGTGGTATTCTATTACCGCTTGGATTTGTGAGGCTACATAGTATTTTTTTTTAAGTGTGGTACACCCAATCCTTCCTTAGCCCTGATCCTGTACATAACCATACGAGAAACCCTTGGAGGTCTTTTTTTCCATATATAGGAAAGGAATTTCTTTTGTACAGCTGTGAACCATGCACCGGGGATCAGACAAGGTAATACCTGAAAAAGATAGCTTAAGCGGGGGAACAAATTCATCTTCACGATAGCAATCCTACCCAGCCAAGGTACATGAAATCTATCCCATTGCTGCATATCCTTATACAGGTTACTAAGTAAAAGCTCATAATTCACCTTAAAGAGATCTTTATGTATGAACAAATTTTTAATCAAAAAGAGAAGAGTAATGACTACAAACTGTTCCAAACTTATGCGAGAGAGAGTGTAAGATGGCAGAGAAGCCAGGAAATGACAGAGAAAATAGTGGCGGTTGTGTCAGACAAAATGGTGAAAGATCTCCAAAAGCTTATGGTTTGAGCAAGCTTCAGTCCACAATGGATGAAATCAGGGAAGGTTTTGAATTGCAAGCTCAGAAAATTGTGGTGGTTGAGTATCACAGAAATAGAGAACGGATCACATGAGTCAACAACTAAGCAAAATTAAGGAAAGAAAATGAAACTATTGGGGCACAGAGGATCAAGAAAATAGAGGCCATAGGAATAACATAAGAGTTGGGGGTCTCCCTAAAATGATAAGAAACAGTGAACGTATGCAGTTTTTTTTTTAAATGTGGCTGCCGCAGGGTTTGAGCCTGAATGTGGAATTGGAGCCAATCAAATGCAAAAGAGCTGGTCCAGCGAGGGAAAATGGAGAGCGACCTAGACTGGTCATGAATAGGATTCTAAACTCAGCAGACAAAATGAGATAGATTTATTTTTCTTACGAGCCAGAAATAATCAAATTTAAAGGGAGAAAGATTTTATTAAGAGGCCGATGCAATATAGTGTGCTCAGCCTAGTGCTCAGCTTGGACGTGTTAGAATAACTACCGATGCAGGAATGGGATTAGCATGTACAAAACGTGTTCCAAACAAGTGCGTAGCTAATAGCTCTCACCACATAAAAACGCCACGTAAAAGAGGCTATTAGCTATTACCCCAGATGCAAAAAAAAACCGCCACATGCCTGATGTGCACTTTTTAACCTGGAAAATGTAACGCTAGCTCCAGAGCTGGAGTCAAGTCTTGCCGCGCAGCAAGGGCTCAACTAAAAAAAAAAAATAAATAAATCAAAAATACTGCTTTTTTGTGATTCCTCCTATTTGGTATTATCGCAATACTGAGTAGGAGGAACCACAGAAAGCAGCATCATGAAAAAAATAAAGCTTGACGGGAAAAAAAAAAAAAGAAAAAGATTTCGGGGCGCACAATATACCCCCACAATACGCATGCTCCAGGCCGTGTATATTGTGCCAGTAAATTAGCTGCCGTGGGATAAAATGGATGCTCGAATCAAGCATCCGTTTTCATAACCTGTGCACATTTCCTGGGCAGCTGATGCCAAGGACGCACTAGGGATGCACAATTGCTGCAGTGCTTCATACCTATATTACTACTTTACATGAATTGTTTTTAGTGCATGTAAGAAAGCTGTGAGGCAAACATGCTTTTCACGTTAAGTTTTTGTCTCATGCTGAACGCGGTTTCTGTGTTTTGAAGATCTCTCTTCCCATGCTTTATATTGGGGGGGGGGGGGGGATTTTGGTTGTCGAGGGCCGCAAACCGATCAGGTTTTCAGGATGACCCTAATGAATATGCATGGAGAGATTTCCACACATCTGAAAACCTGACAGGTTTGTGGCCCTCGAGGAATGAAATTTCCCATCTGTGCTTTACGTGACCTTTGAAAGGTTGCCGCTTGCACTGCTGCTAGTAGTATACAGCAGGGCAATATGACCTGTGACTGGGTCAGAGCCCCGATTTTATTTACTGGCTTTGTGACTATCCAGGGTCACCGCCTTTGCAAATGCAAGCTTCTTTTGTGTTTTGTGGACAGACAAACGAGCTTGTAACCCTGATCGCAGGGGCTCATCTCACTTGGGCTCTGACGAGCTCTCTAGCTGCTTGGAGTCTTTGTACAATGAGTGCTGCTGCCTATGCCACTGGAACAGTCACACCTTTATTTAGTCTGAACTATGGTATCAACTTTGTTCTTTAATTGCCAGGCGGTGCTGAGTTAGGAATGGACTAGATAGTCAGCTCTACAGAGTCCTCAAAAGACATTTGGATGGAACGGCTATGATAACATGGATTTTTTTTTCCCCAATGAGACTGCTCATGTCATTGTCCAAAAACAATCCCAGCTCGTTTGTGAACAAACGATTTCATAAGGGGGTTAGTACTAGAGCAGTCAAGAAGACTATCCATTCATAATTATAATGGCTTTTGGATGAAATCTATCTTCCTAGAGAACTTGGCTCTGTATATGCATATTGATGGTTTAGGAGAATTTCCCATAGGCGCATCCTCTGGTGGCTGAACCTGGAAGAAGGAATGGCTATCAATTCTAGAGAACAGGGGTCCTGTGCAGCCTTTTCATTGAGGGGTTATAGGATATGTTTAAGTAGACTGTATGTATATTTAGTAAGTGAATGGGTAAGACTGCGAGTGTGCGTGATGGTAACTGTTAGTGCAGATCATAAATAACAATGAAATTGGAAGGAAATGGTGGATACCTAAATGGTTCTAGGTGTTGTGCTAGAGAGTATTGGGATTTTTTTGTCTACGAGTCCTTGCTGGTCCATGCTATGCAGTTTGTAATAAGCCAGTATAGCCTGGATTATGGTTAGGGTAAATTTAGTTTCATTGAATGTGAACGGTTTGCACTCATCAATTAAGCAGAAGAAAGTGCTGGATGGGTTTGAAAAATTAAAAGTACATAAAGCACTCAAAGCTGAGACAGGATTGTGGGCAATGGTATGGTTTCTCATCTTTCTCCAGAAGACAAACATGGGATGGCCATACTGATCCACAAAATGCTTCCTTTTGTTCAGGAAAAAAAACACTAAAAGATGAAGAGGGAAAGTATGTTGTGATGTTGGGCTCTCTATGTTTTGAAATTATATATACATATAAACCATATGGGTAATATTTGGAACATTAAGCCCATTTAAAATAAAATATATCCTTTCTACCATAAAGTTCAGTGTAGTACTCAGTAAAGATCTATATAATATCTGTTGTATTAGTATGGAGTAGTCCATGTTTGTCCTTAATACCTGTAGTAATAGTAATATATATATCGATATAACATTGTCGGATCATACTCCTTTTTCCATTGGTCTTGGCCTAGGAGACCCAATCAATTCTGCATTTACATGGAGAATAAATCCATATTTAATAAATGTTAGCTTCTGTAAATACTTGCAGAAAAATGATCATTTTACTTGGAATTTAATAAGTGACCTGAAGTATCTCCAACATTATTTTTAGAAGCAGGAAGGTGGTGAAAGGATATTATATTGCATATGTGGCAAACACAAAGCAAGCAAGAGATGCAGAGATACTAAATCTGTCCAAGCTTCTACTACAGGAAAAAAAGCAATCAAATTACTCATATGTCTTTAGAATGAAAATTAAAGTTAGACAGAGCTCAGGCAGCCCTCAATCACTTGTTACACCAGAGGGCAATTCAACCTATACATTTCCATAAATACCAATACTATAAGTTTGGGAATACAACTTCTAAAATCCTGGCATATATGTTGGAGAAATTACTTACCTGATAATTTTGTTTTCTTTAGTGTAGCCACATGGACTCAGGACCAATGTGTTATGCTCCCCTGATAGCAGATGGAGACAGAGTCACCCTACATACACCCCTGCAGTGACCTCAGCCTTCAGTATTCTCTTCAAAAGCCACTGTGGACATACTATTGAGAAAAACTTGATTAAAATATGATTAAAAAAACGGATAACCGCAATTGTACTCAACCAATCATAAACACTGAACCCCAGTAAGAATATAGATGCCCTAATCTAGCGAATGGATGACGTCTTACCCGTAATCTCCTGGAATAGATAAGCTACTCCACGAGCGAATCCTTGGCACCGTACTTGGGCAGCCATGGACAGGATGCAGAGTCCATTTGTCTACACTAAGGAAAATGAAATTATCAGGTAAGTAATTTCTCCATTTCCTAGAGTATAGCCAGATGGACTCAGGACCAATGGGATGTACAAAAGCTACTCCCGATTGGAGCGGGAGGCTGCCCGTGATCTGGTTAACAACGCCCTTGCAAAAACTGCATCCTCTCAGGCCTATGCGTCCAGGCGATAGAACCTGGAGAAGGTGTGCAAGGAGAATGATGTCGCCGCTCGGCAGATATTGACAGGAGACAGCAGCCTAGCTTCTACCCATGAGACCACCTGAGCCCCTAGTGGAATGAGCTTTAATCTTTAGAAGTTAAATGGCTTTCCTGCTTCCACATAGGCTACGCGACCACTCCTTAATCCAACGAGCTATAGTAGTCCGTGAAGTGGTTCGCCCTGCTTCCTTACACCATGAAGGACAAACAGGCGGTCCGTCTTTTGGACTGGTTCTGAAACTTCCAGATACTGCACCAAAATTCTACTGACATTCAAATGACGAAGGTGGTAGTATTCTTCCACATCCTTGTGCTTATCTGAGATGGAAACAAAACAGACTGATTCAAATGAAACTGAGACTACCTTGGGCAAGAAGGATGGAACGGTACAAAGCTGTAACACTCCTGGAGTCATCTGGAGGAATTGTTCCCGATACGACAATGCCTGCAGTTCAAAGATGAGACGTGCCGAGAATACAGCCACCAGGAACACCATTTTCAAGGTTAATAAACGCAAGGAAAGACTGCACAGTGGCCGAAAAGAGAGCCCTGCCAAAAATGTCAATACTAGATTAAGATTCCACAAGGGAACCATCCACTGCAGGGGTAGTCAGAGGCGTTTCACCCCTTTCAGAAACGGGCCAAGTCCGGATGAGCCGACAGGCGGGTTCCGTACACCTCGCCCCTGAAATAGGAGAGAGAAGCTACCTGGACCTACAAGGAGTTAATGGTCAAACCTTTATTCACGCCATCCTGCAAGAATTCCAGAATTAGTGGGATTTTGATCACCCAAGAGGGGACATTGCTTCCTCGCACCAGGCCTCCATATTCTCCAAACCCGCACATACGCTAGGGACGTAGAGAACTTCCAAAAGTGGAGTAAGGTGGCAATTACTTCATCAGGTGAGCACTCTCAAGGGCAGATTGCAAGATAGAATCGAGTCAGGCCCTGTGTGGTGGGAGGCACAGGGGGAACTCCACCAGCAATCTCTGCATGTCTGCATATCATGGACACCTGGGCCAATCTGGAGCTACTAGTAGGACTAATCCCCTGTGGTGCTCAATTCTGCGAATGTCCCTGCCCAGCAGGGGCCACGGAGAGAAGGCGTATAGCAACTCTTCTTCTGGCCAGGTCTGAACAAGAGCACTGATCCCCAGGGACCACTGATCTCTTCTGCGACTGAAGAATTGGGGAACCTTCGCATTGTGGGATGAGGCCAGCAGGTCGATGGCCAGGAGACCTCAGTGATCTACTATCAGCTGAAAGGCTTTGGCCAGCAATGCCCACTCTCCTAGATCTAGACTCTCCCTGTTTAGAAAGTCTGCTCTGATTTGCCTTTTCCTGCAATGTGGGAGGCTGAGATCATCTATAGATGTATTTCTGCCCATTCCATAAGGAGCTCTATCTCCTGTGACACCTGCTGGCTCTTGGTTCCACCCTGGCGGTTGATGTAGGCTACCAACATAAGAAATTACCATGCTGAGTCAGACCAAGGGTCCATCAAGCACAGCATCCTGTTGTAACCAGGTTACAAGAACTTGGCTAGTACCCCAACACTAAGAAGATCCCATGCTTCTGATGATAATAGCAGCAGAGGTCATTCCCTAAGTAAACTTGATTAATGGCAGTTAATAGACTTCTCCTCCAAGAACTTATCCAAACCTTTTTTAAACCCAGCTACACTAACTGTACTAACCACATCCTCTGGGAACAAATTCCAGAGCTTAATAGTGCGATGAGTGAAAAATAATTTTCTCCGATTAGTCTTAAAATGTGCTACTTGCTAACTTCATGAAATGCCCCCTAGTCCTATTATCCGAAAGTGTAAATAACAGATTCACATCTACCTGTTCTAGACCTCTCATGATTTTAAAGACCTCTATCATATCCCCCCTCAGCCATCTCTTCTCCAATCGAACAGCCCTAACCTCTTTAGTCTTTCCTCAAGGGGAGCTGTTCCATCCCCTTGGTTGGCCTTCTCTGTAACTTCTCCAGTGCAACTATATCTTTTTTGAGATGTGGTGACCAGAACTGTACACAGTACTCAAGGTGCGGTCTCATCATAGAGCAATACAGAGGCATTATGACATTTTCCATTTTATTCATTATTCCCTTCCTAACATTGTTTGCTTTTTTGACTCCTGCAGCACACTGAGCTGACGATTTCAATGTATTATCCATTACGATGCCTAGATCTTTTTCCTGAATGGTAGCTCCTAATATGGAACCTAAAATTGTGTAACTACCGCATGGGTTATTTTTCCCCTATATGCAACACCTTGCCCTTATCCACATTAAATTTCATCGTTGCATAGTCCGAAATTACACAGACCGCTTGACCCTGGATTCTGTGGCTTTTGAAGATATGCTAATCTGACTGGCTGGGCTTCCAAGTGATTGATGTTCCAGAGGGCCTCTTCCTCGGTTCAACGTCCCTGGGCCATCAGTTCCTGACAGTGAGCTCCCCAGCCCCGGAGGCTCACGTCTGTTGTGAGAACCAGTCAGTTCGGGGATGACAGGGGTACACCCCTGCTCAGTTAAGCTTGCTGCAGCCACCACTGGAGCCGAGAGCATACTCCCATCAGTAAGTGGAGAAATCGAATAGTCGTGAGACTGAGGGTTCCAAAGTGACAGAAGTGAGCGTTGAAGTGGTCGAATGTGTACCTCTGCCCACAGCACTACTTCCATGGTTGCTGCCATCAAACTGAGAACTTGGAGATAGCTCCAGACAGCCAGGCGGATTGTGCTCATCAATTGACGCACTTGGAACATCAACTTCCTTATCCGCGTGGTCAGAAGGAAGACATTGCCCTGATTGGTGTCAAACCGAACTCCCTGGGAGGGCTTGAGACTGCTTTTGTCCATGTTTACAACCCAGCCGAGTTCCTGAAGCAAGGAGGTCACCCGGAGATTCTCTTTCACGGACTTGGCCTGGATCAAACAGTCATTCAAGTACAGGTGCACCAGAATTCCCTGATTTCTCAATTGCTGCCACTATGACCACCGTAATCTTGGAAAATGTTCTGGGGGCAGTGGCTAGGCCAAAGGGCAGTGCCCAGAACTGATAATGGCAACCCAGTACTGCAAATCGTAGGAAATGTTGGTTTTCTTGATGGATTGGAATATGTAGGTAGGCCTCGGATAGGTCCAGGGAGGTTAAGAACTCTCCCGATTGAATGGCCATTATCATGGAGTGTAGGGTTTTAACGAGGAAGTGATTTACTTGCAGATGTTGGTTGATGTTCTTGAGGTCCAGGATGGGGCGAAAGGAATCTTCCCTTCTTGGGTACGGGGAAATAAATGGAATGCCCTCTATTCTCCTGGGGCACAGGAACTGGGATTATATCCCTCATCCTGAAGAGAGTTGTCTCCACTGCTTGCTTCTTGTGCTGGGAGTGGCAAGGAGTCATCATGAATATGTCCCGAGGAGTTCTGTGAAATTCCAGCACATATCTTTCTCATATGACCTCCAGAACCCATTTGTCCGAAGTGATCGCGACCCACCACTGGTAGAAGAGGGACAGTCGACCCCCTATTGCCTTGTTCTGAGGGTGGGTCAGCAAAATTTCATTATGTTTCGGGACGAATCCGAACCCTAGCCTGCCTCTCTCTTGGGCTGTCAACTACAAAAGGACTGAGACCTCCCAAAGGATCGAGACCTCCTAAATGTTGAAAGCGTTGGAAGCCCCTGGATTGACCCCTCATAGGTGATGGGGGCACTGTAACTGCTTCATCTTCTAGTAGCCAGACAACTGGAGATTCACCCCATTTACTGGCCAGCTTTTCCAATTCGCTTAAAGGAGTGATCCTTTAAAGGGAGGTTGCGTCTGCTGACCAATTCTCCAGCCATAGCTGTCTTCTGGCCGAAGTACAGACTAGATCCGAGCCCGTGTCAGCTAAAAAGACAGTGGTGTATTCCATAACTGTTCTGGAATTCACTCCCAAGTCATCCACCTCCTGAGAGTGGAGTAGGTATGAATGAGCTACAACAAGAAGCAATCTGTAAGGTCATTGCAACTGCATCAAAGGCCTGTTTAAGGATAGACTCCATCTGTCTATCGTGCACATCCTTTAATGCCATTCATCCCTCCACTGGGATAGCTGTTTGTTTAGAGACAGCTCAGACCAGCACACTTACTTTAGGGAAATCCAAATGCTCTCTCACTGCCAGATCCAGTGGGTATAGACCTTCTAACGCTTGTCCCCCTTTAAAACTTGCTTCTGGGGCATCCCATTCCAGGTCAATCAACTCCTGGATGGCTTCCAGTACTGGTAAGTAGCAAGAGGCTTTCCGTAGGGAAATCAGAATGGGATTCTACTATGGTTCCGTCATATAGGCTGCTCCAGAAAGTTCCAGCATCTTCAGGGTCTGGGAAACCAGGGCCGGCAAATCATCTATATGGAAAAACCGTAACGGTCTGATACGGTTTTAAGCCAGGGGAATTTCCCCATCTTCCAAAGAATCTGTATCTTCATCTGTGCTGTCCAGGTCCCTGCCAGGGATACCCTTGGTAAGGCGAGGCATGCCTCGAGGTCTGCCAATAGGACTGGGAGAGGGAGGATTTACAGGCTGAGGTTTCATCCGAACAGGGGCAAGTGAAGTAGCAGACTGCACCTGTACAAAGGCTTGAAGGCCCTGGAAAAATTCCACCCAAGAGAAGGCAGCCGGGTCTATGCCTGGCCCAGGAGGTACTGGAGAACGTGCTGCTAAATTTCCCTCTCCCATGGATGACCCTGTCCCAGGGGTATTCAGATCCGGGGTTCTTCAAGTTAAGGTGTGGCTAACCAATCCTCTGAATGGGAGGAGTCGGGTTTAGCCAGGTCTGGGTAGGTCAACTCTCCCTGGGCTTCCTCACAGTGCTGACATAAGTTGGAATCCGGGCCAGACCGTGAAGTCCTAATATGACGACAAGCAGCGCAGAGAAAAAGGCGCTTATGTTTCTTGACTGCCAGAGCACCACTGGTGATGGTAACTGTGCATTGTCGGCTCGTGCTTAAACTTTTATGCGCACAGATTTCGGGTACCTAAGTGGGACGCGCACGCACAGCCTGTGTGCCCAGATTTACCTTTATTCTGTGCTTCGTAGGTTGTGCACATATGTACGTGCACCATGTTATGTGTGCAGCTCACGTGCAGGGTTGATGCACACCGCGTACCGACCAAGCCTAAAATGGGGCCTAGCTCACCGGGGGGGGGGGGGGGGGGGGGGGGGGGAGGGGGGTGTGTGTGTGTGTGTGTGAAGCACTCAACCCGCTTGGAAGCCCATTTCCCCTTACCCCAACAGGATTGGGAACGACATTAGAGATTGGAGGAAATCTTACCAAAAATTCCTACGTCTCTGAATCAGAAGGTAACACTTTTTTTTTTTTTTTTTAACTTACCTAGGCTCAGCACTTACCAGTTGAGTATAGAGACAGTCTCTGGTTGCAGGAGGAGAGGGCTTTGGCCTTCAGTGCCACGCTCATCTTCCTTGCTGCTTAAGCAGCTACCTTTCAGCTGCTTAAGCAGCAAGTAAGCAAGTACACACCAGGAACCGGCTACCGGACCAAGGCTCACCTCTGAGGGATCTCGGAAATCACCTCAAGAATTCTCAATTAGGGAAGGGACCTTTAGGTGTCACTGCAGGAGAGCAGGGCTCAATTTCTTTCTCCAATTCAAATGTAGAATTTCCCCTTCCAAAAAGTACAGCAATCCCCATAGGGAGAGGTACGTCCACCATCTGCTGAAGATGGAGAAATACTGAAGGACTGAGGTCACTGCAGGGGTAAATGTAGAGTGAAGTCAATTTTGAAATCTGACTCAGTCTCCATCGGCTGGCAGGGGAGCATAACCCATTGGTCCGGAGTCCTTCTGGCTACACGCTAGGAAAATATCAGTTTCAATTGCTTCTAATGTTTTTGGACTGATATACTAATAAAGAAAATTTACAAAAAAATTATGAACTGATCCCTTATGCTGTGTCTTCACATTCCTACGGTCTACTGATTATAATATACCTAGCTGAACATAAGGTGAAATGTAAAATTACCTATTCATTTTCTTTCCCTTAATCCTGCCAGACCAGTCCAGAAGAGTGAATTACATCCCCTGCCAACAGGCAGAGCAAAGAAGCTCAATGCTATCTACATGCTCCCTGCAAAAGATCTGCTGCTGCATTCAGCTCCTCAGTATCCTATGTTAAGATAATGGAAGACAACTGTTTGTTTGGTTTCCAAATCACAATCCCAACCAAAACCTGATACAGTCAAAAAGCTTCATTCCATGGCCATTAAACTAAATTAGATAATCCATACACCAAGGTCATGATTAAGCCAACTACCTACAGAGTTTGCAAATATTTATTCGCTGTTAGTTTTCTGAACTTGTCAGTTAGAGCCTTTGATCGTCATGGCTTTCCTGAGTGGATTCTGAAGTGATCTGGCAGAACTACAGAAAGAAAATTAACAGGTAAACTTAAATGTCACCTTCCTATTGTCCGTGCCAGACCAATCCAGAGAAGTAATTTATACCAAAGCTCTATCCAGATCAGGTGGGATGAAGCTATGATAGCTTTTAAGACTCCTGCATCCAAGGTATAGCCTCTCCCAGCCTACACCCACCCACCCACACATCAAGTTGCTTAGAGCAGGGATGCAATGAAGACAAGGGTGCTGCTCTGCTATTTTCCCCTGGAAAGACAGTTTCTGATTCTGTCTACAAGGAGTCTTGCACCCTCATCGAGTGGGCTCCCCAGCCCTCTGGGATCTGCAAATGCTTGCTGGAGGAGCAGGTTGAATCATCCATCTCAATTCCTCCTAAAATAAATGCCTTAAAAACCTCTGAAGAACCAAAGGGAGCACTAGATCTTTATAAGGGAAGCAAAGTCAACTTTGAGCTGACACTGCTGTACTGACTTTATACATCTAGCTGCGTAACCTAAGGGCCTCTTGCACCATGGTTGTTACTGGAAAAGAAAACTGTATATCATCATGTTTTATGTTTCTGCATTACCTCACACCTTCCCATCATTAGAAAGCAAAAGCATAACTCATTAGTGTTATGTAGCATAGCAGAAACTGATGCAGGAGATGGCATCAAATATTAGACATGCTGGGGGGCCTCCAAGTGAAAGAGATGCTTCCCATTTTCATGGATAACAACAGCAGCAGCACAATCAAACAATATAATCTCTGATTTGGGTACATTTTAATAGTTGAAGTGGTGGAAGATGCCACAATGGATTAGAGAGGCAAATAAGGTGGGGAAATAGGTTCACTGGAAAAAATGTAACCTCCATTTCCCCATTCACTCTTGCATAGACTACACTTGCTTTTGGATATTTGTACCTGTGTTCTTTTGCAGCACATCAAATTCACCTTATAGAGAGCTTGCTCAATTATCCAGTTACAATTAGTAAGCAAATCTACCTTGAAAGGCATGGCCTAACATCAGATCTAACCCTCAGGCTTGTATATGCATTCATGTGCTAGATCAGATGTCTTTCTTTCAGACTGGTAACACATTAATAGGTGCTGCAAAAGCCACCTTTTACAGCTCAGATTTACAATCCTCTGGCACAACCAGGGCCAGATTTAGAAATAGGCAATATAAGCACGTGCCTTGGAGTGCCAAATTCAGAGGGTAGCAAAAAACTGGAATGCTCCCTGCCAATCTTTAATTTCCAAGGGGAGGAGGATGGAACCTCTTGCCCCAAGTCCTATGCCATAGTCACCATCATCTTAAATCCCAGCCTAGGCACAACCAACACAAGTTGACATCTCTTTTACCATAAAATGGGCAGATCACGCTCAGTGGTTACCGGCTTATATGCAGGCCAAGGGTTTTCAGAACTACCCTGGACTCTGAAACATGGACAGAAAAGAGGGGAGAGAAGGGATGTTGCAGGGGCAGGGAGTTAAAGCCTAAAAATCTGCCATCAAAATTAATACACCTAAGTGATCACAAAAAGTATGTAGATAGATATATGGGAAGTAAACTGCCCAAGGCCTTCATTTTGAAAAAAAAATCCTTTCAGCTACATTTCTGTACCCAAATCCATAAAAGATCCTGGGAAGGTACAAACTCAGGACCTTCTTTACCAAACATTTTTCCCATAGACACAGAATGGAAGAAAATGTTTAGTAAACAGGATCCTTAAATTATAAACACTGTGGGGACAGGAAAATAAATAAATAGAGTACCCGAATGTAACTCGCCTTCAGCTAAACAAATAAGTAATTAAAGAGTCCGCACTCCCTGTGCATGGAGAGATGCAGAGAACCCTGTCACAGGGCACTTCTCTTCTTCTTTACACACACACACGTGTTTGTAACTAAGGGTAGGACCCTTATTTTCACACACTCATGTACTTGCCACCAGTTTTGCAACAACCGCGCTGGGCCTTGGGCAGCCTCGTAACAGCAGACCCCGGAGCCTGAAGGGGCGGAAACAACAACCGACCTTCCCCTGCCTGTGAGCCATCCCCCTCCTCCGCGCGCGAGATATTAAACACACAAAAACTCCTAAATCCCATCACTCACCTGCCCAACTTCTGCCACCACCGTGTTACTCCATATACTCCCCTCGGAAACACAACTCGCCTCCCCAACCCCGTGGTTACTTCCTACCCTCCCCCCACCTTTGAAGATTGGCGCGCTTTTGCCTTCCAGAGCCGCGAACTTCCGGCGCCCGGCCCGTCTCCGTCACCTAGGAAACGGAACACGCCTTCCCGCCGGGAGCCTCGCAGGGAACTCTGCTCAACCCTTCCACCCCTTTCCTCATAACGACCAATAAAGAGAGAGAGAGCAGAACGCGTCACGTGGAAAGAGAGACTGCGTCACTGAGAGGAAGTGGAGTCATGTGCTCTTTGTTTTTATTGTTACTGATAGTATTATTGAGGATTTAAAGGCATAGCACGAGTGCAAAGTTAACTCAGGTAAAAAGAGGTCCACTGATAAAAAAAATAGTTGGAGCGTGTGTTTTTCATAGCTCTTGGCTCTTTCATTTTACTTAGTCTGTGTATTATTTTGGTAAAACACATGTAAAATTGTCATGACAATAAAGTTATCTGAATCTGTTGCAGATAAATGGTTCATTTCACGAGCACTGAACTGAAGCAAATGTTGGTTATATGTCAATTACAATTGTGCATCGTTTTTGTAAAAATTAGCGTCAGATGGAAGTCCTTTCTTAAACATACATCATTTTCATGCAGAGAAAGGGGAAGGCCCCTGTCCTCAGATGGTTACATCATAGTCCTTTATTATGATGCAATGTCATGGAAACCTTCATTGTCTGGCCAAGGAAAGGAACTTAGCAGGCAAATGCCAAATGCTGCCTTAGGCAGTTCCCAACCCGGAAGTGTGTCCTCTTACTCCTGCAGCAGCAAGGCAGCCTCCATTGTTTATTTTTCCACCATTGGGCCGCGCCCCCTCGCCCTCCCTAGCCAGCCAATAGGGGGCGCTCGCACGAGGGCGGCTGCCAATCAGCTGACAGAACCCAGGTCTTCCCTACTCCCCCCACCCCGCGCGCCCGATGAGGTTGTCATGCGTGCTGACGTCAGGCCGCCATGTTGGAGAGGGGAAGGAGGAGGTGAGAAGTACTGCGGAGTCGGAGATCCTGGTGCCCGGTCGCTGCCCGAGGCCTCCCCGTTCCCTATTCCCCCCCCACCCCTGGCCTGAACCTCGGACATAGAGGTGAGTGCCTCTTCCACCGATCTTAGGAGAGTCTGACACTTTTTTTCTCTTAGTGCTGCGGCGGGGAGAAAGGGATAGGTGGGGATACCTTAATGGTAAATAAATAAATAGACGCAAACAGCAATAAGGAAAAAAATGTGCTGCTTCCCCCCCCCCCCTCATCAAAGTATATCAATACTATATATAAGGTGGGTTACAGCAAGCCTTCCATACTGCCGATTTACAAATGAAAGGTGAAAAGATTATTAAAAAGTGCTGAAATTTGACTTCTTTTCGTGAGGAATATTTTTTTTTGCTAAAATGATGATATTGAGGCCTGCCGGGCGTGCAGATTGAAGGGTGAGTTATGGTATTTATCTGTTTTTATTTAAAGGCATTTAGTGAAATATCCAAATCGCGGGGGAAGACATGGAAATATTTCTGTCTATTGCCATGCTGGAGATTTTTTGCCCCTGACAAACGAAAAGTTGATTAGACTCCCATTTTTTAGTAGTTCAAACAGGAGCCCCGGGGGGAATCACAAAATGATTTTTAAACATATTTTCTGCGTTGTTGTACATTTTTTTCTGCTATTTTTTGTTTCATCGTGTTTGCATTGTGTATTTTACCTTTGATATATAGACGAGTTCAGCAGGTCTGGTTTATAAAATGCCAATGTGACCTTAGCTTACTGTTTTAATGGGGAAATATATTTTACTGCTGATCTTTTTTTTTTTTGAGGGGGGGGGGTCGGTTGATAATGTTGCTAATGATTGTTGCTGTCTGCAAAATCTGTTTTTGCCATATCTTTAGTGCATTTGGCACAGTAAAATTGGATTCCATGTAACCTGCTTTTCACTTTTTAAAATGTTAAAATTCCTGGTTGCAATCATTAAGACTTTAATCAGGGATTTAAAAGTAGCCTCAAACAACTGAGGTTTTTAGATGAGTTTTGAGGATGTACCTGAATACAGTAAGGCAGCTTATATGTACAGTGGAATATGCTTACCATATCTTCTGCTGATTACAATATGACGTAGGTCTGATCATGTGAATTCTGGGTGCTCCCTACAGCTGGAATGTAAACAGATCTGAAGCTGGGGAGAGACAAGGGGAAATGGAGCTTTTGTGATCCAGAGAGGATTGTGTTTCAAGCAGAGAGGGAGGTTACTGAAACTCCTAAGGTAGACAACCAAGGAAACACGAAAAAGGGCCTGGCTTTGGTGATTCCTGCTTCATTTCACCCTTTGAGCTATAAGGAAGTGCTGTTGTCACATTTTATTTTAAAGCATAACCATGGGAATGGTCAAATTTATTTTTATTTTTGTGTGTATGTGTTTGCTCTGCTTC
This sequence comes from Rhinatrema bivittatum, assembly GCF_901001135.1. Taxonomy (NCBI): domain Eukaryota; kingdom Metazoa; phylum Chordata; class Amphibia; order Gymnophiona; family Rhinatrematidae; genus Rhinatrema; species Rhinatrema bivittatum. The sequence continues at coordinate 53,349,982 of NC_042626.1, forward strand.
TGTAGCTCCACACTATGGAGCCCCAGGTGAATCTGAGTGTGAATTTCAAAGGTGAAACTCAGAATTTCTTGGTGTCCGACTCACAGAAGACAACCTGGGCGGATGTTGAAACCATGGTAAGACGCTTCTTTGCTGTAGTAGCCCACTCAGTTCTGATGTCTCTTAACATTTAAATACAGAGAAAGCCTGTTGTAATATTTTTTCCCATAATACCTTAACTAAAGTTACCTTTAGTTACCTTTTTTTATAACTGAATTTAAAAAGGACTTGGATAAGTTTCTGGAGGACAGGATCATTAACAATTATTCTTTATGGTCCCCTAAATCAGACTTGATGAATGGGTTTTTCTCCTCTACCAGCAGATAGAGACAGAGAACAAAAGTCTTACTGTACACTAGTACTTAAGTTACTGTACCACCTGCAGTTGCTCAGTATTCTCTGTCTTCAGTAGATGGTAAGGTCCATTCTGCAGACAGGTGGTTGGTGAAGGAAGAATGGCAACCAGGGGTGTTAAGTCTGGTTTTGAAGTGATCTTCCTGGTGGAGCAGGGTCAAGCAGGAGGTTGGTGACCCTTAGGGCCTTGTATCCTGTACCTGAGGAAGATTTTGATAGCCAGTGATGCTGGCTCCCTCATGCCCTAGCCTAGACTCTACTGTCAGAAGACAGCTAGAGGAAAGTGTTTTCTTCTTTCTGGGGTGTTGATTGTGGGAGGTGTGTTCCCTTTAAGTATCATTTAAAAACAAAGAAGAAGAATCCTGCAAGAGGCTTAGCAGCAGCACCACCTTTTGTTCCAGACAGGAGCACTGCAGCGGCTTTTCCCATGGCGCGTGCTGCGGAGGATGCAGTGATTTGGCAGTAGGGAGGGAGGACCTTCTTGGAACAGGGGGAAGCTTTGTGGCCATGTGGTGCTGAAGAAGAGCCACTTCTGCAGAGTGTGGGATGCATTGTGTGGCCTTTGGGGATCCGCACAGTAAGCCCTTCACTTTGGGCCTTTGGCTGGTTTGAATGGAAAGTAGTGAGGGTGACTCAGGACCTCCCCGTTGGCGGTGGATCAGAAACAAGCAGCAGCAATAGCAAGCGTCTGTTGCAGGGTTTGACACTCATGCTGCAAGGAGTGGTCCCAGCATTCATTTTGCCCCCTTCCCCTGGTCTTGGCTTCTTTTTTCCGGCAGCACACAGTTTGCAGTGGGACTGCTCTCGCAGCCCACCTTATCAAACTCCGGCCTCCAAGGTCTGTGTATATCCTTTGTGGGTGGTGGGGAGGCTCCTCTGGAATGTTTTCGCTGGCCGGAGAGGCTAGAGAGGGCTGCCGCGAGGAAACATCACATACAGGCTACTGTGCTGGGGTTTCAACAGAGTGGGAACAGTGGCCCTTTCTTTCTCATGTTTCAAGATGGTTAAGGGCCCCTGAGTCTCTGCGGGCTAGAGGTGCATGTGGCTAGAGAGATTCTGCAGGAGGGCCCTCCGTTATGCCTTGGGGCAAGGATTCAGCAGAACCTTTATTGCACTTGGATTTGTATCTCAAGCTCTGGTGGACCTGGGCCGCATTTAAATAAAAAAAAAACCTGAACCGGAGGAGAAAGGAGAAGACCCAGTTGGGGAAAGTCTCCGTGGTTCCAGTGGGGTGTTTCCATCTCATCGCGTAGTTAAAGCCTTAGTGGTGGGCAATGTACAGGGTGCTGGCCTAAAGGTGGACAGAGCCATGGCAAAGTGTATCCTCCTTCAGAAGAGTTCTTGGAGTCGCTGCCTTGATAGTGGCAGTATTTAATAGGTCCTCTGTGGCACTTCTCAGGACCGACTTAAAGGTATTTTTTGGGGTTTCTGTCTTGGACTTTAGAGCAGCTGTAAGAACATTAAGAAGTTGCCATACTAGGTTAGACTGTGGGTCCATCAAGCCCAGCATCCTGTTTCCAACAGTGGCCAATCCAGGTTATAATCACCTGACAAGTACCAAACATTAAATGGATCCCATGCTTCTAATGTAAGTAATAGCAGTGGCTGTTCCCTAAATCAGCTTGTTTAATAGCTGTTTATGGACTTCTCCAGGGACATCCAAACCTTTGTTTTTAGACCCAGCTACACTAATGGCCCTAACCACATCCTCTGGCAATGAATTCCAGAGCTTAATTGTGCTTCTACACTTGTGTGCAGTATTTTCATAGTGCAGGTGTACTTGTGATGAGAGTTACAGATTCTAGTTGTGAACTCGGAAGAATCGCTCTCAAAGAAGGAGATGGAATATCTGGAGTCTAGTTTGGTCTTTATTGCAGATACTTTCTTGGACGTGTTGAACTCTGCGATCAGAAATATGCAGCGAGGTGGCTTCCCTGGTTGCGCAGTTGGAAAAGAGATATAGGATCCCAGTTCCAGCTTGGTAACTTTTCCTTCATGGGTAGGCTTCTGTTTGGGGAAGATCTAGAGAAGTTTGGAATATTCCAAAGCACATACATTGCCAGCAAGCAAGCCTTAAGGGTCCTTGTAAGGTCTTCCCTATTCAGATATTCAGGAAGACTAAGTGTTATAGACCAGGGAAGCCTTCTGCTTTGCAGTGTCAGCAGCCCTCAATGTCTCCATCCTTTCTTAGGGAGGGGGGAGGGAGTCCACAGGAACTCTCAAGAGGGCACATGCTTTGGCTCTTGTGGATGAAAGGGTTTTCAATGAGGTTAGCTAGTTTATGTTCCAGTGCTACATATGGGGGAGCTTTGGTCTCTGTTTTATAAGTTATAACCAGGATAATGTCGGACCAACAAGTTCCTCTCATGGCAAGAGATGGCTGCGTCTTAGATTTTACGGATCTGCTGGTTGTGTTTCCTGTATGGAGGGAAGCCGTAAGGTTGCCCTAGGGCGTCCTTTCCTCTTGGCTGCAGTAGTTTCAGTTTCAGGGTAGAAATGGGGTTTGCGCCATAATTCCATTTCTTTAGTGAGGCCTAAGGGGGCACATTTTGGCCTAATTTAGTTTTACACCAAGGATTTGCATCTTTGAGAGTTTCTTCGGAGACTTGCAACAGCCCCTCATTCGTTCTCCAAGGTGATGAAGGTAGTAGCAGCAGCTTTGTGCAAAGAAGGAATTCTGCTGTGCTATTATTTGGTTGACTGGCTTATTCGAGCAAAGTCCAGGAAAGTTTGCCTACAGTCTGTTCATAAACTTTGGCGAGACCAAACTAATTTCATCACAGAGTTTGGAATGCCTTCGGGGGATGCCTTTTGGGGCAGAGTAGGGAAGGTGTTCCTTACAGGACAGGATGCTGAAGCTGCAGGGAAAAATTCATCATTTGTTGCGCTAGAGGAATCCCAGGATCTGGGATTATCTTCTGTTCCTTGGATCCGTAGGGTCTACACAGGTCCTTAGGTGTCTCCTCTTGTGGGAGCATTGCAGACAGCCTTTCTGTTGTGGTGGAGTCCCCAGTCAGAGGTTTTCGAGGTCCGGGGAAGCCATATTAGGTCTGTCCTGGTGGCACTTGCAGGACAGTTTGTCCAGTAGCATGGAGTTGAATGTTCAGGATTGGATTGTCTGAAAGAATGGGGAGCCATTTGTCAAGGTCAGACAGCACAGGACTACTGGTCAGTGGCGTAAACCTCATGGTCCAACAATCATTTGGAAACATGAGAGATCGGGAATGCTTGGGTGTTTTTTCTTCCACTAGTCCATAACAGGGCAGTAAGAGTTTGGTCAGGCAGTGTGACAGTGGTGGCATACATCAATAGATGGGGCCATCAAGTGCCCGGAGGTGGCCTTGGCGCTAGCAATGTTAATTCACCAGGCAGAGTGACATCTGAGGACTTGTTGGCAGCTCCTGTGGCTGGGGTAGGGAGTGCGCAAGCGGATTTTCTCAGCAGGTACACTTTGGATCCCAGAGAGTGGAGTTGGTGCATTATTCAAGGCAACTTGGGGGGGGGGTCCCCCTGTTGGATCTGATGGCAACAAGACCTAATGACAAGGACCCATGGTTCTTTAGTCAAAGATGGAAGGCAGGCTTAGATGGCCTTAAATTGTTTTCCCAGTCATGGCCTAAAGATGCATTTTCCTAGCCATGGCTGTTAGTTTGTACTCCTTAGCCATTGATAGGTAAGGTAGTTGGGGGCATCGAAATACATTGAGGCAGGAATGGTACTGCTGGCTCAGGAGTGGCCCAGGCAACTGTGGTTGTGAATTTGGGGAGTTTCAAATTAGGGGATCCTTAGGGCTCGGTCATATTGCCAGGCTGCTGTGTCAGTTGTACAATTGTCTTGGAGCAGTTGGATTCCTTTTATTTCTCAGTTTGGCCTTTGAGAGGAGAAGGTTAAGAATTTAAGGATTATTTGGAGAAAGTATTTATAACTTAAGCTTCAGAATAGGAAACCCTCTACTTCCCTTGCGTATGTGTGGGTTGGAAGGTGTTCAAAGCCTGGTGTCAAGAGGTGGGGATTGTCCCACTTCAGGCTTAGTTCAACAGTTCCTTTCACTTTTTCCAGAGAGGATTACAGAAGGGACTAGCTCTGAACTCTCTTAAGGGGCAAGTGCTGGCATTGGCTTGTTTCAGAGGGAAAGTTCATAAGACTTCATTGGCCTCATCCAGATGTCATGAGATTTCTCAAGGGATGTCAGTGCTTGCATTCCCAAATTTGGCAGGTGGTTCTACATGGAATTTTACTTTGGTTTTGAGGACCTTATATAGTTCCTCTTTTGAACTATTGTAAAGGGGCTATTGAAAGATCTTATCCTGAAGAAGGTCTTTTTGGTGGCTATTTGCTCAGTGTGGCATATTTTAGAGCTACAGGCTTTATCATGCGTGGATCCTTCCTTCAGTTTACGGAGGATGAGGTTTGCTTTGGAATTATGCCATAATTTTTATGGTTTCTTCATTCCAATTTGTGGAATTGCCTGCTTTTACAAGGTAAAAAGCTTCTTCTCTCCATGCTAGGGAGCTTCATGTTTTGGAAGTGCTCAGGGCTCTCCTGAGGTATTTAAGGGACACAAACAGCTTTCACAAGTCAACTTATCTGTTGATGTTCTTCAGTGGTCTCAACAAGGGTGAGATGACATCAAAAGCATTGCCAGATGGATTAAGGAGGTGATAGCCTCTGCCTACGTTGGCAAGGAGCTACAGGTAGGCCTTCAGGCTCATTCATCTAGGCGCAAGTTGTGTTGTGGGCTGAATGTCAATCAGTTGGTGTCACCACTGGAGATCTGTATGGTGGTGCCTTGATCATCTTTACACACTTTAGCCAGACATTACAGGCTGGATGTTCAGGCTCCAGATTTAGTGGTGTTTAGTGTGTTTACTGTAACCTGGTCTTTTGAGTTCCCGCCCAGTGTAGGGAAGCTTTGGTACATCCTACTCGTTTGGACTGATCTGGTGGATGATAAGGAAGGAAAAACTGATTCTTCCCTGACAGTTTTCTTTCCTTGAGTCCCACAGATCAGTCCAGAATCCCACTATAAATTTATGAGGACTGCTTTAGTCTCTGTGTGTGTATATTTGTCAGATAATTGTTTTGGCATTCAAATTCCTCTTGTTGAATGGGAAATTACAATAACTATTCCCCTGCTTGAACACAAGGAGGATATTTTGTTCTTAGCTTGGTTACAGATTATACTGAGCTACTGCAAGTGGCACAAGCTTATGTACCAAAGAAAATTAGCAGGTGAAAAACAATTTTTCCTTAACCAGATAGACTTAATGATCACAGCAGGGAATAATCTCTCCATTTGCATCTGCTGGTACTTCCAAGAGATCTGGATTGGCCATTGTCGGAGATAAGATGTTTGGCTTGATGGACCACTGGTGTGACCAGCATGGCACTTTTTATAATGGCAGTACCATTTCTACACTAATGTATGTCAGGGAGATGCAGTTTGAATTCTGTGTCATTTGTTTTCATAAAATTGTGAATTATGTGATTTATTTTTTAATCATCTTTTTAAAAAATGGATAAGTTAAATGTGACCAGTAGCAATACTAGATAGATTCTTCAAAATATTAACTTACCTGTTTTTGGTTTTATACATTTTTTTGATTTTATTTTAGTTTTAATTTGTTTTAATACAATTTATTATATTTGTATACTTTTGCAAAGTGTGAAACATTAAGCTCTTATTATAGCCACCGTTTATAAAAGAACATTTCCTTTCTTGAGTCTATGCCGCAGCTATCTGTTGTGGAAATTTTCTTTTTCCTCTTGTTCATTTCAAAAAGTAGACCAGATTAAATCTGTTCCACTACAATGCTTCCATTTTATTTTGCATGTAATATTACAGTGTTACATGGAGAATGCTGTACTTCGAGGAAGCTCTCAGTGAGCATTCTAAAAATCATTGCATACAACAGGGCTGAAGAGTAGATCTTCAGGGCACCATGCGAGCACAACAATGATGTATAAATAAATGAACATAACACAGTGAGGAAATTTAAATATGCCTTATATGTATTTGTGCAGTAACTTCATGGGGGTTCTGATGATGAACTGAAGAACTACATCTCTACTGTTCATAAGTAGGAGACGTTTTCGCACCAGTATCTCGGGAGGGAAGACCTGAATCAGTGAGCCATAGATGAAGGGGAATGGTATCGGATCTTTAACTACGCCAAGATTTCGAATCTACAGCCTTTTGCCTCGCAGCGGACTCTAAGCTGAATCATGGTGGGCACACATTTGCCACTCCTTCTCCCTAGGCTTTATTAAAGATTCTTAGAAGAAATAAAAAAAAAAGAACGTTACTGATCTTAAGTATCACCGGTGGCCACCACCATCCCTTCCTGCATAAATGCACGTCCCGACACAAGCAATGTATCCACAGGGACAGTCTGCACTGTCTGTTTTCCCCTGATACAGACGGTGAAGCTGTCAAAACATCACGGTGTTGGGGCATGCAGGAAGTGATGGCAGTGGCCACCGGTGATACTTAAGATAAGTTACATATTTTTACTTTTTTTTTTTTTAAGAATCTTTAATAAAGGCTAGGGAGAAGGGGTGGCAAATGTGTGCCCACCATGATTCATCTTAGAGCCCGTTATGAGGCGTAAGGCTGTAGATTCAAAATCTTGGCACAATTAAAGCTCTGATACCTGGCTTGCAAAGGTTCTTGAATATGTGGATTTTTTTTATTATTATTTCTAACTGTGGCGGATTTCCTGCTTTTTTTTTTTTTTTTTTTTGTGGGGGTTGAATATTAGGATCTGCCAGGTAGGTACTTCATGTGATTTGGATTGGCCGCTGTTAGAGAGAGAATGCTGGGCTCTACGGGACCATCAGTCTAGCTCCAGGAAACCCCAACTCCCCACTCATCCTCCTCGCCCCCTCCCCCCCCCCAAAATCAGGAGATTGTGACAGATAAGTCATGGTAGTGACATATACTTAAAGTAACAAAATATAACAATTAATGTGGTCTAGTGGCAACAGTCCGTGTCTCCTTCAGGTAGATAATAGTTGATGATGTTGAATTATTAAACAGATATTTTAAAATTGCTTATTACAGGTTTGGCATATTTTAAGAGTTCAGGAGACAGCTGTGTTGAGGCAGCATTATGGATCCCCAAAGAAAAAAGCAGAGAGGGAGGTGCTGAGCCAGGTGGAAGGGGAAATGGATGATAGGTGGCCTTAGGTGGGAATTCACAGAGATGGCAGCCTAGAAGTTGAGGTTGTGGAGGAGCTGTGTCCTGCAGGGCTTGAGAAGTGTATGCATGAATGGTGTGGGAGGGCAGGAAGCAGCACAAGCCAGTGATTGGGAGTTGATGATTGGCGGCCTAGGAAATGGGACTGAGGGAGAGCTGATTCTTGAAAGGAGGGGAATGGAGGACTGATGGTGTTGGCAGGGTGTGATTTCTGTTTTTATACTTATTGGGCTATGGTGTAGCTAATTATATGCCAAATTTCATCCATCACAGAAACTGATTTACTAAGTTTTATTCCCATAGAAAATGAATGGGGAATAAAGCTTTAGCAAATTAGACCCCCAAAGTATTGTAGTTCTCTCAGAATTAGTGGGGACAGATAGACGCATGCAACTCGTTATAAGGTTTGCAGGACTTCGTTATCAGAAACATTAAAACATTTTTGCTAGTGCTGTCACTGTAAAAGTACCATGCACACCCCACTCCTCCCCGTATTTGTTCACAGTTGTACTCCATCGGAGTATATGGGAAGGAGACAGGACTCCATGATTCTAAAACCAAAACACACATTTCCAAATTATTACATTAAAACCTGACAGCTCCCTAGAACACAGGTTCACAACCATTGTTCTGCTGGGGAGCCTCGCTTAGGCCATGAAAGTTTGGCATCCCGTGGAGAGAAGGTGGGAATGAGTTACAGCCACCACCACTGCTGCTGGCAGCGACGTCTTCCTCTCTTTTCCTTGGCCCGATGGAAAGGAGCCCTGTTTGCCTAATGAAGATGATGTCAGGGAGGAAGAGGAGGAAGAAGGAAGGTAAGGCATGTTGCTGCTGCCAGGGGGAGGAGGGGGAGGGAGGGAAAAGATGATGGTGCTGCTGGAGGTGAGAGGGAAAGAAGGGGGGAAAGGAAGGGAAAGGTGGTGATGCTGTGGGATAGGAGGAGGGCAGAAGGAAAGTGGTTATGCCAGGGGGAAGGGGAAGATGAGATGAATTGCTTGTGATGCCAAGAGGTGGAAGGGAAGGTGATGATATGAGGTTGGAGAGGCAGAGATGAAACCAGGGGAGTGGGTGGTGATGTGCTAAGACACATTGAATCCAGTGCTGGGTGTGCTGCAGCTTAAAAATGTTGGGGACCATTGCCCTAGAACCTCATGTTCCTTGTATTACCTGCTATTAATCAAGTTGACTTAGGGAATAAACTATTGCTATTACTAGCAACAGTAGCACGGGATAGACTTAGTTTTTGGGTACTTGCCAGGTACTTGTAACTTGGATTGGCCACTGTTGGAAATGCTGGGCTTGATGGACCCTTGGTCTCACCCAGAATGGCATGTTCTTTTGTTCTCTTCTAAGGACATGCTCTATGTTGTGTTTTTTATACTCCTTGAATTATTTTTAATCACTTTCTTTTCAGGATTTAGCATCTCAATTGAATTTCAACAATTTTTATTCCTGCATTGGCTGTCAAACTCTGAAAGAAACAAACCATTCCATTCCCCCAAAACAAAATTGCAATGTCTTCCCCATATCAGTGGACCTCCAGGTGCTAACTTGACCAATGCCAATACTCTGTGTGTTCTCTTGTGCTCAGCCAGTCATCTTCAGAGGAATTAGAAAGTAGATGCACGGTGCTAAAGCCGGGCAGACTGACGCAGGAAAATCTTTGAAAACGAGAAACCGCAGCTTTGTTTTGTAGATGAGGGTAGTCAGCGCTTATTTGTCGTTCTAGTTTTTCCTTCTGCTTGACGGCACGCTCCTTATCAGAGGAATGCCAACATGGCAGACAGCTGCATATAGCCACTCTTTGATGGCAGAAGGTGACCTGCTTCTTTTGCAAAGGCCTGCCCTTGCACTGCTAGTCATTAAAGATTAAACCCTGTCATATGATTTTAGGAGCTTCTTCCCCACCCTTTTTGTGTGGCTTGACTCAGAGGCTTCTTGTTTGCTAAAAGCCAGGCCTATATCCCTCTATACATGATACAAGTCAGCTGCTGTTCTTGTTCTACTAGTGCCCTTTTTTTTTTTTTTTCTCCATGGCAACACTGGCCTTTGGACTCAAGTGTTTGCAGAGAATGCGGATGTTATGATAACATTGTATGTAATGCCCCAGAAACCTTTGAACTTTCATGTCAAAATACTTTTCGCTCCCTCAGCTCAGCTTGGTTCTGTAACATTTGACCTTCTGCAACTTCATCTATGTGCTTTCTGTAATGGTCGTGTCGCCTCAGATCAGAGACAAGTCTGGGTGTGCTATGTTGAGCGTACAACGATTGAATAAAATCAAAGTTACAAAATTAATCACGTAACCAGATGCCTCGTCTTCCATTACAAAATGGCTGCAAGAACTGGAGCCATAGAAGGTCAGCATATTGAGAAGGTGTGTGTGGTTCTGTAACACACTAAATATTCAGAACTACGAAAAAGAATAAAACGATTATCCAAAAGATTAAAAAGAAACAGTGTTGGCAATGTTATAATATGGCTGAAGGTTGACAGTTGGAAACTGCAGTACTGTTAATGCTACGTCCTCATCATCCTGCAGACAAGTACTGTAACATTTGGCTGGTCGCAGGAAGGTCCCGTGATTTGCCGCATTCACCCCAGGATGCCACTGGCCTGCCTCGATGCCATGCTCCATCTTTGCAGCTCAACCACCCCCACTCCTGCGTGTGCCCTCTCACCAAGGATGAGGGTCTTTGGGCAGGAAACCCATTTCGGCACCACTGGATAACATCAGGGAGGCTTCCTATATCTACCCAGAGCCCAATTCCATGGCGCTTCAACAACAGGTCCTGCTGCATTGTCTGCAACGCGTGTTGCTATCTCTTCATTCCTCATTCTTCCTGCCTTGCCTCATTGCCCTGCTATCTTGTTCCTGCCTTGCCTTGTTGCCCTGCTGTCTGGTTCCTACCTTACCCTGCCTCTCTTTTGCCTTGTCCTGACCCTCAGTGTACATCCAGTCGTATGTCTGTCTGTCTGTCCTGGCCTTATTTCTGGTACTGACTCTACTATGGACCTTGACTACCCTCTTGCCTGCCACCTAATACTGACTTCTGCTACAGACACCAGCTTCTCCTTGTACACTGCCTGCCTGGACCTCTGCTTATATCTGGATCATTTCTTGTTGCCAGCCCTGGCCACTGCCTATACCTGCTGGCCCCCGGAACCCAAGGGCTTAACCTGCGGGCGAGGCTGGTATAGGTGAAACTCCAGCTTCGGTCCCAGTAAGGACGTGTCCATTGTTGGTGTGAGCCCAAGGGATCACATCCATGACAAGTTCAGATGTGAGACTCATCCCCCTCTATCAGCAAATGGAGGCAGTGTGCAAAAGTGTTTTTGTATTGATGTCCCTCTCTATATAGCCTGGAGTAGCAAGGAAGGTGTCGGTATAGGCCCCTTAAGGGACAGTTGCCTAAGCCCTGCTGGCCCCTGGAACCCAAGGGCTCAATCTGTGGGGAACGTATTCGCATTGTCAATCATGCCACAGCCCAAAGGCTTGCATCCGTGACAGTTTGCTGAGGCCATGAGCTCGGTGGATTTGTTCCTAGCTCAGGCTATCTCGGGATTGGCACTCCATATCCGACAACAGCAAGACCAGCTATCTTGTTCCTGCCTTACCCTGCCTCTCTGTTGCTTTATCTTGGTCCTCAGTGTCTGTCCAGCCTTATTTTGTCTTTGTTTTGGCCTAATTCCTGGTACTGACCTCTACAATGGACCCTGACTACCCTCTTGCCTGCCACCTAATACTGACTTCTGCTATGGACATCGGCTTCTCCATGTGCACTGCCTGCCCCGACCTCGGCTTGTACCTGGATCCTGTTTTCTCATTTCCAGCCCTGACCACGGCCCATACTTGGACTCTTTCTGACCGCCCTTTAAGGGACAGTCACTTAAGCCCTGCCAACCCCCCGAAGCCAAGTGCTTAACCTGCAGGCAACAAGGCTGGTATAGGTGAAACTCCAGCTCCAGACCCAGTAAGGATGTGTCCACCAGTTGTCGGTGTGAGTCCAAGGGCTCATATCCATGACAAGGCCAGACAAGTGAGATTTGTCCCCTTTATCAGCAGATCGAGGCAGAGTGAAAAAGTGTTTTTGTAATGATTTCCCTCTCTGTATAGTCTGGAGCAGCAAGGAAGGTGTCAGTAGTTCTCTGCCTCCAGCAGATGATTAGTGACATCAGATCCAGCAGGGAAGTTGGAGACAGGCTCCTGGGGCAACTGTCTAGGGAAGTGGACTGCTTTGATGACAGTCAATTTAACTAGTCTGCTCTTCCCTCCTTCAGGGCAATCACAACTTACATTCTTGTATTACTCTCCTGCTATATTATTTTTCTAGAATGTGGCTCCTTTAAAGAAACTTAGGCAAAAAAACATGGATGCAGTCGAGTAGACTGTAACTAGGAGCAGCAGTCCACAGCCCACAGTGGTGACTTGGTGACTCTTAGATGCTCCTTCCTCCCCCCTCCCCCCTCCAAGACTACAGCTATACAGTGCAGGAGGAAGTGCGGGAGGTGCAGGTCTGACCCAGTATGGCATATTTTATGTTGTTTCCACCACATAGCTAGCGTTTGCAGGATCTTTTTGCAGGAGCTGTGCCAGAGCAGGAGCAGCACCGGGTGCTGACGTAACTCCTAATAGAGCAGTATCTTCAGATCAGCGGTGTCTTTCTAGCACTGCTAAAGCAGGGGAGTGTGGCAGGCATTCTAGACACTCATTAGCTGCCTCTGAACCCTTTCTGGCAAACACCCAGGAGAAGAAAGTAAATGGCCTACAGAATGAGGAAGAACAGGAATTTACAGCTGATTTTGTCATGGCAATGCATAAAACATTTTGCCAAATGAGGAGCAGAAAGAAGAGCAAGCCATTGGTAAGATTCCTCTCCCCCCTTTAAGGAAGGGGCCCCAAACTTACAAGAGACCCAGATTACAGTTGGATCAATTGTGGCCTCAGTCAGAAGGTCCCCGCTCTGAAAATGAAGAGGAATCCATTATGGATTCTCATGAAGAAGAAGGGGAAATGGTAGAACCCACAGCAGGTGCAGCAGTCAGATTACCGTATTTTTCACTCCATAAGACGCACCTGACTATAAGACGCACCTAGGATTCAGAGGGGGAAAATTAAAAAAAAATTTGTGCTAAACCGGCTCTGCGTCTGGGCGTCTTATGGAGCAAATTAGGGGAGTGCATAGCTTTTTTTTTTTCTCCCCATTTTGTTTTTGGGTCTGGGGAGGGCCATTTCGGTCCACTCCCCAGATCAGAAAACTTTTCTTTCTCTGGGAACCCCTCCCCCCCCCCCCAAAAAAACCCCATCCCAACCCTTTAAATTAACAACCCCCACCCTCCTGACCCCCCCAAGACCTGCCGACTTAATTTATATTTATTTATTTATTTATTTATTTATTTATTTATTTAGCACTTTTATATACCAACTTTCCAATAACAGAGTTACTGATCAATTCGGTTTACATTCTAAACAGAAACATTGACAAGTTAATGTCTTACAATGAACAGGTAGCAGGAACTTGGATACAGATATATGGGGTTAATAACATAACGTAAATGCTACGGAGCCAAATGTTGGCTAAGGAAATAGGTGATAGGTATAAGGCTGGGTATTTGATTTTTAAGACTGGGTATTTGATTTTTAGACTGCCAAGGATTTGATTGTAAGGCTGGGTATTTGATTTTTAGACTGCCAAGGATTCATAGATGACCTGATAGTTCTTTGGGGGTACTAGAGAGAACTAGAGATGATTTATATAGTTCTCTACTGGTTACCAAAGAAGGGATCCTTGGCAGGGAAAGTTCCGCAGATTGATGATTATGAGAAAGCTTGGTTGAATAACCAGGTCTTTAGTCTTTTTTTAAATGTAGTAGGGCATTGCACTGATTTGAGGTCTGACGGGAGAGCATTCCAGAGTTTGGGACCGGCTGTAGAGAAGGCTCTTTTGCTTAATGCTGACTTCATCGGTGGAATCTGGAATTACTACAACCCCTCACCCTCCTGACCCCCCCAAGAGCTGCCGACTTAATTTACTGCAACCCCCCACCCTCCTGACCCCCCCAAGACCTGCCAAAAGTCCCTGGTGGTCCAGCGGGGGTCCGGGAACGATCTCCTGGGCTTCGGCTGTCGGCTGCCAGTAAACAAAATGGCGCCGACGGCCCTTTGCCCTCACTATGTCACTGGGACCGACCGCTGCTATTGGTTGGTCCCAGTGATATTTTGTTTATTGGCAGCCGACGGCCCACGCACATACATTTTCCCCCCACTTTTGGGGGAAAAAAAGTGCGTCTTATGGAGCGAAAAATACGGTATTTAAAAGTGAAGAACTGGGGCTGCTGATCACCAGAACATAAGAAATTGCCATGCTGGGTCAGACCAAGGCTCTATCAAGCCCAGCATCCTGTTTCCAACAGAGGCCAAACCAGGCCACAAGAACCTGGCAATTACCCAAACACTAAGAAGATCCCCTGCTACTGATGCCAGTAATAGCAGTGGCTATTCCCTAAGTAAACTTGATTAATAGCCGTTAATGGACTTCTCCTCCAAGAACTTATCCAAACCTATTTTGAACCCAACTACACTAACTGCACTAACCACATCCTCTGGCAACAAATTCCAGAGCTTAATTGTGAATATCCCAGTCACTAAATCAGCCAAAACAGGAAGGGTCTAAGGGGAACCCGATCTTGACAAGAATCAGAAAGCCAGCTAAGGCCTTACTGATTCATTCGTAGATATGCTTAAGGCAGAGTGAGATCACCCTATTGCAACATTTAAGTGCAGAAAGGCTATAGAAAAGTTGTATCCAATACAGGAACAACGGGATCAATTATTCAGGCTGCCCAAAATGGATGCAGTCACAAAGAAAACCACGATCCCAATGGAAGGAAAGGCAACACTGAAGGACCCACTGGATAGAAAAGTGGAGTCCGCACTGAAAGGATCTTTTGAAGTAGCAAGCCTTTCGCTGCCTTTTGTGGGAGATATGTAGTGAGGGTACTGGTCTGTATGCAGCAGTCAACTGTATGGATTTAGAGACTTCACAGTCCAGAGGCACTGACATGTTACATTTAGAATCAGCGGTGTCCTTTATGGCTGACACTTTATACTGCCTAGTCAGGGCAGCAGCTAGATAAATGTCAATGACAGCTAGGCGCCTGCTGTGGTTGAGAAATTGGGCAGTGGACTTGGCCTCAAAGGCTAGATTAAGCAAACTCATTCAAGTAGAGGCTCTTGTTAGAGAAAGAGCCAGAGAGGCTAGTGAATACCTTTTGGCAGTCTTAGCCTCTAATGCTACCAGAGGACAAAGGCAGAATGAGTTCCAGAGAAGATTCAAGGAGAACTTGTTCTAGGGACTATAAGCAAAATAGACTGAGTAGGTCTTTCAGCTCTCAAAAATTCAGGTCAATCGGCAGAGTACGGGCTTTTGTTGGAGCAGGTGCAGCAGCAAAGTCAAAGACTCAAGGGGACCTGCAACAAGCAAAGTCCCTCAGTGATGGTGGACAGAGCTACTCCTCCATCTCGCCAGTAGGAGTAAGGTTGCACCTTTATTACAAGGAGTGGGCCCGTATCATTGGGGAGCACTGGAATTGATCCAGTGGGTTAAGCCCTAGAATTATAAACCCCAGTAAAGGAAGCCTTCCTCCTGTCACCATGCAAAGCTCACAAACAGGAGGCAGTACAATCAATGATAGTCAGATTGCTGTATCTTCACGCAATAGTAGTGGTCCCAACAGAAGAAAAAGGGAAAGAAAGATACTCAAAATACTTTATCATCCCAAAGAAGGGCAGACTGTTTGGCCAGTCTTGGATCTGAACGGGGTAAACCAGTCATTCTAGGTAATCCACTTTCGGATGGAGTCACTGAGGAAGAAATTCATTAGAAAAGGATATTCAAGCCAAGTAATATCAACCCTTCTGAAAGCAAGGAAGATTTTTGTAATGAATTTAATGTATGAACAAAGCAGATCCTGAAAACCCGACTGGCTATGGGGTCCTCAGGACAGGGTTGGGAACCACTTCTTTAGAGGATATCAATTTTGGAAGATGATGTTCTTTTTAGTTCTTATTGCTTAAGTTTTTATATTTTATATCTTCTTTATTACAATACAAAGGTTTTTGCTTTGTTCATACATTAAATTCATAAAGAAAAAGTTAAAAAGAAAAAAGGAATTCAAAATTACAAAGAAAAGAGGCGAGTCCAAGATGGCTGCATGCTAAGGGTTGTTGCTCCATCAACTCCCTTCTTGCCTTCAATATTTTTGCTTTTAAATTCTTACCTTTTTCTCAATATGGGTAAGAGGAAGGGCAAGGCTAAAGCGTACTCAGATATATCTGAAGGTCCGTCTTCAACCAAGCCCGATGGACAAACATGTAGTCCGGAGCCAAAATCTTCTCTCCGGCTCCGTTGAAGTATCTTTGGGCAGCTCATCGAGAAGTGGACTTTCGCCGGTAGCCCCAGGCTTTGAATCATCTCTTACTCTGGAGCAGCACTTCCACAACCTGGCTCCCCCGAGGGTACCGCTAACGTGGTTGCTTCGCTCCTGTCCCGCTTAGATGACATCATACTGCCGATTGCTTGTAGTTTCTAGTTTATTCAGTTTTATATACTGTCGTATCGGAAAAACCATCACAACAGTTTACAATAACAGGAAATAAAATGCATAAAATAGTCAGCTTCGGTGTCAGGAGGTGCCTGCATGGAGGAGACGAACTGGTGGCCGGTGCGTCGAGGGATCTGGATTCCTGCCTGCTTCTTCCTCTTCTGTTCTATTAACAGCTGGGACTGTTTTTCAAAGAGGTAACTTTAACGCCTGTGGCTAAGCCTTCTAACACTACCTTGGACATAATCTGGGAAACCACAGCAAATCTTTCCCATCAAGTTTCTCAGTTTGCACTACAACAGCGTGAGTTACCCAGTTCATGTTCAGCTTCGTATTCCCATTTGCTTGAAATTAAATCCTGAGTGGATTCTTGGGAGACCAAGGGAGGTTGCTTTGCAGAATTCTGTGGAAAGTATCTTGGTTGGTCCTCTGTTTCTGCAGAATAAGCTGAAAAATCTGGAAAATGTTTGTTGCTGAAATATCAGGGTTATTAATTCCCCCTCCCCCCCTTCCCAAAAAAGGCTTACCACCCCAGTGGAGATGTTCCCAGATACTGTATGGAAACTTTATCTATCAAGGAAAGTCTGCTTCCTCCAATTTCTAAAGCCTCTTATCTCCCTGTGAATCTGAAAGTTGCCCAAGCGAGGGATACTCCTGCTGATGTTGGTTTAGCTGATTCTTCCCATCTTTCTTCTTTGCTTGAAAGCTTGATGGATGAAGCTGGCCTTGGATTCTGGTCGGGACTTTATTTTGAAATTTGTTTTTTCATAAGAAAGATTTTTTTTTTTTTTTAAGGGCTTACTGTTCCTATGTTCCCAGATGTGTCCAAAGTGACTCCGTCTAAGAGGAAACAATTTCTGCTAATGCGTCCAGCTGTTTTGAATATGGGGGCTTTTTTTTTTTTTTTAATTATTATTTATTTTCCTTGCAAATGTGTTAAGTTCCAGGGGGTTAAATATGTCTTCTTCCCAGCTAAATGTTTTCCTCAGTGATAAAGCTAGAAGGGATATTGCACCCTTAACTCCTAGCCTGTAACTCCTGTGATTTATGGCGCATTGTATATTTGAAGATTCTTGCCCTTAGCATTGTCTGGGTTATTTTCATTATCATTATTTTTTCTTTCTTATTTTCACTTGGCACTCCTTTTTTGAGGTCTGACAGTGTAACTAATTGAGATCTTATATTTCCTATTATGTTATTTTTTTCTCATTTCATTTAATTTGATCTCTATTGTACCATTTCTTGTCAAGTTGTATTAACTTGTTAACAGATTTAAAAATGATAAATAAAGAGTTAAAAAAAAAAAAAAAGGCTGCAAAGAAAAAGCGTTAGCGAGAGAGCAAGGAAGATTTTCACCTCATTGTCTTATTTCAGAATCTGGATAATCTTCAAAGAATGGTGTAAGAAGAGAAAATTGACGCCTAGGAAAGCGCAGGTCTTGTCTAGGATGGGCTGGACAAGCGACTAGCAAGAAACTCAATAAGGGTTCAAATAGCTGCCATAGCATGTTATAGGGGGCAGCTTAAGGGGATTCCCATGGCATCTCATCCAGACGTAGCTTGCTTCCTCAAAGGGGCGAGTTGTGTCCAGCTGTGGGACTCGAACCTGGTCCTGAAAGCACTAACTAAGGCATCATTCTAAACGCTCAAGGGGATTTAACCTCAAAGATGGGGCTGATGATAGCAATTTGCTCAGCAAGAAGGATCTCTGTGATGGGCAACTCTCCTGCAGGGATCCTTATCTTTCCTTTTCCAGACATAAAGTCACGATTAGACCAGTCCCCATTTTTGTTTTTTTTTTGCAAAAAGTGGTGTCAGATTTTCATCTGGATCACGTGGTGGTTCTGTCGGGCTTCAGAAAAGAAAAGTTCCGGCATAGCAAGAGAGGTGGATTCTGCTGCAATAGCTAGGGGTCACAAACGAATTCAGAAGGTCAGGCAAATGTTTTGTACTGTTTGCAGGGCCACACAAAAGCAAAGTGGCCTGAAAAGTTTCAGTTGCAAGATGGATTAAGCAATCGAAGCAGCATACATACTAAAGCGGAAACAGGTACCAGCATCCTGAGCAGAGAATAGACCAGTAGCCCCAGCAGAGATTTGCAGGGCAGCTATGTGGACATCACTGCATACCTGCAGGAGGTGGAAGGACTCTGTTTTTGCCACAGGGGTCCTGGAAGCAGCTCTAGGTTATTCCCACCCAGGATAGGTACTGCTTAGGTACGTTCCACTTGACTGGTATGGAGGATGACGAGGAAGGTTCGGTTAGAGTTTATCTATTTATTATCTTTCATTGAGTCCTGACAGACCAGTCCAGAGCCCACTCTGAGATGAAACCGGAGGTCAAAAATAAGAAGAAACCAATAAGCAGTATCGGTGGAAAAAAAAACCAAACTTTTTTTCTTTCCCTTCTGTTCTAATGCATTATCATAGCAGGAGGGAAATTTAGCCCATGGAGAAAAGAGATTATGTTACAGTAATATTTTTTTGATTTTCAGGGGACCCTTACTCTTCAGCTTAGGGAAGCAACTACTGATGCCTTCCCTGCTGATGTACCTTAGGGAGGGAAGTCAGTACAAAACACCTTTCCAGTCTGTCTCCATCTGCTGGTTGGGGGCATGAATCCCACTTGTCTGGACTGGTCTGTCAGGACTCAAGGAAAGACAATTAGCAGGTAAGCTTGAATTGAACTTTTGTATCACACTGACAGCGTAACAGCCAAGTAAACCTCATTAATCTGTAAAACTGAATAATAGAAATAATAAGTTGGAAAATCTGGTAAAGAGAATGGCACCCTGGACAAGCAGCACAATCTATTTAAAAATTGCTCCACACATGGGTTGGTGTGATGCCTGCCCAGGAATCTGATGAACAGCACAGCTGCACCTTGTAAATTACTTCCCAGCAGATGCATAATCATGAGGAGCAGCCAAAGAGAAAGAGCTATTAAACTTTTTCAAAGCCTCAAAGAGATACAAATAAACGTTGAAAAGGGGGATCATAATCAGTTTACTTTGTGTTAACAGCCAACTGAATTATCTAGAAATGCATTTGCTGGTACAACTGATCTGATACCATAAAAGAAAGTTGTCATCGGAGATGGCTTGTGCTCAGCTTATAGGCCAAATTGCCCTCCAGTTCTGCTCTGTTTTGAGTAGTAGCAAAGTGAAACCAAACAGAAATGACTGACGGCCATGCTGGTTGTGTTCTGAAGGAATATGTTTTGAATGTGTGCACATATTTTTAAGATTTTGGGACTGGGGAGGGGGAGGGGGTATGTATACAACAGGAATCCTTGACATCTTAAGTGCCATCTTTAACAACTAACAGGCCGATTCAGTAATCGCCCGCTCTCCTGTGCGTGCAATTCTGTATTTAAATGAGGCCCGGCGATAAAAACGGGCAAAAGGAGGTGCTAGGGACACTAGTGCGTCCCTAACGCCTCCTTTTGGACCGGAGCGGCGGCTGTCAGCGGGTTTGACAGCCGACGCTCAATTTTGCCGGCGTCGGTTCTCGAGCCCGCTGACAGCCACTGGCTCGGAAACCGGACGCCGGCAAAATTGAGCGTCCAGTTTTCGACCTGACAGCCGCTGGCCGACTTCAATTTTTTTTTTTACTTTTGGAAAGTTTCGGGTCCTCCGACTTAATATTGCCATGATATTAAGTCGGAGGGTGCACAGAAAAGCAGTTTTTACTGCTTTTCTGTGCACTTTCCCAGTGCCTGAAGAAATTAGCGCCTACCCAAAGGTAGGCGCTAATTTCTGAAAGTAAAATGTGCGGCTTGGCTGCACATTTTACTTTCTGTATCGCGCGGGAATACCTAATAGGGCCATCAACATGCATTTGCTTGTTGCGGGCGCTATTAGGTTCGGCGGATTGGACATGCGTTTTCGGCCCCTTACTGAATAAGGGGTAAGGGAAAACGCGTGTCCAGTGGCGGGTTAACAGTGCGCTCCAACGGAGCGCACTGTACTGTATCGGCCTGTAAGAGGGCAACCTTCAAAAGCCATTCCCTGTACGTATGACTTTTTCTATGGTAAAAACTGATTTTACCTGGGAGAAAGAGTCTTCTAAAAACCGCTTGCTCTTAACACGGCTAAAAAAAAAGACAAACGGCGCTCTGTAGGGCTAAGGGGAGGCATTCCTGGGGGCAAGCTTTGAGCAGGATTAGGAAACATTGCGCAAACATTGCATTTTGAAAATGTTATGTATGCTATTTCCCAGCCAAATTTTAGCCTGCACAAAAAAAGCAGATGAAAGTCCGTGGGCTAGTTGTACTCCGGGCAGTTTTCAAAGACAGAGTACCCCATGGACTTTGCAGCAGGATGGGCCACTGTTTCTTTTTCCTGTCATTTGTTTTTTGTCTGACCCAGCAATTACCTCCAGCCCAGCTGGACCATGAGCCTTCATTAATAATACTCGGAGATTCCATTCAGTTTAGGTGTTGCAGTGATAGTGCTGGACCATGGCCCTGAATCCGACCACTGGGTATCACCTTTAAATAATGACCATGACTCACTCCCTGTCCCCCCAGGGGGCTGTGAGCACTGTCTCTGCGGCATCCCCAGCCACAGCCAACCTGGCACACGGAAGATCTGTCCTGGGGATCAGCCCAGATACCCTCTGCATGGCAGTGCACAGCACTTGCCACCGGGCCAGCGCCGGGCTTTTTTTTTTTTTTTTTTCATCATCCCCAAATCTTTTATTTTTAATCTCTTGTGAAGAAACTTGGATTGCATCACTGACCTGCCAACCTGTTTGCCATCTCACGGTTTCTTTCCTCTTTTTCAGGTGATTGTTTCATTTGATCTGAACAACATTCAAATCAAGTACGTGGATGAGGATAACGAAGAGGTGAGTTGATCAAGTTTCAGATATTCATGCCCTTCAAGTCACCTTGAGCTTGCTGGAGTCTCTGGCTTTTTCAGTCCTATCATTGTTCATTGGAGTTTCTGGCATCCTGCTATTTTTGCCCCTTTCATTCAGCATTTTGGCCTTTGCAGCTCCTGAAAATTCACTCAGTGATTCCAGCAAGATCAACAGATTTGCAGTCTTCTGTGTCAGAGGGTCCCCTGCCCAGCTCTTAATGGCCTTTTAATGATTGGCAGTGAACCTCATACCGGTTGCCTGTGCTTTTGCCTGGCACCATGTGGATGGAGTAGTTGGGTCAGGTGGATGAGCTGGAGGGGAGTGGGTTTCCCTTTGGCTGGCAGGAGCCCTCATATCCTCAGGCAGGACGATGGGGAGCCTGTCCCTTTACCACTGATCCGACCAAGGATGACCCTGATCCAGATGAGGTTCCGGTAATGGAGGGGGATGATCCTCGGGTTGTACGCCTGTTTAAAAAGGAGGAGTTGCATCCTCTTATTCATCGGGTGTTAGAGGAGCTAGGAGTAAAGATGACTCAGGAGGAATCGGATAATGAAGGGGTGAATCCGGTCTTGGATGGGCTACAAGGTCCTCCTAGTGCCTTCCCGTTGCCTAAGAAGATTCAGAAGCCCATTAGCCAGGAGTGGGACTTTACAGAAGCAGGTTTGAAAGTCAGGAGATCTATGGCGAAACTTTATCCTTTGATGGAGGAGAACCTAGAATGTTTGAGGATGCCTGAGGTGGATGCAGCTGTGTCCGCAGTGACCAAGAAAACCACAGTTCGGTTGTGGGTTCAGCTGCTCAGAAGGATGTGCAGAACTGCAAGCTGGACATTCAATTAAAGCGTTGTTTGAGGTGTAAGCCTTAAGTCTTCGGGCCGTGGTGTGCGGCAATATGATGCAGCGCGCATGTTTATGCTGGGTTCAGAAGGTGCAAGAGCAGGCTGCAACTTGAGCGCTCTGTCCTCTGCAGTCGGCGCGGTTGAAGGCTGAAGTGGCCTACATAGCAGATGCGCGGTTTGATTTGGTGCCTATATCGGCTAGAGGCATGGTCTCACCAATGGTGACACGCAGACTTTTGTGGTTGCGCAATTGGTCAATGAACATGTGGTCCAAGTCTCAGCTATGTAATCTTCCCTTTAAAGGGAAGCTTCTGTTTGGGGAAGATTTGGATCAGTTGATGAAGTCTTTAGGCGAATCCAAAGGAAATAGGTTGCCTGAGAAAAAGAAGGTTCCCCACCCTCCCCTGGACTCGTTTTTGGGACTCGTGGATGTTTTGTTCAGGCAAGGGTTCCTCTGTGCTGGGGACAAAGCAGTCTTTAAGTACACAGCAATCCTTTCATGGTTCCCGCAGGTTCCCCAGGGATGCTACAGGTCAGGGAGCCGGTGGCAGAAAATCAGCGCAATGAAGCCAGTGTTGCCTATTCCTCCATAGAAGCAGTAGGAGGCAGAATGTCCAGCTTTTACGAGAAGTGGGTCAGGATTACCTTGGATCGTTGGGACTTAGAGGTTGTGAGAGTTGGCTACACTTTAGAATTTTTGCAACCTGTAAGAGAAGCCTTTCTAAACTACCACCTGCGTCCTGAACCAAGTGAGAGGCAGTGAGGGGGACTCCTCAGAGGTTGCTAGATGTAAACGTGATAGTTCCAGTCCCACTGGAAGAGCAGAGGCAAGGAAAGTACTCCATTTACTTCGTGGTTCCCAAGAAGGAGAGTACCTTTCGGCCCATTCTAGACTTGCAAAAGGTGAACAGGGCCTTATGGGTGCTGCATTTCCAGATGGAAACATTGCGCATTGTGATAGCGGCAGTACGCAGGGGCAGAGTTTTGGCGTTTTTGGACTTGATGGAAACCTACCTCCATATTCGCATTTGGAAGGACCGTCGGAGGTTTCTTCGCTTCATGGTACTGGGACAGCATGTCCAGTTCTGGGCTCTCCCCTTCAGTTTGGCCACAGTGCTCCAAACCTTCAAGAAGGTGATGGTAGTGGTGGCAGCAGCCTTATGGCAAGAAGGAATTTTGGTTCATCTGTATCTGGATGATTGACTTATTCAGGCGAAGATGAAGACTGGGTGCGTTCTGTCCCTTCAGCGAGTGATGGACACCTCGAGGTCGCTGGGTTGGGTCATCAATGTGATGAAGAATCATCTGGTTCCGACCCAGTCCCTGGAGTATCTGGGAGCCCTATTCGATACTCAGAACTGCAGGGTGTCTCTGACCTCGGACAAGTTGGTGAAGTTACAGGCGCAGGTGTCATGCCTGCTATGTCTGGCAGTGCAAACAGTCTGGGATTATTTGCAGGTCCTAGGATCCATGGCCTCCACATTGGGTTTAGATTCGTGGGCCTTTGTTCACATGCGTCCATTACAGAAGGCATTCTTGTCCAGGTGGAGTCTGGTGTCGGAGGAGTATCATCTGCCTTTGCCTCTCTCAGGAGAATCCAGATCCAGTCTTTTGTGGTGGCTGTCATGTCACAACCTGGAAAAGGGAATGGATCTGGAGGCCCCAGACTGGGTGGTAGTGACCATAATCGCCAGTCTCAAGGGTGAGGGGGGGGGGGGCGGTGTGCAAGGATGATCAGCGCAAAGTCTTTGGTCAACAGTAGAGACGTCTTGGTCTTTCAATCAGCTAGAGACAAGGGCAGTTCGTCGGGCTCTGGAAGCCTTCCTGTCCTGGGTCAAAGGTCGGATGGTTCGCGTGTTCTCCGACAAAGCGACGACGGTGGCATACATCAGTCGTCTAGGAGGGACAAAGAGGCACACCGTGGCTCTGGAAGCTGGTCAATTGTTGGCTTGGGCGTAAATCCACATCAAGGGAATAGCGGCTTCTCAGGTCACTGGACTAGACAACATGCAAGCAGAGTTCCTCAGCAGGCAACAACTGGATTCGAGGGAATGGGAGTTGTCCCTGGAGGCCTGGGATCACATTTGTGCCAAATGGGAAGTTCCCCAATTGGATCTCATGGCAACGTGGGCCAACTCAAAACAACAAGGTTTTTCAGTCACAGGAGAGAAGTTGGAGCGGTGGCGCTGGATACTCTGATGTGTCCTTGGTTGACCTGCTGTACGTGTTTCCCCCTTGGCCTCTTATCGGTTGACTTATGCAGCTCATAGAGACTCATCCTAGGTCGATGGTGCTGGTGGCGCCGGAGTGGCTGCATCTTCCGTGGTTCGTGAATCTAGTTCATCTCATGGTAGAAGGTCTCCTCAGGTTAGCCCACCTGCCAGGGTTGCTTCATCAGGGTCCCATATTTTTGGATTGGGAGGATCACTTCTGTCTCAAGGTTTGGCTTTTGAGAGGCGGTGGTTGCGCCTGAAAGGCCGTTCGGAACAGGTTATTTCCACGCTACTCCAGGCTTGGAGACCCTCTACGTTCCTGACATATGTCGGGGTTTGGAGGGTTTTTGACTCATGGTGTCTGCAACAGCGATTGGATCCCCTGTTTGCAGACATTCCTCATATCTTGGCCTTTTTGCAACAGGGGTTATCGAAAGGGCTGACCTATAGTTCACTGTGCATGTAGGTGTCTGCTTTGGGTTCCCTTAGGGGCAAATTGCGGGGCAGGTTTTTGGCCTCCCACTCTGATGTGGTACAGTTCCTGAATGGAGTTAAGCCTCTGCGACCTCTGGTTAGGAAGTTGTGTCTGGATTGGAACCTCAATTTACTGCCATGAGTGCTTTATGGTGCTCCCTTTGAAGAGAGTGTCTGTGAAGGACCTGACATTGAAGGCAGTGTTTCTAGTGGCCATATGTTCTGCAAGAAGGATTTCAAAATTACAGGCGCTGTCTTGCAAGGATCCTTTTTTACGAATTTCTAATGACATAGTCACGCTGCGGCCGGTTCTTCATGTTAATCAGACAGTGGATCTCCCAGTCTTTCCAGAGTAGTTGAGGGATTCCCTTCATGATAGGGAGCTGCACCTTTTAGATGTGCGACGGGCTTTGTTACATTATCTGGAGGTCACCAACAGTTTTTGGCATTCAGATCAACATTTTGTGCTGTTTGGTGGCGTGAAGAAAGGAGATAAGACCTCAAAGGCCACGATTTCTCGTTGGCTGAAGGAAGTCATCTCCTCGGTGTATATTTGTAAGGGTCGCATGGTTCCAGTGGGGCTGAAAGCACATTCTACAAGAGTCTAGGTGGTCTCTTGGACAGTTTCAGTTACTGTCTCCCCAGGAGATTTGTATGGCTGCGGTGTGGTCCTCTCTTCATACTTTAACCAGACACTACCGTTTGAATGTGAGGGCACAGGAGAATGCATCCTTTGGTGAGAGTGGTTTTTTGTGCTGGTCTTTTGGGTTCCTTCCCAGTTTAAGGGTGCTTGGGTACATCCCACTTGTCTGGACTGATCTCGGTATGAACAGGAAAGGAAAATTGGTTCCTGTTTGCCCTGGAAAGGATTTTAGGGACTATTATCTGGCTGAAGGACTGCAAGTGTAGTAGTGCTTCAGAGATTTTGCTCTCTGCCTCCATCTGCTGGTAGGAATGCAAAACTCACTTGTCTGGACTGGTCTGTGGTATTACAGGAATGAAAATTAGCAGGTAAGAACCAGTTTTCCTATTTCCCCATTCTGTTTTAGAATTGACCTCCCTTATTCCCATTGAATGAACTTCCTATAATTGTTGTGTTGTATAACTGTTGTGTTGTTAAAGGTAAAAATGAGATTGGGAAATGTAAAGGCACAGTATGAATACTTACTTTTTGTTTTATTACTGCAGGTATCTGTGAATAGCCAAGGTAAGAAAAATGGAGGAAGTAATTACTTATTTGCAGTTGTCTAGTTTTATTTTGTTGGAAGAGGATTTGAATGCAGGTTAATTCTTTATTTTGACAAGCAGTTTCCACTCACTCCTGGCTGAATCTGAACTGGGGCTGGGATCCAGCACCATGAGCCTTTCCTTGCAACTACCTTTTTGTCTTTTTTTTTTTTTCCTCTATTCTGTTTCCCCCTTCCAACTCGCCTACCCCAATCATCTCAGTGCTAGTCCTCATCTGGGAGCTATGTACCAGGTCTCCTTCTGCAACCCTGCAATCACAGGCCCCTAAATCCAGCCACTAGGTGTCGCCATTGCAAAATGGTCAGGACTGCCACTGGACCAGGGACTGGAGGTTGATTGCTTCTGGACCAGCATGCATGCAACCACTTCTGGTGTGGATGACCTGCATTTCTGCCACTCAGTGTTTAGGCTGTTGCTGTTTTCCCTTCTCCTTCGTGGAAATTGTTGCCAATTATTGGTACCAAACGCAGTTGAGAAAACTGAGTGGTAGGGAGGAAGAATAGCGTTCTTATCCATTGTATTCAGTCCTGGAGAAAACTCGAGTGAGGGCCGCGAAAGCAAAACTCGAGTGAGGGCCGCGATAGATTTCGTTGGGCTAACATCCAGAAATGGTGGTGTACAGGAGCTTTCTGGGCTCCATGTGAAGAGCAAGCCTTGGGCTCGAAAGCTCCTGCTGCATACAGTTACATTGAATGTGCCAGAGGTCGTGCAGCGAGACCATGGCAGAAAGCCTGTGAATATGCAGCCCACAGGGCCCCCATGCATGGCTCCTAATGTCACTTTCTTCACCACCAGTCCGTGGAAAGCAGAAGCCGAGTCTTTGCTGTCCTTCTGAAACCTGTAGCTTCCCGTTTCTTGTTGCCCCTGTCCTGTTACTGTGACATTTCTCATAGTTGGCTAATTGCCTGCTTTGTATAAAAAGTCCTTGTGAAGTCCTTACACAAAAGGGGTGTTGCCTTTGTATTGATTCTGTGAGGAACAAGTAGAATTGGGCAGACTGGATGGGACCGTTTAGGTCTTCTATCTGCTGTCATTTACTCTTGTTACTGCAAATAGTCTCTGTGGGACCCTTTGATGTGTGCTTCTCTCTTAGTGCCTCAGTGTCTTTTATTTATTTGATTTGTCAGGTATCATTTACCACCTGTAGTGCTTGGGTTCACAGATAGAAATGCTAATCCGTTTCTTTTTCATTTCAGAGGAGTACGAAGAAGCTCTTAAGGTATCGCAGATTTTTCTTTTTCACGCTTTGAAAATGATCACTATGTTTAAAAAAAAAAAAAACAAAACTCTGCCTCTGACAGGCAGAAACCTGCTATCCTCCCCCCCCCCCCCCCCAAAAAAAAAAGATTTTAAATCTTTGCTCTTCCTAAAAAGAAGTGTTGCAGATTTTTATTCTAGGTTTCTGTTTTAATACCGTGGCTTGCAAAAGAATTTGGCCCCCTAAAAAGTCAGCAGATTTTTGTGGGTTACAAATGACACTTACATAGATTGTTCCACACAGTATGTTTTTTGCAAACCAGTATGCTCTTAAAGTAAACTTTCAAAGTCACAATTCATTATTTCTCTGCGTTTTTTGTAAAATAAAGTTAAAAACTGAAAAATGCTGCTTGCATAAGTATTCAACCCCTCCAGACTTAGTAGAACCACCTTTTGCTGCAATAACTGCTTTGCACACTGTTTGGAAGCGAGTTTTGCTCATTCTTCCTGGCAGATTTGCTCCAGGTTGTTCAGGTTGGTTGGATGAAGCTTATGGACTGCAATTTTCAAACAGTGCCACAGATTCTCGATTGGATTGCGATCTGGACTTTGACTTGGCCATTGTAGAGCATTCACCTTTTTGTTGTTCAGCCCCTGTGGCTTTGGTCTTGTGCTTGGGATCATTTTTGAAAGGTGAACTTTCTCCCAAGTTTTAGTTTTTTAGCAGACTGAAGCAGGTTATCTTACAGGATCTCCCTGCAGTTGCACCATCCATCCATCCATCAATTTTAACAAGATGCCCAGTCCCCACTGAGAAAAAGCATCCCACAACATGATGCTGCCACCCCCATACTTTACTGTTGGGATGGTGTTTGCTGAGGAATGGGCAGTTTTAGGTTTGTGCCACACACAGTGTTTTAAATTTTGGCCAAAAAGCTCCATTTTTGTCTCATTTGACCACAAAACCTTATTCCACATTTTAGCTGGGTCACTGATGCTTTCTAACAAACTCCAGACGGCTTTGATGTGATTTTGTTTCAGTAATGGCTTCTTTCTAGCCACCCTACCATGCAGGCCAGTTGTATGCAGAGTTCTTGATATGGTTGACTGCACCTCCACTCCAGGCTCAGCCATTGAACTCCTGTAGCTCCTTCAAAGTGATTATTGGCCTCTATGTGGCTTCCCTCACAAGTCTCCTTGCTCTGATGCTGAGTTTTGAGGCCTTGTCTAGGCAGTGTCTGGATGGTAAGATGCAGTTTCCATTTCCTCACAATTGATGCAGCAGTGCTCACTGGGATATCCAAACATTGGGTATTATTTTGTAGCCTTTTCCTATCTTGTGCATATCTATAACTTTATCTTTAATTTTCTTAGAATGTTCTTTGGTCTTCATTTTCACAGCTTTCCTTCAGATTCATAGTCTGACCAATGATGCTGGAATAAGAGGGTCTTTTATCCAGAAAAGCTGACCTTTAATGATTCACAGGTATAGGCCAATTGTTAGGGCAATATCTTTCATCTGTGTAAACTTGGTGCTTCCACAACACAGGCGTGTAATACTTAATACAAGCAACATTTTTTAGTGTTTTATTTTATTTTACAAAAAATGCAAAGAAATAATGAATTGTGATTTTGAAAATTTACGAGCATACTAGTTTGCAATAAACATATTGTGTGGAACATTCTGTGTTAAGTGTCATTTCCTAGCGTGTAGTCAGATGGACTCAGGACCAATGGGTTATGTGCTCCCCTGCCAGCAGATGGAGATGGAGTCAGGTTTCATTTTCATTTCATTTTCATTTATTAAAATTTATTGATCGCCTACCACAGAGAGGCCTAGGCGATTTACAGCATTAACATACATAATAAAAACATAAAAATAAATACAATACCACACAAATTACATGTATTTCACATAGACAAAAATAACCAGTCTCATATAGACAAAATAAATGGTCAATAACCCACAATATGTAACAGAATTCTCACATCTGTAGAGGTATTTCTTCTGCTAGCAGCAATCTAGAATATGTTGTATGCACGATGGATAAGGTGCTCTTTCAATAACTGTCTGAACTTTTTTGCATCATCCAAAGACCTGAGCTCAAATGGAATAAGATTCCATTGTGTTGGCGCAGCAATGGAAAAAGAGGTCTCACGAGTACTATATAAGTGAGCATGTTGAACAGAAGGAACTTCTAGCAAATTCAATTGAGAGGAACGTAGACATCTTAATGGTTTATAGATGCGTAGAAGAGCATTTAGCCAGTAAAAGGAAAGCTGAAGTCACCCTAGATATACCCCATGCAGTGACCTCAGCCATTCAGTATCTCTCCGACTCCTAGCAGATGTGGATTGTGCCTTCCCTGTTGGAACACAGAACTCTTTAGAAGAAGAAATTTTACCTTTAAATTGGAGAAAGATCAAGCCCCGCTCTCCTACGGTGATTCCTAAAGGTCACTCCCCCAGTTGAGAATTCCTGAGGCGATTTCTGAGATCCCTCAGAGGTGTGCCTTGGTCCGGTAGCTGGTTCCCGGCGTGGACTTTGCTGCTGAAGCAGCTGAAAGGTAGCGGGTGCAGGAAACCGAGCATGGCGGGTCATTTGAAATTCACACACATCTGCTGACTTTTTAGGGAGGTCAAATAATTTGGCAAGCCACTGTATTTCACATATAAAGTTTTTGCTTTTTTTTTTTGTTTGTTTTTTTCTTTTTCAGTTTTCTATGGAGCTATTTAACGTCTCTCTCTGTTTTGCCCTGTGTTGTATGCATCTTCCATTCGTAGCTGCCGTCCTCCTTAGTGGTTTAGCCTCATAATGGGAATAGATTCTCTGGTACCATGTCACCCCCCTCAAAGGGCTTTCTTTAAGTTAATAAACCATGAGGAGTCAATGTGATTTCTTAATACACAGTAGGTTCTGTAATTTTAAATGTAAGATTGAAACCTTTTATTCTAAACCATCTAGTGTTTGCAATGTGCTTGTATTGAAAATATTAATTCATGCAAAACTGGCAAAGTAATCTATCTGTGCATGTTGCCACCATGCCCTGTCCGGCATAGGTTGTGGCGCATGGCACTGCTTGGCTTCATCCAGTCTTAAGGTTTCAGAATCTGTTGCACTCCTAAGCCACAATGGCCCACTGTTGTTCGGCCTTAGCGTTTTCGCTGCTCTGGATTTTGCCAAGGCTTGGTGTCTGGTCTCCTTCACCCTACAGCTGTAATTCACTGAGGCCCCCGGGCCTTTGAGAGCCGTGGCCCTTCGCACTGCACAGCCTTGCATATCCATCGCTGCTTTTCTTTTTTTTTCCCGTCCCAGGTCGCCAGCAGGCAGGGGAGCCAGCTGCAGATGAACGTGTACGAGGAGAGTCGCTCGCGGGCTGGAGCCCCACATCCCGCTCGCAAGCAGGCGTGTGACAGGGTAGCGCTGGAGAAAGTGCCAGCTCAGAAGAGCAGGAAGAAGCCCCTCGCGGACTATTCCACGCTCGCGAAAACCTGGCGGCAGGAGGGAAGAGCTGAGCGGGACTTGCCAAACGAGGTATTCCGTGGGGGAAGCCAAAGGCGGGTTACCCTTTTTTTTTTTTTAACTTTAGTTTTATTGAAATTATATACTTTAACATAAGAAGCCTTGCTACAGAGAAACTGAGATAATGGAAAGCAAATCAGACACAAATATACATAGTGACATAGTATTGACGGCAGAAAAGGACCAAATGGTCCATCCAGTCTGCCCGGCAAGCTTCTTACGGTAGTATCTGCTATGCTATGGTAGTATCTATAAAGCTTGTAAAAATAATTCAAATACATATTCTCTCATTTTATAAGAAACGGGGGGGAGCAAGACACAATACAGCAAATAATAACAATAATCAAAAAAAAGAAAAAGCTGAGATGGATAACGTCACATCTAATCACAATGCCAAGTAGCCATTATTAACATGAGAAACCAAGAAAAATCTCAATTGAGATGATTCAAAATATACATACTTCACACTATGATATTTCACATGTTTACATGGGTAACACAAATTGAATTCTGCACCAAGGGCCAGAACGTCTGGATGCATGGCCAAAAATTGTTTCCTGTGTTCTTGAGTAACTCTCATAATATCAGGGTAAACCCACATTTTCTGTTTGTGACACGAAGTGGATCTATTATGCAAAAACAATGTCAAAACAGAGCCTTGATCATGAGGAAAGGTAAACAAAACCAAAAGTGTTAGCCACATGGGCTTCTGTAGTTTCCAGGAAGTTACATTAAGACTAACATTCTACACTTGTTTTCCATCAGTTCCACTAGAGCCCAGTGGGAGATAATAAGCCTTCAAAATAAGAGGCATTACCTTAGCAGGGATTTTTAAAGTCTCGCATTACTTAGCATTTGGGCAGGTCAATCTCAACGAGTGGGTTATACTCCTCTGCCAGCAGATGGAGACAAAGCAAAAGCTGACATCACAGCTACATAGTCCCGCCCCAACAGTATTCTCTGTCTCCAGCAGATGGTGGGCATGCATTTCCCTTCGGGGATTGCCTGTGAGTAAAAAAAAAAAAAAAAAGAAGAAAAGGAAGAAGTTGGAAAGGCAATATCAGAAAGACAAGATGTCTATGTAGCACCGCTTGCCTCCTGACAGCGGCATTCAAACACTGCACGGAGCGGCAGTAACCACAGAGGCATTCACGGAGCGGGATGCCAGTGGCCAGTAGTTGGTGTTCCACCTTCACGGAGCGGAAGGATGGAGGGCTGCTATTTCCAAAACAAAAAACAAAACAAAAAAATAAAAACAAGGGTGGGTAAGAGTATGGGGCAAGGGGGTGGCCTGCTTGTTGCAGCGGTTGCTACCCCCAATTGAGCTGGATGTCACTTGGATGCAGATTCAAAGCTGCTCTCTAAATTGGGTGGAGGGGAATTAGGGCTGGAGGGTACTGGAAGCCAATAGTAACAGGTGGGAGAGAGAAAAAGGGAAAAAAAAATGGATAAAGTGCGTAGCTTGCTGGGCAGACTTGATGGGCCATTTGGTCTTCTTCTGCCGTCATTTCTATGTTTCTATGCAGTCCCCCCCTCAGTAGAGTGCCTCTAGTCCTGTAGCCTTGACTAGCATGGACCTAAATTCAAATAGCGGTTGCAGGTGGAGTGCCTCTGTGGTGAAGGCTTTAGCCCTCTCCCCCCGTAGCCGGGACCCATTCCCGCTCTCAGGGAGAGCTAAGCTCAAATAAAAGTTCTTTACTTTAAAAAAAACAAACAAACAGTGAAAAGGAAGGAAGCAGGAGAAGGGTTCATTTCCTCGGTGTCCGGCTGTCCCGCGCTAATCTCTGATGAAGAAATAGTGCAGGCACAGCAAGTTGAGCAGCCGTTTGGCTAGGCCCCGCTCCCAGACTTCTCTCATTTTGGTGCGTGGTAGGCCGCGGGTTAGTTTCATGTGTTTTTTGCTGCAGGCCGTCTGCACGAGCTTGCATGTCCATTTGTCTGCCTGTTCTCGTCTGTGCATCCAGCTTAGGTGTCTGTATTGGGCATACAGTTGGATGAGCGCCCTAGGCACATGTGCTGTCCATTTTGAGTGTGACTTATACGTGCTGGTAATCTAGGCGCGAGGCTTATCGGTGTACACACTTACAGCATGGCACCCACGGTGAAGAAATCTAAGCGCCTATCTACTTGTGCTGCTTGCCACATCAGGGCCATTCATCCGCATCTTTCTTTAAGCCTGTGTCAGCGATGCCTGGATGCTTGGGGAGATTTACTTCCTTCAGATTTTGCTAGTAATGATCCATCTCCTCGGTCTGAGAGGAGTAGGACCAAGGGAGGCAGCAGGGGAAACCCCTCTGTTGATCGATCTATGGGTCGAAACCTCAGGAGACACTATCACTCAGGACTTCAGGTTCAGGCCGAATTCTTCCAGGGATTGCAGACCTTTGTCAGGGCTGATCTTCTGAACTGGCGGTCTCTACTGAGGTAGGTCCATGCACTCCAAGTGCTCCCCTGCCTGTCTCCACGATCAAGTGCCGTGGCGCAGTGTGGTCTGACAGAGCTCGAATGCAAGTGGATCATGATGAAACTGTTGATGATGGGGGATAGGATAGGAAGGTGACATTCCTCAGATTTGGAGCCATATAGAACTCTTCTCTGTTTCAGAGAGATGCTTGTCGGGTGTGATTTTGCGGATCTTGAAGGCCCTTGGCAGGGCTGGGCCGTTCTCCTTGGGGATGCAGAAGAAGAATTTTATTTTGATCACCCTGGCAAAGCTTCTGGTTTCTTTCCCCTCCTGGATGCAATTCAGGAGTTGATGGATCTGGAATGGAGTGCACCAGAGGCATTTTTTAAAGAGGGATGCATCTTGGTGGGTTTATGCCCCTTGGATCCGCAGGCTAGAGAGCAGTTGCATTTCCCTAAGGTGGATGCCTTAGTATGTTCTGTCTCGAAACGTACCACCATCCCTGTAGAGGGAGGTGGTACACTGGAGGATGCTCAGGATAGGAGGATTGAGGCTATCCTAAAGCAAGTCTTTGAGGCAGTGACAATGAATTAGCTAACTGCTTCCTGTTGCACCTTGGTAGCTCGGGCTCCCTTGCGTTTTTATCAAGAATCTGGTTGCGCTGGGTCTGATCTTGAACCTATGAGAGAATTAGTGCCTCTGTGGGACCTTAACTTGGTCCTCAAGTTTTTGGGAGGTCTGATTTTTTTTTTTTTTTTTTTTGACTGCTGCGTACTCTTTCCTTGCCACTATTTACCTTGAAGACAGTTTTTCTGATAGCGATCTGTTTGGCACATCGAGTCTCTGAGCTGCTGGCTTCTTCCTGCCATGAGCCTTCCTGCTATGGGTGTGGTTCAGCTTCAGACTGTGCCCTCCTGTTTTGCCCAAAGTGGTTTCATTTGAATCAGTCCATATCTGTGCCTTCTTTTGGCAGGGACAGAGATGAAGCTGAGTACCTCCTTTTGCATTCCTTGGAGATCAGGTGTCATTTTCTGCAGTTCTTGGAAATGACTAAGGCTGTTTGGAAGTCTGTTCACCTGTTTGTGCTCCATTGTGGAGGTTAGCAGGGAGCCCTGGTGATGTGGTTAACCATTGCACACTGACTGGGTTAAGGAAGTCATTACGGCAGCCTATGTGGCTGCTGAGGTTGCCTTACCGAAACGGATTAGACCGCATTCCACGTGGGGTCAGGTGGTATCATGGGCGGAACTTTGTGTGTTGTCATCTGTTGAAATTTGCTGAATGGTGACGTGGTCATCTTTGTCCGCCTTTCAAAGCATTACTGCTTGGATGTTGGGGCTAGGGAGGACGCTGCGTTTCTACGGGCAGTATTGACTAAACCGCTGGCAGCCTTTGCCCTTTTTGAGATTAGCTTTGGTACATCTCACTCATTGGGATTGACATGCACAAACGCTAAGGAAGGAGAAATTACTACTTACCTGATAATTTTATTTCATTTAGTAAGGGCGGGTCAAACGCAGACCAGCCCTTGGCTGCAGATGTTTGAATTTGTGGTTAGCCTTTCTTAGGCGAACTATGCAGAGTTTGATTCCTGCTCTTTGTTGAACATTGGCAAGTAGCTTCTCTAGCCCTTAGTTTGCTAGATATGTTCCTTCTTTTGGCTGAACTCAGTGTTCCTGTTGATTGAGAAACAGGAATGGTTGGCTGTTGATAATGTTCAAGTACAATCAGTTTTGTCCACAGTTTGGCTTTTCCAGAGAATTCTGGCGGGCTGATGTCGGGGCAGGACCTATAGCCATGATGTCGGCTTTTGCTCCTTTTCCATCTGCTGGCAGAGGTGCATTACCCACTTGTTGGGTTTGACCTGCCTTTACTAAAGGAAAAGAAATTATCAGATAAGTAGTAATTTCTCTCTCTCTCTCTCTCTCTCTTATATATATATATATATATATATATATATATACACACACACACATTTCAATTAATATACAAGCATTAGGGAATATATTTTTTAAATAGCTGCAGTGGTGTAACAATATTTATAATGGGAAAGCTTAATATCCTGAGATTCAAATATGATAGAATTTCCCATAATCTCCAGTTTTTTAGCTTGTATAATTTCACTTTTGAACTAAGTTATATTGGGTATTCTGAATTTATGTAACACGCTTGTCCATATCATCCAGTTTTTCACTATGACAAGAAACCAAAACCTCAGTAAACCGAATATGTTGATTAATATCTAATGTAACATTAATTAAAGAAGAAGTGGCTATGTCTAAAGAAACAAAGGCAATCCAAACTGAATCCAAAGTAATGACTGAAGGTTTGGCTAAAGTAACACACTGGATAGCTCTCGCCCGATTTTCATTGCTGGAGTCTTGCTCAACAGCTCTGAATCCAGTCGCTTCCCCTCTGTCTACTGGCGTTGAGGGCTGGAACCGGGTACTCTCCAGCACACCTCTCTCCACCAAAGAAAAAATTAAATCTCCCATCAAAGACGAGGCCTTCACTGAAATCACCTGTCTCGGTCCTGCAATAGCAGGAAGAGATGCCTTCCCAAACACTGCCAAATCCCGACTTAGAACGGGACATTTCAACGGCAAGGCCTCTCACAACAGATGTCATCAGGGAAAGAGGAGAAGGGGTCCTCAGTGCTGTGGGGCTAAGTGAGGCCTCTTCATCCAGTGATGGCACTGCTCGCTCAGCGGTGTCCTCCCCAACGGAACTGGGGTAAGGAGCCCTTCAATCTGCGGTTGAGTGGGGTCAATCAAGGGAAAAGCTGGAGATATCTTCCTGACTTTGCTCTTGTGCTTGGTATGTGGCATAATTAAGGAAAATGGCACAAAGCAACTAGAGAGCTCAAACACACAATCTCTCAGCAGGCAGCCATCTTGCTCCCCTCCCCTTTTAAAGCCTCAGTCCCAGATCTTGCTGCAGATTTGAAATAGTCTTGCGTAAAGCATTAAATGCAATGGCGGTCTCCATTTCATTCATACAGAATTAGAGCAAAAAATACCAGTCTTCATCTTGCTTCTCATGGACAGGAGAGGATCTCCTCATGTCTTTCCCTCCCCTAGCAGTCTTGCTGTTTCTGGAGAATTGGAGTATTGACGAACAATGAGACAGAAGGAGGGAAAGCATGCTTTAGGAGGTCTGGGAACGTTTTGTTTCCTAGTGACGTTTTCTTAGTTCTGAGCTGAAAACACCAGCAATCCTCTTCTCTGGCATGGTCTTATCTCTGGTCCAAAGTCCAGTTGCCCTTTTGCTTAGAATTTGCTTCTAGGCTGAAATACTAAAACTGATGAGGCTGCCCTGGCTGTTCCGCCGGCCCATGCTCAGCTGCAATGCGCTGGAGCCCAGGTTTCTAAAGGCGCACAGTGGTGTCCCTACAAACCTCTTACTCTCTGTATCATTTGTAACTTTTCAGCAAAACGTTAAAGGATGTTTGAATGTGCCGAGTCTGTTGTACCCATGACCACCTTTGTTTCTGTGAAAACCATTTGAAATTCCCTGGGCATTTGTTATATGTAATAAAATTCAGTTGAACATAAGTTGCATCCCCTGTGGTCAACTGAGCTTTTCAAGAAATAGAAGCTGATGATGTTTTAAGATTTGTGCCATTAGCATGGCAGTAAGATAAGTTTTAAAGGAGCCTCTCTTGCCCCCAAATTCAGGACATCTTAGTGTCCAGGCAGATGGAAGTGCTTTTTTGGCTGGACAGTAAGATTGAGACCCATTTGGGTGATAGTTACCTCATGCGGTTCCCAAATTGTAGCTGATAGAAGTCTGGCACCTGAGTCTTGGGATAAAGTCCCATCACAGTCCTCAAACTAGAAAAATACCGCATAGAAAACAAGACAGCAATATGCAAACTAATTTAGAGACCCATCAGCACATTTATAATATTAAATCGGTGTAAAGCTGTAGATTTTAGTCTGGGTCCTTGATTGATTTCTTTGGGGTTGTATTTTTATTTTTTATTTTTTTTAAATTGTGTGGGTCTAGAATGGAGAATTGGGAAACACCGTGCAAACTTATCTTGCGGAGGACTTGCCACTGTCGCTGCTACTGGGAGCATCCTATTTGGGCTGCCGTAGCATTTGTAGGGCAGTTTTGTCATGTCCACGTTTCTCAGTAGGCAGTGCTGCTTGAGGTAAGCTAGTTGTGCAGTTCAGTGGGATGTCAAATCTGCTGTCCAGCTAAGCAAGCAGTCTCGCCTGGCTGGTCAGCCATTTTCAATTTTGAGTGTGACAGTTCCCTGCTAAACAAAAGCAAAACAGGTCCGAGCTTGTTTCCCCCCCCCCCCCCTTAGGGGCCTGTGTACTAATTATTTTGTCCATAGGCATAAAATGGGTGAAAACGATTAGTACATCGATGTTCAGGCATCTTCTTACTACTTTTAGTGCAATTTCGATACACCTGGCCTTGTGCAAGAGAAGGGGGATAAAGCCAATGGAGCGTGCAAGGTAGGTGAAAATGTACGCTTCCCTGTACGTACCTGGATCAGTCCAGACAGTGGGTTATGTCCCCAATCCAGCAGATGGAGTCAGCACAAGCTTTGAGGGGGCGTATCCATATATCCTACTACCCCCTCTGCAGGAGTTCAGTATCTTCTGACTCCAGCAGATGCGAGTAGGGGAATCAGGCTTCTCCTCCTTTTCCTTCTTTCACACTTCTTTTGCTTGATTATTTTGCTGCCTTTTTCTCATGGATCAAGTTTGTATCAAGTCTTGTATAAAGTTTAAAAAAAAAAAAAAAAGTAAAGCAGGGTCCTTTCACCTTTTGGGGAGTGACTTATCTCTCCTGTCTCTTTTCTGCAGCCGTGCTGTTTTCTTTGTCATTGCAGCAGGGGTAAGTAAGTTTTATTCCTCTGTAGTTTTTCTTCACAGCACAGCTCCCGGTGCCCGCGAAAGCCGGTGGTGCCGGCCTCTTCGTTTTTCTTCACTCACCCGCGGCCATTTTGCAGCTCCTCGTGGGCTGCTGCCGAGCTTGGGAAAGACTTCTGGGGCGGGTTGTGTGGCCGGAAAGGCCCCCCCGTGGCACCCTCCTGTAATTTCGGACAGCGGGCAGTGCGGGCCGCCCGGGCCCCCCCGCAGCGGCGCTTTCGTGCACGTGACCACCCCCCCCCCCCCCCCCCCCCCCCCCCCCCCCCCCCCCCCCCCCCGAGGCTTTTGCTCTTTTTTGCCGCCGTTTTTCATCTCTCCCCCGGCGATCCCGCAGCAGCGCTTTTGTTGCGCTGTGCGGCCTGCGGCGACCCGGGGTCCCGGATTTCCCGGGAGGGCATCTGTGCACGATGCCTTCCCGGGGGGGAAGGTACCTCACAGTCCCTTACTGAATTTTTTTTGCCCGGGCGGCGCGGGCCGGCCACTCCGCCATTTTTGGCGGGAACGGGGGCCAGCTTACATTCTGAGCGCCCGGAGGCGCAGGCCACGAGGGAGAACGTCTCTCGGGAAGACTCTACAAGCGGGGGCGCCCCCCCCCCCATTCTGGTGCAGGAGCCAAGCACCCAGAGCCAGGGAGCAGGAACCACGCCGCCCCTTGAAACGCACCCGGGCAGACCGGGATTCTCTCCGGAGTTTATCCTGCTCATGCATACCGCTTATCTACAGGGACTGGACACACCTGTAGGACCCCCCCCCCTAAGATCCCACGGATGTCGCCCTCGGCGCCGGCCCCCCCCCCCCCCCGACCCTTCGGGAGCGGGGGCCTCACGTCCTCCTACTCGGGTCCGTTCGGCGCCAGCAGCAGTGGGGGCGGTGCCCGACCCAGCGGGACAGGGACCTGACCTCCCGGACGGGGGCCAAGGGGACGGCACGCAAGAAGGGGATGATCCGCGTACCCTACGCCTCTTCCAGAGGGAAGAACTGGACGACCTCATCCCGCAGATCATTCAGGAATTAGATTTGGACCCTCCACCAGACCCGCCTGCTCCAGTGGCTCCCGCTGTCGTCACCTCCTCAAAGAAGGGAGATCCGGGCCTGGCGGCGCTTCGGCCGAGGGCTCGGGCTTTTCCTATCTATGACTCATTTTTACAACTTCTCACCAGGGAATGGGACACCCCGGAGGCCTCCCTGAAGAGCAGCCGGGCGATGGAAAAGCTGTACCCGCTCCCTGAAGATTTTCTGGACCTCATCAAGGTCCCAAAGGTGGACTCTGCAATGTCGGCGGTCACGAAGAGGACGACTATCCCAGTAACGGGAGGTGCGGCATTGCGAGACACACAGGATCGTAAGTTGGAGGTTTTCCTTAAGCGGGTCTTCGAGGTCTCCGCGCTAGGCATGCGGGCGGTGATGTGCAGTTCGCTTGCCCAGCGGGCTAGTCTCCTTTGGGTACAACAACTCCTCACGTCTCAGAATCTGCCGGCCGATGAGGCTGCCCAGGCGGATCGGCTGGAGGCCGCAGTGGCGTATGGGGCGGACACCTCGTACGATCTTTTTCAGGTCCTCGCAAGATCCATGGTATCAATAGTGGCGGCACGCCGACTACTATGGCTACGCAACTGGGCGGCAGATACGTCCTCGAAGTCCAGTCTGGGCTCTCTCCCCTTCAGGGGCAAGTTCCTCTTCGGGGAGGATTTGGATCAGATCATCAAGTCCCTGGGGGAGAACGCTGTTCATCGGCTGCCGGAGGATAGGTTTCGTCCATCCAGAGCATTTTCTTCTTCTCGGACCAGAGCCAGAGCGCAGCGGCGCTACAGGGGATACAGACAGGCGGGCGCCCGGCCATCCGCCCCCAGGTCTCAACCCTGGTCACGCTCCTTTCGCGGGCGTCGGCCCGCACGCACTACTCCCGGACCCGGGAACCCCTCTAACAAGTCTTCACAATGATGCCAGTCTCGCCCACTCCCCTGTCCCCAGGATTAGGGGCCGGCTAAAGTTTTTCTACGCAGAGTGGGCGCGGATCACCTCGGACCAGTGGGTCCTGGATACCATAAAACACGGCTACGTATTGGAATTTGTCCGCCCCCCGCAGTGAAGGTTCATCTTTTCTCCCTGTGGCTCGGACCTCAAAAGAAGGGCAGTGCAGCTGACTTTGGACAGACTCCGGGAGATTGGCGCTATTGCGCCCGTGCCCTTCGGAGAGGTGGGCTCGGGCCACTATTCCATCTATTTCGTCGTGCCAAAGAAGGACGGTTCCTTCCAGCCTATACTAGACCTCAAGGAAGTCAACAAATCCCTTCGAGTCGTTTGGTTCCGCATGGAAACACTCCAATCAGTGATTGCGGCGGTACATCGGGGGGAGTTTCTCGCCTCCCTGGACTTAACGGAGGCCTACCTGCACATTCCCATCCGCCTGGACCACCACCGTTTCCTTCGTTTCAAAATCCTGGACCAGCATTTTCAGTTCACGGCTCTCCCGTTCGGATTGGCGACGGCGCCGCACACCTTCACCAAGATCATGATAGTCGTGGCTGCAGCTCTCCGGAAGGAAGGCATCCTGGTTCATCCTTATCTGGATGATTGGCTCATCCGGGCGAAGTCATTCGATCATGGACGCTCAGTGGTGACTCGAGTAGTATGGTTTCTACATTCCCTGGGATGGGTAGTGAACTTCTCCAAGAGCTCCCTCACAACGCTTGGATTTCTTGGGGGCGACCTTCGACACCCTACTGGGCAAAGTTTTTCTGCGCCAGGACAAGGCTCAATCCTTGCGGGATCACACACAACGGTTCTCTGCGTTACCAGAGCCCACCTCCTGGGACTACCTACAACTCCTGGGAGTGATGGGGTCCACCATCAACCTTGTACCTTGGGCTTTCGCGCACCTCAGGACCTTACAGTGGGCGCTCCTCTCCTGGTGGAAACCAGTATCACAGGACTACCAGATGATTCTCCCGCTCCCGCAGAATGCCAGGGACAGTCTGGGCTGGTGGTTGGATCCGCCGAACCTGGCCCGGGGCGTGTCCCTCGATCTGCCAAATTGGGTGGTGGTGACTACCGATGCCAGTCTAGCAGGCTGGGGTGCAGTATGCGATCGAAGCGCCACGCAGGGGACGTGGTCCGCGGTGGAGGCGAAGTGGTCAATCAACCGTCTGGAAACCAGAGCGGTCCGGCTAGCTCTGTGACATTTCCTCCCGCTTCTTCGGAACCGGGAAGTCAGAATTCTATCGGACAACGCGACCACCGTGGCCTACATCAACCGACAAGGAGGCACGTGCAGCCCGCAGGTCGCGCTCGAGGCGGCGCTACTGATGCAATGGGCGGAGCGTCATCTCGTCCGGCTAGCGGCCTCGCACATCGCCGGGGTGGACAACGTCCAGGCGGACTTCCTCAGTCGTCAACTGCTGGACCCAGGAGAGTGGTCTCTCTCCGACAAAGTGATGCAACTTATCGTCCATCGGTGGGGGGCCCCCCACCTGGATCTGATGGCGTCCGCTCTCAACGCCAAGGCTCCACGCTTCTTCAGTCGCCGCTGAGAGCGCGGCGCGGAGGGAGTGGATGCCCTGGTCCTTCCGTGGCCCCCACATCTTCTGCCCTACGCTTTTCCACCGTGGCCCCTGGTGGGCAGGATGCTCCGCAGAATAGAAAGCCATCAGGGGACCGTGGTCTTCATCGCTCCGGAATGGCCCAGGCGACCCTGGTTTGCAGACCTGCTACAGCTGGTGATCGACGGGCCAATCAGGCTGGGGCACCTCCCCCAGCTCCTACATCCGGGCCCGGTATTTTTCGAGCAGGCAGAACTCTTCTGTCTTGCGGCCTGGCTTTTGAGAGGCGCCGCCTCCGGCGTCGGGGCTACCCGGAGGCGGTAGTATCCACGCTATTGCGGGCACGAAAAACATCGACGTCGGCGGCCTATGTTCGGGTCTGGAAGGTGTTCGAGCTGTGGTGTACCAGCCAGGCCACGAGATCCGCTAAGGCTTCTGTACCTCAGATCCTTCAGTTTCTACAGGCGGGAGTGGAAAAAGGGCTCGCCTATAATTCACTACGGGTTCAGGTGGCTGCCCTTGGTTCGCTGTGGAGCGATGGGGGCTCTCTTCTACAGTATCCTGGACATTGCTCGTTTTCTCAAGGGTGTCAAGCATATGCGTCCTCCGTTGCGGGACCCTTGTCCCTCCTGGAGTCTTAACCTTGTGCTTCGCTCCCTGTCGGGACCACCTTTCGAGCCGCTGCGCAGCGCAACGATAAAGGATCTCACTCTCAAGACGGTTTTTCTTGTGGCCATCTGTTCCGCTCGACGCATCTCGGAGCTGCAGGCTCTGTCGTGTAGAGAGCCTTATCTCCGTTTTTCCGACTCTGGAGTTTCGCTTCGCACCGTTCCCTCCTTCCTTCCGAAGGTGGTTCCTGCATTCCATGTGAACCAGACGGTGGAGCTGCCGTCCTTCTCCTCCTCAGAGCCGAAGTCTCTCCGTCTCTTGGATGTCAAGCGCACTCTGCGCCTCTATCTGGAGGCTACAAATGAGTTCCGGATCTCTGACCATCTCTTTGTACTCTGGTCCGGACCTAAGAAGGGGTCTCAGGCCTCGAAGGCTACCATTGCCAGATGGTTGAAGGCCGGCATTGCTGCTTCCTACATTGGGGCGGGACGGACTCCCCCACCCGGCATCGTCGCGCATTCTACACGTTCTCAGGCGGCTTCCTGGGCGGAGTCTCGCTCGGTATCCTCTCAAGAAATTTGTAGAGCAGCCACCTGGAAATCGTTACACACGTTCTCGAGGCACTATCGTCTGCACCTCGCCTCTTCGGTCTCTGGACACTTTGGCGAGCAGGTTCTCTGAGCAGGCCTCGCAGGACCCCACCCGATTTAGGGAAGCTTGGGTACATCCCACTGTCTGGACTGATCCAGGTACGTACAGGGAAAAGAAAATTATTACTTACCTGCTAATTTTCGTTCCTGTAGTACCATGGATCAGTCCAGATGCCCACCACGTTTTGGGTTCTTGATCCTGCTCAGCTCTGCGCTATTTCCTGTTCACAGTGCTCTGTGTCTTCACAGGCGTCTCCTTTTTTGCTGTTTTTCACAACTCCCTACAAGTTGGTAGGATGTTTGCAGTTACTTGTTGCGGTTTCAATTGTTTTAATTATCTGTTTCCACAAACTTGATCCTTCGGGGGTTTCTACTCGGGCTTTGATATACTCGATACTGAACTCCTGCAGAGGGGGTAGTAGGATATATGGATACGCCCCCTCAAAGCTTGTGCTGACTCCATCTGCTGGATTGGGGACATAACCCACCGTCTGGACTGACCCATGGTACTACAGGAACGAAAATTAGCAGGTAAGTAATAATTTTCTTTTTGACATTGTGCCTTTAGCTTAAAAATCCTTTTGCCCACCCCAGGGTAAGTTGCTGCAATTAGAAAATGACTGCGAGGTGAACCCTTAAATTTTGGGGAAGTTAAGGAAATATGTGGTATATACCTGACATGAACCGGAAACGCAGCTCTTTTAACTCTTACAAATCCAAGTTTATAATATTGTTCCTGTTCATACCCCAAATCAGTCCAGACAAGTGTGTTTTGCATCCCTACCAGCAGATGGAGGCAGAGAATAAAAACTTTTCAGGCACTGCTACATAACCGAGACTGCCACCTGCAGCCCCCTCAGTATTTCTTCATTTACACTTTCGAATAATAGAAGGACTAGGGGGCATTCCCTGAAGTTAACAAGTAGCACATTTAAGACTAATCGGAGAAAATTCTTTTTCACTCAACGCACAATAAAGCTCTGGAATTTGTTGCCAGAGGATGTGGTTAGTGCAGTTAGTGTAGCTGGGTTCAAAAAAGGTTTGGATAAGTTCTTGGAAGAGAAGTCCATTAACTGCTATTAATCAAGTTTACTTAGGGAATAGCCACTGCTATTAATTGCATCAGTAGCATGGGATCTTCTTAGTGTTTGGGTAATTGCCAGGTTCTTGTGGCCTGGTTTTGGCCTCTGTTGGAAACAGGATGCTGGGCTTGATGGACCCTTGGTCTGACCCAGCATGGCAATTTCTTATGTTCTTATGTTCGTCTTCAGCAGATAGTAGTTTAAAAAATAAAAAAAAAGAGAAAAGTGAGATTTAAGTTGGAAGAAAGAAGATTCCTAGGAAGAGAGCTCCCTGAGGTGTTAAGATCCTTCATGGGCCATCCCTCAGGTAGAACAGGGGAATGGTGATACCTGGTCTAGCTCAACCCTTGATTTCCCAGGGGACTGAAAGCCAGGGGTCCTGGTTCCCTCACCCCCTCTGGGTCCCCATCACCCTCAGCTGCCAATGTCCAGAAGCAGGGAAGTATTTAATTTTATTTCTTTTTCCTTTTGAGTGTCTGCTTCTGGAGGTCTGTTCCTTTAAAAAAAAAAAAAAAAAAAGTAAAGGAAGCTGTGAGTTATGCTGAGTGGCTTGACTGCTGGGAGGCAGAATCAGCTGAGTGGGGGACAAGACTGATGACCGCCGGGGCC
The DNA here is from genome assembly GCF_901001135.1 of Rhinatrema bivittatum. NCBI lineage: Eukaryota > Metazoa > Chordata > Amphibia > Gymnophiona > Rhinatrematidae > Rhinatrema > Rhinatrema bivittatum. The sequence goes on from NC_042626.1 coordinate 53,394,320, forward strand.
CCAACCGAAGTTTAATGGCGCCTCCCGCTCAGCATGGGAAAGTGTGTTGCTGCTACAGTCTGAGGCGATCACGCCTCGATGCAGCTGCATTCTGCCCAGATTGTATCTCCGGAGGGGTTGGGACCTCTGCACGACTCACCTGGGGTGGTTGCTCCACTTGATCGGCTGGGCCAGTGCTGGAGACTCCGAGAAGGGGGGGGGGGGGGGGGGGGTTTCAGAGGAGATGGCGGCCATCTTAACTCCATGTGGTAGGAGCTACACTTCTGCAAGGGAGCCTCAGGACTCCTCTCCCCACTCTATTCTATTGATCAGCGCTCTGTTGGGGACAGGAGGGGGAAGAGGTCCTAGGGGACGCAGGTTAGTATCAGCATTACATTGATTCTGAGGATTTGTCTGCAGATTTTGTCCTGCTCTTCCATAAGACCTATTTTGCTAAGAAGGAGGCAGGAGCTAAGTGCTCTCTCCCCGAGCAGACCCGTTTTGCTAAAAAGCTAAAGGCAGATAGGCAGTCGGAATCGGGGGGGAATCCTTCGGCTTCTCAGCCTTGGTCGTCCTGCTGGGGACGAAGGGACCTGTCAGATGAGTCAGAACATCTCAATCAAAGACGGGGTGGGGGGGGTGATCTGGACAAGGATCCTGTGCATGCTTTGGCTGATCCAGTGCAGGATGTGGAGGTTGTCCCAATCGCAGAAGTGGGACGATCCTAGGGTGGTGAGGTTGTTGCGTAAGGAGGAGCTACGGCCACTAACTCCTCAGGTTTTGGGTGAATTGGGGATTAATGTCACACAGAGGATTCTAACCATGAGGGAATGAACCCGGTCTTGGATGGATTTTGGGGACCACCTAAGACCTTTCCTTTACTGAGGAAGGTGAAGAAGTTGGTGGATCGGGAGTGGCCTAAAGGTAGCCAGAGCTATAACTAAGCTGTATCCCTTGCCGGAGCAGACCTTGGAGTGTTGGAAGCTTCCCAAGGTAGATGCAGCAGTGTCACCAGTGCCCAAGAAGATGACCGTCTCTGTGGCAGGTTCAGCCACTCTGAAAGATATCCAGGATCAGAAGTTGGAGATTTTATTGAAGAGACTGTTTGAGGTCTCAGCCTTGAGCCTTTCTGCAGCGGTCTGTGGGAGCATGATGCAGAGAGCCTGTTTTTACTGGGTGCAGAAGGCACATGAGAAGGTTTCAGGGACGACGACGAACAGGCTACTTGCTTGGAGGCAGGAGTGGCCTATATAGCAGATGCCCTGTACAACATGGTCTGGACTTCCGCCGGAAATATGGTCTCCGCAGTGACAGCGTGGAGGCTCCTGTGGTTGCGGAATTGGTTGGCAAATATGTGGTCTAAAGCACAGCTGTGTAACTTCCCCTTTAAAGGAAAGCTGCTGTTCTTTGAGGATATGGAACAGCTGATGAAGCAGTTGGGGGAGTTAAAGGGAAATAAATTACCTGAGGATAAGAAGACCAGCAAGAAGACCTTTCCGCTCTCGTTTTCGGGATGCAAGGAGATTTCGATCAAGCAAAGGTGCTTCGCCTACAGCACAGAAGTAGGGATCAGGTAGGCAGCAGTCCTTTCAGGTGCAGCTTAGGCTCTCCTGTGAAGGTGCAGGTCAGGGGGCCGGAGGAAGTAAGGTTAGCCAATGAAGGTCCGTTCCTCTCTGGAAGCCTTCTGAGGGAGGCTGTCCATGTTTTACGAGGAGTGGACCAGGATCACGTCAGACCAATGGGTTCTGGAAGTGATAAGAAATGGCTACACCTTAGAATTTTTTTCGCCTGCTCAGGGAAGCCCATGTGGTCTCCCATTGCATCTCCCTAGCCAAGTGGGAGGTGGTACGGGACACTTTACAGTGGTTGCAGCACCTGTATATAATTGTTCTGTCTCCCCCTCAGGAGCGGGAACAGGGAAGGTACTCGGTGTATTTTGTGGTTCCCAAGAAAGAGGGACTTTTCGACCCATCCTTGATCTTCAGAAAGTCAATGTGGCGCTTTGGGTGCTGTGCTTTCAGATGGAGATGTTGCGGACGGTGATAGCGGCAGTACGCCGCTATCACCGTCCGCAAAGGGGAGTTTCTGGCATCATTGGATTTGATGGAGGCCTATCTCCACATTCCTAACCATCAGAGATTCCTAAGATTCATGGTGCTAGGGGAGCATTTCCAGTTTCGGGCACTTCCCTTTGGGTTGGCAACAGTGCCTCAGATCTCCACGAAGGTGATCGGTGGTAGTGGCGGTGGCACTCAGGAGGGGACGGTATCCTGATACACCCATATCTGGATGATTGGCTCATCAGGGCAAAGTCGGAAGTAGAGTGTAATTATTCAGTTCGACAGGTCATGCAACTGCTGCGCTTGTTGGGCGAGGTGGCGAATTTGGCGGAGTCACTTAGAGCCATCTCAGTCATTGGAATATCTGGAAGCTCAATTCGATACCTGGGTTAGGAAGGTGTTTCTGACACGGAGAGGGTGATTAAGTTTCAGGCTCAGGTCGCCAACTTCTACGACTTTTGGTTCCTAGCGTCTGGGACTATTTGCAGGTCCTGGGTTCTATGCCGTCTTTGCTGGAGTTAATTCCATGGGCCTTTGCTCACATGTGACCCCTTCAGAGGGTGCTTTTATCCCATTGGATTCCGCTATCGGAGGAATTTCAGCTTCCTTTAACACTTCAGGGGGACTCCAGGTCCAGTCTCTCATGGTGGCTGTCTCATCCCAATTTTGAGAAAGAGATGGACCTGGAGGTACCGGACTGGGTGGTGGTGACTATAGATGTCAGCCTCAGAGTTTTTGGGGGCGATTTGTCAAGGGAAATCTGCCCAAGGTCATTGGTCACCAGAGGAGGAGTCCTGGTCGATCAACTGGTTGAAGACCAGAGCAGTTCGCAAAGCCTTTCTCGCCTTTCTTCCGCTCATTCAAGGACGTACAGTACGATTGTTCTCGGATAATGCAACAGCGGTGGTGTACTTTAGTCGTCAAGGTGGAAAAAGAGTTATCTAATGATGGAAGAACTGTAGGAATTGTTTACTTGGGCGGAAAAGCATCTAGTGGGAGTGGTGGCGTCGCACATGGCTGGAGTGGTCAACATGCAGGCAGACCCTAAAGATATAACACTTTGTCTTATTCCAAGAAATTCACGACGCTTATTTCGTGTGATTGGTGCTAAATCTGGAAAGATTTTGACAACTTGTCCATGATATGAAATAGGAAATTTCTGGAAATATACTTTCATTAGTTTACTTATATCAGAGGCTGTTATAAAGGAAACAATTAAAGTCTCTCTATCTAACACCTGTAAAGATGAACTCTCTAAGGAACTTGTAAGATTTGCTGGAATAGATATAGCTGGTACAGGGGTTCTGTTTTTTACAAAGAAACAAGTATTTATAGAAGGCATATTATTATCGGAAAAACCAAGAACCTCTGTAAGAAAACTTTTGAGAGAAACAAAAGGAATTTCTCCAGCAATTCTAGGAAAATTAACTATCCTTACATTCAAATGCCTGATATTTTTTATCATTTCTAACCGTCTAGAACAGACTGATTGATCTTTTATCATTATATTGTTCAAAGTTTGCAATACTTTTATATTTTTCTCAGCTTCCTCTACTCTAGTCACAATTAAATTTGCTTGCTGCTGCATACCCTGAAATTGTTGTTGTAAATTAGAGGAAACAGAGTCTATTTTCTCTTCTAGTCTATTCACGGTTACACTTAAACCATTCACCAAGTCCCATATTACCCCTAATGTTACCGTCTCTGGCCTTGTTGTCAATAGCAGCAAATCCTCTGGTTGTTCGGGGTGTAGGGTTTCTTGATGTTTCCTTGCAGTCACTACTGCTTCCTCCTCCTCCGAAGAATCCAGTACGGAGCTTGCTCCTTCAAATGAGGTTGATCGCTCCACCTCGTTGGTGGGTGATACTGCTGCTTCTCTGTCTGCGCCGCGTTGAGCAGGAGGCGGACAATGATCAGGACTGAGGGAAGCCTCATCTAGGGGAGCCTCCCGTTCTCCCTCCGGGGAGCTTCCAACAGATTCACCGGGACCCTCTTTTGCCAGCTGAGTCATAAAATGATCAATCTCGAGCTGAAGAAGTGGAGGTAAGGGTTCTGAAGGAAAAACCCTTACCTTCCCTTTCCTTTTGGCTGGCATTGCATGAAATTAGTAAATATCCAAAGACAGTCAAAGCTCGCGGATCGAATGTTTATGTTGTGCCATTCTTAATAGTCCTAAGTCTCAGTAAAACGGGGGACGTTGTAAGGGCTTCCTCCTTCAGTCCGCCCTAGTCCGGACTAAGCTGGATCAAGCCGTGCGCACCCCTTAGGCGCGCACGGCTTTGGCGGCGCGCCAGCAGCAGCTGGGCGCCACTACCGCACTGTTCTTATTGTGCGTTTCGGCTCCTCCCACTCACGTCGGGCCTCTGAGGGTGATAGATGTTCCGGCCCTGGAACCGGGGCCCAGCAGTCCAGTCTCCCCCGCAAGGTGATTCTTATAGCACCAGAGTAGCCGCGCCATCCGTAGTTTGTGGATCTGGTTCATCTTGCGGTGGGCAATCGTTTGACCCATTTGCATGGGTTGTTACGACAGAGGCTCATCTTTTCAGACAGGGCGGATCACTTTTGTCTAATAGCTTGGCTTTTGAAAGGCAACAATTTTCACTTGAAAGAATACTCTGAGCTGAGGATTACGACTCTGCTTCAGGCAAGGAGGCCTTCCACGTCTCTGGCTTATATTAGGGTTTGGAGAGTGTTTGAGTAGTGATGTTTGCAGAAAGATCTGCAGCCATTGCATGTAGAGGTTCCTCATGTTTAGCCTTTCTGCAAAGCAGAATAGCTAAGGGATTGGCCTATAATTCCCTCAGAGTTCAGGTGGCAGTCTTAGGGTGTCTTCGAGGCAAGTTGCAGGGAAGACCATTGGTGTCTCATAAGGATGTTGTGCATTTTCTGAAGGGGGTGAAACATCTGTGTCCTCCGGTCCAGAAGATATGTCCACCCTGGAACCTTAATCTGGTTCTTCGAGTTCTTTGTGGTCCTCCCTTTGAACCGATTAGAATAGCTTCTTTGAAGGACCTTACCTTGAAGTCCGTTTTCCTGGTGGCCATTTGATCATCTAGGAGGATATCAGAGCTTCAAGCATTATTGTGTAAGAACCTTTTCCTAATTTTTTTGGAGGATGGTGTATCATTACATATGGTTTCTTCATTTTTGCCTAAGGTTGTTTCCTTATTTCATCTCAACTAGATGGTGTAAATGATGGCCTTTCCATATTTATCATCAGATACTTCTCTTATGAGGAAGCTTCACTTATTGGATGTGCAGCAAACTCTTGTTTGCCTTTCAGAAATCAGATCATCCTTTTGTCCTGTTTAGTGGTGCAAAAAAGCGAAATAAAGCTTCCAAGAGCACGATTGCAAGATGGCTGAAGGAGGCGATAAGATCAGCCTAAGTCTGTATGGGTGGGTTGGTTCCGGAGGGTTGCGAGCACATTCCACTAGGGTGCAGGCAACCTCCTGGGCAGCGTGTCAACTGATTTCTCCACAGGAAATTTGTCGAGCAGCGATTATGGTCTTCATTTCACACTTTAACCAAACATTACCGCTTGGATGTGCAGGCGCCAGAGGAGACAGCTTTTGGGGCGTGTGGATCTTTCGAGTTCCCACCCAGTATAGAGAGGCTTAGGTACATCCCACTTGTCTGGACTGATCTGGGGTATGAACAGGAAAATAACATTGGTTCTTACCTGCTAATTTTCGTTCCTGTAATACCACAGATCAGGTGAACACAAAAGGAATAGATGCCTGGATCTTTTTCAACGCTTTATTGGTGCAGAGACGTGTCAAGTAAAATCGCCCGAGTCAGGCCGAGTTTCGCAGCTTTGCAGCCGCTGCCTCAGGGGCTACAAATAGAGTGAACAATCAAAAATAAATAAACATCTCAAAAATAATATTATTAAGATCTCATGAATATTAAAAAGAATTTTATATAAAAGAATAAACATCCTTTTTAAACATTGTAAAGATCTAAAATCAAAACATCATAATATCAGTAGGACTCAAAAGAATTTTCTTTTTTTTTTTTTAAATTAATTAGGTAAAAGGTGACAGCAGATAATTATCTAAAAAGATTCAAATCAGAAGCATACTTTTAACTAATATTACTAATTTACCTCCACTATTCCAGTCAATGATGTTGTTTCATCCAATCAATTGTACTAGTATGCCAGCAGTACAAGAACAACTAGAAGAGATCCAACCACTATTAAAACATATGCTAAATTCTTTAAATATAATTATTATATGCATGTGGTAAAAATATCATGAACAATTTCATCATATATGCAAAGCTAAAAATCATAACATCAAAATATCAAAAATATTCTTTTGTATGGCGCATAGATATATTAGCATTTAAATTGCTGAAAATCCAGAGATGATCTTCACAATTTAAACCAGAGCAATTATTACACCACACCAAATCCTTTAGTTTTGACACGATAAAGATTCAGCTTATAGATCTCTTGTGCCCATTATATTAATCATGTTTCATTTATATTGTACTAAAAAATGATTAATATCAAGCAAATAATCCATTATATGGCACATAACAATTGTTCTAAGAAATCTTACTGTTAATTCTAAATGCTACCTGAGTCGGGCGATTTTACTTGACACGTCTCTGCACCAATAAAGCGTTGAAAAAGATCCAGGCATCTATTCCTTTTGTGTTCACCTGACGGTATCATAGATTGCCTACCTCTTTGTTTTCTTGGACCATACTACAGATCAGTCCAGAGACCCATCCCTTTTTCGAAAGACTTCCTCGCTTCTGGATGTTGCTAAGACCGTGTGTAATCTTATGCAGATTTACTAAGATTGTACATAGGTTATGCCTTAAGAGTTGCTAATTTGTACCATCCTTGTTTTGAGACAGGGAGTCCTAGTTTTAGGGGGCTCCAACTTTGAGTCTCTGCTTGCCCAGTGTTGTTTGGGTTTGTTGGATTGGACTTTTGGCTTGGGTACAGGTCATTACTGAGGGACTTTAGGTGGCACGCTCGGTTTGGTATTCCAGGTACAAAAATTAGCAGGTAAGAACTAATTTTCCTTTAACTTTAATATTTAAAAAAAATATAGATATACACACTTACACCATGCATCTGACGAAGTGGATGTTGTCCTCAAAAGCTCATGCTTTAATAAATTGGTTAGTCTATAAGGTGCCACACAACTCCTGTCATTTAAACATATATATATATATATATATATATATATAAATATATATACATATATATACATATATACATATATATACATATATATATATAATATGCCTCCATGCTGTGACTCTCAGCATTGGCTCATTGATAATTTGGGATGCAAATTTATATACAGGTCAAGTAAAAGCTTGTCCTCTGAGTCTGTGCTGCCTCTCTACTTACGATGGAAACATGCTAGCAACCATAAGGAGATAAATGATGATTAATGGGAAGAAACGTTCTTATAAAGTTTTGTCTGTGCTGTTGATCGGAGCAGTGCATGGGAAGGGTGTCACTGCATGGTCACATGATGCTATTGGACCAATTCCATTGCATGCTGCCTTCACCATTTTGGGAAGAGGAATAATATGGGGATATAGAGAAGGATTGATTTATTTATTATCTTTAGCCTGCCTTTCCAGCTTTGCTCAAGGTGGCAGGCAACATAGGTTGGGTCAGAATTATTACCATTTTCCCCACCATCTCCATCCGACCAGCCCAGTGGATGACTGGAACACCTCTCGCCTTTCTCTGGCCAAGTGTACTTGTATGAAATCCAAGCTGTTTTTAAGAGCCTTGTTTCATCACTGTCTCCTTTTTCTGCAGAACCAACCAGCCACAGAGCAGGCAGACTGCCTCTGTGAGAAGCCTCCAGACTGGTTCACCAGCTACATGGAGAGCGTAAGTTTCTTTAATGTTTGAAATGTTCTAGAATACCCCGTGGAAGTGATTGCTGTTCCCGTCCATTCAGAAGCTTTATTAACTAAGGGGGAGGTAGGACTTGACCCTAAGCGAGTGGTGGGGACTGTGGGAAATCCAGCGTGTGCAGGGTTCCTTCTCCACTGCTTCCCCCCAACACTCCCCCTCCCCCCCCCCCACACGCACACTTGTATATTTCTCACCTCTTCCCCCCCCCAGTCCAAAACCCCAAGAAAAAAAATTAGTCGATGAGAAAAAAAACACAATAGTTACTCAAATCACCATTCCTTCACACAACAAAAGCTCAAAGCACTGCTTAAAATAACAATGTATTGTTGACTGAATGACAGCAAAGGACCTTTTTGGAGGTCTATATTCGAAGACGTCCTTCAGGAGACCAAGCAAAATTCTGCTTTGGATGAGATTTTATAGATAATGGACTCGTGCTGGAGTCTGCTGGAGAGGCTTTCCATGAATGTGAAGTTGCTGGATAGATGATTCTGATACAGAATGGTTCCTCATCACTAACTTTGTTCTTGGCATGGAGGGACTTCTATGCCAAAGAAATAGTTATATTATTGCATATGAGAATTTTAAATCCTTTATAATATTATCAGTGCAGCTCTATAGAAATTTATTTTTTATTTTATTTAAATTCTTTTTAATATACCGATGCTCAAGATGAGGTCTTATCGTACCGGTTTACAATGGAACTAGGGGAAACCAATTAACAACTATATAGAAGATAAAGTTACATTAAACAGGGAGCATAAACATGGGCTTTGGAAGAAAGGAAAGATTTCAAACTAGTACAACTGGAGTGTACTGAAAATAGTCAGCGAAAAACAATTAAGTAGTGAGACATATAAAGGTTAACATAATGTTGCTGAATTTGGCTGGAGATTTATCGTAGGCAGTTATTAGCATAGCATTTCTTGAGGAAGGAGGAACAGGGGAGGTAAACAGGGGGGTGGTGGCAGGGCAGGGACTGGAGGGGGGGGAGGGAGGGAGGAAATAGGGGATGGGTAGGAAGGTGAGAGAGTCCAAATTAGTTGATAGAGGTTCCTTCAACAGGAGGCTTGGGCGAACAGCCAGGTTTTCAGTACTGTACTGTGGGCGAACAGCCAGGTTTTCAGAAATGTACTGTGCATCTGTCTATTTCTACATAGGTGATAGTGGGGACTTTGTAATGTGCCTTGTTGCTTATGATTGTATGGTAATGTTATGTTTACCACTGTTATTGTGCAACGGTGCATATGAGATGTAGAATCCTACAAGAATAAAATGTACAGGTAACTGACAATTTATTGTTAGCTTACAAATATCTTGATCTTATAGTTTAGTTGGTAAGCAGTGCCATTCAGGTCTTGATTTCTTTTGTGATAACTTCTCTGGTGATGGGAATTAAGGGAGGGTAGGGTGGAGTTAAGTTTTAAGGAATGGTATGAGGAAGGAAATGTGGGTGCGATGATACTAATGTATATTGTATGTGGCTATTTCCTAGCATGTGGCCAGAAGGACTCAGGACCAATAGGTTATGCTCCCCTGCCAGCAGATAGAGACAGAATCAGATTTCAAAGCTGATGGCACCCTAGAAACACCTCTGCACTGGAGAAAAATTTGAGCCCCACACTCCTGTGGTGATACCTAAAGGACCCTACCCCAGTTGAGGATTCCTGAGGCGATTTCAGAGATCCCTCAGAGGCGTGCCTTGGTCCGGTAACTGGTTCTTGGCATGGACTTTGCTGCTTAAGCAGCTGAAAGGCAGCCAAGCGTGGTGGTGACTGCGAAAGCCATCTCCCCCACCGCAGCCAGAGACAGTCTCTGTACTCAACCGGTAAGTGCTGAGCCCAGGTATGTTTAAAAAAAAAAAAAAAGAGAGAGAGAGAGAAGAAGATTTTCCTCCCAATTCAGAGACATTTGGAGGTGTTTCGGTAAGACTTCCTCTGGTCTCCTAGCTCGGCGAGCCGTACTGATGTCATTCTCAATCCCACTGGGGTAAGGGGAAGTGGGCTTCCAAGCAGATTGAGCAACCCCCCAGTAGGCTAGGCCCTGCTTTAGGCTTGGTCGTTCCACCGCATGTTAGGCTGTGGCGAGGCTATCCTGCATGCATCTATGTGCGTGCCGTATTGCCCTCCATAGAACGTCTGTATGCACAGTGCATCGGCTCTGCACACGCGTTGTCCTCATAACGTTGTGCGCATACAACCTACTAAGCGCAGAATGCAAGTAAAGCTGGGTACATGGGCTGTGCGTGTGCCTCACCGCGTCCTGCCTAGGCACCCGAAATCTGTACGCATAAAACTTAAGCACAACTTGACAAAACACACAGCCAAGAAACATAAGTGCCTTTCTCTCTGCGCTTCTTGTCATATTAGGGCTTCACAGTCTGACCTGGATTCCAACTTATGTCAGCACTGTGAGGAAGCCCAGAGGGAGTTGGCCTTCCCGGACTTTGCTAAACCCGGCTCCTCCCATTGAGAAGATGGGTTAGCCACAGATTTAACTGGAAGTACCCCGGATCTGAGTACCCCCGGGACTGGGTCATCCATGGGAGAGGGAAATTCAGTAGCACCTCCCTCAGTACCTCCTGGACTAGGCATGGACCCGGCTGCCTTCTTATGGGTGGGATTTTTCCAAGGCCTTCAAGCCTTTGTACAGGCGCAGTCTGCTATATCACATGACCTGTCCAGATGGAACCTCAGCCGGTAATTCCTCCCTCTCCCAGTCCTATCGGCAGACCTTGAGGCATGCCTCTCCTCACTGAGGGTATTCCTGGCTGGGACCCGAATGGCACTGATGAAAAGGAGGATATAGATTCCTTGGAAAATGGGGAGGTTCCCCCTGGTTTAGAACCAGACCATGTTATGGTTTTTCCATAGAGACGAATTGCCGGCCTGGTTTCTAAGACCCTGAAGATGCTGGGAGTTCCTGGGATGGACTGTATGATGGAACCAAAGAAGAATCCCATTCTGATTTCCCTTCAGAAAGCCTCTTGCTGCTTTCCAGTACTGGAAGCCATCCAGGAGTTGATTGACCTGGAATGGGATGCCCCAGAAGCAAGTTCTAAAGGCGGACGAGCGTTAGAAGCTCTATAACCCCTGGATCCAGCAGTGAGAGAGCGTTTGCATTTCCCTAAAGTGGATGTACTGGTCTGTGCTGTCTCTAATCGAACAACTATCCCAGTGGAGGGGAGGAGCAGCCTTAAAGGATGCTTACGATAGACGGATGGAGTCCATCCTTAAACAGGCCTTTGATGTAGTAGTAATGACTTTACAGATTGATTCTTGTTGTGCCCTGGTAGCTCGTTCGTGCCTGCTCCTCTCTCGGAAGGTGGATGACTCAGGGGTGAATTCCAGAGCGGTTATGGAACCCACCACCGCCTTTTTAGCTGCCAAGGGCTCAGATCTAGTCCCGGCCAGAGGAGTGGCCTCAATGGTGGTGACCAGAAGACATTATGGCTACGCAATTGGTCAGCAGACGCAACCTCCAAGGCAAAGCTTACAAAGATGTCCTTTAAAGGATCACTCCTTTTCAAAAGTAAATTGGAAAAGCTGGCCAGTAAATAAGGCAAATTTTCAGTTCTCTGGCTACCAGAAGATAAGAGAAAGCAGTTACAGCGCTCCTCGCCTATGCAGGGTCGATCCAGGGGATCCGTCGACATTTCAGAGGTCTCTGTCCTTTGGGAGGTCTCAGTCCTTCGTAATTGACAGCCCAAGAGAGGGACAGGCTCAGGTTTAGGTTCGTCCTGAACCCCCCAATGAAAATTTGCTGACCCACCCTTGGAGCAAGGAGATAGTGGGTCTACTGTCCCTCTTCTACCAGAAGTGGGTCGAGATCACTTCGGACAAATGGGTACTGGAGGTCATACGAGAAGGATATGCGCACAGCACTCCTCAGGACATATACATGATGTCTCCTTGCCACTCCCAGTACAAGAAGCAGGCAGTGGAGACTACTCCTCAGGATAAGGGCTATAATCTCAGTACCTGTGCCCAGGAAAATACGGGACGTTATTCCATCTATTTCATCGTACCAAGAAGGAAGGCTCCTTTTGCTCCAACCTGGACCTCAAGAGCATCAACTGAATCTACGAATTAATTCTTTCTGCATGGAAATCCTACACTTTGTGATAATGGCTGTACAATCGGGAGTGTTCTTAAGCTCCCTAGATTTATCCAAGGCCTACCTACATATTCTAATCCATGAAGAACACCAACATTTCCTATGGTTTGCGGTACTGAGTCGCCATTATCAGTTCCGGGCACTGCACCTTGGCCTAGCCACTGCCCCCAGAACATTTTCCAAGATTATGATAGCATAGTGGCAGCATTGAGAAAAGAGGGAATCCTGGTGCACTCATATTTGAACGACTGGTTGATCTAGGCCAAATCCATGGAGGAGAGTCTCCGGCTGACCAACAGGGTGACCTCCTTGCTTCAGGAACTCGGTTGGGTTGTAAACCTGGACAAAAGACTCTAAAGCCCTCCCAGTCCTTGGAATATCTGGGAGTCTGGTTCGACACCAAGCAGGGTAAGATCTTCCTTTCGACCACACGGATAGGGAAGTTGATGTCCCAAGTGCGTCAGTTGATGAGTACGATACATCCGACTGTGTGGAGCTATCTCCAAGTTCTCGGTTTGATGGCGGCAACCCTGGTAGTGCCATGGGCGAGGGCACATATGCGACCACTTCAGCGCTCACTACGGTCACTTTGGAACCCTCAGTCTCAAGACTATTCGATTCGCTTCCACTTATCGATGGCAGTATGCTCTCGTCTCCAGTCGTGGCTACAGGAATCTCATCTGAGTAGGGGTGTACCCTTGTTCTGCCTGAACTGACTTGTCCTCACAACAGATGCGAGCCTCTGGGACTGGGGAGCACACTGTCAGGAACTGATGGCCCAGGGATGTTGGATCGAGGAAGAGGCCCTCTGGAACATCAACCGCCTGGAAGCCCGGGCAGTCAGATTGGCATGTCTTCAATTTGGCCACAGACTCCAGGGTCAAGCAGTCCATGTAATGTCAGACAGTGCAACAATGGTAACCTACATCAACAGCCAGGGTGGAACCAGGAGCCAGCAAGTGTCACAGGAGATAATCTCGTTATGGAATAGGCAGAAATACATCTACAGATGATCTTTGCCTCCCACATCGCAGGAAAAGACGTCAGAGCAGACTTTCTAAGCAGGGAGAGTCTGGATCCTGGAGAGTGGGTGTTGTCAGCCAAAGCCTTTCAGCTGATGATAGATCGCTGGGTTCTTCCATCCATCGACCTGCTGGCCGCATGTCACAATGCGAAGGTTCCCCGATTCTTCAGTCCCTGGGGATCAACGCTCTCGTTCAGACCTGGCTTGAAGAGTTGCTATATGCCTTCCCTCCATGGCTCCTGCTGGGCAGGGTCATTTACAGAGTCGAGCACCACAGGGGATTAGTCCTACTAGTAGCTCCAGATTGGCCCAGGCGTTTGTGGACATGCGGAGACTCCTGGTGGAGACACACACACACACACACACCCCCCCCCCCCCCCCCCCCGCCCCATGCCTCCCACCGTACAGGGTCCTGCCACAGGAGGGACCAGTCCTTCACAAGGATCCAACTTATTCGGTCTTACAGTCTGGCCCTTGAGAGGGTTCACCTGATGAATTGAGGATATTCTCTATGTCCCTAGTGTATGTGCGAGTCTGGAAAGTATTTGAGGCCTGTTGCGAGGAACAGGCCTCAAATACTAGAAATACTGGAAAGTTTTTGAGGCCTGTTGCCCCTCAAACGGTCAAAATCCTACTGGTTCTGGAACTTTTGCAGGACGGCCTGAATAAAGCTTTGACCCTTAACTCCTTGAAGGTCCAGGTAGCGACTCTCTCCTGTTTCAGGGGCGAAGTGAACTCATCTGTCAGCTCATCTGGATGTGGCCCGATTTCTGAAAGGGGTGAAGCACCTCTGGCCACCCATACAGTGGCCAGTTCCCTTGTGGAATCTTAATCTAGTATTAGAATTTTTGGCAGGGCCCTCCTTTCAGCCGCTGTAGAGTCCTTTCCTTGTGTTTTATTAACCTTGAAAACGGTGTTCCTGGTGGCAGTGTGCTTGGCACGTCACATTTCTGAACTACAAGCATTGTCATGTCAGGAATCGTTCCTTTGGATGACTCCAGTAGCGTTAGCTACAATACTGTTTCATCCTTCTTGCCCAAGGTAGTCTCAAAGTTTCATTTGAATTAGTCCATTTCATTGCCATCCCTAGATGAGCACAAGGGTGCGGAAGAATACCACCTCCTCCATCATTTGAATGTCAGTAGACTTTTGTGCAGTATTTGGAAGTTTTAGAACCGGTCCGAAAAACTGTTTGTCCTTCACGGTGGAAGGAAGCGGGTTGAATCAGCTTTGTGGGCTACCATAGCTCGCTGGATTAAGGAGGTGGTCACAGGAGCCTATGTGGAGGCAGGAAAGCCATTACCTTCTCAGGTTAAAGCTCATTCCACTAGGGCTCAGGCAGTCTCATGGCTGGAAGCTAGGCTGCTGTCTCCTGTCGATATCTTCCGAGTGGTGACTTGGTCCTCCTTTCACACCTTCTCCAGGTTCTATCGCCTGGACGTTCAGGCCTGGGAGGACGCAACCTTTGCAAGGGTGGTGTTAACTGGACCGTGGGCAGCCTCCTGCCCTGATCGGGAATAGCTTTTGTACATCCCATTAGTCCTGAGTCCCATCTGGCTACACGCTAGGAAATGGAGAAATTACTTACCTGATAATTTCGTTTTCCTTAGTGTAGACAAATGGACTCAACATCCTGCCCATGGCTGCCCAAGTACGGTGCCAAGGATTCACCCATGGAGTGGAGATCGATTCCAAGAGATTACAGGTAAGCAGTCATCCAATCCCTAGATCTGGGCAACTATATTCTTACTGGGGTTCAATGTTTGATTGGTTGAGTACAGTTACCCATTTTTAATCATATTTTAAATCAAGTTTTTTTTTCATTAGTATGTACACAGTGGCTTTTGAAGAGAATACTGAAGGGCTGAGGTCACTGCAGGGGTGTATGTAGGATGATGTCAGGTTTGAAATCTGGCTCCATCTCCATCTGCTGGCAGGGGAGCATAACACATTGGTCCTGAGTCCATCTGTCTACACTAAGGAAAACAAAATTATCAGTAAGTAATTTCTCCATTGTTTGTTATTTGCACTTTGAATAAAGATATTTTCAAAAAATTTAAAATAAAAATAGCCAATCCTCTAATGAATAAATGGGACCTTCACATAAAGAATTAAATGGCTATTCTCAGCGATAGCCAATGATGTATTTCACTGTATAATCATAGATCCAGCAGTTATTTCTATATCTGCATATACTTTTTAAAAATTTTGTTTGCCAATTTAATAACCTCTTATAAGCACGTAACACTGTATGTAATTCAACACAGTTCTGTATTTCGAATTTCTTCTGTTCCGCAGTCTTCTCCCTGTCATCCGTTCTTCCTGCTGGTAGGAGGAAAGCAGTGCTTCTTATGTACATCTGCCGCCATCTCCTGGCTTCGCTCAGAAATCTAATCACACCCTGCCAACAGGCATTCGGATTACAGATTGAAAACAGCAGAAGAAGAGGTAGATGTGGGTAAGAATCACTGCTTTCCTCTTGCCAGTGGGAGAAGATTGATTCTCCTAGGACAAGCAGGATGATAGTCCTCACAGACGGGTGACACCATCAGATGGAGCCCGGATCGGAAAACTTTTGTCAAAGTTTCTAGAACTTTTGACAGGTACACTGAGCATGCCCAGCATGCCACTATCCACGTGTCCCCCAGGGGTCCCCATTCAGACTCTTTTTTTTTTTTTTTTTTTTTTTTTTTTCTGCAGTGTTAGTTGCCTCGTGGTTGGAGCTCTGTTTTTAATATGAGTTTTTTTCTCAATTTCTTCAAATTTTTCCCTGTTTTCTATGTCGGGTCCCCCTTCTCTGGTTGGTGCCACTTCAGCAGCATGGTAGGTTTATTTTTCACCTTCTTTGTTGTTGATGCCCGGCATATCGGTCCTCGGTGGCAGCCAGCCATCGACCACTTGCCGGCTGTTTTTCATCCGTCTGGTTTTCGGCAATGCCCCCAGTGCCTGCGGGCCATGTCTATTACTGATCCACACAAGATTTGCATCCTCTGCCTGGGGGCATCGCATGATGTCCAAGGGTGTCAGCTGTGCGATCAGATGACACCCCCCCCCCACCACCACCACCACCAAAAGGGCTGTCGTGCTCGGCTGGATAAGCTGGAGAAACTCTTTGGTTCCAAAATGTCTACTCCATCTACACCCGCATCGGAGACGTCAACGCCCAGGGGCTGCGGTAAACCGCTTGTTCCCTGTACGTACCTGGATCAGTCCAGACCGTGGGTTATGTCCCCATTCCAGCAGATGGAGTCAGCCCAAAGCTTCGAGGGGGCGTCACCATAAGTACTACTACCCCCTCTGCAGGAGTTCAGTATCTTCTGACTCCAGCAGATGCGAGTAGTGGAATCTGGGCTTGCTCCCGATTTCCTAGAAACTCTTTTGTTTCCCCTTGTTTAGGGCTTTCTTCTCTGTGTTGTTAGCTTTGGTCTTGGATCAAGTTGTACTTTAGTTTAAAAAAAAAAAAAAAGGGTTAATTGGTTAATTGGGGAGGCGTGGCTTCTCTGTTGTGCTGGCTCTCTGCCTTCCTTTTTCTTCGCTCTCAGCGCTGGTCTGTGTCTCTCCCGGGGTAAGTCGCTTTCCTGTTATTTTCTTGGCTGTACTTTTTCTTTTCAGCTAGGTTATCGCGACTGCCGGTGAGACCGGCCTCCTTCGCTTGCTCCCGCGGCCATTTTGCCGGCTCCTCGTGGGCAGCAGGGAGCAGGGAGAGCTATTTCGGCGGGCTGTGAGGCCAGGAAGGCCCCCCCGCGGCGCCGCTTGGGTTTCTTGTCTCGGCGGGTAGTGCGGGCCGTCCGGGCCCCCCCGCAGCGGCGCGCCGTCTCGCGGCCCCCCCGCCCCCCCCCCCCCCCCCCCCCCCCCCGAGGCTGCCGGGTGGTTTTTCACCGTCGGGGCTGTCTTTCTGCGCGCCTGCCATGCCGCGGCCGTCGCGTTGCTCGGCCTGCGGCGGGCCAGGATCGCGCATTTCTAGGGAGGGCATCTGTGCTAGGTGCCTCCCAGGGGGGGAAGGCACGTCCGGGCCCCGCACTTATTTTTCAGCGTTCGCAGCCTTGCCCAGGTGGCGTGGGCCGGCCCCTCCCCCATTCCTGGCGGGAACGGCGGCCATTTTGCACGCGCTGCGCCCCGAAGGGGATCAGACGGTGCTGGAGGATGGGGAGACCTCGGAGGGACCTCCCCCGATCTTATTACCAGAGGCAGCTACG
The DNA here is from genome assembly GCF_901001135.1 of Rhinatrema bivittatum. Taxonomy (NCBI): domain Eukaryota; kingdom Metazoa; phylum Chordata; class Amphibia; order Gymnophiona; family Rhinatrematidae; genus Rhinatrema; species Rhinatrema bivittatum. The sequence goes on from NC_042626.1 coordinate 53,411,597, forward strand.
GAGGTGGACTCACAGGGACAGGGTCCCCCGGGGCCCCCACCCGCGGAGGTCACCCCGAGTAGGCCGGGGTTTTCTCCAGAGTTTATTCGGCTGATGCATACAGCGTACTTGCAGGAATTGGCGGCTCCCGCGGGGCCTCCACCACCCAAGCTGCCGCGGCCTGCGGCCCTCTCTCCGGTCCCTCCCCCGCCGGTGGGCGTAGGGGCCCTGCAGCTCCCCGCCCACGTCCGGCTCCCCGTGGGTTCGGGGGGGACTGGGTCGGACCCGGTTTCCCCAGGATCGGACCCTGCCGCTACGGGACAAGGGGATTCTACGTCAGAGGGAGAGGATCCACGCACGCTGCGCCTTTTCCAGCGGGATGAGCTGGATGACTTAATCCCGCAGATCATTCAGGGGTTGGACCTCGATCCCCCGCCGGACCCGCCAGCTCCCGTCGCGCCGGCTGTAGTCACGTCTTCGAAGAAGGGAGATCCGGTACTGGCAGCACTTCGTCCGCGGGCACGGGCATTTCCCATTCACGAGTCGTTTCTGCAACTCCTCACCAGGGAATGGGATTCCCCGGAGGCTGCTCTAAAGGGCAGCCGCGCCATGGAGAGGCTGTACCCGCTGCCGGAAGATTTTCTGGATCTCATCAAGGTACCCAGGGTGGACTCCGCGGTGACGGCGGTCACGAAGAGGACCACCATTCCGGTGACGGGTGGAGCGGCGTTAAGGGACACGCAGGATCGCAAGTTGGAAGTCTTCCTCAAGCGGGTCTTCGAGGTCTCCGCAGTGGGGCTGCGGGCAGCGATGTGCAGCTCGCTTGCCCAGCGGGCTAGTCTTCTCTGGGTGCAGCTACTGCTCACTTCTCAGGTGCTGCCACCCGAGGAGGCCGCTCAAGCGGATAGGCTGGAAGCCGCGGTGGCTTACGGGGCTGACGCCTCCTATGATCTCTTCAGGGTCCTCGCCCGCTCCATGGCCTCTGTGGTGGCGGTGCGTCGGCTCCTATGGCTACGCAACTGGGCGGCGGACACATCCTCCAAGTCGAGCCTGGGTTCCCTGCCATTCAGGGGTAAGTTCCTATTTGGGGAGGATCTGGACCAGATCATCAAGTCGCTGGGGGAAAACGCGGTCCATCGCCTGCCGGAAGACAGATATCGCTCCACCAGGGCTTTCTCGTCCTCCCGGACCAGAGCCAGGGCGCAAAGACGCTACAGGAGTTACAGACCGGCGACAGCCCAACCCCCCTCCCTCCAGGTCTCAGCCCTGGTCGCGCTCCTTTCGCGGGCGCCGCCCCGCGCATCCCGCTTCCTCGGCGGGACAACCGTCTCCCAAGTCCTCGCAATGATGTTCAGCTCGCCCACTCCGCCGTCCCCAAGATTGGGGGGCGGCTAGTGTTCTTCTACGAGGAGTGGGCGCGGATCACCTCGGATCAGTGGGTCTTGGACACCATAGGACGCGGCTACGAGTTGGAGTTTGTCCGCGCTCCCAAGGGATGGTTCATTTTCTCCCCTTGCGGCTCGGCCGCCAAGCGAAGGGCGGTCCAGCTGACACTGGACAGACTGTGGGAGATAGGCGCCATTGTGTCCGTGCCCTCCGGAGAGGTGGGCTTGGGTCACTATTCCATCTACTTCGTCGTACCGAAGGAAGACGGTTCCTTCCGCCCCATACTGGACTTGAAGGAAGTCAACAAATCTCTCCGAGTGACCAGGTTCCGCATGGAAACGCTGCGTTCAGTGATCGCGGCGGTGCATCGAGGGGAGTTCCTGGCCTCCTTGGACCTGACGGAGGCCTATCTGCACATCCCCATCCGGCGGGAGCATCATCGACTTCTACGTTTCAAGATCCTGGACCAGCATTTCCAGTTTGTGGCGCTTCCGTTCGGATTGGCAACGGCCCCGCGCACCTTCACCAAGATAATGGTTGTCGTGGCGGCTGCCCTTCGGAAGGAGGGTATTCTAGTCCACCCCTATCTGGACGATTGGCTCATCAGAGCGAAGTCTTTTCGGCATGGACAGGCTGCTGTGGCCAGGGTGATAGAGTTTCTGCAGTCCCTGGGATGGGTGGTCAACTTCTCCAAGAGCTCCCTCGTGCCCTCGCAGCGCTTGGACTTCTTGGGGGCGACCTTCGACACCCGTCTGAGAGCGGTCTTCCTACGCCAGGACAAGGCGCAAGCCCTGCGGGAGCACATACAGCGGTTTTCTGCATTACCAGCTCCCACCTCCTGGGACTATCTGCAGCTCCTGGGGGTCATGGGTTCCACCATCGACATGGTCCCTTGGGCTTTTGCTCGCCTCCGACCTCTGCAACGAGCGCTCCTCTCCCGTTGGAAACCTCTTTCGCAGGACTACCAGGTGATCCTTCCACTGCCCCAGGTTGCCAGGAGCAGTCTGGCCTGGTGGATGGTCCCGGAGCACCTGGCTCGCGGCGTCTCCCTCGATCTGCCAAATTGGGTAGTGGTAACCACCGACGCCAGTCTCACAGGCTGGGGAGCAGTCTGCGACCGCAGCGCCACACAAGGGACGTGGTCCGCGGAAGAGGCGAAGTGGTCCATCAATCGTCTGGAGACCAGAGCGGTCAGGCTGGCGCTCCTCCACTTCCTCCCACTCCTTCGGAATCGGGAAGTCAGAATCTTATCGGACAACGCGACGACGGTGGCCTACATCAATCGACAGGGCGGCACTCGAAGCCCGCAGGTCGCGATCGAGGCCGTAATGCTGATGCAGTGGGCGGAAAGGCACCTGGCCCGTCTGGCGGCCTCGCACATCGCGGGCGTGGACAACGTCCAGGCGGATTTCCTCAGCCGTCAGCTGCTGGACCCCGGAGAGTGGTCCCTCTCCGACGAGGCCATGCAGTTGCTCGTACGGAGGTGGGGACCCCCCCACCTGGATCTCATGGCGACTGCACAAAATGCCAAGGCCCCCCGTTTCTTCAGCCGCCGGAGAGAGCGGGGGGCGGAGGGCGTCGATGCGCTCGCGCTCCCGTGGCCAGCCAATCTGCTCCTCTACGCGTTCCCCCCGTGGCCGCTGGTGGGAAGACTACTCCGCCGGATAGAGGCTCATCAGGGGTTGGAGCTCTGTTTTTAATATGAGTTTTTTTTCTCAATTTCTTCAAATTTTTCCCTGTTTTCTATGTCGGGTCCCCCTTCTCTGGTTGGTGCCACTTCAGCAGCATGGTAGGTTTATTTTTCACCTTCTTTGTTGTTGATGCCCGGCATATCGGTCCTCGGTGGCAGCCAGCCATCGACCACTTGCCGGCTGTTTTTCATGGCATCATCCGTCTGGTTTTCGGCAATGCCCCCAGTGCCTGCGGGCCATGTCTATTACTGATCCACACAAGGTTTGCATCCTCTGCCTGGGGGCATCGCATGATGTCCAAGGGTGTCAGCTGTGCGATCAGATGACACCCCCCCCACCACCACCACCACCAAAAGGGCTGTCGTGCTCGGCTGGATAAGCTGGAGAAACTCTTTGGTTCCAAAATGTCTACTCCATCTACACCCGCATCGGAGACGTCAACGCCCAGGGGCTGCGGTAAACCGCTTGATACCCTGTTCCTATCTGCACTCCCAGCAGGCTTTTCCAGGGAGAGAGGAGCCGATGATAGGCCATCTCCGGTGTTGACGCTCTCGAAAACATTGGGATCATCTGATGATGACGCCCATCTGTGAGGACTAACATCCTGCTGTCCTAGGAGAACACCTGTTACAGGTAAGCAACTCTGTGGTTCAGGGTGGGAGAAAGGGGAGAAAAAGGATTAAGCTGAAGTCCGGGGTAGTTGCCTTAATTCGTCTTACTTTAGGGACATTCCTTGGGAGGGGAGAGCAACCATGGTTGGCAATCTTGGTGCTGAGAAAGGCCACACAGTGCCAACTGTAGCAAATATAAATGGGAACAGGTGGATCATTTTCCATCGTAGCTCCATTGTGAGCAGTGTATTCTGTTGGAAGAATCAATACAATTTCATTTTTTTTTCAATTATATATGTAATTTATTTTCCCTTTCCTAATCATATTTCTTTTGGTTTAAATGAAGTGTTATGAAAGGTGGAATATAAATGTTATAATTTTTATTTCACTAATCACAAATGGTTTTATTTATTTTTAAAGAGTTTCCGGGCTGAACTGTGTTGCTGTTATGACGGAAGAAACTATCTCATAGCCAATGACATCACAACTTGCTTTCTCTGTCTTATCTGGAATGATGTCATAATTGAGAAATAGTTTCATTGTATTTTGGGGGCTGGGTGCAGTGGGATAGAATTTTAAAACTGTTTGAAGGGATGAACACCCTGAAATCTCTCTTTTTAAGGAAAAGGCTAAGAGTTCATTGAAAATAGTTATGATTAAGACTCTACCTAAATTACGATAGAGGGATCCGCAGCTTCCGCAAAATCATAATTTAAATAGGACCTTACTGAGGAGCTGTTTTCTGTTCTTGGACTGCCGATCAGCTGTTTTCCACAGTTTTGTCTGTTTTATCATCCATTCAGCTACAACTATTTGAAGTTTATCTCTCAATTAGAAAGGGTACAAGTTATGAGGATTTTTGAAGCAATAATACATTCATGTAGTGGTACTGAGTGGGTGACTTGGTTAAATTCTTGAACGCTCAAAAAATGTATTTTTTTTTAGAGTGCTTTTATTTTGGAGGGTGAAATGAAGTGAAATGTGTCTTTCTGTGGCCTGTTCCTTCACTCATTTACCACCTTGTTTTCAGTTTAGGGAGGAGGTGGTGCAGGAGACCGTGGAAAAGCTAGTCGGGAAATTCAGCAAAGTGCCCGGCTTTCACAGTCGGTCCGAGACCACTTCCAGCAGTTCATTGCTGGCTTCTGTTCAGGCTTCCGACTCCCAGTCCATGCAGAGCGGCCCCTACGATTGGCTTCTTGCCTGCAGCAACTGTCAGAATCCAGTAATTGGAATCCGCTACCAGTGCAGGTACACATCGGTGCAAGGGATCCTTCTGCTGGTAGAAATTATGGTGTAAAAATTTGAAAAAGACTGGTGTGTGACTGATTTGTAACCTCCGTCTCATAACGTGATGGACCTGAGGCTGCTGGCAGCAAATCGAGGTCCCACTGCCCCTGGGCCTTTGGGCTAAACCCATAACAATAACTTCATGCTTTGAGCTCTTTCACTGGTAGTGTTAATTAGAATATTACAGATTTTTGCACAGTATCTGTTGGGAATTTACTTATTGTCTATCAGACCAGCCCAGGCAGATGGGGTTTTCTCCCCTTCTCGCAGATGGAGACAGAACAAAGTCTTTACTGTACACTAGTACTTAGGACACTGTACCACCTGCAGTCTTCACTATTCTCAGTCTCCAGCAGGTGGTAGGAAGTCAGTCATGCAGTCGGACTGCCTGTGGAGGATTAAAGGCTCCCGGGGGTTATGGGACCACCTCCACCCCTGATGGAGCAGAGTTGTGCAGGGGGGGGGCCAATACCTTTTCTTTGAGGAGGGTTATGATAAGCCAGCAGTATTGGCTCCCTCAGACCCTAGCCTCTCCTACCAGCGATCTCTCCTGCCAGATGGCATCTAAAGGAAAGTATTTACTTGTTTCTGGGGTTTTATTTGTGGGGAGTTGTGGTTCCTTTAAGATTTCTTTAAAAATAATAATAAAAAAAAAACAAACAAACCCCCCAAGAAGGGCTCGGTGGCAGCAGTCTTTGTGCCGGACAGGAGAGGAAGTATTGCAGTGGACCATCTCGCGGTGCAGGCTCCTCAGGACCTGCGATTTGACTGCAGGGAGGGAGGACCATCTCAGGTAAGTGGGAAGTTTTGTTGGCTGCACGATGTTTAGGAAATGGCCACTCCTGCAGAGCAAGGGAAGCGCTATGAGGCCTACCAGTATCGTACAAGCTAATCTCCTTCCTTTGCTGGACTTGTGTGGGAGGTGGGGGAGGGCTGTTCAGGGCTCTCAAAATGAGCAGCCCCAAAGCAGCTGCAGCTACAGGCCTCTAACATGGGTTGTAATGACATGGTGGAAAGAGCGGTGGCCATTTTTCTCCCTTTTCCTGCAGTGCAGGGGGGATTCAAAGGAAGAGACGGTAGACCCCTCCCACATTCCTGACTCCTGTGGGAAAAGTAAGAGACGGTGATCTATGGTGAGGAGAGCCTCCAGTGGGCAGGAGCTTGGTGAGCTGGACCAAGCAGATCCTTTTTTCCCCTGAGTTTTTTCTAGTGCATAAAGCATGTATAATGAAGAAAGGGGCTATGTCTAAGCCTTCTGTCAACTCTTCAGGGACTCCTGCTCCACTTCCTCCCAAGAGAAGAAGGTTAGAGGCCAGTTGAATCTAGATTTCCTGGCCTCAGAGGAAGATTTGCGGGAAGGCCTTCCTGTAGAGTCTCAAATGATGGGGAGGAAGATAAGGTGCCTCTGGAGGAGAGGGAAATCCCTGTACCAGAAGGAGATGTCCCAACAGTGAAATGTCTTTTTAAGAGGGAAGAGTGAACCACCCTGTTGTCGCAGGTACTGTTGAAGCTGGGCATTAAGGAGAAGTATGCCAAACCAGAAGAGGCAGAGGAGGATTCAGACTGTGGAGGGTCTCAGATGTCCCACTAGGGCTTTTCGGTGTCATTGTACTGATAAGACCTTGGTGTTAGCTGAGTGTAATGCACTAGAGGCTGGTCTGAAGGTGTGCTGAGCCACAGCTAAATTGTATCCTCTTCTGGAGAGGCCTTGGAGTTGTTGAAGGTGCCTAAGATGGATGATTTGGTGGGCAGTGATTAAGAAGAGCAGTCTTCCAGTAGAAGGATTTATCAGGACCGGAAAACAGGGCTCCAACTTTTTTTTTTTTTTTAACTTTATTGCATTTTTATCAAAATCAAAGAATCATCTTTGCTCAGCAAACAATGAGATCACATACAATAAAAAAAACATTGTGGTAATGATACCCAACTATAGAAAAACTAAACAAAAATATTTACCTGTATTATTTCAGATCTTAACTTGATGACCAAAAATTGTGGGGAAAAAGGCAGAAAAAAAAGGAGAAAAACAGCAAATGGGTTTCCCTGTACAATCCAGACCGTGGGTTGAGCCTCCTGTCCAGCAGATGGAGACAGACTAAAATTGAAAATGGTATCCTATATCAGGACAGAGCCTACCCTGGAGCCCTTCAGTATTTGTCTGTCTCCAGCAGATGGATCAGCTCACCCTGTGGTTCCCTGATCTTGGCTAGTTAGCCCTTTCCCAGTTTGGGTAGTTTCTCTCAAAGAATCAAGCAAGTACTGTTCTTTTGTTCAGGTTTAAAAAAAAAAGAGGCAATTGACTCTGTTTTAGTTTTTCAAGAGACAGTACTGTCTCCACGCTCTTGCAGGGCTTTGCCCCTTGTGTGAACATAGCCTAAGCCCCTGTTCCCGGTGATCCTATTGGGGGTGAAACTGGTGGTCCAGTCACTCCCCCCTTCCCTGGCTGCCTTTCTTTGTACAGGGAAACCCCTCTTGTGACAGTTCCCTCAGGGAATCTGTATTCCACAGCTTCCACATTTATGAAGTAAAAAAAAAAAAAAGTAAACTTCACAAGCCTGTCTGTTTTCGTCGGGGGCCAGCAGCCAGAGTGGTATTGGAAGAGGAGCATTCAGGGTTCAGTCTTCTGCCTCTGCTCTCCGATCATCTTTTTGTCCTCTGGAGTGGTCCAAATAGGGGCTTACAGGCTTCCAAGACTACTATTGCTCGGTGTTTGAAGGAAGCCATTTCCTCGGCATATCGTTGCAAGGCCGGACAGTTCCTGAGGGCTTGAAGGCTCACTCTTTGCGTTCTCAGGCTACTTCGTGGGCAGAGTCTCTCTGTCTCTCCGCAAGAGATATGCAGGGCCGCTACATGGTCATCCCTGCATACCTTTGCTCGGCATTACCGTCTAGTTGTGCACGCCCCGGTTTTTGGTTCTTTTGGGCGGCAGGAGCTTCGAGCGGTTTAGGGAAGCTTTGGTACATCCCACGGTCTGGACTGATCCGGGTACGTACAGGGAAAGGAAAATTAGTTCTTACCTGTAAATTTTCATTCCTGTAGTACCACGGATCAGTCCAGGAGCCCTTCCCTGGTTCTTTTCTTTTTCTGCCGCCCACTAGAAGCTTTTCCTATAGGTCTCTGGATGAATATCGCCTATCATTATCTTACAGACACCAGAAGCATTTGTATTGATGACCACTGATATGCAAGAACACTATCCTACAGATTCCATTCCTTGTTGATAATTGTTTCGTTTGTTACTCATTTGAGTCTTGTTTACTTGCTTGATCTCTTTTCTGGGTTATCTATCGTTCAGGTTGAGTCTTTTCATGGTGGCTTTCAAGGAACAGTTTAAGAGGAATGGACTTGGAAATCCCAGATTGGGTGTTAGTGACCATGGACGCCAGTCTCAGTGGCTGGGAGACAGTTGCCAGGGAGAAGAGGCACAGGGGCATTGGACAAGGACAGACGCCTCTTGGTCCATCAATCAGTTGGAGACTAGGGCAATCCAGAAAGCCATAATGTTCTTCCAGTCCCTGATTCAAGATAAGCACTAAGGATACTGTCAGACAAATGCGATGGTGGTAACAAATATCAACAGGCAGGGAGAAACCAAGAGTCTGACAGTTTCCTTGGAGGCGGGACTGTTATTCAATGGGTGAAGTGCCACCTATGTGCTCTTGAGTGTCTCACTTCACTGGGGTGGAGACTGTACAGGTGGATGTTTTTTGGTCAGGTACACCGGGGGACCCGGTGTTCTGCCTGTGGGGAGACCAGCTCGCGACTGTCCCACACTGGGCTTTGTATTCGCTTCCTCCCCGGAGGGGAGGGTTCCTCAGGAGCAACGGGGGTGAAGACAGAGAATGGGAGCTGGCAGAGAAGTATTCTCCCTCATCAGGTCCAGATGGAGAAGTCCTTGGTTGGATTGATGGTAATGAGACGGAATGCCAAGGCGCCAAAGTTTTCAGGCTATAGTCTGGATTAGAAAGTCTGGATGCGCTGGCTCAGCCCTGGCCTCGGGGAATCCTTCTGTATGAGTTTCCCCCTTGGCTTCTAATATAGCAGGGCAGTGAAGCGTGCATGAAGGTATCAAGATCAGGTGATTCTGGTGGCTCCAGAGTGGCCCAAACTTCCATGGTTTGCGGACCTTGTGAATTTCTAGATCTGTTGCGATTCAATCATATTCCCAGTGTTTTGCAGCAGGGTCCAATCTTCTTGAATCAGGTGGATCGCTTTTGTTGTGCGACTTGGCTCTTGAATGGAGAAGGTAGATGAAGGGTTATTTTGAGGAAGTCATTACAATATCGTTGCAGGCCAGGAAGGCTTCCATTTCCTTGGCTTATGTACGAGTATGGAAGGTTTTCGAGTCCTGGTGTTAGCAATCAGGGTGCTCCGTGCTTTGATTCATAGGATTCTTGCTTTTTTGCAAAGGGGTTGGAAAAGGATTTAGCTTTGAACTCTCTGAAGGTGCGAGTGGCCGTGTTATCCTGCTATATAGGTAAGGTGCACAGGTCATCCATAGCTTTGCATCTGGATGCGGTCAGGTTTTGACTTGGACCTTGCTGCATACCTTTTGTCATACACCTCAGCTTGGATGTTTGAACTCCAGACAGAGTGGTGTTTGGGGCAGGCGTTTTAGCAGTGGGTCTTTCAGGTTCCCAGTTAGTTTAAAGAGCTTGAATGCCTTCCATCTGTCTGGACTGTTCTGGTGCATGATAAGGAAGGAAAAATTGGTTCTTACCTGCTAATTTTATTTCCTTGAATCCTACTAGACCAGTCCGGAATCCCACCCTTTCAATCTGAGATCTGCTGTTCTGTGCATTGTTGGTTTTTTGCCGCTGTTGTACCCTTTCAATGGAGGGGTTGCAAGTAAAATTTTGATTTTCATCAATGCTGGGATTCCCCCTGCTCTAAAAAAAAAAAAAAATAAATAAATAAATAAACTTAAATAAAAGAATGAGGATATTTGGTTAGCTTTGATACAGTTTTACTGGCAGACTGCAGGTTGCACAGTGCCTTAAGTACCAGTGTACAGTAAAGCTTTTATTCTCTGTCTCCATCTGCTGGTAGGGGAGAAAACCAATCTATCTGGACTGGTCTGGTATGACACAAGGAAAGAAAATTAGTAGATAAGAATCGATTTTTCCATCTCTTGGAGAACAATAAATTACTTTTATTTCTCCCAACAGCGTGTGCCCTACTTACAATATCTGCGAGGCATGTGAAGCTGAAGTTTATACTCATGACTCGAATCATAGCTTCCTGAAGTTGCGCAGGCCGCTGCAAAGTACCTCCAACTCCTGCGGCCTTAGGCAGTGTCCTACTCCCCGTCCTCCAGCAAACCTGGAGCAAGTCAGGTACGTGACAAGTGCGCCCTCTTTGCCGTGGCTGGGAAGATGGCTTAGTACAACAAGACTGTATTCCAAACACTGGGAAGGTCACTGGCTGAAGTCTGGGGGACATATCTGCTCATGAAAACTTTGTGGAAATCAATAGCAAATAGTACCTTGTAACATTAATTGTTATGAGTAATGGCCTGCAGTATTGATTTACAAGTCATTGTGATGCACAACCATTGAGATGCCATTCGGTTGCTATTGGTCTGAGGCTCTTGCTGCCACAGCTGCTTTCCATGGGTACCGGGGCATCCTACAGGAAAACATAGGACATGATTGGCAGATAAGGACCTAGAGGTCTATCCAGGTCTATCTGTTCTCCATGTCTCCTGCAGTATCACAGATCCTACTTCATTTTCGATTTCCCTTCCCTGCTAAGGATCCTCTGTGCTTGTCCCAGGTCCTGCTCCCCACCACCCTTTCCCTGAAGAAATATTTCCTGATGCCTTTTGGAAAACAATTTAAAGGGTTTCACAAGTGGATACAAAGCATTGCAGCTTTTGATGTGCTTTTGAAATCTCATGCGGTATTTAGTCTGCTTACAAGTGTGCAGTTGATTAAGGAATTTTGTTCTTATTCTAACTAAGCTGTTTGCATTCCTTCTGACTTACTTATCTTTGAGAAATATTAATACACTCACATTTATTCGCATTTTATAAATATTCACAGACTCGCTTACCTTGCTTCATCTTCTTGCAACAAACTTATTACCTCACATTGCCTGTTGTGAACTGTCCTTTGGCTGTGATTTTCACTCTCTTGTAGCACCAGACTTACACAGGTGCTGCTTTATTTTATTTATTTACCTATTTGCAGCAGTAAAGGTGATGTGCCGAGCATGATTTTTTTACCTTTTGATATATTCCTTCCCTCCCTCCCACCTTCGGTCACAGGCTCCAGAAGCAGATGGACAAATCATTCCTGAAAGCGGAGAAGCAGAGGCTGCGGGCGGAGAAGAAGCAACGCAAGGCGGAGGTGAAGGAACTGAAGAAGCAGCTGAAGCTGCACCGCAAGATGCGCCTGTGGGACTCATTTCATGGGCCGGAGCAGGCTTTGGACCTGCCCACAGCCAAACCTGAGAACCAGCAGCCTGGAACGCTGGCGTAAGGACCAAAGCTGTAGGGGGGAAAAGGGAGGGAAAACACACACACACAGAGACACACACACACACAGACAGAGAGACACACACACACAGACAGAGAGACACACACACACAGACAGAGAGAGACACACACACAGACAGAGAGACATACACACAGACAGAGAGACATACACACAGACAGAGAGACATGCACACAGGCACACAGACACACACAGACACACACACTTTACAGAGAGATGTGGCTGAATGATTTGTGCATCTCGTTTGCCTGTTGCAAACATGGGTTTGAAAAGGTTGTGCCCAATGTGCAGAGGGTAAAGGAGTGCGCTGATGCCTGCCGGTGTGTAACTGTAGTGGCTCAATGATGATGCTATGCACTGCCATTCAGTGAATCCCTGACTTGATTTCTGAATTGTGTTTTCTGCATCCAGATCAGCTGGGGCTGGGGGTGTTGCAGAAGGGGAAGGGTATCAGGGTCACCGTTAAGGGCCACATCTGATGGCTGGATTTAGAGACCATGATTTTGGAATGAAGCCTGGTGCATGGCTCCCAGCCTCAGGACCATTGTGGCAATGACCGGGCAAGGAAGTATTTATTAAAATCGGTGTAAAAAAAAAACTTCTGGGAAGGTCTGAATGAAGTCTTTTGATGCCATATCCCAGCTCTGGGTTCTCTGTATTTACATCCATATGATTAGGAAGGCTTACTGGAAATTGGGAAATACAGATGAGGCCACAGTTTGAGAATGGATTATAACAGGAAGGTACTTCTTAGACCGCTGAGTACTAGAGTAACCTCACCTACCTCTGCCATTGCCGCCAGGCACCCTCTGCAGCCCTGCACCCCTGTCATCCCCACACTGGGAGCGGTGTTTGTGGATGAGAACCTGCCCGATGGGACCCGCCTGCAGCCGGGCACGAAGTTCATCAAGCACTGGCGGATGAAAAACACGGGCAACGTGAAGTGGAACTCAGACACCAAGGTAAAAGCTTGACGGCATCGCACACGTACACAACCCAACAAAGTGGAAGGCTCCATTCCAGCCAGGTGACCCTCTCTGAACCTGCTGGACTAGATCACAATAGTGGCAAGTGTCCGCTTGTCTTTCTTGATGCCGTAAAGGAGAAGCCTATTTGATCTCGGGCTTTAATCCTCACTTCTCCCACAGCAAGGGTCTTCTGTGCTATCCCTAGGCTGTTACTGTGTTTGGCGCCTCTCTCCCCCCAACCATCTCCAATGGGAGGCTGTTGCCCTGTGTTCTAATATTTCCTAATGTTGCTCCTGAGTTGAGCCCCTTTTGAGCCTTATACCATGATATCTTGTTCTAGAAAAAAAAAACCACTAGAAAATGAGAGAACATTTTTTGATTTTACTGTTACCTTATTAATTACAGTCTGGAAAAAATGAAATTCTCCACTGCTTGAGACTGATAATAAATCCATTGATAGCTAGGGAATTCATGGACTTTCACAAGCTTGTTAAGTTTTAACAGCCCTGTCAACATTTAAATTTTTTTTTTTTTTTTTTTTATTATCATAGACTTGGTAGGATTATAACATATTTATTTCTTGAGATGCTAAATCCTTTATTTCCTAGCGCGTAGCCAGATGGACTTAGGACCAGTGGGTTATGTTCCCCTGCCAGCCGATGGAGACTGAGTCAAGTTGCAAAGCTGACATCACTGCACATATACCCCTGCAGTGACCTCAGCTCTCCAGGATTCTCCATCTCCAGTAGTTGGTTGATGTACCTCTTCCTATGGGGATTGCTGTACTTTTTGGAAGGAGAAATTCTACATTCTAAATTGGAGAAAATTGAGCCCTGCTCTCCTGTGCTGATACCTAAAGGTCCCTCCCTCAGTTGAGAATTCCTGAGGCGATTTCCAGATCCCAAAGAGGTGTGCCTTGGTCCGGTAGCCGGTGCCCAGCATGGACTTTGCTGCTTAGGCAGCTGAAAGACAGCGGGTGCAGGAAGCCGAGTGCGGCAGTGACTGCCAAAGCCCTCTCCCCCCACAGCTGGAGACAGTCTCTGTACTCAGCTGATAAGCGCTGAGCCCAGGTAAGTTTAAAAAAAAAAAAAAAAAAGGAAGATTTATATTTATCTTCAGGTTCGGAGACGAGTAGAAGGCGTTTCTGTAAGTCTCCCCTCAGTTTCTGTGCTCAGCGCACCATACCGACTTCCTTCCCATTGGGGGTAAGGGGAATTGGGCTTCCGAGCAGGTTGAGCAGCCCCAGGTGTGATAGGCCCCACTGTAGACTTGATTGGCACATCGCATGGAAGCCACGTCGGCGCCATGTGCGTGTTTGTATGCACGCCATATTCCCCTCCATAGGATGTCTGCACATAGTGCATCGGCTCTGTGCACGTGCTGTGTGCGTGTGTATACCTACGCGCATATCTTTATAAGTGCATGATACAGGAAGAGCTGTGTGCGTGCCTCGCCGCGCCTCGCCTGGATGTTCAAAATTTGTACACATACATTTTTAAGTGTTAGCCAAAAGAGCGTACAGCTACCGCAGCCCATGGCGCTGCCAACCAAGAAACCTAAGTGCCTTACTCTCTGCAGTGCTTGCCATATCAGAGCCTCGCAGTCGGACCTGGACTCCAACTTATGTCAGCACTGTGTGGAAGCCCAAGGAGAATTAGCTTCTTTGGACTTTGCTAAACCAGGCTCCTCCCATTTGGATGACGGGTTGGTCACTGCCATAACTGGAAGTACACCGGACCTCAGTATCCCCTTGACTGGGTCATCCGTGGGAGAGAGAAATTCAACTGGTCTCACCCCTGTGCCTCCTGGATTAGGCATGGACTTGGCTGCCTTTTCCTGGGTGGAGTTTTTCTAGGGGCAATCTAGATGCAATCTACTGCCTCACTTGCCCCTGTCCGGACAGAACCTCAGCCAGTATCCCCTCCCTCTTCCATTCCTACCGGCAGACCCAGAGGAATGCCCTGCTTTACCAAGGGGTATCCCTGGTAGGGACCCGGATGGCATAGACAAAGAGGGGAGGATCCTGATTATTTGTAAGATGGGGAAATCCCCCCCTCCCCCCAGGTTGGAACCATATCAGACCATATTACGGTTCTTTCATAGAGACGAATTGCCAGCCCTGGTTTCCCAGACTCTGAAGACGCTGGGAGTTCCTGGGGCGGATTCTATGACGGAACCAAAGAAGAATCCCATTCTGATTTCCCTGCGAAAAGCCACCTGCTACTTTCCAGTGATGGATGCCATCCAGGAGTTGATTGATCTGGAATGGGATGCCCCAGAAGCAAGTTTTAAAGGAGGCAGGGCGATGGAATCTCTATTACCTCTGGACCCAGCGGTAAGAGAACATTTGCATTTCCCTAAAGAGACGCACTGGCCTGTACCGTCTCTCTAAGCAACTATCCCAGTGGAAGGAGGAGTGGCCTTAAAAGATGCGCATTGTAGATGGATTGAGTCTATCCTTAAACAAGCCTTTGAAGCTGTAACGATGACCTTACATATCGCTTCTTATTACACTCTGGAGGCTCGTTTGTGCTTGCTTCTCTCTCAGGAGATTGATGACTCCAGGGTGAATTCCAGAGCGGTTATGGAACCCACTGCCGCCTTTTTAACAGACGCAGGCTCTGATTTAGTCTGTATTTCGGCCAGAGGAGCAGCCTCAGTGGTGGCGCCAGATGACAGCTATGGCTGTGGAACTGATCAGCTGACGCAACCTCCAAAGCTAATCTTACAAAAATGCCCTTTAAAGGATCGCTCCTATTCGCAAGTGAGTTGGAAAAGCTGGCCAGCAAATGGGGTAAATCTCCAGTTCCCCAGTTACCAGACGATAAGAGGAAGCAACTACAGCGCCCCTCGCCTATGAGGGGTGTTCCAGGGGTTCCTAGCGTTTCCTCACCTACAGAAATTCGACATTTCAGAGGTTTCAACCCCTTGGGAGGTCCCAGCCCTTTCATACCCGTTAGCCCAAGAGAAGGGCAGGTTCGGACTCAGGCTCGTCCCGAACCCCCCCAGTGAGATTTTAATGACCCACCTTCAGGACAAGTAGATAGGGGTTATTTTTCTCTCTTTTACCAACAGTGGGTCGAGATTACGTCGGACAAATGGGTACTGGAAGTCAAAAGAGAAGGATATGCACTGGAATTTCATATCACTCCTCAGGACATATTTATGGTGTCTCCTTGCCATTCCCAGCACAAGAAGAAGACAGAGGAGATTACACTTCTAAGACTCCTCAGGATGAGGGCTGTGATCCCAGTACCTACGGGGCATTATTCAATCTATGTTGTCATACCCAAGAAGGAAGTTTCCTTTCGCCCCATCCTGGACCTCAAGAGCGTCAACCATCACTTTTGAATGGCTCATTTTTGCATGGAGACCTTGTGCTCTGTGATAATGGCCGTACAACTGGGAGAGTTCCTAACCTCCCTGAACTTATCCGAGGCCTACTTACATATTCCAGTCCAACAGGATCATCAACGTTTCCTACGTTTTGCGATGCTGGGTCATCATTATCAGTTTCTGGCTTTGCCCTTTGGCTTAGCCACTGCCCCCAGAACTTCTTCCAAGATTATGGTATTCCTGGCAGTAGCATTGAGAAAAGATAGGATCCTGGTGTACCCATACTTGAATGATTGGCTGATCCGGGCCTCAAGCCTTCCCAGTCTTTGGAGTATCTGGGAGTACGATTCAACACCAGGTGGGGTAAGGTCTTTCTTCCATCCACACAGATATAGAAGTTGATGCACCAGATGCGTCAATTGGTGAACACAGTACGCCCAACAGTGTGGAGCTATCTCCAAGTTCTCTGTTTGATGACAGCAACCCTGGAAGTAGTGCCGTGGGTGATGGCACATATGCATCCTCTTCAACACTCATTGCTATCATGTTGGAACCCACAGTCTCAAGACTATTCAGTTCATGTCCTCTTACCAAAGTGAGTCTATCACCTCCAGTCGTAGTTACGGGAAGCTCATCTGAGCAGAGGTGTGCCCCTGCCCTCCCCAAACTGGCTGGTTCTCACGACAGATGCTCCAGGGCTGGGGAGCCCACTGTCAGGAGCTGATGGCCCAGGGTCGTTGGACAGAAGAAGAGGCCCTCTGGAACATCAATCACCTGGAAACCCAGGCAGTCAGATTGGCGTGTTTACGGTTTAGCCACAGACTCCAGGTTCAGGCGGTCTGTATGATGTCTGACATCGCAATGGCAGTGGCCTACATCAATCGCCAGGGAGAAAACAAGAGCCAGCAAGTGTCACAGGAGATAGACCTTCTTTTGGAGTGGGCAGAAGTACATCTACAGATGATCTCAGCCTCCCACATTGCAAGAAAAGACAACATCAGAGCAGACTTTCTAAGCAGGGAGAGTCTGGATCCAGGAGAGTAGGAATTGTCGGCCAAAACGTTTCAACTGATAGTAGATCGCTGGGGCCTCCCATTCATCGACCTGCTGGCCACATCTCACAATGTGAAGTTTCCTCGATTCTTCAGTCACAGAAGAGATCCATGGTCCCTGGGAGTCTACGCATTCATTCAGATTTGGTTGGAAGACGAGTTGCTGTACGCCTTCCCTCCATGGCCCCTGCTGGGCAGGGTCATTTGCAGAATCAAGCACCACAGTAGTTCCAGATTGGCCCAGGCGTCTGTGGTATGCGGATATGCGGAAGCTCCTGGTAGACCCCCACTACACCTCCCACCGCAAAGGGACCTGTTACAGAAGCGACCAGTCCTTCATGAGAATCCAACTCGATTCTATTTTACTGTCTGGCCCTTGAGAGGGCTTGCCTGAAGAAGCGGGGATATTCTACAGCAGAAATTATTACCTTACTCTGCGCTCGGAAGTTCTCCACATCCCTAACGTATGTGCGGGTCTGGAGAGTATTTGAGGCCTGGTGTGAGGACTGCGGTGTCTCCCCTCGGGCAGTCAAAATCCCACTTATTCTGGAATTTTTGCGGAACGGCTTAAATAAAGGTTTGGCCCTTAACTCCTTGAAGGTGTAGGTAGCAGCTCTCTCCTGTTACAGGGGTGAGGTTAATGGGATCTCCATGTCTGCTCATCCAGGCGAGGCCCATTTTCTGAAGGGAGTGAAACACCTTCGACCTCCTGTGCAGTTGCCGGTTCCCTTGTGAAATCTTAATTTAGTGTTGGAATTTTTTGTAGGTCCTTCCTTTCGGCCTCTGCGCAGTCTTTCCTTGCGTTTATTGACTTTGGAAATGCTGTTCCTGATAGGTATGTGCTCGGGACGTTGCATCTCTGAACTGCAAGTATTGGCATGCCGGCAGCCTTTCCTCCAGATGACTCCAGGGGCATTGCAGCTACATTCTGTTCCATCCTTCTTGCCCAGGGTAGTCTCAGAGTTTCATTTGAATCAGTCCATTTCGTTGTCATCCCTAGATAAACTTGAGGAAGCAGAGGAATATCGGCTTCTCCATCATTTGAAGAGGCTTTTAGTGCGATATCTGGAAGTTTTTGGTCCGAAAGACGGACCTCCTGTTTGTCCTTCACGGCAGAAGGAAACAGGGCAAACCAGTTTCGCTGGATTAAGGAGGTGATCACGGGAGCTTTTGTGGAGGCTGGAAAGCCATTACCCTCTCAAATTAGAACTCATTCCACTAGGGCTCAAGCGGTCTCATGGGCCGGAGGTCAGACTACTGTCTTCTGTCAATATCTGCCGGACGGCGACATGATCCTCCTTCCACACCTTCTCCAGGTTTTATTACCTGAACGTACAGGCCTGAGAGGACGCAACCTTTGCCCAGGCAGTGTTGACCAAACCGCGGGCAGCCTCATGCCCTGTTCGGGAGTAGCTTTTGTACATCCCATTGGTCCTGAGTCCATCTGGCTACATGCTAGGAAATGGAGAAATTACTTACCTGATAATTTTATTTTCCTTAGTGTAGACAGATGGACTCAGCATCCCGCCCTCAACTGCGCCACGTGTCCTCCCGTGAAATGGGCCTTGAATCCAAGGGCTCACAGGTAAGTGTTCATCCAGTCCCTATATTCTTACTGGAGCTCAGTGTTTGTGGTTGGTTGAGTACTATTACGGTTATCCATTTTTTAATCGTGTTTTAATCATATTTTTAGTCATATTTTCAGTTAAGTCCTTTCACTAGTATGTACACAGTGGCTTTTGAAGAGAAGACTGGAGGGCTGAGGTCACTGCAGGGGTGTATGTACTATGACATCAGCTTTGCCACCTGACTCCGTCTCCATCTGCTGGCAGGGGAGCATAAACCCATTGGTCCTAAGTCCATCTGGCTACACTAAGGAAAACAAAATTATCAGGTAAGTAATTTCTCCAACATATGTTTCAAACACTCATTGACTGAGTCTATCAAGACCCAATGTCTCCCAAGTTCAGTTTTATACTGTTTGTCTTCTTTTCTTTTTTTCTTACTGCAGCTGAAATTTATGTGGGGGAATCTTACTCTGGCTTCCTCTGCCAGAAAGGACGTGTGTGTCCCATCCCTGCACCCTGGGCAAGTGGGCAACCTGTCGGTAGAGTTCATTGCGCCCGCCCTAGAAGGGACCTATACCTCCCACTGGCGCCTGGCGCACGTTGGGGAGCAGTTTGGCCCCCGCATCTGGTGCAGCATCGTCGTGGATTCTTTTCCCTCCTCGGACTGCTTGGAGTTGAACGAAAAGGCTTTGTTCAGTTCGAGTAAACCATCCAAGCCCTCTTACAAACCAAAGGCAAGCGTGACACCCGCAGCATTTGATGTGTAGCGTCTTTGTGGCGCCTTTAAACCAGGGTTGCTGTGTAACAAATTGCATTCTGAGTCTCTTCCCCAAAGAGCTTATGATCTAAGGGACTTGCTGCAGGTCGTGAGAGAAGCAGGGTTTGGACCTGGGTTTCCTGATTCCATTAGTATAGACGCCCAGGTCACTCTGCCCATTACTGCCACCCGAGGGCCTGATTTGCCAAGACTTTTCTCCCATTCTGTATCTATGGGGAAATATGCTTAGTAAATGAGGCCCTAAGTTTGTGAAACCAGTTTTCTCTTTGAAACTCCCACACATGTACATGCTCAGCCTCTCTCGGCAGATGTCTCCACAGCCTGATCCACACCAAGGGTCTTCCTTCAAATAAGAAAAGCATTACAAAGAGGTATAGCTGTACTTCCTTCACCCTTCTTCCATAGAGGAGACCAGCTCATCCCCACAGATTCTCTCCCGGGGAGCAGATCTTTTTTTTACCTTTTTTCAATCTGCTGACTTATTGTTGAATAAACATCTTATGGGTAGTAATAACTGTCAACTTTATACATGTTACATTCACTGATCTTTTTATATCAGATGCTTTTAAGTATATTTAAACGTGTTTACTGTAGGGTGACTTGGCTGCCTCTGTGCCCCTGGCCTCCCAACAAAATCCCTACTATCATCATCCACAGACCAAAATGATCCTGTTTTTTTCCTTTCTGAATCCTGGGTAGGAGGCTTCTGGGTGCGAAGCAGGAAAACAGGTGGATGACAGGAGTGAAGGGGTGCAGCTTCCCTTGGCCCCCATCCCTCTGAAAATTAACAATCTGCTCAGTGATGTGGAGCTCTACATCCCATCTGTAGACCTGCTGACTGCCCAGGTAGGAGCCAGTCTTCCACGCCACCATCCCTAAACGAGCTGGGAGCCTGCCAACCGGCTTGGGAATCTTCCACGGGGCTGGTGCAGCTCTGTTCTGTCAGCTGTGACCCCTCTCTGTGTCTTTGTAACTCTAGGACTTGCTCTCATTCGAGCTGCTGGACATTAATATCGTGCAAGAACTGGAGCGGGTACCTCACAACACGCCCGTTGGTAAGCAGTAGCTTAAACTCCGGTTCATGAGTGCCAGTCCCGCCACCACTGCTTGTTGTGTAACCTTCCCGTGCTAGTCCAGCTGTTCCACCATGTGCACTAACACCAGTGGTCAAACATTGAGAAGGTGTTTCAGATGGTGGAGTAATGGGATGGGATGGCTGCTTTGCTATTTTCCTTCATAATAAACACATTATTCAAAAGGGATCCCCCCCCCCCCCCCCCCCCCCATTTTACTTATGAAAAAAAGTCTATGTGGAATAAAGCCCTCAAAAAAAGTACATCTGAAGGGAGGAACCTGCAAGAATTATTTACCATATTCTATATTGGGTAACAGACAAATTCAGCAAGCATATGTCCGAGGCAGGCAGACTACTGGATTTATTTTATTTTTTACTTATTTTAAATCACCTATATAAATGAGTAATTTTTGGAAGCTTAAACTCTTTAACCATAGAGGCCAGACTCCACCACCACTGCCCCCACCCCCCCTTAGTGATCTGTAATGGGTTTCTTTTTTCTTTAGATATGACTCCGTGTATGTCCCCACTGCCGCACGACAGCCCTGTGATTGAGAAGCCAGGACTGGGTCAGATTGAGGAGGAGAACGAGGGGTCTGGGTTTAAACCTCTGTCTGGTAAGGAGAAGCCTCTGTCAGGCATACAGGAGGCTGGGCAGGATGAACCTAGAACTCTGCATCCAGGGTAGAGGGGTGAGAATGGAGAAGCTGAGCCTTTCCTGGTTTTACCTCCCCTTTGCATGCATTGAAATGTAGATCTGCATAGAGAAGGCAGGATTGCATCTCCCAGCATGCAGTGGAGTAAAATGTGGGTGGAAGGATTTCTTCTTTCTGGATGTAGATATCCATTTTTTTGTTGCTGCTGGAGAAGTAGCGTCCGCCTTCTGAAGTGATGCTCTCCGGGGGCATGTCTTGCTTTCCAGATTTCACTATGATTGAAGCAGAGACCAGTGACACATCTGTGCAGGAAGAGGGGGAGGAGGATATCAGCGGCACCCAGTTTGTATGCGAGACCGTCATCCGCTCACTGACTCTAGATGCAGCACCGGATCATAAACCCCCACAGAGGACCAAATGCCTACAGAGTAAGTATCAGCCCAGGCGCAGGCCATCATGGAAAAAAGTGAGGTGCAGAAAATGCGCCATTATCTGATGTGCATGCAAAATATGATGATTACCCCCCATTGCGGGACAAGAGGGAAGGGGTGATGCTGGAGTGGCTAGAGCAGAGAAACGCTACTCTGCTCCCTAATCCAGCCCCCCTTTCTGCCCCTCATAGGGAAAAGGGAGTGATGCAGGCGTGGACAGAGCAGATAAAAGCTATTGTGCTCTCTAGAGTTGATTAGCATTCTAGAGTAGCAGCAAAAAAATTAGAGAAAGTCGCCCTGCTGCCGAGTTGGTTGAGTGCCATATAATGGGCTTTTACTACATAAGTAGAACTGGAAAGAAATGGGAATAATCAGGATCATCTCATGGGCTTGAAAGGTCCCACTTTCTCTTGCAGGCTCCATGCAGACGTTACCGGAGAGCTTCAGCTATAACGTAAAAAGCGAAGACTGCCTGAGCACTGGATCCCACCCCACTCCAGAACGCACAAAGCTGCATGATGCCAATACCAATGTCCATTCTGCAGAAGGGGAGCCTTTGGGTGCATCAGGTAATAGACCTGGGGAAGACTAATACATGGTGTCTTGGAATACAATGTTTGTTTGTAAATTGTGCAAAGATTAAAAAGTCATGCAAAAGCTCATACAGGTGAAGGCCTTGAAATTGCAAAGAGGTGGAGGAAGTGTACGTGTAAGTCTTCTCACAGAACAGTGGCTTTAAAGAGTGGGCCATGTTTGCTAGAAAGGATAAAAAAACCCTAATATTCATTCTTCTGTGTCTGTAAGTGCTTTCTTCCTCATTTGAGATCACTTTCTTTCCATCCATAATCTAAGCAAGGCATTTCCTTTGCAGCAAACCAGTAGCCTGAAGGTTACTCTCTGTGATACAGTTCATGGGAATGTTAGTTTTAGAGTTGTGCTCATAAGTTTTTTGTGCTCATCTGTTTATTGTAAACCGATGAGATGTTCGCAGCGTTCACCGGTATATAAAAGCTTCTAAATAAAATAAATAAGTTTACATACCCTGGGCACAATTTGTAAGATGTGCAGCATTTTAAAAAAACATGAGTGATCAGACAAAACACATCTGTTATTTTTAATGTTTTTGCATCACAGAATAGCATAATCATTAAACAAACCATAGCCATAATGGAAATAATAAGAGTACTGTTAAATGTTTGTGCATTGATGAATATTTGGGCTGATAATATACACTTGTTGACACACAAAGGTTGAGATGGCAATGAAGGATAGGTATCCACACCTGGCCTTGTTTGCTTGCAATTAGTGTCTTTTGTATAATTAGTCAATGAGTTTCTTAGCTCTTGAGAAACCCTTGTGCATTTCATCCAGGGCAGCACTGACTTTAGTTATTACTGAAGCATGGGGAAAACAAAAGAACTGTCAAAGGATATGCGAGCAAACATAGTTCAACTTTATAAATCAAGAAAAGGATATAAAAAGATATCCAAAGTTCCTGTTCATACAAATCAGTCCAGACAAATGGGTCCCATATCCCTACCAGCAGATGGAGGCAGAGAACAAAACTTTGAGGCACTGCTACATATCCGAGAGTGCCACCTGCAGTCCCTCAATATTTCTCTGTCTCCAGCAGATAGTAGAGGTGCAAGAAAGAAGACAGAATTTACTGCAGTGCTCCCTAAGGTGTTAGGTACCTTTGTGGACCATCCCTCAGGTGGAGCCGGGCAAGCAGGGGGTTGGCTGTCCCCATCTGGCTTTAGCCCACTACTTCCAGAGGGTCTGATATCCAGGGGACTGGCTCACTCGTTCCCTCAGAGGTCTCCTCCTTCAGGTCGGCTTCCTCCTAGCAGGGAAGTATTCCTTTTCTTGAGTAATTAAGTTTAAAAAAAAAGTTAGTTTTTGAAACAGGAGCTTCGGTCGGGGTGGCTAGGGCTCTTTGTGCTTTAGCAGGAGCGGTTGGTGACGGAAGGAGGGAGAGTTTAAGCTGCTGTGGCCGAAGGGGGATCCGGGGGGACAGGCAGGTGATTCAGGTGTGTTTTTTTTTTCTCCTCCTTGAGCTGAGTTGGGCTGGTGCAGGCACGCAGTCCTAGGGGGCCACACGCGCAGCCTGCGTGCAAGCGCCTGAGCGGGGTTTTTTTCTCCTGCTCTGCCGCCGATTCTCCGGGGGACCCAGGGAGGCAGACATGAAGTCTTTTTAAAGCGTGCTTTTGATCCTCCAGTGCAGTCGCATGGCTCTGCCAGCAGACCACGTGCACAGTCTGCATGCAAGCACTGGAGCAGGGTTTTATTTTCTCTAAGACCGCCACTTTCTCCTTTGATTTAATGGTGCCAAAACCACGCATGACAGAGTGGTTGTAGTCCTTGTGCTCCGGCTGTGCTGGGGAGGGAGCCTCTGAGGATGCAGCCCTGGACAAGAGGGCCACTAAATCTTCAGGGCCCGTCCGTCGACAGCGATGAGCCGAAGGTGGTACAGTTGTTCCACAAGTAGGAATTAGGCCCCCTGATATCTGGGGTTCTGAAGGAGCTGTATATCGAGGTTCCGCGTGAGGTCTCCAAGTTTGGACCAGTGGACCCCGTCATGGTTGGCCTCAGGAGTCCAGCGAAGTCCTTTCCATTTCAAAAGTCCATGAGTGCCTTGCTGTTTAGGGAATGGGATACTCCTGACAAGGGCTGACGATCAACAGAGCCATGGATAAATTGTATCCTTTGCCCGAGGATGCCCTGGAATTTCTGAAAGTCCCGAAGGTTGATGCTTCTGTTTCGGCGGTAACAAACAAGACCACAATTCTGGTTTCCAGGTCTGCAGCTCTGAAGGACCTTCAGGATACTAAGCTGGAGGTGCACTTCAAGAAAAGTTTTGAGGTGTCAGCCCATGGTGTTTTGGCTGCTATGTGTGGCAGTTTTATGTTGAGGGCAGGCTTGCGCTGGGTGCAGCAGCTACAGTTGGATAGTTCTTTGTCTGACGCTGAAACTCAACAGGTGGAGCGGCTGGAGGCCATTGTGGCTTATAGTGCAGATGCCCTGTATGACCTCCCTCAGGGCAATGGAATCGGCGGTCTCAGCCCAGTGGCTGCTCTGGTTGTGGAATTGGTTGACCGACATTTCGTCCAAGTCTCAGTTGGGAGCCTTACTCTTCAAAGAGAAGTTGCTCTTTGGCAAGGACTTGGAGGAGATGATCAAGACTCTTGGTGAGAATAAGGTCCATAAGTTTCCAGAGGATAAGCCGAAAGGGAAGAGTTCCCTGTCATCTCGTGCCCGTTTCTGAGGGCATTCGGCCCTCCAGAACATCTGGAAGTATGCAACGGCAAGTCTCGAGTTGACAGCCATCTTAGAACCAGTCCTTTTGGGGGCATAGACCTTGTAGAGATGGCTCCTCTCAGGGCAGTGGGGGAGCCAAATCTGCCCAATGAGGCGAGGCTGGTCCACTCCTCGGTTCCTGTGATTGGGGGCCAGCTGGCTTTGTTTTACGAGGAGTGAACCAAGATCATGTCCGATCAGTGGGTCTTAAGCATGATAAGACAAAGTTATGCTTTAGAATTTGCTCGGCCGCTAAAAGATCAGTTTTTGGTCTCCCCATGTACTTACAAAGCAAACCTGGGAGCCATCGTTCCTGTCCCTCTAGAGGAGTGGGGGAGAGGGCGTTACTCCATTTATTTCATAGTTCCCAAGAAGGAGGACATGTTCCGACCGATCCTCGATTTAAAAAAGGTGAACATGGCCTTGAAGGTTCCTTGGTTCCGAATGGAAACCCTGCAGTCAGTGATTGCTGCGTGTACACAGGGAAGTATCTAACATCTTTGGATTTAACAGAGGCGTGCCTGTACATAGGGATTCGGCCCGATCATCAGCAATATCTGAGATTCATGATTCTGGGAGATCATTTTCAGTTTTGTGCTCTGCTTTTCGGTTTGGCGACAATGCCCAGGACCTTTACCAAAGGTAATGGTCGTGGTGGCTGCAGCTCTCCAGAGGGAGGGGGTAATGGTCCACCCCTACTTGGATGATTGGTTGATTCAGGCGAAGTCGGAAAACCTCTATCAGCAGGCAGTAGACTTAGTCCTTTGGTGCTTGCAGTCCTTGGGGTGGATAATCATTCTGTCCAAAAGTCATCTGATCCCTTCCCAGAGCTTGGAATTTCTGGGGGCATGGTTCAATATGAGGGTGAGGAAGGTATTCCTCACAGAGGAGCGGATTTCCAAGTTGCAAGGTCAAGCTCGTGGATTGTTGAAAAAGCAAGTTCCCAAGGTCTGGGATTACTTACAAGTTCTTGGGTCTATGGCTTCAACTTTGGATTTGGTTCCATGGGCGTTCGCTCATATGCATCCTCTGCAGTCAGACTTGCTGTCTCGCTGGGGCCTGTTGTCAGAGCAGTTTCAGCTTCCTCTCCCCCTCTCAGAATGTGCTCAGACCAGTCTTTCCTGGTGGCTCCTGCCAGACAAATTAAGATGGGGTATGACCCTGGACATTCCGTTCTGGACGATAGTCACCATCAATGCCAATCTCTCTGGCTGGGGAGCGGTGTGTCAGAACCGGTCAATGCAAGGGCAGTGGTCAGTGAAGGAAGCTTCGATGTCCATCAATCATCTAGAGACTAGAGTTGTGTTCCTGGCCCTGCAGGCATTTCTAACCCTGGTGAGGGGAAGGCCGGTGAGGATCTTGTCGGACAATGCGACCACATAGCTTACACCAACTGACAGGGGGGCACCAAGAGTCGAGCAGTAGCGCAGAAAGCCCGGACTTTGATCGACTGGGTGGAACAACATCTGGAACGGTTAGCAGCCTCCCACATAGCGGGCACAGACAAACGTGCAAGCGGATTTTCTGAGTCGACAACAGCTGGACCCCAGAGAGTGGGAGCTGTCAAAAGAAGCAATGTGCCTCATCAGTCAGAGATGGGGCGCACCATGCATGGACTTGATGGCAACCTTCCACAATGCCAAGGCCCCGCGTTTCTTCAGTCGGCGAAGAGAAAGAGGAGCGTAGGGGGTAGATGCCTTGGTTCTGCCTTGGCCAGCGGACGTCCTTCTGTATATGTTCCCTCCATGGCCATTAGTGTGCAAGATCGTAAGTTGCATAGAGGTTCATCCAGGCAAAGTGATTCTCGTTGCTCTGGAGTGGACGGACCGCTCCGGCTAGCTTATCTGCTGAACCTTCTACACCAAGGGTCCCGATTGTTTAGATCAGGCAGATCGCTTTTGTCTAGTGGCTTGGCTTTTGAGAGGCAGCGTTACAGAAACAAATGTTACTCAGAAGGCGTCATCACTACTCCTTTGCAGTCTCGAAAGACCTCCATGTCCCTGGCCTACACGAGAGTCTGGAAGGTGTTTGAGGCCTAGTGTTCTGGGCAGAGAGTGGATCCCATGAAAGCTTTGGTGGCACATGTCTTGGCTTTTTTGCAGGAGGGTTTGGTCAAAGGTTTATCTTTTAATTTCCTCCAGGTTCAGATGGCAGCCTTAGGAAGTCTTCGAGGTAAGGTTCGCAGCATTTCTCTGGCGGCTCATCCGGATGTGGTGCGCTTTCTTCAGGGAGTGAAGCACTTGCGCCCTCCGTTTCGGAGATCTTGCCCCTCCTGGAGTCTTAATGCGGTCCTAAGGGACATGTGTGCGCCTCCATTTGAACCTCTTGAGACAAGCGACTTTGAAAGACCTCACCTTGAAGGTGGTTTTCCTGGTGGCAATCTGTTCAGAGCACCGAATCTCCGAGCTTCAGGTGCTTTTGTGCAGGGAGCCCTTTTTGAGGATTTTGGATGAACGTGTATCCTTGAGAACGGTTCCGTCCTTTCTCCCGAAGGTGGTGTCGCCATTCCACTTAAACCAGTCAGTAGAGCTCCCATCCTTCCCGAATCTGAGTCCTATGACTCCTAAAGCTTAAAGAGTTATGACAGAAGTGAAGTATGCTTTGTTGCGGTACCTGGAAGTTACGAACAGCTTCCGTTTGTCAGATCATCTCCTTACTCTGGTCTGTTGCTAAAAAGGTTCATAAGGCTTCCAGAGCCACAATTGCAAGGTGGTTGAAAGAGGTGATTAGATCTGCATATATATATGCCATGGTCACCCTGTTCCGAAAGGGTTTTGGGCTCATTCTACTCATTCTCTGGCGGCTTCCTAGGCCGAGTGTCAGCAAGTTTCGCCACACAAAATCTGTAGAGCGACTACTTGGAAGTCGTTGCATACTTTCGCCAAGCATTATCATTTGGATGTTCAGGCACCAGAGGCCAT
Source organism: Rhinatrema bivittatum (assembly GCF_901001135.1). Classification (NCBI taxonomy): domain Eukaryota; kingdom Metazoa; phylum Chordata; class Amphibia; order Gymnophiona; family Rhinatrematidae; genus Rhinatrema; species Rhinatrema bivittatum. The sequence goes on from NC_042626.1 coordinate 53,439,130, forward strand.
GGGCTTTCGTGAAAGTGTACTTTGAGCAGGACTCTCTCAGTCCCACCCTGTTTAGGGAAGCTTTGGTACATCCCAGGAGTCTGGACTGATCTGGGTACGTACAGGAAAAGGAAAATTAGTTCTTACCTGCTAATTTTTGTTCCTGTAGTACCACAGATCAGTCCAGTGACCCACCCACTGGAGGAAAGGGAGATAGGAGAGTCTGCTCGATAGGTTGTTTTTAGTAATTACTCTGAAGAATGGCACAGTTTTTATTTTGTTAGTCCTGCACAAGGTTTGGTGTGGCCACGGTTTTTCAATTCAGGTTTTCCTCTTCCCTCTGCTCGTTCAAAGGGGTTAATTCTTGAAGCTGTTGATATGGATTTTTGCATTTCTGGCTTGGGTACAGAGAAATACTGAGGGACTGCAGGTTATGTTGCAGTGTCAGTAAAACTATCTCTGTCTCCTTCTGCTGGAGGGGAGGCACAACCCAGGAGTCTGGACTAATCTGTGGTACTACAGGAATGAAAATTGGCAGGTACGAACCAGTTTTCCTTTGAAACACATTACAAATAACAGATGTGTTTTTTGTTTGATCACTCATATTTTCTTAAAATGCTTCACATCTTACAAATTCTGCCAGGGGTATGTAAACATGAGCACAGCTGTACATAGAGTAAAATCCAGCTTTTTACTTCCTTTGCTGAAGGGCGTTTTGTCAGTTAAAGATATAGGAATTGTAAGCTGATTTTTGTCCATTTTCCTGCGGCTTGTTTTCCTTTGGCTGGAATCTGTGTGTGACCCTCTTGCTTTCTTTAATTAGAAAGGAACGTAAACCTTGTGGCAGTGAACAGCACCGAGCTTGGTGTAGATCTGGGGCAAGAAGAGGATGAGGATGACGTGAAGGATGAAGTTCAGAGCCAGGGGTCCTCCGCCTCATCTGAGGATTACATCATCATCCTCCCAGAGTGCTTTGACACCAGCCGCCCGTTAGGCGAGTCCATGTACAGCTCTGCCCTGTCCGAGGCGGGCTCGGCTGAAGCTGGACAGGCAAAAGATGCTGCAGCAGCGACGGGCAGAAACCGGCATCGGGCAGACAACATCAACGATATCCTCACAACTTCTCAGACCTTGGATGAAGTGCCCCTCACCCCGGAGGTGGTCACCCCATTTCCCCAACTGCCACAGTAAGCTCTCTTCCAGCCTGCTCTTCACAACAAGCAAGTCCCTTTCTTTAGCACCACATCCTACTGCTTTACCGCGTCTGTGATCATTGTGAGGGGCTGTCACTGGTTCTGCCTTGGCACAGAAATGATGCAGCTGCACTGTGTGCCCACAGGCTTTAGAAGATGGTCTAATTACATCCCATGTCCATCTTTAGGAGGGAAGCTGCTTCTCTGCAAGCCATGATGCTTTTTTTGTTAGCATAAGATGAAAAGTTTTTGAGATCCCCAGGCTCCCTTCTTCCTTCCTGTGTCAAGGAAGGAAGCTTTTTTGGATCAGAATCCTTCACTGCTTTGTGTCTCTGAAGAGATCCCCGGCAACATGATGAGATCCTCAACAGGGATATCATGATAATATGTATACTTAACTTGGCATGCACAGCACCGTGCTGGAAAACACACACGGTTATAGTAACCCCGCTTCATAGTGATTACAGTCTGGGTTTGAGTGCAGGAAGGTTAAGACACTTGCACAGGATCTCACGGTGAGCGATGGAGAGGGACACAGACGTGGTGTCACCAGATCCATAGCACTATCCCACATTGCCAGTTCTGTATTGGCTCTTCCAGACTTCCTGCATACTGTGTGTGTTGATCACATCCTCCCTGCTCGGCCCTCTGCCAGATGTGAAAAACCCAGAGGTGGTATACCCCAGGTCCCTTGTTTTGCTCATATCTGTCAGCTGTAGAGACAGTCTCTGATTCATACGACGGTGAAAACGAAATGCGTTCTGAATTTGACTGGCCATGAATCGGGTCTGTCTCGTGCAGCTCAGCCAGTGTTCTGTGTAGAGCAAGCATCAGGGCCAGTGTAACAGAGGGAAAACCAGGACAAATGCCTGGGGTCTGCAGGCCCGCTGTTTTTGGCCTAGAGCTGAAAGAAACGCCACCTAGCAGAAGCCTTTAGGCAGCAGCAATACTAAGAAAAATCTGCACTTGACCTGTTGGGGGATGCACGCTCACAGGCCCTGCAGCAGCCCCAGCTCATACATGGGCTTCCTATTAACAGGGAAACTCGTGTGGGTGGGACTGCTGCAAAGCCTGTGAGTCTGTCTGTCCCGCACAAGCCCCACACTAATTTTTCTTGGTATCACTGCCACCACCATCTAAAGACCTCTGCTGGGCCCAGGACGAGCCAAATGAGGACAGAAGGGGTCATGGGTGAGGGTAGGTAACAGGAGGGGAAAGACCTGGAAAGAGGCAACGAAGGAGAGGAGGATGAAGGGCAGAGATCAGGGTAGGGGAGGGGTGGGTGGGTAGAAGAAGAAGCACTTGGGAAGGTGAAAGCTCAAGGACTATGCTTTGGGGTAGGATGGAGCGGGCCAAAGAGCCATAGAGGTAAGGAGAGAGAGACCCTGGGAAGGAGTCATGAGAGGTTAGGTTAGGAGTAAAGGCTTGGGAGGGATAGGACCCAGGATAGGGCCTTGGGGCAGGAAAGCTGGAGATAGGAGGGAGAGGAAAAGGCCAAGGAGCATGTGTAAGGTTCAAAGGCTAAAGCTGGGGCAAGAAGGCTGAAGGACAGGAGATTGGAGGGGGGGGGGGGGGGAGATAGGCTTGGGTGTAGGAAGGACCCAGGAAAGCGCCATTGGTGGGGCACGGGGCACTCAAAAGCAGAAATTGAGTGTTGGGTAGGAGGGAGATGTCAAGGGGAAAGAGCATGAGGAGGAGGGAGAATCTAAGAAGGGGCCATGGGGTGAAGGAGGAGAGAGGACGGTTCTCAGCAAGGGAGGCAGCAGCTGCGGGAGAGCACCTGGGGGCGCATCAAGTATTGGAGATGGGGAGGTGCTGGGGTAGGAGGAAGAAAACCCAGGAAGGGAGCACAGGCAAGAGGAAGAGGAATGGGAGCTAGGGGGAGGGGGATGTCCCAGAATTGCCCTGCCCCTGCCTAACACCAGCCCTGGCAAGCTGATGGGACTCAGTTCCTGTTAAAGCCATTCTTTTTAAGGCACACTGTCAGATTTCATTAGAGCAGACCCTAATGGCTTTGTGAAAGTATCGCCCAATATCCTGGCAATGCTAGGAGGACTCTACAGGTCTTGAAGGAGTGACCTTTAGGTTAAAACAGTGGACTGAGGAGCAGGGAAACCAAGGTTCAAATCCCACTGACACTCCTTGTGATCTTGGGCAAGTCACTTTCTCCTGTTGCCCTCAGGCACCCACTTAGATTGTAAGCTTTTTGGGGGAGGGAAGAATTATACTGGAATTACTATGAATGCTGGAAGCCACCCTAAGCATTATTTGGAAAGGCAGGCTAAAAATCCAAATGTATTTAATTTGCCGTCAACTCTCAGGTTGGAAACAAATGAATGATGATGACTGTAAATACTTTCTCTTTTTAAAGGAACTCCGCGCCTCTCCAGGATCTCCCTCTGCCAGTACCAGAGTTGCCAGCTACAGAGATGCCACCAAAAGAAGGTGCAAGCTTCTGGTTTTGTCCTTTAAAAGTATAGCTTCCAGGTCCAGCCCTGGGACATTGTAGAGGGTAGAGAGCCTTGTGCCATGGAGGGACTCTTGCAGTGGGAGAGGGGCACTGAAGGAATTTGGTCTGTTAAGGAAACTGCTTCTGCAGCTCTCTCTGGTGATGCACCCATGGCCGTTCTCTAGCACAGTAGGACTTAGAACTAGCAATACCATCCTGAGGCCAGCAGGAGGCATCTAAGGTCTCCACAATCACCAAATCACCTCTGCTGTGCACTCACGGTGAAAGTCAGCACTCGAATTCCCTTACATGGTTGTGACTTACATAATAGGCCTGCTTTTAATGTATGTACTTTTTGACAGACTATCTTTTCTAAATAACAAACATTACAAAAGAGTTATGAACCAAGAACTATCTGTGGAAATGTGTTGAATTTAAAATGGCCAGAATATTTATTTATTTATTTTTTTTAACACCTACATTGGAGGCCTTGTTGCCTGGTTTGCTGCCGCTGACTTTTACCTCTCTTGTACTGGTAGATTGCAGCATGGATCATGGACCAGAACTGAACAGCTTTGAGCATCCAAGGTAACTTTTGTTGCTTCTGTCATGAGCGCTTCAAGTCGTTGCCCCTTTTCTTGGGTTTCGCATCCCTGCCTGTTGCAAAAATCTGGATACTAAGAGCACAACATGACTGCTGCTCCAAAGGATGAACTTCAGAATGGGGTTTAAAAAAAAAAAAAAGAAACCGGGTCAGGACTGAGAGAGAACGAGCCACCAACAAAAAAAAAAAAAAAAAGTACGAGTCAAGCATTTGGGCCATCTCAGTGGCAAGTGCCATGTACTGGCACAGAGTGACCTAGATTCCATTTCCAATCAGGCCTTTCATTCCCTGGACCACGCATGGGAAGCTGCAGAGGCTGCATTCACAGCCTCGAGGGTGCAATGCAATCTCCACTCTTTGCTCAGTGGCGACACCTGGTGGCCAGGTTTAGGGTCTGTGTTAGCAGAGTTCTGGAAGGACGCATGATTTGTGGCCTCCAGCCAAGGACTGGTGTCCAGTAAGGCTAGCTTGGAGGGGGGGTATACATATAGAGGTAGAGGCCTGTTCTGATTGAGCTGGAAGGTCAAAGAGCAGGAGGAATCTGCTGGGCGAAAAAAGAATGGACTAGAAGTACTTTTCTGCCAAAATGTTCACTTGTTATGTTTTTTCCTCTCCTGTAGTTAAGGGGGCAGTAAATCCTTGAGGGAAAGAGATTACTTTTACCCAAAGCTTGCCTCATGTTTATAAAAGAATGGTGGAGAATAGCTGAGCACTCCATGCACCTGTATTGGCTTCCCTTTTACGTGGATCGCAAGCTCACTTCCCTCCCTCCCTGCCACAAACAAAGTGAAAGGGAATGTGACTTGTGTGTTAATACACCCCCCAAATGTCTTCAGCAGGCTCCAGGGGAACAGCCTTGCAGGAGGCCTGGTGAAAGGAGCCCTGTCTGTTGCTGCCTCTGCCTACAAAGCACTATTTGCTGGACAGCCAACAACAACCCAGGTAAGTCTGGTGAATGTGTGTGTGGGGGGGGGGGGGGGGGGGGTTCTGTCCTGCGCTGGATTAAAGTTGCGGAGAGTGAAAATTGATTTAGACTGAAGCCTGTCTTCCTGCCTTGGCTACTGGCCAGTAAGAGTGATATTTGACCTCTAGAAGGGGAGAGAGGGATTACAAGAACAAATCAGTGGGCTTTACTTGTAACTCTCCTTAGTCAGAGCCTGAAGAGGTCTTCTCTCTTGTCTTACAGCTGTCAGCTTCTGCCTCAGCCATCGGTTTGTGTGTTTTATAAAGAGGTGCTGCCATAATCCACCGTGATGTGTTTGTGTCTTGTTGAGGTGTGTGAGGCTAGTCATCACAGATAGGAGAGAGGCCACGATAAAGCGAGTGAACACAGGGTATTTGGTCGGAATGATCATGGCATCCCCCTCCCGACTGTCTCAGCACAGAGACTCCATGATCAATCCGACTGAATGCCCCTCAGTACCTGCTGTTTCACCTATGCAGCTCAAAACACCCACTGGATTACTCTTAGCTCTCCTAACCATCGCCCAACTTCCCTTCAACTTTATAAAAATATCTTTCCCAGACATGCTTTACATCAGTGTTGTGCTGAGTGTAATTTTGATGGCAATCAGTACAGCAGCACCCCTATTTACATAGATCAAGAAATAGAAGTAGGGTTTTTTTAATCTTTATTTTGCCTTTGAAATGTTGTTTAAAGTATTTTAAACACTTTTTTCCATAAAAACCCCCTTGTAATTTTAAAGTTGTAAACTGGCTCCATTTTTTCGCAGGATAGGCTGATCCAGTCCTGATTTTACCCCGAGTACATGCAGCAGTCCCTGCATGCACTCGGGGTAAAACCAGGAATGGCTCTGCCTTCCTGATCCGATGGATCCCAGTTGGACTTTTACATTTTTTTTATTTTTTTTTTAATGATGATTCACCAGCGCTAGATTTTTAAAAATTCCCTTGTCCTGTATTGGTCCAGCCCGCAGGTACAGAAGACCAGACGGCGACCATGCTTGCCATACTCTTCGAAATGGGGTTCTGCGACCGACAGCTGAACCTGCGGCTCCTTAAGAAACACGGCTACAATCTGATGGAGGTGGTGACGGAGCTGATCCAAATGAACGATAACGACTGGTACACCAGCAGATACTGAGTGGGGAGCCAACGGGCCCAGGCCATGATTAAATAATTGAGCACAGTAACAGAACGACTTTTATTCTGTTGTTGAGGTTTGAAGGTCCAGAACTGTGATCTATCTCTCTCTCTCTCCCTCCTATACCGACCCTCCCTCGCCTCTTCCTTTCACACTTTGGTGAGAAATTTGGTAATTGTGTGTTCTCTGGACTTCAGCAAACATCTCAGTATCTAAATCAAAGCAAAGGGAAACAGACGCAGCCTTCCAGATGCGAAGTGTGAGGATGCCTGGAACTCTTCCCGTGCTCTCTCTTCGGGAGACTAGGTCCTGGGAACCTGGATTTTAAAATATGAGGCACCTCTGGGGATGTTTGCCCACCATTAGATATGCAAAAGGATGATCCTGTTTAAAAATTCAGTACAGAGAAAAGGAATCTACCGCCTTCCCGACCCTGATCCCCTGGGGAAAAAAAAAGATGCATGGGTTTAGGCCGAATGTGTGTTGGTTATCCATGCAAAACCTTTGCTTCTTCTAAAACAAGACCAGCAATAATCAAGATTTTTTTTCCAGCACCTTCTTTCTAAATAGGACACCACTCCTCCTCCCCTGCTTTGATTTACAAGTTGATGCTTCAAATGCATGCATGCAGCCATCTCAGGGATGGAGCGTGTCTGGCGTGTGCTTTTGATGCAGAATCTGCATGGCAACTCAACCAAGGATTTCTCCTTCCCCTCCACCACCGCTGTTGAGTAAACCAAGGGTGATAAAGTAACCCCATTCACAACAAAGCAGAGAGTCTGTAATAAAGGATATTTGAGCTCTTAGGGGTGGGGTCCTGTCCTCTGGTGTTCTTTTGAACACTTGCCCAGTCCCTCATTGATTGCTGCTGTAATCACCAGGCTACACCAGCTCCAAATGGCAGGACTGATTGCGCCTGGTCTCACCATTACACAAAGTCATAGGCCTGATAGTTCCACCCCAACTACAGCACAATAACTTGGGCTCTCTTCTGCCTTTTGCTGCCTTCACAGATAATTCTGTGGTTTTACCACTACTAGTTGGCGATGTCTATCTGTGTTCCAGCAGAGTTCTGACAAGTCTGAAATGATTGTACTGATCTCGCCTCCCATGGTTGCGGTGCCACCGTTGAATGGCTAGGGCAATCCCATAAGAGCCATGCTGGAGGGCACTGGAGCAGCTTCACCTCCCTCGGGAGGGAGCCCCGCTGATCGTACCCATGGAGATGAGCAGCCAGGGGCACCGGAAAGCAAGACAGGGGAGGCGGACAGTTGGGAGCACTGGACCAAAAGGCAATAAGAGGAGAGGGACAAAGCTTGATGTAGTAATTGAGAATGTAGATTTATACTGAGTATGTAAATAGGATTTAGCCTATGGGAGGAAAAGACACAACCGTGTATGTAGAGCACACCTTGGTGATGCTGGGGGGGAGGGGGGGGAAGCATGTCTCAGATCTTCTCTGCCAAAGCATCATCAAGGAGACCTAATAGTCCGCACTTATCCCCGCCCACCATCCTGCTTGGCTTGTGCTGTTTTGGTCCTTTATCAATGTCTTTAGACACCTGGATCCGACTTTAAATGAATCAGATTGACTACGAGCTCATACAGTCATGGCATTCACCTCCCTGGGCATCTCTGGGATTGCAGTGCCAGCTTGCCAACTTGCATAGATACTAGTGCGGTAAAACCAGGACCGATCAGACTGTCCTATGTGTCTATAAGCCATCTGTTGCCCACTAATCCTGAGTACAAGCCTCCTTTCATGTCTTTGTTATGATTTTAACTCAGATTTTTATGATAAGAATTGTGCATAAAGGTATCTCATTTTGCTTTTTAAAGTGTGAACACTGCATTGTTTCCTAAGGGTGAGATATTTCTTTTCTGTTCTGAATCGGGCCCAGGTCAGTAACCTCTAGGCTACTGTTGTTCCTGGGTTTTCTTTGCCTGCATCCAAGTGGTTTCACTTGGCTGGCAACCTGAGTGGGCAATCAAGCCAACTCGGGCATCCACGTGCATTCAGAGAGCCCGGTGCAGCCACAATACTAAGACCCATAGGTGACCTGAGATGTTTTGAAAAATGTAATATAGATGGAAATCACCTATTAATTAAGCTTAAATATTGTTGTTAAGACTGCAGATACCAATCTGGCTATATCAATAGTGTTTTCAAATTAGTCTGCTCTCTTTTTTTTTTTCTTTCTATTTTTATTAGTATAGAAATGAATTATAACAGGAAAACTCAATTGCTGAAAGCACTTTTTAAAGAAATACTTTATCAGCGTAGGAAAAAAATAATTAAAAGGTATTTAAAAAGAAAAATAGTAGAAATACAATTTTTTTTTTCACTTTTTGAAGTTTACAGCATAATGTTGAAAGTATCACTAATGGGTTCCTAGGTAGCTGTTGCTAACAGATGTGAACATTTTTCGTTTTTAAAAGTGGCTGCGGCAATAAAACAAATTCATTTACAGAATGTGGGTGCTCTGAGATTCTCTTCCTCCCCCCCCCCCCCCCCCCCCCATCTCTGCTCTCTTCACCGGAGATAGTCTCGAGCCACAAGCAATTTCAGTTTTCCAAGGTAACTCCTCTCCCCTGGGCCAAAGGCACAAAGTGTGAAAGAATTCTATAATTTACGTAAAACTATATTTTGCTGTTAGCAGGTTTTAGACTTTTTAGCACCCATGAAGAAGGATTGGTGCATTCTCTGCATGTCTTTTGTGATCCCATGGAGGAATGACTTTGTGTGGCTATAAAAATTTAAGAATATGTAAATAAAAAGAATTGAAAAATTAAAAAAAAACCAGTTTGAAAGGATGTGAAGTATGTGTGCTTTAGTATCTGGTGAATGAATTTGTTTGGAAATCGTCAGATGTATTTCATGCATTAATAAAGGCGGAAGGAAGGACAAACAATTGCCAGTATGGTTAAAAGGTGAGATGGAAGAGAGTATTTTAGCCAAAAGATCTTCCTTCAGAAAATGGAAGAAAGATTCATCTGAAGAAAATAGGAACTAGCATAAGCATTGGCAAGTTAAATGTAAACCTTGATAAGACAGGCTAAGAGAGAATTTGAAAAGAAGTTGGCCATAGAGGCAAAAAACATAATACAAACTTTTTAAAATATATCCAAACCATGAAGCTTGTAAGGGAGAAGACTGGACCATTAGATGGTCAAGGAGTTAAAGGGGCACTTAGTGAAGATAAGACCATCAAAGGAAGACTAAATGAATTCTTTGCTTCAGTGTTTACTAATGAGGATGCTGGGAAGATACCAATTCCGGAGATAGTTTTCAAGAGTGGTTATTCAGATGAACTGAACCAAATCATGGTGAATCTGGAAGATGTAGTAGGACAGATTGACAAACTCAAATCACCTGGACCAGATGATATACACCCAAAGTTCTGAAAGAACTCAAAAATGAAATTTCAGACTTATTACAAGTATGGTAATTTGTAATCTATTATCAAAATCATCCGTTGTACCTGAAGACTGGAAAGTGTCCAATGTAACCTCAGTATTTAAAAAGAGCTCCAGAGGTGGAAACTATAGACTGGTGAGCCTGATGTCAGTGCTGGCAGAAATCATGGAAACTATTTTAAAGAATAAAAACACAAACATAGATAGACATGGTTCCCTGTACGTACCTGGATCAGTCCAGACAGTGGGTTATGTCCCCAATCCAGCAGATGGAGTCAGCACAAGCTTTGAGGGGGCGTATCCATATATACTACTACCCCCTCTGCAGGAGTTCAGTATTTTCTGACTCCAGCAGATGCGAGTAGGGGAATCAGGCTTCCCCTCTTTTTCCTTCACTTTCTTGCTTGATTATGGCTTGTTGTTGTCTTTTTCTGTGGATCAAGTTTGTATCAAGTTTGTATTAAGTTTAAAAAAAAAAAAAAAAAAGGCAGAGTTCTTTCAACTTCTGGGGAGTGGCTTATCTTCCTTGTCTCTTCTCTGCGGCCTTGCTGTTTATTTCTCGTTGCAGCCAGGGGTAAGTTTGTTTTTCCTTTGTAGTTTTTTCCTTTACAGCTCAGCCCCCGGTGCCCGCGAAAGCCGGTGGAGCCGGCCTCTTCGCTCTTTACTCCCTCACCCGCGGCCATTTTACAGCTCCTCATGGGCTGCTGAGCCATTTAGGGAAAGATGTCTGGGGCGGGTCGTGTGGCCAGGAAGGCCCCCCCCGCGGCACCCTCCTCTATTTTCAGACAGCGGGCAGTGCGGGCCGACCGGGCCCCCCCGCAGCGGCGCCTTTGTGCGCGTGGCCCCCCCCCGTGGCTTTTTCTTTTCTCCTGCAGCGATCCCGATGCCGCGGCCGTCCCGCTGTGCGGCCTGCGGAGACCCGGGGTCCCGGATTTCCCGGGAGGGCATCTGTGCACGATGCCTTCCCGGGGGGGGAAGGTACCTCACAGTCCCTGACTGATTTCTCTTTTTTGCCCGGGCGGTGCGGGCCGGCCACTCCGCCATTTTTGGCGGGAACGGCGGCCATTTTACATTCTGAGCGCCCTGAGGCGCAGGCCACGAGGGGGAACGGATCCCTGGAGGCCACGAGGGAGAACGGATCCCTGGAGGACTCTACCAGCGGGGGTGTTCCCCCGATTTTGGTGCAGGAACCAAGCACCCAGAGCCAGGGAGCAGGAACCACGCCGCCCCCGAAGCGCACCCGAGCAGGCCGGGGTTCTCTCCGGAGTTTATCCTGCTCATGCATACCGCTTATCTGCAGGGGCTGGAAGCACCTGTGGGACCCCCCCCCTCCTAAGATCCCTCGGATGTCGCCCTCGACGCCGGCCCCCCCTGACCCTCCGGGAGTGGGGGCCTCCCGCCTTCCTACCCGGGTCCGATCCACGCCCGCGGCAGTGGGGGCGGTGCCAGACCCAGCGGGACATGGACTTGACCTCCCGGACGGGGGACAAGGGGACGGCACACAGGAGGGGGATGATCCGCGTACCCTACGCCTCTTCCAGAGGGAAGAGCTGGACGACCTCATCCCGCAGATCATCCAAGAATTAGATTTGGATCCGCCACCAGACCCGCCTGCCCCAGTAGCTCCCGCTGTCATCACTTCTTCAAGGAAGGGAGATCCTGTCCTGGCGGCACTCCGGCCGAGGGCTCGGGCTTTTCCCATTCATGACTCGTTTTTACAACTTCTCACCAGGGAATGGGACACCCCGGAGGCCTCCCTGAAGAGCAGCCGGGCTATGGAAAAGCTGTACCCGCTCCCCGAAGATTTTCTGGACCTCATCAAGGTCCCAAAGGTGGACTCCGCAGTGTCGGCGGTCACGAAGAGGACGACTATCCCAGTGACGGGAGGTGCGGCGTTGCGGGACACCCAGGATCGTAAGTTGGAAGTTTTCCTTAAGCGGGTTTTCGAGGTCTCCGCTCTGGGTATGCGGGCGGTGATGTGCAGTTCGCTTGCCCAGCGGGCTAGTCTCCTTTGGGTGCAACAACTCCTCACGTCTCAGAACCTGCCGTCCGATGAGGCTGCCCAGGCAGATTGGCTAGAAGCCGCAGTGGCGTATGGGGCGGACGCCTCTTACGACCTTTTTCGGGTCCTCACAAGATCCATGGTTTCGGTAGTGGCAGCACGACGACTACTGTGGCTACGCAATTGGGCGTCTGATACGTCCTCTAAGTCCAGTCTGGGCTCTCTTCCCTTCAGGGGCAAGTTCCTCTTCGGGGAGGATTTGGACCAGATCATCAAGTCCCTGGGGGAGAACGCTGTTCATCGGCTGCCGGAGGATAGGTTTCGACCATCCAGAGCGTTTTCTTCTTCTCGGACCAGAGCCAGAGCGCAACGGCGCTACAGGGGCTACAGACAGACGGGATCCCGGCCATCCGCCCCCAGGTCTCAGCCCTGGTTGCGCGCCTTCCGCGGGCATCGGCCCGCACGCACTACTCCCGGAACCGGGAACCCCTATACCAAGTCTTCACAATGATGCCAGTCTCGCCCACTCCCCTGTCCCCAGGATTGGGGACCGACTAACGTATTTCTAAGCGGAGTGGGCACGGATCACCTCGGACCAGCTGGTCCTGGATACCATAAAACACGGCTACGCATTGGAATTTGTCCGCCCCCCGCAGGGAAGGTTCATCTTTTCCCCCTGTGGCTCGGACCTCAAGAGAGGAGCGGTGCAGCTGACTCTGGACAGACTCCGGGAGATAGGCGCTACTGCGCCCGTGCCCTTCGGAGAGGTGGGCTCGGGCCACTATTCCATCTATTTCGTCGTACCAAAGAAGGACGGTTCCTTCCGGCCTATCCTAGTCCTCAAGGAAGTCAACAAATCCCTTCGAGTCGTTCGGTTCCGCATGGAAACGCTCCGGTCAGTGATTGCGGCGGTGCATCGGGGGGAGTTCCTCGCCTCCCTGGACTTAACGGAGGCCTACCTGCACATTCCCATCCGCCCGGACCACCACAGTTTCCTTCGTTTCAAAATTCTGGACCAGCATTTTCAGTTCACGGCTCTCGCGTTTGGATTGGCGCCGGCGCTGCACACCTTCACCAAGATCATGGTAGTTGTGGCGGCAGCTCTCCGGAAGGAGGGCATCCTGGTTCATCCTTATCTGGACGATTGGCTCCTCCGGGCGAAGTCATTCGATCATGGACGCTCAGCGGTGACTCGAGTAGTACGGTTTCTACATTCCCTGGGATGGGTAGTGAACTTCTCCAAGAGCTCCCTCATGCCCTCGCAACGCTTGGGTTTTTTTTGGGGGCAACTTTCGACACCCTACTGGGCAAAGTTTTTCTGCGCCAGGACAAAGCTCAATCCTTGCGGGATCACACACGACGGTTCTCTGCGTTACCAGAGCCCACCTCCTGGGACTACCTGCAACTCCTGGGAGTGATGGGGTCCACCATCGACCTTGTACCTTGGGCTTTCGCGCACCTCAGGACCTTACAGTGGGCGCTCTTCTCCCGTTGGAAACCAGTATTGCAGGACTATCAGATGATTCTCCCGCTCCCACAGAATGCCAGGGACAGTCTGGGCTGGTGGTTGGATCCGCCGAACCTGGCCCGTGGCATGTCCCTCGATCTGCCAAATTGGGTGGTGGTGACCACCTATGCCAGTCTAGCAGGCTGGGGTGCAGTCTGCGATCGAAGCGCCACGCAGGGGACGTGGTCCATGGTGGAGGCGAAGTGGTCAATCAACCGTCTGGAAACCAGAGCGGTCCGGCTAGCTCTGCGACATTTCCTCCCGCTTCTTCGGAACCGAGAAGTCAGAATCCTATCGGACAATGCTACCACCGTGGTCTACATCATCCGACAAGGAGGCACGCGCAGCCCGCAGGTCGCGCTCGAGGCGGCGCTGCTGATGCAATGGGCGGAGCGTCATCTCGTCCGGCTAGCAGCCTCGCACGTCGCCGGTGTGGACAACGTCCAGGCGGACTTCCTCAGTCGTCAACTGCTGGACCCGGAGAGTGGTCTCTCTCCGACAAAGCAATGCAACTTCTCGTCCATCGGTGGGGGGCCCCCCACTTGGATCTGATGGCGTCCGCTCTCAACGCCAAGGCTCCACGCTTCTTCAGTCGCCGGAGAGAGCGCGGAGGGAGTGGATGCCCTGGTCCTCCCGTGGCCGCCATATCTTTCTTTTCCACCATGGCCCCTGGTGGGCAGGATGCTCCGCAGAATAGAAAGCCATCAGGGGACCGTGGTTTTCGTCACCCCAGAATGGCCCAGGCGACCCTGGTTTGCGGACCTGCTACAGCTGGTGATCGACAGGCCAATCAGGCTGGGGCACCTCCCCCAGCTCCTACATCAGGGCCTGGTATTTTTCGAGCAGGCAGAATTCTTCTGTCTTGCAGCCTGGCTTTTGAGAGGCGCCGCCTCCGGCATCGGGGCTACCTGGAGGCGGTAGTATCCACGCTATTGCGGGCACGAAAGACATCGGCCTATGTTCGAGTCTGGAAGGTGTTCGAGCTGTGGTATACCAGCCAGGCCACGAGACCCGCTAAGGCTTCTGTACCTCAGATCCTTCAGTTTCTACAGGCGGGGGTGGAAAAAGGGCTCACCTATAATTCACTACGGGTTCAGGTGGCCGCCCTTGGTTCGCTGTTGAGCGATGGGGGCTCTCTTCTACAGCATCCTGACATTGCTCGTTTTCTCAAGGGTGTCAAGCATATGCGTCGTCCGTTACGGGACCCTTGTCCCTCCTGGAGTCTTAACCTTGTGCTTTGCTCCCTGTCGGGACCACCGTTCGAGCCGCTGCGCAGCGCAACGATAAAGGATCTCACTCTCAAGACTGTATTTCTTGTGACCATCTGTTCCGCTCGACGCATCTCGGAGATGCAGGCTCTGTTGTGTAGAGAGCCCTATCTCCGTTTCTCCGACTCTGGAGTTTCGCTTCGCACCGTTCCCTCCTTCCTTCCGAAGGTGGTTTCTGCATTCCATGTGAACCAGACGGTGGAGTTGCTGTCCTTCTCTTCCTCAGAGCCGAAGTCTCTCCGTCTCTTGAATGTCAAGCGCACTCTGCGCCTCTATCTGGAGGCTACAAATGAGTTCCGGACCTCTGACCATCTCTTTGTACTCTGGGCCGGTCCTAAGAAGGGGTCTCAGGCCTCGAAGACTACCATTGCCAGATGGCTGAAGGCCGGCATTGCTGCTTCTTACATTGGGGCGGGTCGGACTCCCCCACCCGGAATCGTAGCGCATTCTACACGTTCTCAGGCGGCTTCCTGGGCGGAGGTTCGCTCGGTATCCTCGCAGGAAATTTGTAGGGCAGCCACCTGGAAATCGTTACACACGTTCTCGAGGCACTATCGTCTGCACCTCGCCTCTTCGGTCTCTGGACACTTTGGCGAGCAGGTTCTCCGAGCAGGCCTCGCAGGACCCCACCCAATTTAGGGAAGCTTGGGTACATCCCACTGTCTGGACTGATCCAGGTACGTACAGGGAAAAGAAAATTATTATTTACCTGCTAATTTTCGTTCCTGTAGTACCATGGATCAGTCCAGACACCCACCGCGTTTGGGTTCTTGATCCTGCTCAGCTCTGCGCTGCTTCTTGCTCGCAGTGTTCTGTGTCTTCACAGTTGTTTCTTTTCGCTGTTTTTCACAGCTCCCTACAAGTTGATAGGATGTTTGCAGTTACTTGTTGCGGTTACAATTGTTTTCATTATCTGTTTCCACAAACTTGATCCTTCGGGGGTTTCTACTCGGGCTTTGATATACTCGATACTGAACTCCTGCAGAGGGGGTAGTAGTATATATGGATACGCCCCCTCAAAGCTTGTGCTGACTCCATCTGCTGGATTGGGGACATAACCCACTGTCTGGACTGATCCATGGTACTACAGGAACGAAAATTAGCAGGTAAATAATAATTTTCTTTTTAATAGGACACAGCCAGCATTGATTTACCCAAGGGAACTCTTGCCTCACAAATCTACATTTTATTGACGTGGTCAATAAACATGTGGATAAAGGTGAACCGGTAGATGTAGTGTATTTGGATTTTCAGAAGTCCTTTGACAAAGTCCCTCATGAGAGGCTTCTAAGAAAACTAAAAAGTCATGGGATAGGGGGTGATAACTGTAAGTGGTGGCCGTGAGGGGTATATTATGTATTATGTCATAGAACATGCATAAACAATATTGCAAAAGCAAAACTTTGTTACTAAATGTTGCTAATGTATGGATAATGAATCAGCAAAAATAAGTAATATCAAAAACGAATGCAGTATCACAGAAAGCCTTACATAAATCAATATAGGTAAATAGGATTATGTTAATACAGACAGAAATAAAGATAAAATATTATACAAAGGAAACTTCCCTCATAAGTCTTCCTTCTACAAGCCAGTGTCCTGGAAAACCTGGAAAACTGCAAGTCTGGGGACCCCAGAAAGAACCAGTTGTTTCGCTGTTTGCTCTTTTTGGATCATCAAAAGAAAATGGGCAAATGCAATTCCTTACAGATCTTATTTTTCTGACCTAACTTTAGAGTCTGCAAGCATTGATACTCTGCTTGTACTTTAACAAAAGATTTACAACCAGCTTGTTAGGAAGAAATTTTCATACTAGTCTTTGATCTTCCCAGTTGTTAAGAGATACCAGATGTCTTATGAGGTTATCTTAACTCTCTATCAGCTGATTGGTACCAGGGAGTCTGAGGAATGAAGGGGGAAACAAAGACGGTGATAGTGTCATTACAATCCTTGTACTTAAATTATAGGTTTTATATATATAGATATAGATATATATCCACAATCGTCAATCGTTGGGGCTTGTTCTGATTCATCTCTCTTTGTGTTTCTATCTAATAGAATATTCCAAGTCAAACTGGGCAACCATATATCTGATACTTGCCAGTGTGATACAGGTGTCCCTCAAGCTCAGCCCTCTCAGCAGCACTATTCAATATTTACATGCTCTCACTGTGTAAATTACTGATGAATCTAGGAATAACTTTTTTCTTGTATGCTAATGACTTACAGTTTTACATCCCACTCTTCAGATCATTCCCTGTACGTACCTGGATCAGTCCAGACCATGGGTTGAGCCTCCTGTCCAGCAGATGGAGACAGGCCAAAACTGAAAGGGTATCCTACATCAGGACAGAGCCTACCCTGCAGCCCTTTAGTATTTGTCTGTCTCCAGCAGATGCAACAGCTCACCCTGCGGTTCCCAGTTTCTTTTGCTTAGCCCCTGTTTTTTGGGGCTTGCTTTCTTCTCTAAACTTATTGGATCAAGCAAGTATTTTTTATCTATCTTTAAAAAAAAAAAAAAAGTTTTTGGACTCTGTTGATTTCCATACAGGAGACAGTTTCTGTCTCCTCATTCTTGGGGGGGGGGCCTAGGGGGGCTTTGCCCCTTGTGTAATATAGCCTAGGCTCCCTATCCCCTGTGATCCTCCGCTGTGGGATGAAATTGGTGGTGCCAGTCACTCCCCCTGTACAGCCTCTCTATCTCTTTTCTACCGGGATGCTTATTCCCCTGAGCTGCCTGCAGGGGCATGTTTTCCTCTGCACTGTCTTAAGTTAATAAAAGTAATAAGAAGAATAAGAATAAAAGTGAAACTAAAAACTTGGCAGCCTTTTGTGAGAGTTGGGAGCATGCAGAGTTCAATCTCCTGCCTCCGCTCCCTCAGCCCCAGCTGCCCAGCTGATTTTAATTACTGCTCCTCCACTGCATCGGGGTCATGCCGCGCGCTCCTCTCTGCCTTGCCTGCGAGGATTCTTCGCTCCATCTCTCTAGAGAAGGGCTCTGCTCTAAGTGTTTGCCAGGGGGAGGAGGGTCCCGTCCCTCCGCGGCTGCAATCTCCTCCAGAACCCGAGCAAGGCCACACAAGAGGATGGCCGTACCGTTCCCGGGCCGACAAATCGCAGGAACGGCGGGAATTTTGGGTTTCTCAACTGCTCCTATTTCGGGGCAGCAGGACTCACAGGACCCGGAGTTTTTTGAGTGTCTCCCCCCCCCCCCCCCCCCCCCCCCCCGATTTGAGCCTCGTGCAGTCTCCGGATGCAGGTCCTGACACCCCCCCCCCCCCCGGGAGGTTCCAGATCTTGTTTTTCTTCAGAATTTGTGCTCTTAATGCACAAATCCTATTTAGCCAGCTTGCAAGAGGAATCGGACCCCCTCCTTGGCCCCCCTATTCCTAAACTTTCTTGAATTGCCGTCCTGTCCGCTCCTGAGGTTCCAGATGCGCAGGGGTCTATTCGGGTGCGGGTGGTCCCTGGGCCCCCCCACCCCCCCCCCCCCCCCCCCCCCGGATCCCCCCGCTCCCTTGACTGTCCCGGACCCGGATTTTGCTGAAACTCCTCCCCCGAGTTCTGTGCACCTTTCCCTTCCATCCAATGCATAGGCTGATGCTCCTTCGGGAATGGGAGGCCCCCAATTTGGGTCTATGTGTCGGGAGGGCCATGGAGAAGCTCTATCCTCTCCCGGAAGAGTGCTTAGACATGCTGAAAATTCCCAAGGTGGATTCTTCTGTGACGGCAGTCACTAAGCACACCACCATCCTGGTGGTGGTTGCTACAGCCTTGAGGGATGTTCAAGACCGCAAGCTGGAATTCCATCTCAAGCGCATCTTTGAAGTCTTGGCCTTGAGGGTTCGGGAGACGATCTGCAGCAGTCTCATGCAGTGGGCAAGCCTTAGGTGGGTCCAACAATTGCTCAGCACCCAGGACTCCCAACTGCAGAGGCAGAGCAGGCTGAAAGGTTGGAAGACACTATAGCGTATGGGGCGGATGCTCTTTACGACTTGTTCCGGGTCCAAGCGAAAGCAATGGCTTCGGCGGTCTCATCCAGACGGCTTTTCTGGCTCCATAATTGGGCGGCTGACTCGTCTTCCAAGGCACAGCTGGGCACACTCCCTTTTAAAGGTAAGTTGCTTTTTGGCGAGGACCTGGAGCAGCTTATTAAATCCTTGGGTGAGAACAAGGTTCATAAGTTACCTGAGGACCACCCGAAACAGTCGAGAACGTTTTTCTCTACATGCTCCCGCTTCTGGGGTCAGCGGAGATATAACCCCAGGGCAAGAGGCGCCTTCTCTAGGGGAAATTCCTCCAGGTCTCAGTCCTGGTCTTTCGAGGCTGTCGTGCCTTCTGGGATGGTAATTCACAACGCCCCGTGGCCAAGTCCACCTCCCAATGAGATTCTGCCGGCCCAGCCCTCCGTTCCCAACTTAGGTGGTCGTCTATCTCTGTTCTTGAAGGAATGGGCCAAAATTACGTCGGACCAGTGGGTCCTCGAGATAATCGAAAGAGGCTACGCCTTAGAATTTGCTCGAGACCTGCCGGACCTGTACATAGTCTTTCCGTGCGGACATCGGAAGTGGGTCACTGTGTGTCAGACTCTCGCCAGACTCCAGGGGCTGGGAGCTATAGTCCCGGTCCCGGAGAAAGAACAAGGCGCTGGCCAGTATTCGATTTACTTCGTGGTTCTGAAAAAGGATGACTCCTTCCATACCATCTTGGATCTCAAGAGAGTCAACCGAGCCCTCAAAGTGCCCTACTTTCGAATGGAAACCCTGCGGGCAGTTATAGCGGCTGTTCATCCCGGAGAATTTCTGGCCTCTCTTGACCTGATGGAGCCCTACCTGCACATACTGATTCGTGCCGAACATCAGAGGTATCTACGATTCCACATTTTGGGTCAACATTTTCAGTTCCAGGCTCTGCCCTTCGGTCTCGCCACAGCACCATGCATGTTTACCAAGGTGATGGTGGTAGTGGTGGCCGCCCTCCGGAGGGACGGAGTCCTAGTCCACCGCACCTGGACGATTGACTAGTACGGGCCAAGTTGGAGACCCTATGCCAGCTGGCAGTGGACCGCGTCCTTGCTCTTCTCTCGTCCCTGGGATGGATAGTCAATTTTTCCAAGAGCAATCTCCGTCCTTCCCTGGTCTTAGAATTCCTGGGGGCTCAGTTCGATACTCGAGTAGGCAAGGTTTTCCTGCTGGACTCTCGAGCGTTCAAGCTGATGGATCAAGTCCGAAACTTCCTTTCCGTGCCTCTTCCCATGGCGTGGGGCTACCTACAGGTTCTGGGGATCATGGCTTCCACTATCGACTTGGTCCCCTAGGCTTTTGCGCATATGCGTCCCTTACAGAAAGCTTTGCTATCCCGTTGGAAACCAGTGTTGGAACAGTTTCAGACGCCGCTCCCGCTCTCCAACTCTACCATCAGTGACATACAATGGTAGCTATCGCTCAAGCACCTTCTAAGGGGAATTTCTCTTCAGACTCCACAGTGGATTGTAGTCACGATGGACGCCAGCCTCTCCGGATGGGGAGAGGTCTGCCAGTCACAGGCCACACAGGGATACTGGTCCCCAGCCCAATCCCGCTGGCACATCAATCGCCTGGAGGCTTGAGCGGTTCGTCTGACCCTCAAAGCGTTTCTCCCGTTGCTTCGCCGAAGAGCAGTTCAGGTGCGCTCTGACAACTCTACCACAGTGGCGTATATCAATCGCCAGGGGGGCACCAGGAGTCGCCTGGTGGCCCTTGAGGCCAGTCAGCTCTTCGCGTGGGCAGAGCACCATCTAGTGTGCCTAGCAGCTTCTCACATTGCGGGCAAGGAGAATGTTCAAGCCGATTTCTTGAGTCGTCAGCGTCTCGATCCAGGCGAGTGGGAGTTGTCCGAAGCAATGGATCTGATTGTCCATAGGTGGGGTCCCCCACACCTGGACCTGATGGCAACCTTGGACAATGCCAAAGCTCCCAGGTTTTTCAGCCACTGGAGGGAGCACTGCTCGGAGGGAGTAGATGCTCTAGTCCTTCCCTGGCCGTGCAACGTCCTTCTGTACGTGTTCCCTCCTTGGCCCCTGGTGGGAAAAGTACTCATAAGGATAGAGCTCCACAGAGGTCCGGTCATTCTCGTAGCTCCCGAGTGGCCTCGCAGGCCATGGTTCGCAGGTCTAGTAAACCTGTCGAGGGACAGCCCTCTTCGTCTCGGTCATTTTCAGTACCTGCTCTGGCAGGGTCCCGTATTTTTCAACCAGGCGGATCGCTTCTGTCTAGCGGCCTGGCTTTTGAACGGCGGAGACTGAGGAAGAAGGGATATAGGGAGGACGTCATCTCCACTATTCTGCGTGCTCGCAAGATTTCTACTTCCCTCGCCTATGTCCAAGTTTGGAAGGTTTTCGAGCTTGTCTGCATGGAATCGGGTGACTCAGTACATTCGGTCCCGCTTTCGCTGGTTCTTTCCTTTCTCCAGCGTGGTCTCTCGAAGGGCCTACCTTTTGGCTCGCTCCGGATACAGGTTTCTGCCCTCGGCTCTCTCTTGGGAAGTCTTGAAGGTTATGCGGTTGCGTCTCATCCAGATATTGTCCATTTGCTCAAGGGAGTTAAACATTTGAAGCTGCCGCTGCGTTCCACTTGTCCTTCGTGAAGCCTTAACTTGGTCCTCCAGGCTCTCTGCCTTGCTCCCTTCGGGCCTCTCCACCGCTCTTCTCTCAAGGATTTAACACTTAAGGCGATGTTTTTGGTCTCTATTTGCTCCACCAGACGGGTGTCGGAGATTCAAGCGTTGTCTTGCCGGGAGCCCTTCCTACGTTTTTCGGACTCTGGGGTCTCTCTTAAGACTCTATCGTCTTTCTTGCCGAAAGTTGTTTCTGCCTTTCATGTCAATCAGTCAGTGGAGCTCTCCATGTTCTGTCCCGCGGATATTGCGAGTACGGTTGGGGATGATCTATGCCATCTGGATGTGAAGCGCGTTCTCATGCGTTATCTTCAGGTAACCAATGAATTCAGAGTTTCGGATCATCTCTTTGTCTTATGGAGTGGGCCCAACCGGGGCAAACAGGCCTCTAAGACTAAGATTTCTCGCTGGCTGAAGGAGGCGATCGCGTCAGCCTATATCTGTCAGGGCCGGGCGGTCCCGGAGGGTCTGAATGCTCATTCCTTGCGTTCTCAAGCAACTTCTTGGGCATAGAGTCAGTCTGTCTTCCAGCAGGAGATATGCAGGGCAGCTACGTGGAAGTCTCTGCATACGTTTGCTTGGCATTACCGCCTTGATGTTCAGGCGCCAGTCTTTGGTTCCTTTGGTCAGCAGGTGCTTCGAGCGGGACTGTCTCGGTCCCACCCTGTTTAGGGAAGCTCTGGTACATCCCATGGTCTGGACTGATCCGGGTACGTACAGGGAAAGGAAAATTAGTTCTTACCTGTTAATTTTCGTTCCTGTAGTACCACGGATCAGTCCAGACACCCTTCCCTTTACTTTCTACTCTCTGC
Organism: Rhinatrema bivittatum; assembly: GCF_901001135.1. NCBI lineage: Eukaryota > Metazoa > Chordata > Amphibia > Gymnophiona > Rhinatrematidae > Rhinatrema > Rhinatrema bivittatum. The sequence goes on from NC_042626.1 coordinate 53,461,119, forward strand.
TCGAACCTTCTTTCCTCTCTCTGCAGGATTCCGAATTATTTTTTTCTGTGATGATACTCAAGAGGCACTGGAAGCATCTATTTGATGACCATGGACATTAATGCAAGAGCATCCATCTACAGAGTCCAGTCAATGTTTGCGCTTGTTCAAATGTTTTTAGCTCTCTTGTTGTTTGCTCGAGTTCTCGTGTTACTTGCTTGATTCCTTACTGTTTATCTTCATGTTTTCTGCTTTGACAATGGTTATACTGAAGGGTTGCAGAGTAGGCTCTGTCCTGATATAGGATACCCTTTCAGTTTTGATCTGTCTCCATCTGCTGGAAAGGAGGCTCAACCCATGGTCTGGACTGATCCGTGGTACTACAGGAACGAAAATTAACAGGTAAGAACTTATATTCCTTTTGTAAACACAGCTTTGATACTCTCTACCTATATGAAAGCAATACACAAATACTATCACAATTTAAACTGACATTAAATCCTAAAAAGACAAATCATTTGGCTGAGGAGAAACTCATTGACAGTTAAACCACCTGCCCTAGCCCTTGATAATTTTCAAATTAATCCCTCAAATCAAGTACAGGATTTAGGTGTAGAGCTAGATGAGAACATCACAATGAAAATGCACATCAGTAAATTAATTAATACAGGTTACGCCAAGTTGCGTATATTACATCGGTTTTAAACCATTATTAACTTTTGTGGACTTCTGTACTGTATTGCAAACTCTAATCTTCTCAAGCCTTGACTACTGTGACTCCTTACTCCTAGATCTTCCAGCAAATCACTTAAAACCACTACAACCATTACAAAATGCTGAAGCAAGACTATTATTAGGATCTAGGAAATATGATCACATTACACCCTCGCTGATGTCACTGCATTGGTTACCAATACAATCCAGAACCTACTATAAAGAATTAACAATAATATTCAACATCATTCACTCCCATAACACCGATTTATTAGGAGTGACATTACAACCTTACAATCCTCAGTGAACACTAAGATCTCAAAATAAAGGACTATTGACTTCCCACAATATGGTGCACACATCTGACGCAAATAAAAGATTGTTTTACATCGCGTGTCTAAAGCTCTAGAATTCTCTGCCTGAGACGTTATGTTTTTTACCAGACAGAAAAAAAATGTAAACGTGAATTGAAAACATGGCTATTCAAAACCGTATATAATTTAACGTAAAAACATCAGAATATACAGAACTACAAAGACAACAAGGACAAAAGATAATGAATCATGAAGAATAAATCAAACGAGAATGCAAGTTTCTCAAAACAACTCACTGAATAAGACGTAAAAACTATCACTTTGTTTTAATTATCCATACTCTTTGTCTTATGTACTAGATCAATTTTAATATATACAACCTCTGTAACCAATCTTTGTTTGTTGATTTACAGCTATAAATGTCACTTTGTAAACCTTTATCATCAGTGCATGGAAAGATTTTATATAAAATGTCTAAATAATCTTGTTATATATTAGGAGGTTCAGTATCAACCAGGAAAAAGATCTGGATGTCATAGTTGATATTACATTGAAATCGTCTGCTCAGTATGTCTAGCGGTCAAAAAAAGCAAACCAAATGTTAGGAATTGTTAGTAAGGGAATAGCATATAAAACGGATGATCTCTTAATGCCTCTGTATCACTCCATAGTGAGATTGCATCTTGAACACTGTGTACAATTCTGGTCGCCGCATCTCAAAAAAGATATGCACTGGAGAAACTACAGAGAAGAGTAGAGATGTGAATCGGAACCGGTATCTGTTCGGATTCCGGTTCTGATTCACATCGTGAAATTTTTATCTTGCAGTCCGATCGGGTTTTTTTTTATCGGCTGCGCCTGAGCCGATAACCAAAAAATACAGCCGACTCTTTAAAATTAGTTTGTTAATATCACCTCACCCTCCAGACCCCCCCCAAAAAAATTTTTAAATACCTGGTGGTTCAGTGGGGGGTCCCGGGAGCATTCTCCCGCGCTCGGGCCGTCGGCTGCCAGTAAACAAAATGGTGCCGATGGCCCTTTGCCCTTAGCATGTGACAGGGTATCCGTGCCATTGGCTGGTCCCTGTCACATGGTAGGAGCAATGGACGGCTGGTGCCATCTTTAAAAATGGCGTGGGCCATCCAGTGCACCTACCATGTGACAGGGGCCGACCAATGGCACCGATAGCCCCTGTCACATGGTAAGAGCAAAGGGCCATTGGCGCCATTTTGATTAGTGGCAGCTGACAGCCCAAGCGCTGGAGAATGCTCCCGGGACCCCCGCTGGACCACCAGGTATTTAAAAATTTGGGGGGGTGTCCGGAGGGTGGGGGGATACTAACAAACTAATTTTAAAGGGTCAGGTTGTGTTTTTAGGTTGTGTCCTTTCTTCCCGCCCCCCTTCCACCCCATAACGATAAGAAAACCCACTAAATTAATCGTGGGGTTTCCTATCGCTATCGGGGACTCCCCGATATCTGACGATATTGAAAATATCGGACGATATTTTCAATCGTCAGATAAACGATTCACATCCCTAGAAAAGAGTGACCAAAATGATAAAGGGCCTGGTAAAGCTCCCCTATGAGGAAAGGCTAAAAAGATTAGGGCTGTTTAGCTTGGAGAAGAAGAGATGGCTGAAGGCAGATATAATAGAGGTCTACAAAACACGAAAGGACTTGAATGGGTAAAAGTGAATCATTTATTTACTCTTTTGGATAATAGAAGGACTAGGGGACATTCCATGAAGCTAGCAAGTATCTCATCTGCACGCCTACTTTTCTTTCTCAACACTTCTCACATTTTTCTCAAAGTAAATGATATCATTCTGGTAGTTACACTTCTGATGTGCTCTGGATTCCTCTGGGTTATAATCCATAACAGACTCAGTCATATGATGGAAGGAAACTTCTTCTTTATCCCCCTGTGCCTCCCTCTCTTCAGGGATGATTTCTTCTAGCTTATAGTTAATTTATTTAGTTTCAGAAATTAGCATTTCTTCCTGATCCTTTCTTACATCAATTTTCTGATCCTCTATAAGAGCAGGTGTCTGTTGAGAAGAAACTGCTCCCTTCTCTGAGGTAACATCGGCTTTCTCATGGTCCTCCATGTTCTGATCTGGTATAATAGCGAGCTGTGTTCGTGAGCAGAATGCTGACTCGTGAACTAATACTGGAGCTCCCCTGAAACAGAAATCCTTCAAAATGCAGACCCAGCGTTTTGTTACATCATATTTGCAGAGATAAGTACTTATTCACATTTTGCATGTTTGGCATGATAAGCAGTTCAAGTGGGCTGTTATAAATAGTATAAAGCGATTCCTTGCGTAATTGCCATTGACGAAGATTTAATGGATAGAAGCTGCTTAGAGTGTTTTTGCTTCTGCTGCAGAAGTCACAAGATCTGATGGGCGTATAATGACACAGACCTTTGATGTATGTTTGCAATGTATAAATCAAACATTTTCAGTGAGAGAGACTGATGATTATAACATTCACACACTCTCTGATTGCCTTTCATAAAGCGAACGTATCTTTAAGATGGTCTCACTCTGATTTGTTAGGGCCCTATACATAGGGGAATTTTAAAAGCTGGAGCGTCCATCAAATAGGGAAGGTGCGAATATATTGGGCCGGCGTGCGCCGAGCAGAATTTAAAAGCCGCCTGGATTCACGCGTACAGGTCACTGCGCACACAAATAAAACATTTCCAAAAAGGGGGCATGGGTGTGATCTGGGCAGGCCATGGCCGAGAGAAGAGCCCATAAATCAGGGCGGCTCAAGGCAATCTGCTGCCTGAAGCGAGGAATGAGATGGTGTCTCCCCCCCCCCCCCCCATCTCCCTTTTCCACACACATAGACACTCAATCACTTCTCTCCCTCTTCCATACACACATGCATTCTCGATGTCTCTTCTCACCTCGATTCTCATTAGCCTCAGGAGTCTCCTCTTTCCCCAGGCCCGCAAAATTCTGCAGACTTCATATTGATCAAAATAACACAATATACATGACAGTCTTTAAGTAATTACATTTTACATTAATACAGAAAAAAGTTGTATTACTTAAAGATGCAGAATTTTAAATATTTGGAACAGAATTTCCCTAGAAGTTCACTGTAAGATTGTCCCTTCCATTCTCTCTTCCTACTCCCCTGACCACTTTGCCCTCTCAGGCCCCAACACCTCCACCTGCCAGTATCTCTCTCCCCTCTACCTGTAGGCTCAACCCCTTCCACTCTATCTCTACTCCCAGAGTTTGGCCCCTCACACTGCTCTCTCTATCCCTCTCTCTCACACACATACAAGCTCCCTCTCTAGTGCACATACACCCCCCCGCCCAATACACGCTCCCTCACTCTCTCGCGCACACACACACATCCCGTCATTCAGGGTTTTTCTCTCACATACACATTTCCTCCTATAGGGTCCCTCTCTCTCTCTTGCAAACACATCCTCACACAGGCTACATATGTCTCTCTCTCTTATACACCCCTTCACACAGGCACTCTCTCACACATACACAATCCCTTCACATAGGCTCCCTCTCACACATACACAATCCCTTCACACAGGCTCCCTCTCTCACAAACAAACAAGTCCCTTGACATACCCTCAATCCCTTTTTCACACACACCAGCTCCCAGTCTCTCACATACATCCACAGTCCTTCACAATGTCCTCACATAGGCTCCCTCTCTCTGGTATCCACACTCAAGCACCTTCACACATGCTCTCTACCCCCCCCCCCCCCCCCCAAGCACCCTTACACATGCTTTCTCACACACACACACCCCCCCGGCTCACAATCTGTCACACACATACATGCATACACACATCTGTCTAAACACACTCTCCCTGGGGCCTTCATCTTCACCACAAGTGGGACCTGTTCCGCTTGCAGCACACCGGAGCCTTCATCTTCGCTGTGAGCAGAGCTTGCACACCACCTGGAGCTGACTGATGGCGTACTAGCCCAATCAGAGCCAGCCAAGGAGGGGCACGGGAAGGAGAAGGATTAACGCGTGTTCTAGCATCACTGAGGAACAGTCCAAAAGGAAAGGGGGCATGGATGTCTTAAAAAGGAGGTGCCAATCAGCTGGGCCCATCCTGTCGTTCCTGTCTCTTTCAACAAAAAAAAAAAAGACACCTTACCTCCAGGCTTATGCCGAGGTCTGACGGGACCTTTTCCTAGTGAATCCATGCTGCCTCGGGTCCAGCAATCCTCCCGAATGTAGCTAGTTCACTATTCTTTCCTTCAGTAGAATCTCCATTAATCTTCACACCACTGAGGTGAGGCTAACCGGCCTGTAGTTTCCAGCCTCCTCTCTGCTCCACTCTTCTGAAGCGGGACCACCACCACTCTTCTCCAATCACTCAGCACCACTCCCTTTTCCAAGGATCTATTGAACAGGTCACGCAGCGGACCCGCCAGCAGAGAAGGTATTCTCCAGTCTACGTCCAGCAGATTAAAATCTCCAGCAATCAAAACTTCTCCCTTCTTTCCCACCTTTTGGAGTGCTTCAACCAGATCTCTGTCTAGTTCTTCCATTTGAGTAGAAGGCCTGTACAACACTCCAGTAAAAATAGATGACCATCATCTTTTTTTAAAACGACATATAATGCTTCATCTTTACTCCACATTCTTTGCAGTTCAGTTGCCTGGATATTGTTTTTGACATAAAGACTTACTCCTCCCCCATTTTCTGTCCTTTCTGTCCTTCCTTAACAAGTTATAGCCTAGTTTGGCCATATTCCAATCATGCAAATCCGTGATCCATGTCTCCATAACAGCAACATTGTCTAAATCTGCCTCCACCATTAGGGCTTGCAGGTCTGGGATTTTATTGTCCAGACTACGAGCATTTGTGCTCATAGCTTTCCAGCTTCTCTCCTTCAGGTTACTGCTCTTCTTGGACTTCTTTACTGTCTTATTCAGCTGACTTTTGTTATCCCCTTCACCAATTTCCTTGACATTCGGACGAGTGACATTCCAATTTCCTTCTGCCACCCCTGTCGTCTAGTTTCAATGCCTTTTGGCATAGCATTTGAATTTATCTCGTAGGATTATTTTTTCTGCTTCAGCCATCTTTGACATAGAACCTTTTACTGTTCCATACATGACTCCAGCCTCCAATATATCCAAATCTTTGTTGCCAGAGGATGTGGTTAGTGTAGCTGGGTTCAAAAAAGGTTTGGATAAGTTCTTGGAGGAGAAGTCCATTAACGGCTATTAATCAAGTTTCCTTAGGGAATAGCCACAGCTATTAATTGCATCAGTAGCATGGGATCTTCTTAGTGTTTGGGTAATTGCCAGGTTCTTGTGGCCTGGTTTGGCCTCTGTTGGAAACAGGATGCGGGGCTTGATGGACCCTTGGTCTGACCCAGCATGACAATTTCTTATGTTCTTACACCAAGTTTTGAGCCAAGCCTTGACGTTATCTATATGGCTTAGACTCTCCCCTTTCCATGAACAGGTAACACTTCTGTAAAGGCAATAGACTTCACCATGTGACTAATCTGCTTCACCAGAGTCTGGAAATCCCTCTGTATCACTTGGATGTTGTTTCTTGCAAGGTCTTTGGTTCCCAGATGGATGATATCTACTTCAGAGTCCTTACTTTCTTCTTTGATTGTATTGACTATCTGAATAGCATTTCTACCAGCTGATGATCCAGGAAGGCTTTTATCTATAGTGTTTCCCTCGAAGAGTTCCCATATTAGTGCCTCTGATGATTGAGTCACCCAGCACAATGAGCTTATTCTTATGTTTTTCTATCTGGTGATGATCTGGTCATGACCATTGTAGGATTTTCTCTTCTACTACTGCACCCCACCTCCTCCTCACGTGCAGGCTTCCTATTTAGAATGAAAGCACATGCTCTTGAGCAGGAGGTATAACGTCAGGGATGAGGGGCATTTGCTCACTCTGTCAGCAGGGTCCAGAGAGAGAAAAGGGGGAAGGCACACATGGGCCTGGACCTGAGTCCTGGGCCCTGTGTCATTCACTATAGCTGCTTCCCCTGCACACCCATCACTGCTATTTGTACATATTCTGTTGACTGTTTCCTGCTGGTGATCTAAGCCACATACCCGCAAAGATGATGGATATTAGTAGCATTATGATCCTTAGCTGCCGATTTCTCTGAATGAAATGATAGTTTGGGGATGAGAGGGCAGGGGTTTACTGCTTCTTGTTTTGATGTGCTGCTGAAAATGTAATCAACAAGGAAGTTTGAAAAGGATATACACGTCTGGCCCTGTGTGCCACGGAAGTATAAATGTTGTTATTCTAAGATAAGTAGTGTAAAGTGGAGATTTTCCCCTTATGAGAAGTAGGCAAATATTGCAAAGGTTTCATTGAAGTAAAATATAAGAACATAAGACTTGCCTTACCGGTATCAGACAAGGGTCTATCAAGCCCATTATCCTGTTTCCAACAGTGGCCAATCCAGGTCACAAGTACCTGGCAGGATCCCAAGGGGTAGATATAGTCCAAGCTGCTTATCCCAAGAATAAGCAGTGAATTTCTGCAACTCTCCCTTGATAATTATTAGTGGACTTTTCCTCCAGGAACTTTTTCAAACGCGGCTACACAAATGGCTTTCACCACATCCTCTGACAACAAATTCCAGAGCTTAATTATGCACTGAGTAAAAAAAAATATTTTCTCTTATTAGTTTTAAATGTACTACCTAGTAACTTCATTGAGCGGCCCCTGGTCTTTGTACTTTTCGAAAGAGTAAATAACTGATTAACATGTACTCATTCCATTGCACTCGTTATAGACACCTCTATCATATCTCCCCTTGGCTGTCTCTTTCAGCTGAAGAGTCCTAACCTCTTTAGCCTTTCCTCATAAGGGAATCGTTCCATCCCCTTTATAATTTTGGTCACCCTTTTCTATACCTTTTCTTATTCTGTTTTGTTTTTTGTTTTTTTTGAGATGTAATGATCAGAACTGCACACAATACTCAAGATGAGGTCGCACCATGGAGCGATACAGAGGCATTATGATATTCTCTGTTTTATTCTCCATTCCTTTCCTAATAATCCCTAGCATTCTGTTTGCTTTCTTGGCCGCTGCTGCATGCTGAGCAGAAAATTTCAATGTAATTTCAGTGATGGTGCCGAGATCCTTTTCCTGAGTAATACCTCCTAATGTGGAACCTTACATTGTGGAGCTATGATTGGGATTTCTCTTCCCTAAATAACCCAAATTATAGCTACACAAGTAAAGTGAGAAAGTTCCAGTGCCTAAAGACCATCTTTTGGTCAGAGTGTGTTGTGAACACTTTTTCACAGCCTACCTGTTACAGCCCGTTTGGGCTTGGTTTAAGGAGAAGATTATAAAACCCCTAACTATACTTGGTGTGGGGCTCCTCCAGGGGTTCAGATCTAAACTGAGGATGTAGCGGGAACCCTCTCCCAGGGGTTACAACAGGGGCGAAGCAGGGGTTCAGGCCGAGATTCTCACCCAGAGTCTCAGGAAGACTGAAAGGCTTTCTAATGTTTGTTTTGAAGATTGGAAGAAACCTGCACTTATTTATTTATTTATTTAAAGGTATTTATATACCGCTTTTTAAAATAAAATTTTATCAAAACGGTTTACAATAGTTTAAAATAAAATGAAAAATAAAATACAAGTTAATTAAATAAAATACATAAATTTAGTTAAATAGCTAGGTAATTACTAGCTTAAAATAAAATTCTTAATTAAAAATGAAACAATAATAATAATGGAAGCGTGCCATGGTAAACAGAATAGGAGAGCAAAAAGTCGAGGGGGGGGGGAAGAAGTGGTGAGTTATCAGATAAATATATCCCAGAAAATGAAGGGAATGAAAAAAAGATTGAGTGAAAATTGAGGTAATATGTGTCAGGTGAGCAGAATTGGGGTAATATGAGTCAGATGGACGAGGTTGAAGAGGTGGGAACTTCAGATTTGTTGACAGTATACTTAGAGGAGTTATTAAATGCATGTTGAAAAAAGTAAGTTTTCAGAGCTTTTTTGAATTGGTGAGGGTTTGACATTAGACGGAGAGGGTTGGGTAAAGAGTTCCAAAGAGATGGTCCTGCAACTGAAAATGCTCTTTTTCTGGTTATGTCTAATCTGGCCTGTCGTGGGGATGGAATGTCTAGGAGATTTTGAGTGAGTGATCTTAGATGTCGGGTGGGTTTGTAGATACGAAGTAAGGTGCATAGCCAGGTGGAGGAAGAATTGTAGATTAAGCTGTGAATGATTGAGAGTATTTTGTACTTTATCCTGTATTTTATGGGTAGCCAGTGAAAAGATTGTAAAATAGGAGTTATATGATTGCGAGTAGGGGTACCAGATAATAAGCGAGCTGCACTATTTTGGACTAGTTGTAATGGGTGAATTGATGAATCGGGTAAACCTAGGTAGAGTGCATTACAATAGTCTAAACCAGAGAAGATAAGGGATTGAAGGACAGTTCTGAAATCACGATAGAAAAGAAGAGCACTTAACTGTGCTAGGAACTTGCTTGGACCAGGAAGCAAACTGTGCCAGCAGGAACTTGCTGCAAGCTTTGGAGGATTCCTAAGTACTGAACAGAGGGATTTCCGACCAGAGCTGATCAGGACACTGTGAGTAACTTCTTTTAACAATGGAAAGGAATAGAGGGCCAGGGTAGGCCAAAGGAGATACTGAGTAAAGAGAAAGAAGTAACTTTTGCTGACAGAAGATAAGATTTGATTAGGAACTGTAATTTCTTTCATTTCCTATTACTACTTCTTGTGCTATTTCACTGTATTTATTCTGAAGTTTCAGCAGTAAACTATTTTCATGTTAGAGCACAATTACTGAGCGGACATTGGTTTATTTCTTGGAAGTGCCCTGGCCCAGTATTGGCCCCACAGGTTATCCTGCCCCCAGCTCTTGGCCCCCAGAGGTATTTTTCCCCTCCTTGGGAGAATGGCCCCAGTGCTACCCAAAACTGGGAAGGTGACCCTGAATGGAGCAGAGGTTACACTTGTATTGCTCAGACTTGATGAAAATAAAAGGCTCTAGGCATCTGTACTATAGACATACAATGTTTTATTAAATTTTATTAAATTACTAACTCCCTTGTTGTAGTCCACGGGCTGCGCCTATCGGTTAAGGATCTGGGGAATGGTAGGAAAAATCGATCCTCAAGGCATTTTAAAAGGTGCCGTCTCATTAGTTTATGATTGAATTGGCACACTGGGTTTCTAGATAAAAATTCAACTGCATTTGCAATAGCAAATACGCCACAGTCTGAAGAATTTCTTTGCAAATCGACAGGCAAGAGTATAACCTGTAGTTTGCCATTTCTCTTCCAGCTTGTGTAGGTGTTTAGGAGCTGATCCGTTGCCGACTTTGACAGTTTGCTGGGGAGGAGGCTGTCAGCCACCTCCACTTTCCCGTTAATTGTAGAAGAAGTGAACCAGTGCATTCTGCTACTGTCAAAATGTATTTGTACGCCAGCTCCAACAACAGGTGTGCAGAAGACCTGTGATATTACTGTTGATTGGAGCCCTTCTACTTGGTATTGTGTTGTTAGTATAAACATGGCTGCATCTATGATTCCATCGTCAAGCCATTCTCCGTTGTTTAAAATATCTCTGTGTTCTTTATGTAGACACAGTTCTGGTATCCAGTGAAGATTTGTAGCAGAGACATCAGTCTCTGCTTGACGATATTCCTCACTAAGTGTTTGACTAAGGCTCTCAGTATCCTTTTGGTGAGTACTAAGGTATCTCTGATCGTGGTCAGGTGAGGAATATGTGATCTGTGATATTTTCTTGCTTTCTGCTTTTACAGAATCTTTTAGGTCTTGACTAATAACATTGTTCTGATCACAGTCACATATTGTTTTTCTGCTTATTGTCCCAATATCTTCAGAACCAATAGTTTTTCCTTGAATACTGCTGTCTCTGTGATCGTATCTCACAGCCCCTTTCACATATGCACTTACAAACTGAATCTGGTCATGTGCTTCCTGCAGCTTCATTTTTTGTTGATGATAACTTTTAACAGCTTGAGAGGCAGAAGATGTATCTAATTCTGCCTTCGTTTTTGCCTTTAAAGTGCTCTTCAGTGCTATAAATCCCTGTTGACTTGCTTGCTGGAAACTGTTGGAATGGGTGATGTCTTCTTGCCTGCCTTGCTTCTTATCCCTTGAAAGATTTATTTTGTGATCACAACTCACACCAGCTGTGAAATATCTCTTCTTTGCTGCTTTCTGATGTACTAAATTTTCATTATACCTTTTCAATGGTATTGGAAGGAAACAACGCAGATTTGAAAAAGCTGCAGAATACTCGCGGATGTACCCGTGCACATGTAAGGAATAAAGAAGCAGGGTATGGGCGTTCCAGGGAGGGGAGGGGCCAAAACTTACACGCAAAACTCTGAATTTTAAAATTCACGTACGCTAGTTATCCTCGTAACTTTACTGCAGCTCCTGAAGAAGAGCAAGTCTGTAGATCTCAAGTTATAGGGCTTATAGAACAGGGTGCGGGGTCTGGGTCAACTGGGCGGCCTGCAGGATGAAGAACAGAGGGGTCTGAAAGACCTCGATATTAATTGGACAAACTCCTGCACTAACCGGAAAACTGGGAAAGTGCTTTGCGCAAACATGTTTTGAAATTCGCTGACATACGTGCGTAAAAGCCGACAAGGTCCTATGGAAGACACACGTGTGCTAGGAGCATACTTATGCGTGGGTTTTGCATTTTAAAACATATTGGGGTAGATTTTAAAAAAGTACGCTGGATTTTAGTAGATACACGCGTAGCCGCTGAAATCCTGGATCGGCGCGCACAAGGCGCCAAGCCCCGCAGCCTACCTCCGTTCCCTCCGAGGCTGCTCCGAGAATTCTCTTTCGCCCTCCCCTCACCTTCCCCTCCCTTCCTCTACCTACCCCACCCCCCCGGCCCTGTCTAAACCCCTCCCCTACCTTTGTCGGGGGATTTACGCCTCCCGGAGGGAGAAGTAAATCCCCGCGCGCCAGCGGGCCGCTAGCGTGCCGAGACGTGACCCGGAGGCGGTTCCGGAGGGCGCGGCCACGCCCCCGGACCGCCCTGGGCCAAAACCACGCCCCCGGGCCCGCCGCGTCACGCCCCCAAAATGCCACGCCGATCGGCCCCGCCCCCAACACGCCTCCCTCGAAAAACCCCGGGACTTACGCGAGTCCCGGGGCTCTGCGCGCGCCGGCAGGCCTATGGAACATAGGCGCACCGGCGCGCAAGGCCCTGCTCGCGTAAATCCGGGCGGATTTACGCGAGCAGGGCTTTTAAAATCCGCCCCCATTGTGCATAAGTGTACCACACGATTAAAAATTCCAGCGTATTTTTGCTTTGCACACTGATACATGCGCGAATGGGCGCCCGCTCGCTCATTTTTTAAATAATACATGCAAGCCCCCTATTACTAAATAAATCACACACGTACTAAACAACAACTTAAACAAAACCTAAACCATATAAAACAGAATTTCTCTCACTTGCTGGTATTTGATACCCAAATCAAATGGGGTCCCCTACATAGGGGAAGGGATGAAAGCAGAGGGCTCCCCTGAGGGAAGCAAGGTAAGGAACAAGCATTTACTCACTAACCAGGAATGCCACGCTACCCCTCTTCTCACAACGTCTCATCTGGGGTGCCTAAAACTATGGTGGACTATAAATAAACACTTAATAATGGTTGGCGTCTTGCTTCTGAGGGGCAGGGAGACAGCAATCAGCCGACCAGACACGTTGTCTCGGGAAGTGGTCTCTCTGCCAGGTACCAAAATCCAAGACGTTACAGAGACGTAGCTGAAGATCCTCAAGCCTACCGACTACTATCCGACGCTGCTCATCCACGTTGGCACAAATGATACCACAAGGTACCACACAGATTGAATCAGAAGTGACCTCATGGCTCTGGGAGAAGAGGATAAAGCAAATAGGTGTGCAGGTGGCATTCTCCTCCGTCCTCCGTCAGGGGTTAAGGGCCAGGTAGGGAAGCTCGCATTCTGGAGATGAATGAATGGCTGCGAGGATGGTGTTGATGAGAGCGTTTTGGCTTCCTGGACCATGGGATAATGTTTCAGTGACAGCTGTGTTCCAGTATCCTCAACGTGCTTGACCTTCCTTTTCCCTTTAGGTCAGTAATCTTGTGCTGCTGCAGTGGCGTATCGAGGGGAGGGAGAGGGGCCAAGGCCCCCAGGTGCCAAGCTGTAGGGGGAGCGCTCAGGTACTTTTCATGTATTTTATTTTTCAGCATATAACTGAAAACTCCAGGCCCTGCTGCAGAAGCCGGCCCAGATGAGAACATCACCCGGGTCCCGCGGAAGGCAGGCAGGAAGACCGTGCCATTGGGGCTGTCTGGCTAAGGAGGCAAAGCAGGGGCGCCCTTAGCCTTGTGCAAATGGGACCTCCAGTGGCCATTACACCGTGAGGGAGAGGCCCATTGAGGTCACTGCGGACCCCATCTCAGAGTGGCCGAAGAAGATTGGCAGGCTTCCCAAACCTGGCTGACAGAAGAAGAAGAAAAGGATCTCTGGGGGAGGGGGGCAGGTTGTGACTGAGAGGGAAGGGAAGGGAATGAGAAGGAGGGCGAATGACTGAGAGGAGAGGGACGGGAGGGAGGTGGTGAATCACTGAGAAATTGAGTGGGAGTGAGGGGTTGAGTGACTGAGAAGGAAGGGGAGGGAATGAGTGACTGAGAGGTGAGTGAAAGGGAAGAAAAGGGGGAAGGGGGGGAGTGAGGAAGTTGAAGGGTGTGTGTGTGTGTGAGTGAATGAGAGAGAGGAGAAAGTTTGTGTGTTCCTTCCTCTCCTGACCCCTTCCTCCCACCTCCCCTCCTGTAATCCAGGATAATCTCAAGGTGACTGGAAATCAAGAGTTCTCAGCTATGGAGAAAGGAACATTTTTTTTATCCTTATTAGTTTCATTATTGGGTGTTATTTGATATGTCTGTGATTTTGAAATATTTAATTGATTTTTGGGAGATGTTTAACGTTTTAATGTTTATTATTTGTAGATTTTCTATTTGTCATCTGTTTTGGTTTACTGTTATGTTGGATTTATAGTTCTTGATTTTGTTTTATGAGGAATGGTGATGGTTCTGGCTTTGCATGTGAGTCTGGCTGGGAGAGGAGAGAGGCTAGGGGGCACGTCTGCTGGGAAGGGTAGGAGACAGATTGCTATTGCTTCTGTGTCTCTGAGATGGGAAGTGGGAGAATTTGATTTTCTCTGTCATTTTTGGGAATGTGCATCTGAATATTTCCTTATTTTTATAGTACAGGGAAGATGCAATTATTTTTCTTTCTCTGGTGTTATACTGCAGGCAGAGCCTGGCTTTTTGGGGTTTCCAGTTCAGCTTTTGTCTCCATGTTTCTCTTTCTAATTTGTCAACAGAGGTGAGGGGGCAGGCAGTGTGCTGTAATGAGGCTGCAGTGATGTGTGCAATCTGTAAAAAAAAAATAAAGATTTGAAATGGTTTTTCCTTTTCCTTCTTCTGAAGGTCAGAAGTGGAAAAGTTGGAGATTTTTGAAGAATCTATAAATTTTACATCACAATCCTTGACTCTTGGTCTTATTCTTCATCAGAGAATGTTTTCGTTTTCGTGCACTACCAGGGAGGGAAGGGGCAGGGAAGCTTTTGCCCCATACGCTGTTCATTTATTTTCTTTCTTGCCCATAAGCATTTCTACAAGGGGGGGGGGAGGTGCCATGCATTGCCCCCAGGCGCGGAGACCTTCAGTCTGCTTCTGACCTGCTGTTAACCCCAAACTTTGAGTTGTATCCTACGGCCCTGCCCATACTAAAGTTTTCCAACTAGTTTTCCTATGTCACCCACCCCCGTCTTTGGTTTAGAACCAGAATGAAAGGACCGCACAGTCCCCAGGGCCAATCTTAATATCCCAGACCCTTCACTCTTTTGTCCAATCAAGCAAAGTTAGCCACTGGGGTGCTGGCGTTCAAGCAGTGGGGAGGATCCAAGCCCCCAGGGCCTAGGTGCAAGCTGAGTGGGCATCAATTCACAATCTCTCAGTTCCTATCAGTCTCCGAAGTTGATTTACTCGCTCCCAGTCATCTTGGTTTGGTGTTCAAATAATAACATTTTTTGTACCGTAACAAATAGAATCCAGACCAAAATAGCAAAAATCCTAAGAATAAAGGAAGGATGAAGCTTCCAAGTGCCACAAACTCTTTCTCCATCTTCAACTTTGGGGTTACTGTCCCTTCCCAGAGATAGGAAAATAGGGAAAATCTCTCCAAGCAAGTGGTAGGAAGGTGGTGATCAAGGGAAGTTCTTCCAAAAATCAGAAAAAAACTTCTTCTCCAAAACCACTCCTTCTCCTTGGCTACTACAGTCCCCATTGTTCACAGGACTCAGAGCGAAGTAGCACCCGAGCAACTGCAGACCTTACCTTGACTGGCAGAAGGGCATACAGCACCCAACCCTCTCCCCTCAGGCACGGGAGTTCCCTCCCGAACTGGGGGTGGGTCCAGAAACAAAACCAGCTCTCTCAAAAGTCAAAGCGCTTTCTACTCCACCCTCCTCGCAAACTGGACAGTCCCTCTTCTATGTCTGTAAAGGCTCTGGCAAGCAAGGCAAAACCCAACCCCTTTGGTACAGGCCGAGGAGCCTGAACTGAGGGAACTCCCTTCCTTCCAAGTCCAAAAGCTTGCAACCAAGCACACACTGCACGTGCTCAACCCAGTTGCATAGAGGGAGACTGACCAACCTCTGCACCCTAGGCGGGGACAATCTTAGGGTTGGCCTTGGAAAATGCAAAACTCTCTCTAAAGATGTGGAAAAGGGAAAAATGTTAGCAAGGGAACGAAGCAAGCCTTACAGCTGGAATTTGCTATAACCGATGAAACGTTACCGTTCGAGCTGGACTATTTTATGTCCATGTGGGTTGTGCGTGTGGATTGCGGGTGCCTGAGAAAGCAGGTGAGGGGTGTGGAGGGGGGGGGAGGGTAAGATGGAATTTGGGGGAAGGGGGTGGTAATATATGTCTGGGACTTTAAAGACCAGAGTATGTGATTATGTTTGAGCTGGACCTTGATGGAAGGGGAGCCAAGTGTGAGAAAAAAGGCATTTCAGGTCGCTATATTAGATTGAAAAAAAATGGAGAGACAAAATCACCACAAACAATGAACCAACAAAGGGAGCATTACATTAGCAGAAGGAACTAGGTAAAATAAATAAAAAAATATACTGCATATATGGAAATGGGTCATTGAAACCAGATATTTTAAGATTTCATGACCAGACCCCTGAAGCAGGCCTTAGTTGAAAGATGGCTATGTCAGGTTTTGCTTTTTTGTATGTTTGTATGATTTTTACACTTCCATGTATTAAAACATTTTTTTAAATATTTTCTGGTTTTAACTATTCATTTATATATTTCTTTCTTTTTTTTTTTTTTGTTTCCTCTGCCATTGTACCGTCTCCTTTCTTGGGTCAGTATATTAACAACAGGAAGGAATGGGGAAAAAGTAAAGCAGAGGAGATGGCAGATGTGTTAGGAAAAGCACCAGAAGTTAAGGTATGAGGAGATGGAAGGGCGCAAAGCCTGTGAAGTGTGTCCAGAGCAGTCATTCTCATTTCTGATGCTTAAGTCTCCCAACAGGTCTTCTTTTCAGGATATCTATCATGAAGATTGATGATATATTTTGCCTACCTGTGATCTGAGAACTGGATTTCTCGAATATTTTGTTTTCCTGTAAATCAGACTGCAACGCTCTGGCCTAGAGAGGAGAGAAGTGTGTGTGGGGAGAGGGGAGGAGAGAGGAAGAAGTTGTAGAAGCAGCATTTGGTAAGTAGCCCCCCAGGTTTCCTTCAGGGTTTGACTGAGCAGGGCCTGGCAAGTGGCTCAGCATCGCAGGATCTTGTGGGTGGCTCCCAAGCCTTCAGCTGAGTCTGGTCGAGGCTTAAAAGGGTCTGGTAGGCATTCGAGAAGAAGCTTTTGGTAGATCCTCCTCTACCTATAGCTTATGGATGTAGGCCCTCACCCTTCTTTTCCTCCCTCCTTCAAGCCCTGCCACACACCCATGCTTGGGTTTAATTCCTTTAATTTGGGCTAGGCAACAGCCATGAGAGGAATTCTGCCTGCCCTTGTCAAGTCAATTACCTCTGGATTTTTTTTACATCTCAGAGGTATGTTTGACTGGAAGCCACTGCCATTGTGGAGACAACTGGCCCTTAAAGGGGGAGGGATCTGCAGCCTGCCCGGAGCATTTCAGGGTGTCAGGCTCTGCTGCCATTCAAAGGGAACCAGAACTTTCAATTGTTTGTCCCACGCACAGGAAAAGCCATGAAGCAGGTGGAAGCACCAGTCGAGGCCCTCTAGGCCAAGTGGGTGACCAGAAGCAGAAACTTTTGAATATTTACATGCGCACAGGCAGTGGAAACCTGGCAAGACCACACATTCAGCACAGGGCTCGTTGTCAGACAGCGTCATGTTAAAGGCATTATGAAGGTCTGCAGCTTAAGCCATGCACAAGGGCTTGGTTTCCTCACACATTTCTTGGTGTGCTTATGGGAAAGTTCCCAGGCCCCAAATATAAAAGTACCAGAAGACAGGGCAGCAGATTCAAAGTCTAAGGCCTGTCTTAGTAAGTATTTCCTTTTAGGGTTACAGTTCAGACAAAGTCTGGGTTCCAGTGATTCTCAGATGGTAGTGTCCTCCAGTCTGTGGACTGTTTGAAGCCACAATGGCCTCAGGAATGTCAAAAGAGTCAGCCTGGGGAAGTGATACTCTGCCCAGATATCAATTAACCCATTCATAGAGTGATGAAGACCAGATTTGTCAATACAGGGACTTCTCCAAATACTTTCATGGTGTTTCCCTTACCTGTCAGTTTCCTACAATGGGCTGCTTTGGGGAGGCTTCCTGTGTTCCAGTATCACTCAAGACTCACGGTATACCTATTTGGGTTTCTGAAAGAAAAAGATTGGTTTCTTCTGGTGGTCTCTTGGTCAGAAGGGCTTTGGTAGATGTGTAGAGATGACCCACGTTTGTTTGGAAACTCCTGCTCCATCAGTCTGACGGCAAGGCATGCGGAATAACTTTCTTTCTTGGACTTGTCAAATTCCCTTCTGGGAAGATCTTGAGGTTCTCTTTGTGTTTCAAAGGAAGTCTTTCTGCTTTTGACCTCTGCTTTTTAGACTGGCCCTGGTGGCAAAGTCCTTCACTCTAGGGTTGAAAGAAACATCCCATTTGAAGGTTAAGGAGTACCTATCAATCTCATTCAAGGAGATTCAGGTCCTCGGTGTCTTGTTGAGTGGTAAACAAATGCAGGAAATCGGTCTTCCCGGTCTATTGGCTTTCTAGAGAGGCTTGACTTGATACTAGGGAAGACAGAGGATTCATGACTCAGGTAAAAGTCTCTCTGGTTAGCTCAGGATGAAAGTTATCCCATAGAGGTCCCCCAGGATATAGGAGTATTACCAACTGCTGGGTTCCATGATTGCCTCTCTGGATCTATTTCCCTGGAGCCAGGGCTCACCTGTGGCTTCTGATGTCTCTGTTGTCTCGCTAGTCCATGCAGTCAAAAAAAAAGAGGGTTGCGCTACCTCTTTTATTCTATCAGGGATGCCTGACTTTGTGGTCAGTATTAAAATCTATCGAAGGGATTGGATTTAGATCCTCCTAGATGGATTGTGGGCATGTCAGATGTTCCCCTAGTATATTGGGGTGCACTCTGTCACCCCTGCATAACCTAAGGGATCTGGTCCGAAAACGAAGAAGCATTTTGTTCTATAAACAAACCAGAAAGCAACACTATCAGGCTGACCTTGTTGCAGTTCTGCCCTTAATGATTGCTTATGCGGATAGTCAAGGATGTGCTCGGTAACGAGTGGCGGCCCAGGAAACAAGCAAGTTGTTCTGGTGGGTGGAGCTGACCTTACTGTGGTTCTTAGCTGTTCACATTACAAGGGTAGCACGCCTTTAAACTGACTTCCTCAACAGGAATAAATTGGATCCCAGAGAGTGTGAGCTCAGCCTGGAAGTTTTCCTGATATTGGGGATCCCATGACAAATTGCAAATTTCCAAGGCTGCCAAATTCTTCGGCCACCAGAAAGAACAGAGTTCCAGCGATTGCTTTTGGCCTGGTAGGCCAGGAACCTGCTCCATTTTGTGTGGTAGTGCAGAGAAGAATATTCTTCAGTGGGGATGCTCTCTGATGGAGTCTTGTTACACTTCAGGTTTGTTTCAAAGCTCTGGCTGTTCACACTGGCAGGTGAACCATCCTGTCCATGCTGATTTTCCTACAAGGGCTAAGCTCTTCATTGCCTGGGAGTTCCAGTTGCAGCTTTTCATGGGTGCATTCAATATTAGTTGGCACAAGCTAGGGTCCTGCTCAACAACAGATCATCTTCTGATCTGGCATAAGAGTGTGCTCTGTCTGAAGATAGCCTGGCCATGACCATTGCAGGATTTTCCCAGGGTGTTTCTATAATGAGGCAGGGTGAGGCAGCCGCTTCAGGCGGCAAGATTTCGAGGTGGCAAAATTGCCCCCTGAAACCTTCCAGCCACAGCCGCCTCACCCTTCATGCAGACAAACTCTGGCAGCAGGACTGGTGGCGTGAAGCAGTTACATGCTGGCAGGGTTTCCATTCCTGGCATCCCGCGGTGGCACAGAATTGTAACCTACTGTCAGGGGTTCTCCCTGCCAGCAAAAGAAAGGTCCTGCAGTGGAGAGTGCAGCATGGCAGAGAGAGAGAGCGGGGCAGTTCAGTGGCTGCAGCCCAGTGTCCCGGGGCTCGAGGCTGTGTGTGTATGAGAGGGTGATGGTATGCTTGTGTGTGTGTGAGTACCTGTATATATGTGTGTGTGAGAGAGGTTACGAGTGGGAGATGTTTTGTTTTTTTTATCCTTGTTAGTTTTAATTATTGGATGTGATGTATCTGCTGTTTTGAAATATTTTATTAGTGTTTGGTAATATTTTAAACATTTTTCTATGTATTTTTAATTGGCTGAATTTATCAGCAGATTTGACATTCTTTTTATTGGTATGTTTAATGTTTTATTTTCTTGATTGTGTTTGCATTGCTGACACAGTTTGGTTTCTTCTGATTTCCAGTTCAGTTTTTGTCTAAGTTTCAATTTATATTTTATGATCTCTTTATTCTGTATTTGGTAAGAGTCTATCTGTGTTCTGCTTGTGTGATTGAGGCTTTAGGTATTTTGCTAGCATGTCATTTCCGTGTAGGGATTTACAACCTGGCTTTAATCTGTTTTATTAATAGGTGTATTGGTGTACTGTTTAGGGCCTGATGTAATATTTGCAGTATGGCTTTTTCATAGGCTGAGTGCTGGCAGTTATGATATGGAAGGCTTACTATATTGGAATAGAAGTTCAGTTTATTCCTGGCTTTCTGTGGGCCAAGTCCACCCCCAGTGCACTTTACCATAGGCCTAATCCCATATGGGATCCAGTAAACCGCCTCGATCACTATGAGAAAGATATTCTATTAAGTCTGTTAAACTATTATTATTGAAAGTGTGTTTTTTTTGCAGTGTATGCCCACATAATATATATGTTGTGATTTTTACTCCAGAAGATTGTACTTTGAATGTTGATTTTCCATATGCAATCTGCCTTTTTAGGTTGGGGAAGTTAATAACTTTTAAAATGGAAAAGCTTTGATTAAGTGGGGAGTGGGGGGAAGAGGGAATGAAAGGCTGTGAGGTTTGTCCAGGACATTTAATTCCCTTGTATCAGCCCTAAGAGAGAGTGTGTCACACACACACACACACACACAGACTCCTGCCATTCACCAACCTCTCACACCCCCAGGTGGCAGATGCTGGAGAAGGGTGGGAGGCAGGCATTAGGGAATGGAGGAGTCCTATTTCTAGACCTAGGAGGTGGGGCAGCCAAAGGCCACCCCGCCCCATTTAACATCCCTAGTGTGGACGCAGAAGACTGAGAACAAAAAAAATAACAGGCCCAAAAACTGAGTGGTTAGAGCAGTGAGCTGCAAACAAGGGAAGTCAGGGTTCAGATCCTATTGCCATTCCTTGTGACCATGGGCAAGTCACTTCACCCTCCATTGCCTTTCCCCTGCCCTGGCCCTCGCTGATTTCACCTGCACCAGGCCATATGGGGGTGGGGGAGGCATTTCATCCTACGCCTCAGGCAGCAAATTGCCTTGAGCCGTCCCTGGATTTTCCCTTCTACTACTGCACCCCACCTCCTCCTCACGTGCAGGCTTCCTATTTAGAATGAAAGCACATGCTCTTGAGCAGGAGGTATAACGTCAGGGATGAGGGGCATTTGCTCAATCTGTCAGCAGGGTCCAGAGAGAGAAAAGGGGGAAGTCACACATGGGCCTGGACCTCAGACCTGGGCCCTGTGTCATTCACTATAGCTGCTTCCCCTGCACACCCATCACTGCTATTTGTACATATTCTGTTGACTGTTTCCTGCTGGTGATCTAAGCCACATGACCGCAAAGATGATGGATATTAGTAGCATTATGATCCTTAGCTGCCGATTTCTCTGAATGAAATGATAGTTTGGGGGTGAGAGGGCAGGGGTTTACTGCTTCTTGTTTTGATGTGCTGCTGAAAATGTAATCAACAAGGAAGTTTGAAAAGAATATACCCTAGTATTGCTCAGACTTAATGAAAATAAAAAGGCTCTTCTATGTGTCTATACTACACAATACAATCTTTTATTGAAGTTTATGAAATCGATATATTTCTTGTTGGGCGCTGTCCACGCCTTTTACTCAAAGATTTGGGGAATGGTATTAAATTTCGATCCTCGAGGCACTTTGAAAGATGTCGTCTCAACAGTCTATGATTAAACTGGCATACTGGGTTTCCAGCCAGCAATTCCACTGCGTTTGCAATTGCAAAGACTCCACAGTCTGAAGAATTTCTTTGCCGATCGACAGGCAAGAGTGTAACCTGTAGCTTCCCATTTCGCTTCCAGCTCGTGTAGGTGTT
Organism: Rhinatrema bivittatum; assembly: GCF_901001135.1. Taxonomy (NCBI): domain Eukaryota; kingdom Metazoa; phylum Chordata; class Amphibia; order Gymnophiona; family Rhinatrematidae; genus Rhinatrema; species Rhinatrema bivittatum. Next base: position 53,483,073 of record NC_042626.1, read on the forward strand.
TAGGAGCTGATCCGTTGCTGATTTTGACAGTTTTGTGGGGAGGAGGCTGTCGGCCACCTCCACTCTCCCATTAACCGTACAGGAGGTAAACCAGTGCAAATTGACGCTATCAAAATGTATTTGGATGCCAGCTCCAACAATAGGTATACAGTTCACCTGTGACAGTATAGTGGACTGGAGCCCTTCTACATGGTATTTTGTTCTCAGTAAACACATGGCTGCATCTATGATTCTATCGTCAAGCCATTCTCCGTTGTTTAAAATATCTCTGTGTTCTTTATGTAAACACAGCTCTGGTATCCAGTGAAATTTTGCAGCCGACTGATTAGAGACATCGATGTCTTCTTGACGATATTCCTCACTAAGTGTTTGACTTAGGCTCTCAGTATCCTTTTGGTGAGTAATAACGTATCTCTGATCGTAGTTAAATGAGGAATGTGTGATCTGTGATATTTTCTTGCTTTCTGCAGTTTCAGGAGGACTCTGCTGCATTATTGGAATTGTTTCTTCTGCTTTCCTTCCCACATTTCTCTCAAAGTGAATGATGATATGCTTGTAGCTACACTTCTGATAAGCTCTGGGTTCTTCCTGTTTACGATCCATTACAGACCCATTCCTATGACTGATGGAAACTACGTCTGTATCCCCCAGTGTCACTTTCTCTTCAGGAATAAGTTCCTCTAGCTCAGAGGTAGTTTCTTTAGTTTCAGAAGTTAGTTTTTCCTCCTGAAGCTTTCTTACATCAGCTTTCTGATCCTCTATAAGAGCAGGTGTCTGTTGAGAAGTAACTTCTCCCTTCTCTGAGATAACATCGGCTTTCTCATGTTCCTCCGTAAGTGTTTCCGTATCTTTCTGAGACATCTCAGATGGAATGGTATCAGGCTCTTGGAATGGCTTCAGATTAGAGAGATAATTTTTCTGTTTCAGCACTCTCTGCTTGTAAGATAAAACACAGGTTTCATCTTTGAAAATCTGCTTGATGGTGTAAGGCCCTCTCCACAATACCTTCTCTTTTCCATGGGATCTTTGAATGACTTTCAAAAGGATAGGGTCACCAGGCTTGTAGTTGTAGCTGGAAAGAATCTTTTGTTCATTGCTTATTCCATCATCTATCTTCCCGGATCTAATTTCTTTTTGTCCAATTGCAAGTTCTTCCTTGTTACATCTTCCATCTTTCTTGTCAGAACCTCTAGACTGCGTGAGAGAGCTTTTGATTGGTTCTAAGTCCTGTTGGTGGAGTTCAGGTGAAGACTGTAGATCTGTGACTAATGATTTTGGCAAACATTGTTTCAGCTTCCCTGCTGGAATAAACACTTTCTCATTGCAGTCTTCAAATGCTGTGGAATCTTTCTGTCTTGATGTTTTCTGTTCCAAAGATTTATGGTACCTTTTGATCAACACTGGAATACGACTTTTACTACTTCTCTTCATGTAAAGTGCAGTAGATTTTAAGGAATTGGCCTCAGTATCTTTTATGTCTTGACTAACAGTATTGTTCTGATCACAACTAGCAGTTGTCTTTTTGCTCATTGTCGCAATATCTTTAGGATCAGAAATCCCAATATCTTTTTCTTCAGAATTGCTGTTTCTGTGTTCGTATCTCACATCATCTTTCAGGTCAGCACTTACAAACTGAATCTGGTCATCTGCACGCTGGGGCTTTATTCTTTGTTGGTTATAAATTTTAACAGCTTTGGTGGCAGAAGTTGTATCAGTTTCTGCCTGTGGTTTTCCAGGTTCTTTTAAAGGGCTTTTCAATGTTAGAAATCCCTTTTGATGTGCTTGCTGGAAAATGTTTGGATAGGTGATGTTTTGTTGCTTGCCTTGCTTATCTCTTGAAAGATAAGTTTTGTCATCACAACTCATACCAGCTGTGAAATCTTTCTTCTTCTTTGCTTCCTGGTGTAGTAAATTTTCATAATACCTTTTCAACGGTATCGGAAGGAAACTTCTACCCTTCCTGCTTGTGACACTCACATAAGGTTTCTGGCTGTTACGTACATTTTCGTTTATGTCCACATCAATAGAACACTTCTGATCAGAGTCATCTGTGTCTTCCTGACAGGTTTTCTCATTAATTGTTTGACCCTGGCTCCCACTATCTTTTTGTTGAGTACTGACAAGTCTCAAATCATGGTCAGGTAAGGAATGTGTGATCTCTGCTTTTTCCCTGTTTTCTACAGTTTCAGGAGAATTTTGATGCATTAATGGAACGATAGTTTCTCCTGCCCTGTAGCTCACATCAGGTTTACAAGCGTCCTTTGGCATATCAGTTTGGTTTCGACTCATAATATCTTCCTGGCCATAACCACCAGCTTCCATCTGGTCTGTTTTCTCAATAATTGTTTCACTAGTACTCCCAGTATCTATTTGGTGAACACTCACGTCCGTCTGAATATAACTAGGAATATCTTTATGGTCATAATTTAGTAGCTCGTTTTTATTATAGCTTTCAACTGTTTCATTTGATTTCATGACCCTTGATTTATAACTTGCTCCAGTTTCCTGGTCATAGGGCTTATGTTCTTGACTGTTATTGATAAAATCTTTCTCTTCATAAACTTCAACAGTTTTCTGATCCAATTGAAGCTGATGAATGCTCATATCTTTATGCAAGTAACTGAAAACATTATTTAGATCATCTTTTGCATATATCATCTGTGCCTCTTCTTTTGTCTTATTTCCCAGAATTTTCTCAAAATAAATGATATCATTCTGGTAGTTACATTTCTGATGAGTTCTGGAATCTTCTGGGTTGTAATCTATAATAGACCAAGTCATATGACTAATAGAAAATATTTCTTTATCCCCTGTTTCTCTTTCTTCAGGATTTATTTCATTTACATTATATTTAATTTCTTTAGTTTCAGAAATTATCATTTTTTCCCCATCCTTTCTTAAATCATTTTTCTGATCTGATATAAGACATAATGTGTGGTGAAAAGTAACTTCTCTCTTCTCTGAAGTAACATCGGCTTTCTCATGGTCATCCAAAATTGTTTCTATTTGTGTAGTCTTCAATTTTATAGTATATTTCTGAGACACCAGAAATGGAATGGTATCAGAATGTTGGAATGGCTTAAGGTTAGAGAGATGATATTTCTGTTTCAGCACTATGTGCTTGACTGATAAAACACAGTTTTCCTCCTTTAAAAACTTGATGGTATAAGACCCTATCCACAATATTTCCTCTTTTCCAGAGGATCTTTTAATGAATTGCAGAAGGATAGGTTCTCCTGGCTTGTGGTTATAGCGAGAAATATTCTTTTGTTCATTGCTTATCCAATCATCTATCTTATCAGAACTAATTTCTTGTTTTGGTACACATGCAAGTTCTTCCTTGTTATATCTTCCAATCTTCTTGACAGAACCTCTTAACTCATGCCACACAACCTGATATGTAATCTGTATCAGAGTGCTTTTCATTGGTTCTAATTCCTGTTGATTGACTTCAGGTGAAGACTGGAGATCAGTGACAAATGATTTTGGCAAATATGGTTTCTGCTTCCTTGTTGGAACACATGCTTTCTCATTGCAATTTTCGAATGTTGAGGAATCTCTCTGTTTTGATGTTTCTTGTTCTAAGGCATTACGGCGCCTTTTAATCAACATTGGAATATGACTTTTTCCACTTCTCATCAAGTAAATTACAGTAGTTTTTAAGGAGGAGACCTCAAAATCTTTTACGTCTTGACTAATGGCATTGTTCTGATTATAGTCAATTGTTTTGCTTATTGTCCCAATATCTTCAGAACCAAAAGTTTTTTGTTGAACAATGGGATCGTATCTCACAATCTCTTTCACATATGCACTTACAAACTGAATCTGGTCATGTGCTTGCTGCTGCTTCATTTTATGTTGACTGTAACTTTTAACAGCTTGAGAGCCAGAAGATGTATCTAATTCTGCCTTCATTTTTGCTTTTAAAGTGCTCTTCAGTGCTATAAATCCCTGTTGACTTGCTTGCTGGAAACTGTTGGAATGGGTGATGTCTTCTTGCCTGCCTTGCTTCTTATCCCTTGAAAGATTTATTTTGTGATCACAACTCACACCAGCTGTGAAATATCTCTTCTTTGCTGCTTTCTGATGTACTAAATTTTCATTATACCTTTTCAATGGTATTAGAAGGAAACTTTTCCCCTTCCTATTTGTGACACTCACATAAGGTTTATGGGTGTTACATTCATTTTCTTTTAGGTCCCCATCAATATATCCTTTCTGATGAGAGACATCGGTATCTTCTTCACACATTTTCTCAACAATGGTTTGACCCTGGCTCTCACTATCCTTTTGGTGAATACTGATGTTTCTCCAGTTATGGTCACGTAAGGAATGTGTGATCTCTGATAGTTCCTTGTTTTCTTCAATTTCAGGTAGCCTTTCCTGCATTATTGGAATGATTATTTCTTCTGCCCTGTAGCTCACATCGGGTTTATAAGCCTCCCTTGGCACATCAGTTTGGTTTTCACTTATAATATCTTCCTGACCATAACCATCAGCTTCATTCTGGTCTGTTTTCTCTATCTGTGTTTCACCAGTGCTCCCAGTATCCTGTAGGTGAGCACTCATGTCACTATGAATAGTCTTCAGTATATCTTTGAGGTCATTATTTAAAAGCTCATTTTCTTTGTAGCTTTCATTAGTTTCATCTGATTTCATGTCATTTGGTTTGTAATTTAGTTCAGTTTCCTGCTCATAGGGCTTATGTTCTTGACTGTTATAGCTAGAACGTTTGTCTTCATAAGCTTCACCAGTTTTCTGTTCTGATTCAAGCTGATGAATGCTGTTATCTAACTGCCTGCTAATGAGAATATTACCTAGGTCCTCTTTTATTTCATATCTCATCTGCAAGCCTACTTTTTTCTCATCACTTCTCACATTTTTCTCGAAGTAAATGATATCATTCTGGTAGTTACACTTCTGATGTGCTCTGGATTCCTCTGGGTTATAATCCATAACAGACTCAGTCATATGATGGAAGGAAACTATTTCTTTATCCCCCTGTGCCTCCCTCTCTTCAGGGATTATTTCTTCTATTTTATAGTTAATTTCTTTAGTTTCAGAAAATAGTATTTCTTCCTTTCTTAGATCAGCTTTCTGATCCTCTATAAGAGCAGGTGTCTCTTTAGAAGTAACTTCTCCCTTCTCTGAGATAACATCGGCTTTCTGATGTTCCTCCATAATTGTTTCCTTATCTTTCTGAGACACCTCAGAAGGAGTGATATCAAGTTCTAGGAATGGCTTAAGGTTGGAGAGATGATATTTCTGTTTCAGCACTCTGTTCTTGAATGATATAATACAGGTTTCATTTTTTAAAATCTTGTTGATGGTGTAAGGACCTCTCCACAATTCTTCCTCTTTTCCATGGGACCTTTTTATGACTTTCACAAGGATTGGTTCTCCTGGCTTGTAGTTATAGCTGGCTGGTGTCTTTTGTTCATTGTTTATCCCATCAGCTATCTTCTCAGATCTAATTTCTTCTTTTGGTACAAATGCTAGTTCTTCCTTGTTATATCTTCTCCTTTCTTTTTCCTCAGAACCTCTAGACTCGCTTTGCACCATCTGATGTGTCATCTGCATGAGAGAGCTTTTGACTGGTTCTAATTCCTGTTGGTTGACTTCAGGTGAAGACTGTAGATCTGTGATAGATGATTTAGGCATACATGATTTGTCTTTCCTTGCTGGAGTTGATGCTTTCTCATTGCAATCCTCAAGTGCAGGGGAATCTTTCTCTTTTGATGTTTTTTGTTCTAAAGTTTTATGGTACCTTTTGATCAACACTGGAATTCGGCTTTTACCAGTTCTCTTCTTGTAAAGTGCAGTAGGTTTTAACGCGTCATCCTCAATATCTTTTAGGTCTTGGCTAATGGCCTTAATCTGATCGCAGCCATCAGTTGTTTTTTTGCTTATTGTTACAATATATTTAGGGCCAGTAATCCCAAAATCATTTTCTTGAATTTTGCTGCCTCTGTGTTTGTATCTCACATCTTTCAGGTCAGCACTTACAAACTCAATCTGGTCATCTACTTTTTTTTTTGTAGTATCTGTAAAAGGGCTTTTCAAAGCTGTAAATCCCTGTTGATTTGCTTGCTGGAAAAGGTTTGGATGGCTGATGGTTTGTTGCTCGCCTTGCTTCTTTACCCTTGAAAGATAAGTTTTATCATCACAACTCACTCCAGCTGTGAAATATCTCTTCTTTGCTGCTTCTTGATGCAATGAATTTTCATAATACCGTTTCACCGATATCGGAAGGAAACTTTTACCCTTCCTGTTTGTAACATTCATATAAGGTTTATGGGTGTTATATACATTACAGACATTTTCTTTTAGGTCCCCATCAATGTAACTTTTCCGATCAGAGACTTCAGTATCTTCTTGACACGTTTTCTCAATAAGTGTTTGATCCTGGCTCCCACCATCCTTTTGGTGAGTACTGACATTTTTCCAGTCATGGTCAGGTAAGGAATGAGTGATCTCCGACAGTTCCTTGTTTTCTTCAATTTCAGGTAGCCTTTCCTGCATTATTGGAATGATTATTTCTTCTGCCCTGTAGCTCACATCGGGTTTATAATTGTCCCTTGGCACATCAGTTTGGTTTTCACTTATAATATCTTCCTGACCATAACCTTCAGCTTCATTCTGGTCTGTTTTCTCAATCTGTGATTCACCAGTGCTCCCAGTATCCTTTAGGTGAACACTCATGTCACTATGAATAGACTTCAGTATATCTTTGAGGTCATTATTTAAAAGCTCATTTTCTTTGTAGCTTTCATCTGATTTCATCTCATTTGGTTTGTAATTTAGTTCAGTTTCCTGCTCATAGGGCTTATGTTCTTGACTGTTATAGCTAGAACGTTTGTCTTCATAAGCTTCACCAGTTTTCTGTTCTGATTCAAGCTGATGAATGCTGTTATCTAACTGCCTGCTAATGAGAATATTACTTAGGTCCTCTTTTATTTCATATCTCATCTGCAAGCCTACTTTTTTCTCATCACTTCTCACATTTTTCTCGAAGTAAATAATATCATTCTGGTAGTTACACTTCTGATGTGCTCTGGATTCCTCTGGGTTATAATCCATAACAGACTCGGGCATATCATGGAAGGAAACTACTTCTTTATCCCCCTGTGCCTCCCTATCTTCAGGGATTATTTCTTCTAGTTTATAGTTAATTTCTTTAGTTTCAGAAATTAGCAATTCTTCCTTTCTTAGATCAGCTTTCTGATCCTCTATAAGAGCAGGTGTCTGTTGAAAAATAACTTCTCCCTTCTCTGAAGAAACATCGGCTTTCTCATGGTCCTCCAAAATTGTTTTTTCAATAAGTGTTTGATCCTGGCTCCCACCATCCTTTTGGTGAGTACTGACATTTTTCCAATCATGGTCAGGTAAGGAATGTGTGATCTCCGATAGTTCCTTGTTTTCTTCAATTTCAGGTAGCCTTTCCTGCATTATTGGAATGATTATTTCTTCTGCCCTGTAGCTCACATCGGGTTTATTAGAGTCCCTTGGCACATCAGTTTGGTTTTCACTCATAATATCTTCCTGACCGTAACCATCAGCTTCATTCTGGTCTGTTTTCTCAATCTGTGATTCACCAGTGCTCCCAGTATCCTTTAGCTGAGCACTCATGTCACTATGAATAGTCTTCAGGATATCTTTGTGGTTATAATTTGACAGATCATTTTGATTGTAGCTTTCAACTGTTTCGTGTAATTTCATTTCCTTTGATTTGGAACTGATATCAGTTTCCTGGTCATTGAGCTTATGCTCTTGATTGTTGCTACTGGAATCTTTCTCTTCATAAGCTTCAACAATTTTCTGACCTGATTCAAGCTGATGAATGCTGAAATCTTTCTGCCTCGTACTGAGAACATTATTTATGGCATCTTTTTTTGTACTTCTTATCTGCAAGTCTTCTTTTTTCAGATCACTGTCCACATTTTTCTCAAAGTAAATGATATCATGCTGGTAGCTACACTTCTGATGAGCTGTGGATTCGTCCAGGTTATAATCCATTACAGACCCATTCATATGACTGACGGAAACTACTTCTTTATCCCCCAGTGCCTCTCTCTCTTCAGGAATGATTTCTTTATTTTCAGCAATTAGTATTTCTTCCTGATGCATTCTTAGATCAGCTTTCTGATCCTCTATAAGAGCAGGTGTCTGTTGAGAAGTAACGTCTTCCTTCTCTGAGGTAACATTGGCTTTTTCATGATCCTCCAAAATTGTTTGCTTTTGTGCAGGCTTCAATGTTTCAGTGTCTTTCTGAGATACCTGAGATGGAACGCTTTCAGGTCCTTGAAATGGCTTAAGGTTAGAGAGAGGATATTTTTGTTTCAGCACTCTGTTCTTGACTGATAAAACACAGGTTTCATTTTTGAAAATCTTGTTGATGGTGTAAGGACCTCTCCACAATTCTTCCTCCTTTCCATAGGATCTTTTAATGATTTTCAGAAAGATAGGGTCACCGGGCTTGTAGTAATAGCTGGAAGTAGTCTTTGTTTCATTGTTTATCCCATCATCTATCTTCTCAGATCTAATTTCATGATCTGGTCCAAAAGCTGGTTCTTGCTTGTTATATTGTCTGTTGTCTTTTTTGTCTGAACCTTTGGACTCACTCTGCACATCCTGATGTGCAATGTCCATGAGAGAGCTTTTGACTGGTTCTTCTAATTCCTCTTGGTGGGCTTCAAGTGAAGACTGTAGATCTGAGACAGATGGTTTTGGCATACATGCCTTCTCATTACAATCATCAAATATTGTGGAATCTTTTTCTCTTGATGTTTTCTGTTCTAAAGATTTGTGGTACCTTTTGATCAAAACCGGAATACGACTTTTGCCTCTTCTCTTTGGGTAAAGTGCAGTACTTTTTAAGGCGGAGACCTCAATATCTTTTAGGTCTTCACTAATGCTATTGTTCTGATCACAGTCCTCAGTTTTTTTGCCTTTTGTCCCGATATATTTAGGACCATAAATCCCCATATCTTTTTCTTGAATATTGCTGTCGCTGTGATCGTATCGCACATCGTCTTTCAGATCAGCACTTAGAAAATGAATCTGGTCATCTGCCTGCTGGTGCTTCATTTTTTGTTGATTGTACGTTTTATCTGCTTTAGAGGCAGAAGTTGCCTGTATTTCTGTCTGTGTTTTTGTTGTATCTTTTAAAAGGCTTTTCAGTGCTATAAATCCCTGTTGACCTGCTTGCTGGGAAAGGTTTGGATGGGTGATGTCTTGCTGCTCGTCTTGCTTCTTATGTCTTGAAAGGTAAGCTTTGTCATCACAACTCACACCAGCTGTGAAATATCCTTTCTTTTGTGCTTTCTCTTGCGCTAAATTTTCATAATACCTTTTCAACGGTATTGGAAGGAAACTTTTACCCTTCCTGTTTGAGCCGTTCACATAAGGTTTGTAGTTATTGTTTATATTTTGTTTTAGGTCCCCATTAATATTAACGTTCTGAATGGAGTCTCCAGTGTTTTCCTGGTGGGTTTTCTCGATAACTCTTTGACCCTGGCTCTCACTGTCCTTTTGGTGAGTACTGACGTTTCTCCAGTCATGGGCAGGTGTGGAATGTGTGAGCCCTGATATGTCCTTGCTTTCTGCAGGTTCAGGACAACTTTCCTGCATTATTGGAATGATTATTTCTTCTGCCCTGTAGCTCACATCAGGTTTAGAAGAGTCCCTTGGCACATCAGTTTGGTTTTCATTTATAATATCTTCCTGGCCATCAGCACCAGCTTCATTCTGGTCTGTTTTCTCTATCTGTGTTTCACCACTGCTCGCAGTATCCTTTAGATGAGCACTCAAGTCACTATGAATAGTCTTCAGTATATCTTTGTGCTCCTGATTCAGCAGCTCATTTTGTTTGTAGCTTTCATTTGTTTCATCTGATTTCATGTCCTTTGGTTTGAGACTTAGATCAGTTTCCTCCTCATATGCCTTATGTTCTTGACTGCTATTGCTAAAGTCTTTCTTTTTATGCGTTTCAATAGTTTTCTGATCTGATTCATTCTGATGAATGATCGTATCCTTCAGCCTGTCACTGAGAACATTATTTAGGTCATCTTTTATTGCACAACTCATCTGCAAGCCTTCTTTTTTCTCAACACTTCCCACATTTTGCTCAAAGTAAATAATGTCATTCTGATAGTTACATTTTTTATCAGTTTTGGAATCTTCCAAATTATAATCCGTTACAGACTCGGTCATATGACTGATGGAAACTACTTCTTTATCCCCCAGTACCTCTCTCTCTTCAGGAATAATTTCCTCTAGATCATAGTTAATTTCTTTAGTTTCAGACATAGGTATTTCTTCCTGATCCTTTCTAAGATCAGCTTTCTGATCCTTTATAAGAACAGATGTTGGCTGAGAAGTATCTGCTCTCTCCTCTGAGGTAACTTTGGCTTTCTCATTGTCTTCTATAATTGTTTGCGTTTCTGCACTCTTCAGTTTTTCAGTGTCTTTCTGAGATGCCTGAGATGGAACACTTTCAGGTCCTTGGAATGGCTTAAGGTTAGAGAGAGGATATTTCTGTTTCAGCACTCTGTGCTTGAATGATATAACACAGGTTTCATTTTTTAAAATCTTGTTGATGGTGTAAGGACCTCTCCACATTACTTCCTCTCTTCCATAGGATCTTTTAATCATTTTCAGAAGGATAGGGTCACCTGGTTTGTATTTACAGCTGAAAGGACTCTTTTGTTCATTGCTTATTCCATCATCTAACTTCTCAGATCTAGTTTCTTTTTCTTTTGGTCTATATGCATGTTCTTCCTTGTTATATCTTCTGCATCCTTTCTTGTCAGAATCTCTAGATTCTCGCTGCACAACCTGATGGGTTATCCGCATCGAAGTTCGTTTGATTGATTGTAATCCCTGTTGGTGGGCTTTAGGTGAAGACTGTAGACCAGTGATAGATGATTTTGGCATACATGGTATCTGCTTTCTTCCTGGAATAGATACCTTCTTATTACAGACATCAGATACTGTTGAATTTCTCTGTTGTGATGTTTTCTGTTCTAAAACTTTTTGGGGCTTTTTGATTAACACTGGCATACGACTGCTACCACTTCTCTTCATGTAAATTGCAGTAGGTTTTAAGGAGGATACTTCATTATCTTTTAGGTCTTGAATAACTGCATTGTTCTGATCACAGTCACCAGTTATTTTTTGACTCCTTGTTTCAAAATCTTTAAGACCAAATGTCCTAATTTTCTTTTCTTGAATATTACTCTCTCTGTGATTGTATCTCACATCCCCTTTCAGGTCAGTACTTACAATCCGAATCTGATCATCTGCCTCCTGGCGCTTCTGTCTTTGATTATAACTTTTGACAGCTTTAGGGGGAAAAATAGTATTCAGTTCTGATTGTTTTTTTGCAGGCTGTTTTAAAGGGCTTTTCAATGCTATACATCCCTGTTGATGTGCTTGCTGGAAAGGTTTGGGATGGGTGATCTCTTGCTGCTTACCTTGCTTCTTATCTCGTGAAAGATAAGTTTTGTAATCACAACTTTCATCAGCTATGAAATGTCCCTTCTTTGGTGCTTCCTGTTGTGCTAATTTTGTATACCTTTTCAATGGTATTGGAGAGAAACCTTTACTCCTCCTGTTTGTGTCACTCATATCAGGTTTTTGGGTGTTACATACATCTTCTTTTGGGTCCCCATCAATATAACCCTTCTGATCAGAGACAATGGTATCTTTTTGACACATTTTCTCAATAAGTGTTTGACTCTGACTCCCACTATGCTTTTGGTGAGTACGTGCACATTTCCAATCACGGTCAGGCAAGGAATGTGTGATCTCTGATAGTTCCTCGTTTTTTGCAGTTTGAGGAGACCTTTGATGCATTTCTGGAATGATTGTTTCTCCTGTGCTGTAGCTCACATCAAGTTTATAACAGTCCCTTGGCACATCAGTTTGGTTTTGACTAACAATATCTTCCTGACCATAACCTCCAGCTTCTTTCTGGTCAGTTTTCACAATAAGGTTTTCACCAGTGCTCCCAGTATACTTTTGGTGTGCACTCGTGTCAGTCTGATTATAATTCCGTATATCTTTCTGGTCACAATTTATCAGCTCATTTTGATTGTAGCTTTCATCTGCTTCAACCAATTTTATGTCCTTTGATTTGTAACTTGCATCCATTTCCTGGTCATACGGCTTATATTCTTGACTATTACTTAAATTTTTCTCTTCATTAGGTTCAACAGCTTTCTGATCCAATTCAAGCCAATGAATGCTTGTATCTTTCTCACTACAAGTGAGAAGATTATTTAGGTAATCTTTTCTTTCACATCTCATCTGTGAGTCGTCTTTCACATCACTTCCTACTTTGTTCTTGATGTAAGTGATATCATCCTGGTAACTACTCTTCTGGTGATTGTTGGTGATTTTCTGGGGAAAATAGAAGAGCATCATTTCAATTATTTTTTCATGACCCATGACTTCTGATAAGTCATTTTTTTCTATTAATCTCTCAGATTGTTCTGAATGTAAGCTTTATAATTTAGCTTATCGGATACAATGGCCCTATGATGATTTTGGGTAGTTTTTTTATTATAAATTCTAAAACATTCAGGGGCCGATGCAATAAAGTCCGTCCAGCCTAGTGCGCAGGTTTACATGCAGTGGACGCACATTTTGGATGTGCTAGACTAGCACCCAATGCAATAAGGAGATTATTGCGTGCAAATTACACACCCAAATAAACAAGTAATAGATAGCACTCCTCACATGTAAATGGAATTTAGCTGAGACAATGAGCTATTTACCCCCCGATGCAAAAATCACTCGGCACCCAATGTACACTTTTTAATGCAGCAGAATGAACTCCAGCCCTGGAAGTGGCTTTAAGTTAATCATGAGTCAAGGTCGCTTGTGAAATTATAAAATACGATCCTCTGTGGTTCCTTCTGGTTAGTATCGTTCTAAAATTTACTGCTTACAGTGTTTAAAAATAGAAGCATATGGGCTTGACTTAAAAAAAATAAAATTCAGGACGCACAATGTACACACACAATTGCAACGAGCACTTAGCTATGGACGTCCAGGAATCTCAACAAAATCAGCCAGAAGTGGGATAAAAACAGATGCTCATACTGAACGCCCATTACAATTGTGGGCGTTCGATGTATTTGAGCACTAGGGACGTACATTTCTTCCCTAGCGCGCCCTTTTTTATGCAGCCCCTCCTTTACATACTATATTGGGCGCACAGGGGATGTGGCTGTGCCCTTGTTAGGAAAACGGGCACTCAATATGAGCGTCTTATTGCCTCGGCCCCTCAGTGTGATTACTTGGGGACTAGGATAGGGCAGAGGTAGCGTTTACAACTCCTGGAGGGAGGAAGGGTCAGCCTTGGCACTGCTGTAACATTTAGAGGCCTTCGCACTAAAACTTTATATGCATTTTAAATAGTGTTCTACGCACAAAGTCCATAGTCTGCATATTAATCCATGTGAAAATGCTCGAGTTCATACACTTTTGTAAATGAAGCAACATGAGATAAAAATGAGACTTTAGTGTGTGCTCACTAACTAGTGTGGTGTTTTCTCCTTTATATGCTAAGACCTACAAATTAACACTAGCCTTGGACCACATGTTAAATTTTTAGTGTACATGCGGTTTCAAGGGCTCAGCTAATAAAATACATTGGGGGTTACTGATGGAGATGGAACTGTTGGTGCAAGAGATAACAACTTAAGAACATAAGACTTGCCATACTGGGCCAGATCCAAGGTCTATCAAGCCCAGTATCCTGTTTCCAACAGTGGCCAATCCAGGTGTCAAATACCCGGCAGATCTCAAAAGTTCTACAGATTCCATGCTGCTTATCCCTGCTACAAGCAATAGATTTCCTCAAGTCCACCTTAATAATTGCTTATGTATTTTTCCTCCAGGAACTTGTCCAAAACTTTTTAAGCACAGCTACACTAATGGCTCACCACATCCTCTGGCAACAAAATTCCAGAACTTAATTATCTATTAAGTAAAAAAATATTTTCTCTTATTAGTTTTAAATGTATCATTTAGTAACTTCATTGTGTGCCCATAGTCTTTGTACTCTTTGAAAAAGTAAACTGATTCATTTTTACTCATTGCACTCCACTCATTATTTTATAGATCTCTATCATCTTTTCCCTTAGCTGAGTCTTCTCCAAGCTGAAGAATTCCACCCTCTTTAGCCTTTCTTCATAGAGAAATTGTTCCATCCACTTATCATTCTGGTCTTCCTTCTCTGTACCTTTTTCTAATTCTGCTATATCTTTTTGAGAAGTGTTGACCAGAATTGCACACAATATTTAAGATAAGATTGCACTATGGAGCCATAGAGATATTATGATATTTTCTGTTTTATTCTCCATTCCTTTCCTAATCCCTAGCATTCTACTTGCTTTCTTGGTTGCTGCGCACACTGAGTAGATTTCAATGTATTTTCAACGATGACATCTAGACCCTTTTCCTGAATGGTGACTCTTAATGTGGAACCTTGCATTATGTAGCTATAATTTGGGTTACTAGGTGCATTACTTTGCACTTGTCCACATTAAATTTCATTTGACATTTGCATGTCCTCTCTCCCAGTTTCTCTAGGTCCTCTTGCAATTTCTCACAATCCCCTTGTGATTCAACAACTTTGAATAATTATATCATCAGCAAAGTTGATAACCGCACTCATTGTCCAATTTACAAGTCGTTTATAATTATATTAAAAAGCAGTGGTCCCAGAACAGATTGCTGGGGCACGCCACCATTTACCTTTCTCTACTAGGAAAATTTACCATTTTCTATCTTTTAACCAGTTTGCAATCAACAAAAGGACACTGCCCCTTATTCCATGACTTTTTAATTTCCTAAGAAATCTCTCATAAGGAACTTCCTCAAATGATTTCTGGAAATCCAGATACACTATGGGCTGGATTTTAAATGCCCTGCGCGCGTAAATCCGGCTGGATTTACGCGTGCAGGGCCCTCGCGCACCAGCGCACCTATTTTGCATAGGCCACCAGCACGCGCACAGCCCCGGGATGCCCGTAAGTCCCAGGGCTTCGTAAAAGGGGCGGGAAGGGGGCGTGTCCGGGGGCAGGGGGCAGTTCGGGGCGGGACCAGGGGCATGGCGCTGGCCTGGGGTTGTGGTCGAGGCCTCCGGACCAGCCCCCGGGTTGGGTGATGGCGTACCAGCAGCCCGCTGGCGTGCGCAGATTTACGTCTGTGTTCAGCAATTTTGTAATTTATGATAGTTTCTACCATTTTGCCTGGCACAGACATCAGACTACTAGTCTGTAATTTCATGGATCAGCTTTTCATCCCTTTTTAAAAATTGGCATTATATTGCCAACCCTCCAATCTTTGGGTACCAAAGATGATTTTAATAATAGTCCTCAGATTCAATTTTCAGTTCATTCAACATTCAGGGATGTATACCATCTGGACCAGGTAATTTGATACTCTTTAGTTTGTCAATTTGCCCTAGTTCATCTTCCTGGTTCACTGTCTTTGTTTCATTTCCTCTGAATTACCACCTTTGAATATCATTTCTGGCATGGGTATCTCTTTTACATCTTCCTCAGTGAAGACCAAAGCAAAAAATTAATTATGTCTCTTTGCTATGGCTTTGCATCTCCCTAAGTACCCCTTTTACACCTTGATCATCTAATGGGCCAACTGACTCTCTTACAGGCTTTTTACTTTGAATGTACCTGAAAAGTTTTTATTATGAGTTATGCTTCGATGGCAAGCTTCTTCTGAAAATCTCTTATGCCAATGCTTTATAATGTGCTCAGCCTAGTGTACTGAAACTCAGATGCAGTAATGGGATTAGCACCTCCAAAATGCACGTCAAAACAAGCACCTAGCTAACAGCGCTCATCACAAATAAATGCCATGTAAATGAGGCTATGAATTAGCTATTGCCCCCCTGGCACCCAATGCACACTATACGCGGCAAACTTAACGGCAGCTTCAGAGCTGGCATTAAGTCATACTTTGAGCCATGGGCTCAGGAGAAAACAAAAAATCCTGCTTCAGTGTTTCCTCCTACTTAGTATTGTTGCGATACTAAGATGCACTGTTTGCGGGGACTGAAATTTACAAAAAAAAGGAAGGGCTCAATAAAAAAAAATTGTGGACATACAATATGCACGCACAATATACACGCTAAAGATATGCGTGTATATTTTGCATGAGTTGTCTGTAGCGGGATAAAATGGACTCTCGTATAGAAGGTCCATATTCCTAACCAATGCACAAGCACATCTCCAGGGCTCCTGGTGCTTTTGAATGCTAGGGATGCACAATTTGTCTCTTGTGCTTCCTTTTTAGCACATACTGCATCGGGTGCCCAGGAGCTGTGGATGTGCGTGCGTTAGGGAAAATGGGTGCGCAACACGAGCTCCCATTTTACTGTGCGCTTTTATTGCATCAGCCCCTCTCTTTGCCTCTCTTATCAATGCTTTACATCTAACTTGCCAGTGCTTATGCTGATTCCTGTTTTCTTCATTCGGATCCCTTTTCCATTTCTTGAAAGATGTTCTTTTAGCTATGAAAGCTTTTCTCACCTTACATTTTAACAATGCTGGTAGTCGTTTAGCCTTCCTTCTACCTTTTCTAATGCGTGGAATACATCTGGTCTGGGCTTCCAAGATGGTATTTTTAAACAACGTCCAAGCCTGATGAAAACTCTTAACCTTTGCAGTTGCTCCTTTCAGTTTTTCCTAACCATTTTCATCATTTTATCATAGTCACCTTTTTGAAAGCTAAATGGTATCACAGTAGATTTCTTTAGTGTCCTCCTTCCATTTGATAATGTTGTGATCACAATTATTGCCAAGTGGTTCCAACAATGTTACTTCTCATATCAAATTCTGTGTTCCACTAAGGACTAGGTCTGAATTGGTTTTCCATCTTATTGGATCTTGTACTATCTGCTCCAGAAAGCATCATTTATTTAATCTAGAAACTTTACTTCTCTAGAATGTCCTGATGTAACATTCAACCACTCAATATTGGGGTAATTGAAATCCTCCATTATTACTGTGCTGCTGATTTACAAGTAAATTATAAAAGGTGTGCGTATGTGCCCATAAATGTACGTATTGGGCATGTGAGCAGAATTTTATATTGTGTGTAGAGGTCCATGTGGAACATGTAAAATATCCCTCCTGTGCATATGTGTTGGAGCCTTCTGTGTGTGCTTGTGGGTGGCTGGGGGGAGGGGGGGGAGGGCCTTGTTTAAAGGGCCAGTCTGACACTCTCTACATATCCCACTGTAAGGGGGGCACTTTCTACTCAGGGTGGGGTTTGAGGGGGTGGGCGGCAGTGTTATCAAGGTCGACAGACCCTTGCACCTTAGGCAGACCACCCTGAGTTAATTTTTAGACTTCTAGCATTTGTACACAGACATTTCAAAGTATGTTTTTTGTTTGTATTAACAAACTGCTTATCAGATGACAGCAACAATATGAAATATTTCTGGCCTGACTGCTCTTTAAAGGCCTTTGGTCCCCTTTCCCCTTTATAGCAGTCTCTCTATAGGGTGCCCTGTATTCCCAGTTCTCTTAGTATCCTTCAAAGAAACATCATTCCGAACCATGTGCGTCTCAGCGACTGTTGGCTTCCCCATCATCGAATTTAAAAGCTGCAATATCTCCTTTTTATAGGTTAGTACCAGCAGCCTGGTTCCACTCTGATTAAGATGGAGCCCATCCTTTTGGAAAAGATCCCCTCCCCCTTCCTCAAAATGATGATCAGATGTTGTGGGAGGTGGAGAGGAGAGGAGGGAGGGAGCAAGAAGACAGAGAGAGGAGAAGTCCATAGAGGACAGTGCATGCGTGAAAACCTCCAAAATTATTCACGTTTACTTAGGCAAGGAAATGTATTTTCAAACCAAATGTTGACCGATGACCGCTGCTTTTCTAATTTTGTTGTTCTGGGAGACTTTCACATAGATGTGCATTGCTAATTTGACAAAGAGGCCTGAGCATTTCTGTCAGCTGTGCCAAAACTGGGGTAAATAGAAGCTGTAATAATCCTTCCCTACCCATGAGGCTGGGCAGTCTCTGGGGCGCGGGGCCTCTTCCTACCATTTACCCTGGACCAGGACCTGGGTAATGGCTAAACAGACGCATCCGGGAGCGGTGCCTTCATTTTACGAGGGGTTCAATTGCTCTGTACGTAATACATTTTACTCAGCAGACAGAAGGGTCTTTGTTTTACTGTAACTCAGCGGCTTCATGAGAATTCTCCAAACTGAATGCTGTCAAACTTTCCGTTTATCTGCCTATTTTTAATTTTTGTAAAGTCTTCTCTTCATGCAAAAGAGGAAAAGCCCTCAAAGACCTCTCAAACGTGCAGTGATGCGAGGAGATCCAGGATCAAATCACTGGTCAGAAAAGCCTCCTTGTATACAGCTCACACCGCATTTACTTAAATATTGTTAAACGTGCTCTCGTGTTCACTAAATCTATGTAAAGATTATTGACTCATCTACTGAATCAGATCCGACGCGGCTGGTGTCGCCCATCGGCTGCTTCAGGGACTGATTCAATATATTTTTCAAATGGTGGCCAAACAGCTTCCAACCCTTTTCTAAAGATTGCACCTTTGCGAGGTCATTGAAGTCTTTTCCTCCTTTGTATAAAGAAACTTACTGAAGTAAAACTGAAAATACTTATTTAAACAAACTTCTGATGCCATTTGCGTGGAGCGTTCTTCTCAAGCAGTGGAGTTTTAGTTATGGTTTCTGTTGCTACGCTGCCCTCACTGTCTCTTTCATTCTGGATTTTGTTTTAATGTTACTTAATTGTATTACTCTGTCTTTTAGGGGGCAACTCTCAAACTGGCCGCTGTGCTTTTTATCCATCGCCTCTGCGCCAGCTTCCACAAGGAAAGTCGACGCATTCTTTCAATCTGCACCGGGGGACTTTTGCTCCTGCTTTGCAGGCAGGTAGATTTTTCACTGGAGCTACGAGGAGCTTGGAGAGTCTAATTATGTTCTGATGCCATCTAAAACAGCCGCCTGGGAACACCTCCTTCGGTCAAAATGTGGCTTAAAATACACAGGACTTGGAATGCACCGCTGGAAGGCAATTTTCACAGAGCAAGTAATGCGGGTCCAATGTTTTGAGCATTCTCCCTCTCTCACCTCTTGGTTTTCAGTCCAATATTTAACATCCCCCACACTCGGCACCTAAATTTAAGCCCCTAAAAAGGGTGCAGGGCCAGGGGCAGGATCAGCTTGGGGGCGCAAAGTTACGTGCCTAAATGTGGGGGAATAAGTAGCAGCCTAATTTAGGTGTCTAAATTATATGCCACACCATTAAAGACTCCTCTCAGCAGCTGTATATTTCGGACTGTGTATGTATACTGTACTATTGTTTATAATTAACCTTATCTTTTCTCTTTACTTCCTCCTCTCAGTTTATTAGCCCCTGTTAATTGTAACTGCATCTCTTCATCACGTTTATTTATGTTATTGGTTGTATTCTTCACTCCCCTGTTTTCATGTAAACCGACATGATGTGAACGCTTTCATGAATGCCGGTATAAAAAAACCTTAAATAAATAAAATAAATAAAATAAATATGTGCTGAAGCTAGGCACCCAAATTTAGGCATTCAGCTTTTTTAAATATTGGATTCTTTTCTGTTCCTTCTTTTTTTTTCTCTCTTCCCCTCTTTCCCCCATGTGAACTTACCTTAGACTCTGGCAAGCTCCTTTTCCAGTTTTGATAGTAAAATCGCTTGGCCTTCATCAGGTGGTAGTAGACATGAGCACTTATAAGCTGGAAACCAGTGTATAAGGCTAAAAATATGTATTTGAACATGTAGTTTTGACTCATGATGTCAGATGTAGATTTTGCTTTCAAGATTACTCAAAACATTTATCTGCAAAGAAATAAATGGAGGATACATCATTATGGTTATAGCATTTGTATGTCCATCTGTGCCTCCATTCTTCTCGCCATCCACCCTTAGCTTATAGTATTTGTTTCCCCATTATCATCATCATCTACAGTATTTATATGACACTTTTTCAGCCGGGCAGTTAAATAAAATAAAATGATGGTCAGAAGTTACAGAGGATTTGAGTACAGTCATACATAGTGCAGGAGATTAAAGTTTAGCTGAGATCAAGGAAAGTCAGTACTGGTCAGCAGGGAAGCAGGCAGGATTGTGGTGTTCATGTATTGGGTGCACTATTAGTCTTTAAATAAACAGGAGAGAATAAATAATTAAGAATTTACAGGCACAGCAGATTAATTGAGGGGTTCCAGCAAGATTGTTCAAAGCGGGGTGAATACAATGAGCATCTGAGAGTTCGTTTTTGGTTTAATCTCTCAGATGGTTTGGTTACATACCCTGGGAATATCTTCCCTAAAAGTGCCCTGCTGCCTTGCACTGCTATTTTGTGCAGGGAGCCGAGAGGAGTGCATTTGTAATCTTGTCATGAATGCACACACACACAGAAACACATTCCCCAGGAGCACCTCTGTGCACTCTGGCTATAAGGATGCACGCTGTGTTTGCTTTTCACTATACTGAGGAGGGTAAATTACAGGCAGGGCAATCTAGGTGTGCTAATCTGCTTTAAGGCAGTTAGATGGCTTGGAACATCGACTTCGCTCAAGCCGGGCAGGAGGAAGTCAGAACCCAAGGCTGGGAGCTTTGTCCCAGAAGTAGCTGTGATGAGATCAGCACAGTGTCATAGAGCAAAGGTCATGGCTTCCAGCAGTTCCGTGCTCTGTGTTCTGCTCCTTGTGATGTCACGGGCAGCCTCACTGGGAGACAGGCGGCAGATCATGTATGTGTACCAGTGGCCGTGAGCTGAGGTAATTTCATGCACTGAATCCCTGTAACACAATACTGAGCTCATAAGACCGATCAATCTCTGTGTGTGTGAGGCTCCCATCAGCTGTAGGACGGGGATGGAGGGAAGGGTCACAGAGCATGAGAGGTGGTGCAAGGGCATGAGAAAGGTAGAAAAGTTCCTCAGGAAGAAAGCAAAATCAAAACCTCTATGTCAAACTGCACTTTTCTTTCTTGTTTTTAGTTTAAAAGGATGCAGGTAATAAGTGACCTCACCCAGAAATGTATTACAGTCTCTTATGACTCCCTCATTTTGCTAAACACAGAAACAAACAACCAAGCAGTAACAAGAGATAAGCCGGGCTCTAAGCTTGTCGAGTGCAATTTCAGGGGGAATAAAGACAACGGACAGTAAGTAAAATGGCACAAGACATCTTAAATCTGGAAGCCTAATACCAGTCAGTGTCCCAGGCAAAGTGAGTGTGCAGAAATCACGGGACAGGTTTGCATTCAATATTTGATGGCTACCAAAAGAAATGTCTGGCATTCAGTACAAGACTATCCTCCAGAATGGTACTGTTCATGTGTCTTAGAAATAGTGAGTGTGCATTAATGCCAATTATGAATGTCTTATGTGATAAGGCAGTAAAACATTTCCTGAGAAACCTCCTCCCATTCTCGGTGGAGCCAGCCCTATCTACTACCAAGGCTTAGTAAACATAAGACCAGCTCCATATTAAATAGTACTATTGCAATATAGGCAAGCACAACCCAGGATGTGGCATTACATTAACCCCATCACCGCCATACAGTAAGATAGGCCTTCATGTAGGAGATCCCCCACTCAGACAAGTCCCTCCTCATAGATTGTCCCACTTTGATCATTTCCTAGCTCTCTGCCTTTGTCATCTCTGTAATAGGTTTGTTTGCATTTATGGTGTCAATTCAGAAATAATTTTAACAGAGATGGAAGCACAAAGTCACCAATAATTTTCAGCTGATTAAGAAGAGCAAAGCCACACAAGCAAGAACTGTGAAATGACCAAGCACTCAAGTTCCATATGTACCACGTCAGGACAAAACCCCCAATTACCTTTTCAGCGTCCTTAAAGACGTTTAGGAGTTCAATCAAGGACCTCGCTACCTCGTATCGCACCACCATGTGGTTAAATAAAAATTAATCTTGGGGACAGCACGTTTTAAGGTGATGCAGGTGAGCCCCATTCTTACATCATATGACATCAAGAAACAGGTGTTGGAGAGGACCTCATCCCCCCCTTACTGTACCACCCCCATGAGAAAGAAAACATACTCGATAAAATCAATAGCAACTAATACAAAATAATACTCGCCAATCATAGTAACAAAATTAAACTAATTAATAATAATCTAATACAACAATATGCCAGAGCCAGGCAATTTAGCACCTATGGCCAAGTGAAAAAGTGCACCCTCACCCTATACAGAACATACACTGGGAGTAGCTTTGGGACTAGGACTGCAGGTTTAAAAGTTGGATAAGTGATGCATTCAATTTGCAAGCCCTGCCTTCATGTCAAACTATATTTTCTCTTTCTTTTTTTATGTAAATATTTTTATTTAGAAAGGATGCAGGTAAGAAGTGACCCTGCGCTGGGGATTGTTACCACAGAAATGTATTACTGTCTCTCAGGTCTCTACATATTGATATACGCCAAAACAAACAACCAAGCAGCAGTAAGAGATAAGCCGGGCTCTAAGGTTGTCGAGTGCAGTTTCAGGGGGAATAAAGACAACGGACAGTAAGTAAAATGGCACAAGACATCTTAAATCTGGAAGCCTAATACCAGTCAGTGTCCCAGGCAAAGTGAGTGTGCAGTAATCATGAGATGGGTTTGCATTCAATATTTGATGGCTACCAAAAGAAATGTCTGGCATTCAGTACAAGAATATCCTCCAGAATGGTACTGTTCATGTGTCTTAGAAATAGTGAGCGTGCATTAATGCCAATTATGAACGTCTTATGCGATAAGGCAGTAAAACATTTCCTAAGCAGCCTCCTCCCATTCTCGGTGGAGCCAGCCCTATCTACTACCAAGGGCATAAGACCAGCTCCATATTAAATAGTACTATTGCAATACAGGAAAGCACAACCCAGGATGTGGCATTAAATTAACCCCATCACCGCCATACAGTTAGATAGGCCTTCATGTAGGAGATCCCCCACCCAAACAAGTCCCTCCTCATAGATTGTCCCACTTTGAACATTTCCTAGCTCTCTGCCTTTGTCAACTCTGTAATAGGTTTATTTGTATTTATAGTGTCAATTCAGATAATTTTAACAGAGATGGAAGCACAAAGTCACCAATAATTTTCAGCTGATTAAGAAGAGCAAAGCCACACAAGCAAGAACTGTGAAATGACCAAGCTCCAACTTTTATGGTTCTGGGTACTGATATGCAGACTGCTTCTGTAGCCAAGACCAAAAGCAAAGCTCATTCAAGCAGCATGGTCTGAATTATCAAGAAGACTGCTCACCCTGTAAAAATGTTGCTAGCAGTAATTTTGTTTTGGGTTTAACAATTGTTTAGTTTTGATTGTTAATATTACTACCTTTAACAGAAACATGGGGGTAACCTGCATAGAACAGCAATTAACACCATAAGAAACTTGCTGGGCAGATTGGATGGACCATTTGGTCTTTTTCTGCTGCCATATTGTCTGCTATTTTGAAATATTTTATTTATTTATTTTATTGGTCCAAACATAAGAAGAAATGGGATAGTTCCAGTTTTTCAGATTCCTCATCTTCCTCTTCATCCTCCTCTTCTAAGTCGAATTCAGCGTCATCGTCAGGAATCGGGATAAAGGATAAGGGTTCTGATAGAGGAGCGCCAGCATTGGTGACATTTACAGAACTCTGGGAAGATGTGCCGAGATCTCATCAATATTTTCCAATTCTTAGAAGGTCGCAGGGGTAAGAGGAGAGAGAAGAAGAAAAAAGGAGTAGTGGATCGATTCCCTGAGACACAGAAGAAAATCTCACAGAATATTCACAACTGGATATAATCCTTCCTGTGTTTGGCAAGCGTGATAGGTCACTGTGATCCTACTCAAAATGGTCCTTTATTATCTTATGCAGACTCATCTGGATCATTGGGAAGTTTGAGTGTTGGTTCTAACCAGCCCTTTCGTCTAGGACCCACGTCAAACAATGCAGGAATTTATTTATTTATTTGTTTGTTTTTATAGACCGGTGTTCGATCTGGAATATCACATCGGTTTACAGTGCAACTAGGGTTCTAAGAAGACAAAGGCTTCTTATTTTACATTGAAACTTCATAATATTTCTTACATTATATTTTAAAATGAAACGGGGGCAACAGTACAGGGTATCTTACAGTATAACAACATAATACAATGTAACTTACAATAAATTATAAATAAATTGTAATATAACTTGCAATTATAAATAAATTATAATATAACTTGCAATAAATTATAATGGAACAAAATCAACATTGTTTTCACTGTCTAGTATAGAGTAGCATAGAGTACAGCGATAAGACAGGCTAAGAGAGAATTTCAAAAGAAGTTGGCCGTAGAGGCAAAAACTCACAATAAAAACTTTAAAAATATATCCGAAGCAGAAAGCCTGTGAGGGAGTCAGTTGGACCGTTAGATGATCGAGGGGTTAAAAGGGCTCTTAGAGAAGATAAGGCCAACACGGAAAGATTAAATGATTTCTTTGCTTCGGTGTTTACTGAAGAGGATGTTGGGGAGGTACTCGTACTGGAGAAGGTTTTCATGGATTCAGATGCACTGAACCAAATCACGGTGAACCTAGAAGATGTGGTAGGCCTGATTGACAAACTGAAGAATAGTAAATCACCTGGACCTGATGGTATACCCCCCAGAGTTCTGAAAGAACTAAAAAATGAAATTTCAGACCTATTAGTAAAAATTTGTAACCTATCATTATTTTATTTATTTTATTTAATATTTTTCTATACCGGCTTTCACGACTAGTAGTCGCATCAACCCGGTTTACATTTAACATTTAGTGTAATGAACATAAAACTAAATGAATTGAACTGGTGCAGGAATAGCAGTTACAATAAAACCAGGAAAAATACAACTGGGAGAGGAGGAAGCAAGAAGAAAAATATAGCAATAGGTACAAAAAACAAAATTACAAGATAATATTTACAATATGTACAAAATTAAAGTCAAGACTAAAGGTGGTCATGGGCTGGAAAAATTGAGGCTAAAATAGGAAGAGTATGATGAATAAGGCAGAGTGATGGTCTTTACACTGGGATTCTGGTAACATGGGATAGCCTGATTGAAGGGTAAGGTTTATATGGATCAATCAGAGATCTGATAGGCTTTTTTAAAAAGCCAAGTTTTTAGCCTTTTTCTGAAAGTTAATAGGCACTGTTCTTGGCGTAGCTCAGATGGGATGGAATTCCATAGACGTGGTCCTGCTGAGGATAATGCTCTGACTTCCAATGATTTATGTTGGAAGGTTTTGGCGTGTGGAACATGTAAAGCTTCTTTGTAAAATTCCCTAGTAGGTCTGACAGAGGTACGTTTTTCAAACGGAATTTGTAGATTTAATGGTGCCTGAAGTTGCGTGGCTTTGAATATAGTAGTGATGGTCTTGTACATAATTCTGTAATGAATCGGTAGCCAGTGGAGGGCTTTCAGGATGGGGGTGATGTGGTCGAATCTCCTAGAGTTGGTCAACATTCTTGCAGCTGTATTCTGCACCATCTGTAAAGGTTTTGTATGAGAGATGGGGAGGCCTAGTAATATGGAATTACAATAATCCAGCTTGGAAAAAATAATTGCTTGAAGAATAGTTCTAAAATCTTTGGAATGGAAAAGATGTCTGATTCTTTTAAGGGTGTATAATTTATGAAAACAATCTTTGGTCGTTTGGTTAATAAATGGTTTTAGGTTTAGTCGGTTGTCAATAATTGCTCCTAGGTCTCTTATGTGTGAGGTTTGCAGGTTAGCTGGTGGGTTTGTGGTAATGTCGTTGTTTTCTGGGGCTATAATGAGAAATTCCGTTTTTGAGGCATTGAGAATGAGGTTTAGACTGTTGAGGAGTTGTTTAATCTCGGTTAGACAGCTCTCCCAGAATTTTAGAGTGTTTGTAATGGTTGTTTTTACGGGGATTACGATCTGAACGTCGTCTGCGTAAAGGAAGTGTTTCAAATTTAGTTTTGTAAGAAGGTGGCAGAGTGGGAGCAGGTATATATTAAATAAGGTGGGCGAGAGGGAGGAACCCTGTGGAACCCCTAACGAAGATGGATGGTAGCGAGATTCTTTGTTGTGGATTTTTACCTTGTATCCTCTGTTCTTCAGAAAGGTTTTAAACCAGGTCTGAACACTGCCTGAAACTCCGATGTTTGCCAGTAGGTTTATAAGGATGTGATGGTTGACCGTGTCGAATGCCGCCGAAAAGTCAAGTAAAATTAGAAGGAATGCGTGTCCTTTGTCGATGCCGGCTAGGAGGAAGTCTATGAGAGAGAGTAGAAGCGTTTCTGTGCTTGCTGCTCTACGGAATCCAAATTGGTTAGGAGATAAAATTTGGTGGTCCTCAAGATAATTAGATAATTGTGCATTTACTATTTTTTCCATAATTTTTGATATGAAGGGGAGGTTGGAGATGGGGCGGAAATTGCCGGGATCATTTGTGTTAAGGTTTGGTTTTTTGAGTAGAGGTTTTATTGAAGCCGTTTTAAGGTCATCTGGGTAGATTCCCTGTTCAAGGGAGCAATTAATGATGTCCGCTAGAGTTTTGGAAATCGTATCCGGGATTAGTAAGAGTATTTTGGTGGGTAGTTGGTCAAAAGGGTGTGATGAAGGTTTCATTTTCTTCAGGATTGTTTGTATGTCCACGGTAGAGATGGGTTCGAATGAGTTGAAAGCGAAGTCTTTGTTATGGTAGAGAAATGAGGTATTGTAGGATGCATTTGGGTTTGGTGTCAGCTTCATAAGGAGGTCGGCGATTTTTTTATTGAAGTAAAGAGCCAGTTCATCTGCTTTAGTCTGTGCTTGGTCATCTGGGATATCTGGAGTGATGGTTTTTGTGAGACTGGACACGTAGTTGAACAAAGCTTTTGAATCAAATATGAGGTGGTGGATCATTAAAATCATTCATTGTACCCGAAGACTGGAGGATAGCTAATGTAACCCCAATATTTAAAAAGGGCTCCAGGGGCGATCCAAGAAACTACAGACCGGTTAGCCTGACTTCAGTGCCAGGAAAAATAGTGGAAAGTGTTCTAAACATCAAAATCACAGAACATATAGAAAGACATGGTTTAATGGAACAAAATCATCATGGCTTTACCCAAGGCTTGCCTCACAAATCTGCTTCACTTTTTTGAAGGAGTTAATAAACATGTGGATAGGGGTGAGCCAGTGGATGTAGTGTACTTGGATTTTCAGAAGGCGTTTGACAAAGTTCCTCATGAGAGGCTTCTAGGAAAAGTAAAAAGTCATGGGATAGGTGGCGATGTCCTTTCATGGATTGCAAACTGGCTAAAAGACAGGAAACAGAGAGTAGGATTAAATGGACAATTTTCTCAATGGAAGGGAGTGGGCAGTGGAGTGCCTCAGGGATCTGTATTGGGACCCTTACTTTTCAATATATTTATAAATGATCTGGAAAGAAATACTGCAGCCTTTGGAGTTCTTCTTCTTTTATGGTTAATGGTTTTCCATTCTGGCTTGGATTATTTTTATGCTGAAGTACATTTTTTTTTGTTGTATATCACTAAGGGACTGCTGCCTGTGCTTCTCAATGCATCTCCAAGACAACGAGATTTCCTGACGGGAGCACCCACTGATTGGTGTTTGAGAGGGACTGATTATGGCTTGAATCCCCACGCCAGCACTGAGGGCCCTGGAGGTCCCTATCTCTCCCTTTCGGCGGAACCCCACTATCCCAGTGGCTAATTCCAGTTCTGAAATGGTAGAGAGAATCCGAGGTCTGGGACATTATTAAGTAGCCCTGGGAACTGTGTGGCCCTTCATGTCATCTATCAAATGAAGAGGAGGTTACAGATGGTGCCTGAACAGGGATCTGAAAGCATTGTTTGAGTGTGGGAAGAAGACTGTAAGGACACTGAATCAATTTTTTTTTAATTTGAAATTTTAATTGGTCACAAACAACAAACAAGTACAAATATTGTACATTGTAAAACTAGAGTAATAAAGACAACAATGGTAACCAATACAGTTTTACAGTCTTATTCCTCCCCGCCTTCCCTCTTCCCTCCCTCATCCCTGCATATTAGACGCTGCTGTAGCAGGGGACTCAAAAAGGAAGAGTAGGAATCATAATATGCAAATAAAGAGGAGAACGTACTATTATTATCTATACTTCCTACCTATCTGGAGAGCAAAATACAACAAATATACTGGCTTCAGATAAAAGCTTAGAATTAGTACAGAGCTGATGACCACAGGGAGCAAAAGAAGAAAAGATTAAAATGCATGTCGAATAGGGACCAAGCCATATCTGTGGTGGAATCAGAAAGCAGAGCAAGCGAACTGTTTTGTTCCATATCCGCAATTGAGGGATCTGCTGAATCTCAAGCTTTTAAAGGAGTTAAATTGGATTAGCAAGCCACTCAGTAAACGGTTTCTAGTTTTTTTGAAGGGTAGCTAAGCGGTCATATTTCAGGGCTGTAAAATGAGCTAAATGATAGTGAGCATGAAGGTGATGAATAACCATCAGCAATGAAGGTCTGGTGGCATGCTTCCACATCCTTGCTATCTCACCCTGTGCTGCCAGGAAAGCCTGAAGGCAAAACATCTGGCAATGCTTATCTAGCCCATTCTCTGGTAAGCTGAACAGTGCCATGCGAGGATCCAGGGTCACCCTCAACTCTATTAATTGCAAAATCCATTATATAACCTGTGTCCACAGAGGGATTATACCCAGGCACTGCACCAGATATGACAATAAGTACCTTTATGGCCACAATTTCACCAACAGAGGTCCAAATAGAAAGAAGAGGAGATATTATGCAGCTTGACCAATGTTAAATGCTATCGATATAATACTTTATAACACTGTTCCTGCAGATTAGCAGCGATAGAATATTTTGCTGTCCTGACAAATACTATATCCCACTATTCTTCACTTAATGGCTCCCCGAGATCTTGATTCCAAGCTCGAATGTGGCGAGGACTCTCATGGGTGGGAACGTTAAGGCCATACATTTTTTTACATTATTCCCTGTAATTTATCCACATTGTCACAGTAGTTGTCAAACAAGGACCTAGAAAGACATAGAGAACTGGCCTTTCAAAGTGAAGTTAGAAAATGGGAAACTTGTGCATACACCAGATAGTCCCTTGAGCCGAGCCTAGCCTATACAGGTCCATAACCTCTTTATAGTTAAGAGGTCTTTCACCCCACATGATGTGACCAGTACAGGTGATGCCCTGGTGCTTCTACTATGCAAAGGTATGTGATGACATGCCCACTGGAAAAGTGCTATTATGAAACATTTGTGAGAGGTGAAAATAAAAAAAATTGCCTACCAAATGTGTCTTCCATTGTGCCCAAATTCGTAAAGTATTAGAAAGTGAACTGAGAAAATAAGAAATAGGCTACCACGTGGCTTTATTTTGCTATGGAAGGGCTTGGATAGGCATTTGTCCTATTAGCGCCTGTTCTAATAGTACCCATTGCTTCTGTTCTCTTTATCTATGGATATCTGCCAGGGCCTTGAGTTGGGCGGTAGCGAAGTACCACAGGATATTAGGAACCCCCAATCCTCCTCTCAGCTTAGGGCGGAACAAAACCACCCGAGCTACTCGAAGCGGTCGTCTTTTCCATATAAATTTTATATGGAAAAGAAAAAAACATGGAAAAGAACATGTTTCTTCACTGTAACATTTGTTTACCGGTTTCCATGTTACTTCAAGAAGCCCGTTGCATTTGTTTTTTACCTTTTTTTTCCTTGCTACACCTCTGTTCCTATGTAATCCCATCCCCGATTCCTGTTTAATGTAATTTCCAATTTTAGTTCTGCTGTAAACCGATATGATGTAGCTACTAATATCGGTATAAAAAAAGTCTTAAATAAATAAAATAAACCCAAAAATCTTTGTTTGCCATTGCTGTAATATCGCTAAGGATAGTGAATGGGTAGCATAGAGAAAAAATAAAGAAGGCGAGGTAAAACATTCATCTTAACAATGGCAATAGGCCCTAACCAAGAAAACGGCTTTCTATGCCACCTATCCAAATCCACTCCTATACTTCTCTACAAAGGGGCATAATTTAATTGACATAGATCTGAAATTTGAGTACCAATTCAGACCCCTAAGTACTTAAGGACCTGTTTAGCCCACCTGAGAGTGCCAGCTTTTAATAGAAGATACCTCGGATGGTGTCAGATTGAGATTCAACAACTTTGATTTGTCATAGTTTATTTTGAAACCGGACACCCTTCCAAAATGTTCTAATTCTGTTACAATGCCTATTAGGGAGGTATCAGGATTGGTCAAAGTAAATAATATATCATCGGCGAAGAGTGACAATTTAAAGTGCAAATTACCCAGTTGAATTTGGTCGGTCAATCTTATGGGTTCAAGAAACAGAGCAAACAGTAGCAGGGATAGAGGATACCCTTGCCTCGTGCCCCCGTTCAATATTAAAACTATCTCCATAACCTCCATTGACTTTAACCCTAACTTTTGGGGAATCATATAGTTTTGCTATCCAACGGAAGAAAAAAATCTCCAAATCCCATTTTCGAAAGCGTTTTGAATAAAAAGGACCAGTGAACAAGGTCAAAGGCCTTTTTGGCATCGATGAATAGCAAAACTGATGGTATGTTTTCATGGTGAAGCCAAACAATAAGATCTATTACCTTACGAATGTTGTTCGCTGCCATTCTTGATTTAATGAAACCAACTTGATAATTATGAATT
Source organism: Rhinatrema bivittatum (assembly GCF_901001135.1). Lineage (NCBI taxonomy): Eukaryota > Metazoa > Chordata > Amphibia > Gymnophiona > Rhinatrematidae > Rhinatrema > Rhinatrema bivittatum. Next base: position 53,513,831 of record NC_042626.1, read on the forward strand.
AAGGAGGGCATAATGGAATTGAGACGTTCTGCTAAAATTCTAGCCAGTAACTTAAGATCCAAGTTTATCAAAGAAATGGGCCGAAAAGAACCATATAATGTGGGATTCCTACCTGATTTAGCCAAGACTGTAATTCCCGCCACATCAGAATGTACAGCGAGACGTCCCTCTTCTCTCAAAGAATTAAACACCTGTGTAAGTGGGTCAGCTAAAATGTGGGAGCATTTCTTATAATACATACTAGACAGCCTTTCCAATCCCGGTGATTTCCCAGATTTTAATAATTTAATAGCAAGCACGACTTCTGATGGTCGAATAGGGCCATCTAGGAAAGAACATTGTTTCTCTGTTAATGTCGGAAGCGGCAAAATCATCTAAATAAGAATCTATATCCTCATCATGGATGCCATCATTGGCTTTATAAAGAGCAGCATAAAAATCAGTAAATCATTGTCTGATATCCACTGTTGTTGTTAATATCTCACCCCTCACATTCTTAATTTTAGCAATAGATGTCCGAGTGTTAATTGATCTTAAAATGTCTAGCCAGATGTCTCCCTGCCTTATCAAGCTCCTCATAGTAAGCTTGTTTAGTTAAATCTAGCATATGCGCAATATTCTCATTCTCCAGTTTTTGGAGTGATGATCTAGCCAAATGAAGCCGTTTAAGAATCAGTTCAGATTGGGAAGCCATATGTTGCTGGGACAAAGTGGAAATAGACTGTAGCAAGCTTTGCTTATACTTTTCACTTTTTCTTTTGCAAAAAGTCACCCTTGCAATGAATAAGCCTCTTATCACTGCTTTCGAACACTCCCAAACTGTCGACACCGAGGTGGGGGAGTTTGCATTGTTCTGAAAATATTCACTCAAACTCCCCTCCATCCAATGCAGGAAGTCTGTATCCTTTAAAAGAGACTCATTTAAACACCTGGACTGGCATCCACAATTTGGATATCAATCCATACTGGCGCATGGTCAGACCATGTTATATTGCCTATGGGCATGGGTGTGGTCTGGGCAAGTCATGGGCATGTGGGGCATGGTCAAGAGAAGAGCACGTAAATACTTGTGCACAGTGGCTCGCCCCAGGGTCCCCTGCTGCGTAACTTTACTTCTGCTGTGGATGAAGTGTAAGTAATGTTGTGCTGGAGGTGGACCCTTGGGCCGAGGTAGGGTTGATGCTACCTGCAGGGCAAGCCCTACAGGTCCCCACCATCGGCAGGTGGAGCTGACTGGCTGACGGAGGCCGGCTGGAGCTTCGCCAATACCAGTTCTTGTTCCGCGCAGGTTAAGCCCTTGGGTACCGGGGCCGGCTGGACTTAGGTGGGCCTCCATCTAAGGTCTTCTCTGTGATGACGAGGAGGTCAGCCAGGGGCCAGCAGCGGTAGTAGGAATAGGTGGACTGATCTGGACGAGGCAGAATCCCAGAGACCCGGGCGCCAATGGGAACAGGAGGCAGACAGAGGGCGCCCGAGTACGAACAGGCCGAAGCCTGAGAGGCCAAGTCCAGAATGAAGACAAGAGGAGCAACATAGAGCAGGCTGAAGTCAGGGCAGGCTGCAGGCAAGGAAGGGCAAGCGTGGGTCAATACCAGAAGTCAGCAGTAGATTGGTCGGGCAAGGCAAAGGTCAAACCAGGAGACAAGCAGTAGCATGGTCGGACGAAGAAGAGGTCAATACCAGGAGACAAGCAGTAGCGTGGTCAAATGAAGCAGTGGTCAATACCAGGAGACAAGCAGTAGCGTGGTCAGATGAAGCAGTGTTCAATAGCAGAAGGCGAGCAAAAGCATAGTCAGACGTAGCAGTAGTCAAAGCCAGGAAGTCAGTCAGTAGGAACAAGCAAGGTAGACACGGAACACAGGAGCAGGAATGGGTACCAGGATCAGGAAGCAGGAACACAGACGAAACAGGAACCAGGAACACAGAGGAGATGCAGGAACAAGCAACTAAAGACACGGCCAGCATGGAGACCTGTTGCCAAGGCAAGGAAGCACTGGCTAGGCCCGGCCTTATATTCCGGGACCCAGTGACATCATCATCCAGGGCCACGGGTGAGATTCCCACTGTGGCACCTTTAAATGTACAGCTGATGCACGTGCCTAGGGAGGGGCACAGCGCGAGGCTCCCCCCGGAGCAGAGGCATCCGCTGTGGAGCTGGGAGCACGAGGAGTGGCCGGGGTCAGAGGCCAACGGCCACAAGAGCAGCAGAACCAGGCGCTGGAGCTGGCAAATGGAGGTAAGAGGGCCTGGCCGCAGACCTGCTGCGGCCGGCACACGCAACAAGTAAAACGAAACAAACTAGGCAGAACTGTGGGGTTTTAACGGTCGGGCCTAACGGGGGAAGGAAGGCTATTAAACTAGAGGGGTTTGGAAGTCCTATTCCTTAACTGAGTGAACTGGGAATGAACTGGTAAAACGGGCAATGGCGTTAGCACACATAACTTTAAAACTCCCCTGACTTGCGCAATAGAAGCAGCATTTGTGCACACAGGCACGCACCCAGAGTATCGGGAAGACAGAAGGCTTTTGTAATGTTTTGAAGACTGGAAGAAACCTGTTCTTAACTGTGGTAGGAACTTGCTGCAAGTTTTGGAGGATTTCTAAGTACTGAATAGAGGGATTTCCGACTAGAGCTGATCAAGACACTATGAATAACTTATTTTGACAATGGAAAGGAACAGAGGGCCAGGGTAGGCCAAAGAAGATAATGCGTAAAGAAAAAGAAGTAACTTTTGCTGACAGAAGATAAGATTTGATTAGGAACTGTGATTTCTTTCATTTCCTATTACTTCTTCTTGTGCTATTTCACTGTGTTTTATTCTGAATTTACAGCAGTAAACTATTTTCATGTTGGAGCACAATTACTGAGCGGACATTGGTTTATTTCTTGAAGTGTCCCTGGCCCAGTATTGGCCCTGCAGGTTATCTTGCGCCCAGCTCAATGCCCCAGAGGTATTTTTCCCCTCCTTGGGAGAGTGGCCCCAGTGCTCCCCAAAACTGGGAAAGTGACCCTGAATGGAACAGAGGTTACACTTGTGTTGCTCAGACTTGATGAAAATAAAAAGGCTCTAGGTATCTGTATTACAGGCAATACAATGTTTTATTAAAGTTCATGGAATCACTATCTCTCTTGTTGTTGCGCAAAGGCTGCGTCTTTCAGTTGAGGACTTGGGGAACGGTAGTATAATGCGATCCTCAAGGCACTTTAATAGGTGCTGTCTCCTCAGTCTCTGATTAAACTGGAACACTGGGTTTCCAGCCAACAATTCCACTCCATTTGCGATTTCAAACACCCCATAGTCTGAACAATTTCTTTGATGATCGACATGCAAGAGGGAAATGTGCAGCTTGCCATTAATCTTCCAGCTTGCGTAGATTTTCAGGAGCTGATTTGTTGCTGACTTTGAGAGTTTGGTGGGGAGGAGACTATCAGTTACCTCCACTCTCCAGATAACCGTACCAGAAGTAAACCAGTGCATACGGCTGCTGTCAAATGTATTTGAACACCTGCCCCAACATGGCGATATTAAGTCGGAGGTCCCAAAAGTAAAAAATATTAAAAATTAAAAAAATTAAAATTGGCTCACGGGTTGAAAACCAGATGCTCAATTTTGCCGGCGTCCGGTTTCCGAACCATGGCTGTCAGCGGGTCCGATAACAGACGCCGGCAAAATTGGCGTTGGCTGTTAAACCCACTGACAGCCGCCGCTCCTGTCAAAAAGGAGGCGCTAGGGACGCGCTAGTGTCCCTAGTGCTTCCTTTTACCATGGGCCCTAATTAGCATATTTTTATTTACTAGATCGCATGCACAGGACACTGGCCTGTGCACACGCTGGGAGAGCGGGCACTCGCCCGCTCTCTCGTGTTTCTTTCTGTATCGGCCTGTATGGGAGGCTCACCTAGCAACTTGAGGTGAGGTTTAGGTATTAGTGTAGGGGTTAGGGGCCACTTTGACATTCAAATTGAGACGTACGAACTGAACAGTGCTCTCTTGTGAAGATTTGATGACCCTCGGAGGTAGAAAACTCACTCAAAGATGCAATTTTTGCAATATTCTCTCAACCTAGCTTGAAACATCACAAGAGAGCACTGTTCTGTTCGTACGTCTCACTTTGAATGTCAAAGTGGCCCCTATCCCCTACACTAATACCTAAACCTCACCTGGAGTTACTAGGTGGGCCTCCCATAGAGATATAAATTCCTATCTAGTGTGAAGGCATTATGGCTAGGCGCTCTCTCTCGCTCTCTCTCTCCCCCTCCCCCAGTGGTTGTATGTAGGAAATACCACATTCTGGAACTTATCTCAAAGTGCGAAAAAGTTATCACAATTTGCGGTAACTTAGCTCTTCGCATAGGTATTAGCGCAAATTGCAATAAACTGCCTATTACCATAAAACACACCCCTTTTTCTATCACAGGCGATAGTGCATTTTGATAAATCCAGGCCTTTGTTTGTAGCTTTCATTTGTTTCATCTGATTTCAGGTCCTTTAATTTGTAATTTAGATCAGTTTCCTGCTCATAGAGCTTATGTTCTTGATTGTTATTGCTAAAGTCTTTCTTTTTATGCGTTTCAATAGTTTTCTGATCTGATTCATTCTGATGAATGATCGTATCCTTCAGCCTGTCACTGAGAACATTATTTAGGTCATCTTTTATTGCACATCTCATCTGCAAGCCTTCTTTTTTCTCATCACTTCCCACATTTTGCTCAAAGTAAATGATATAATTCTGGTAGTTACACTTCTGATCAGTTTTGGAATCTTCCAGATTATAAACCATAATAGAGCCAGTCATATGACGGATTAAAAATATTTCATTATCCCCCAATGTCGCTCTCTCTCTTCAGGGATTATTTCCTCTTCTTCATAGTTAATTTCTTTAGTTTCAGAAGTATTTCTTCCTGATCCTTTCTTAGTTCAGCTTTCTGATCCTCTTTAAGAGCAGATGTGGGTTGAGAAGTAACTGCTCCCTTCTCTGAGGTAATATCGGCTTTCTCATGGTCCTCCATAATTGTTTGCATTTCTGCAGTCTTCAGTTTTGCAGTATTTTTTTGCGACACCTCAGACGGAGCGGTTTCAGGTTCTTGGAATGGATTTAAGCTAGAGAGTTGATATTTGTGCTTGAATAATAAAACACAGGTTTCATTGTTGAAAATCGTCTTGATGATACAAGGCCCTCTCCACAATACTTCCTCTTTTCCAGGGAATCTTTTAATGACTTTCTGAAAGATAGCATCACCTGGCTTGAAGTTACAGATGGAAGAAGCCTTTTTTTTCTTTGCTTTTCTCATTATCTGTCTTAAATCTAATTTCATGTTTTGGTCCAAATACAAGTTCTTCCTTGGTACATCTGCTGTTTTTCTTGTCTGAATCTCTAGACTCCCTCTGTACTAACTTGATTGGTAATCTGCATCAGAGAGCTTTTGATTGGTTCTAATCCCTGCTGACGGGCTTCAGGTGAAGTCTAGATTGGTGACAGATGATTTTGGCATACATGGCTTCCTTTTCCCTGCCAGAATAGATGTCTTCTCATTACAGTCCTGAAATGCTGTGGAACCTCTCTCTCTCTCTTGGTGTTTTCTGTTCTAAAGCTTTACGGTGCCTTTTGATGAACACTGGAATATGACGTTTCCCACATCTCTTCATGTAAAGTAAGCTTTAAGGAGGACACCTCATTATCTTTTAGGTCTTGATGACTGGCATTGCTCTGATCACAGTCACCAGTTGTTTTCTTGCTTTTTGTCCCAATATATTTAGGAGCATAAATCCCATTACCATTTTCTTGACTGTTGCTGTCTCTGTTATCATATCTCACATTCCCTTTCAGGTCAGCAATTATAAACTGAATCTGCTCATCTGCCTGCTGGTGCTTCATTCTTTCTTTCTTGGTTGTATCTTCTATAGCTTTAGAGGCAGCAGATGCATCTATTTCTGCCTGTGTTTTTGCAGTTTCATTTAAAGGGCTTTTCAATGATATAAATCCCTGTTCACCTGCTTGCTGGAAAAGGTTTGGATGGCTGATGGTTTGTTGCCTGCCTTGTTTCTTATCCCTTGAAAGATAAGTTTTATCATTACAAACTCTCACCAGCTGTGAAATATCTCTTCTTTGCTGCTTTCCAATTTGCTAACTTTTCATTGTCCTGTTTCAATGATATTGAAGGGAACTTTTACTCTTCCTGTTCGTGTCACTCATATAAGGTTTATTGCTGTTACATACATTTTCATTCTGACCTGGTATATGAATAAGTGTGTGGGGAGAATTAACGTCTCCCTTCTCTGAGGTAACATCGGCTTTCTCATGTTCCTCCAGAATTGTTTCCATATCTTTCTGACACCTCAGATGGAACGGTATCAGTTCTTGGAATGGTTTAAGGTTAGATGGACAAGATTTCTGTTTCAGCACTCTGTGGCTGACTGATAAAACAAAGAATTAATTTTTTTAAATCTTCTTGATGGTGCAAGGCCCTATCCTATCTGTGGATCACCTTTCTTGTGGTTATAGCTGGAAGGAGCCTTTTATTCGTTGCTTATTCCACCATCTACATTCTCAGATCTAATTTCTTCTTGTTTTGGATCAAATGCAAGCTTTTCCTTGTTATATCTTCTGCTATCTTTCTTGTCAGACCCTCTAAATTCACTCCATATCATCTGATGTGTAATCTGCATCAGAGAGCTTTTGATTGGTTGCAATCCCTGTTGGTGAATTTTAGATGAAGTCTGTAGATTGGTGACAGATAATTTTTGCATTCATGGTTTCAGCTTTAGCTGGAATAGATGCCTTCTCATTACAATTCTCAAATGCTGTGGGATCTCTCTCTCGATGTTTTCTCTTGTAAAGCTTTACTGAACTGTTTGATCAACACTGGAGTATGACTTTTACCACTTCTCTTGCTGTAAAGTGTGGTAGGTTTTAAGGAGTCGACTTCAGTATCTTTTAGGTCTTGACTAATGGCATTGCTGTGATGACAGCCAATAGTTGTTTTTAAGATCATTGTTGCAATCTCTTGTTCTTGAATAATACGACCACAACAACAGCATCTCTCTTCACCTTTCTGCTGAACACGTACAAACTTTATTTGGCCATCTGCTTGCAGATGCTTCAGTCTTTGTTGCTTGTATGTATTGGTGATTTTCTGTGGAAAATAGAAGAGTATCATTTGAATTATGCTTTAATGACACATGCCTTCTGAGAACAATCATATATTTCTTTAATACCTCACATTGTTCTGAATGTATGTTCACCAAACAGAAATGTCTTTGTTTCATTGTTAACACAATTGCTTGATCAAAATTCTCCAAGCTGGTGTCAAAAATTCAGTTTATATATCTATTTTTTTAATTTTTATTAAGTCTGTATCTTCATACAAAAGAGAAGAAAAAAGACTTCAAAGACCTCTCAAACATGCAATGATGCAAGGAGTCTCAGGATCGTATCACTGGTCAGAAAAAGCTCCTTGTATACAGCTCACACCACATTTACTTAAATATTGTTAAAAGTGCTTCATGTGCTCACTAATTCCATGTAAAGATTAGTGACTTATCTTGAAGGGCCTCTACGGAATCGGATCTGCATCCCACACCTAGATATATTTTTTACAGAGCAATTTTTATTAAGAATGGATCCACCTCCCTTTGTTTTAATATACCTACCTTCCTGTTTTCAAAAAATGTTGTATAGTGCAGTTTTTATTGCTTGCCATTTATAATTTATAAATTGTTTTTCAATCACTATTATTATTTATTTATAACCTGATGATATTTCTATGGTCTTTTAATTATTTGTTTTATTTTGCCTGCCTTACTAATATCCCATCTTTTGTTTTATTCTTTTTTTTTTGGTATTTTATTATGTGTCATTGAGATCTTTTTTTATTTATTTTAAGATATTTAAGATGGGTATATAATAAACTAGCATATAGTAAGGCTTACTTATTTTAACTGATAGCTTTTAATTTATTTCATTTTAATTTAATTCATCTTATTTATGCAAGACTTTATAGATAGTTTGGTGTCAATAACGAATTTGATTATGTTTTCATTCATCTTCGATCTGTACGACCTCCCAAACGCACAGTCTCCAAGTGACGTAATGAAAGTCACTTATCGGCGGGAAATAGCGTGTTCAATGCAGATACTATGATGGTCTTTTAAAATTTAAAGCACGGTGAAACTTGCAAATTTGATTCACAACATACAGACAATGTTTGTTTATGCTATTACCAGAGATCCGGATAAGGAATATATTTGAATTGCTTAGAGACCTGAAATCACCTTTTCATAATTTAGTAGTCTCTTTCTACATTTTTTATATAGCTTCTAAATTTAAAATATAAAATCGGTGGGCTGCGTGCACATGCGTGCCAGATTTTGTAATGCGCACACGCATGGGGGGGTAGATTTTAGCTAGTTTTGAGCGGCAACGCATCATACCTTTCCCCAGTTGCCTCCCAGACCGCTCCAATTAAGGAGCGGACTGGGAGGGAACTTCCTTACCCCCTGTCCTAGCTGGCAAGCGCTTCCCCTGGACAGCAGCTAATGGCCACTGTCCTGGCCAGCTTCCTTCCGCTCTGCCCCGCCCCCTCCCCACCCAGAACACCCCCCCAGCCTGCCCCTTTGATGAGGGCCGGCAATTGTGTGCGTACTGGGGTTTACTCGCGTTGCCGGGCCTCTTTGAAAATTTGCGCGGTGCACGCAAGGCCCAGAAACACGCATAAACCCTGGATTTTACGAATACAGGCCTTTTAAAATCTGGCCTATAGTTTTTATCTTCGTGAGATACTGATTGACAGGATAAATATATTTTTTTATATCAAGAGTTTATTGTTACGGCCATAAGCACCCGTTTAGGATCGTCTCCCTTAAACTAGGATTATAGCGGGGACGGATGCGGGAAGGAATTGCGAAAATTCCTTGACTTTAATCTTTGTTTCTTTATTCTCTCACAACCAACTTCATGTTTTTCTATTTCCTGCAACGATTTTTTAAAGTCGCAGGACAAATTGATTTTTATAACTACATAGAGGTACTTGTGAAGAATTATTTGTTGTTAACTAAGTAGATAGCTGAGACGTATGCGATAAACAAGAAATGCAGGTGTTATAATAAAGTTTAGTGTGATCCTTTAAGATAAAAGTTCTGACTAGTTATTTCAACACCGTTATTTAATTATTGGTTTCTAATTGTTATGCAATACACAGACTCGTTAGCAACATAATAATATAAGAGACATGTTATTTAATTATTCTCATTATTATAAACAAGTTAAAATAAACTTACTAGTCCTAGCGATATATGGTTTAGTGGTAATGAAGTTAACAATGTATGCTTGACATATCCCAAAACTATTCTGGTCACATGCCATAAGCAGATATAGTTTAGATATATTATAAGTTGCTTTATTTTAAACAATATGATCTTAATATGTATGATTCAAGATCATAGTCTATATAGTATATTATTGACCATATTATGATAATTTATAATCGTTCAGCTCTAAGTGGTTAGTGCTTGATTAGGTATTAATTACACTTTAAGATTCACTATGGATATTGTTGCTTGTATTAAGTTGCTGCTGATGCCTTGCTACCTGGGAGTATTTTTTCTACCACTACTTACGCTGGAGATGATGAAATGATGCTTTAATAGACCCACAGATATATTAAGCTACAGCTCAGGTATCCACATATTTCCCCGCTTTTGATAATATTTTTATAATGTTATATATGTGTTTGACTTACTTTTATAATATTGATTATTTGAATTTATTTCCAGTAGATACATTCATTGCGAAATTAATAGGGTTGGACTAAGCAAGCCTGCTGGCATCTACATTCTCAGTTCCATATAGAAAGGTATAGGCTTTTCAATTATGTGGGGTTTTTTCTCTCTTCCCCTTTTTTCCTTTTCTGACACCTACATTACTCACCTGTTCTACTATATGGTATATCCAGATATTATGTGCAAAGGATTGTTCATTATTATGTGTTCTATTTAATTTTATTTATGATTTTATACATTTTTTAATGATCAATTAAAGCCATTTTTAACTTTTAACGTTATCTTTGAACAGTTTATTAATAAAGGAAAATTGGTTCTTACCTGCTAATTTTCGTTCCTGTAGTACCACGGATCAGTCCAGACCGTGGGTTGAGCCTCCTGTCCAGCAGATGGAGACAGACCAAAACTGAAAGGGTATCCCAGATCAGGACAGAGCCTATCCTGCATCCCTTCAGTATAAAGTACTTTCAAAGCAGATATAACTCCCCAAAGGTAAAGCAAGTAAGTAACAAGAAAACTGAGAAACTGAAAAAATTGAACAATTGAAATAATTCTGTATGAACAATGCTCTTGCATAAATATTCATTCTCATTGTCACCTGTTAGATGCTTCCGGTGCCTTTAATAACAATAAGAGAAAATTCAGGATTCCGAAAGCCTGTAAAGGAAGAAAACTTCGAGCGAACAGAACAGATCTAGCACAGGAGGGTGTCTGGAGTGATCCTTGGTACTACAGGAACGAAAATTAGCAGGTAAGAACCAATTTTCCTTTCCCTGTACGTACTCGGATCAGTCCAGACCATGGGATGTACCAAAGCTTCCCTAAACAGGGTGGGACCGAGACAGTCCCGCTCAAAGAACCTGCCGCCCGAAGGAGCCAAAAATTGGGGCCTGTACATCCAGGCGGTAATGACGAGCAAAAGTATGCAGAGATTTCCTGCGGAGAGATTGTGACTGACTCTCTGCCCAAGAAGTGGCTTCAGAACATAAGGAATGGGCCTTTAGGCTTTCCAGAACTCGTCGGCCCTTACAGATGTAGGCCAACGCAATAGCCTCCTTTAGCCACCGTGCAATAGTGGTCTCTGAAGCCTTATTTCCCTTATTTGGACCACTCCATAGAATAAACAGGTGATCCGAGACCCAGAACTCAATCGTAACCTGGAGGTAACGGAGCAAAACCTGTTTCACATCCAGGCGGCGCAGATCACCCTCAGATGTGCTTGCGATGTCTTCAGAAGAAAAAGCCGGAAGTTCTTCTGACTGATTGACTTGAAAAGAAGACACGACTTTTGGCAAGAAAGAGGGCACTGTGTTGAGAGACACCCCTGAATCAGAAAAACGTAGGAAGGGTTCCTTGCACGACAAAGCTTGAAGCTCTGAAACTCTTCTGGCAGAACAAATGGACACCAGGAAAACAGTTTTGAGGGTCAAATCCTTAAGTGTAGCCCTCCATAGAGGTTCAAAGGGAGCTTCACAGAGAACCCGAAGAACCAAGCTAAGACTCCACGAGGGACAAGTAGCCCAAACTGGCAACTTCAAATGTTTGGCCCCCTTGAGGAAGCGAAGGACATCCGGATGAGCCGCCACTGAGTAACCATCAATGTTGCCTAAGAGGGAGCTGAGAGCAGAGACCTGCACCCGCAAGGAACTGAAAGACAAACCCTTGGAGAGACCATTCTGTAGGAAGGAAGGGACCTAGGAAACCGGAGCATTATGGGCCGACACTCCCGAAGCGGCACACGCATTCTCGAATACCTTCCAGACCTGGACATAAGCAAGAGAGGTAGCCGGCTTCCTGGCTCTCAGCAGCATGTATATAACTTCTTCCTTATATCCCTTCTTTCTCAACCTCCACCTTTGAAAAGTCAGGTGGCTAGACAAAAGCGATCCACCTGATCGAAAAATACGGGACCCTGCTGAAGAAGGTGGGGGAGATGACCGAGGTGGAGAGGGCCGTCCGTCACGAGGTTTACCAGATCCATGAACCACAGTCTGCGAGGCCACTCTGGAGCCACTAGAATGACGGGACCCTGATGGAGTTCGATTCTTCTGAGCACTTTGCCCACCAGTGGCCAAGGAGGGAACACGTATAGGAGAAAGTCTCGAGGCCAGGGAAGGACCAGCACATCCACTCCTTCCGCGCAATGTTCCCTTCTGTGGTTGAAGAACCAGGGCGCCTTCGCATTGTTCATTGTGGCCATCAGATCCAAGTGTGGGGGACCCCATCTGCCGACAATCAGATCTATTGCCCTGTCTGACAACTCCCACTCGGCGGGATCTAATCTATGGTGACTGAGGAAATTGGCTTGAACATTCTCTTTCCCCGCAATGTGGGATGCTGCTAGGCGCTCTAGGTGATGCTCCGCCTAAGCGAAGAGCTTGCTGGCTTCTAGAGCCACCAGGTGACTCCTGGTGCCTCCCTGTCGATTGATGTAGGCCACCGTGGTGTAGTTGTCCAAGAGAATCCACATCGCCATGCGATGGAGTAAGGGGAGGAAGACCTTGAGAGCCAGGCGTACTGCTCGAACTTCCAATCAGTTGATGTGTCAGCGAGATTGGACTGGAAACCAGTAGCCTTGTGTAGACTGGGTCTGGCACACCGCTCCCCAGCCAGCCAGACTGACGTCCGTCGGGACAATGATCCACTGCGGCATCTGAAGGGACACCCTCTTCAGAAGGCGGGCAGGCAAGAGCCACCATTGCAGCTCGGCGACGGTAGATTCGGATAGCGGGAGAGGCGTCCGAAACTGCTCCGACACCGGCTTCCAGCAGGACAGCAAAGCTTACTGTAACGGACTCATATGCACAAAAGCCCAAGGGACCAGATCGATTGTGGAGGCCATGGAACCCAAAAACTGGAGATAGTCCCAGGCCATGGGCAGCGCAAGTGAGAGAAAAGTGCGCACTTGGCCCCTGAGTTTGAGCGCCCGCGAGTCTGGGAGGAAGACCTTGCTGACTCGATGTTATAAATCTGTTGTAGATCTGTTGCTGGATACTCCTGTTGGAGGAGGAGTTAGCAATCTGTGATGAATACGTCTCCTGTGAAGGAGGAGTTAGCAAACTGTTATGCTCCGTGGGCGGAGTTAGCAATCTGTATGGAACTGCTCCTGAGGAAGGAGGAATTAGCAATCTGATATGCTCAGCTCCTGTAGAGGGAGTAGATAACAATCTGTTAGAGGTTAGACTGCGGAGCTAGCAATCTGTAATGAATCTGTTGCTGAAGACTCCTGATGGAGAAGGAGTAGCAATCTGTTGCCAGCAGAGTGCTTGGAGAGGCACTCAGCTGTAGATGAATGTAGATAGGTGGATCCTTGGGCCGATGGCAGATGACTGCACTCCCAGGAGGATATCCTGAGAGGGACCACCAGCTAGGCTTGGGTATGGAGATAGACACAGATAATTCTTTTATTAAACAGGTTAGTAGAACCACCAGAGGTGGCAGTAGTGAGCTGATATGCCCGGCAGGGCTGAAGTCCCTCAGGTATTGGAACCGCGATCCCAGGGTTGCTGAGCTGTAGAGAAACTATAGACAGTGAGCAGACAGGGTATGCTGTATTCATAGACAGCACTAGATGACAAAACTCACATAAGGTCTTGAGGGAGCTCAGTAGCTGGAAAGGGTTAGGCCCTCGAGGAGCGAGTACCTGGTTCCAGGGAAAACTCTGAGAAGAGCGATGGTAACTCACAATTGTCTGAATCTGCGATAGCTTCCAGGCAGTAGAGAATCTTCAATGTTCAGGAACATGGGCCCACGAGGAGCGAGTACCGGTTCCTATCGGCAATCTGAAATAAAGAAAAGAGAGCGAGGCCCCCGAGGAGCAGGTACCCCTGGTAAGTCCGAGGAGGCAGAGTAGCTCGGGAGAATCCCCTTGCAGAGTAGCTTGGACAGCCGAAGCGAGTCCAATTCAATCCCCACTATCAATCCTTGCTAACAATTGTTAGCGAAAACTGAGACCTTTTATATAGGAAGCGGATGACATCATCTCAGGGGACATCCCCGAGGTTCGCGCCCTTGCTGGTACATCAATCTGAGCGCGCGCGCCCTATGTCATCAGGCAACATGGCGGATCTGTAGCGTCGTGCCGGTCCGGGAACGCCAAAGGGAGACGGCAGGAAGATGCCGTGGCATCACACCGTCCATCAGACCCGGAGGGAGTCACCACAGAGGTAAAGAGGGCGGAGTGAGGGCGTCGAACAGCGACGGACGCCACACTCGAGTGTCAAACCGCGCCTCCAAGAATTCCAGGGTTTGGAAAGGCTGAAGCTTGCTCTTGGGAAAGTTGATTATCCACCCCGTGGAGGTCAGAACAGTCAGGACCCTGCTGACTGCCAGCTTGCAAAGAGACTCCGATTTGGCCCGGATGAGCCAATCATCCAGGTAAGGGTGTACCAGCACCCCGTCTCGATGAAGGGAGGCTACCACTACCACCATGACCTTGGTGAAAGTGCACGGCGGTATGGCGAGACCAAATGGGAGTGCTCAAAACTGGAAATGTTGGCTCAGGATCTCGAAACGAAGGTACTGCTGATGGTCGTAGTGAATCAGAATGTGTAAGTAGGCCTCCGTCTGGTCGAGTGATGCAAGGAATTCTCCTGAGCGAACCGCCGCTATTACCGCCCTCAGGGTTTCCATTCGAAAATGGGGAACCTTGAGAGCCCGGTTGACACGCTTGAGATCCAAATTGGACGAAAGGAGCCTTCCTTTTTGGGGACGACGAAGTAGATGGAATATTGGCCGGATCCTTGTTCCTTCACCTGTACTGGGACTATGGCACCCAGTTCCAGCAGTCTGCTCAGGGTCTGATCGACCGCAGGCCTCTTCCGACTTACGCAGGGGGAGATGAGGTGAAGGTCCAGCAGATCTCGAGCAAATTCTAACGCATAACCTTTTTCTATTACCTCTAGGACCCACTGATCCATTGTTATCTTGGCCCATTCCTCAAGAAACAGGGACAGCCATCCACCTAAGTTTAGAGTGGAGGAATGGGCCAGCCGTATTTCATTGGAAGGAGGACTTTGTGGCCGTGTGTTGCTGGCTACTATCCCGGAAAGGTTGACATCCTCAAAAGGAATGAGACCAGGATTGGGATCTGGAGGCATTGCCTCTCGGGAAGGAACCCCGTGCTCTGGTGTTATATCTACGTTGACCTCTGAAGCGAGTGCAAGAGGGGAAGAAAACCCTAGACTGTTTCAGGCGGTCCTCCGGCAGCTTATGAACCTTATTTTCTACCAGAGATTTAATAAGCTACTCTAGGTCCTCCCCAAAAAGCAACTGATCCTTGAAGGGGAGAGTGTCCAACTGCGCTTTTTTAGAAGAAGCGTCTGCAGACCAATTTCTCAGCCAGAGTAGACATCTGGCCAAAACAGCAGAGACCATGGCTCTGGCTTGGTCGTAAAGGGCATCCGGCCCATACGCTATCGCGCCTTCTAGCCGCTCCGCCTGCTCCGCCTCTGCAGACAGGAGGTCTTGGGTGCTGAGTAATTGCTGAACCCACCTGAGGCTTGCCCACTGCATGAGACTGCTGCAGATTGTCTCCCGAACACCTAGGGACAAAACTTCAAAGGTACGCCTGAGATAAAATTCCAATTTACGGTCCTGAACATCCTTCAAGGCCGTAGCCCCCACAACCGGAATGGTGGTGTGCTTGGTAACTGCCGAGACGGAAGAATCCACCTTAGGCATCTTAAGCAAATTCAAGCATTCCTCAGGGAGAGGATAGAGCTTGTCCATAGCCCTACCCACTTGTAGTCCTGCTTCCGGGGACTCCCATTCTCGAAGAAGCATCAGCTTGTGCATGGGATACAATGGAAATGTACGTGGAGGAGTCCTAAGTCCCGCCAGGACTGGGTCCGCGTTAGGCGGCATTGCGGCCGTAACCATATCCTCAGGGGGCACCTCGATTCCCAGTTCCTGCAATATGAAGGGAATGACCTCGGAGGAAACTTTCCTTTCCCCCCCGCCACCTTCCCCTCCCTTCCCCTACCTGTCCTGCCCCCCAGGCCGAAACCCCCCGCCCCTGTACATTTATTTCACAAGTTACAACTGCCAGCCGACTGCCGGCACGCAATCCCCCGGCCCAGCGGCCTTGCAGAGGCCTCTGGCCACACCCCTGCCCCGCCCCTGGACCGCCCATTTTTTCATGCCCTGGGACTTACATGCGTCCTGGGCTTTACGTGTGCCGCCAGGCCTTTTGAAAATAGGCCTGGCACGTGTAACCCCCCTATGTATGTAAATCCTTCTGGATTTACGTGCTTAGGGCTTTTAAAATCTGCCCCACAGAATTTTGAAAATAATTCTACATTGCATAGTGAGCTAATGGAGATCTTTAAGCATAGGGGAAATACGATCAAATTTAGATATCCCCTTAATCATCCTTGCTGTGATGTTCTGAAGGATCTGTGTTCTCTTTAAAAGGAGCCTGCCTCTTTGTGCACCCCATTGAGCTCACTTAAAGTGAAGGAAGATTAAAGAGTCTATCGCTCTGACTTATCACTCCAACTTATCACTCCGTCACCAGAGGACTCCATCTGAAAACAACGCCTGAAGACTCCAGCACTTGAGGAAACCACCACTCTTTCCGAGAGACAACAATCTGAGGACACTACCCAAGGTAATAGCACTCCCTACACTGAGAGTCACTATCCGCAATCCCAACCATATACCCAGTCCCGAGAGACAGCTGATATCACTCACCTCAACCACCTCTGAATGTAACACACGGACGTCCTCCTAACCTTTCCACCCGTGGAACTTCCAACATGCAGATCTTAACACCCATGCACTTCTCCAACTGCGGACTTCACAATTCAATATGCAGCCCATTTCCCATCTGAGACAGCCAGCAGAGACCGCCAACGTTACCACCTGTGGACCGTACCACCTGTGGACCGTACCTCCTATGAACGTCACCTATTGCAGAACTGCAGACCTTACCACCTGCACTCCTCACAACCTGAGGTCACCACTACCTCAAGCATCAAATCACTTACCTTGGATTCCACCAAGCACTTCTTCCTTTTTTTTGACAAAAAGAACATCTGGCTTTCATTAGATGGTAGTGGATCTCAGCAATTATAAGCTGGAACACAGATGTATGGCTAAAAATATAGGTTTGAAAATTGTTGTCATGGTGTTCATAAAGCGTTGGATTTCATGATTATCAGAGATTTATCTGCAAAGAAATAAACAGAGGATACATTTTAGTTATAGCATTTGTCTGTCCATCTGAGCCTCCATTCATCTCGCCATCCCCCCATAGCTTATGGTATCTGTCTCCCCATCATCATAATCATCTACAGAATTTAAATGACCCTTTTCTAGCTGAGGAGTTCAAACCTTGCGACAATAAAATGATGGTCAGAAGTTACAGAGGATTTGAATACAGTCATACATAGTGCAGGAGATTAAAGTTCAGCTGGGATCAAGGAAAGTCAGTACTGGTCAGCAGGGAAGCAGGCAGGATTGTGGTGTTCATGTATTGGGTACACTATTAGTCTTTAAATAAACAGGAGAGAATAAATAATTAAGAATATACAGGCACAGCAGATTAATTGAGGGATTCCAGCAAGATTGTTCAACGCGGGGTGAATACGATGAGTATCTGAGAGTTCGTTTTTGGTTTAATTTCCCAGGGGGTTTCGATACACACCCTGGGAGTACCTTCCCTAAAAGTGCCCTCGTGCTTTGCACTGCTATTTTGTGCATGGAGCTGAGAGGAGTAAGATAACATAATTGTAATCATGTCATTATTGCACTCTCTTCCTACCACACACACAGAAACACCTTCCCCAGGAGCGCCTCCATGCAATCTGGCTATAAGGATGCACACTGTCAGGCTGATTCAGTAAAAAGGAGCGGGCGAGCGCACAGGCCACTCTCCTGTGCGCGCGATTCAGGGAAGGAAGAACATGCAAATGAGGGCCCGGAGTAAAAAGAGGCGTGAGGGACACTAGTACGTCCCTAGTGCCTCTTTTTTGACAGGAGCGGTGGCTGTCAGTGGGTTTGACAGCCGACGCTCAAATTTTCCAGTGTCGGTTCTCGAGCCCGCTGACAGCCACGGGTTCAGAAAACGGACGTTGGCATAATTGAGCATCCGTCTTCCGGGCAGCGGGCACATTTAAACATTTTTTTTTTAATTTTTACTTTTTTTTTTTTACTTTTGGGGCCTCCGACTTAATATCGCTATGATATTAAGTTGGAGGGTGTATAGAAAAGCAGTTTTGCATTTCATGTTGCTGGCGCTATTAGTTTCGGGGGGGGGGGAGGGTTGGCTGTGCGTTTTCGATGCGCTATTACCCCTTACTGCATTAGGAGTAAAGCTAGCGCATCAAAAACGCGCATCCAACCCCAGGCTAACAGTGCGCTCCCGATACAGTACAGTGCGCTCCACCGGAGCGCACTGTACTGTATCGGCCTGTATGTTTGCTTTTAGCCATGCTGAGGAGGGTAAATTTCAGGAAGGGCAATCTAGGTGCAGCTAGCACAATTTCTATGCTGATCTGTCGATGCACGAGATCAGCATAGAGGAAGTGCTAGGCTCACGTGGTTTGATTAGCGCACGGGACGGCACACAAGAAGGGGCAGGAGAAATTCTCCCAATGGTGTGTGTGTGTGAATGAATGAATGAGTTTTATTGGGGTGTGGGGATGTGGTGTGTGTGAATGGGAGCCTGTCTGGGCTGTGAATGTGTGTGAATAAAATTTGTGCTTCCCCACTAATCCATGCCTTACTCAGGATGATTGGAAATAAAACTTTTTCAGGTATGGAGAGCAGGGAATTTTCCATCCTTATTAGTTTAGCTTATTGGATGTCTGTGTCTGCCATTTTGAAATAATTTATTGTTGTTTGAGAAATTTTTTAAATATTGGATGTTATTCTGTTCCTTAAATCATTATAAAAAGAATATTTCCAAGTGATTGATTTATACTCCTTGATTTTGTTTGATAAATGATTTATGAGGACTGGTGATGTTTCTGTTTCTCCATTGCTGCATCGCATACAGAGTCTGGCTTGTTGCAGTTCTGGTTCAATTTCACTTTAAAGTTTATAGTCTCTTTATTCTGAATTTGGTGAGAGTGAGTCTGTGTTCTCCATATTTAATTGAGGTGGGGTATTCTGTATTAAAAAAAAAAAAAAGAAAAGAGGGGCAGCACAGTAATTTTTTGCACAGGGCAGCAAAAATGCTAGGACTGGCCCTAGATAGATGGAGGCTGCCAGCAGCCACAAATTAAAAAAAAAAAAAAACAACCAAAAAATGAGAAAGCTCGCCTGAGGGAGATAAGGAATATGTGTGTGCTTGTGTTGTTCTCTCAATTCAAGCCCTGACCACAGCCCCTCTCAGTACTATAGGTGCCAAATTATCTCCTCCCGCTTCCCTGTCCTTCCAGTAAAATGCCTTATTTATCCTGGTGACTGCAGGGCAGGAAACAAAGGGCAGATATCACCTACCCCCACCCTTGACTCTGCCCAGCTAGCACAGAAATATTCCCCAAACTTCAAATAAACAATTTTCCAACCTCTGTGTCTGTAGTTTGAATCCATCCTATGTCTCTGCTGGCTCCTGACTTCTCACTTCCTCTCTGCCTTACTCCTTCCTTTTTCTTATTTTCTCCTCTTCCTCATTTATCATTTATTTTTCTTCCATGTGCATAATTTTTTCTGTCCACTGGCTGTCTCTCTACAGTAGGTTATCTTCTCACACCCCCTCCTGCCACTTCCATCTCTCACCTAATCTCTTCTCTCCACTCTGATCCCCTCTTCTCACAACCCTTATCATGACCTCCCCTATCACTCCACCCACCCCCTCACCTCCCTATCACACAAACACACACAGTTCCTTTCCCAGTCCTCTTCACTTCTCTCTTCCTTTTAAGTTCCCTTCTCCTAACCCTCACCCCTGCTCCTCTGCTTATCACAGCCCATTCCTCCCTCCCAGATTATCCTCTTTTTGCTTCTCTCAGCTACTTCCCTTCTCACTGCCCATGTCCCTTCTCTCAATCCCTCTCTCACCCTCCTTACAGATTCTCTTTCTCTCTTTACCTGTCTAGTCTATCAGCTGCACCCCCATCTCCACTGCACCTCAAGAAGTCGATCTGGCTTACACTGCTGCTGCTGCTCTCTGGTCCCTCATTGGGCAGACATTCCACAGTCAGCCAATAGGCTGCAGGGGAAGGTGGGAACAGCAACTGAGAGACAGGAGTGCAATGCCTGCCCTCCAGCGATGGCCATTGGTTAGATGTTCCACAGCCAGCCAATAGGCAGCAGGGGGAGGAGGGAGTAATAGCAAGGAGACAGAATCACTTCCATACTGCCTTCCTCCCACAACCATGCGGCATGGAGTTCTCAGCTTCCAAACTACAGGAAGGCAGGAGACAATATTGGGGGTGCTGAAGCACCCATAGAGCTGGTGCCCATGCTTAACCTTTTGAGCCTTTGGCATTGGTAGAGCCCAAATTCTTTAAAGTTTCAATTCTAGATCAGAAACTAATAGTGCCACATGACAATCTCTTGATCGTCTTTGGATATAAAGTACGAAACCTAGGAGTCTGGATTGATCCAGAGCTCAATTTTAAAAAAACACATTTCTACTAAAATCAGGGAGGGATATAGCAAACCTTTAATGCTTAGACGTTTAAAGCCATTATTAAATCCAAATGATTTCAAAACAGTTTTGCAATCCTTAATATTTACTGGTACAGACTATTGTAACTCATAATTTCTTGGCCTGCCACAATCCACTATTCGTCCTCTCTAGATTCTGCAAAATGCAGCTGCTAGGGTGCTCACGGGTTGTAGAAAAAAGACCATATTAACCCTATCTTGGGGAGGAGGAATAGCCTAGTGGTTAGAGCAGTGGACTATGAACCAGGAGACCAGGGTTTGAGTCCTGCTGTTGCTCCTTGTGACCTTGGGCAAGTCATTTTACCCTCCATTGCCTCAGGTACAAAAACTTAGATTGTAAGCCCTCTGGGGATAGAGAAAGAATGTAAACCAGGTGTGGTATCTCAATTGAGATCAAAGGTCAATAATAAAAAAATAAATAAATCTTGAAATCTGTGCATGGGCTGCCCATTGAGTACAAAATTCAATATAAAGAACTTTGTAACAGCAGCAAGTAGACTGGATGAACACTGTCATTCAATTACACACTCCACAGCAAAACTTAAGATCTGCTAATAAAGGTTTACTTTCAATCCCTGCTGTTACCACAGCACGACTCACCCAGGTTAGAGAGAGAGCAATTTCACTTTCAGGACCTAAATTACGGAATGCTTTACCAGTGGATTTAAGACTGCAAGCAGAATTCAAGGTGTTTAAAAAAGCACTCAAAACTTGGCTATTTGAGCAGGCTTACAACACAGGCATTGGTTAATTTTTTAGCATCCAATATTTTAACTTTATTTTTTTACAGATTACTTTTATATTTTATGATTGATTTATTAACTATGACTATGAAATGTGTATTCTATTTTGTTTCTTTATCTTGTTTTATGATTACATTTCATTATATGTATAGATATATTTTACTGGATGTTATTTGTTTTTGAAATGTAAACCGTTGTGACGGCTAGTCCAAACAATGATATATAAAAATCTAATAAAAATCTATAAAAATCTATAAAAATCTAATAAATAAATAATAGCAGAAACCTCTGCATGCAGAATGTGAGCTTCAGGTTTTAGTAATTCATGAGCTATATATTGAGAACTCGCCCAAACCTTTTAGCAAACGTTCCTTACTTTTATCTAGAGTAAAACATTCTTTATTAAACAATTAATAATAAACCCAGGAAGAAATAATACTGAACAAAGTAAAACAGCGTTCAACATTTGCTGAAGGCGAGACCAAGGCACATTTCTATCTTATGTGTCAAATAGGCACAGTCTCAATTTTATTTAAATCCATCAATTATACTTCCTTCATTTTTTTCCAAACTCCCATACTTACAAACCCTCTTGGATTGTAGAAGAGCATTACTATTTTACTCGGAAAGATCTAAGCCTTTTATAAACTTAGCAGCTCCTTGTCCCTTACAATCCAGCCAACAAGGTTTACCGAGCCACAAAGTGAGCTTGTCTACATGGTGCTGTACTGCCCCTTAACTCCAGGTGTAGCTTCCTGCAGCAATGCTGTATCCTAGGGCTTGGTTAAAGGCACCTACACTTCCTGTCGCCCTTTTATAGACCATGCAGCCAGCATTTCCTGTGGTCGCTGACTGATGATGGGTTCCCAGCTCTGGTATATAAGGAAGCTCAGTTCCACCACCCAGTGCCTCAGGAATTTGGGCAGGGCTGGGGTGGGATGGTGGAGCAATACAATAATTGTTTGCATGGGGGCAGCAAAACAGGGCCGGCCCTGCAGGACAGAAGAGGAGCCTCATCGCTGCTCAGACTGAAAATGTTATATTGTTGGGTGTTTGTGTCTGCTGTTTTAAAGTGTTATTGTTTTTTGAGAACGTTTTAAAAAATTGGATGAGTTTATTGAATAATCTATTTGTCAGCTGTTTTGAAATATTTATTCTTTTTATCAGTAAGGTTTTACTATTATGATTGATATAATATTTCTTGATTTTACTATTACTTTATGAGGCATGCTGATGTTTCTGCTTTTCAGTTGTTACTTTGCATATAAAGTCTGGCTTCTTTCAGTTTCCAGTTCAGTTTTTGTTGCACATTTTTCTTTAAACTTTATGGTAACTTTATTCTGTGTTTGCTGGGGGCCTGTCCCTAATTCTGCATGTGTGACAGAGGTGAGGTTTGTGTGTAATTTCTGTAAGTACGAGCTGTTTTGATTTAGAGATCTATAGCAGCTTAGTTTGTTTTGTTTTCCTAATGGGAGATGTATTAGTGTTCTAGGGCCTGGTGTAATGTTTGCAAAAGAACATAAGAACATGCCATACTGGGTCAGACCAAGGGTCCACGAAGCCCAGCACCCTGTTTCCAACAGTGGCCAATCCAGGCCATAAGAACCTGGCAAGTACCCAAAAACTAAGTCTATTCCATGTAACCATTGCTAAGGGCTGTGGCTATTCTCTAAGTGAACTTAATAGCAGGTAATGGACTTCTCCTCCAAGAACTTATCCAATCCTTTTTTAAACACAGCTATACTAACTGCACTAACCATGTCCCCTGGCAACAAATTCCAGAGTTTAATTGTGCATTGAGTGAAAAAGAACTTTCTCCATTTAGTTTTAAATGTGCCACATGCTAACTTCATGGAGCGCCCCCTAGTCCTTTTATTATCTGAAAGAGTAACCGTTCTAGACCTCTCATGATTTTAAACACCTATATCACATCCCCCCTCAGTGTTACTTTTTTATAGTTAGAGTTGTACTATTTGCATGCTGGCAGTTAGTACTGTTTCAGTGGGGGAGATTTACAATATTATAACTGTAATTGAGTTTAATCATTGTTTTCTGATTGCCAATCACGCATCCAACACACTTTCTAATAGGCCTAATGCCAAATGGGTTCCAAGTGTCGTTTTTGCAGGGTTTTCTTGTTGGCAATGCAGCAGTGCATGAATGTCCTTTTTCAAGAAAAATTGATATTGTAAATGCAGAGTTTGTAATTGCTTGGTAAGGTTAGGAAGGGCATAAGGCTGTAAAGTGCACTTGCACCAGCCTGAAGAGAGTATGCCACACAAAGACCCCCACCATTCACCCATCTCCAGGGTAAAATGCTGGGGAAACGTGGGACATCAATACAACACAGCAACTAACCGAAACATTCTCCACTGTGGGATTAACCCTAAAAACATACGAAAAAGTGACATCTTTAACCCCTTAAATAAACTTATGTGTGCAATACTGCGTTATCTACTCATTTCTCTAAATATTTATTTTATTTATTTATTTAGCATTTTTCTATACCGACCTTCAAAGTTAAATACCTTATCAGGTCGGTTTACATCGAACAGGGACGTAAACAGTAAAACATAAACAACTTATTAAAATCAGGAGAAACAAAGTTACATTTAACAAGGACTGCAAAACTTGGAAGCTTAAACAGCTGGAAAGAAGGCGTAAGAGGGTAGTAAGTTAAGAAACTAAGATCTAAAAGTCCGTGCTAGTGCTAGTTGAGCTATTATGATAATACTGGTGCTTGTGTCGTATTTAGAGAGGATCTGGGTTCCATTGCTCATGAGCCGGTTCGTCGTCTAATGTGTGTCTGAGGGGTCCGGGAAGGCTTGGCGGAACAACCAGGTCTTGAGTTTTTTCTTAAATGTTACTAGGCAGGGTTCCAGCCTGAGATCTGCTGGGAGGTTGTTCCAGATAGCTGGGCCTGCTATTGAGAACGCTCGGTCTTAAATATGTGAGAGATGGACGGTGGAAGTTTCATATACTTACTAATCAAGGTACCAACCTGGTTACCTAATAGGGCCAGACTACAAAGAGATTCCCTCCCCCCCCCCCCCCGTTGATGATTTGTCCTGTGCCATGACTTGGGGTGGGAGGGGGGAAGTGCCATCTCATTCCTCAGCTCAGGCAGCTGCCCCTTGAGGAGGAGAAGAGGATTTCCTTGCAGACTAAGTGGACCGGTGTACAGGGATTTAGCCCCGATAATTTGTCCCAGATATTCAGTGGATAACTTAAAAACCTGACACAGACTGGCATCCTGCTGAACAACATAGCGGGTTCTGATCTGGTATAATAGCGAGCTGTGTTCGTGAGCAGAATGCTGACTTGTGAACTAATACTGGAGCTCCCCTGAAACAGAAATCCTTCAAAATGCAGACCCAGCGTTTTGTTACATCATATTTGCAGAGATAAGTACTTATTCACATTTTGCATGTTTGGCATGATAAGCAATTCAAGTGGGCTGTTATAAATAGTATAAAGCGATTCCTTGCGTAATTGCCAATGACGAAGATTTAATGGATAGAAGCTGCTTAGAGTGTTTTTGCTTCTGCTGCAGAAGTCACAAGATCTGATGGGCGTATAATGACCCAGACCTTTGATGTATGTTTGCAATGTATAAATCAAACATTTTCAGTGAGAGAGACTGATGATTATAACATTCACACACTCTCTGATTGCCTTTCATAAAGCGAACGTATCTTTAAGATGGTCTCACTCTCATTTGTTAGGGCCCTATACATAGGGGAATTTAAAAAGCCCAGAGGGTGCATCAAATAGGGAAGGTGCGAATATGTTGGGCCGGAGTGCGCCGAGCAGAATTTAAAAGCCGCCTGGATTCGCACACAAATAAAACGTTTCCAAAAAGGGGCATGGGTGGGGCCTGGCCAAGAGAAGAGCAGGTAAATACTTGGGCACAGTGGCTCGCCCCAGGATCCCCTGCGGCGTAACTTTACTTCTGCTGTGGGTGACGTGTAAGTAAAGCAAAAAAAACTAGGCAGATCAGTGGGGTTTTAAGGGTCGGGCCTAGCAGGGGGGAAGGAAGGCTATTAAAACAGAGGGGTTTGGAAGTCCTGTCCCTTAACTGAGTGAACTGGGAATGAACTGGTAAAACGGGCAATGGTGTTGGCACAAATTACTTTAAAAATCCCGACTTGCGCAATAGAAGCAGCATTTGTGCACACAGGCACGTACCCAGAGTCTCAGGAAGACTGAAGGGCTTTGTAATGTTTTGAAGATTGGAAGAAACCTGCACTTAACTGTGCTAGGAACTTGCTTGGACCAGGAAGTAAACTGCCAGCAGGAAGTTGCTGCAAGCTTTGGAGGATTCCTAAGTACTGAACAGAGGGATTTCTGATCAGAGCTGATCAGGACACTGTGAGTAACTTCTTTTGATAATGGAAAGGAATAGAGGGCCAGGGTAGGCCAAAGAAGATAATGCGTAAAGAGAAAGAAGTAACTTTTGCTGACAGAAGATAAGATTTGATTAGGAACTGTGATTTCTTTCATTTCCTATTACTACTTCTTGTGCTATTTCACTGTGTTTATTCTGAAGTTACAGCAGTAAACTATTTTCATGTTAAGCACAATTACTGAGCGGACTTTGGTTTATTTCTTGGAAGTGTCCCTGGCCCAGTATTGGCCCCGCAGGTTATCCTGCCCCCAGCTCTTGGCCCCCATAGATATTTTTCCCCTCCTTGGGAGAGTGGCCCCAGTGCTCCCCAAAACTGGGAAGGTGACCCTGAATGGAGCAGAGGTTACACTTGTATTGCTCAGACTTGATGAAAATAAAAGGCTCTAGGCATCTGTACTATAGACATACAATGTTTTATTAAATTTTATTAAATTACTAACTCCCTTGTTGTACTCCACGGGCTGCACCTTTCTGTTAAGGATCTGGGGAATGGTAGGAAAAATCGATCCTCAAGGCATTTTAAAAGGTGCCATCTCATTAGTCTATGATTGAATTGGCACACTGGGTTTCTAGATAAAAATTCAACTGCATTTGCAATAGCAAATATGCCACAGTCTGAAGAATTTCTTTGCAAATCGACAGGCAAGAGTGTAACCTGCAGCTTGCCATTTCTCTTCCAGCTTGTGTAGGTGTTTAGGAGCTGATCCGTTGCTGACTTTGACAGTTTGGTGGGGAGGAGGCTGTCAGCCACCTCCACTCTCCCGCTAACCGTACCGGAAGTGAACCAGTGCATTCGGCTACTGTCAAAATGTATTTGAACTCCAGCCCAACAATAGGTGTGCAGAAGACCTGTGATAGTACAGTGGATTGGAGCCCTTCTACTTGGTATTGTGCTCTCAATAAAACTATGGCTGCATCTGTGATGGTGTCAGCGAGCCATTTTCCATTATTTAAAATATCTCGGTGTTCATTATGCAGAAACAGCTCTGGTACCCAGTGAAATTTTGCAGCAGAAACTGAGTTCTGACTGATATCATTTGTCTGATCAGAGACATCGATCTCTACTTGACAAGATTCCTCACTAAGTATTTGACTCAGGCTCCCACTCTCCTTTTGGTGATTACTGACATGTCTCTGATCATCCCTGATAGTTCCTTATCTTCTGCAGTTACAGAATGCCTTTCTCCTGTCCTGTAGTTCCCATCAGGTATATGAGAGTCCCTTAATATATCAGTTTGGCTTTGACCCATGATATCTTATCCAGCTCACAGTTAATACTTTTAGTTTCAGAAGTTAGTTTTTCTTCCTTTCTTAGTTCAGCTTTCTGATCCCTCTATAAAAGCAGGTGTGTGCTAAGAAGTAATTGCTCCCTTCTCTGAGGTAACATCGGCTTTCTCCTGTTTCTCCATAATTCTCCAGTCTTCAGTTTTTCAGTATCTTTCTGCAACACCTCAGATGAAACGGTATCAGGTCATTGGAATGGTTTTAGGTTAGAGAGTAGATATTTCTTTATCAGCTCCCTCAGCTTGAGTGATAAAGCACAGGTTTCATTGTTGAAAATCGTCTTGATGATACAAGGCCCTCTCCACAATACTTCCTCTTTTCCATAGGCTCTTTTAATGACTTTCTGAAAGATAGCATCACCTGGCTTGAAGTTACAGATGAAAGAAGCCTTTTTTCTTTACTTTTCTCATCATCTGTCTTCTCAAATCTAATTTCATGTTTTGGTCCAAATACAAGTTCTTCCTTGGTACATCTGCTGTTTTTCTTGTCTGAATCTCTAGACTCCCTCTGTACTAACTTGATTGGTAATCTGCATCAGAGAGCTTTTGATTGGTTCTAATCCCTGCTGACGGGCTTCAGGTGAAGTCTAGATTGGTGACAGATGATTCTGGCATACATGGCTTCCTTTTTCCTGCTAGAATAGATGTCTTCTCATTACAGTCCTGAAATGCTGTGGAACCTCTCTCTCTCTCTTGGTGGTTTCTGTTCTAAAGCTTTACGGTGCCTTTTGATGAACACTGGAATACGACTTTTCCCACTTCTCTTCATGTAAAGTAAGCTTTAAGAAGGAGACCTCATTATCTTTTAGGTCTTGATGACTGGCATTGCTCTGATCACAGCCACCAGTTGTTTTCTTGCTTATTGTCCCAATATATTTAGGAGCATAAATCCCATTACCATTTTCTTGACTGTTGCTGTTTCTGTTATCATATCTCACATTCCCTTTCAGGTCAGCAATTATAAACTGAATCTGCTCATCTGCCTGCTGGTGCTTCATTCATTCTTTCTTGGTTGTATCTTCTATCAGCTTTAGAGGCAGAAGATGCATCTATTTCTGCCTGTGTTTTTGCAGTTTCATTTAAAGGGCTTTTCAATGATATAAATCCCTGTTCACCTGCTTGCTGGAAAAGGTTTGGATGGCTGATGGTTTGTTGCCTGCCTTGTTTCTTATCCCTTGAAAGATACGTTTTATCATTACAAACTCTCACCAGCTGTGAAATATCTCTTCTTTGCTGCTTTCCAATTTGCTAACTTTTCATTGTCCTGTTTCAATGATATTGAAGGGAACTTTTACTCTTCCTGTTTGTGTCACTCATATAAGGTTTATTGCTGTTACATACATTTTCATTCTGACCTGGTATATGAATAAGTGTGTGGGGAGAATTAACGTCTCCCTTCTCTGAGGTAACATCGGCTTTCTCAGGTTCCTCCAGAATTGTTTCCATATCTTTCTGACACCTCAGATGGAACGGTATCAGGTTCTTGGAATGGTTTAAGGTTAGATGCACAATGTTTCAGTACTCTGTGACTGACTGATAAAACAAAGAATTCAGTTTTTTAAATCTTCTTGATGGTGCAAGGCCCTATCCTATCTGTGGATCACCTTTCTTGTGGTTATAGCTGGAAGGAGCCTTTTATTCGTTGCTTATTCCACCATCTACATTCTCAGATCTAATTTCTTCTTGTTTTGGATCAAATGCAAGCTTTTCTTTGTTATATCTTCTGCTATCTTTCTTGTCAGACCCTCTAAATTCACTCCATATCATCTGATGTGTAATCTGCATCAGAGAGCTTTTGATTGGTTGCAATCCCTGTTGGTGAATTTTAGATGAAGACTGTAGATTGGTGACAGATAATTTTTGCATTCATGGTTTCAGCTTTAGCTCAAATGCTGTGGGATCTCTCTCTCTTGATGTTTTCTCTTGTAAAGCTTTACTGAACTGTTTGATCAACACTGGAGTATGATTTTACCACTTCTCTTGCTGTAAAGTGCGGTAGGTTTGAAGGAGTCGACTTCAGTATCTTTTAGGTCTTGACTAATGGCATGGCTGTGATGACAGCCAATAGTTGTTTTTAAGATCATTGTCGCAATCTCTTGTTCTTGAATAATACGACCACAGCAACAGCATCTCTCTCCACCTTTCTGCTGAACACGTACGAACTTTATTTGGCCATCTGCTTGCAGATGCTTCAGTCTTTGTTGCTTGTATGTACTGGTGATTTTCTGTGGAAAATAGAAGAGTATCATTTGAATTATGCTTTAATGACACATGCCTTCTGAGAACAAGCATATATTTTTTTAATACCTCACATTGTTCTGAATGTATGTTCACCAAACAGAAATGTCTTTGTTTCATTGTTAACACAATTGCTTGATCAAAATTCTCCAAGCTGAATGGTGCAAAAAATTCAGTTTATATATGTTTTTTTAATTTTTATTGTCTGTATCTTCATACAAAAGAGAAGAAAAAAGACTTCAAAGACCTGTGAAAAGTACAATGATGCAAGGAGTCTCAGGTTCGTATCACTGGTCAGAAAAAGCTCCTTGTATACAGCTCACACCACATTTACTTAAATATTGTTAAAAGTGCTTCATGTGTTCACTAATTCCATGTAAAGATTCGTGACTTATCTTGAAGAGCCTCTGCTGAATCGGATCTGACGCGGCTGGCGTTTCGCCCATCAGCTGCTTCAGGGATTGATTCAATATATTTTTCAAATGGTGGCCTACCAATAACTTCTAAACATTGTGAGGTCCATATTCAAAAGCCATTTAGAGCTAATAGCTGTCTAAATGGCAAACCCCGTTATATTTAGCACTTATCTTGCTAAATGTAGGGGAATAAGTAGCAGCCAAATTTAGGCGTCTATGTTATATGTGCTGAAGCTTGGCATCCAAATTTAGACATCCGACTTTTCTTTTAATATTGGCTTCATTGTCTGTTCCTTCTTTTTCTCTCTCCTCCCCTCTTTCTGGCATGTGATCTTACCTTGGATTCTGCCAAGCGCCTCTTCCATTTTTGATAATAGGAACGCTTGGCCTTCATTATGTGATAGTAGATCTCACCAGTTATAAGCTGGAACCCAGAGTATATGGCTAAAAATATGTTTCAAAATATAGTATGGTGTAGACAGAGCTTTGGCTTTAAGGATTTACTGAGATTTATCTGCAAAGAAATAAACAGAGGATACATCATTAAAATTATAGCATTTGTCTGTTCATCTGCGCCTCCATTCATCTCGCCCTCCACCTATAGCTTATAGTATCTGTCTCCCCATCATCATCATCGTCATCTACAGTATTTAATGATGCTTTTCCAGCTGGGCAATTCAAATAAAATAAAACTATGATTAGAGGTTACAGAGGATTTGAATACAGTCATACATAGTGCAGGAGATTAAAGTTCAGCTGGGATCAAGGAAAGTCAGTACTGGTCAGCAGGGAAGCAGGCAGGATTGTGGTGTTCATGTATTGGGCGCACTATTAGTCTTTAAATAAATGGGAGAGAATAAATAATTAAGAATTTACAGGCACAGCAGATTAATTGAGGGGTTCCAGCAAGATTGTTCAAAGCGGGGTGAATACAATGAGCATCTGAGAGTTCGTTTTTGGTTTAATCTCTCAGATGGTTTGGTTACACACCCTGGGAGAACCTTCCCTAAAAGTGCCCTGCTGCCTTGCACTGCTATTTTGTGCAGGGAGCCGAGAGGTGTAAATAGTGCATTTGTAATCTTGTCATGAATGCACACACACACAGAAACACATTCCCCAGGAGCGCCTCGGTGCACTCTGGCTATAAGGATGCACGCTGAGATTGCTTTTCACTATACTGAGGAGGGTAAATTACAGGCAGGGCAATCTAGGTGTGCTAATCTGCTTTAATGCAGTTAGATGGCTTGGAACATCGACTTCCCTCAAGCCGGGCAGGAGGAAGTGAGAGCCCAAGGCTGGGTGCTTTGTCCCAGAAGTAGCTGTGATGAGATCAGCGCGGTGTCATAGAGCAAAGGTCATGGCTTCCAGCAGTTCCGTGCTCCGTATTCTGCTCCTTGTGATGTCACGGGCAGCCTCACTGGGAGATAGGCGGCAGATCATGTATGTGTACCAGTGGCCGTGAGCTGAGGTAATTTCATGCACTGAACCCCTGTAACACAATACTGAGCCCATAAGACCGATCAATCTCTATGTGTGTGAGTCTCCCATCAGCTGTAGGACAGGGATGGAGGGAGAGGTCATAGAGCATGGGAGGTGGTGCAATGGCATGAGAAAGGTAGAAAAGTTCCTCAGGAAGAAAGCAAAATCAAAACCTCTATGAAAAATGCAGAATATTGGTATTTATACTCGCTCTCTAAATTTGTCAACTCTGTAATAAGTTTGCATTTATGGTGTCAATTCAATTATAATTTTAACAAAGACAAAATCACCACTAATTTTTAGCTGGTTAAGAGCAAAGCCACACAAGCAAGAACTGTGAAATGGGAAGCACTCATGTTCCATATGTACCACGTCAGGACAAAACCTCCAATTACCTTTTCAGCCTCCTTAAAGAAGTTTATAGGGTGCAGGACAAGGACCTCGCTACCATCTGAGGCACCCATTGCACTACCATGTGGTTAAATAAAAATTAGTCTTGCAGACAGCTGGTTTTAAGGTGATGCACATGAACCCTATTTTTTCTTTTTACTGTACCACCCCCATGAGACAGAAAACATACTTGATAAAATCAATAGCAACTAATACAAAATAATACTCACCAATCATAGTAACAAAATTAAACTAATAATAAACTAATACAACATTATGCCAGAGCCAAGCAATTTGTCTCTACATATTGATATACGCCAAAACAAACAACCAAGCAGCAACAAGAGATAAGCCGGGCTCTAAACTTGTCGAGTGCAATTTCAGGGGGAATAAAGACAACGGACAGTAAGTAAAATGGCACAAGACATCTTAAATCTGGAAGCCTAATACCAGTCAGTGGCCCAGGCAAAGTGAGTGTGCAGAAATCACGAGATGGGTTTGCATTCAATATTTGATGGCTACCAAAAGAAATGTCTGGCATTCAGTACAAGAATATCCTCCAGAATGGTACTGTTCAAGTGTCTTAGAAATAGTGAGCGTGCATTAATGCCAATTATGAACGTCTTATGCGATAAGGCAGTAAAACTTTTCCTAAGCAGCCTCCTCCCATTCTCAGTGGAGCCAGCCCTATCTACTACCAAGGCTTAGTAAGCATAAGACCAGCTCCATATTAAATAGTACTATTGCAATATAGGCAAGCACAACCCAGGATATGGCATTAAATTAACCCCATCACCGCCATACAGTAAGATAGGCCTTCATGTAGGAGATCCCCCACTCAGACAAGTCCCTCCTCATAAATTGTACCACTTTGATCATTTCCTAGTTCTCTGCCTTTGTCAACGCTGTAAAGGGTTTGTTTGCATTTATAGTGTCAATTCAGAAATAATTTTAACAGAGATCTAAGCACAAAGTCACCAATAATTTTCAGCTGATTAAGAAGAGCAAAGCCACACAAGCAAGAACTGTGAAATGACCAAGCACTCAAGTTCCATATGTACCACGTCAGGACAAAACCCCCAATTACCTTTTCAGCCTTCTTAAAGACGTTTAGGAGTTCAGTCAAGGACCTCGCTACCTCTTATCTCACCACCATGTGGTTAAATAAAAATTAATCTTGGGGACAGCACGTTTTAAGGTGATGCAGGTGAGCCCCATTCTTACATCATATGACATCAAGAAACAGGTGTAGGAGAGGACCTCATCCCCCCCTTACTGTACCACCCCCAAGAGAGAGAAAACTTACTCAATAAAATCAATAGCAACTAATACAAAATAATACTCGCCAATCATAGTAACAAAATGAAACTAATTAATAATAATCTAATACACCATTATGCCAGAGCCAGGCAATTTGGCACCTATGGCCAAGTGAAAAAGTGCACCCTCACCCTATACACAACATATACTGGATAGACATATCATGCTGAATATAAATATAGAAAACTGGCGAGGTGAAGCTGGAGAGTAGTAGGAGTAATAGTAATGTGTGGAAGCATCGGTCCACTCTTCCTTCTCTGGTGCGCGTCCATTCTTCCAGTCGCCTGTGCAGGGCCCAGCAGAAGGAGCAGCCATACCCTATCACGAGGCTTCCGACTGCTTCCTTGAAGCTGTGCTGGCACTACAAGCAATCTGAAAACTTGAGGATGGCACCTCCTGGTACATTTAAAGGGCCAGCACCAATGACCACCAATTCACAAGTTTGTCTTTATTTTTCGAAATTCCAGTGCCATTGCTGCACCAGATAGCACGGGAGGCTGGGGAAAGACGGAAGGGAGAGGCAGAAGTTGGGAATAGGGACAAGGGGGTAAGGGGCAGGTGTGGAGATACTTCGGAGGGCACTAAGGGTAATGGCAGCAAAGCCCATGCAGGCAAGGGGCTTCTTGGCTATTGGCAATGTTGCAGTGCCTTTAAAATTCAGCATTACTTAATGTCCAACCAAAAATCCATGAGAACCATTTTCCAGATATTCTGATTAGCACATCAGATTTATTTCCAGCAGCTCCGGGTGTAATGTGTCATCTTAGCATATAGCCCCACACACCTGATGGTACCTTTTATAACATGCTGTGGTATGCAGTGATTAGATACACTTCATGTCCTCCTGACCTACAACATTACACGTGCTTCCTGTCCTGCAGACCTACACCATGAGACAGGATGACACAGGGGATGATGGTAACAGCAACCAGTGCAACAGCTGTCCTTGTTGCAGAAACACAGGGCACAGAATGAAAGCTCAAATTACTGGGAGAATTAAAGAAGTCAAACAGCTGCAGGACCAGCAGGGAGGAGAGGAAGCAGCACAGATGGAGGGGAGTTGCCACCCCTACTTCCCTTTTGTTAGGCTTACCGGCTGCGGCGTTCCTCAACTGGCCTCACTCACCCGACGCCGCAACACCGTGGCGAAGACTGCTCTGGGCTCCCTCGTAGTGGCGGGGAGCCGCCGCCAGGGTGCCACTGACACCGCCGTCTCACTGTGGCTCTGAATGCCGCCAGGACCACCACGTTCCCTCTCTGCGACAGCAGGACGCAGCCGACTCCGCTCCTGCATTGGACTCGGCGTGTGCCTCTCCTCTAGATTTAAAGGGCCCATGGCGGGAAATGCTACGCGGCCCTCCTTGATAACATCATCGGCTCTGCAGTATGAAACGACTTCCTGGACACCTCTCCAGTGCCTTGGCAATAGGTCTCCTCGTTCAGAGTAGTGGATTGCCATTCCTGAGTTCCTTCGTTCCTGCTTCCTGCCTTCCTGCTTCCTATTTTCCTTGTCTTCCTTCTCCATTCTTCGGACTGATCTTGGCTTGACTTCAGA
This sequence comes from Rhinatrema bivittatum, assembly GCF_901001135.1. NCBI lineage: Eukaryota > Metazoa > Chordata > Amphibia > Gymnophiona > Rhinatrematidae > Rhinatrema > Rhinatrema bivittatum. The sequence continues at coordinate 53,548,061 of NC_042626.1, forward strand.
CTGGACCTTGACCGTTTCTTGCCGCCTGCCACGAACATTGCCTGTTCCTGGACCACAAGCTAAACCACCTGCCTCGACCATTGCCTGCACCTAGACCACGAGCTATGCCACCTGCCACGACCACTGCCTATACCTGAACCACGAGCTACACCTACCTCGACCACAGCCTGTACCTGGACCACAAGGTATGCTGCCTGCCACCACCGTTGCTTGATCCTTGACTTCAGCTACCCCATTACTCCAGACCTCAACCTGAGCACTAGCTTCATTTCTACAACAGACCTTCCATCATTGCAGAGGCCCCACCTAAGTCCAGCTGGTACTGGCACCCAAGGGCTCAACCTAAGGGGAATATGGGCTGGTAGTGGTGAAGCTCCAGCTAGGCCTCTGCTCTTCACCTACCGACGGTGGGGACCTGTGGGGTCCTCTCCACAGGTAGCGTCAACTCCCCATTGGTCCAAGGATCCACTTGCATAACACCTTTGCAGCTCCCTGGGTACAGCTGGGAGTTGAAAGCTTGCCCCAGTTTGAAGAAGATCCTCAAGTTTTTGAGCAGGCGGCAAAAGGGGTGGTGACTATGTGGATCCACTTAGGCCTCTCCTGCCTTTCTCCAGTGTCTAGAGGAGGACCACGCCCTGAACCTTCAGCAACAGGTAGAACCTCACGGCAAAGCAGAAGAGGGAGATGGTGCTGCAGATGTAACTTAACTTGTATACAGACCCAACCAAAAACCTTAGCCACTGCCATATATAAGAGCAAGAAATAAAAGAGAAGAATGTCAAACAGTTTTTCAAGATGGCTTAAGATATAGTACTTATGGCTAGAGTAAGGGAGCTCTAAGTCAGGAGGAGAACCAAATTCAAGTCCCACCACAAACTGTGACCTTGGGCAAATTCCTTTACCTTCTGTTCTCTTAGTTTCCTGCTTTTATTTATTTATTTATTTATTTTTAATCTTCAATAACCTTGGTGGCTGTGGGGATTAATACAAAATTTGGTAATAACACATTGAAAGGAGCCTGTCCATTGGTTTAAGCATTGTAAGACTCAAAGCTGAAGATGAGACCTGAAATGGCCTAAGAACGAATTGTTTAGATTCAGATAAATTTAACCCAAGGTACTTTACAAGGTCAGGATTAAGTCACACTCTTATAGCTTATGGTGAACTTACCATAGTTAGTGCTTAACACTGGGTGCCTAAATGTAGGAGAATAAGTAGAAGCCTAATTTAGGAGTCTAAGCTTTATGTGTTGAAGCTAGGAACCCAAATTTAGGCATTTTGGCTTTTTTTTAATATTGGCTTCTTTGTCTATTCCTTCTTTTTTTCTCTCTCCTCCCCTCTTTCTGCCATGTGAACTTACTTTGGATCCTGGCAATCTCCTCTTCCATTTCTGATAGGCTTGGCCTTTATAAGCTGCTGATAGAGCTGAGCATATATTAATTGTAATCCATCACATAAGCAAAAAAAATGTCTAAAAATGTCATTTGGGGTCATGATCACCACACAGCTGTGGCTTTTGAAATTATCTTAGGATCCTGCAAAGAAATAAACAGAGAATACTTCATTATGGTTTCGGTATTTGTCTGTCCATCTGTCCCTCCATTCATCTTCCCATCCACCTATAGCTTATAGTAGCTGTCGCCCCACCATCATCTATTTATATCCCACTTTTCCAGCCAGGGAGTTCAAAGCATGTTATTGTGAGAAGTTACAGAGGGTATAGAGCGGATTCGAATACGGTCATACGTAGTGCAGCTGAGCTGGGAGTTGAGACGTAACCCCAGTATGAAGAAGATCATCAGGTTCTTAAGCAGACAGCAAAAGGGGAGGTGTCTATGTGGATCCATTTGGGTCTGATGCTCTATCTTTTGGCTTTCTCCAGGGCCAGAGCCTTCAGCAGCAATCACCTTGCAGATGGACCTAATATGATCGAAAATCTTAGCCATTGCCATACCTAAGAGCAAGAAATAAGAGAGAAAGACGTTAAAGTGTTTTTCAAGATGGCTTAAGACATGGTTCTATTTGCTAAAATGTTAAAGAGACAATTTTACTGAATTATTTATGTATATGTAAATTTCAGATAAATCTAAGGATTTTGGATTGCCAACTGACCAAATCAAATGGCTGTAATCCACTTACTGTTTGGTTTAGGACAGGGCCATCTCTTAATGCTGCTTCATAAATAACTTTCTCTATAATTACCTCTGTCAAGGACTCAAGCCTGGTGCAAGAATATTCTAATCAATCTAAAATAATGGACCCTCCATCAGTTCTATAATGAGGTAGGGTGAGGCGGCCACCTTTAGAGGCAAATTTTGGAGACACCAAAAGGTGCTCCTCAAAATGCCCGGCAGCTACCTCACCCTTTGGCTGAAAAAGAAGGAGGTCCAACGTGCCACCAATGGCAGAAGAAGAGAGGAGGACTCACATGCTGCTGGCACAGGCCAAACCTGACAGTGGCCGAAAAAGAAAAGAAGGCCCCCACCAATGGCCGAAGAAGATAGATGCAGGCCCGGCGTCACTAGGTGTGCAAACCGTGCAATTGCATGGTTTGCACACCGGGTGGGGCGGCGTCAGGAACAGGGAGAGGACCACGAGGCCTCGATGGACTCTATCTCACCAGCGGCCTGGAAGAGGAATCGTCCTGTGAGGCCACCTATGGACCACATCAGACCGGCGGCTCGGAAGAGGAATCGGCCCATGAGGCTGCTGGTGGACCCCATCTCACCAGCGGCCAAAGAAAGAAAGAAGAAGCCTGTTCTCCTACTCCTTCTCAGTGCTTGCATTTGCTTTCCAAAATAGATGCAGCTAACACATTTTCTATGCTGATCTCGTGATGCATGAGATCAGCATAGAGGAAGTGCTAGGCTCACGTCGTTTAATTAGCGCACGGGCCGGCACACGAGGAAGAGCAGCAGAATTGCTCCCGGTGGTATGTGAGTGTGTGTTTGTGTATGGGAACCTGTCTAGCGGGGGGGTGTGTGTGTGGAATAAAATTTGTGCTGCCCCACTAATCCACTAATCTTACTCAGGATGACTGGAAATAAAATGTTTTCAGGTATGGAGAGCAGTGAATTTTCCATCCTTATTAGTTTAGCTTATTGGATGTCTGTGCCTGACATTTTGAAATAATTTATTGTTGTTTGGGAAATTTTTTAAATATTGGATGTTATTCTGTTCCTTAAATCATTATAAAAAGAATATTTCCAAGTGATTGCTTTATATTCCTTGATTTTATTCTTTGATGAATGATTTATGAGGACTGGTGATGTTTCTGTTTCTCCATTGCTGCATCGCATACAAAGTCTGGCTTGTTGCAGTTCTGGTTCAATTTCAGATTATAGTTTATCGTCTCTTTATTCTGAATTTCGTGAGAGTGAGTCTGCATGATTAATTGAGGTGGGGTATTCTGTATTATAAAAAAAAAACAATAGGGGGGGGCAACACAGTAATTTTTCGCACAGGCCAGGAGCCACAAAAAAAAAAAAAAAAAAAAAAGAGAAAGCACATGTGAGTGAGGTAGATGGCCTGTGTGTGCTTGCTTTCAAGTCCTGACCACAGCCCCTCTCAGTAGTAGAGTGCCAAATTTAAGAGAGAGTTTCTGAGCTTAGGCTATCCCATGCCACCACAATCTCCTCCCGCTTCCCTGTCCTTCCAGTAAAATGCCTTAATTATCCTGGTGACTGCAGGGCAGGAAACAAAGGGCAGATATCACCTACCCCCACCCTTGACTCTGCCCAGCTAGCACAGAAATATTCCCCAAACTTCAAATAAACAATTTTCCAACCTCTGTGTCTGTAGTTTGAATCCATCCTATGTCTCTGCTGGCTCCTGACATCTCTTCCTCTCTGCTTTGCTCCTTCCTTTTTCTTATTTTCTCTTCTTCCTCATTTATCATTTGTTATTTTTCTTCCATGTGCATAATTTTTTCTGTCCACTGGCTGTCTCTCTACAGTAGGTTATCTTCTCATACCCCCTCCTGCCACTTCCATCTCTCACCTAATCTCTTCGCTCCACTATGATCCCCTCTTCTCACAACCCTTATCTTGACCTCCCCTATCAGTCCACCCCCTCACCTCCCTATCACACAAACACACACAGTTCCTTTCCCAGTCCTCTTCACTCCTCTCTTCCTTTTAAGTTCCCTTCTCCTAACCCTCACCCCTGCTCCTCTGCTTATCACAGCCCATTTCCTCCCTCCCAGATTGTATCCTATTTTCCCTTCTCTCAGCTACTTCCCTTCTCACTGCCCATGTCCCTTCTCTCAATCCTTCTCTCACCCTCCTTACTGATGCTCTTTCCCTGTCTAGCCTCTCTATCAGCTGTACCCCCATCTCTGCTGCACCCCCATCTCCACTGCACCTCAAGAAGTCGATCCAGCTTACACTGCTGCTGCTCTCTGGTCCCTCATTGGGCAGACATTCCACAGTCAGCCAATAGGCTGCAGGGGAAGGAGGGAACAGCAGCTGAGAGACAGGAGTGCAATGCCTGCCCTCCAGCGATGGCCATTGGTTAGATGTTCCACAGCCAGCCAATAGGCAGCAGGGGGAGGAGGGAGTAATAGCAAGGAGACAGACTCGCTTCCATACTGCCTTCCTCCCACAACCATGCGGCATGGAGTTCTCAGCTTCCAATCTACAGGAAGGCAGGAGACAATATTGGGGCTGCTCAAGCACCCTCAGAGCTGGTGCCCTGCTTAACCTTTCGAACCTTAGGCATTGGCAGAGCCCAAATTATTTCTTGGAAATTATTATTTCTAATAGCAGAAACCTCTGCATGCAGAGTGTGAGCGTCAGGCTTTAGTAATTCATGAGCTATATATACAGATTTTAAAAAATCACACTATTGAGAACTCACCCAAACGTTTTAGCAAAGGTTGTTCTTTAGTTTTAGTTAAAGTAAAACATTCTTTATTAAACAAATTCAAAAAACAGGAAGAAATAATACTGAACAAACTAAAATAACGTATATTTAACTTTTTCTCAGCATAGTAGTAATAGATTTTCATTTTCTCCCCTCTCTTCTCCAGAATAATTTCCCCAAGTACACAAATACTGAAGGCAAGACGAAGGCACATATCTTTCTTATGTGTAAAATAGGCACAGTCTCAATTTTATTTAAATCCATCAATTATACCTCCTTCATTTTTTTCCAAAATCCCATACTAGCAAACCCCCTTGGATTGTAGAAGAGCATTACTATTTTACTTGGAAAGATCTAAGCCTTTTATAAACTTAGCAGCTCCTTGTCCCTTACAATCCAGCCAACAAGGTTTACCGAGCCACAAAGTGAGCTTGTCTACATGGTGCTGTAATGCCCCTTAACTCCAGGCGTAGCTTCCTGCAGCAATGCTGTATCCTAGGGCCTGGTTAAAGGCACCTACACTTCCTGTAGCCCTTTTATAGACCATGCAGCCAGTATTTCCTTTTTATCAGTAAGGTTTTACTATTATGATTGCTATTATATTTTATGATTTTTACTATTATTTTATGAGGCATGCTGATGTTTCTGCTTTTCAGTTGTTGCTCTGCATACAAATCTGGCTTCTTGCGGTTTCCAGTTCAGTTTTTGTTTGCACATTTTTCTTTAAACTATATGGTCAGTTTATTCTGTGTTTGCTGGGGGCCTGTCCATAATTCTGCATGTGTGACAGAGGTGATGTTTGTGTGTAATTTCTGTAGGTACGAGCTGTTTTGATATAGAGATCTATAGCAGCTTAGTTTGTTTTGTTTCCCTAATGGGAGATGTATTAGTGTTATAGGGCCTGGTATAATATTTTATAGTTAGAGTTGTACTATTTACATGCTGGCAGTTAGTACTGTTTCAGTGGGGGAGATTTACAATATTATAACTGTAATTGAGTTTAATCATTGTTTTCTGATTGCCAATCACACATCCAACACACTTTCTAATAGGCCTAATGCCATATGGGTTCCAAGTGTCGTTTTACAGGGTTTTCTTGCTGGAAACACAGCAGTGCATGAAAAAATAATATATGTTGTGATATTTTTACCCCAGAAAACTAGACTGAATGTCCTTTTTCAAGAAAAATTGGCATTTGCACCAGCCCGAAGAAAGTGTACCACACAAAGACCCCCACTGTTCACCCATCTCTAGTTAAAATGTTGGGGAAACATGAGATATACCAAAATACACAAACTACAGTACAGGTGATTTATTTTTATTTATTTAGATTTATATTCTGCTTTTTGCACTTTTTTCAGTGCTTCAAAGTGGATTACATTCAGGTACTGTAGGTATTTCCCTATCCCCAGAGGGCTTACAATCTAAGGGCTAGATTTTCTAACAACACAGAGCTCTCTGAATTTCGTGGTAATGGGGGGCGGCGAGCAAAGTGGGGGGAGGGCCTGCGAAAGCCGGCAGCAATCTCACCACTGCGGTGATATCGCTGGAGGTTTTCGCTCCCAATATCGTAAAAGGTGTTGCTATTGGGTGCGCTACTGGGAGAGATAAGGGTTCTTACCTTCTTTCTGCCAGTGATGTTTCTGCCACATCCACCCTGGTGCCACCCCGACTCCTCCTCTTCTGGTGCTGACGGCACCCCAACCTAGCTATCGCATGCATGCGATAGGGTTAGAAAATAACCCCCTAAGTTTGTACCTGAGGCAATGGAGGGTAAGGTGTCTTGCCCAAGGTCACAAGGAGTGACACCGGGACTTGAACCCAGGTCTCCTGGGTCATAGCCCACTGCTCTAACCACTAGACTGCTCCTCCTCCAACATATATCATCAAACTATTACTCTATCACCAAATCCTCCGATCAATATCACTTTACTGATGTTCAAAAAATTAATCAAGGTCACCTCCCAACTTAGTAAACATTTTTTTTACATATAAAATCCATCAAAAAATTATTATGGAAAGAGGGTGTTGCTTCCATATATTTTCACTACCACCCTATAATATCTGAACGGTACTTTGCTAATCATTATCCGCTAACCTCCTTCCGTGAAAATCTATGTGAAATCTGTGAAGTTGTAGTGTTTCTTCTCAAATGATTAAACATAAGAACATAAGAAATTGCCATGCTGGGTCAGACCAAGGGTCCATCAAGCCAAGCATCCTGTTTCCAACAGAGGCCAAACCAGGCTACAAGAACCTGGCAAGTACCCAAACACTAAGAAGATCCCATGCTACTGATGCAATTAATAGCAGTGGCTATTCCCTAAGTAAACTTGATTAATAGCCGTTAATGGACTTCTCCAAGAATTTATCTAAACCTTTTTTGAACCCAGCTACACTAACTGCACTAACCACATCCTCTGGCAACAAATTCCAGAGCTTTATTGTGCATTGAGTGAAAAATAATTTTCTACGATTAGTCTTAAATGTACTACTTGCTAACTTCATTGAATGCCCCCTAGTCCTTCTATTATTCGAAAGTGTAAATAACCGAGTCACATCTACTCGTTCAAGACCTCTCATGATCTTAAAGATCTCAATCATATCCCCCCTCAGCCATCTCTTCTCCAAGCTGAACAGCCCTAACCTCTTCAGCTTTTCCTCATAGGGGAGCTGTTCCATTCCCTTTATCATTTTGGTTGCCCTTCTCTGTACCTTCTCCATCGCAACAATATCTTTTTTGAGATGCGGCGACCAGAATTGTACACAGAATTCAAGGTGCGGTCTCACCATGGAGCGATATAGAGGCATTATGACATTTTCCATTTTATTAACCATTCTCTTCCTAATAATTCCTAACATTCTGTTTGCTTTTTTGTCTGCTGCAGCACACTGAGCCGACGATTTTAAAGTATTATGCACTATGATGCCTAAATCTTTTTCCTGGGTGGTAGCTCCTAATATGGAACCTAACATCGTGTAACTACAGCAAGGGTTATTTTTCCCTATATGCAACACCTTGCACTTGTTCACATTAAATTTCGTCTGCCATTTGGATGCCCAATCTTCCAGCCTTGCAAGGTCCTCCTGTAGTGTCCGCTTGTGATTTAACTACTCTGAATAATTTTGTATCATCCGCAAATTTGATAACCTCACTCGTCGTGTTCCTTTCCAGTCATATATATATATATATATATATATAGAAAAGCACCGGTCCAAGTACAGATCCCTGAGGCACTCCACTGTTTACCCTTTTCCACTGAGAAAATTGACCATTTAATCCTACCCTCTGTTTCCTGTCTGTTAACCAGTTTCTAATCCACGAAAGGACATCGCCTCCTATCCCATTACTTTTTAGTTTTCTTAGAAGCCTCTCATGAGGGACTTTGTCAAACGCCTTCTGAAAATCCAAATACACTACATCTACCGGTTCACCTTTATCCACATGTTTATTAACCCCTTCAAAAAAATGAAGCAGATTTGTTAGGCAAGACTTCCCTTGGGTAAATCCATGTTGACTGTGTTCCATTAAACCATATCTTTCTATATGCTCTACGATTTTGATCTTGAGAATAGTTTCCACTATTTTTCCCGGCACTGAAGACAGGCTCACTCGATCTATAGTTACCCAGATCACCCCTGAAGCCTTTGTTAAATATTGGGGTTACATTGGCCACCTCCAGTTTTCAGGTACAATGGATGACTTTAATGATAGGTTACAAATTTTAACTAATACATCAGAAATTTCATTTTTTAGTTCCTTCAGAACCCTGGGGTGTATACCATCCAGTCCAGGTGATTTGCTACTCTTTAGTTTGTCAATCTGGCTTACTACATCTTCCAGGTTCATAGTGATTTCATTTAGTTTGTCTGACTCATCACCCCTGAAAACCATCTCCGGAACTGGTATCTCCCCAACATCCTCATTAGTAAACACGGAAGCAAAGAATTAATTTAGTCTTTCTGCAATTGCCTTATCTTCCCTAAGAGCCCCTTTAACCCCTCAGTCATCTAATGGTCCAACCGACTCCCTCACAGGTTTCTTGCTTCGGATATATTTTAAAAAGTTTTTATTATGAGTTTTCGCGTCTATGGCCCACTTCATTTCAAATTCTCTTTTCGCCTGTCTTATCAATGTTTTACACTTAACTTGGCAATGCTTATGTTTTATCCTATTTTCTTCAGATGGATCCTTCTTCCAATTTTTGAAGGATTTTTTTTGGCTAAAATAGCCTCTTTCACCTCACCTTTTTACCATGACGGTAATCATTTTGCCTTCTTTCCACCTTTCTTAATGTGTGGAATACATATGGACTGTGCCTCTAGGATTGTATTTTTAAACAATGTCCAAGCCTGTTGAACACTTTTAACCTTTGCAGCTGTACCTTTCAGTTTTTTTCTATTTTCCTCATTTTATCAAAGTTTCCCTTTTGAAAGTTTAGTGTTAGAGCTGCAGATTTACTTATTGTCCCCCTTTCAGTTATTAGTTTAAATTTGATCATGTTATGATCACTGTTGCCAAGTGGCCCCACAACCGTTACCTCTCTCACCAAATCCTGCGTTCCACTAAGAATTAAATCTAAAATAGCTCCCTCTCTTGTTGGTTCCTGAACCAATTGCTCCATGAAGCAATCATTTATTACATCCAGGAACTTTATGTCTCTAGCAAGTCCTGATGTTACATTTACCCAGTCAATATTGGGGTAATTGAAATCTCACTATAAGATGTTATGAAATTCCAATTTTTTCTTCAATATGCAATGTGCAAAACTTTATAAATTTTACTTTTTACTAAGGACCATCATAACACCCGCGGGCATACCAGCAATTTTCGCTTCAACTATTGCCGCACCAGGTCACTCTTAATCATAGGTCCAGTCCTTTATTATTCAACTCAATAGTATATTTTTGTATTTTTTGTTTTTATTCTAAAATAGTTGTGGAATGATACCTTCCTTATGTGTCGTTCAGAGGCTCTACCGCACTTCATAAAGCTGTTTCATTCAGAAGGCAATTGTTCTCAAAGTCCAGTCCACGCGTTTCGCATAGCTGCTTCAGGGACTGTAACAAATGTAATTGCTTCCGTGCTGATCACTGAAAGGTTAGATTCATCATCTCCACATGACTTGTTAAATTTTTTTCAACCACATGACTTGTTAAATGTTTTTCAACGCGCGTCGGACTGGACCTTAGTAAAAAGTAAAATTTATAAAGTTTTGCACATTGAAGAAAAAATTGGAATTTCATAACGTCTTATAGTGAGTTTTTGTGCTCGTTGTGTATTAAGATTAACTGTTATTATTTTGTGTGGTAATTGAAATCTCCCATTAGTATTGCACTGCCAAATTGGTTTGCTTCCCTAATTTCTCTTAGAATTTCATCATCTGTCTGACCATTTTGTCCAGGTAGACTATAGTATACTCCTATCACTATACTCTTACCCAACACACATGGGATTTCTACCCATATAGATTCTACTGAGCATTTAGTCCCTTGTCCCTGTTGGACTCTATACCCTCCCGGACATAAAGCGCCACACCCCCACCAAGTTGATCCTCCCTATCATTGCGATATAATTTGTACCCTGATATAGCACTGTCCCATTGGTTATCCTCCTTCCACCAAGTCTCTGTGATGCCAATTATGTCAATCTCATCATTTGCTGCTATACACTCTAACTCTCCTATTTTACTTCTTAGACTTCTGGCATTGGCATACAGACATTTCAAAGTGTGCTTTTTGTTTGTTTTAACAACCTGCTTTTCAGTTGTTTGGAATAATTCGGAAATGATTAGCTTCGGTGATTTTTTACATATAGGCATATGGACTATGTTTGCTTTTATTATTATTATTTATTTATAGATTTTTCTATACCGGCATTCGAGATTAGGAACCCCATCATGCCGGTTTACAAATAACAAGAGGGTGTGCACAAAAAACAGAACATAAACAAGTGCAAAGAAATAAAAGTTACATTACAACAGGGTCATAAAACTGGGGAGAGAATTAGAGTAAGATAGTTGAGTAGTAAAGATGAATTATTTACATTAATAATTTACATAATATTGTGTAGTGTCTTATAAGATGTTACTGTCTTTCAATATGGATCTGGGAAGGCTTGCTTTTAATGGAACCTCTCTGTTGGGATGCCCTAACTGTCCTGTTTCATTAGTATCCTTCAAGGATACATTTCTCCGAATCATGCACTGCTGAGTGACTGTCGGCTTTCCTCCTTGTTCTAGTTTTAAAAGCTGCTCTATCTCCTTTTTGAAAGTTAGTGCCAGCAGCTTGGTTCCACTCTGGTTAAGGTGGAGCCCATCCTTTCGGAAAAGTCTCCCCTTTCCCCAAAAGTTTCCCCGGTTCCTTACAAAGCTGAATCCCTCTTCCCTGCACCATCGTCTCATCCACGCATTGAAACTCTGGAGCTCTGCCTGCCTCTGGGGACCTGCACATGGAACAGGAAGCATTTCAGAGAATGCCACCCTGGAGGTTCCGGATTTCAGCTTCCTACCTAAAATCCTAAATTTGGCTTCCAGAATCTCTCTCCCACATTTTCCTATGTTGTTGGTGCCCACATCTACCATGACAGCCAGCTCCTCCCCAGCACTATCTATAATCCTATCTAAGTGATGTGTGAGGTCTGCCACCTTCGCACCAGGCAGGCAAGTTACCAGGCGGTCCTCACGTCCACCAGCCACCCTGCTATCTACATTTCTAATAATTGAATCACAAACTATGATGGCTCGCCTAACCCTTATCTCCTGGGCAGTAGCCCTGGGAGACTTGTCCTCAGTGCGAGAGGACAATACATCACCTGGAGAGCAGGTCCTTGCTACAGGATCACTTCCTGCTACACCAGGGTGATGTTTTCCTACTGGGAAATCTTTCTGATTCAAGGCAGCACTGGGGCTGCCAGACTGGATTTGGGACTTGGCTACTATGTCCCTGAAGGTCTCATCAATGTACCTCTCTGTCTCCCTCAGCTCCTCCAAGTCTGCTACTCTAGCCTCCAGAGATCGGACTCGTTCCCTGAGAGCCAGGAGCTCTTTGCACTGAGTGCACACATACAATCTCTCACCGGTGGGTAAAAAATCATACATGTGACACTCAATGCAAAAGACTGGAAAGCTCCCCTCTTGCTGCTGGACTGCTGCCTTCATCTTAGTTTTATTGAGTTCCTAGTTAAATTTAGGATACTAAGGGAGTTGGAATGAGAGTACTTTAAATTTACAGGTGAATTTACTAATTAATCAGCTAATGTCCTACAAGGGGATGATTAAACTTTCAATAAGGGCTAATACAATAGTATGATTTAGATAAGACTCTGATTGATTTTTAATGAGAAAGTGTCTTGTGTCTAAAAATTAAAAAGCTCAGACCTCTGCTCTGTTTCTCCGACTTTCGAACTGTTCTACAGTCTATTATTTTTTCCAAAATAGACTACTGTAATGCTATGCTACTTGGCCTCTCCACTTCCTATATCAAACCCCTACAACTCCTACAAAATGCCTCAGCACGTATCCTCGCTAACTCCAAGAAGAATGATCATATCACTCTAACCATCAAAGAGCTACACTGGTTACCAATCAACTCAAGAATACTATACAAGACTTTAGCCCTCATTCACAAATCGATTATAAATGACAACACGCACTGGCTTAACCCACCCTTCAGACCCCACACCACCTTAAGACCCACTCGCTCCATCCACCAAGGAATGCTTCACCTCCCCTCTATCAAATCCATCAAACTCTCCTCCACTACAAAAAGAGCATTCTCTCTGGCCGGCCCCACTCTCTGGAACTCCATGCCACCAGATTTACGCCTTGAAACCTTCACCCCTAAATTAAAAAAAAAAACTAAAAACATGGTTGTTCCTTCAGGCCTACTCATAAACTGACCACAAACCCTCTTCTTTACTCCACTCCCCCTTTCTATCTTTTCCCTTAAACCCCACACCCTCCACCTAACCTACTCCCTCTCTGACCTCCCCATTCCCCACCCTATTTTTCCCTCCATTTTTATATCTCATGATAGTTTAACTCCTTGATGTATTAATGATTTATAATACTGCATTATACCATGTAATTAGCACTATAATTATTTCAATTTGTTACTGTTACTGTTAACACTGTAATTATAATTTATTACTACTACTGTTACTATTTTTTCAGTTTGTGTTCTGTGTTCTATGTAAAGGATACGCCCATTTCTCTGGCACTTCCATACAGCTGCTTGTAAATCGGTACGATGTGCAAATGATTATCGGTATATAAAAATGTTAAAATAAATAAATAAAAATCAAGGGTTGAGTGGGTGGGAAAGACAGACACTAGAATTAACTATCTCTGGCTTGCTTATTACCTCAGACACACACAAACTCTAAAGAATATATCCCTTAATTTCACCTTTCACCAACTTTTACAAGCCCAAAAATTTCTGAAAGCTATACTTACCAGTCCTCTTTAACCACCGTTAAATTAATCTTCACTCAGTTATTTATTTAATTTATTTATTTATCAAGTTTTATATGCCATCACAACGGTTTACATATTTAAACAAGGGATATGAAAGTTTACAAATAACAAAAAGGGAGAAATAAATAAGTAGAACAGAGAATATCATCAGGGTACAAATAAGGTCAATGTTAATGGAAGGGTTTGAGATTCGCGCTTCTGGTCCTCTACTGCAAAGGGTGCGGGGCCTCTGGAAGCTGGGGCTGTGGAAGTCAATCCCTGGATCGCTTGCGGTGACCTCTGGTCTCCTCTCCTGGGGGATGCTGGGAGCAGTATGCAGATGAGCCTTCCGGTCCTCCTCTACTATACAACAAAAAGATTTTTCTAAAGTGTCTGAAAAAAAACTATCTTTGTTATAAGCAAGCATGCACCACACTTCTTAAATCAACAAAGACTCTTACTGCCCTCCCGACATGGCCATATTTAAAATACGAAGTCCTTCTTCAGGGGATGTGTAAGTAACAAGTCATCGGCACTAATTTGTATCTTCCTTGCCGTTCGTGAGGTAGATGCCCAGTATAAAAGTCAGACCGATCTTGTTGAGCCTTTAAAATCAGCTTCAAGGTGCTGCCCCAAAAACACAGAGGTCCATTTAGTAGGAACAAATTTAAGTTTATTATTTAATATTAAAAGGCAATCATATGAGACCTCTGGGAGATAATAGAATAGCAGTTCCATCTTTATTAAACTGCTCCTGTATATCTCCCCGTGCATTAGTACATTTCTCTTTTTTATAGGTAACAGTCTCCATCTCTGAAGTGCTTGATTCTATGGAAGGATCACATATACCACGTGTCTTGTGACCCAATAAGACAGGCTAAATCTGAGTTGCCCTGGTCCCCCCTCCTACCTTAAAATCCAATTAAGCCTAGATAAGACCCACGTGCTTGCTGAGTACTGTCAATCTTCTGTTAGTTCTTTGTCCTGTCAGTTTTTCAGTCTCTTAATCCTTAGGGTAATCTCCAGGACTCTCTGATTTCACTGGGGCCCCTCAGTCGAGACAGTATTCTGTGAGACCATGGCCTCATCCATGTGCTCTTTGTGACCTCATGACCCTCCATCATATTTGCACAGCTTCAAATTCATTCCAGATGTCTATTCAAGCTCGGGTCAGTCTGAGTTCTTCATAGCCAGAGTCTGTTACCCAGAATCCTCTCTGGCTTAGGCCAAGCTGCAATCTCTGTGTTGATTTCAGACTTCAGGCACAAATATCTCAATCTCCATTGTCAAGACAGTAGGTTGACTCTTATATACATCATGGAGCACTTCCATTCCAGCCAATAGAAAACCTTTTTTCACGGGTCCCAATCACTTCCGTAGACATCATTCCAAATTGAGCATACCAACCTATCAAACTTTAACCAGGGATTGCTAGACTACTAATCCAAAACACTCAATAACACCACTGTTGTTCTTGTTAATGCTGCCCAGTTAAATTATTTGTTCATACCAAACAGTGTCAATGTACGTAGTGTATATATCCAAAAAGATTCGCAATAGTCCAAATTATTTATTTATTTTATTTATTTAAAAATGTTTCTATACCATCGTTAAGTTAAATACCATCACAACGGTTTACAGAAGGGCACGATAAAGAGAAATATGGGTGGTATAGATTACAAATTACTCGTGTGCCATCATAGTACGGTAACAATTTAAAATAATAAACTGGGTGTGTAAGTTAAACCTGATTGTTAGGAACAAATTAGGCAGTTTGATTTTAACATTAATGTGCTTATGTAGGTTACTAAAAACTTCTAGCTTGGTGCATCCTTATCGCTCAACTATTTTTTCTCCTTTTCTTTATCTTTATAAAATGCTTGTTTAAAAAGCCAGGTTTTCAGATTAGTTTTGAATAATTTCAGATTTGTCTGTAGTCTTATTTCGAGTAGCATGGTATTCCAGAGTACAGGACCAGCCAGTGACAGTGCTCTTTCCATTACTTGCGTGAGATGTGCTGATTTGACAGAGGGGACAGTTAGTAGAGCTTTATTTGCAGATCTCAGGGTTCTTTGTGGTACGTGCACGCGCAGTGCCGTGTTAAGCCAGTCGGCTTTATCATCATGGATTAGTTTATGGATTATACAAAGTGCTTTATATTGTATTCTTTGTTCAATTGGAAGCCAGTGGAGTTCAGCAAGTGTTCCTGTAATATGGTCACTCTTTTTTTTGCCTGTCAAAACTCTGGCAGCGGAATTTTGCAATATTTGCAGAGGTCGAATTGTAGATTGAGGTAGTCCTAAAAGCAGGGAGTTACAATAATCTGTGCTAGCGAATATCATTGCTTGTAGAACTGTGCGAAAATTGTTAATCGTTAATAGAGGTCACAATTAGACACAACATTGCCTCCCCTTTTTGAATGCTGTACTTGTTCTATGTGTCCATTTTAAATCTTTAAAGTTATGATCGGCATCGACTAAATGCTGTAACATAGATGCCATGAACTTCCTTGTAGTAAACTGTGACTTATGTTCTGTCAATCTCACTTTGATAGCCCGTGTAGTGCGTCCTACATACATTTTAGGACATGGACAGATGATTGCATAAATCATGTTGGCAGATGTACATGTTGTCTTGAACTTCCTAGTTATTTTGTATTCCACTTTTGGAACCAAGCAGACTTTCCCTGTAATGCTCCTCTCACACTGTCCACATTCAAAATGGCCCGAGTCATCTTCATGTTTTGCTGGATTTTGTACCACTCTATCATGAATGTTGGAACCCCTAGATGTAGCTATCAAAGAGAGTTCTTTAAATATTCCATGCAAAGATAATATATGCCAATGTTTTTTAATGGATGCCGATATAGTGGCCACAGTTGGAGATTATTTCAAAACGCAAGTGATCCTTGTAAGATCCTTCACTGGTTTATACTGTAACAACTGTTGTCTATCACTATACAATAACTGGATACCCCCTAGCTCGAAAGCGTGCTTTCAATAACTTTGCCTGCTCCTCAAAAGCCATTTAGTTGAGCATATCCTTCTAATCCAAAAACTGGCTAACTGGGAGATCCATTTTAAAACTTTTCGGATGATAGCCGTGAAATTTTAAAAGATTGTTTTTATCCGTTAGTTTCCAGAATACAGTTGTTTCAAATTGATCATCTATATGTCACTTCAACATCCAAAACTGTTACTCTATATGCAGAATATTGTGCTACAAACTAAATGTATGTCAGCTGTATTAATCCATTGCAAAAATTCTTTCAACTGTAATTCCATGAAAATATCATCTATGAAATGATACCAGGCTTTCAGGTGTTGCCACCATCGTGAACTGTAAAGAAATTTTGCTTCAAAATTATTAACTCAGAAGTGATACGTTGAGGTGTTACCCCATGGGACAAAGTCTCTTGTACAATTTGTAATGCAGTCTACTAGGGTATATTTGTGTATAATGCGCTAATGCCAATGTAACCAACCATATCGAACTCCCTGAAATTTGTATTGACTGTAAAGTCCTCAAAAAAATGTGCCGTGTCTTTGATGTAAGATTTCACTTGTTGAACATAAGGTTGCAAGAAAAGATCTACAAAAGATGCTGGTATTTCCAAAACGGAGCCATTCAAGCAGACTATTGGTCTAATTGGGGGAGAACATAAGAACATGCCATACTGGGTCAGACCAAGGGTCCATCAAGCCCAGCATCCTGTTTCCAACAGTGGCCAGTCCAGGCCATAAGAACCTGGCAAGTACCCAAAAACTAAGTCTATTCCATGTTACCATTGCTAGTAATAGCAGTGGCTATTTTCTAAGTCAACTTAATTAATAGCGGGTAATGGACTTCTCCTCCAAGAACTTATCCATTCCTTTTTTAAACACAGCTATACTAACTGCACTTATCACATCCTCTGGCAACAAATTCTAGAGTTTAATTGTGCATTGAGTAAAAAAGAACTTTCTCCGATTAGTTTTAAATGTGCCACATGCTAACTTCATGGAGTGCCCCCTAGTCTTTCTATTATCCGAAAGAGTAAATAACCGATTCACATCTACCCGTTCTAGACCTCTCATGGTTTTAAACACCTCTATCATATCCCCCCTCAGCCTTCTCTTCTCCAAGCTGAAAAGTCCTAACCTCTTTAGTCTTTCCTCATAGGGGAGCTGTTTCATTCCCCTTATCATTTTGGTAGCCGTTCTCTGTACCTTCTCCATTGTAATTATATCTTTTTTTAGATGCGGCGACCAGAATTGTACACAGTATTCAAGGTGCGGTCTCACCATGGAGTGATACAGAGACATTATGACATTTTCCCTTTTATTCACCATTCCCTTTCTATTAATTCCCAACATTCTGTTTGCTTTTTTGATTGCCGCAGCACACTGAGCTGATGATTTCAATGTGTTATCCACTATGACGCCTAGATCTCTTTCTTGGGTTATAGCACCTAATATGGGAGATTCGATGTTCTTATGTATCGTAGGGATGGAATATATCACCAGTATTCTTGGGTGTGGTACTTTTAAAACATTTTTTTCTTTTTCAGTCAGACCCAAATTTGTCTGTACACATTCTGCTACCTTACTTTGAAGGTCCGCTGTAGGATCTGCCGGAAGCGTTCTATAGTACTTTGTGTCCCCTAAATGTGCCACAAATGTGCCCTAAATGTGCCTAAATTTGTCTGTCCTGAACAATGACTGCTCCTCCTTTGTCTGTGGGTTTTATTATCAATTCTGAGGATCTAGATAAAGATTCTAATGCTAATCTTTGTTGATAGGAGAGATTGTGACACCACTTCACCTGTTTTGTTTCAAATTGAGACAGATCCTGCAACACAAGCTGATGAAAAGTTTGAATATCGGGGTCTACAGAACTCGGAGGGTACCACTTCGACTTGGTGTGTACCACAGATCCATCCACACCACTAGATGGATTTTTAGAATATTACAATCTAAGGTTCAATTTTAGAATAAACCTCACTATCCTCTACATCATCTGATCCACTCAAATTGTCATCTGAAGAAACGCAAACTTCACCCGTTTGCTTGGTGCTCTTTGACCAGTCCAGTTATACACCCAATCTAATTTATAATCCGACTGATCCCTTTTTAATTTACTGATCTTTACATTTTTAATAGTTTCCAAAAAGAGGCATGGGCATGGGTGTGGTCTGAGCGTGTGGGGCCTGGCCAAGAGAAGAGCAGATAAATACTTGGGCACAGTGGCTCGCCCCAGGGTCACCTGCTGTGTAACTTTACTTCTGCTGTGGGTGACATGTAAGTAAAACAAAAAAAAAACAAAACTAGGCAGATCAGTAGGGTTTTAAGGGTCAGGCCTAGCAGGGGGGAAGGACGGTAATTACACTAGAGAGGTTTGGAAGTCCTATCCCTTAACTGAGTGAACTGGGAATGAACTGGTAAAACGGGCAATGGTGTTGGCACAAATTACTTTAAAAATCTCAACTTGCGCAATAGAAGCAGCATTTGTGCACACAGGCACGCACCCAGAGTCTCGGGAAGACTGAAAGTCTTTGTAATCTTGTTTTAAAGATTGGAAGAAACCTGCACTTAATGTGGTAGGAACTTGCTTGGGCCAGGAGACACAAACTGTGCCAGCAGGAACTTGCTGCAAGTTTCGGAGGATTCCTAAGTACTGAACAGAGGGATTTACGACTAGAGCTGATCAGGACACTGTGAGTAACTTCTTTTGATAATGGAAAGGAATAGAGGGCCAGGATAGGCCAAAGAAGATACTGCTAAAGACAAAGAAGTAACCTTTGCTGACAGAAAGCAAGTTTGCTTACCATAAACGGTGTTTCCGTAGATAGCAGGATGAATCAGCCATGCTGTTATGGGCTGTTCGTTCAGGCCCGGGAGGCGGAGCTTCTCTAAGTATGATGCAGAGCTTTGCTCTGTGCGGCTGCGCGAAGGTTCCTGCGCTGGTAGAAACAGATTCTCCTCGTCTGTAATATAGCTGTAATTGTTGTTGGAAGTGATCTGTCCAGGGAGGAGGGTGGGTCGCATGGCTGATTCATCCTGCTATCTACGGAAACACCGTTTACGGTAAGCAAACTTGCTTTTCCCGTCGATAGCAGGCTGAATCAGCCATGCTGTTATGGGAGTCCCCAGCTAAAGATCACGCCTTATTTTATTTTTATTTATTTATTTATTTTTAGGCGTGACTTGTTGAGTGGACAGAGCACTCTAGTCTAATGAAGAATAGTGTTCAGTACTGCACGTCCAAACGTGGTATCGTCTGGCAGCTGTTGCTTTATGCAATAGTGTTCAGTGAAGGTATGTACCGAAGACCAAGTTGCCGCTCTGCATATTTCCAGTGGTGTCACCTGCTGGAGATGTGCTATGGATGTTGAGATTGCTCGCACCTGATGTGTGTGAGGGGGTGAAGAGAGAGAGATATTTCTCTTCGCATAACTAAATTTTATACAGTGGATTATCCAAGCTGCTATGGTACGCTTCGCCACCGGTAGCCCTGGTGCATTCGGGTTAAAGGTGAGAAATAGTTGGGAAGGTCTCGTTCCGGTACTTGTTCTTTGCAAGTAAGTCTGCAAGGCTCTCTTACAGTCCAATGTGTGAAGCGATTGATGCCGCTCATCTTGATGTGGTGGCGGCGAAAAGGTAGGTAGGACTATGTCTTGATTTAGGTGGAAAGCCGAGACGATTTTAGGTAAAAAGGAGGGGTGTGTACGAAGTACCACCCTATCCTGGAAAAACTGTAGGTATGGACTAAAGCTTGTAATTCACTGACTCTGCGTGCTGATGTAATTGCTACTAAAAAGACTACTTTCCATGTAAGATATTTCATATGTGCCGCGTCCATTGGCTCAAATGGTGGCAACATCAGTTGATCCAAAACTATATTGAGATCCCAAGGAATCTGTGGTTTTGATAATGGAGATCGTAGATGAGATAATCCAATCATGAAGCGAGAAAGTAATGGGTGTGTGGATACTGATTTCCCATTAACAGGTAAATGAAAGGCTGCAATTGCACTGAGATGAACCCGAATAGAAGCTGTGGCTAGGCCAGGTATTCTAGAAGAAACTTCGGTGTACAATTCCGGGGGTTAAGCTGGTGATCGGTACACCAATTCATATACCGGTGCCACTTCGAATAATAGTTCTTTCGTGTGGAGGGTTTCCTGGACACTATCAACACCTCCTGTACAGGAGTGGATAGTCCCATCTTCGTTAGTATGTCCCGTTCAGTCTCCACGCCGTTAGGTGTAAGGAGTCGTGCATCGGGTGAAGAAGGGTGCCGTCCTCCTGAGAGAGAAGATCTTCTCTGTTTCCGAGGGGAATGTGATGATCGATGGAGAGTCGGAGAAGGTATGAGTACCATGGTTGCCTCGGCCATGCTGGGGCTATCAGTATGAGATCCGCTTGGTCCTGTATGCATTTCTGGATTGTTCGGTTCAGCAATGGAATCGGTGGGAATGCGTACATGAGATGTTTGGTCCATGATAGGAGAAAAGCATCTTGTGTCAGTCTCTGTTTGCTATCTTTTAATGAGCAGAAACGTTGTACTTTCCTGTTGTGTTCTGTGGCGAAGAGGTCTACCATAGGAGTGCCCCACCTCTGGAAGATCATGTCGGCTACGTCTTGGTGGAGTGACCACTCTTGTGGGTGAAACACTCTGCTCAGACAGTCCGCTCTGGTATTGACTATTCCTGGGAGATAAGTTGCTTGCAAGTGTATGGAATGTTTGGTTGTCCATTCCAGAATCTGGAGAGTCTCCTTGCACAGGTTCCACGAACCGGACCCTCCTTGCTTGTTTATGTAAAACATGGCGACTTGATTGTCTGTGTAAACCATGACTCTTCTTCCCTGTAGATGTGTTCGGAAGGTCTGCAAAGCATTTCGAATTGGTCGAAGTTCCAGGAGATTGATTGGCATAGTGGTTTCGTTGGGTGACCAACGGCCCTGTGTTTCTAAGTGGTCTAGATGGGCTCCCCATCCGATATGTGACGCATCTGTAGTGAGAACCGCATTGTGTGGAGGTACTCTGAACAATGCACCTTTTGTGAGTGTCTTTGGGCGTAACCACCAATTGATGTCTAGTAACATTGGTGATGTAACCGTTACCGTGTGCGATAGTGGTTGACGGTGTTGTGACCACTGGTGTTTCAAACCCCACTGCAGTCGGCGTATATGAAGTCTGGTGTTTTGAACTGTATATATCGCTGCCGACATATGGCCTAATAGAGTTAGAATTTGGCGAGCAGAAACCTTTCTCTGCCGTTTCGTAGCAAGTAACAGTTTTCTTAAATTTGTTCTCCTGTCCTCTGGTAGGAACGCTCTGCTCTGTGGGGTTTTTTAATGAGCTCCGATGAACTGAAGAGATTGAGTCGGAGTTAGTTTGGACTTTTGAAAATTGACAACTAAGCCCAACGTTTGTAGGCATTGAATGGTTTGTTGAACTTGGTGTTGCAAAGTTAGTGGGTCTGATGCTACTATGAGCCAGTCGTCTAGATATGGAAAGATTTGTATTTTCTTTTTCCTGAGGTGGGCCACCACCACCGCCATACATTTTGTGAAGACTCTCGGTGCCGTTGCCAGACCAAAGGGTAGCACTTTGTACTGGTAATGGCGCTCTCCACATAGAAAACTGAGGTATTTCCACGAGGTCGGATGCATTGGGATATGAGTGTACGCATCCTTGAGGTCTAGGGAACACATCCAATCGTTGGGTTGGAGTAGAGGTAGAATGGACTTTAAGGATACCATTTTGAACTTTTCTTTGGTTAAGTATTTGTTGAGCTCTCTGAGGTCTAGGATCGGCCGTAGCTCGTTTGTTTTCTTTGGAATTAGGAAATATGGAGAACGGGGTATAAGCTGAATTGCCCTCTGGTGAAGAAGGTGAGTTATTTCTTGCGATAACTGAAGGTGATTGTTCTTGGTAATAGGTTGTATTTGTAGATGTGGAAGAGGGGGGGTTGTTGAGAAAGGAAGACGGTATCCTTGCTCTACAATGTTTAGAACCCAACGGTCCGACGTAATGTTTGACCATGCTTGTGAAAATAGATGTATTTTTCCTGCTAGGGGAGTTAGTGAGTGGGGTGGCCCTATGATGCTCAAAAAGACGGCTGGTTTTTTGTGGTGGAAGTAGACGGTTGTGCTGTATTGCATTGATTTCTGGGCCTTCCCCTCCGAGGCTGATGTTGGGAGACCTGTTGTCTCTGAGACTGTTGATAATTGTATGACCGATATGGAATGTATGGTCTGTATGTTCTTCTCTGGAAAGGTTGTCTTCTTTGTTGAGGGTAAAACCTTCTAGGTGTCGTTGTGAAAGTCGGTGGATTTACCAGCGACTGAACTGCCAGAGATTGCTCTTTTAGTTTAGAGACGGTTTCTTGTAATTGAGTTCCAAACAAGTTATCACCTCGACAAGGTAAGTTGGCAAGCTTGTCATGGACATCGTCTCTAATTGCGCTAGCTCTCAACCATGCTATACGTCTTGCGGCTATCGCCGATGCCGAAGTGCGTGAGGTTGTCTCAAAGGATTCGTAAATAGAGCGTAAGAGATGCCTTATTCCCTCTTCCATGTCTAAAATAGGTTGAGGTGTGCCTAAATCTGTTGTTGCGGGTGGAATCAGTGTTTTTATTTGCTGCAGGGAATCATAAAGGTATTGGACCATGTAGAATTGATGCTGTCCAATACGCGCTGCTAGCATAGAAGACTGGAAAGTCTTCTTTGCGAAATCGTCCAGAGACTTGTGGTCTTTCCCCGGTGGAGTGTTTGAATGGGTTCTGGATTTCTTTGCTTTCTGTAAAGCAGACTCTACTACTACTGAACTGTGTGGAAGTTTTCCTGGACACTGATGGCAAATTATATGGAGTTTCCCAGGATTTTTCTAATAGAGTATCCAGCACTTTATGTGAAGGCAGACTGATTGGTTCAGAAGGCAAATCAAATATCTTTAGCAAATCTAAAGCGTCTGCTCTGGGGTCCGGAACCTTTTGGATCTCAAGATGTAAGGCATTTCCCACTTTTTCTATAAATTTTGGGTATGCTAGATCTTCTGGTGGCGAATAGGGTTGTTGGGGTTCCTCTTCAGGATCGGAAGGATAACCTGTTGAGGATGTTGGGGGTGGATGGGTGTGAATGAGGGCGCTGAGGCAGGTTGCTGAGGTCTGGTGTGGGTGGTTGAGGAATTTGTGGTAATTCCCCTTCCAAAGAAATGGGAACTGGAAGTACTGGCAGGATGCCCGGTATTGAAGGTTCCGTTTCTGAGTGAGTAGGTGTTGGCCGTTGTGGAACAGCTAGGGCCTGTTGAAGTGTGCACATCATACCGGAAAATAAGGTGGAAATGTGCTGCAAGGTTTGATTAACATCTGGTTGTGGTGCAGCTCCTCCCTCCGTAATAGGAAGAAAGGGAGGTTTGCCTGGACATTCCACCTGAGTTTCTACAGAGTGGGAGCGAGACCGCGAGCTCCTGGTGGTATAAGACCGGTGGTCTACTGAAGAACATCTGGAATCCGGAGATGATGAGCTTAAGGAAATCGGTAATAATTCTATTCTAGAAGAAGAGTCCAAATGCAAGCATGTAGTATGTGTAAGTCCGTCTTGCACACTTGGAGTGTGTCCCATGGAAGATGTATGTGTGCGAGGAATATGCATGGAGGTCTGCACTGTGTGTTCCAGTGACTGCTGTTGATTATGATTTCGACGAGTTTTCTTGTGAGAAGGGATCTAGATGTTTGTGATCGATTTTGCCGTTGTTCCCGATTAGGGGAGTGGTGCCTGTGTGATCGGTGCTTTGTATGCTTTATACTTGACACCAGCATTGTTTTTTGCTGTTCAATTGCCTGCGTGTGCGTCGGATGATGTGGTAGTCTCGAGTCGTGTGTCGATCGATGTGCCTGCTTAGCATCTAGTGTCGATTGATGCGCCGGTTTCGACGAGCGGTTCGATCGCTGCATCGACGATCGCCTCAATCGATGAGTCGGCGTTGACCTATGGTCCGGACGTTGCGTCGGCGGCGACAGCTGATTTCGGGCAGTGCGTCGGCATGTGCGTGCGTGTCGACTTTGGGGTCGAGCTATGCCTCGATTCTTGGCTGTGCGGCTGTCTGTTTGATGGAGCCGGCGCCGACGGCATATCTATATGCGGCTGATCCGAGTGCTGTGCCGCTATTTCTCCCTCCGGCGACGACTCTGTCTCCTCCTGAGTATTACGGTTGGAGGTAGGTTTTGGTATTTTTTGTGGTTTGCCAGTACCCGGGGTTGGGGAGGATGGGCGAGTTGATGTCGGCCTCTTTATTCTTTTCTTACCTCCTGTCACTGGTCCCAGTGAGGAGGGAGAGGTTTCTCTCAGGGCATAGGAGCCCATGGCTAATTTTAGCCTTTCAATCTTTTCTGCTCTTAGTCTCCTTGCTCTTGGAGACATTCTGCCGCAGTACTTACAATTTGCCTGTATGTGTTCTGGGCCCAGACACACATAACATACATCGTGCCCATCTGTCAGAGACATAATCTTCCCGCATACGCAGGGCTTAAATCCTGATGGTCTAGGATGTTTCTTTGGAGAAGTCTCCATTTTTTTATTTTTTATTTATCTGTTTTTTGACAAAACTGAGGAGAGTGAATGAGCTCCGCAAGCGCTCCCGCGCTCGTAAAAAACAGACTGAGGAGAATCTGTTTCTACCAGCGCGGGAACCTTTGCGCAGCCGCACAGAGCAAAGCTCTGCATCATACTTAGAGAAGCTCCGCCTCCCGGGCCTGAACTGACAGCCTATAACAGCATGGCTGATTCAGCCTGCTATCGACGGGAAAGATAAGATTTGATTAGGAACTGTGATTTTTTTCATTTCCTATTACTACTTCTTGTGCTTTGCCATTCAGGCAGCTAAACTTTTTCTCCAGTCAGTCCTCAAGACAAAGATTCTTTAAGTTTGAAATTATTTATTGTACAGGTAAATTCAACTTACAATTGTTGCATCTCAAACGTAAGCCCCAAGGCAAAGATCTTTGGTAACTGGAGTCAGGGTAGCAGGAGGGAGAAGGAGGTCTCTTGTGTTGCAGGAGTTAGTTTATGGTAGAGGTAGGAAGCATGAGGGATACGAGGCTGATTTAGGCTTCTCACGAAGGCAGTAAGAGAAAAGGTAAAAAACATGATCATTTCAGGGAGTTTTACAAAGCGCTGCTGGCTCAGAAGTAAGCATGGGCAAGACTGAACTCTCGTCGAGAGCTGCTAAAGGAAACGCCTCCACAAGCTGGGGGCAGGGGGGCAAGGTCCAATGGCAGTGAGCCTAAGAACCATGTGACACAGGGGGAGCATGAAGGGCAGTCCCTTAAGCCTATAAGGCACCTAGGAAGACTCAAGTTAGATTGAGGGGCATTCAAGCTCTTCCGATAGTGAAAGAAAGTGGAGAGGGGAGGGAGCTTCTCTTAAGGGCAAAGGCTCACAGATATTTATCATGGGTTACAAATAATGTTTCAGTATCAAGAATCCTCAGAAGGGAGGACTGCACTAAACACAGTTAAACTACAATATGTATGTTATGGTTAATGGTGTTTAGGTGGATCCTTGGACACTGTGGCAGCTGACCACGCCCACGGGGGGGCAGTCCCGTGAGGGACCACGGTGTCAGGCTAGACTCTGGACACACAAACACAGAATTGAATCTTTATTTAAACAGGTTTGAGTAATCACCAGAGGTGGCAGTAGTGAGTAGTGGTTGTAGAGCTCGGCTGGGCGTGTCTCACACAGAACGCTGGAACAGTGGATCCTCTGCAGGGCAGTGCTGTAGTGGAAAGAGTCTGAGAGTTATGAGCACAAAATGAGAATAGCATTCAGAGTCCCAATGATGAAATAGGAGAGCTCCGAGACAGGGAGAGCAGGCCCTCGAGGAGCGAGTACCTGATCCCTTAGAGCAGAGAGACTCGGTAGCGTTGTACTCACTTAGCAGTAACAGAGATTCCACTAGACGAGAGGTCTGGCACTGGAGCAGAGAGCAGGCCCTCGAGGAGCGAGTACCAGTCTCCTGATAGCACCTGAAAGAAGCAAAGAGGCCACCGAGGAGCGGGTATCCTGTTAGAGACCCCAAAGGGTAGTAAGAGTTCCAGATAGAGCTAGAGTAGCAGAGTAGCTTAGGAACGGAGAGCGAATCCCATCCGTATGAATCCTGTTACTAACTCAATGAGCTAGCAAATACTGTAGGCAGATATACCCGGAAGTCGTGACGTCAGAACAGGGGGACACCCCTGAGATTCGCGCCAACGTAGAGTTAAAGATGAGGGCGGCGTGCACGTGCGCGCCCTATAGGTACCTTGAAGGAGAATGGCGGGAGGCAGCACCAAAGCCGGTCCGGGGACACCGGAGAGAACGGCAAGCAGATGCTGTGGCGGCCATCAGTCCAAGGTGAGCGGGAGGAGCCGCAAGTAGAGAAAGGTAGGCGGGGCGAAGCCGTCGAAGACCGACATTCGCAACAATGTACAGATACAAACGTACCCACTTCTGGGACAGAACAGGTTTATTTCTTGGAAGTATCCCTGGCCCAGTACTGGCCCTGCAGATTATCCTGCCCCCAGCTCATGGCCCCAGATGTATTTTTCCCCTCCTTGGGAGAGTGGCCCCAGTGCTCCCCAAAGCCGGGAAGCCTCTGAGTGGTACAGAGGTTACACTTGTATTGCTCAGACTTGATGAAAATAAAAAGGCTCTATGTATCTGTACTATAGGCAATACAATGTTTTATTAAAGTTTATGAAATTACTATCTCCCTTGTTGTTGGCCACGGTCTGCGCCTTTCAGTTGAGGATCTGGGGAATGGTAGGATAATGTGATCCTCAAAGCACTTTAAAAGGTGCCGTCATCAGTCTCTGATTAAATTGGAACACTGGGTTTCCAGCCAAAAATTCCAGTGCATTTGCGATTGCAAACACGCCACAGTCTGAACAATTTTTCTGACGATCAACAGGCAAAAGGGTAACGTGCAGCTTGCCATTAATTTTCCAGCTTACGTAGGTTTTCAGAAGCTGATTTTTTGCTGACTTTGAGAGTTTGGCAGGGAGAAGACTGTCAGCTACCTCCACTCTCCCGTTAATCATACCTGAAGTGAACCAGTGGATACGGCCGCTGTCAAAATGTATTTGAACACTTGCCCCAACAATAGGTGTGCAGTACACTTGTGATAATACAGTGGATTGGAGCCCTTCTGCTTGGTATTGTGTTCTCAATAAAAACATGGCTGCATCTATGATGGTATCATCGAGCCATTTTCCATTATTTAAAATATCTCTGTGTTCATTATGCAGAAACAGCTCTGGAATCATCCTGTAACCCCCCCCCCCCCCCCCCCCAAGATGCGGCCTAGATCCCTAACAAAACAAATCTTCCAAGGCCTCCTGGAATGTATTTAAGAATAAATCTAACCCTATAAAACAGAAGTGCACCCCATCATTATGATAAAGCCCCTGATCGAGGTCCTAAGACCACTCATGTCGGATATGCCGACCCCCAACAGCGCTAGCCAAGAACCAATTTACCTATTGGCTTTAGTCCAGCAACGCTGCCCAATCCTTTTATCCATTTCAGCAGGCCTCGGAATTGTATGGGACCACCAAATCACAGCAGCAGGCAAGAAGACCGAAACAGACAAGTCCTTCCGGACCATGCTGATGAATTTGCATCCCGACACAGAACCCCAATCATTCCCTCCCAAATGAATTATCAATACGTGCGGTTGATCAAAGCGCGAGAGACCGCACTGTAGACATGGAATTAATTCGTCCCAACACATCTCTCTACGACCCAACCAATGAATGGTCATATCACGATGAGAGAAGTCCAACTGAACTCCGTATGGACGCTCGCGTGCATGTTTAAAAGCCCACATGATGAAAGAGTGTCCAACAATCCAAACTTGCCTTCCACAGCCTGCAGGACCTGCAAAGAGAATAGCATTAGTACCAAGCACCTATCATTGGTGGCCTGGGTGTATATACCCTTTGAATGTACCCAACTTCCAATGCCCGATTTGCTGAATTACTCCACCCAACAAGCCCGCACAAGCAGGCGGATTTTCAAAGCCCTGCTCGCGTAAATCTGCCCGGATTTACGCGAGCAGGGCCTTGCGTGCCGGCGCGCCTATTTTCCATAGGCCGCCGGTGCGCGCGTAGGTCCCAGGGTTTTCGGAAGGGGGCATGTCGGGGGGCGGGGCCGAACGACGCAGCGTTTTGGGGGCGGGATGTGGCGTTTTGGGGGCGTGGTTTCGGGCCGGGGCGTTCCGGGGGCATGGCCGCGCCCTCCGGAACCGCCCCCGGGTCGAGTCTCGGCGCGCCAGCATCCCGCTGGCGCGCGTGGATTTACGTCTCCCTCCGGGAGGAGTAAATCCGTGGATAAAGGTAGGGAGGCGTAAATCCGTGGATAAAGGTAGCGGCCTCTGAGGGAACGGTGACAGGCTGCGCAGCTCGGCGCACGCCAGCTGCCCAAAATCGGCAGCCTTGCGCGCGCCGATCCAGGATTTTAGAAGATACGCGCGGCTACGCGCGTATCTTATAAAATCCAGCGTGCTTTTGTTTGCGCCTGGTGCGCAAACAAAAGTACACGAACGCGCTTTTTTTAAAAATCTACCCCAAGCTGCAGAAGTGGCCGCATCGATTTCGAAAGAATGAGTTCCAAAACATTCAACCCAATAGCCATTAAACCCGACCGCAACACTTTCTTGAATTGATATTTGGTGAGAGGACAAAAATCCAAATGAATCCTGAATCTAGAACCTCCCACAGGCCGCATCACAATGAAGGCGGTGTAGTTAGCCACAGGACACATCCTCAAACCTGGAATGGCTCGCAAAACTACAGACGCACCCTTTCCTTGCTGATCAGTTTTAAATCAAGGAATGAATAAAATAATGGAATCAGAACACAATGTAACATGCTGGGTAAGTAACTCTGAGGACTTGAATCCTTTAGTAGCTCTAGCCACTAATTCGCTAATCTGGAACGCACCAAAGAATGCAAACACGAAGACTACGCGGAATAAATAGCATTCATATTCGACAAAGCATCCCACAATCGCTGTAAAATGTCATGGGTAATAGGCAAGCGCCCCTCTAGGACTCGAGCCCCCTCCCTTGACCATCCCAGCAACAAACGATGAACCAAAAACCGCCCTAATGGGAAGCCCCAACCGTGCACCAGCATAAAAGACGAGAATCCTAAAAGATGCCTAGACACTGCAGTTCTCAAAACCCCTCCCACCTTAGCATTCTCGATAAAATGCACAATACATATATCAGACACTGGACCCCCACACCAGCCCAATGTAGCAAGAAAGGACACCACCTTCTCAGCCCCTTTCATGTAAGCCGACCACATGGAAGGGGCTAGCGACGCGCAGAGCAGCTTCCATGCTTCGGGGAACCGAAATGCCATAGGAAAGCAGGCACTGAAGCTCCCTGCAGATACGCCTCTGGAGCAAGCCTCTTGAACAAGTCTCACTTGCAAGAAGAGAGAGAATCAGCCAACACATTAGAAACCCCAGGCACATGACACACCCACACAGTCGCATTCACTTCCATGCAGTGAAAAACAAACTTCTGCAACAACTCTGAAACTAACAAACATTTCGCTGCCCTCTTATTGATATCCTCATCCACGCCTAGGTTATCGTATCAGAAAAACCCTTTCTTATTCCGAATACGCTTGCCCCAGAGTACTACAGCGACCACAATAGGAAATAACTCAAGAAAGGTAATATTCTTGGTAGTACCGGACTGCTTCCACTCATCCAGCCATGAAGCAGCACACCAGGATCTCTGACAATAAGCACCAAAATCAGTAGAACCAGCCGCGTCAGTAAACAATTCCAAGTCATAGCTGGATACAGCTCCTGTTTGCCACAACAAAGCACATTTGCAACTGGACAAAAACCTATTCCAAATGAGTAAATCATTGCGAATCCCATGAGTAATCTTAATATGATGGAAACTCTTCTTAACTCTGGACATTGTAAATGACAACCGACACAAAACACCCTACCAAGGGAATAACCCTACATGCAAAGTTCAGGCTTCCAACCAAAGACTGCACCTGCTGCAAAGTCAATTTCTTTATCCCTAGCGCTTTGATCACCATTCTTTTGAGCTCAATCACTTTCTCCGCTAGTAAACGTGACATCATGGCCACCGAATCAAGTTCAATCCCTAGGAAAACTAGACAAGTAAAGGGCCCCATCGTTTTGCCTTCAGCAATGGGAATGCCAAAACTGGCTGCCACATTATAGAAACAATGCAGTATATTGGTGCAAGCGCTCGAGCCTGCTTGACCCACAAATAAAAAAACATCTAAATAATGCACCACATTAGACGATCCTGATTGTTGCTCTGTTACCCAATGAACAAACATACTAAACGCTTCAAAATAGTCACACGCGATAGAGCAACCCATCGGCAAGTATTTGTCAACGAAATAAGAATCCTGGAAACGAAATCCCAACAATGGAAAACTCTCCTAGTGGACTGGTAATAGACGGAAAGCAGATTCAATATCCATTTTGGCCATCAAGACCCCCGGGCTACAATGCTGAACTAGTCACACTGCCGAGCTGAATGAAGCATACTGAACCGCGCAAAGCTCTTGAGGAATGAAATCATTAACTGACCCATCTTCAGGAAAAGACAAGTTGTGTATCAGCCTAAATTTCCCTGGCTCTTTTTTAGGGGTAAGTGCTAGAGGTGATAAAACCAAATCTGCAAAAGGCAGTTCGGGAAAAGGACCCGCAATGCTACCCAAACCAATTTCTGCCTGTAATTTATCAATAACGATATTAGCCATACTTCAGACCAATAGGCAATTATCACCACCCCCAACCCCAATAGGCCCCATAAAAGGAATCTCAAAACCCTTTGAAAACCCGCACAATAAGAACAAGGAAAATTTGGAATTCGGGTATCTTTGCAACCAGGGCCGCAATGCTTCATCTCGCAATGGCGTAGGAGCAAGCTCAAGATCCTCATTTCTGAGCACCCTTTGCTGCCTCTCCACTAGTAGACCTGCCCCCAGAAACCCGTCTCCTGCACACTTATCACATTTGGAAGCTGGGTGCTCTGCTCCACAACAATTTACAGTCTGGGAAATTGCACACAGAGTGGTTGAAACGCCAGCAAACATTGAGTAGCCCTGCTTCCACTCTACTTGCTCCTCCTGACCCGGATCTGGCACAAAAGGAATGCCCACCTGACCCTGCACCTAAACCAGGTATGCTACCGGACGCTGATGAAGGAATCTTAGTATTCATCTGCATAAGCCACAATCCAACATCCTGCGAACCCCAGGACATGAATTTATTCTCTTCCATATGATCCCTGAAGCGCTCATCATAATTGAGCCACGACCACCCTTCATATTCCTTGCTAGCTGCCACAATAGCGTCCGCATACGCAAGCAAATGGCCGTACTGCGCGCTGTCATGATGCCCTACCACACTCGCGAGATGCAAGAAAGCCTGAATCCAATTAAGCACATTCCATGCAACCTTTTTTTGTGTCCCAGGAAAACGCTCAATACTTCTTTTTTTCAATTATTTTCTCCTTCCCCTCCGCCCCTCCAATAACTGAAAAATATCAATATATTTTCTCTGCTGGATTTTCTTTCTAAGGGCCCTAGGAACATCCTCTCACAGCTCAGAAAAAGTAACCATCACAGGTGCGCCCCTGTCATGTCCTTTAACCCCTTTCTCTGTCCCGGCGGTGTTTATTTGCTCACATGGGATTATGTGCTTTGAAGACTATGATGTAAAAATTGTGCAATATACTGGTAACATGTTTACATGTGTCAGTTGTGAATGTATATGATGGTTTGGTATAATATATGTATAGATATTTAATATGGTTCAGTAAGAGATGATAAATGAAACTATGGTGGTTTGAATCTATTTAAATTTTGTTATATATGATATTGGTGTAAATACATTATTGCTGCCCCTATATATATATGCTGTGTCTAACAGGTTATTGGCCATCTGGGTTTGAGGAAGTGTTCCATTTTGGATGTTCAAATCCAGGGGCATGGAGATCTCTGGGACCTGCCATGGGCTGGGGCTCTACAGCTGATGCCTCACGGTCCGCGATGGGGAATGCTGGTACCGCAGGTTTGCTGGGTCTCGCTGCTTTAGCCGTTTCTTTCTCTTCACAGATGCAAAGTTCCTAGGCTCTGGAGGAAGATCCTGGCCCTTCACGAGCGGAAGGTTGGCGTAATGATCCTTGAACTGCTGCAGCGGGTGTTGCTAGACTATTGGCCCAAATGTCGGGGGACAGGATCATCAGCGCTACGACTCAGGGTGAGATTGGGACTGAGATGGGTGATTCAAATTCGAGTACGGCAAAGCGATTCCCGGGGGTGTGAATTGTGAAGGGAGAGCAGAAGGGTCTGACTCTGCTGCCTCGGGGGATAAGTTGGGAGATGTTGAGAAGGATAAGTAACAAGATAAGGTTAAGCGCAAACGCTTCAAGCTCTGGTCTTCTTCCTCCTCTTCTTCTTCAAGCTCTGGTCTTCTTTTAAGAGCTTGAAGAAGAAGAGGAGGAGGAAGACTAAGGAATCAGAAGAACTAGACCTACTTTGCTTGCGTTTGCGCTTAACCTTATCTTGTCTATTAACCTTTCAACATCTCCCAACTTATTTATTTATTATTTATTTGTGGAGTTTTATATACCGTTATTCGGTAGAGCCATCATAACGGTTTACAGATTATGTAATTATCATAGCAGTTGAGCACAGTAAAACCTTGTGAACAATATACATTTTCATAGAAGATTTGTAACAGTAAAGTAAGGTGAACATTTTCAAATATAAAACGCATCAAGTCAGAGAGCAAGGAGGGGTTGAATGGGGAGGGTAAGGAGGTTCATAAGGAGAGCAGGAAATAAGAGGATTATAGATGCGAGTTCAGTTGAGAGCTGGGATGATCAGACATCTGAGAGCTAGTATAGAATTTGCGGAAAATAAATGTTTTTAGGTCTTTTTTGAATGTTTTCAGGTTGTGCTGGATTCTCAGGACTTTGGGTAGGGTGTTCCAAAGTTTGGGGGAAGCGATGGAAAAGGCTCTTTCTCGTGTAGTTGACAGATGAGCGTTTCTGATGGTGGGGATGTTTAAGTATCCTGAGTTGTTAGAGCGTAGGTTTCTTTGTGGATTTTGGGGGGTTATATTTAAGCCTTTTAGTCCTTGATGATCATTGTTTAGGATTTTGTGAATGATGGTCATTGATTTGTAGGTAATACGTGCAGTAATAGGTAGCCAGTGAAGTGAGGTCAAAATGGGTGTTATGTGCTCATTTCTTTTTGTTCCTGTAAGGATTCTGGCAGCTGAGTTCTGCAGTATTTGGAGTGGTTTGAGGGATGAAGAAGATATTCCAATTAGTAAAGAGTTGCAGTAGTCGAAGGTGGAGAAAATAAGTAGTTGCAGGACAGTTCTGAAGTCACAAGAGTTGAGAAATGGTTTTATATGTCTGAGGATTAGTAGCTTGTGGTATCCTTTTTCGTTTTATTTGCTATGTGGGTCTTGAAAGAGAGTTCAGCATCGATGGTAACTCTGAGGTTCCTGGTGTGGGTGGTAGGGAGTATAGATATCATTTGTTTATCTAGTATTGTCAGGAGTGGCGGAGTTGGTTTGGATTTTTTATCCATGAGTATTATTTCAGTTTTGTTGAAGTTGATTATGAGTTTCAGGGAATTTAGTAGATGCTTGATTGAGATAAGTAGAGCTGATGTTTTTTTGTAGGTGTCTTCAATTGAGTTTTGTATGGGAATTAGAAGCTGAATGTCATCAGCATAGAGGAAGTGTGGGATCCCCCAAGGCAGCAGAGTCAGATCCTTCTGCTCTCCCTTCACAACTCATACCCCCGGGAATCACTGTAGCCGTACTCGAATTTGAAGCACCCATCCCAGTCCCAATCTCACACTGAGTCATAGCGCTGATGATCCTGTCCCCCGACATTTGAGCCAATGGTCTAGCAACGCCCGCTGCAGCAGTTCAAGGATCATTATGCCAACCTTCCGCTCGTGAAGGGCCAGGGCCTTCCGCCAGAGCCTGGGAACTTTGCATCTGTGAAGAGAAAGAAACGGCTAAAGCAGCGAGACCCAGCAAACCTGCAGTACCAGCATTGCCATCGCAGACCGTGAGGCATCAGCCGCAGAGCCCCAGCCCATGGCAGGTCCCGGAGATCTCCATGCCCCTGGATTTGAACATCCAAAATAGAACACTTCCTCAAACCCAGATGGCCAATAACCTGTTAGACACAGCATATACATATAGGGGCAGAAATAATGTAATTATACCAATATCATATATAACAAAATTTAAATAGATTCAAACCACCATAGTTTCATTTATCATCTCTTACTGAACCATATTAAATATCTATACATATATTATACCAAACCATCATATACATTCACAACTGACACATGTAAACATGTTACCAGTATATTGCACAATTTTTACATCATAGTCTTCAAAGCACATAATCCCATGTGAGCAAATAAACACATTATATTCTTATAACACCCATACATACTACTAATTCTTACATCCTACCATCCACACATCACACATATCTAAAGCCCTCACCTAACCCCCCCCCCAACCATCCCTAAAATCCACAACACCCTTCCCAACAAGGACCCTTGTTTCGCCTAGTTCAGGCTTCGTCAGGAGATATATTCATACAGCATTCCCTTCAAATTCCTGGTTCAATATCTTCTACACAGGCGACTTCCCCCACTGTAATCTCCGCTGTTCACATGTAACCAAATGTCAACCTCAATTCCTATAATATATAAACACCATTAGAGTACTCCTCCCTATTCATATTCTATCATCATAATTCTCATACTCTCAACTACTTACTCATTATTCTCCTCACGACTCCCTCATGTTTCATAACGGTCTTCTGTTCTCATAACACCCCTGTTAATCTACCGACACGACTTCACTATAAGAACAATTTCAAAAACCCCATCAAACAACACTCTTATCACACCAACCCCTACCCCCCCCCTTTTTATTTGCAAATACACCTACCACATAATTCCCGATGGCGGCAGCGCAATTATTCAAATCTGTTCACATTCACAGTTATATAGCCACAATTTCTTCAACGCGGCTCTGTCCTTTCCTAAATACAAAAACGCAATATAAATCATCCTATATGCTCTGATCCTACATAAAAATCCACATACCATCCTAAAAATCTTACCCGATATACTCTTTAAACCGCCACAAACGCTTCTCAGCACTGTCTTCCACTTCTTCCGGGTGGCACTGCCCCAGCACGTCGATGCACGCAGCATCATCTTTATACACTCTCACAACCAATAAAAACATGCCAACCCTACACAACCTACCCAATTATCTCCCCTCCCTTCAATCCCTTCCTAAACCAACCCTCACACATATTATACAAATATTATTACCCACCCCCACCCCCGCATAACTTCACCTAAGTATAATATTTTACAACCCCATTAGCAGTTACCACCTTTTTCTTACTGTTCAAACATAAAAAGCTTCCCACTCGACCTCACTATTTAAGTCCCATGGCTGAAATGTTCTCCACCGGAAGATGAATCTCTGTTCCATTCGCCACAACTACCAGTTCACATCACCCCGAAATTTATCATTACTTTGTAAAATCACCAAACATTTTAAATCATCCATTATGGGCATATAATGGTGTATATAACTCTCTCCGATACACATGAAAAACTACCTCTAGTCACATGAACAAGCTTCAAAACAGGATGTTGTCCAAGGTTTGTCATACTACCAACTCATCCGTAAAAGCTTTTTAAATATCCACATTCTATAAGCAACAGTGAAACAACTCTCTTTACATAACTTTCTCTAATTATACAATATTTATGCACATTCATTAAACTCTCCTCATTCATGTGTTCATTTTTCTTATGCATTACTTGAATAACATATCCTCAATGATCTACCAGAGTCCCTATCACCAATAACATATTTAAACAATATTAGATCATATTTATAATCATTGATTTGTAGTCCCCAGTTCAAATAATGTATTAAATACTGTTAAATCTCAATATTATTGAATCCCAACAAGGCCCTTGTTTCGCCAAGTGGCTTCTTCAGGGGAAATTTAAATCACTGAAATTGACTGTTGACTCTCATCACTTAGCAAAAACCTTTTCTCCACTCTTTCCTTTATATAACGTCTAAAAATCATAGGTCTCGCTTGAACTATATAAAAAGATTAGAAAAAATTGTTAGAAATTGTTTTAAACAAATCCTTAATTAAATCCCTTAGATATCCTACTATATCTTCATTAACACTGTTTTTGTAGCCTTCACTTATTGTAGACAAAACCGCTCAGTTTACTCCTTCAAATTATCTTTAACTCCTCCGTTGTCCCATTTCTTCTAGTCTCTTAAATCCAAACATATTTACAACCATTCATTACTACTTTGGTCTTTAAGTTACTGCTTCAAACCCACTATACATAACTTCTTCAAACCAAATCTTATATACCGGGGATAGCCCACCAGCAACTCCTTGGCTACACAATGTTGTTTAAATATGTTATTGGTAATAGGGACTCAGTTAGATCACTGAGGATATGTTATTCAAGTAATGCATAAGAAAAATTAACACATGAATGAGGCGAGTTTAATGGATGTGCTTAAATATTGTGTAATTAGAGAAAGTTATGTAAAGCCAGGCGTTCCTATTGTCAAAAAAGGAAGAGGCTCTTGGCAGAATCCAAGGTAAGTTCACGTGGCAGAAAGAGGGGAGGAGAGAGAAAAAAGTAGGAACAGACAAAAAAGCCAATATTAAAAGAAAAGTCGGATGTCTAAATTTGGATGCCAAGCTTCAGCACATATTACATAGACGCCTAAATTTGGCCGCTACTTATTCCTATACATTTAGCAAGATAAGTGCTAAATATAACGGGGTTTGCCATTTAGACAGCTATTAGGTCTAAATGGCTTTTGAATATGGACCTCACAATGTTTAGAAGTTATTGGTAGGCCACCATTTGAAAAATACATTGAATCAATCCCTGAAGCAGCTGATGGGCGAAACGCCAGCCGCGTCAGATCCGATTCAGCAGAGGCCCTTCAAGATAAGTCACGAATCTTTACATGAAGCACTTTTAACAATATTTAAATAAATGTGGTATGAACTATATACAAGGTTTTTCTGACTAGTGATACGATCCTGAGACTCCTTGCATCATTGCACGTTTGAGAGGTCTTTGAAGTCTTTTTTTTTTCACTTTTGTATGAAGATACAGACTTAACAAAAAGTAAAAAATAGATATATAAACTGTATTTTTGCACCATTAGGCTTGGAGAATTTTCATCAAGCAATTGTGTTAACAATAAAACAAAGTCACTTCTGTTTGGTGAACATACATTCAGAACAATGTGAGGTATTTTTGGCACGCCAGCCAGCTGCTGGCACACACTTCCCCAAGACAGCGGCTAATGGTCGCTGTCCCAGCCATCCTCCAATGCCGCCCTGCCCCCCTGGCCCACTCCTTTTTCAGGGCCCGGCACTTCTGCGTGTTACAGGGGTTACACGCGTGGCTGGCCCTTCCGAAAAGGCCCGTGGCTTACGCAAGGCCCGGCCATGCGTGTGACCTCCATTATTTACGCGAATGACCATTTGAAATTTTGCTTGTCTTTGATTGACTTAAACAGGAAGGGTAAAGGTTTCCTTCCAATATCATTGAAACGGGACAGTAAAAATGTAGCAAATTGGAAAGCAGAAAAGAAGAGATATTTCACAGCTGGTGAGAGTTTGTAATGATAAAACTTATCTTTCAAGGGATAAGAAACAAGGCAGGCAACAAACCATCAGCCATCCAAACCTTTTCCAGCAAGCAGGTGAGCAGGGATTTATATCATTGAAAAGCCCTTTAAATGAAACTGCAAAAACACAGGCAGAAATAGATGCATCTGCTGCCTCTAAAGCTGATAGAAGATACAACCAAGAAAGAATGAATGAAGCACCAGCAGGCAGATGAGCAGATTCAGTTTATAATTGCTGACCTGAAAAGGAATGTGAGATATGATAACAGAGACAGCAACAGTCAAGAAAATGGTAATGGGATTTATGCTCCTAAATATATTGGGACAATAAGCAAGAAAACAACTGGTGGCTGTGATCAGAGCAATGCCAGTCATCAAGACCTAAAAGATAATGAGGTCTCCTTCTTAAAGCCTACTGCACTTTACATGAAGAGAAGTGGGAAAAGTTGTATTCCAGTGTTCATCAAAAGGCACCGTAAAGCTTTAGAACAGAAACCACCAAGAGAGAGAGGTTCCACAGCATTTCAGGACTGTAATGAGAAGACATCTATTCTGGCAGGGAAAAGGAAGCCATGTATGCCAAAATCATCTGTCACCAATCTAGACTTCACCTGAAGCCCGTCAGCAGGGATTAGAACCAATCAAAAGCTCTCTGATGCAGATTACCAATCAAGTTGTGTAGAGTGAGTCTAGAGAGACTTCTAAG
This sequence comes from Rhinatrema bivittatum, assembly GCF_901001135.1. NCBI lineage: Eukaryota > Metazoa > Chordata > Amphibia > Gymnophiona > Rhinatrematidae > Rhinatrema > Rhinatrema bivittatum. Next base: position 53,586,886 of record NC_042626.1, read on the forward strand.
AAAACTAAAAAGTCATGGGATAGGTGGTGATGTCCTTTCGTGGATTGCAAACTGGTTAAAAGACAGGAAACAGAGAGTAGGATTAAATGGACAATTTTCTCAGTGGAAAAGGGTAAACAGTGGAGTGCCTCAGGGATCTGCACTTGTACCGATGCTTTTCAATATATTTATAAATGATCTGGAAAGGAATACAACGAGGTAGTCAAATTTGCAGATGATACAAAATTATTCAGAGTAATTAAATCACAAGCGGATTGTGATAAATTGCAGGAGAACCTTGTGAGACTAGAAGACTGGGCATCCAAATGGCAGATGAAATTGAATAAGTGCAAGGTGATGCATATAGGGAAAAATAACCCATGCTGTAGTTACACGATGTTAGGTTCTATATTAGGAGTTACCACCCAGGAAAAAGATATAGGTTTCATAGTGGATAATACATTGAAATCATCAGCTCAGAGTGCTGCGGCAGTCAAAAAAGCAAACAGAAAATTGGGAATTATTAGGAAGGGAACAGTGAATAAAACGGAGGATGTCATAATGCCTCTGTATCGGTCCATGGTGAGACCACACCTTGAGTACTGTGTACAATTCTGGTTGCCGCATCTCAAGAAAGATATAGTTGCGATGGAGAAAATACAGAGAAGGGTGACAAAAATTATAAAGGGGATGGAACTCCTCCTCTATGAGAAAAGACTAAAGAGGTTAGAGCTGTTCAGCTTGGAGAAGAGACGGCTGAGGGGGGGATATGATAGAGATCTTTAAAATCATGAGAGGTCTAGAATAGGTAAATGTGAATCGGTTATTTACTCTTTTGGACAATAGAAAGACTAGGGGGCACTCCATGAAGTTACATGTAGCACATTTAAAACTAATCGGAGAAAATTCTTTTCACTCAACGCAGAATTTAACTCTGGAATTTGTTGCCCGGGGATGTGGTTTGTGCAGTTAGGGCCAGATTTTATAACATGCGCGCGGGCGTAGATTTGATGACGCAACCCGGCGCGAACAAATCTACGCCCGATTTTATAACATGCGTGCGCATCCGCGTGCATGTTATAAAATCCAGGGTCGGCGCACGCAAGGGTAGTGCACAATTGTACAACTTGCACGCGCCAAGCCGAGCAGCCTTCCTCCGTTCCCTCTGCCCCCCGCACCTTTTCCTCCCTTCCCCTATCTAACCCTCCACCAGCCCTAACTAACCCCCCCCCCCCCCGACCTTTGTTGAAGAAGTTACGTCTGCTTCCGGGCAGACGTAACTTGCGCACACCAGCTCTCCATCCCCCGGCCCGGTGGCTGTTCTGGAGGCCTTAGTCCCGCCCCCAGAACGCCCCCAGGCCGGCGCTCCGCCCACGGCTCCGCCCCCGGAATGCCCATTTTTTCAAGCCCTGGGACTTACGCGCATCCTGAGGCTTGCGCGCGCCGCTGAGCCTATGCAAGATAGGCTCGGCGTGCGCAGGGGGAGGCCAGGGGTAGGTTTACGGAGGTTACGCACATATCTTACACGCGTAACCCTTTGAAAATGTACCCCTTAGTGTAGCTGGGTTTATAAAAGGTTTGGATAAGTTCTTGGAGAAGTCCATTACCTGCTTTTAATCAAGTTGACTTAGAAAATATCCACTGCTATTACTAGCATCAGTAGCGTGGAATATAATTTGTTTTTGGGTACTTGCCAGGTATTTGTAGCCTGATTTGGCCGCTGTTGGAAACAGGATGATGAGCTTGATGGACCCTTGGTCTGTCCCAGTATGGCAATTTCTTATGTTCTTATGTTCTTAGTGATTCAGACAAGAAAAACAGCAGATGTAACAAGGAACAACTTGCATTTGGACCAAAACATGAAATTACATTCGAGAAGATAGAGGATGGCCAAAACAATAAACAAAAGACTCCTTCCAGCTATAACTACAAGCCAGGTAACCCTATATTTCTGAAAGTCATTAAAACATCCTACTTACAAGAGAAAATATTTTGGAAGGTGCCTTAAATAGCAATATGATTTTCAAAAATGAAACCTGTGTTTTATCAGACAACCACCTAGTGCTGAAATAGAAATATCATCTCTCTAACCTTAAGCTATTCCAAGGACCTGTAAGCGTTCCATCTGAGGTGTCTCAGAAAGATACCGAAAAATTGAAGACTGCAGAAATGCAAACAATTATGGAGGACAATGAGAAAGCCGATGTTATTCCTCAAGATAAAGTGACACTGGTGGATACAGAAATATTTTCCATCAGTCATATGACTGGGTCTATAATGGAATACAACCTAGAAGAATCCAGGTCTTGTCAGAAGTATAGCTACCAGGATGATGTCACTTACTTCAAGAAAAATGTGGGAAGTGATGAGAAAAAAGAAAGCTCACAGATGACATGTGCAAAAAAAGATGACCTGAATAATGTTCTCAGTTACACGCTGCAAGATACAGTCAGTGACCAGAATGAATCAGATGTTGAAAGTTATGAAAAGAAAGATTTCAGGAGTATCACTCATGAAAACAAGCCCCCTATGACCAGGAAACAGATGGGTGGCTTCAGAAATAGCGGCTAGGCATCAGCTATGGCTAAGAAATTGGTTGGTTGAAACAACCTTATAGTCTATCCTTACGAAGTTTCTCTTGAAAGGCTTGCTCTTATTTGGGAGTGAGCGGGAGAAAATGGCCAATAAGTGGGGTGAGTCCCCGGTTCCTTATTTACCAGAGAATAAGAAACAGGCGCCATGATCCTTCAGAACGAGAGGACGTACTAGAGGGTTCAGACATTTTCGTCCATAGAGAGATGCAACTTTTTAGAGGACTCGATCTTTGGTAAAAGCTCAGTCTTTTCATTCCAGGCAGCCCAGATGGGATGCAGGCTGAAGTAGTGGAGCCCCCCGAGCCTTCCAATGAAGGTGTGCTGACCCCCCTCTGACATATGGAAATAGAAGGTCATTTATTTCTCTTTTTTCGGAGGTGGGTCGAGATTGACAGATCAGTGGGTGCTGGAAGTTATAAGGGATGGCTATGCGCTAGCGTTTCTAGGTGTTCCTTGGGATGTGTTCATGATGTCTCCTCAACTCTCCTCAGAAGGGACATGCCGTGGAGGTTATGTTATCAAGGCTCCTCAGCCTATGGGCTGTGGTTTCAGTACCCACGTCGCAAGTAAATACGGGCCAATATTCCATTTATTTCGTGGTGCCCAAGAAGGAAGGCTCTCTTCGACCTATCCTAGATGTCAAAGGAGTCAACCGACATTTGTGTGTGACTCATTTTCACATGGAAACCTTGCATTCAGTGATAATAGCGGTGCAGTTGAATGAGTTCCTGACCTTGCTGGATCTTTCCGAGGCATACCTGCATATTCCCATCCAACTAGAGCATCAGCGGTTTCTGCATTTTGCTGTTTCGGGACGCCATTATCAATTTCGAGTGCTACCTTTTGATTTGGCCATCACACCCAGAAGTAGCTGTGATGAGATCAGCGCGGTGTCATAGAACAAAGGTCATGGCTTCCGGTAGTTCTGTGCTCCGTGTTCTCCTTGTGATGTCATGGGCAGCCTCACTGGGAGACAGGCGGCAGATCATGTATGTGTACCAGTGGCCGTGAGCTGAGGTAATTTCATGCACTGAATCCCTGTAACACAATACTGAGCCCATAAGACCGATCAATCTCTATGTGTGTGAGTCTCCCATCAGCTGTAGGACAGGGATGGAGGGAAGGGTCACAGAGCATGAGAGGTGGTGCAATGACATGAGAAAGGTAGAAAAGTTCTTCAGAAAGAAAGCAAAATCAAAACCTCTATGTCAAACTGCACTTTTCTCTTTCTTGTTTTTATTTTAAAAGGATGCAGGTACTACGTGACCTCACCCAGAAGTGTATTACAGTCTCTTAGGACACCCACATTTTGAAAAAACACAGAATAGTGGTATTTATGCCAACTTTGTCTACTCTATAATAAGTTTGTATTTATGGTGTCAATTCACGTATAATTTAACAGAGACAAAATCACCACTAATTTTCAACTGGTTAAGAGCAAAGCCACACAAGCAAGAACTGTGAAATGGGAAGCACTCAAGTTCCATATGTAAAGCATCAGGACAAAACCTCCAATTACCTTTTACAGCCTCCTCAAAGACATTTAGGGGTGCAGAACAAGGACCTCGTTACCATCTCAGGCATGTATCATACCACCATGCGGTTAAATACAAATACATTTTGGGGACAGCTGGTTTTAAGGTGATGCAGGTGAGCCCCATTCTTACATCATATGACATCAAGAAACAGGTGTAGGAGAGGACCTCATCCCCCTCTTACTGTACCAACCCCATGAGAAAAAAAAATGCTTGATAAAATCAATAGCAACTAATACAAATTAATACTTAGCAATCATAGTAACAAAATTAAAATAATTAATAATAAACTAAAACATTATGGCAGAGCCAGAGCTAAGCCACGAAATTTGGGACCTATAGCCAAGAGAAGAAGTGCACCCTCACCCTATACACAACATATACTGGGTAGACATATCATGCTGAATATAAATATAGAAAACTGGCGAGATGGAGCTGGAGAGTTGCAGGAGGAGTAGAAGAGTGTGGAAGAGTCGGGTCCACTCTTCCTTCTCTGGTGCATGTCCATTCTTCCAGTGGCCTTGCATGCTGCACCTTACCCTGTGCAGGGCCCAGCAGAAGGAGCAGCCATAGCCTATCCCGAGGCTTCCGAATGCTTCCTTGAAACTGTGCTGGCACTACAAGCAATCTGAAAATTTGAGGATGGCACCTCCTGGTACATTTAAAGGGCCAGCACCACTGACCACCAATTGACAGGTTTGTCTTTATTTTTATAAATTTCAGTGTCATTGCTGCACCAGGGAGCAGGAGAGGCTGGGGGCAAATGCCCCCCATCTGGAGGGCTAATGATAATAGTAATATTTATTTTGATTAACCGATTTTCAGAAAACCTTCAAAACTGTATACAATACTAATAAAATAGCAAAATGTCACATTACAATTAAACAGTAATCACATAAAAATACAAATTACAATTCAAAAAGCAAGTAAAATCAACGTATACATTTAAATATAATAAAATAAAATAACATTTAAAAATGAGCCTTCAATATGTTACAAAAAATATTATGAGAATTAAAATGTTAGCAAAATTCAAAGATCAATCAAAAACTTAGTTAAAAAGCCACAATTTAACTAACTTCTGAAATTTCAGATAATTAGTCTCAGATCGAATGTCAAAGACAAAGAATTCCAGACCAGTGGTGCCTGATACTGAAATGTTGACTGTCTTGTTCTTTCCAAACAGCAACCAAACCAAAAGTAGATCGGTTATATAAAATATTTTATTAATACAAAATGTGGAACACAAGTGCTCGACTCTGGCTGGGTTTTGCCCGCACAAGCTGCGCTGCGCTGCTTCAGGGGCTACAAGAATAAATAACATAAAAGTGTAATTAAATGTAATTCTATCAATATGATTCATAATAGTTAGTATACAATAACATAAAATAAAGAAGTACACAAACATAATGCAAATAATAAATGACATATAAAAACATTGATACACATGAAATTTTGGTATATAAAAAGCAAACACACATATATAAAATATTCCATGTAAATTATGCTGTTACCTGTGTTCCTACGGTGAGCACAACCAAATTAGCGCTATTTCACTCTATACTGTACAGAAAGGTTCAATCCAGGAAACAGGAACACAATTACAAATCATTGCCAGAATAGATTAACTTTTGTATGTGAAAAACAGTGTCTATATGATGGAGACAGCGTGTATACATGATAATCATCAATGTTAACAAAAGAATTTTTTGTTTTGAGAATAAAATCAAGTCTCTTATCAAATATTGAGAAGAGACGGCTGAGGGGGGATATGATAGAGATGTTTAAAATCATGAGAGGTCTAGAACGGGTAGATGTGAATCGGTTATTTACTCTTTCGGATAGTAGAAAGACTAGGGGGCACTCCATGAAGTTAGCATGGGGCACATTTAAAACTAATCGGAGAAAGTTCTTTTTTACTCAATGCACAATTAAACTCTGGAATTTGTTGCCAGAGGATGTGGTTAGTGCAGTTAGTATAGCTGTGTTTAAAAAAGGATTGGATACGTTCTTGGAGGAGAAGTCCATTACCTGCTATCAAGTTCACTTAGGGGTAGATTTTCAAAGGGGTACGCACGTAAGATACGCGCATACCCCCCGAAAATCTACCCCAACCCCCCCCCTGCGTGCGCCGAGCCTATTTTGCATAGGCTCGGCAGTGCGCGCAAGTCCCGGGGCTTGCATGGAGGGGCGTGTCGGGGGGCATGTTGGGGGCGTGCCGGTAGTGACGCGGTGTTTCGGGGGCGTGTCGCAAGTGATGCGGCGTTTTGGGGGCTTGCGGCGCGGGCGTGGTTTCGGCCTGGGGGCTTTCCGGGGGCATGGCCGCGGCCTCCAGACCAGCTCCTGGACCGGAACATGGAGCGCGCCAGCCAGCCCGGCGCGCGCAAAGTTACGCCTGCTTCCAGCAGGCGTAACTTTGCCGACAAAAGTAGGGGGGGTTTAGATAGGGCCGGGGGGTGGGTTAGGTAGGGGAAGGGAAGGTGCGGGGGGGGGGGGGGTGGAGGGAACGGAGGCAGACTGCGCGGCTCGGTGCGCGCAGGCTGCCGATTTTGGGCAGCCTTGCGCGCGCCGACCCCGGATTTTAATGGCTACGCGCGTATCTATTGAAATCCCACGTACTCTTGTTCGCGCCTGCTGTGCGAACAAAAGTACGCCTGTGCGCAGATTTATAAAATCTGCCCCTTAGAGAATAGCCACTGCCATTAGCAATGGTAACATGGAATAGACTTAGTTTTTGGGTACTTGCTAGGTTCTTGTGGCCTGGATTGGCCACTGTTGGAAACAGGATGCTGGGCTTGATGGACCCTTGGTCTGACCCAGTATGGAATATATAAAAAAAAAAAAAAAAATTGCTATTTATTGGGCATTTTCAATCTGAAATAATAAGCCTACTCAAACCAATTTTAATGTTTGATTATACATATTGTATATTAAACTATAAATTTTATATGATATCTTTTAATCAAAAAAAGCTTCAAGTAAATATATAACACCGGGGACATAAGAGAACTCTAAGACTTGCAGTTAGAAGTATCAAGCACAAAAATATTATATTGGAAAATTGTGCATGTAACTGTTGCTGCGAGTGCAAATGCTGAACGGCAGTTTTATTCCATAGCGCAGTCATTTCAAAATATATTCTACAACATTAATGATCTCTTAGAAGCAAATAACAGTTAGTGAAACATATATCGTTCAACCGTATAGGACTTACTTTGTCTCGATTCACAAAAAGAATAACTCTGTGCACCGACCGGCATTTCAACAAACTGGAAGTGAATGCTTTTAAAAAGATGTTGCCGCCAAACTATGACCTTATAAATGGTACAGAGAAAGGAAAAAACATTTTTTTTATTTAAATGTATGAGGAAAAAAATGGAATCCTTTTTAATGGTAGATAATAAATTAAATATGAATATAAAAAAATATGGAATTAAAATAAATACTCCTTTTGAAATAAGTAACACACGGCTAGGTAATGCAGTATGAACATACAATAAAAAAAATCTATAATAAATAAAACAATTTTTTGTTCTATCCATACTGTTCTAAGTTGTTCTAAGTCTCACAATTGCTTGTCTCAAGCGCACATCTATTAAATCAGTAAATGGTAACAGTTGCTCTATGTGAGTTCAATCACACTAAAACATAAATGCTGTATAGAAATGATAACTACATCATTTCAAAATCCCTGCTACACCATTAGTTGTTTCTTAGAGTCCAGTAGCAATCAATGATATAGGCATAGTTAGAAAAGAAAATGTATTAATATAACACCTAGAGCTTGCATAATCACAATTCACGATAAGAATCACTCTATATGATGACTGGCATCTCGGTAAACAAAAATTAAATATTCAAAAGTTAGATTATATATATAATGTAGGGAAAATGGAGATAGATCTTAAAAAAATAAAAAGTTTTTCCATGTTTGTTTTTATTTTTATTAATTATTAAATATGTAGAAAAAAGAGAAACCTTTTTAATTATTAAAAATAAAAAATGAATTATGCAGTGTATAAAATTATTTCTTAATATTGCTTTTAGAATAAGTGACATACACCTGGGAAATACAGTGTCACGGCCAGTGTCCTCGGGGGCGTTCCAGGGGCGTGGCTGCAGCCTCCGGACCAGCCCCTAGACCGGAACATGGTGCGCTGGCAGCCGGCCGGCGAGCGCAAGTTACGCCTGTCTCAGGCAGGCATAACTTGTAAAATAAAGGTAGGGGGGGAATTAGTTAGGGCTGGGGGTGGGTTAGATAGGGGAAGGGAGGGGAAGGTGGGGGGTCCAGAAGGAAAGTTCCCTCCAAGGCAATGCGCATGTTATAAAATCGGGAGTAGATTTGTTCGCGCCAGGTTGCACAAACAAATCTACTCCCGCGTGCACCTTTTAAAATCTACTCCATTGTCTGACAACATTTTTATGTAACATAGAATTCCCCGTTCCCCAAACATCTCCATCCCCCCCACCCATGAGCTCACCTACAACAAGATTCTGCAAATGCCTTTCAACCTTACCACCTTAGGAAGGATCCATTAAAAAAAACAAACCATAAGAAGGTAAATGATTAAAGGTATAGAAGCTAGACATGCATGTCCATGTATAATAGGAATATGTATGCTATGAGGCAGCTGCCTTTTCCCAGTTGAGATATGGAGTCCATGTTGACTGAAATGCGGATAATGTATTATGAAGTTCCGCTGTTACAGCTGCCATTCTGCAGTATAAGTGTACCTTTTGTTGACTTAGTCGTAATGAGGGAACATCAGTCTGTTTCCAGTGGCTGGCAATAGCTAATCTTGTGGCAATAAAAACTTGATGACAAAATTGAGTTTCTGATGTGTCCAATGCCTGATGAGGGTGTTGTAATAACATGAATCCTACACCCTTAAAGCCCATCAAGCCGAGAAGACTCTCAAGCCATGTCGCTACCTCGTCCCATAGTCTTTGAACAGGTTCACACATCCACCACATATGAAGCAGTGTGCCCACATGTCCACATTGACGCCAACACAAGTCACTGATGTGGGGTTTTCTCCGGTGCAATATATGAGGTGTGATATACCAGAGGGTTAATAACTTGTAGCAATTCTCCTGCAAATTAACCGAGATAGAGCATTTCCGGGCTATTAGGTACATTTGAGTCCATTCCTCCACTGAGAAGGAGCGACCCAGATCTCTTTCCCATGCTATAGTATGTGGAAATGGACGTGTGTCTGTACCAAGCAATAATGTATAAATTTTAGAAATCATGCCCCTTTTTTTGTCAATGTCTTCACAATAATGCTCAAAGTCTTACCATGTCTCAGAGAGGAGATGATTTGAGGAGAACGTAAAAAATGATGTATTTGATAACCTGCCAAAAAATCTTTAGCTCATAAATGGTGTGTGTTTTGTAACTGGGACCATGACATTACTGTTCCACCACTGAGAAAATGCTCTATCTTTGCGATGCCTTTCATATGCCATTCCTTGAATGACTGGTTATTGTGACCTGCAGGAAAATTCCCGAGATGTGAGACATGGGTAGAGTAGAAGTATGTTCTATCACCAATTAAACGGCCTTTCCATTTGGTCCATAGTCGCACAGTAGTTTCAAGTGGCATGCACATTTGACCTGTAGAAACCCATGTATGATGGGGTTGCCAGAATATTGCAGCCAATGGTAAACCCCCCATTATCTGTTCTTCAAAAGAAACCCACTGCTTCACTGACATCTTTCTGTGGATATCGGGAATAGCTGTAAGTTGAGCCACCACGTAGTACCATTCTAGATGGGGTACACTGAGCCCTCCCCGTTCCCTGGGCTGATAAAGCAGTCTGCGAGATAGCCTAGGGGGTCTCTTTCACCAAATGAAGTTGAACAAAATTTTTTGCCAAGAATGTAAGATGGCTAGACTGATGTATATCGGCAAGGTAATAAATAGGTGCAGAAACCTTGGCAAAATAATCATTTTCACTATTGCAATACGTCCAAGCCAAGAATATTGCTCTCTGTCCCATTTTTGGATATCACTCTGGATAGCACAAAGCAAAGATACATAATTAAAGTGAAATAGATCATTAATATTGGGTCCTATATGTACCCCCAAATATTTAAGCAAGAATGGGGCCAGTTTGAAGGGGTACTGTTGTTTTAAATCTTGAACCATAACCAGGTCAGCAGAGACATTGAGAAGCTTGGATTTGTCTAAATTAATTTTAAAACTGGAGACTGCACTGAAAGTGTATATCTCATCAGTGACACCGGCTAAAGAGACAACCGGATTGGTAATGGTCAATAAGATATCATCCGCAAAAAGCGAGATTTTAAGATGAAGGTCACCTATCCATACCCCCTCAATCCTCGCTGAATTCCTAAGTCTAGTGGCAAAAGGCTCTAGCAAAAGCGCAAATAATAATGGGGATAATGGGCATCCCTGTCTGGTTCCCCTTTGAACAGAGAATAAATCTCCATATCCTCCATTAACTTTTATCCTAGCAACTGGATCTTGATAAAGAGCTTTAATCCACTGTAAAAACATAGGCCCAAAATTCATCTTAGTCAAAGTGGCAAAGAGAAATTCCCAGTGTACAAGATCGAATGCTTTTTCAGCATCTATAGCTAATGCAAGGAGAGGTATCTTCTCTTTCTTTGCCCACCAAAGAATATCTTTAACTTTGCGTACATTATCCGCTGCCATCCTCTGTGGTATAAACCCCACTTGATCCTTGTACACTAGGCTCGGAAGAACTAAATTAAGGCGAGCTGCAAACACCTTCGTTAATATTTTTTAAGTCAATATTTATTAGAGAAATTGGGTGATATGATCCGCATTGAGAGGGATCTCTTCCTGTCTTAGCAATTATTGTAATACCAGCCACATTAGAGTGAGTAGGTAACGAGGCTCCCTCCCGTAAGCTATAGAAAAAAGTAGTAAGAGGGCCTTCAATTTGGGCACAACATTTATATAAATATAATATAAAATGTCAGAAGGCACGGTTCTTGGCGGAGGTCCAGTGGGAGTAGGTTCCAAAGAGGGGGACCTGCAGGAGACAGGGCTCGTTTCCTCAGGGAGGTTCTTGCCGGTTGGGTGTGAAGCATGTTCTGGTATGCCCTTCTGATTGGTCTTTTGGAAATGTGTTGCTGTATTTGGAAGGATAGGTTGAGGGAACAACTTACGACTGATCCTCAAGTTATCCCTTTAGAGGACAAGTTATTAGAATTCCAGAACACGTTGGAAGAATTTCGGACATCTATTAAAAGCGTTAAAGTATCTAAATTAAAATGAGACCAAACAGACTATAAATTAGATAGGGTGTATCACTGGATGGGTCCTAAAATACCATCGAAGAAGGTCCGGTTCACATTTTCATCGGATGAGAATTCAAGCACAGACGAGGGAGACGATCAGACCACTACTGCTACTTCTGGAGATACCACTGAACATTCAGGTACAACAGGCAAGGGTAATCGTTGGTCTAATCGAGGGAGAGGAAAGAAAGACAATCGTGGAGGATCAGTATCTACACGGTCCACGCGTCAAAAAAAATGACAAATAGTTAGTCAAGGGAAACCAGAGGAATCAGGTTCTAAGTCCACGTCAGTTATTAATATATCCTCTACCCCCCTTGACCAACACCCAGATAGCAGTTCTGGATCAGGGACTTTCTTATGTTCCAACCTCTAAACATTCGGCTTTTGAAAGTCGTATTTCTATTCAACGTTTCATACGCAAATTGAATTTGCGATTATTTTTTTTTCAGACAAACCTGCAGCGGACACAGACCCTTCAGTAGTGAAACCCAAGTCCAACTGGACTCCACCGGGTCCAGTGGACCCTTACATTCAAACGTTTCAAGCTCTTGTATTAAAATATTTAACAGCTTTTGAATCAAAGTCTCATCAGAGAACATATAATCTCCCTCCAGCACAGAAAGAAGCCTTGGCCAGTTTAAAAAAAGCATCACAGATCATTATTAAACCAGCCGATAAAGGGGGAGCCGTGGTAATACAAGACCGGACTAAGTATATAAAGGATTTAATGGTTCACCTGAACGATTCTAAATATTATCAATTAACAACTGAGGATCCCACTGAGATTCTCAAGTCCAAAGTTCAAGAAGTGGTTGAATGTGAATTGAGGCTGACCACTAAAGAGAAAGTGTATCTCACGGTTACCCATCCCAGGCGCCCAGTGATTTACTCTATTCCCAAAATACACAAGAGCTTGGTAGCTCCGCCTATTAGACCCATAGTATCGCAAAATGGGTCGGTTTTGGAGCCAGTTGCAAATTTTTTAGATCTATTTTTGCAACCTTACGTGGCACAGTCCCTTTCATACATTAAAGATACAGCACACTTTTTGAGGAATTTGGAAGCGTTAAAAGTACAGTGGGAATCAATAATCATGGTAACCATGGATATAAATTCACTATATACCAATATACCGCAAAACAGAGCATTGGAGATTGTGGAAAATGTATTGAATCAACGAAGTACAACAGAAAGGATTAAAACCCATACACTGTTGGAATTGGCCGAAATAGTGTTACACAACAATTTTTTCTGGTTTGGCCAGGATTGTTATCACCAAATACACGGCATCCCCATGGGGTCTCCCTTAGCCCCGTCGGTAGCTAATCTGTACGTTGCTCAGTTCGAGAGCACTCAGGTATACACGTCTATCTGGTGGCAGTACATTCTGTGCTGGTATCGCTTCATAGATGACATTTTTTTCATCTGGAAAGGCTCAGAGATACAGTTACATTCTTTTTTAGAATGGATTAATACATTGGACAACAATCTGCAATTCACTTCGCATACTTCAAAGCTTCAGATCACATTTTTAGATGTGTCTATAAGTATAGATCATGGGAATTATTACACCACCATCCATCGGAAACCCACCGATCGGAATAACCTGTTAAGGTTTTCAAGTCATCACTCTTATAGCTTTAAAATGGGGCTACCAGTGAGCCAATATTTTAGAGCTAAACGAATTTGTTCCACCGAGAAGGACTTTGAGATACAAGCAAATATCCTAGCAGGTAGATTTCGGGAGCGAGGTTATCCGCAGAAGGCTATTAACAGCGCATATAAAAGAGCTAAGTTCAGCGAACGTACACCTCTTTTACAGTATAAACCAAGGAAGGATGAAGCTCGGTTGACATGCGTACTGAAGCAGTCTACGGCAGCCGGTACAATAAAAGCAGCCATCTATAGGCATTGGCATATACTTTCCATGCATAACATCTTTTTGGAACCTCCTACATTTGCAATGTATCGGGGCAGAAACATAAGAGATCAGATGGTTCATGCTCAGATTGACAATTTTAACAAAGAAGAATCCTTAGTGGGCCACCAACCATGTGGCCACTGTACCTGGTGTGTACAAACCATTGCAGGTATACAGTGGGAAGATCCACTTTCAGGATATAAAGTTTGGAGGAAGAGTAACACAAATTGTCAATCTAACAATGTGGTTTATGTTATCATCTGCCCGTGTCCAAAGTTATACATCGGACGAACCACCAGACCCATCCGGGTAAGGTTAGGAGAACACAAATCGAGATTCAACACATTGAAGTTAACCGCACCAATGGTACAACATTTAATAGATTCAGGACATAACATCATAGATTTAAAATGGACGGTGATAGAACGCGTAGAACCTCCATCACGTGGTGGAGATATACGCATATCTTTGAATTTACGTGAAGCATTTTGGATTTTCACTTTAAGAACTGCCATGCCCCGAGGCATGAATGATGAACTCAATTTTAATACTCTTTTGTAGATCCTCATTCAATAAGGTATTATAATGTGTTTCATGGTTCACAATTCACATCAGACGAGCTTCTACAGTTTAAATGCTCTATTGATTAATAGGAAGAGCTTTTTTTCCCTTTTGGTTTGGACAAAAAAGACTTTCCATGCATTTACAGTTTTTCATCACGTTATCAATAGTTGAGTATCTAAGTATTTCCCTTTCAGGTCCGCACTGTTAAAGAGATTTTATGCGCTTATAGTTTCCAACCAGGTCGGAGACATCACGTCACCAGTTAAACGAAAACGAGGCAAGAACATTTTTGTTTATAGTGACTCCATCAGGTCCGTATATTAGACTGCCACTGCATTTGGAAAGTTCCCTATAAAGTCCGATTGTGACGTCAAGACCGTTTCTACTCTTTTGAGGTTGTTCATTGGCTGATTTCGCCCCAACTGATATATATATATAAGGAGTCAGAGTAAACCAGACGGTCTATTCTTCCGGCGATCGATAGAGGCAGATCGCTACGTGGCAGAGACAGTCAGCATTTGAAGAACAGCTGAGAGAAGAGTTGCAGACCCCATGAAGTTGGTTTTCAGGATTCATCGAGGCCCCTGAGGAAAGGCTTTTACGTCTGAAACGTGCATGTCGGGATCACCACTGAAGGACGGACACACCAACAATAATCGGGGAAGTCTGTTTTTTACTCTTCATTTTCATCAATTTTAGTCTCTTAGGGGCGGATTTTAAAAAGCATTTACATGCATAAATCTGGGTTTTACGCATGTAAATGCACTTTACTCGAGTAAGTGGGCTTTTGAAAATTGCTACAATATATGCCATTGAATCGTCCATAGGATTTATTCGCATAAGTGCACTTTACGTGAGTAAATGGCTTTTGAAAATTGCTACAATAGTAGTTACATTTATGCGCGTAACTCCTTTGAAAATTACCCCCATAGAGTTAACAACGCAGAGCACGCATATAATAACATTCTACCGCCACGGAAGAGTCTTCAGGTTTATTGGGACAAATATAAATATCATAAAAAAATTCAAAAAAGAACTCAAGGAGGAGGAGGAAGGTTAATGATTATAATACCACTAAATAGTGGTGCTGGGCACCTACACTATATATGAAACCTTTCTCTAACTCCATATATTATTTAAAAGAAAAAATTTTAATATATTCTAAACAAATTATATACCACTTGTTGTGTAGGGATATACTTCACATATAAAATAATTTAAAAAACAGTATAATCCACATTTGAAGTCGATACTGTTCACAGCGACAGAGCATTGCTCTAGATTGTTTTGTTTAGTTCACTAGTTCGCTGTATTTTGTGGTGTATTTTTGATACATTTTGTATTACAGTGGAGCAGGGCATCAAATAGCACAATACCACGGCTTCAACTCCATTCTCAACAGTTTGACTCGGCAGCTCTCCAAATGGGGTCTCAACTGTCACAATTCCTGCCTAGAGAAAGTAGGGTTCCCTCCATATCTACCTTTGGCAGCAACAATACCCGGGCGGGGTTCCTGACCTGTATGCCAACTTCTCGGACATCTTCTCGAAGAAAAAAATAGAGTGCCTACCCCCTCATAGGAATTTGATTATGAGATTGAGCTGTTGCCTGGCGCCAGTCCACCACATGGAAGGATATATCCGTGTCACTTCCTGAGACTAAGGCAATGTCAGAACACATCCGTGAGAACCTGGACAATGAGTTTATCCGCCACTTTACATTTTTGGCAGGGGCAGGATTCTTCTTTGTTGCTAAGAAGGATGGGAAACTCCATCCCTGCATCGACTACCTAGGTCTCAATGCAATCACCCATTGCCCCTGATCTCAGAGTTATTTGACTGCCTGCAAGGGTCAAGGATCTTCACCAAACTGGATCTTCGGGGGGCTTAGAACCTGGTTAGCATTCAGCCCAACGATGAATTCAAGACAGCTTTTGACATGAGGGATGGGCATTACGAATACCTTGTCATGCCGCTCAGATTATGTAATGTTCCGAAGGTCTTCCACAAGATGATGAATGAGATCTACAGATGCCTACTTTATGCCAGCGTCGTGGTGTATCTTGATGACATCTTTATTTTTTCCAAAGATGTTCTCTCTCACCACCGTGATGTCCGTCAATTCCTTCATCGCCTCCGCAATCCTCCTCCTTCATCGCCTCCTCAATTATATGCCAAACTGGAAAAGTGTCTGTTCGAAAGAGAAAGCCTTTCCTTCCTAAGGTACATTGTCTCCAGTAGAGGTTTCTCCATGGTTCCGGACAAACTCAAAAGCATCCGTGATTGGCCCCAGCCAACTGGGTTGCGAGCTATACAAAGGTTTCTGGGCTTCGCCAATTATTATAGATATTTCATCACTAACTACTCTACGATTACTACTCCCCTCAATGGCCTAACACGAAAAGGGGCTAACATCAAGATCTGGCCACTTAAAGTCATGATGGCCTTCCAAAATCTGAAGGACACATTCCTACAAAAGCCATGTCTGCATCATCTGGACCCTACTCGCCCCTTCATCAGAGAAGTGGATGCTTCCTCAGTAGGGGTAGGGGCTCTCTTAGGTCAGCACTCCCCCAAGGGTACCCTGCATCCATGCTCCTTCTCAAGGAAATTCTCTTCTGCTGAACGCAATTATGGAAAAGGTGACAGGGAATTCCTCACCATCAAGTTAGCCCTAGAGGAATGGCACCACTGGCTGGAGGGTGCTCAACATTGAATAACCATCTACACTGATCATAAAAATCTAGAACACCTTCAGCAAGCTCAATGTTTAAATGCCCGACAAGCTCGCTGGTCTCTTTTCTTTGCTCATTTTGATTTTGAGCTGAGGTACTATCTGGCAATCAAAAATGCTCAGGTAGGTGCACTTTTCCGCTCGTTCCAGCCAGAGGACCTTCTTGAACCTCTTCAGCACATCATAGACCCAGCTAGACTCCTCCTGTCCATTCAACAGTCGTTCCACACATACTCCGCGAAAAGGTGTTAAAATGGTCCCACAACTCCCAGAGGACAAGATGGCCGCTGACTGAGAGCTCCTGTTGTACAATGCTGCTCCTCCAAGGGGAGGAGCTAGCAATTTATAATACTCTGTAGGTGGAGCTATTGGTTTGTAGTGGGTTGGCTCCCACAGAGTGGCAGTCAGTATGATACTGCTCGTAGTCGAATTGTTGAATCCCTGGGCAGATGACAGCGCCCCCAGGAGGAGATCCTGAGAGGGACCACCAGCTAGGCTGAAATATAGACAGAACACAGATAGATCTTTCTATCTATTTTTTTTTAGACTGGAAGTTGAACCACCAGTGGTGGCAGTAGTGAGTCGATGTGCCCGGCAGGGCTGAAGTCCTTCTGATACTGGAATTATAATCTCTGGGTTGCAGAGCTGTAGAGAGAGACTATAGGTAGTGAATAGTCAGGGTATGCAGAATACATAACCAGTATAAGATGGTACACTCACAATTGTAGATGTCTGCAATGGTCTCTATGCAGCAGAGAGTCTTCGGTATATTCAGGAACAGGAGCCGTAGGCGAGCACTGGTTCCTATGGAACAGTCTGTAATAAGAACTCACAATAGCTATATATGGAATGACTTCTAGAGTAGAAGAGAGTCTATAAAGGATTCTAGGAACATAGGCCCTCGTGGAGCGAGTACCGGTTCCTATCTGCAGACTGCCAATATAACTTACGATCTCCGTACCTGCGATAACGTCTTAGATAGAAGGGAGTCTTCAGAGATTAGGAATATAGGCCCTCGTGGAGCGAGTACCAATTCCTATCTGCAACAGAACCCACAGTGTTCACGTTTGCGATCGCTTCCAGGCAATGAGGAGTCTTCCGAGTATACAGGGACTTTGGCCCTCGAGGAGCGAGTACCGGCAGTCTAAAAACAAGAAGAGAGAATGGATCCCCTGAGGAGCAGGTTCTCCGGATAATTACAAAAGCAGAGTAGCTTGCCGAATCGTGACCAAGAGGAAAGATTCGAGTCCTTGCTAACTCATTTGAGGTTAGCAAACAAAGACCTTTTAAATGGAAACTGGATGACGTCACTACTGGGGAACGCCCCCGAGGTTCGCGCCCTTGCTGGTACAAAGTCTGGAGCGCGTGTGCCCTTACGTCATTAGGAACAGGGCGGATCCGTAGCTTCAGGCCAGCCCAGTGATTCTGGAAAAACGTGGCAAGAGGACGCCACGGCAGCAGTTGTCCCTCAGACCCGGAGGGAGTTGCCACACAGATAGAGAGGGTGGAGCGAGGGCGAAGAGTAGGCACGAACGCAACACCTGTAAGATGCCCCACTGAGTTTTCCTAAAAACTTTGTTCTTTGAACTGATTTCCTATGCCTCATACGAAGCGGAAGGCGAAGCTGAGGGAAAGTACAGCTAATTCTTCCTCGGTGGAGGGTAACCAACCCCGGATTGACAACTTCTTTACAGAAATGCCAATTGAAGCTCAGGGAGCACAAGCCACTGCGGAGGAGGGTGGGGAGCGAACGCCATCCCTGCTGGCTGAGGGCATCTCGTTAACCCCCGGTGCACCGAGTACACCAATTCCTTCCTCACGAATCCTTCTTTTGACACCGGAAGGCTCTTCAACCCCCCATGAGATATTTCAGGAGGGGGGGAGGATTGAATGCAGAGTGGGAAGGAAGAGAAGGGAGAGGAAAAATTGACTGGAGAGGCTGAAGTAGTATGGATCAAGGCAGTATGCAGTGCAATCTTGTCCAATGGACATGTGGATTCAGCTGTTACTAACCCTACCTTGGGTCTATTCTCTTCAGTGCCTGAAAGAGCAGAAGGAATAGGGAGTGTGAGTAAGCTGAGGGAAGAAATTGCCTTACCGATTTTATTGAAATTTCACATATATAACAGAACTATATGTTCAGAGAAAAACAGATATATCCATCTTTCTTATATAAGATATTAATACAACTTTACATAGTGATAGTTTACATATCTGATAATTGTAAGTAATATGAGGGTCCAAGATTATACAAGCAGATTAGAAAGAAATATTTTCATTTATGATACATTAACCGCATAGAGTGTGCCCCATGATTAACCCTCTAATTCCGAATCCCTGATGTTCCTTTCAGGAATGCGAATCTAAGTATACTCTTAATTGTGCTGGTTCAAAAAAAGATACATCTGGAGCCTTGATAAATCACTATACATTTACAGGGAAAACATAAAATTAATTTTGCCTCTCTAGATATAACTTCAGACCTCATTTGAAGAAATGTTCTCCTTTTTTCCTGGGTAGCCTTAGTTACATCCGGATATATCCAGACTCTATGTCCATGAAACCCACGCTCTTGATTGCGCAGGAAGAATTTTAATACTGTATCTCTCTCTGCTATAAACACAAAGGAAACTACTAAAGTCTCCCTAGTATCAATAACTGTGTCTAAAGTCAAATCCAGCAAAGCAGAGATATTCAACGCTGATACTTCTTGTCTTCCCTTTTGTTGTGGTGATTGTTCTTCCTTCCTTTCTTTAGATCCGGGAATATAATATATCTTAGAGATGGCAGGTATCCCCTCTTCAGGAAAATTCAAGATGTCCTTTAAGTAACTTTTAAACATATCACATGGGGATACTGCTCTCATCCTAGGAAAATTAATTATTCTCAAGTTGGCTCTCCTTTGTTCATTCTCCAATCTCTCCATTCTATTTGAACAAATTATATCCGATTTAATTAAATTATGCTGCACTTCTTCAGTTTTTTCTACTTTTTGTTGAATCTCTTTCACTGTATTTTCTAATACCAATATCTTGGAATCTAGCTTCTTAGTATTTTGTAAATTGTCTTTCAGCATGCCCGTCAGGGCTTTTATAGAGCTATCCATTGATAATAATACTGTCCATATAGTGTCCAGAGTTATTACTGGAGGTTTAACCAGCGGTAAATTACAAAAAATATGTACCTCAGTTTCGCTTCTCCCTGTGCCATCAGGGGCCCCTTCTCCTCCACTCTGCTGATGTTCCTCGGTCTCCATATCCTTGGAGCCTAGAATAACCAGGCTCTCCGAAATGAACAGTTTACCCGCAGTACTTGCGGGCTCCATATCATTTCTCGGGGTAGTAGTTTTTACTGAGTCCTCCTTCTCCATACCCAGCTATTCTGCCTCCAACTTCTATTGGACTCTTTTCTGCTAACGGGGTACCCGCTTCTCGGGGGCCTCTCTGCTTCTTTCAGGTCGCTATGAGGAACCGGTACTCGCTCCTCGAGGGCCCATGTTCCCTGACCCGCTGCCTGTGTCCATCTCCTCTTCTACTTGGAAGAATTCGCTACAGAAACCATCTGTGAGTACTACTACCATCTACTCCTCAGAGCTGTTTCCCTGGAACCAGATACATCAGTGGACGTGTGTGTTTGAGACAGCGTGTGAGTGGGCATGTATGTGTGAATGGATGAGTGTGTGAGCATGAGAATGAGCATGTATGTATGTGTGAGAGTGTAGGGACTGAACATGTGTGTGTGTGTGTGTACAAAAGAGGAAGAAGTTTAGGTGCATTCTGCCCAGATCTGCACCCTTGCTAATTGCCGAAAATCTTGGGATGATTCAACATAAAAAGTTCCCAGGTATGAGAATTTTCATATTTTCGCCACAGAAAGCTACTCCTGAGCTGCCACATAAAACTGTGGGGACTGTGCCTTAGATCTCCTCCCTATCTGACATTAGCCTGGAAGGGGGCAAACAGCATCAGTGCCTGTGGGCAGCAAAATCTTAAATCCGTCACGGATTATTTCTCTTCTGCACTTTCTAGCACGGTTCTTGTACCACTTGATGTACCTGCTTGGATATCAGGTGTAAACATTGCTAGGCCAAGAAAGTTTCTTGAAACGGATTAGAGGGCGGAGCAAACCTGGCATGCCCGCCCGTTAACCCCTCCCCCCCGCGCCCCGCCTCCCTGTTGTTCTCTCCCAGGGGCGTGGCCGAGCAGTTCCGGGCTCCTGCAGCTGCAGCTACTCAGGGAGGGCGGTGAGAGAGAGAAAAGCATGAACTGAGACTTTCACTTCCCCCAGGCAGCGCCGGGAGACAAATTCCCCACCCCCCTCCAATCGCAGTACCCGTACCTGTGCAGAGGCTTTTCCTGGGTCCTTGTTGCAGGTCCTCCGCCGACAGCAAGGAAGCAGTAGCAGCTGCCGCGGCTCTGATCCGGTGAGCCGATCCTCGTGGTTAGAGTCTCTTTCCAGCCCTCTCTCAGCTGCTCAGGCAGGATGGGTAGGAAGGGATTTTTGTTTTAAATCGGTCCTGGGGTGCAGAGGGTAGGGAAAATCGGGTGAGCCTGAAAGTTGTGTGGTACCGATCTCTGCAGTTTGTCTGTGGTTGGAGCAAGCGCTTGCTCTATTAACAAAGAGGAAACTGGCCGCTGTAATCTTTCCTCTGCTAGTAGATTAGAAGACCGGCCCAGCTGCGCAGCAAAAGCTGTTTGCTCACAGGGCCGTGGCGTTTTGTTAATAATTGAGAGATGTCATACTCTGGGTGATTTTTAGATTTTTCTTGTTTGAGGCCTGGAGAAGCTTTGCGCAGGTTCTGAAGGGGGGTCATGCTACTGCTGCTGCTAAGTGTTGAAGGAAAAATTGATTCTAAGAAAGATTATCCATGCTTTAGGACTTTTCTTTTTGGGTGGGTGGTTGATTTGTAAGTGCCTCTGATATATATTTTTTTTCCCCCCGTTTTTCATGTGTTGGTGAAAGGAAAGTCAGATTGACCTTAGGGCCTTGTTTTCAACTGGATCCCTCAGAGCAGTAGGACACATGGAAGGTATTATAAAAGCAAACTCACTGGTGTCAGGAATTACCACAAATACCTAACAGAAATATGTCAGAGGCTCCAGCAGAATGCTGGGGGTGGGAGGGTAAAGGCCAGAGATAAACTAGCTTTGGAGCCCCAACCAAAAGTAGCAGAGGGAAGTGTGAGTAGACTGGGAAAATCTGAAATTGCGAAGGATCAGATTTTATAATATTGTGCATGATTTACTGTCTTTGGTCTTGATACTTTTTATTTTTTGCTACAGAGAAATGACAACATGGGAAAAATAACTTCCAAGCTGAGTTCTGCTGCCCACGAGGACCAGGAGAAGGAGCCAATTTTGGCTCAGGACACGCCAGAAGAGGACAAGATTGTCCCGTACGTCAGCATCAATGCAAATGATGTTGGCTACTTGCCCTATGTGGAGATTAAAAGCCGCGGGAGTATTGCCTGCCCGACCTGCCATGGCACTGGAAGGATTCCCAAGGGTATGGCCTTGAAACTTATTTTATTTCTCACCTCTGTGCTGCCTTGTTCCAATTATTGGCATAAGCAATGGACCACAGGCCTCGGCTCCTGCTAGAATCTGCCCATACCCGAGTCTGGCCTGTAGGTGTTGCTCTTGCATGCCAGCGGGGATGCTCTCCCTTTTCAGCGCTCTGATTGCTGCCCCAGTGAGGCACAGCCGGGTGTGGGACTTTTATTTTTTTATTTATTTATTTAAAGGCTTTTATATACCGGAGTTCATGCACTAGTACATACCACTTCGGTTTATACGGAACAAGGATCAGAAAATTACATCAAACAGATTGAACAATTAAACAAACAATTACATCCAACGATTGGGTATAAATAACATGGCTAACTTAGTAGGAACTTAGAGTTTGAGGTAAAGGAGAGAAATAGTACCAAGTGGTAACAGAACAATGTTAATAGCTAAATAATAAAATAAATAGTAAATACAGATGCTTACAGATTACAGTCTTCATGAAAAGTTTACGTCTTCAGAATAGGGTTAAGTAAATAAGAACTGGCAGTTATTTCTTTAGGAGTGAAGACTTCAAAAACTGAGGTTACATCTGGCTTAAGAGGTATTGGTGTAGCATGCTCAAATATTTAAAGATTTGGAATTGTGAGACCAAGGATTTGCGGAATCCGGAATCCGAATTGGGCCAGAGACTCCGAATTGAGATCGGAGTCTCTGGCATGGCAGCATACACCAGGGCCCTTGGGCCAGCTCTAGCAGTAAGTCATAGCAAAAGCTAATGCCGAGTTAGGCAGAGCTGGCAGACTTAGCAGCTGTACTGACCCTGGAGAGAACTGGCTTTTTATTTTAAATTTACACATCTTTTAAAACGTTATCTTAATGCAAGAGTTCTTGTGTAAGGTTTATCATGTATGAAACTTAAATTCTATTTGGCACGTCTGACCTGGCTTCATGTTTTTTTATTCCAAAAAAGTTGTAGTAGAAATAAAATGTTAAATCCTTTAGGACAGAAGGGATAGGAGACCTAAGAATGTTTTTGTTTTTTAGAAGGGGAAAGCGATAAGACCGTTTAGAGCTGCCTTTTTATCAGTCTTGCTCTGTAAGTGTGTACAATTTGCTTTTTCTGTTTTGTGTTTTTTTTTTCTTTTAGAACAGAGAAAAGAACTTGTGGCTTTGATCCCATATAGCGACCAGAGACTACAGCCCCGACGAACGTAAAATATTTTGGTTTCTAATGTAACCAGTGGCTGTTCCCAGTGGCCTATGCTGGCCGTGGTGCCTCCACCTCATGTATCTAGTTTTGCCTATTGTGTAATCTCTGTGCAAGCTGCCTTAGTACTGAATAAGCGAGCATGGGCTGTGAAAGAGGTGGATGGAGCCAGCGCCCTGATCAAAAGCACATGGGGAGGGTGGTAAGACTTCTGCAGTCTCACCTGAAGTTAGAGGGTCACTAATCTGTAGCTTTGCTAACACTCCCATCTTCTCCCCGCCCCCTTCCCAAGCATCTTTTTTAATGAACTGATCTTTGTTTAAACTGTTTATTTTATATTAAATTAAAGATCCACAACAATTACCATTACAAACTTTAAAAAGAGATTATATCACTACTTTTACCCACCTAAGACCCATACATATTAACAGATATTGCTAAATCCTGCTGTAGACCTTGAAGTTCTACCACATCAGTTTCTGCTACGTTACCAGAGAATAAGCACCCCTACACAGTGCAAGACCTTGAATCTTCTCAAATCTACTGCACATTTTTACAAGACTTGCAGGACTGCTATTCACCAGCCTCGTAGCTGCTGATATGATCAGTTTGCTGCTTTTTTTTTTTTTTTAAATTGAAGATTTGAAAGATAACTTTTTTTTTTTTTTTTAATATTAGAATGAATTTTCATGCTTGTGAAAAGAGCTGGGAACTGAAGACCGGGTACAGCACAAGCTTGTAGACTAAACTCACATGCTATGCCCTACCACAGAGCAGAGCAGTGGTGGAGCAAGCATCACACAGACACTTCCACCATGGAATGGGTATAGTATAGCCAGGGGCTGTGCAAGCTACACAAACAGGAGGAGCAGTGCAACCCTGCCCTAGAGGGACCACCTCCAGAGGTGTGAGGAGTTGTGCTATCTGGGCCAGTTCAGTACCTGGCTGCTCTGAGACTGCCAAATCCTAGTGTTAGCTTGTGCTGTGAAACACCTGAGCTGGATATGAACCGATAGCCCAGAGGTGAAAGATTTGTCATCTTCCATTCTAGCCAGTCCCTCCTCCCACCCCGGACCACTTGTGATGATAGGGTTGGAACTCTGATTTCCAGGCATCATTAGTCTTTGCTGTAACTCTGTAGTCTTGTTTTGACTGTGCTAGAACTCAAAGCTTTCCCTCCTTGGGTCTCCCGCAGGAAGCAGTATGTCTCGCTCGCCGTGGTGCTCTGCCTGCTCATCTCCTTTCTGGCCATCTTCTTCCTCTTCCCCCGTTCCATTGTCGTGACCCACGCGGGGTTGAACTCTTCTGTGGTGACATTTGCTGCCGCCTCATCAAGCATCAACCTTAGCACGACGGTAAGAAACCTGCTCTTGTCTATGTCCCCCTACCCTGTCAAGTGTTAGGAAAAGAGAATATTTTGTTTACGGTTAGCCTGGCACTTTAATTGCTGATTAACAAGGCCTGGGCATGAGTTTGTCTCTGATATTTATTTTTATTTAAATATTTGTAATTCCGCTTTACAAATACATCAAAGCGGATTACATTGAGGTTCTGTAGGGTATTTCCCTATCCCCACAGGACTTAGGAGACCTAAGGAGGAGGAATAGCCTAGTGGTTAGAGCAGTGGACTATGAACCAGGAGACCAAGGTTCGAGTCCCGCTGTCGCTCCTTGTGACCTTGGGCAAGTCACTTTATCCTCCATTACCTCAGGTACAAACTTAGATTGTAAGCCCTCTGGGTATAGAGAAATACCTACAGTACCTGAATGTAAACCGGTGTGATATCTCAATTGAGATGAATGTCGGTATATATATAAAAAAAAAAAATAATAATAACCTACATTCATCATTTTGCTATAAATTTTGTAGGCCTAACGCCCATAATAAGGAAAAAGGGCGTGTTTAGGGAAATTTTCCTGTTACTACATCACACAGCTATTTTATTGCAAAGCAAGTTAAATTTATCACATGCTGCATTATTTCACATCTCACCCTGCATTGCTGCCCGGGGGGCGGAGGGAAGAGATCCTCTTTATAAGGATCTCATATTAGTAAACTATTTATATCACATCAAACATACAAAGAGCACAGTATACATCAGTGAAGATTTGATATGATTTGGAGCGAAGAAAGGTACACAAAGAGGAGATTTGTACAATGTACTCTCACCCTAGCATGATGCACTCTGTACTTAGATGCTGTCAAGCTAGGGTGAGAGTACATTGTACAAATCTCCTCTTTGTGTACCTTTCTTCGCTCCAAATCATATCAAATCTTCACTGTGCTGTTCGTACCTCCTGTGTGTGTGTAAAACTGGCCCCCAAACCCTAGACCCACCACCAAAACCTCACCTTGAGTTACTGGTTGACCCTCCTACAGTGGTATAAATAGTTGACTAATAGGTGTGCCACCCCAGAGGCTCTCTCTCCCCTCTCCCTAGCCGAAACGGGATTTACGAAAAATCCACTTTCAGCCACAACACGTTGCTATCGCAGGCATAACACTAGGAAAAAAGGTGTAGCTATTTTCAGCGTGTTATCCCACGATAGCATGTATAACGCATGCTTTGTGCTGTCACATGCAGCCATTAGCACTTCACATTTCCATTTATTTCGCCCACTTGAATACATTTATGAAATTTGCATACTTAGCTCTCAATGCAATAAATAACACCTGCGTTATTGCAGGCGTTAGGGCCCTAATGCATTTTGATGAATGACCCTGTTATGTTTTTTATGGGCATTGTCCCAGTTGAAAAGCCAATCCAAGGGTTTCACTACTGTTATGCTGCAGTTAATAGGGAGAAATCATTTGAAGCAAAGGGTATCTTCTCTCTCTGTTCTGTTCATGGAAGGATTTTCTCCCCCCATATTTTTCTTTCTTTCCCAGAATGTGCTGAATGTATCGAACCGAAACTTCCACGGGATTGGCGTGACGCGGCTCGACGTGGAAGTGCTGCTGGTGGCCGTGGTGATCGGCAAGTCCAGCACCAGCAATGTGACGACCGTTGGGCCCTTGGGCAATAGCCAGGTAAATCCAAGTCCTGGAGGCTGGGAGCAAAAATTTACATTTTCAAAATTCTGAGTCTCTTGGTAATGCCCAGACCCTCTGCTGGGGGGGGTGGCAAATGACACGTTCTCCTACTTGTAACGCTAACACCAAAGGGGTGGGGTTTTTTTTGTTTGTTTTGCACATTGGCAGACGCACGTTACCACTTGCAGCGAGTGGAGTTTTTGACCATCTTCATGGGGGCTGAAGGTTTTCTCCACCCCAGCCCTCGGTGTAGGGAGAGCATAGGCTCGCCACCCTACCGTCCTGGCACCTGTGCGATAGGCCAGCGGCACGGCGACCATCGGGAGGTCCGAGGGGGAAGCCTGCTACATGATTGGGGATGGGATGAGACATTGCTGGCGGTTTTTTCTCCCTTCCCTCCCCCCCACACCTCCTAATTCTTGCTTTTATTTTGTTTCTTTTTTGTTTGTTTTTTTTAAAGGAAAATAAGAATTGCAAGTCCAAAGATGCAATATTAACAAAGCCCCCCCCCCACTGAGTGATCCTCTTTGCCAGATCGTAGCTCCTGCGCTTCCTCTTTTTTTTTTTTTTTTTGTGATTATGGAGGATTTATTGTTTTTACTGATGCCACCCTGCATGGCGCATTTGGCTTCTCTGTCCCTTGTGATCACAGAGCTTGCTAAATGTGCTTTCAGGAAGTGCGTGTCTTGTGATCAGTCTTATTACTAATATATATATTTTTTTTCTGTTAGATTTATTATACAGTTAATAGCACCATAACGGACAACAGCACATTGTAAGTAGTTTGAGTTGGGGGTTCCCCCATTGGCCTTTATTCAGTTTAATCTCCTCCCCTCTGAAGTATCGTGATTCCCCCCCCCCCCCCACCCCCCCTCTCTGAGTGTGACACGGGACAGGCCGCCATCTCCCTGTATCAGAGTTCCAGTCCCACCTTGGGCATGTGGCTCCTTCCCCCACCCCCCATGTTCACCTTTTTTTATTTTTATTTTAGGTACTATCAACTTTTGGGCTTGACTTTCACCCAGACTGGATTCTTCTGGAATCGGCAGTATGATCGGAGGCCGTGCGGCCACCTCTAGGCTTGAAAGTTTGTCTACCAATTTTTTTGATGCCCACTACACGTGCTGACATCCGGTGCGGCAAAAAATCGATTGGATGTTTTATATTTCCACAATTTACAATTGAATAAAAAGGCACAGGGCTTTACCTGCGTCCTTGTCCAGTGTCACAGTCAGAAGTTTGAACTTTTGTGAGTCTTCTGTAGTTCGCAATTCATGATCATGTGCATAAAAAAGCACACTACCTAGAGTCTGTCTGTCTCAGCAGTTTTTCAGCTCAATTAAACCAGTGCTAGGATCATTTGCAACTATCTGGGGATTTATTCCCATCCCATCCCACTGGGCCCTGTCTTAGCCCATGGTCATCATTCCAGCGATGACCTGGGGCCATGCTCCAGGGCTCCCTCCAGGACCCTTAAATCATGGGCCCTAAGTCCAGCCACCAGGTGTCACCCTTAAGCAATACCTCTTGTTCCACCCTGGGGCTGTGAACACCCCCAGTGCAGCAAAATCCCTGGCCAACCAAGCAGGGAGCAGAAGGATCTGCGCTGGGATTCTTCCACAGAGCAGCTCTGCCTCCTGGGCTGGTCCTCTTTTTCTTTTTCTTTCTCAGTTCCTTTGCTAGAAACTTCAATGCAGGAAGTTAGGGACTGATTGTACAAGCCTCTGATTCTTCTCCCCACCCACCATGATCTTTGTTAAAAAAAAAAAAAAAAAGCATGTGTGTACCTTTCTGTGGTTATAGCAGCTGCAGGCTCACTTGTATTCTGTGCAATCATGTAAGTTGTCTTATTTTCTTCATTTAAAAAAAAAAAAAAAATTTGAGATCTGATGCCTACAAGAAGTGAGGGGGGGACGGGGGACTGTAATGGAGGCTGTGGTGATTTATTTACTACATGAAAACCATTTTTTTTTTTCTTTCCCCTCCCAGCAATATTTGCACCTGGACCAAAATCAAAGTTCACAACGTGCTGTTGCACATACAGTAAGTGATTTTTGTGTTTTAATGGTTGAAATTGCTGAGCTCCACTCAAAACTGTTCCCTGATACTTCAAAGAAGCTTGTGGTAGGCAGATATTCCCCCCCCCCCCCCCCCCCACCACCCGGGGTCCGTGGCAGAGCGTTTCAGCTATTGTAAAATGCTGGTGCCATGGCAAGGCTTCCAGCATCGCAGGGAGCGGGCTGACGGAGCATATCTCGTGCTATCGTCTTGTACCAGATCGGATGTGTGAGCGAGGAAAGACTTTAAGGTTGGGGGGTTTTTTTTCCCTTTGTTCCTGCGGCACCAGGTATCTAGTTGGGGGACCCACTCTTTAGGTCCGGGGCGCGAAGGGACAGGTGATGGCCTGCGCCAAGTGCTGGTGCTCCACACAGAGTGTGGCAGCGCTCTATCCAGCCATGGTTCGCCTGAGCCCCCTGCTCACGTCACCCAGGTTGGGTGGGGGGAAAGTGACTTTCACGCTTTTCTTGATGCATCGGTGCTTTCAGTTGTTTTTCTCTTATTCATGTGTCCTTAATGTGGAGAGAGCAGATGTTCCCTCAATTAGTTTGAGCAGTCTGCTGTGCACCTGCCTCTCCCTCTGCCCCCCCCCCCCCCAAAAAAAAAAGTACAAAATCCCAGAGGAAATGGGACTTCACTTCTATTCCAGGAAGTTTTTATAAAGATAAAGTTGAACCAAATGAGACAGTGTAGAACTAGGGCTTAAAGGTGCGGTAAAACGGGAGTGTTAATATTTTGCTCAAACTCTCCATGCTTTGATCAGATGTGAAATCAATAGGTTGTTATGTTTTAGTTTTTTTTTTAATGGCGATATTAATAAAAATAACCTCCTTTCACCCTCCCCTTTCCTGTTCATACTTGGATCAGCCCTGACTCCTGTGTTTTGCCTCCCTTCCAGCAGATGGAGACAGAGAGAGTGTTTCACTGAAACTGGCATATAACCTGGTGTACCACCTGCAGTATCTCTGTCTCCAGCAGATGGTAGAGGTGCTATCCCTCCTGCTGCTGAGGTGAACGAGCAGGGGGTTGGGGGACCCTTGCCTGGCTCGGTCTTTTCGCCACCGGGGGTGTATATCTGGAGGGGCCAGTCGTCCGTCTCCCCCCCCCCCCCCCCCCCCCCCCCCTCCCTCCCCTGCGAACGATTGGAGTCCTGCAGCTCTTCTGCCACTGTACCCTTTTGTCAGTGTACCCTTTTGTCTTTTTCCTTCTTGGCTTTTTATTAAAGTTTAAAAAAAAAAGAGGAGAGTGAAGGAAACAGCAGTTTGATAGCAGCCGGAGAAGTGTATGTGGAGCTTGAAGTGGTCAATTGCTGCTGGGACAGGAGTTCTTGGTCAGCAAGGCTTGTTGGCCACATGGCCAGGCCTCCTTTTTGTCGGCACAGCAGTTTGGTTTTTTTTTTTTTGTTCTTTCAGGCGGTGCGCAGCTTTCCCGCTCCGGGCTCTGTTCCCGCTGCCTCTCTGGTGGAGAGTGCAGGTCGGGGCCAGCGGTAGCCTAAGCACAAGGCAGACACAGGAGCATATTTAGCGAGAGAGGCTGGGAAGGAGTCGGACCGGGCTCAGTGGCTCCTTGGAACACATCCTGGCAAAAGATCTAGTAGCTCCAAGGATCAGATCCCTAGATGGGCTCAGGATGAGAGCATGTTCTGGCAGTCCGGATGTAGACTGAGGATTCAGTGGATGCAGGTCTCTGCTGCTCCTGATCCAGCTGTTCCAAATAATAGCCCAGATGTACCGGACCCAGATGGAGGGCTAAACAGGTGCCAGTTGCTGAAGGGGACATCCCTTAAGTGGTGCGTCTCTTCCTTAAGGGGGAGTTTTGACCCTTTATTCCTCGTGTTCTGGAGGAGCTGGGGATCAAGGTTCCTCAAGAAGAGTGTGATCAAGAAGGAGTGTACCTGGTCATGGATGGCCTGAGGGACCCAACGAAAACATTGTCTTTACAAATCAGTGAAAAAGCTGGTGGTCAGGGAGTGGGGACACTCCAGAGATGAGCCTGAAGATAGGCCAGGAGATGACAAAATTGTATCCGTTGCCCGAGGACATGCTTGAGCTTCTGGTGCTCCCAAAGGTGGAAGCATCAGTGTCTGATCACTAAGAACACCACCATCCCTGAGAGTGGTTCAGCGGCGCTGAAGGATATGTAGGACAGGAAATTGGAAATTCATTTCAAGAAGACATTTTGAGGTTTCTGTGCTTTTGCACACAGCAACACGTATGCCTAGCTTCATGCTTTATGGGTTCAGCAATTGCAGGCTACGAGGCCGCTGTCTGAGGCTAAGCAGGCAGACTGTCTGGAGGCAGCAGTGACTTATGTCTTGGGTGACCTCATCAGAACTTATTTGAGGATTATGATGTCTGTGGACTCTGCCAGACGTCTCCTTTTGATTAAGGTACTGGTCGGCGGATGTTTGGTCTAAGTCTTGCTTAGGAGCATTACCTTTCAAGGGAAAGCTTTTGCTTGGAGAGAACTTGGGAGTTGCTTGTGAAGCGTCTCTGTGAGACCAAAGGGCATAGGCTCTCAGAAGATAAGCCAAGAGTAAACTAGAGTTCCTTTGCGGGGCGGTCTCGTTTATGACCAAATAGAAGGTTTCGTCAGAGTAGGCCCTCAGCAGGAGCCCAGAGACAAGGAGCTGGCAGGCAACAGTCAAATGAGAGGGCAGCGGTTTAGATACAACAGGCGATTTATGTAATGCCCCCTTGACCGCTTACCTGGTGAGGCAATCCTGGGTCTGGGGCAGACTCCGGTCCTCCATTCGTGGCGCCTCCACCTGGGGAAAAAGGTGTTGATGGGTTGGAGTTCCCTCCCTTCACCCCAGGAAAACAAATGGGTCTGTGAACAGTATGTGGCAGTATGTACAAATATATATACAGGTTTATTAGATTATCTAAGTATATACATTTCTACATGGCTAATAGGATGTCAAACTGTACAATTATCTACTCGTGGTTAGTAGTCTCAGGCCACACAACTATATACATTTCTACAAGATAGCCAGAACATTTAATATTTGGCAGTTTGTGGTTGTTGGCTCCCACAATATACCCCTATATAGAATAGAAGGGACCTTTAGGTGGGAACTTATCAAGTGTTATTATTATCCGTCTCACCCATGTGAAAAAATGCGTCTGGGCTGGTAGATATAACATACAACAATCTCCTCAGATTGTTGTATGTTATATGCCGATTACAGTATCAATGCCATGTTTATAAACCATTGTGATCTTTATATGGAACGACAGAATATAAAATGTCCAAATAAAAATCCTGGAACCAGTAAGAGAAGGTCTCGGCCTGGGTTCTAGTGGAGTTAATTCTTCACAGTGAAGTGAGGCAGGTCCAGTCCTCTCTTCCTTCTATTGGAGAGCATCTGACTCTGTTTTACGAGGTGGGCCAAGATCACGGTTACGCGTTAGAATTCTCTCGTCCTCTACGGGACTTGTTCATGGTTTCCCTTTGCGCATCACTCAGCAAGAGGAAGGTGGTCCAAGATACCATAGATTGGTTACAAAAGCTAGAGGTCAAAGTTCCTGTGTCTATGAGGAGGTATTCCATATATTTCATGGTGCCAGAAAAGGAAAGGTCCTTCTGTCCAATTTTGGATTTGAAGAAGGTGAATGTGGCCCTCAAGGGTTCCATGTTTTCACATGGAAACTCTGTATTTGGTCATTGCAGCAGTGCGCAAAGGAGATTTTCTGGCTTCGCTGGACTTGATCGAGGCGTATTTGCACATAGCAAGCCGCCAAGATCACCAACAGTTCCTGTGGTTCATGACGTATACTTCTGATCTATATCTTTGATGTAACTTTTTTCTTTGTAAACAGTCGTGATGTAAATACAAATGACAGTATATAAAATCTTTTAAATAAATGATTCTCGGGAGGCATTTTCAGTTTTGTGCCCTGCCTTTTGGTCTGGCAAGGTTCCAAATAAGTTTACCAAGGTGATGGTGGTCGTGGCAGCAGTGCTCAGGAAAAAGGGAATTTTAGTTCATCCATATCTGGACGCCTGGTTCATTCGAGCGAAGTCAGAAGCCCTATATGGTCAAGCAGTGTCTAAAGTCTTGTAGCAGTTGAGGTCTCTAGACTGGGTAGTGAATCTGGCAAAAAGTCAGCTCACCCCGTCCCAGGTTCTGGAGTTTTTGGGACTGCGCTTCGACACCAGGTTGGGAAAGGTTTTTCTTACCAAGGGTCGCATTATCAAGCTGCAAAAGCAGGTGCAAAGGCTGTTTGGATATGGTGGTGTCCAGGGTCTGGGACTTCTTCAGGTGTTCGGCTCCATGGCCTCAACATTAAAGCTGGGTCCTTGGGCTTTTGTGCACATGAGACCTCTGCAGAGCTCTCTTCTTTCCCGCTGGGATCCTTTGTTGGAACAGTTTCATCTTCCACTGTTGCTCGAGGAGCCTGCCAGGTCCAGTCTTTCATGGTGGCATGATCAGGATCATCTGTGTTGTGGAGTGGACTTGGAGGTTCTGGACTAGGAGGCAGTTACCACTGATGCCAGTCTTTCTAGCTGAGGGGCGGTGAGCCAGTGGTCCAAGGAAGAGGTGTCATGGTGTATCATTCGTTTGGAGATGAGGGTGGTGCATTTCACGTTGCTTGCCTTTCTGCTTCTGTTGAGCGGTTGCCCATTATGCATCTTGTTGGACAACACAACCACTGTGGCCTATATCAGCCAACGAGGTAACCAGGAATTGGGCAGTGGCCCAGCATCTAGCATTGTTAGCAGTGTCTCACGTAGCCAGCATGGACAATGTTAAAGCAGATTTTCTCAGTTGCCAGAAGCTGGATTCCAGAGAGTAGGAGTTGTCTGAGGAAGCGATGACTCTTCTGTGACACAGGTGGGGTGTCCCTCATCTGGGCTCGAAAGCGATTCCAAGGAATGCCAAGGCGTCCCACTTCAGTCGCAGAAGAGATAACTGAGCAGAAGGGGTCGATGCCTTAATCCTACTTGGCCCTGAGGGATTTATCTTTGTGTCCGTCCCCGTCTTTCCCCCCCCCCCCCCCCCTCCCCAGTGGCTGCTGGTGGGAAAAGTAATAAGATGGATAGAAAGTCATCCTGGAGAAATTATCCTGGTAGCACCAGAGTGGTCATGGCAGCCATGGTTTGTGGACCTCATCAGCCTGGCTGTAGAGTGTCCCGCTGCGGCTTGCTCACTTGCCGAATCTTCTTCAGCAGGGTCCAATATTTTCGGATCAGGCAGATCATTTTTGTCTCATGGCCTGGCTTTTGAGAAGAGGCATTTGAGAGAGAGGATATCATTTCCACTTTATTGTAGGCTAGAAAGACTTCCACTTCGGCTCAGTGTGCTGCAGCAGTCAAAAAAGCAAACAATGTTAAGAATTATTAGGAAGGGAGTGGTTAATAAAATGGAAAATATAATGCCTCTATATCGCTCCATGGTAAAGACCACACCTCGAATTCTGTGTACAGTTCTGGTTGCCACATCTCAAAAAAGATATAGTTGCGATGGAGAAGGTACAGAGAAGAGCAACCAAAATGATAAAGGGGATGGAACAGCGCCCCTATGAGGAAAGGCTGAAGAGGTTAGGGCTGTTCAGCTTAGAGAAGAGACTGCTGAGGGGGGATATGATAGAGGTCTTTACGATCATGAGAGGTCTTGAATGAGTAGTTGTGAATTGGTTATTTACACTTTCGAATAATAGAAGGACTAGGGGGCATTCCATGAAGTTAGCAAGTAACACATTTTAAGACTAATCTGAGAAAATTCTTTTTCACTCAACGCACAATAAAGCTCTGGAATTTGTTGCCAGAGGATGTGGTTAGTGTAGCTGGATTCAAAAAAGGTTTGGATAAGTTCTTGGAGGAGAAGTCCATTAACTGCTATTAATCAAGTTGACTTAGGGAATAGCCACTGCTATCAATTGCATCAGTAGCATGGGATCTGCTTAGTGTTTGGGTAATTGCCAGGTTCTTGAGCCTGGTTTGGCCTCTGTTGGAAACAGGATGCTGGGCTTGATGGTCTGACCCAGCATGGCAATTTCTTATGTTCTTATATTTCCTATGTGAGGATCTGGAGAGTCTAAGTCCTGGTGTACGGATCAGGGAGTAAGACCTACTCGGGCCTCGGTAGCTCATATCTTCTCTTTTCTGCAGAAAGGTTTGGTGAAAGGTTTGGCCTTTTTACTCAAAGTACAGGTTGCGGCCTTGGGCTGTCTTCGTGGAAAAATACATGGAATGTCTTTTGGCTGCTCACCCGGATGTGGTCCGCTTCCTTCGGGGGGGGTTGCAAAACATCTGCGTCCTCCAGTGTGGGGGAAAAAATTCCATGAGGGCTTTAAACTTAGTTCTAAAGGAATTATGTAGCTCCTTTTGAGCCTCTTAAGGAGGGCAACCGTGAAGGACCTCACTTTTGAAGGTGGTTTTTCTGTAGCAATTTTAGCCAGAAGAATTTCAGAGCTACAGGCATTGTTGTGTAGGGATCCTTTTTAATAAGATCTCAGATTCTAGGATCTCCTTGCGAATAGTTCCCTCCTTTCTCCCGAAGGTTGTGTCAGCGTTCCATTTGAGTCAGACGTAAGAGCTTCCGGCTTTCCCAGATTTGGACGCATCAACTCCGCACACTAGGGCTCCGAGATGTCTGGATGTGAAGCAAGCTTTGTTGTGTTACCTCAAGGTCACCAATAGCTTTAGGGTGTCTGACCATCTCTTTGTACTATGGAAGGGGCAGAAGGCCTCAAAGTCCATGATAGCCAGGGGGTTGAAGGAGGCAATAAGCTCTGCTTATGTAAGGGGTGTCTTATCCCGGTGGGCTCACTTGGTTCGGCCCAGCAGATGTTGCCGCAAGAAATTTGTCAGGTGGCTATTTGAAAGTCACTGCACTCGTTCACCATTTGGATGGCCAGGCCCCAGAGGCAATGGACTTCAGTGAGAGTGTTCTTAGAGCAGGAATCTCTCAGTCCCACCCTAATTAGGGAAGCTTGGGTACATCCCAGGAGTCTGGACTGATCCGGGTATGAACAGGAAAGGGAAATTTGGTTCTTACCTGCTAATTTTCATTCCTGGAATACCGTGGATCAGACCAGAGTCCCAGCCAGGTTGTAGAGGAGAGTCCGCTTGTATTTCTGCAGAGCTGCTCAGGATTTCAGGTTTGTTCTCCTGGTTTGGAGTTGCAAAGAGAAGATTTTCTTTCTTTCCAAGGCGGGTTTTCGTGCTTTTTTTTTTTTTTTTCTCCTGCTCATTCTGGGTGGTTGTTTTCATTTAGGATTGTTATGAGATGAATCTCTGCTTGGGTACAGGTCAATACTGAGGGACTGCAGGTGGCACTCTGTTATATGCCAGTGTCTGTAAAACTTTCTCTGATGCCATCTGCTGGAAGGGAGGCAAAACCCAGGAGTCTGGACTGATCTGGGGTATTCAAGGACCGAAAACTAGCAGGTAAGAACCAATTTCTCTTTCTTTTTCCTTCCAGGGGTACGCTGACCTGCTCATACCTGGGTCATTCGGAGCAGCTGTCTTTTGAGGGCTACCAGTACGTGGACTGCAGGAGTAACACGACGGTTCCCCATTCTCTACACCAGTTGCCGCCCTGACCTCCGGCGGGGGAGGGGGCATCAGATTTAATATCTGGAGGATTGTGTGCCGGTCTGATACTGACTCTTTTTTTTTCTGAAATTGATCTGTTCACTTTATTAGCTGATGAGTCATGTTTTTTGGTGGAGGAGGTGAGTTTGGGCAGTGGAGTTGTGGGTTTATATGCACAAAAGGTGACTCCAGACCTGCCAAGGGCCCTGGTTTCTGGCAGGAACCTTTAAGCCAGCCCTAGCTTTCACAACCCAAACCTGGTGCAGACCGGTACCTTTGTCTATATGAAATGGAGACCTACATGTACGACGAAGCCCAGGAACCATATGTTCAAATGCCAGCTTGAAGTGTGCCCTCCCCTGACCGAGTCACTTAGCAACTCTTGGGCCCTTTGATTCTGGATCGTTCAGAAATGTGAAGCAAAGCTGAGCCACCCCCGTGTCCTGGGGTCATTGAGAGCTGACACCCCCTTACGAAGAGGGGCTGCTACCTTGGATCTTGTACTTTTTTTTTTTTTTTAACACCATTTGGTATTGGGGGAATTGTGAACATGGGAGAACTTTGTTAGCTGCTATGAAAGATGAGCGTGAACCAAAATGTTGTGTTTAGTTAAATGGAATGTCTGGCAGTAACTCTACGTCACTGTACACAAAGGTAAGACAAGGGAGCATCGGCTTAATGGTTTTTGTTTTTTCTGTATTTTGTCCTCACATGAAGTGTCAGATAGGAAAGTTGTAATCCTGGACCCTTCTGGAAGTGAAGTGCACCACAGTAGTATTGAGTAAATGATTTGCAGTATTTTTTTTTCTAGCCCTTCCTTCCAGCTAACTTGAAGGAAGCCATTTTGTTGCAGATATGCACTTCCAATTCCCTCCACTGTGAAGTCATATCACCGGCAGACAAAATGGCTTCCTCCATATCTGCTGGATTGTTCATGGACAGCATTGCCCCAAAATTGGGGGGGGGGGGGAGAAAAAGCATAATAACTGTTTGATTCCTGGCTCTCTGCATTTTTTTTACAGCCTCCTTAATGGGTTTGTTTTTTTTAATGCGTTACCATGCAACATTTTAAGCAAAGTGGTGGCCTCTTCTTATATATACAGTTGTAGTTTTTGGTTTTTCAGTGGCGGGGGGCCTCCCTGGTCAGATTTTAAACAATTTGGTGGCAGGGAGCAGGCAGCTCACTGTTGATCCTTGCCAACAATATGCTAAGTGCATCTGAGCGAAATGGTATCCAAAAAAAGCCAATGTGAAACAGGTCTGTGATTGCTTTTTTTTTTTTTTTCCTCTTCTTCACTGTGTTGGGGCAGTTCTGTTGTCTACAGGCATAGAAACAGATGTGCATAAGGGGATGGATAAAGAGGAGGGGTGTGTCATCTAAAGCCAGCGTATCACACTTGTAGCATTTGTGTGAGGCTAAGTGCCCCTACCCCCTGTGCTTTGGGGTAAAAACATTCTCGTTGCCCAATTGTCTTAATTATATTTGCACTTTCCTTGGTGTGTAACTCACGCACCCTCTCTTTTTCTTCCAGTTTTACTCTGTTGTGTGGTCTTTGATTGCTTTGCTCTGTTCCCTCTTAGGGACACAAAATGAAGTGCTGTGCAGAGGGTCCCAACTGATGAGTCACTTTTGTGAAAACATTGCCTGGCTTAAGTGCCTTTGTAAATTATAAATCTTGGCTTATATCCACTTACTGTGTGCTTTGGTTTATTTAGTAGCTCATACAGCCTTCCCGCCCTATACCCTTTTCAGTGAGGAGTGTG
Organism: Rhinatrema bivittatum; assembly: GCF_901001135.1. Classification (NCBI taxonomy): domain Eukaryota; kingdom Metazoa; phylum Chordata; class Amphibia; order Gymnophiona; family Rhinatrematidae; genus Rhinatrema; species Rhinatrema bivittatum. Next base: position 53,624,620 of record NC_042626.1, read on the forward strand.
GGATGTTGGAATGGGAGGAACATAAGCCTTGCTGTACGGGGTCAGACCAAAGGTTCCTCAAGCCCAGTATCCTGTTTCCAATTCAGCTCATAAGTTCTGGAAGGGACCACAAGGGGGCAGATACATTCCTGGCTGCTTAGCCCAGGCCTAGGAGTAGATTGCCCTAAGTCTACCTTAATGGTTTATGAACTTTTCTTCCAGGAACTTGAAAAAACAACAGTTGAGCAGGTGGTCCTTGATAGGAGTTTATTTTTGAATAATTGCCCAATAGATGCCCGAGTTTTGCCCATCTGAGGCCTGCTTCAGGGGCTAAGTAATTTCATTTGTCCTTAACAAGATGCACATAAAGCCTCCCAATGCCTCAATTAAAATTATGCAATCATCAGATTCCAACCCAGTAATGAAAGGTCTTTTAATCACTGTATAGTGCTTATGACTCGGATGGTGATGTTGTTTCCATTGGTGAGGATTCATAAAGAACAGTTATGCACCATCTCTGAAGGAACTTAAATATATTGTCAGCAATCTTATGAAGAGTGCATGCCACAGCCAATATATTTAAGTTCCTTCCGAGCCGGTGCATAACGGTTCTTTATGAATCTTCACCAATATGGAAATAACATCACCTTTTAGTCATTCCTTCTTGTTTTTTTGAGCCCTTCCAGCAACTTGGCTCTATCTTCTCTTTTCTTTTTTTAAACCTAGTTAGTTTCATCCCATCCTCCACCAATGAAGTCCAGAGTTTAATGAGGTGTTCAGTACAAAAATATTTTCTCCTGTTTATCTGAAATCTGTTACCAAGTAAGTTCAGTGGGTGGCTGCTGATCTCTTATACTTTGACAGAGTAAACAACCAGTTCACATTTATCGGTTCTATGCCACTCATTAGGGCTTTTGTTTTTGCTTCATCGCAATCCCGGTCTACTTTTGAGGCCTTCCACCCAAAGTGGGTAATCCTGGGGTTATGTTCTGGTAGAAAACCGCTAGTAGCATACTGCATGGTGTAAGAGATGTGAGCTGCTTCTCTGAACAGCTCTTAAAGCCACGGTCCTGTCACCACCTGAAAGATCCAGGGTGCCCCTGAATAAAACTTAAGACCATAACTGGGCTGTACACATGTGTGCTTTAGTATTAATAAATCCATAACTTTTTATTTTGGCTGAAATAATGATTAGATCTGTAACCTTGTGCTGCAGCTCCCTGCCTGTACTTAACGTTCCTAGAATAAAGTGGCTGCTGTGCCTTGTACTATTAATGAGGTCGCCTGTGCGTTCTACCCAGTTTGTTACCAATGAGCTATTTATTCTCCTGTGGAAATAAATCTCCCCCCCTCCCCCTCAAAAGCCTGGGTTTAGATGTGCTACCTGCAAGCCCATATGCCCTGGGCGGGGTGGAGAGGTTGCTGGATGAGTACTGCAGGACACACACACACACCTCTGGATTCCTACTCCTCCTCCTTTTGGAGGGAGCATGTGGGTCCACATGGCTGTAAGGAGGATTTCCAGCAACACATGGCTCTACAAGTCACTAGAAACCATTCTCTAGAACTGGCTCAGGACCCTGCAGCTCGAGCACAGGGTGCATTCATTAATCAGCACATGCTGGAGCTAACCCCATTTAATTATCTTTGGGCGAGCTGAGTGATGGATAATAGAGCCACTCGGCAGTAGGATTAATAGGTACTGGGTGCTGAAATCTATTTCCTAGGTGTAGGTCATTACATTTTAGGGTAAAGAAACCACAAATATACCCCCCCCCCCCCCCAAAAAAAAAAACAAACAAACCCCAGTAGCATTAGAGAGAGAACAAAAGCTCATCTCCAAGCTGCCTTCAGCAAGAGGCTGAGGTTCCAAGACAGCATTGCAAAACACATCTGGAGCAGTTCTGCTTCCTGGTTCCCCACCCCCTGTACTACAGGCTTTTCTCGATTCTCTGATGATGTGCAGTACACGGGGCCTACCCAGCACTGGGTATGTCTTCTTCACCCCCACCCAATATTTGCCGCTCACTGTAGTCAAAACCCCAGTCTTTTCTATGTGGTTACAATGGGGGTAAGGGGCATGTGGTGATGGGTGCCATTGACACTACGGAGGGGGGAGGCAGGGCCCGCCTTTTCTGTGGTAAGAGTGGTTGGGAGCTTGTAAAAGTACTTCACCAGCGTGTTGCTGGCTTATTTACAATAAGTGCCACCTGCACAAACATTTTCTTACCGACAGTATATATATTAGTTCTTGCTTTATTTAATGGGAAAGGATCCTGGAGGGTGGGTGTGAGAGGAGAGGTAAGAGGACTATGAAAGTTTGGGCCTCGAGCTTGGGTCTACTGCTGGCCTGCCGTGGTCGGTGCACGTTCAGGTGGTGGCCTGTGCTGGCAGTCGTGGATCAGGCCCGGTTCCTTTACCACTGCTGACAATAGTGAATGCTCTAGACAAATAGAAAAGGAAAGAAATTGCCAGATGAGTTTTTTGGGGGTTTTTTTTTTGTTTTTTTTTTGCTGTAACAGTACAAGGTGACTTTACTGCTTAACCTTTCTGAAGGAATCTTATCAAGATATTCCCCACTCACAGTTCAGTGAGATGGGTGCCAAATGAATGTGAAGATCTGCCGTCTTATTCCCAGCGGTCGCAGCCTTGCTCCTTGAGCTGCCCTAACAGAGACTGGTAGACCCATTCTGGCTTCCAACAAGGATGACCACCGCGTACCCCGTCCCAACTCCCAGCAGCTGCACAAAGGCTGCAGAAAGCTCAGCTAGTATAAAGCAAACTGGAACCCTCTCGCTGCAGGGAGGTTTTTGACAGATCCTGTTTTGTTTCAATTTTCCTAAATTGAATCCTGGTGTATGGTGGAATCTATGGTTCTGCTTCAGCTAATCTGCAAAACTCTTATGAAGATGACTTATCATCTTATAAGTCCTTCTATGTCCTGCTGCTACAAGAAACACTAAGGCAGGCGCCGTACTTACAGTGAACCTGTTCGGTATCTTTGCAGTGTAATCTCGGTCCTTTGTGGCTGTAGGTGCTTGCTTGTCCCCATCGTCAGCTGAATGTGCCTTATAAGCAGTTAAGGAGATGGGTGGATGTTCTCTTTCAGATCCTGAGGGCAGAAAACACAGCTTTCGTTGGTATTACTATGGCCAGTGGAGGAAAAAGGGGCAGGATGCTACCCACAAAAACCCCAGCTATGGGCTAACTTTGGGATTGCAAACCCTTGTCAACACTTCGTCTGAGAGAGTTGAATAGGGTTGGAGGAAAAGCGTCCTGTCCTGCTGCTACTGACCAGGATGTTATTCAGGGGTGCTGGGTTCAACCACCTTCCCGCGGTGTTTTCCAGTGCTGGGACCTGAGGCTCTGACTCCCGTCTGTTCCAGTGGGAGCAGAAGTGTAAAAACATCTTTTGAGATATCGTCTGGAGAAAGGGAGATGCTAGTTTCACTTTGGCCTCAGTACTTTGAATTGTTTTATGCTTTTGATAAAAGCTGAACATTAAAAAAAATAAATTTTTAGCATTTTTGGTGGGGTATATGATTATAAATTCAATCTTTTTTTTTTTTTCTGTTACCCCTGTGTGATACTTCACATAAAAATCCTCTTGAGGCTTTCTGTGTGCACTATTATTTACTGAAAATGTATGGTCTAGTGGGTAGAGCAACGGCCTGAGAAACCAGGGTTCAAATCGCACTTTCCCCATTGCCGCGCCTCTTCACCTGGACCAAGTCACTTTGCCTCAGGTACTCACTTAGATGATAAGCTCTTTGTAGCAGGGATTTGTTCTACCTGAATTGTAATAATGGTGGGAGCATCAGTTGGAAAGGCAAACTAAAAATCCTTTCTCTCTTACCCACCTTTTTGGGCTGATTGCTATTGTATCGTGTTTGACTTCTCCAGTGGTCACCCATACAGTACCAGTTGGGGGGTGCTGGTCAGCAATACACTCCTGCCTCTTGCTGCCCCAGGGCATGGTTGGGGGGGAACCTCCCAGAGAGTTGTCATTGCTTAAGAGCACCGCTGTGCCAGTAGGGGCCTTCCCCCTAATCGATGACGTTGGCTTGGGTTATGCGTACCTGGTTGGGGATGGGCTGCGTTCAGCGGGGCGGCCTTGCTTTCTTTGTGCATTTTGCTGACCGGCACCTTTTTTAGCTGCCAAGACAACCAGCAAGAAAACAAACAGCATCCATGAGTCTTACTGTATCAGTGCACGAAAAGCTAAGAGCTGGACAAGTTACCACCCTGAACTTTACAAAAGATCAGAAAAGACTGGGATGCAGAAATGTGCAGGCACCGATTCAAATGAGGAAATAACGCTGCCCGGATCCCTCCTCTGAGGGTCGGATGTAGTAAAGGGACTTTTCTGGTTTGTAGCTATGGGAAAAACGGTTAGTGGGTCGGGCCCCTTAGGAGCCTTGGGGGGGTCTATTTATCAAACTGTGATGCACGTTATTAGTGGACAGCCAGTTCCCAACCCAAATAATGAAACCGAGAAATGACAGCAGAAAAGGACCAAATGATCTGCCCAGCTAGCTTACGCCAGTATCTGCTGCACTGGGCGGGATACCCTCATGCTTATCAGTTTCCCAGCAGGGCTTGATAAGTAAAGCCCCTTTGTTTTTTGCGCGTAGATTTTGTGCACTGACTGTACCAGAAGGTCACCGTGTGAGGGAGAAAAACGGTGGCACGAAGCAACCGAGCCACAGCAATGAAAGACGAGTGGGTCGCTGAGTAAGGCCTTCGCTGTTAAGTAACCAGAACCGCTCCAGCAGGGCCTGAAAGCAATTAGCCTGTGAGCTAGGTTTGGAAAGTCTGGACTCTGGGCTTTGTAACAAAACACCACTCTCTGCAATTCTTCGTCTCACGTGAAGAGCCGCCGAGCATCTCTGTTACAGGTAATTTTATTTATTTATGTCAAGTGCTTATAGTCCACATGTCCAAATAAATTGTTCTCCGTGGCCAACAAAGTAACAGACCCAAGGCTATAAATGTTTTGTCTGATGTTTGATTCTAGGTATTGTATTTTTTATGTATGTTATTTTGGTATCCCGCCTTAAATATCGGAGGATGTAGGTTAGAAATATTTTAAATAAAAAATATCCCAAGGGAAATGTAGACACTTTGAAACCAGTAATTGCTTTGTAAGAAATTTCTAAAGGCTACAATTAGGAAAAATCAACAGGTGTCCCGATTGAAAAGTCCAGATGCTGCTCCCAAAAAAAGCTCTCTTCCAAGGCTCCTATCTCCTTTCACAAAATGAGGGATTTGCATGTCTTGTGTGGGTGGGGGGAGCTGCCATTTGAGGGTCTCTGGCAGTGAAGGGAAATCCACTTGATAGGGATTAAGCGACTTGTCCTAGCCTGAGAGATGTGGCTGGTAGGGAACAGAGACCCATACTGTGGAGAAGCGGTGGCCTAGAAGTAATGATGGCCCGAGACCCAGGATTGAAAGCCTACGTCTCCCAATGACACGCTTTGTGACCTTGACCAAGTCACTTGATCTCTGGTTACCTTAAATACCCACTTAATTATAAACTTGATGGGGTAAGCACTTCAAACTCATTCAGTCCTTTAACATTAATTGCGACTTATTTGCAGATGACATCCAACTCCATCAAAATTGGATCCAAGCAAAGTTCAGCTATGGCCCAATGGCTTAGCAACCACACAATCAAACCCTTCTGAATCAAAACGCCTCTGGCTAAGCCAGCAAGCTCATGCCCTCTGATTTCTACCTTCCCTCTCAGCTACCTCCTTCCAACCTAAGTACTCAGTACACAGCTTAGAGGTTGAACTCAATCAGAACCGTAAGTGGAATCCCATAACCGAAAGCTGGAATTAGACCTCCTTTGTGCACCTGGGCCACATTTGTCAACCGCGCAACTACCTTGATAAACACAACCTTACTACTGTGACCCCTGCATTAAACACCAACCAACCTGAATTGCAATTTCCTTATTTATCAACATCTCACAGTACAGTCTGAAACGCCTCCAGCTCTTACAAAAACGTAGGTGCTAGAATTTTGGTAGGGGCCATTGACTAATCCTGCATCAACTGCACTGGCTCCTGCTCAAAAGCAGGATAAAACCCATAACCCCCTGTCTTCAAGGTCATGAATAAGCAGCCCCCCCCCCCCCCCCCCCCAAATACCTTTCCCACCGTCTTTTCTCCTACAGTCCCACAAGAGAAACTCTGCTCCTCCCGAAAGGCTCTTCTTTTCTCCCTTCCTCTGGCTTCTCCCAGATTGACTTGTGCAACATTTTATGTTTTCAGGTGCTGGAATCAAGGTACCAATATCCCTAACCCCTTGAGCTGTGTCACCTTAAGTTTCTGAAAAGATTCCTCAGCAGAGGCGTTCGGTCTTAATGTCTCCCAGAATTTTTCAAAAAAGACTTAATTTAAACATCTCTGGATTATTACTTTGCACCAGGCTTATCGTTATTTATTTTCATCATTTATTTGAATTGTATTCTGCTTTTCAGGCACCACAACTCCTACACCTGTTCTAGATCCTTGATCCTACTACAGGTACTTGGTCTTCCTACCCCTCCTCTAAACTATTATTACCTCTACAACCTAACTAACTGCGCACAAGTTTCCTTTTTAACCCTATCTGGGCCACTGACCTACCTTCATGTTCTTTGCTCCAGGAAGAAGAAAAATCTTGCAAGGATACTGTAACTGTAAATTGTATTCAGTGGTGATCGTAGGTGCCCTTCGATTAATGTTACTGCAACTGATTTAAATTTCATTGTAATTTGCTATGAGGCCATAAAAAGGTCACATGGCAAATTTTTTTTAATTAATAGTAGGGATGTGCACTGGTTTGTTTGTTTTGGGGTTTGTTTTTTTTTGTGTGTGTCGTTTTCGTTTCGGGGTTTTTTGTGATTAATCTCATTTCTTAAATAGTTCAGGGGTGTTTTTTTCGTGTTTCCCTAGTTTCAGACTTAGTGCGCACTTAGTATAGTTAGTGCGCGCTAACATTCAGTTAACGCGCAGTACGTCCCGTTAGTGAACGCTAACACGCATTATTAATTTTTCTGATATTTCGGCTTTTTTTTTTTTTTTTATTTCAGGGTGTCCCGAAACAAGGTAAATAATTTCGTTGCCATTGTCCATTTCATCTAAAACAAATGCACATCCCTAATAAATAGTGATGCAAGGGAAAGCTTTGCTAAAAATGTATCCTTTCTTCATTGAAAGGGCAGTGGAGACATGGAACTGCCTGCTCAGGGAGAGCAGAAGATCGGTACTGGAATTCAAGAAAGCCTGGAACGGGCACAGGGAGTAGCATTGTTCCTGCCATTTCCAATATCATCATGTTCAAAGAAGCAATATGTATGGACTCCACTCCGGCTTTCAACAACCCCAAAATCTAAAAGGTAGTTGAGACGAGCAGTGATGGCCGAATCAAAGATGCTTTTGGTAGAAGTATTTGTAATTATTTATTACTGGCAAGAGTGCTCTTAAAAAGCAGCACATGACAGAGGATTCATCGGAGTAAGAGAATGTAATTAATTCTCTCCTCGCACCCAAGAGCTTGATTGCTTTTTCCGGTCACCCATTTCTCAAACTCTTTCTTAGCTCTCTAGGTGAGCTCAGAGAATGTTGAAAGGGAATGCCCCCATGGACAGAAAAGAAAGTTAATCGACAGACAGCTAACCAAAATTTGGTAAATGATCCCTGTAAGAAGGCTCACAAATGTACAAAGTTGTCAGCTTTCCCGGCTCGTAGGAAGGAACTTTCTTAGCCTTGCAAAGGTAGAGGCATAGCAGTCTGTCCGGCTACCATGTTGGTTTTCTTCTAGCTAATTTCAGGGTGGTAAAACCATTCCTAACTAGCTAGCAAGAGGGAGGGTGGACAGGACGACCGCAGACCCTTACAAGTGGCAAACCGTGTAAGAGAAAGAAAAGGATTTCAGTTTCTAGACAGGATTTTCTGGATTTTTCTCTATTTCCTCAGGGTCCCACGTCTGTAACTTACCTGTGTCATGCGTATGTGACGGTTTCGGTCCAGCATAAACTGTCGGCGGCGTCCTTCCCAGTGAAAGCCTGCCATGTCTCCTACTGTCCTGGAAGAGGAACAGTGAAAGAGAGAGAGAGAGAGACTGATGGGCCACGAAAGCAGTGAAACCTCAAACCACTTCCCGTTGAAGAAGTTTCCACACAGAACCTTACCTAGATTTGCTGTCCAGGTCCTGAGAGGTCTGCTGCTCAGGGGGGGGGGGAAGGAGAAATGTGTTTAGAAGACGGCCCAGGGCTTCCTGGTTCATTGTGCCAACCCCCTGCCTGCTGCAGTCCTGTGCAATTACCATCACAATGAGGTAACTTAGCAACATGACGCCTTGACCACTCCAGGCACCCAGCGCCAGCAGCTAAATGCTGAAGAGCTCGGAGGCCGAAGGGGAAGCAAACTGCTAGGATAAAGGCAGACTTGCCTCCTACCTCCAGCAGAAGCAAGACCACTGTCCAGCACGCCCCACCCCGACCAGTGGCAGCAGAGGTTGCCACCTCTGCCAGGTCAACGCCAACAGGCCCATTGCTGATCCAGAATAAGGGACTGCAGGTTAGAAATAGAAACCAAAAACCCAAACAGGAAAGCCCTTCCAGCAGCCCGACTCTGTATGCGGTACAACACCAGCAAAAGAGAATTGTAATCCCTCTGTACTGTAGGACAGCAGCAGAGCTGCACCCTTCCCAAGGCTGAGACGATCAAAGAGTGAGCAGGGGGAAAAAAAGCTGGAGGTACATTGAAATTTTGTTTTTTTTATTTATATTCCATCTTTCAGGTCCTGACTTCTGTGCATTCAGGCACTGAAGGTCTGACCCTGTTCCCAGCGTTTGTACCTGAGGCAATGGAGCATCACGTGGCAGCTTTAGCAACCAAACCTGCCGTATCCTGTTACCAGACCAGAGACCATAGTGCACCGCTCCAGTGCCCAGGGACTGGCTTTCTTCTCCTTTCTGTACTTAGTAATTTTATTCTACTCTTATTACTATCGTATATTTCTATTCTCTCCTTTTATAGTTTAACCATGTTATATATTAATTTAGCAGTGCATACAAAAATAAACGCTGCCATGCCAATAAACTGTCCCGCATCTGAATGTAATCCAGTCCTGGTTCAGCCCCAATGCATGCATAGAAAAGTAGTTCAGAACTACAACTCCCCACGTGAAATGGAGCAAAACCAGGACTGGAGGGCAATTGGAACTTGGACTCCCTACATGAAATGGGGTAAAACCAGGACTGGAGCAGCCTGTTCAGGTTGGCCGAGTGAAGGGGTGACCCTAGGCTGCAGGCAGATTTACAGCTGCCTTCCCCCCCCCCCCCCCCAGGCTAGGGGAATTTGAACTTCCAGTGCATTGAGCTGCTCATAGCTAGGCCTATGTTTTCCCCTGTTATTTTATTTTTATTTTCTAACAGGAGGTTTAATCCTCTTCAAAATATCTGTAATAGTTTTTTCCGCTCCAAGTGGGGGTGGGGGCAGGTTCACGTGGCAGGGTATTAAATCCTCTCTCTCTCCTCCCCCCCCCAATTTTATGCGCAGATTCGTAATCTCAGCCAAAAGGCCAAGAAGTAGCTTTAAATAACAGAAATGTCTTCGGTGCAATATAGAAATTGTTTCCACACTCAGAACCGGTATTGTTTTAGATACTATTTAGTTTTTGTGTTGGTTTGTTAAGGTTTAATAGTTACATCAATTTTTTAATTGTATGTTATACTTTATTGGATGGTCCACAGTCTGTTCAGCCTGTTTTCCGTCAAAACTGTTATATGGAATTTAGTTTATTTAATACCTATTAATAATGTCAATGTAAAGCCTGTTGCTAAGTTATTGTTAAATGTAAACCGCGGTGATGTATTTCTTTACGTACTGCGGTATATAAAAACCCTTAAATAAATAAATAAATAAATAAGAAGAAGAAGCCAGCTGAGTGAGTCCTTACATTTCATCTTAGTCCAAAAAAGAGGCCAAGTCAGAAATGAGAGAAAAAGTATTAAAAAACCCAAAAATATCCATCCCGCCACTGAAATCATACGGCTGCGGCCGTGCCTGAAGCAGGTGAGGACTCACAGGCAACTGTCAGAAAGCTTCATTTCCAGCGCGTAGAAAATACATTGAAGCAGAACTGCACAGAAACTGAGCAGGCCGAAATCCACTGAATGGATACGTTCCTTGCTGTCCAAAAGACAAAGCATGTCCCTCTGTCATCATGGCTTCCTCGAAATGCAGATCTTAGCCCTGGAAACCTATCTGCCCTATCCTAGTACAGGAAGTCCCACCTTGTCTTAAGCTGAAATGTATGTATGTATTTATTTATTCATTTAACATTTTTATATACCGGGATTCATGTAAGAAATTACATATCATCTCGTTTACATTATAACGGAGAAACAACACATGTAAGAATGCAATTACATAGAACTGGAAATGTAAGTCAAAACCAATTGTCCCATCACAATTGAAATGTAAGTACAATTGAAATGTAAGTCAAAACCAATTGTCCCATCACAACAATGTTATAAACGGAGTGGTGCTGGCTGTACAGACACAGGAGGATGGGGGCAGTTGTGGTGGGGTAGATTATAGGAGGTGGTGCTGGCTGTACAGACACAGGAGGATGGGGGCAGTTGTGGTGGGGTAGATTATAGGAGGTGGGGCTGGCTGTACAGACACAGGAGGATGGGGGCAGTTGTGGTGGGGTAGATTATAGGAGGTGGTGCTGGCTGTACAGACACAGGAGGATGGGGGCAGTTGTGGTGTGGTGGATTACAGGAGGTGCTGGTGGCTGTACAGACACAGGAGGATGGGGGCAGTTGTGGTGGGGTAGATTATAGGAGGTGGTGCTGGCTGTACAGAGACAGGAGGATGGGGGCAGTTGTGGTGGGGTAGGTTATAGGAGGTGGTGCTGGCTGTACAGACACAGGAGGATGGGGGCAGTTGTGGTGGGGTAGATTATAGGAGGTGGTGCTGGCTGTACAGACACAGGAGGATGGGGGCAGTTGTGGTGGGGTAGATTATAGGAGGTGGTGCTGGCTGTACAGACACAGGAGGATGGGGGCAGTTGTGGTGTGGTGGATTACAGGAGGTGCTGGTGGCTGTACAGACACAGGAGGATGGGGGCAGTTGTGGTGTGGTGGATTACAGGAGGTGCTGGTGGCTGTACAGACACAGGAGGATGGGGGCAGTTGTGGTGGGGTAGATTATAGGAGGTGGTGCTGGCTGTACAGACACAGGAGGATGGGGGCAGTTGTGGTGGGGTAGATTATAGGAGGTGGTGCTGGCTGTACAGACACAGGAGGATGGGGGCAGTTGTGGTGGGGTAGATTATAGGAGGTGGTGCTGGCTGTACAGACACAGGAGGATGGGGGCAGTTGTGGCGGGGTAGGTTAGAGCTTGCCGATGACCGGGCTGGTGAGAACCAGGCCCTGGGGATTAGGGGTGAGACAATACTGAACCCTTTCCTTTAATGTTGAAAGCAGCTGTGCCTCCTAGAGCCATAATATAAAAATAAACCAGTAGTGAAAATGTCTTTCCTTCCTCGCAGTCGATGTTTTCTTGGGGGCGAGGAAAGAGATTCTGTGTCAGTGTTTTCCTTTCACACTCAGCCTTACTAAGGTAGGGGGCTCCCATGCTCTTCCCCCTGGCCGAGACAGCCTCTTCCCCAGACCCTGGCTGCCTTCCAGTCCAGTGTATCGTTACCCCCAGTAACTATGACGGACTGGTTTCAGCCCCCCCCCCCCCCCATGCACAAATCGCTGGCGTGCTCTGCAATCTCTGCTTTAACGAGTACCTGCATTGCATTGTCCGGGAAGCAATTCTTGTGAGGAGGTGGCGGAGCGAGGTCTAACGTTTAACCAAACAACTGCATTCATTAACTAAGGGCTAAGGTCAGCCTAGCAAAGGGCTTTCAAACGCTTCTGCCCAAACCAGGGGCTCCAACTTGCTCCATGTCTTAGGGTTGCACAGATCCAACCTGGGTCCATCCATTCTGCTGTTCCGCAGATCCTACCCAATCTATGTCTCCCCCCCCCCCCCCCCCCCTTCCCACCCTGCCACTATGGTCCCTTTCTATCATTCCCATGCAGGCTTGAATTCTGCCACTGTTTTGCGTCCAGCAACCTCCATGGGAAGTGGGTTCTAGATATCTACCATCCTCCAGGTGAAAAAGGATTTTCTCACATTCCCTTTTTCCCTCCCTTCAGTTTCACATGATAGCCCTTCTCCTTGAGCTTTTTATTCTATGTGTAACTCCCTCTTCAGGGTCCTCCCAGAATGCAGGGGCACACGGTTGTCCCCAGGGTCCCCTTTCTCCCTCGCACCCAAACGGTCCACTTGCCCCAAGGTACTGGGATTTTTTTCCAGCGGGGAAGGAGGATTCGACCAGGGGTGGGCACCAACCCGCAGTCTCTCACTCTCTGCTGTTTCTCTCCCAGCTGTCCTCACAGTTAAGATGTCCTTGCTTTAGGGCACCTCTGGTTCTCACAAAAACATAAAACAGCAGACACTCTGTTGGAGTATTGCAAAATAAATGTGCTGCAACCAAAAATACTTCAAGTCCAATTAGCAACAAAAATTCTCCAACCGATCTTTGCACAAAGGTTAAAAAGGCCAAAAGTGGGGGCGCTCCTGGGCGATCGGCCATGATGGATGCGTAGACGAGGAGCTCTGCAACCCCGCTCACGATCTCCAGCTGCTTTTATTGCTAAAAGCCTGCATAATATTTACTATGCTAGAGAGCCTTGCTATCCATGATCCCTGAAAGGCGTCCAAGCGGAAAACTGCAGATTTAAAGCAGTTTTCATATAATCAGCCCGACGCTGACCCCTCCGGGACTGAAGGTGCGCCACCTGCCGACGTCTCTGAAGGCCTGCCTATGGAGGACGCAGTCTCTGCTCTCCTTCCTGCCTCTGACCTCACCGACCTGCCGACTAGAGATGAACTAAGAGGTTGGTTCTTAGAAATTAGAGCTGACTTAAAGCAACATAAAAAAAGATCTCCTTGAGTCGATCTCCGAGGTGCGGGAGGACTTAGCGGTCCTGGGAGCCCGCGTGGACAAAATCGATGTCCGGGTCGAAGGCTGTGCTGATGCCATAAATACCTTAACGGCGCAGCAGAAGATTATACAAAGCGAAACTGGGGCACTGGCAGAAAAGCTGGAAGAGATCGAAAACCTTTGTAGGAGTTGTAATTTAAGGATGGGGGGGGGGGGGAATCCCTGAATCTGATATATTTAAAGATATGATGTCCGTAGCGAAGTCTATCTGCACCTGTATACTTACTCTGCAAGGAGATGCAGCTGGGTCCAGTGATAGCTTTTTCTCTCCGTTAAAAACTGAAAGAGCTCGTAGAGCACTTGGCCCTAAAAGTGATAACAGAGTCCGAGATATTGTACTGTGCCGTCACAGGTTTGCCCCAAAATCTCTTATTTTTGAGCTGGCGCGGAAGCAGTTGGCTCTGAAATGGGAAGGTCACTCTCTCTATATTTTCCATGACTTGGCGCCTTCCACTCTCCGCAAGCGCTACAAAATACGCGAAACCACCCAAAGCGTTGCGACATGCGAATTTCAGATGTAGATGGACTTTTCTGTTTGGCTTGCTTTTTTGTGGTTAAAGGAACTCCATTTCAGGTGAATACCTTTACGGATGCGAGGGAAGCTTTTAAACAAGCAAGCCTCTCCTTCAAGTGTTCTGCTCCCAAGATGGCGGCTGATGCTTTAAACGTGGATAATTACCCGCCATGGCAGCGTGTTGGAAAAGGAGGCAGGAGGTTGCGCAGGCAATCGGAGGATTCTCGCTCGGCTCCGTCTGACCAAGGGTGACGGACATCACGGATTCTCCCCTTCTGGAGCTCATTTGGACTGCTTTTGAGTCTCATTGCTGCTAGCTTTGGACATTTTCTCTTCGCACATGGGTCCCAATATATGGTTTAGGCTGCAGTGCTTTCTCATACTCTCATGGTTTCCCTGTTGGGATATCATGCTGGTTATGTGGGGGGGGCTCAGTTCTATTTCCATTCTGTCTGGTCGCATATGCTCCCCAGACGTTGGTGGATCTGCCGGGGAGGTTAGGAAGATCACAAGAGGGCTTTGGGGTATTTTTTGGGGGGTGGGGGGGGTGTGTGTGTGTTTAAATTTTCATTTCCTTTTCTGTATTTATAGTTTCTGATGGGGCTGATTACACTGTTTGCCTATCTCACCGGGGTACAGCACATGAGGTTTGAGATTTGGTTTATGTAAACCATAATAACGGCTACCAGGATTTTCTCCTTGAATGTGAAGGGTCTTAATGTGTTTAGGAAACGCCAACTTTTCTTTGCGGAACTCGCATGCCATAAAGCAGCAATTGCTTTTTTACTAGAGACCACTTACGGAAACGGTATGAGCGTCTCCTTTTTCCTAAAGATTATCCACATCCGTTCTTTGCAGCTAGCACTATCAGGACTACATTTGCAGGGGTGGCTATTTTAATTTCTGATTCTCTTTCTCATGGGGTGCTTCTTCAGTTCTCAGACCCAGGTGGCAGATATCTTTTACTAAAAATTAGAGTGGGTAGTGACATCTTAACCTTGGTCAATTTATATTCCCCTAATTCAGATGAGATTCCCTTTATTAAAGGGCTGGATGCAGTGTTGCTATCTCATCTGGAAGGGCTCTTGATCATAGGGCAAGACTTTAATCTCACCAAAACCCCAGTGTTAGAAAATTCCCACCGGACCTTCAGATAGCCATGCGGGGCAAGGACTTTGCTCTGTTCTCTGCTTTCTCAATGGGGCGTAGTTGACATTTGGAGACAGAGACATCCTAGTTCTCGAGTTTATACTTTTTTTTCCTCCTCCCATGGGTTTTATTCCCGTATTGATTACTTTCTTAGAAATAAACTACTGCAAAACCGGGTGACAGGGGTTGATCTAGGGAACATTAGTTGGTCTGACCTCGCTCCTGTTTTCTTTATTGATTTGGATTGTGGTCAGTGCTTCTGGTGCTTTAATGAAACTTTATTGAAAAATGTCACCTTTCCTGATACTTTGGGTCAGCAGATACAGGAATACTTCCATATCTCAGTCTGGAGTGCTGTAAAGCAGTAGTGAAGGGTCTCTTTCTGTCTTATGCCACGCATTGCGAACGGAAAATGGAAATTAAGTGCTCTCAACTTTTAACAGAGGTGTCCCAGTTGTCACGAGAGCACATGCGGACGCAATCTGCTTCTGCGTATCGCAAATTATCTCTAGCCCGTTCGGAGCTGCAATCTTTAGATGATGCCAAACTTGCTTATAAGAGTGAATTAACTAAGCAGGAATATTTCGAAGGGGGAAATAAAGCTGGCCACTACTTAGCAAGGCATTTAAAATCCTTTTATTCTCAGAATTCCTTTGCCAAGGTCAAAATCACATATGGGGATATAGTTCCTACTCAGCAGAAATACGGCAGTGTTTTACACAGTTCCACAAAGTCCTCTACAGTATGGATACATCTATTTCTGACACTACTATAGATGACTATCTCACTTTCCTTGCCTTACTGTCGAACAACAGAGCTTACTTGACAGGCCAATTAGCACTCCTGACTTTAAAAGTGGGAAAATCACCAGGACTGGATGGGTTGTCAAGTGGCTATTATAAACAATTCTCACATATCCTGGTTGCCCCTCTGATTAACATGTTCAACTCTTTGCAAGATGGGGGCTCTCTAGTGGCTAACTCCAATGTGGCTGGCATCTCTGTTATTGCAAAACCTGGTAGAGATCCCACACTCTGTGGCTCCTACTGCCCAATTTCTTTCATTAATCTTGATCTCAAAATTCTGGCCAAAGTTCTAGCAGAGCGTTTGAAAAAGATATTACCTCAACCAGTGCACTATGATCAAGGGGGCTTCATCCCTCACTGCTCGATGGCAGATAATGTTCGTAAACTTGTTGATTTGCTTGGTGGGTCCATAAGGAGAATGTCCTGAAAGCATTGTTTATTGATGCGGAAAAGGCATTTGACATGGTGCACTGGTCCTTTCTATTTAAAACTTTACGGAAAATGCAGTTTGGTTCTTTTTATGTTGGGTTGAGAAATTATATGATTGTCCAGAAGCCCGAGTAAAGGTAAATGGTGGGTATGGGGACTGCTTTGTAATACTCCATGGCACAAGGCAGGGGTGTCCGTTATCTCCTTTGCTATTTGCTCTTATCTTAGAGCCCTTCACCACTAGAGTTAGACTTTCAGGTCAGATTAGGGGTGTTAGTGTGGGTGATCAACAGTTTAAAATCTCTTTATTTGCTGATGATATTCTATTCACTATCACCAAGCCTTTCTTTTCCCTAATGGGGGTCATGGATGAACTGTGCTGTTTTAGCACAGTTTCAGGGTTCAAAGTCAATTTGGAAAAATCTGAGCTTTTGAATTGGCTACTCTCACCAGACTCAGTCGACAGTTCCCCTTTTGATGGGCTAAATCTTCTTTGAAATACCTAGGCGTCCATTTTGGCCCCAATGTTGATGATCTATTCAATTTGAATTATCATCTGTTAACTCGAGCTGTATTTAGAGATTTGCAAAAATGGAACCGGGAATATTTTTCATGGCTTGGTCGCATAGCCATCATAATAATGAATATATTACCCAGATTTCTTTATTTATCACTCTACCTATTTTTTTGCCTGCTGCTCTTTTGCGCATATGGCAAAAGATAATTTTTTATTTCATTTGGGAACCTGGACAATCTTATATCAGCCCAAAAAAAGAGGGGGAATTGGGTATCCCTAATCTATTGTGGTATTTTGCGACATTGCAACTTAGAGCACTTCTTGACTTTCATAGGTCCCTTATGCTAAAACAATGGGCTCTATTGGAGCAGAACATGGTGGGGCTTATGCCTCTTTTGGTACCTCAGTGGCAGCCTTGTACCACCTGGCGCTCTTTACAATGCCTGCCTATAACTCTGAGAACAACATTGTGAGTCTGGTCACAATGGAAACACAGAGTGGTGGGTACCACCTCTTATTATTATCTTACTCAACTGTTTCACAATATGGCCTTTCCCATTTGTAAATCTTTTAAAGCATTTGATGATTGGAAGGTGCATGGGATAACTCACATTGGTCATTTATTGCTTGAGGTGTGGATATTGTTAATCATTATCATATGACAAATGTGAACTTTTTGGAATATGCTCAAATAAGGCACTTCCTCAATAGACAACTAAAAGCTTTGGCTGTCAGTCTGGGCAAATAGTTGTTTGAAACCTATTGTGAACGAGCAGATACAGGTTTGGTGTCTAAGGTGTATGATATCCTCTGTTACCGTATAGTTGATAAGTTCCCACACTTACTTAAGAACATAAGAAAATGCCATACTGGGTCAGACCAAGGGTCCATCAAGCCCAGCATCCTGTTTCCAACAGAGGCCAAAACCAGGCCATAAGAACCTGGCAAGTACCCAAAAACTAAGTCTATTCCATGTTACCATTGCTAATGGCAGTGGCTATTCTCTAAAGGGTAGATTTTAAAAAATTGCGCGATCATGTACTTTTGTTCGTGCACCAGGCGCAAACAAAAGTACGCCGGATTTTATAAGATACGCGCATAGCCGCGCATATCTTATAAAATCCGGGGTCAGCACGCGCAAGGGGGTGCACATTTGTGCAACCTGCGCACGCCGAGCCCAGCGCGTGCTGCCTGTTCCCTGCGAGGCCGCTCCAATTTCGGAGCAGCCTCGGAGGGAACTTTCCTTTGCCCTCCCCCCACCTCCCCCCACCTTCCCCTACCTAACCCCCCCCCCCCCGCCCTATCTAAATCCCCCCTTACCTTTGTTTCATGATTTACGCCTGCTAAAAGCAGACGTAAATCTGCGCGTGCCGGCCGGCTGCCCCGCTCCGTGTTCCGGTCCGGAGGCCGCGGCCACGCCCCCGGGCCGAAACCACGCCCGCGTCGCTGCTCCCAAAACGCCGCGTCACGCCCCTTTTAAAAAACCCCGGGGCTCTGTGCGTGCCGGCGGCCTATGCAAAATAGGTGCGCCGGCACGCGCAGGGCATTAAAATCCGCTCCTAAGTGAACTTAATAGCAGGTAATGGACTTCTTCTGTAAGAACTTATCCAATCCTTTTTTAAACACAGCTACACTAACTGCACTAACCACATCCTCTGGCAACAAATTCCAGAGTTTAATTGTGCGTTGAGTAAAAAAGAACTTTCTCCAATTAGTTTTAAATGTGCCCCATGCTAACTTCATGGAGTGCCCCCTAGACTTTCTATTATCCGAAAGAGTAAATAACCGATTCACATCTACCTGTTCTAGACCTCTCATGATTTTAAACACCTCTATCATATCCCCCCTCAGTCGTCTCTTCTCCAAGCTGAAAAGTCCTAACCTCTTTAGTCTTTCCTCATAGGGGAGCTGTTCCATTCCCCTTATCATTTTGGTAGCCCTTCTCTGTACCTTCTCCATCACAATTATATCTTTTTTGAGATGCGGCGACCAGAATTGTACACAATATTCAAGGTGCGGTCTTGGGAGCTGGATCTGGGAGAGGGTTTGAGGGCGGAGGATTGGGATTCCATCTATTTTACCGCTAGTAAATGTTCCATTTTGGCAAACCTCCAAGCAAATTGTTATAAGATGTTGTTTTGTTGGCGCCTAACGCCATTTAAAATTCATCATATGTATTCCTCAGTGAGCAATCTATGTTGGAGGAACTGGGGGAATATAGGTACATACATACATGCTTGGTGGCAATGCACACTGATCTAGGCTTGCTGGCGCCAGATTACTGATTGGATATCCACAATATTGAAGGCAGAAAACATATTTGATGCATGCTGCTACACCTTGTTGGGACCCCCAGTAGTAGGTATCCCAAAATGTCATCAGCGTCTTTGTTAACAAATGTTTATAGCCAGGCGGTGTGAGATTGGCTTACTATGGAAGCGTACGGAGATTCCTTCTTTTCAAAGCACAGTGAGTCACACTTATTATCATTTAGCCCATCTTACGGCTTTACGCCATAATTGTTTAAAGTCCTTCCAGACCATTTGGGATCCCTTTGTTCAATGGAGATGATCCCAGGGATTGGATATTACTTGAGTTTTTCTTTCACTGATGTATCTGTAGTGCCATTCTGGCAACATTATTTGGTTTTCTCAGGTTACTCTTATTTTCATCATACTTGATGTGTTATTCTGCCTGAGCAGTACTGCCCCTATTAGTATATTGAATTATATATATAATTTGTTGTTGTGCTTATGTTCCTGTTTTTGTTTTGCTGGGTCATGTTCTCATATTTAATTTTCTTTGGGGGTGGGTGGGTCTGGGATTTCTATTTCTATTGGGGAAAACATTTATGGATGATTGTTCGTTACAGCCTTTGGCTATTGTCTTATTTCTGTGTTGGTCTCCAATGTGAAAAACTTTCAATTTAAAGAAAAAAAAAAAATCCAAAAGATTGTCTGCTATGGTATAATCCAGATTTTCCTGAGCAATTTAATACACAAATCTTTAACGAGTGGAGAAAGTTAGTGTGTGATAGGGTCAGTCCAATGAATACAAAAGGAGAAATCCTTTCCGTTCATCAGCTGCAAAGTTTTGAAAATACTGCTAGGCTTCCAGTGTTCCAACACCTACAGCTTAAAGGCCTTCTACACAGTGTCCATTAAAAATTCCTTTAGTAGGGAACTCTCAGCATTTAAGCAATTGGCTCGAGGTCCCTGTGAGAGTAAAGGCCTTATTTCCAAGTTCTAGAACCTCCTGCTATCGCAAGAAAATGATGATACAAACAAGCAAGTAAAGAGGAAATGGAAAAGTATTTAGGGGAGGGGCTAGAAGATTCAAGCAGAGGGAGATTTTTTTTTTTTGCCAGCTTAAAAAGGGGAAATCCATATCTGTTACCACTCAGGGAAATGGATATAAAATCCTGTATCAATGGTATTACCCTCCCAGATAAATTCAAGAAGATGAGTCTAATGGGCCATAAGTGTTGACGAGAATATGGGGTACAGGTACTTTTTTTCCATATTTGATGGACATGCCCCAACATAAAAGTATATTGGTCAGAGACTCTTTCTTGGATTTATCACATCACAGGTATTACATTGCCTTTTGATCCTTTAGTTATATTATTGGGTGAGTCACAGGAGACTTTTCCTCCAGTTAAGAAGGGGTATATTGGTCTGTCAATGGAGATCGGCTTCTCCCTCTTTAATTGGATGGTTGTGACTACTTTGGCAGGTAAGGAATTCTATTGTACAACCTATCTATCCGCTGTGGGATTTTTATCCTAATGTGCCTAAGGGATTAATGCAATGTCATCCCAAGACATCTTATGAATTATCTGCCAATCCAAAGAAACTTCTCTCTCACTCTCAGTGGGCAAGAACTGGTGGCAATAAATCCCTTTCAAAAACAACAGGAATGCAAACTCCTCAAAACTCACCTGCCCAATCTCTCTTCTCTCTCAGGTCACTGCTGTACCTCCTTGCCTGGGTGAAAGGAATCACAGCAACCTTATCCTGACTTTCCACAGGCAGGGGTGAAAATCCTCCTGGGCATGACCAGGATCCAGAAGTAAATCTCTTCCTCCACTCTCACGAAACCCTCCCTTCCCCTGGATCAGGCAGTGGGACTTAAAACTGGGGACCACTGCAACTCCTTCCTGCTTCTTAAAACTCCAACTCAAATGGCCACCCGCCCACTGCTGCTTTTAAGGAGCCAACTGACCAATCTAGGCAAGCCTAAGGGATGATCAGTAAACTACTATCTCCTACCTAGTCCTAGCCTAGGGCTTAAGTTGGCAATTTAGCTGGTGAGGGCCCTAGAAGGTGCCTTACATATGGAAACTTCTTCCTGCTAGTACTGGATACTGGGATGTTTGGACATGTTTCTGCTTTTCCTTTGCCATGTTTAGTTTGCTGGGTTAATGAGATTCTGCCTTTCCAGAGCTGCCAAGGGAACCTAAGTTCCTGCCCAGTCCCAACTCTTTACCTTGCACCCCAGGGCACTGTGGAAGCCGTAGAACCCTGCTACTATTTCAAGCCATTCTAGTACAGCCCGGGAGAGGGGCATCAGCCTACTCTCCCAACAAAGATTCAATAAAACATCTGTGCCCTGCATCCCGCAGGGACACACAAAGTGGCCTGAACAGGGGTCACGTTGTCGTGACATAGCTGGCCGGAAGTGTTCCCAGGCCCTGAGCGTAGGATAGGAGGGGAGGGGGGACCACTGCCAGGTATGCTCCCAGAGGACTCCTACCGGGAAGAGGGAAGGGAGGCCGTGACCCTGGCAGGGAGGCTTCGGGGTTGCTCCCGGTTGCCCAAGCGGGACCCCGAGGCTCGTGGCTAACTAGGGGCAGGAACGCCTCACTGCTCATGTAAACGTGCTCCGCTGCCCGAAAACAAAGTCCTAAATGTGCAAGGTTAGCGAAGGCTGGGGTCCATCGCGAACGGTGCAGAGCACATCCGCTATCGCCCATCTCCAGACGACGTTGTCCATCGTGTCCGTGGCTTCAGCATGATCATACTCGGCCCTCAACCGGGCCCGCACCACACCTCGGAAAAAGGTTACGCAGTCTTCCGGGGTGTCCCCATCCAACGCCACAGTCCTGGTCTTATAGATGACGTGTTTTGCGGTGGCTAATATGGAGTTGGCAAGGTGGTCCCTGGCCCTCAGCCTCTTGTTCCGTGATGCGGTGCAGCCGTAAAGAAACAGATGAGCGCTGAATTGTAGCCAGAAGCGCAGGAGGAGGGTCTTCAGTTCCGCGAGGAAGGGTGTTAGCCGAGGACAGCGCAGGAATACACCCTCCTCCTGCACCCCTGATATGCGCCAGCAGGCTGCGTGGAACCCTGCTGCCCCCATTTGATACCAACACTACAGGTACCAGAATGCAAGCAGGCTGGTGGGGCCAAACAATAGAGGTGACCTAAATTCTCTCTCCAGACAAGAGATTACTTGACAGCTCGCTTCACCCTGGTGTCATGGTTTCTTGTCTGGTTAGGTCTGGCCCTGGTATGTTTGGCTATTAGCATATTAGTGGGGTGAGGCTGCTCTTGGACAAGAGGATGCAATAGTCCCTCCACCTCCCAAACACTTCAGGGACTGGCAGTCGGAGCCATGTCTGGGCTGTGCATATCATTGCTTTTAATGTTATCAGCCTTGTCCTATAATTAGAAAACAAGGAAATGAGGAAAAAGGTGCAAATGCATCCATTTGTAGGCTTTTCTGTGCTTTTCTTAACCCTGGCCCCCTGGAGTTTGTTTTCTTCTTTTGTTCTATTTAAATTGCTTCCTTTGTTTTATTTTCAGAAAGGTTCATATTATGTGTGTTTGATCTAGGCTTATCAGAAAGCTCCTTGTCACAGGGATAGGCTGAGCCAGTCCTAGTTTTATGCCCAATTGCCTCTATGGCCCTGCTGTTTTGTTTTTTTCTTAGAGAAATGAGAACTCTAATTTCCAAAAGCAATGGGGAGAAAGAAATAAGAAATTGCCATGCTGGGTCAGACCAAGGGTCCATCAAGCCCAGCATCCTGTTTCCAACAGTGGCCAATCCAGGACACGAGAAGATCCTTTAACCAGGACTGGCTCAGCTCGTTTCTTGCCTGACATGGAGCTTTATGATAACCCGAGCTGGCTCCAGTTTGCCCTCCCTGAAACTGAAAACCATTAGAGGGACTGAGATTCCTGAAGGTCAATCAAAGATTGCTCTGTAATATAAATCACACTACTTTTATCACATATTATTCTGAAAATTTCCACTAGCCCCTCGTGGCCTTACTTACAGTGGAAAAGTATTGCTTAGAAAGTATTGCCTAGCGAGAGGCTGCAGTGGCGATTTAACCTTAAACAGTTTCACCTGAGGACAAGATGTGCAGCAGGGCCAATGTCCACATGCACTTATTAATTATAAACAAATTATAGTTATCGATTTTGTAAAAACTATTACTCACTAAAAATACAAAAGTAACTCCGAGTGAGCTACAACATAATATAACAGTGACATACCAATTGTTATCATTACACTGAATGTATCTCAACGTCAGACAAACCATGAGTATCCCAGTGACTTGCCACTAGATGGCGAAGTTGCACTATTTGAAGAACAAAAGGAAAAACAAACAAAATTTTACGCTCTAACACTATCCACCATCACATAAACCTCTGAAAAATATTGAATACATACACAGGATATATCCCCCCCCCCCCCCCGCCCTCCAAGAAAAATCTTTCACTACAGTACAGAATCCCTGGGGAAACCTTTCAGCCCCCTGACGATACAGTTCTCAAATCAAACCACCAGAGGGTACAAAATATCAAGCTTATGCCACGACCGGGCGACCAACTGTGCACCCAATGAATGAATGTGATTTAATTACAACACAAACACACATACATAGGCATGTGTATAAAATGCTCACATTAAAAAGTAAATTGTCATAACGCAAACTCCTTTCCATAGCTTAGTATAATCTGCAAACTGCAGTGCTCAGTTGGCTTTAATTGTATTTTTATATTGTCTAATCCAGCCAGGGATGCATTAGACGGGGGAATGCAAATCAGCCAGGTTCTGACACGGCCTTTAAAATAGAAAATTAAACCCCCGCATTCCAAAGCCCGTCGCTCGGGATCAGCTGGAGGGGCCGCCTTCGCTGCTCGTAGAACGGTGCCCTGGAAAATGGGCGGGGCCAAGCAGCGGGCGACGTCACGGGGCTGGAACAGCGTTTTAGAGCCTGATCGCTGGCTGGCTCGCATTCTGTTCCTGGGAGCTGCAGCTAGGCGGAGGGATCTTTTGGTACTGCTGGGGGCTATGAATGGGACCCTTTCTGGTTTTTATTCCCTTGCACAGGGTAGCAGTGCTGTAAGAGGTAAGAGCAGGTTTTATTCCATCTGATCAGCCAGTTCTCACTTTCCGCCTCCCTTAAAGGGGAGAGGAACTCGATTTTGAGAGGTTTGCAAAAAGTGTATTTTTTTTAATGTTTGCTCTGATAGCAGCACAGATCCAGGAGTCTTTGCTGGTCTGGTAGTGGGGGGATAATTATTCAGCTCTCTATGCCTCCAGTGAGCTATAATCTTAGGTTTAACAGAGAATTCCTGCAGGCTTAGGAGGCTGGAGCAGCTCCGACTTCTGGGGCTGCCTTAGCAGTGAACTTGCTCTAACTTGATTCTATGTTTTCATATTGACTTTGTAGTTTACTAACTTTAAAAACAAAATTCAAACAGGTAATTAAAATACTGCTTCTCTAACTTTAAATAATTGTTAGGCTATCAACCCGAATTTTACAATTGTCCGTAAAGCTAATTAACCCTGATAAATTTATGCGTTTTTGTTGTTTTAATATGTGAAAGGATTAGTTTATATTGATCTGTGTTAACCAAACATCCGCACACTGGTAATTTGATTTTATAGGCTCAAGGGTTGGGAGCAAATGGTTTTGCGAGAGGGGGGTGGTCACTAGCCAGAATTTTCATGTGTCTATTTTGTTTCATTGCTCCTTTTTTTTGGGGGGGGGGGGGGTGCTTTTTTTTTTTTTTTTTTTTGCTAAACCTTTATACACTTTTTTCCCGTGAGAAGTATGTCAATCTACTGAGGGATTGGGCTGCTTCTTTTGTAATATGCACAGCCTGCTGGTAACTGGGAAGTGTTGATTTAAGTGTGTGGGGTGGTGGGTTGGTTTTTTTTTTTTGGGGGGGTTGTATGGCTGAGCACCCAAATCCGATGCAAAAGAGACCTGAGTAAATCCTGCAGATTTATTTGGAGAAGGGGGAGGGCGAGCGCGCGAGAGAGAACAAAGCCATACACACAAAAAAATATAATGGGATTCCTTTTTAGACATTCTGGCCCACACCCAGCCCTTATGAACTAGTGAGTTCACATCTGTAACCAAGAACACTTCTAAACATCTGCAGTAACCTCCTTACTTGGGCTGACCCTGGCGTGCTGGCTTTTGGTGCCACTGATGGCTTGCAGATACGCATGAGCCGAGCTCAATAGGCAGGGGAGGTTCCGTCCCCGAAGAGCTTGTGTGGGAGAAATGCAGGCAGAGCTGCCAGTGAAGAGGGTGGAACCCTTGTGGAGAAGGGTAGATCACAACAGGCAGTGGCCTTACGGAGCCGCTACTTGCACAAAAGAGACCGCATATTTTGGAGACATGGTACCATTTGAAACTGGAGTAGTGCCAGCAGTGGAGGTTACAACCCTGCTCGATTCCTACCAGCTACCTCATAGTCATTTATAACTAAATTACTTTACATCTAAAAAATAGTAGCCAGAGTGGGCGGAGTGCAAGGAGAAGAATGTCCAGAATTCATGAGAATAGTCCCTATATCAATGAGCTTATAATGCAGTATTCCAGTTTTGCATGCGTTTGGCACTGATTAAAATGTTTTGTTGGGATGGTTTGACCCTAGCTCTGGTGTTTATATTTTAATAGATCGAGTGCTGGTGTTAAGTCACATTCCTCCTGCTACCCCCCCCCCCCCCCCCCCCCCAATCTTGTATCTTGTGAGACATCACACAGGTTTCTGTTTCCCCTCCAGCTGTCACGGTCCTTTGTCTCTCTCCACACCAGATGTTCCTTAAGTGTGACTTCTTATATTTATTTCCCTTGCCAGATGAGCTGCATGTGGTGTCCCAGGATCCCTTCTGGTTGCTGAGATGTCGTCTTCTTTTTTGAAGTCCGTGTGAACATCCTGTGTCACTGAGGATCCTTCCTGCCCACTCACCTGGGAAATCCTGTCAGCAGCCATTTCCTGAAGGCAAAGCAAGTGAACCAAGTGTGGGAAAAGAATTTTGGAGCAACTCCGGTGCCATGGGGAACCACCTCGCTGAGATGGCTGTCAATCCCACGTTTCTTCCTCACTTCCCTACTCTCCATGTCGTGGTCATTGGGCTGGACTCCGCTGGGAAGACTTCCTTGCTCTACAGACTGAAATTCAAGGAGTTTGTGAACAGTGTCCCAACCAAGGGCTTCAATATGGAGAAGATCAAGGTGCCGGTCGGGAACTCGCGGGTCATTACCTTTCAGGTCTGGGATGTGGGGGGCCAGGAGAAGCTGCGGCCCCTGTGGAAGTCGTACACGCGGCGGACGGACGGGATGGTGTTTGTGGTGGACTCGGCGGAGGCCGAGCGCATGGAGGAGGCCAGGGTCGAGCTGCACAAGATCACGCGGACTTCGGAAAACCAAGGCGTGCCCGTCCTGGTCCTGGCCAACAAGCAGGACCTGCCCGTGGCCCTGTCCGTGGCAGAGGTGGAGAAGCTGCTGGCCCTCCACGAGCTGGGCTCCGCCACCCTGCACGCCATCCAAGGCTGCAGCGCGGCGGATGGGCTGGGCCTCCACCAGGGCCTGGAGAAGCTGTACGAGATGGTCATTAAGAGGAAGAAGATGGTCCGAAGCAGCAAGAAAAAGCGATGAAGAGCTTCCTGGCGAAATGCAACGTGGAAAAAGGAACAAGGGGAAAAAAAATGAAGCTCATCGGAACATAGCAAAGATCCCAGCAAAACCAAGGACTATAATGAAGATTAGTTTTGGGGGGGATATTTTGTTTTAGATGCTGGTACAGACTTCAAGCTCTGGGCTTTGTTTCATTCTACAGTAAGCTGCCCATAAAGCTATTGACACTTCTGTGGAACTCTACACCTGGTTTGATGAACTGAGACTTTTTTTTTTTTTTTGGCTCTGTATATTTAAAAAAAAGAGAAAAAATTGCTGACTCGCTAGAGGCTGATGCTTCATTGGTCTCATGTTGATAAGAGTTCTTCTACACTACAGCCTCTTAACTGTGCTAGGTCTCTGGGCAGAAGGAGACAGACACACAAGCAGGGGCAGACGAGAAGGTCTATGGAAGATAAGAACGCTAAGGTTGACAGTCAACAAGGGTAGGGTTGGGGTGGGTTTTTTTTTTTGTTTTGTTTTTTTAACTAGTGTCATTAAAATATACTCCAGATGATACTAGATGCGTAATTGCAATAGACACTGTTATAGTGGTGCTGTTCCAGGTTTCTGGATGTCCAAATGCACGCTGTCCTACAGGCACAAGTTCCTGGGGTTTTTGTCCCCTATCCTCCTTTTTTCAATGTTTTTTTTTTTTTTTCTATTTACAAGCCACGTGTGTTCAGGATTTTTTTTTCCCCCTAGAACTGCACCTAACTTATTGATAGTAAATAAAATAAGCTTGGCTTGAATCTGGTCTGATCTCTGTTCAGAGGCTGTCAGTGTTCTGCGGGGGGGGGGGGGGGGGGGGGGGGGGGGGGGGTTTAACTTCAAAATGTTGAATAAAAGTTTTTTTTTTAAATTGCTGTTCTTGCTTCCTGAGTTTTTCATACATCCAAAACCCTGTATTTTTCTCTCTAAAACAGTACTTTTGAGTTTCTGGTACCCACAAAGCACCTTGACCCTTTTGGTGTGAGGGTATCAATCACCCGAGAGGAAATGGATCTAGGTCAGTTCATTTAACCAGACTGTGAGTACTGCAGGATCTTGAATGAATAGATCTGATAAGGAAATGGAGCTGTGGTCAGAATGGCTGACTGATGGAACCCCACTGCTGTTAAAATTTAACATTTTTAAAATGTTCTCAATGCCAACAGCAAACCAGGCAGAGCACTATTTGTACAGCACTATGGCTTTTTTTTTTTTTTTTTTTTTGCTGGGGTCTTGATCGCAGGATTTGACTATATTGTGCTTCAGCCAGCTACCCCTCAGGGCTCATTTGAAAAAAGGGGGTGTGTAGAACACTCCCCCCCCCCCCCCCCCCCCCCGAAAAGCAGTTGCTGTTAAAGTGATACAGGGTTGGAGGTTTATTCTCTATAACCATAATTCCAGCTTCACAAAGGATTATGTGATCGAGTGAAGAGACATTCTAATTCGGTGCTCTAGAAATCTCCCCCCCGGGTTCTGCACGCTTGCTTTTATTAAAGCATTGGCACGCCTGCTGAGGCTTAAACCTCTCAAAATGGTTTGTACTTGTACAATTTTTGAGACGATTTGCAGAAGAACTAGGAGCTGGAGCCTGAGCTGGTGTTGCTTCACCTTCTGGTATTATTGGCATCTCGTCAGGTTGCGCAGGATTTTCTTGGTGGCTCCTATCTAACCCGGAAAGTAATTTGACTCCAGCAAGTAAGGGGGAAGGCCTTAGGTGGAAAAGCACAGATCTGTTCCTCCTTTTGGCCTAAACTAAAATCTCCTGTCTGCTGGAATGGAACGGATGTGTGTACGATTGACGTCAGACTTGTACATTTTCACATGGCTGATCTTCCATGTCTGTTTTACTAGGGAGGGTACCTGCTGCTAGCTAATGCCAGGTGGTTGAGCATAGACTGTGCCAGGCCTGACTTCACCCCCTGTTGCATCTCTCTGGTCTTGTAGGTCTGTTCTTACTTTAGTGAAATGCCTATTAGGCATAGAGTCAGACAGAACTAGGGCTGCTTTAGCCTGTCTTTGCTGTCTTTGACCTGGAGGCAGCTGGTGGGAGTTGCTGCTGTACTAACCAGTGACACCACTTTCATTGGGTTCTTAGTAGATTTACTTTTTGTGAAAGTGTCTTGACGTCCCCCACTCTACCCAAAAAAAAAAAAATTGTGCTGACTAAGATTAGTGCCAATCTCAAAGGCGTGAGTGATTTCAGTCCTGGTTTTGCCACATTGCATTTATGGAGTTGTAGTTCCAGGTTATCTAAGGACAGGAACTGGCTCCCTTGACCAAACGGGTGAAGTGATCTCTGAAACGCAAGGGCCCTGGCCCCTCGTCGAGGGCTGCCTTTCCCTGCTAAATTTGAACCCGCCTGCTTTAAGACTAACATAAACTAGGGCTTTAAGGGACTAAGGCATACAAGACACCAACTAGCCAAGGGCATCTCTGACACCGGACTGTGGTTTTGGTTGAGTGGCTATTTACTTATATCCTGCTTCTATCGCAGCAAGGCCTTGGAGAGAGGCTTCCAGTCCTACACACTGCATGCCCCCCAATCCCACCACACACACAGAAGGCATGAGCTACAGGGGGACCATGCCAGATACTTCCACACGCAGGCTGCTGGGCTTTTCTCTTGCATAGGTGTGGGCTGAGCCTGCTCCGGCATGGCTATTGCGCTGCATGAAGTCGAATCCCCACGCTGCTGGAACTCTCCTTCCCAGGAGATTTAAGGCCCTCCTCTCTTCCTAGTGCATAAGAGTACAATTCTTGCTTCCCCCCCCCCAGTTTTGGAGGGCAACAGACTGTTACAATATGGATGGCAAGAAGACTAAAGGGGGGGGGGGGGGTAGGGTCTCCATGCTTGCCTTGTTAACAGACTTCTGATGGCGATGGGTGAGATTCCTTGCAAAACAGACTTGGGGCCTCCAGGCACGGAGGAGGACTGCCTCCCCTTCCAAGCTCACCAGTGCCACTCTAATCAGTGCCTTTTTGTGTACAGATATTAGACTACTTTCTTCCATAACCATGTGTGGAGCATCTTTGTATCTCGCTTTCAAATCAGCAGATGCTAATTTGGCGGCATTCACGTCTCCTAGCAATGTCTTCATTTATATTCCTTGGAAGGGGGGGGATTCTACTCCCATTACCACTGTGGATTAATTGCACACAATTATATGGCAACCATGCTATGGTAGTTGTAGTTTCATAATTGCAGCGTAAAGCTATTAAATCGGCACTTATTCCTGGCAGCTGGGAGTGTGAAGCCTGAATCTGAGCTTCTTTGGATGGGGGGAGTGCCATGGCTGGTTAGGCTGAAAGCTGCTCTTTCTCCAAGCTAATGCCAAGTCCAATAAATTATTTTTTTAAAAATCATCTTTGTAAAATGACAAGTAGCAGGTGCCTAAACAATGGTGCGGTGGCCATACTGCTCTTCATCCCGTTCCACCTTGCTGAACCCTATGGCTGGAACAGCCTTCCTGAGTTGGTGGATCATGCTCCTTCTCTGGCCATTTTTAAGTGCCTGCCTTTTGTAATTTCAACCAGCTTTACATAATAAATTTATTTCCTGAACCCTCTTCCATACTTTTAGGTGTAGCTGTACAGTACTGTGTACATGGATGTGTGCTATAGCAATAAATAGCCACAGCTGAGGTGCTGGCTGAGTTTCTGAGGCCTGCAAGGGATTGACAAGCAGCTGGGCCACAGCTTGGCCCTGAGTTTTCAGACCGGCTTCTACCACTGACTCCTTGAGCTGAGTCACCTTGCCTTCCACTGCTGCCTGGGCCCCAATTCACAACACCGTGCTGGTCTTGGTTTGGGTTTTCCCATCAACAACTTTAAAACACCACCAATGCCAAATCAAGGCTTCTATCTAAGCTCTGGCAGCTCCTCTAGCTGAGCTAGGAGGGCATCTTTCTCACCTTTTGACTGATTGATTACAGTCACAATGATGTGCTAGCCCTTACCCTTAAAATCTTTATTACAGAAGCTGTGTATTTGAAGCCTGCTGAAGTAAATAGCAGCCTTTCCATGCCTGGTGGGACCTGAAACATCTTGTCTCTGGAAATGTGCCTGTAGGGAGGGCATAAAACCCATCATGGCTTCCCTCAGCTAGCCCTGGGTAAAGTACCTGGTCAGCATAAACTGAGAGAAAAACCACAGGGAACAGCAAACTGCAGCAGCCAGCACTGCGGAAGGCAGGCTGGGCCCGCCCGCAGGCTCGTCTCCCACAGAGGAATTCTTTCTAGTTGTGTCATAGCAATGTGGGCCCTAGGGGCTTCCCTCCCAGGGGGGAGGAGGGAGGGATACCTAACTGTTAATCATGGGAATGCCTTTGGCTGCTTATGAAACAGGTTTTGTCAAATACACTGTACATATGGATTTCAAATAGCTGGCTCTCTAGCAGATGTGCTGTGAGAATGTAGGGCATGAATGGGAGGGGAGCGACAGAATGCAATGTAGCAGCCAGTGCTCAAGAGGGGCAGCGAGATGGGTTTCTCTGCGTATCTGGTTCAGGGCTTGGGCCGCTGTCACCACAGAGGCTTCTACCAGAATTATGCAAGGAAGGTCCCGGGGAGGGAAGGCACATTTAGGTCAGAGGTCTGGGCGCTGCTTCTCCTGAAAGGGACATGATTAACTTAGACGCAGGATTATACACCACTTCCCGGGTCACCTGGCGAAGGCCACATGGAAAGTGTTGGAGCGATTCCCGGTTCTGAGAGCCCTCCAGGAAGGAACTCTGTCCTGCCTTCCTCCACTCCTGTGCGTACCTGTCTTAAACCCACAGGCTGGCATTAAGGGGGGGGGGGGGAGGTTCTCGTTGGGGTCGTCGTATGAAACTGGACAGAAAGAAAAAGCTTAGAAAGGATGTCAGAGGGCAGGGGACACCTAGAGCAAGTGGAGGCAACCGGAGCAAAATCATTGCCAGAATTCAAGCATGCGGGGGAGAGCAGAGATGGAGTAGGGTCTGTGGGTGGAGCAAGTGGCTCTGATCCGTCCATATCGTATTTAGGTTTCCATGTAGAATGCCTGGGACCTTTCTCCATCCTTCCACCCCCCCCTTTGTTCAACAGCCACAGTATGAATGGAGGGACCATGGCAGGTAGATTAAACCTTCTGTCCTCTCCCTGCAAAAGAGCAGCAGGGGACACTTCAGAACCAAAAAAAAAAAAATGCTGCAGGGTCCTGATCTTTCTTCTGCTACTGTGGGCGAATCGATCGCCAAACTGGAAAATCAAAAACGGTGCAGGCCTTTTCCTATCCAACTGTGAAAAATAAAGGGCGAGCGAACTGATGTCCCCAGCTAGACATGAATCCTTTGCGCAGAAAATGAGCCTGCTCCCTGCTCTGCCCGGCGATTTAACAATGACGGTGACAGAGGCTGAGAACAGGCGTAAAGAAATGCACCAGTCCAGCAGCGGTGGTGGAAACCAAAACCAGGGATGGAACTCAAACCCGCTTCTGACAGAGGCGGAGGGCGGCGGTGAGAGCAAGGGAGTGAGGTGACTGGAGCTGGAGTAAGGCGCGCAGTAAGCGGGGGGCCAACTGGACAGGCCATGCGAGTCCGGGGGGAGCTGACCCGCTGCCATGTGACTGTGCTTATAATCCCCAGTGCTTCTCCCAATGTGCAGCCAGCTCAGGGCTGGAGGAAAAGTGAAAGATTTCTAGTACGTTTGGGCAAGGAATGGAGAAAGTGAAAGGCTGGTTTAGGGAGGCGACCTGGGGGGGGGGGGGGGGGGGGGGGGGGCGAGGATTTGAACTTGCATCCCAGGAGTTTTTCGGATCCAGGTACTTTCTTGAAAATTCACTCGCTTCTTCTTTGTTCTGCCTTTAGATTTTGCAATTGTACTTTGTACTCAAACGATTGCTCAGCTGCAGTGCAATGAGTGTCACAATAATGTGAGATTCTGATCGCTGCCGAGGAAGCTTCACCCTGGTGTAATGGGAAGGAGTGGTTAGAGGCTCGAAGCAGACAAACCAGGGTTCAAATCTCATTCTCTCTCTCCCCCCCCCGGCACTCATTTTGACCTTGGGGAGGGGTCACATTATCTCCGGAAGCCAGTCAGTGGTAAGCTGTTGGAAGAAGGGGTTCGTAAGTCAATTGAAATAATGCGATTAGCGGCCTCAAGCATCATTTGGAAAGCTGGGCCAAAAATGAAATTCCGTGTTACAGCTGGTGCCTGCCTCAAGTGATGGCCAGTGCCAACTAATGATGTTGCCTGGTAAGTCCGTAGTACAACTGAACATAGACAATGTTTTTTGGTTTTGTTTTATTTTAAAGTGAGCAGATACGAGCTCAAAATGCGAGACCAGCTTAGACAGATGACCCGAAGGTCTTCTCTGAAAGAAAGGATTTGTTCTGGCTCTGGAGAACACCTTAGAAGTCCTTTGGACGCCTTCTTCCGGAAGGAAAGGAGCATGAGATTGCCCAGAGCTGCATTGTGCAATCCCAGGCTCCTTCACACCAAGGCCTCAGCTCCCAGGCCCTTTGTCTCCCTGCTGGTCACATCAAGGCTGTCAAGGCAAGGTGGTGGTGATGGTGTGTGTGTGTGTGAGGGGGGGGGGGGGGGGGGAGGAGAGTATCGAGGTGACCACCCAGGCCCTGCAGTCTGTGTGTGTGTGTGTGTGTGTGGGGAGGCTACTGTAGCCCTGCCCCTATGTCTGCTATGTTTATTTATTTATTTATAACTTTTATATACCGACATTCAAATGAATATCACATCGGTTCACATATGTCACTTCTTTGGGATCGCTGGGTTAGCAGCTCAGGCTAGGAGGTACAGGGCCCCTGCCTCCCTCACCCCTGCTCCTTTAAGAGATCAGGGGGGTCAGCCTTCCCTGATTCAATCTCTGGGGGGGGGGGGGGGGGGGGGGGAGGGGTGTGGTGGTGGAGGTGGAGAGTAAAGCTCATAATGCTCTGGCTGACTCACCCCAGGCCCCACCGAACACTGGTGCCAGGGGCTGTCTCATCTCCTCTTGCTCTCCATCCCCTCCAGCACTCGTTCAGGATCGCTGGAGACAACAGCAGGCTGCGCACGCCTCCTCCTTTCCGGCTTTAAACAGGATGTGCGGCTCCATGATTAAGAGCTCTAAACTGGGTCTCTCCAGGTGCGCAGGTATCGGGAATGCCCGCTGGAAGCATAAGCTCGAAAACCGATTACCAGGAGCTTAATGTGCGAGCTGCTTTGTGCCAGCCACCTGACTCCTGGCCAGTGAGGCCAAGCCGGTTCTGCCCTGTTACAGTTATAGATTTATGTTCCTATTTTTCCTAGAATACAAGTGGTACAGTTGGCCCATTCATACGCAAACAAGCTGGAGGTGAAACTCTTTTCTTGGACTAACTTCATGCTTTCCAGAGCTCTGCACCCTTCAGCGGGTCAGTGCAGAATGAGCTAAAAAACCAAACAAAACAGAATTGTCTGAATATACAAATAAATTGTAGGCTGGATTAATCCTGGGCTGCTGACGCAAACCAGAGACAGTGTTATAGCAATTGCCAGCCCAAACCTCTGGCATTCGATGCCTGAGAACCTAAGAATAACAAGTGCCAAAAAGAAATTTAAGAGTGAACTGAAAACATGGTTGTACAACAATGCCTACAACATAACATAAACCTTCAGCATGCTACAACTATTATAAACAAAAATGACATGACCTATGCTCTGCCTTTGAAACCCCATCCGTTCCTAAACATGCATATATATATATATTTATATATTCTTACTGACCTAACAAAAAAACAGGGGATGGTTGTATGTTGATGATTACATCAAGAGCGGGTAACCTGGTTGGTACCTTTATATAATGATATGAAACTACTACTTCCTTCATTTCAAAATTTTCAAGACATATACTTGTGTGGAAAAAGTTTTGTTTTTTTTTTTGAAAATATATTAGAATTATTCAGTGTCGGCAAATTTGAGTGTTTCGCAACAGGACACGCCCCCCCCCCCCCCGCATGGACTGGCGCGACCATGGTTACAACCCTAACCCCAGTGGTACAGCTGTATCCTGCTTCCAGGAAAGCCCTGGTAACCTGCATGGAGTAGCCATGGTTATCGCCTTAACAACCATTAATATGGGAGGGTGGGAATGGGGTTGAGTAGTTGGGTACAAGACATGAGGCAGAGAGCTGACGTTGGTTTAAGTCTGGGAAAACGAGAGAGGAAGACAACAACACAGAGTGGACAGGCCAACTGCTCTTTACCTGCCGACGTTTACTATGCTGCTGGAGCACGCCCACTGTAATATAAAACTAATTATAGGCAAATGTAGTAGAGTTCCATTAGCATAAGTACAACAATCAAATCACCTTGGCCGCACAAACATGGCGGTGTATTAATCAAAGCTCCACCCTAATTATGGTGTTATCCTAGGGTTACCGCATGACTCCAGGTCATCTGGACCAGCACCTGACTGATTCCTGGTTTTACCCCATGCACATATGGACGTGTAGTAATTTAGTTAACTCTAAGGAAAGCTGGAACTACAAGTCCAGAGATGACAGCATTTTAATATTGAAAAAACAAATGATCTTGGATTACTTTGGTGTACATTTAAAATCAACTCGAAAATAATTTAAAATGCATTTGTGTAGAATGGTTACAAAGGACTCTTTGTATCCTTTAGAAGACACCACTTTTAACATCAGGAAAAATTCAGTCTGGAAGGGCACAATTCCAATATATTCCTATTCTCTTTCAGGAAATAGCCAGATAATCTTACTTCCATTTTAACCTTTTGGCTTGTGGACTCCAGATTTTCCCATTGTCCAAATGCAATAGCATGGTTGAGTTCTTCCAGCTGTGTTGGTCCTGGGGAAGTCCAGACCCTTTGCGGGTTGTGATATCTCGTATTGGACCAACGTAAGAATTCTCCAAAGAAGTTGTACGTGAGTTTCAGAGACCCCCACAGGTCACGATACATCTGAAAAGGGACGGAAGCCCTTATGTTATCAATTCTTCATACCATCCGTCGAGGTTTCGATTCTGGTTCTGCTCGACATCTCCGCTGCTTTTGATATTTTAAATCACAAGACATTGCTAGCACGATTATCTGCAATAGGTATCTGGGAGACAGTGCTGAACGGGTTCCACTCGGTTCTGTCTGAACCATCTCCACAAGTGGGATGCTCCTCCCTGTCTCATCCTGGTATTCGTTGACCTTGCTTTAAAGGTGAGGGGTACGCCAAGGTTCGGTTCTCTAAGCCCCTTTATTTAATATTTATAGTACTCCAATTTGTAGATTACTGTCATTCAGGTTTTATTTTTCCCCCCGATTACATCTGCTATCCAGAACACCTTAGTACCGGCTGCAATCTCCCTTATTAAGCAACTAATAAACTTTCCTGTAATGTTTCAAAAACAGAAATCATAATATCTCGATTTTCAATTTTGGATGCCCCCACCGGTTTGCAGTTTGAAAATTGTTGTAACCCTGTGGTCAAACAGGTAAGCAACCCATGACATGCTAGAATCTCCTTTCGTCCTCCAAAGTTCATGCTATAAACTTTGCGTCCTGCCGAAAACGTAAGCCATCCCTGAATATGCTTATTTATTTAAAATCTTTTATATACCACGTATAACCGTCAAACCGTTGTATGCGGGTTACAAATAAACACACATTAAGAAAATAAAACAAAATCATATTACAAAATGGTTACAAGGTAATGTCCAGATGGCATCTCACACTACGAAGATTGCATTAAATAAACCGGAATCCTCCTGAATTTGGAACTGTCATGCAATCATTAGCCATTCCGATGCAGATTACCGCAGCCCCATTTCTCTTGGGCTATATCCATGAAATCATTACCACCCTTCAGAATTCAGCTACAGGAATCCTTGCTGGTACTTCTCGGATCAACCGTCTCTCTCCGGTCTTAATATATCTTTACATTGGCTTCCAGGGCAAAATACAAGATATTAGCCCTAATTCATAAAGGCTTTAAGTAATGATACCCCCAATGTGTATCAGCTCTCTGCTCAGAATCTATGAACCAGCGAGGAATCTTAGATCTTCTGGGAAGTGTTTACTTTGGATTATGCGGCATATACGAATTATAAAATAAATACTTAAATAAAATCCAAGCTCTTACAGCCCACTAAAGATCCAGGAAGCATTAGAAAGTGCACGGAGGCCAGGACCAACCGGCTCCAAAGGGTTAAGTAGCATTTGTGGATTGATAAATTGTCAGGGCACAGACTCCCCCTGCAAAGCTGTCAGCTTTAGGTACAGCTCATAAAATATGGCTGCATGGGACTTGGAGTCTCTGAATTTCTACTTACACGTGCACCTTGCGGTGCAGGAAGCCTCCGCTCCCCCGTGAGCCACGTTCTGGCACAAGTGCAAACCCCTGCACTGCAGTCTGCAGTCCTGTTTGCAGTTAAGGTCTCCTTCACACAGAAAACTCCCCCAGGTACCAGCTTCCCTTCCGCATGTTGCAACAGCTGGATAATGCACGTGTGTCGGCAGGAGCTCCTCAGGGTCTTCCTGGACAACCTTGTGCCTCACAGGAAGAGCCGGCCCTCCTCTCCCGGTTGTGCAATGTGTCCACAGACCCAAGCCTGCATTTATCAATAGGCACACTAGGCCTGTGCCTAGGGTGGCAAAAATCTGGGGTGGCAGCAGCAGGCTGGCTGAAGATTCACTGCCTTCCAGCTGTGCAGAATCTCACTCAGCCAGGGAATAGCCTTCTGCTTCCTGATCCAGCCCTCCCTTTCCAGGCAGCCTGCAGGGATCAAAATGGGAGGAGAGTGAGCCTGGAGCACAGAGAGCAAAAGGGGAATCATTTTGGTAAGATTAGGAGGGGCTGAATGGGGACCACTGGGGGTGAGGCTGAGGGATGAGAGTGGATCAGATGGGGGTAGGGGGAATTGTTTGTGTATGCGTGACTGATGCTGGCTTGTGAGTGTGTGCCAGATTGAGAGGATAGAGAGGAGTTGTAAGGGGCAGCAGGACCAGGACCTCTCCCCACTCCTTCCCCCTCCCCCACCCACTGCAATTCAAGTTCTCTCTCCCCTGATCTCAGATTTTATCCCCCAGATCCTGGAATCTCCCTTCCTCTCCAGATCCTGGAACCCACCCCCGATATTTCCAACTCCCCTTCCCCCCTTCTCAATCCCAGACCCTCCCTCTCCCTCTTTTCCTCCCATCCCAGATTCCTGATTTCCCTTCCCCATCTCTCATCCTCCCCTCCTTATCCCCAGTCCTTTCTACCTCTCCTCCCCCCCATCTCTCATCCTCCCCCCCATATCCCCAGTCCTTTCTACCTCTCCTCCCCCCATCTCATCCTCTCTCTCCTCCCCCATCCCCAGTTCTCTTACCTTTTCATAGTCCTCTCTCTCCTATCCCCGGTCCTTTCACCTTCTCCTCACCCCATGCCTAATCCACCTCCTTTTATTTCCTCTCCCCATCCCTGGTCTTCTCCCCCTCCCCATCCCTGAGATCTGCTTCCTGTACTAATACTTAAGATCCCTTTTCCTCACCCAATAAAAAATATAATAAATTACACAGCCACAAGCAAGTTTGGAAAATTACTTAATGTTTATAATATGAAAGATGGAAATGTTTGCCAAATGTGCTTCAGATTTTTCCAGTTTTTTGCCACAGAATCTACGCCTGAGCTGGGAATGTGCCTTCCACCTCCCTGACCTTATCCGAGGGGGCACCACAGCAGCAAAGTGCCTCAGGGGTGGCAAACTCCTACCTCCGTCTCTGCCCAGGCCACAGGGTAAGCAGCAAGGATTACCTCCGGCCGTTAAAAAGGGGGTTATTGTGGGCATCTTACAGTTTCAGTTCAGTTGATGACAGAACTTGAGTTTCTATTTCTTTTGGGAAAAATGTAGCTTGGGCTGCATAAGATCAGTTATCGTTATTTCTGTAAGGTACACGGCCCGAGGTCGGCGGCGTCAACAGGGCCTGGGACCCTTGGCTCCCAGTTTCTGACCAGAGACGGGCTGTTCCTGACTCACCTATCCCGATAGCTTCTGGTACCTGCAGTGCCAGAACCAAATGTAAGATGGAGGGCCTCAAATCCCACAATGCAATGGGGTCTGTAAGAGCAAAACCCAGGATAGGTAAAATCTCTCCAGACTTTGGGCCCTTCGGCAGCTCTAGGCAGGAAGTCAGCCCGGCTGTGTGGTGCGTGCAGGCTGACAATGCCTGTCTGCCCCTGCGGCCCCAGCCACTGACCTGTCTGCCCCTGCTGCCCCAGCCATTGACCCAATGACCTTTTCAGCAGATGATGATCCCAGATCACATGGTGGGGTCATGGCTGCACAAAACCACACCAGGGCAAGTCCGTTGGGTATGAGATTAGCAGCTGAACACACTGACCCAGTGCATTCATGGACTCGCCATTCTGATCTCTTCCTCAGAGACATGACGGTGTTAAAACCAGCCCTGGATCAGCTCATCCCTGAAGACCTGGACTCACCTGGTGACCCTATGGGTGAACTAAAGTCTAAATCCCCTCAGAATCAGGGGGAGGAGGTGTAGATTTTCAGAATCCTACTGGGACAGATGAAGAACAAACACACTCCTCACCCTCTTCACATACATCCCCACATGCACCCAAACATAGAAACCCCCCCACACGCACACTCCTGCTCGCAGCACACCTATACCTACTGGCACATCTTCTCAATTTATCCTCCACACAAATACCTCATACACATCCCACACATACACTCAACTCAACCACACCCTCCACCTACACACACACACACACACACACACACACACACACACAAACAAAGGCCATACCCCCAAAAAACACACATCACAGCCACACATCACCCCTTCACACACAAACCTATCCAAACACACATCCATCCCATAACACACACCTATTCACACCCAATTACACCCCCTGCCCATATAGCAACATAATAATGATGGCAGATAAAGACCAAATGGTCCATCAACTTGCTCAGGTTACACCCACTTTTCTGTTAAGGGTAGAAACTGCCGCTCCGTGCAGGTTACCCCCATGTTTCTGTTAAGGGTAGTAACTGCTGCCCCGTGCAGGTTACCCCCATGCCTTCTGTTAAGGGTAAAAACTGCTGCCCCGTGCAGGTTACCCCCATGCCTTCCGTTAAGGGTAATAACTGCTGCCCCATGCAGGTTACCCCCATGCCTTCTGTTAGGGGTAGTAACTGCTGCCCGGTGCAGGTTACCCCCATGCCTTCTGTTAGGGGTAATAACTGCTGCCCCGTGCAGGTCACCCCCATGCTTTCCGTTAAGGGTAGTAACTGCTGCCCTGTGCAGGTTACTCCCATGCCTTCCGTTAAGGGTAATAACTGCTGCCCCGTGCAGGTTACCCCCATGCCTTCCATTAAGGGTAATAACTGCTGCCCCGTGCAGGTTACCCTCATGCACCCCCTTTTCATTTCCAACATTTAGCAAATAGGGATCCGCAGGGTTTATCTCATGCCCTTTTTAATTCCTTGACTGTTTTCGTCCTCACCACCTCCTCCAATAGGGCATTCCAGGCATCCACCACCCTCTCCGGGAAGAAATAGTTTCTGATGTTGGTTCTGAGTGGTCCACCAGGAATTTCATTTCATGTCCCCCTAATTCTACAGTTTCCTTTCCAATACAAAAGCTTTGAAGTTTATGCATCAATAATCTCTTTCAGGTATCTTCCCTGCACTTCCTTTCTTCCAGGTGTATATATTCAGATCCCTCAGTCTCTCCTCATAAGTCTTCCAGTGCTTTCCCCACACCATTTTGCTTGCCTTTTCCTGTATTGATTCCATCCTGTCTCTATCACTTTTAAGATACTGTGAATGTTCACCCATACCTTTGACCCCACGCACAGCCACTCCATATGCATCCAACTTACACACAGACCCCACCCACGTACACACTCCCTCACAACCACATCCACCACCCACATCCAGCCACGCCCCTAGAAAGCACACCCCACAATCTAATACATACACAGCTCCTGCTCATACAACCCCCTACACAACCAAACCCACCCTCACTCAGCACATCCATTCCCCCAGATACTCCTGTACACACATACACACAACCCCACGTCTCCAAACACATACTTCCACCACCTACACACACACACACCTGCTCCCCCAAAACGCTACCACCCAGTCTCACCCATACCTCTCTCATATACCCACACCTCCTACAAATTTACGTTGGAAAGCATTCCCAAAGCCGAGACTCTGCATCCTTTCCTACTTGTTTAATCCATGTAATAACAGACCGTAAACCAGACAATGCAATTTTGGTGAAAGCGATATGTCCAGTAAAAATCTCCTCTCCCCATCATTTCTCACTGCAAGATGATTTTTTTTATTGACTATAACAGAACATTTGATTGATTAGAACAGGAAATTCAGGGGCTACGGGAAGAGGTTAGCTCCAGAGAGCCATACTGGAAGGAGCGGAGGTTCTGGGGAAATCCGGCAGGCTGGATCGGTCGCCGTACAGGGACCTCCCTGTAATGGAGTTTGTGGAGGCAAACATTTCAGCAAGGGAATCTGAAATCTGGGAACAGCCCTCTGTCTTTAATTAAAAGGGGCAGCTGATCCCCTTTACCGAAATGTGAAGGATTGTGAAATCCCACTTCAATGACGTCCTCGTGGCTGAGAAGGCGTTTTCTCGCGGTAAGGAAGAGGGGACCCCCCCTCATCTGGGGCCCGTGATTCGGGAGGGGGGGGGAGGTGTCCTCGGCATTCCTTCTCCTTGAAGGAGCTACCCCAGAGGCTTTTCAGAAAACATCCAGCTGTGTCCAGCTAGAAAGCAATTTCACAACCCTGGCTCGCTTCGTGTTCAGCATCCCTAGGAGTCCCCTCTCAAGAGCAGCTGCTGGTTACTCTGATTACCCCAGTTACAAGTTTATTTTATTTTTTTATTGCACATCGCTTTGATTTGCTTTAAAGAAAGGCGATTTATCAAATCCAATAAACTAAACTACACTTCCGTATGTTAGCTGAGATCCTCCTGAAACAGAAAGGGATGTCACTGGCATGAGATTTCATCCTGTCCGGGCAAATAGTAATAACAAAACCGTTTCAGGCGTCAGGCACAGGAGAAAATAAACAGAAACAACTGAAACTAGGTCACCCACAGGCTAGCCTCCTATTTAAGAACAGGTTTTCAAGAACTCGAGTATAACCTCTCAGTGAAAACATCCTTTTATCAGAAGGAGCGGAGCCCAGGAAAGCTTGAGCGCTGGGCCCCAGAAGTTACAATTGAGGACCCCCCCACCTCCCAAAAAAAAAGATGTCGTTACCCAGCTGTTCTAGCCACACAGTCAACTTGTCAACTGGTGCCTCTGCCCGAGCGAGCGTCCTCCTCCGGCTCTTGCAGGAGAGCTCAGGCCTCTGGGCCCAGTGAGGCCTTCTGAGGTTGTGCTTAAGGCCACAAGGGAAGGTGAAATCAGCTCTGGGAGTCCATAAGTTATTTGGCCAATTGCATTTGCTTATTTTAACTTGATTTCTTGCTCCATCATTGAAGCCTAGAGTGAGTTACAATCCAATATATATATATATATATATATATATATATATCACAGTTTATTTCCAACACCGCTAAAATATAAAGTCATTTCCATATATAATCCATCCATAATAATAACCTCCCATTAAAACCTCATCGGCTCAATCCCCCACACCACATTATCCGACCCACCCCTCGTTCCCAGCCAAGAGGCAGCTGCAGAGCCTGGTAGGATCCCTGCACTGGATCAAGGAGCAGCTGGAAAATAAAAGCAGTCACACGCCCGCTGAGGGGGGTAGCTGTTCAGGACCGGGGAGCGGGACGTATCTTTTCCACCGCCCTATAAATCTGATTTCAAAAGCACGGCCTTGCGCAAAATGCCCGCTTCCCTTCATTAGACTGTAGACTCTGCCGCGCAGGGCCCATCGCTTGTGTGCTCTTGTACAGTGCTGTGTACGTGGAGTAGCGCCGTAGAAATGTTAAAGTACTGGTAGCAGGGGGTGTGGGGAGACAAAGATGAAAACATTTAACCGTGACTCCGCGGAGCCGGTTGGGCCATCCCCTCTCCCCAGAGAGGCGAGCGTCCACGGTGTGCTCCTCCATGGCCATGAAAGGAAGGGCTCCTCCCCGCCAGGTCCGGCCCAGCTTCACGCCTGCTGCTCACCTTGGAAACGGTGGCTCGTCGACCCGCGCCTGGTTTTGCCACCGGCTACCATCGAGCTGCCCTGCTGGGCTGGCCACGGCTCTGCAGAGGAATATAAATTAGCCTCCCAGGAGGCAAACATGATGTGGCCACTTAATGCAGTTTTTAATCTGTTTTAATCAAAAAAAGACTAGAGGACACTGCTGGGAAGATAGGGCCTCCCTCTCCGCGGGCGAAGAACAGTTACACAGGGCAATTAATTAGAATCCTTTCTCCCTCTCGCCTTCCAGGCTTACTGCCCAGCTGTCTCGGCAGAGTTATTACCCTTCTTGCTAGGACCGGTAAAACCAATAGAAGGACCTTGGACCCAGGGGCTGTTAGAAACGGAGAACAGTTTGGCGCAACTCCTTATTTTATCTCTCGGTATTGGCCATTCAATGGTGAACAGTCATTACAGCAATGAGCATTAATGGTCAGGGGGTGGGTGTAGGGTTTATATAAATGGGATTGGGTCGACTGTGGTTTAATTGGAAAGTACTGTATCAGTTAATGCGTTGGTATATGTACCTGTGGTATTCACGTCCAGCCCTTAAGGGCCGCAGACAGGTCAGGTTTTCAGGACATCTCTAATAAATATGCATTGGATTAATCTGCATATTCATTAGAGACATCCTGAAAACTTGATCTGTCTGCTGCCCTCGAGGACTGGACATGAATACTACTGGTATACGCATGTTGATTTTTCTATTCAAGCAGAGCCGGATTCTCCTTGCAAATACCCCATAGGCCAGTGCTTCTCAAACCAGACCTCGGGGCACATCTAGCCAGTCAGATTTTCAGGATATCCACAATGAATATGCATGAGATAGATTTGCATCTCATGCATATTCATTGTGGATATCCTGACTGGGTGTGCCTTGAGGACTGGATTAAGAAACACTGCCATAGGCAGTCTTCATCTGAACATAGGCTGTGCTGAAAGGAGTGCCATCTCCTCCTCTGTCCCTCAGGCCCCCCCATGCCTTTAAGGAGGCTGAGTGGTGCTTGTGAGAGTGTGAGGCTGGAACAGGGGAGGGGGTGCCCCACACAGCTGCCCAAGCTCGAATAGGACTCTCCCATGCCATTTAAAACTTAACATTTTTAGAAACATCTTTGCGGCTGTGATGCAATGAATTTGTTAACTCGGAGAAGTCAAGAGGGAAATGAGGGGCAGGAAGCGAGGGGGGTTCTCTTGCAGC
Organism: Rhinatrema bivittatum; assembly: GCF_901001135.1. NCBI lineage: Eukaryota > Metazoa > Chordata > Amphibia > Gymnophiona > Rhinatrematidae > Rhinatrema > Rhinatrema bivittatum. The sequence goes on from NC_042626.1 coordinate 53,668,332, forward strand.
AAGAGTACGGGCTGAGTCCTTCAAAATATCTGTTTTCTTAGAAGCCTCTCATGAGGGACACTTTGTCAAACACCTTCTGAAAATCCAAATACACCACATCTACCGGTTCACCTTTATCCACAAGCTTATGCATCCCTTCAGAAAAATGTAGCCGATTTGTAAGGCAAGAATTCCCTTGTGTGAGGCAAGACTTCCCTTCCCTGAGGCCTTTGCTGTGCTCACAAGCTGTATCTGAGTAGTGCTAATGCATGTTGGTAATTGAGAAGGGCACCTCGATATAGTATTGGGATACCCGGAGTAACGTGGGTGCCCGGCACGAGCCGCAACGGCACTCGGGAGAGGGAGGCGGCGGGAGAGTCACTGCGCATCAGAGCCGTGGCGACGGCACGCTCTCCCATTGGCTGGCCCACCCCGAGCCATTCGTTCACTTCCAGGGCGGGCCGGGAACCCATTGGTTCCCAGGGGATGGGGCAGCCAATCGGAGAGACCCTCTCCTTTGGCTATCCTGGAGCACCAGCAGCCCTGCCCTTTGCTCTTTCGCTCCCGAAGCCTCTTCCCTCCCACCCACACTCATATACCCCGATCACGTTAACTGTGATTTCTTTTGATAATGTTGTCGCAGCTGGAGGCGGGTTGCAGCTTGCCCGAGCTGATAGAGACGCGACGTGGCATCTGACAGTGTGTTGACCCGACAGGTGTCGGGTCGGATTATGGCAGGACAATTGGGTGCAGCTGTCCTGCAGGAAGCTCCTTGCTGAAAGCGGCGGGAGCGGAGCTCATGGTCACGACTCCTTGCTGGACAGAGGCGGGGGTCATGGGTTGAGTACGTATCCTTGGTTCAACTAGATCTGTGCACCTTGCTGTCGGGTGTGGAAGAAGACCCATATCAATTACCTGAGCTCGGACACCTGATTTGTTGTACAAATAAAGCTGCGGCCTGTTTGATCCCATTTGCTGTTCGTGTGTTTATTTGTTGTTGCTTGTGAGAGGGTGGGTGCAGACAGACGAGTCGGTCCTGGCTAGCCATGTCAATTATAATTTACAGGCAATCAAGACAAATATTTTGTATCTGATACCACGGATTGGGTTATTAATGCATCTTGCCTGTTGTTCTCATGAAGGGCCCGTTGTAAGGGCAGATAAAAGACGTTTGAACGAGAGGGGGCTTTGCTGACGTCACTGACCTAGATGGCTGCCTGAGGCTCCCTCTCCCAACGCCAGATAAGCCTGATCTTTCTAAAGTCTCGGCAATCAGCAAAGTTTTTACCTCACCAAACCAGCTTGAGCATGGACAAAGTGCCAGTCATGGCTGCAAAGAAGGAAGCCGCTGATTTGAAGCAGTCTTCCTACTTGAATCTTGGGGAGGACATTGGCGGTGAGGCCGGCGATCTGGGGCCTGTAGGCCCTGACATGCCGATATTGAGAGAAGGGCCTGTCATTGTGTCACAGACCCCCAAATGGAGCACGATATCCCAACGTCCATCGAATTCCACGAGCGGTTCTGCGATCTGCGCAAGGATATTAAGAACAATAGGACAGAGCTGATCGCGACGATGTGCTGGAAATCGGCCGCCGCACCGATGTGCATGGCGCCTGCTTGGAGGCCTATGAGCTTAAGCTTAGATGATTTGCAGAAAAGATATTCTGATCTTCGTGAAGGAAATGTGGCTATTTCTGAGAAATTAGAAGACACTGAGAATAGGTCAAGACGGTGCAACCTCCGTTTCAGGGGTATTTTGGAGAAACTGGAATTTTCTGATTGCAAGATCACGATACTAAAAATAAGCGCCTTTTTACAAGATTCGAAAGAAGCTTCCGATGACCTGCGCCTCGCTGGCATCTCTATTGAGAGCACCCAGAGAGCTCTGGGTCCACGAAATGTAGACAAACCGAGAGATTTTATCATATGCTTTTATTCCTACCCAGTGAAAGAGCAGATTTTTAATATTGGGAAAAAGAGGAAGTCATGGCCTTGGGACTCAAACCAAATATCAATTTTTGCGGATTTATCATCGTTTACTCTGCGCAAGCATTTCGAGATGAGGAGTGTCACAGCGCCTCTCCGTAAAAAAGAAGTCTGAACTAACCAGGCCCTCTTGCCATCCAGCACCCTAATCGCTTATTTAAATAATCGGTAAAGATTTAATTAGATCTGTAACAGTGGGAGCAGCAGAACAAGAGGAGCTTCTGGGAAAAAAAACAAGAGTGAAACCTTAATTTCAAATCTGGAACAAGGGGAGATCAGATAGCTCCAGGTCAAAAAGGATAAGCTGATCCAGTTCTGGTTTTATCCCCACCCCCTCCTCCCATTGCATGCAGGGAGATGGAGTTCCTGCTTGTGATAGTGACAATGGAACTACAGCTCCCTGTATGCAATGGGGCAAAACCAGGACAGGTAGAGCCTTGTGTCTACTCCAGCAATAACTTACAGCTCCAAAATAAAAACAGGAATAAAAGGTCCAACCACCTCTTGAATTGTTAATGAAAACTTTTCTGGTGCTCTTGCTGCTTCCGGCCTTTCCCGAGTGTGAGATTTAGTTTTTTCTGTTGGTTTTATCTGAAAAGGTCCATGGTAGAAGCTGGCATAGTCCAAACTGCTTATCTGCCCGAGTCTTAAAATATTCACTACATTATCACATTTTGTAAAGAGCTCATACTGTGCAACTGGCATATTCCATCCAGGAGGACCGGCCATGGTATCCTTAATATGGAGGTGTCCTACACACTGCAATTACTTTCCAGTTTCATTTTTTTGGTCTGGAACCCACATGCACGAATGATATTGGCTCCCATTTCTTAATAACTTATATGACAACAGAGCGTAGGATGACGGGGCGGATGTGCTTAATCCTGAAGATGCCCTCAAGGCCTTTTGATATGTTTTAGAGGGATTCTGGCACTGGTTTGCAGTACTGTGCCATCACCAAGAGGAACACGGGTGCTGGGAGGGAACAAACTGCTCATTCTTGCCTTTAGGGTATGTTTATGGAAAGACAGAGAGGTGGCGACGGGCCCAGTTCCCAGTCTGTACCGCTGCAAAATTTAGAGAGAGAAGCGTCTCTAAGGAAAAGACCAAAACAAACTCATTGTGCCCCTGCCTCAAGCACCCGCCTTTTCTCCTGCTTCTGTATTCCCTTCCAAGAGGAGGTGACTCACGAGTTCCCTCGCTGGCCCAGGGCTGGAGACTGAATACTCTCAGTGCCATCGTTCTGCCAGCAGAGGTCGCTCACAGCAATGGCTGCTGCCTCTCCTCCACCCCTTTCCTGGAGCCCTAAAACCCACGACATACTCCAGGCTCTGCCAGACAGGATACTCAGAGCAAGTCTCCTGTACTGACGCATGAGAGCTCAATTGGGGCTGGAGGGCAAGGGAATAGAAGTGAAACACACTCCTCAGTCAATCCACTGTTGGGTTTTAAGGTGCACATGGATGCTTGCAAAAGATTAAGGCAGAAAGAACTGCAGTTTTTTGCTTATCCCTTGTGGTAAACAGGTATCCTATGGCTTTGATGCTTTCCTCCCCCCCGTGCACCTTTCTGCCCTGCTGGTTTGACTACGAGGGGCAAAGCTGAGCATAGCTGGTCTGAGAATGCCCCTTGGACCCTTATGGCTGATGTAACTGAGGGTTGGCAAGGGCACAGGCGGCTGCCAGGGACATGGTCTGGGGCCTGCTGTTTTCTAAGTGGGCCTCAGTGTCTGCTGAAAGGGGCAGCTCTGTCAACTCACCACGTGCCGTGGGCTTTGGAGAGTCAGAGAAACCCAGTGATGCAAAAACAAAACATAAACAGAGACCGATGACGGCAGCAGCCGGGAACAATCGCCAGCAAAGCTTGCTGAGCCGTATTGGCAAAGGGAGCCAGCGGCCATTCTGAATGAGGGAGGCACATCCTTGCTTGGGCAATCAGGCCAGCTGCCCGTCACGAACTTGCATGAGAGACGGTGGCAACAACAATAATCAAAACAAGTTGCCAGCACGTGATGAGGTCTGCGGCAATCTCCTGCTTTTTTAGCTATTCAGTGAATGACCTACTGCATTTATTTTATTTATTTTTATTTTGAAAGTTTTGTATACCGACAATCGTTAAGAAAACATCACATCGGTTTCCATAGAACAATAAGTAGCCAACAGGGCTTTACAAAGAACCTGATAAAATAAACTAGGGAGGGGGTGAAGAAGGAGGGGGGAGTGGGATTAGAGGGTGCGGGAAACCAAGGTTATGCTGTACATATAGGTTAACATAAAAACATAGTTAAATACAATTATAATTAGCGTACATGAGAATTATAGTACTGGCCAAAGCATGTCACAGCTTTGGCCAGTACCGGGGTCTGGACTCACCAGGGTGTACTTTTATCACTGTAATAAATTCAGTGCAAGTACTGCACGTCTCTGTGTGAATCTGGTAAGCCTTGTCTTCCATATTTATAAAGGGAGTCTCCGCCTACACATCAGATGCATATAGCAGTTCAGTAGCTAGCCTATGGCCACTGATACGGCCTTGGTCATATGGTAAATGCTAGTGCAGGAAGGGCGCCGTAATGCGGCCCTACGCCACTGGTCACCTCGCACAGTTGTGTGGGGGTGGGGAAGGGCCGGCAGTGCAGGGGGAGCACGCGCTCCCGGCTTTCCCCCATCAGTTTCTGACTTCAACTGCAGGCAGCCGTGAACCCCAAGGATGGCCAAACTGGAACCGGAAAAAGCGACGGCTGGGTCTCGAGGGCCACTGCTGTCTCCGCCCTCACTTCCTTGCTCAGGGCTGGTGCAAGCACATTTGGTGGCTACGCAAACCTTCGGACATTCACTCCCACTTCCCCCAACGTAGCGACTGGCAGCAGTGGTTCCAGCACAGCGCTCCCTTCTTAGGTGGTGTTGGCTCTAGTACAGCCCCCCCCCCCTCCCCTCTGCTGGCAGGATTTTATCGCCCCCCCAAAACCTTGGCGTTCTAGGCGACTGCTTACTTTGCATAATGGAAGCACCGGTCCTGTCCACACTGCTTCCTCTCCCTGCCGCGCGGTTCAAACGATCTTCTTTTGAGCTGCGTGGGGCTCCGTACCTATAAGAGCTCTGCAAGGTGCAAACCAAAGCGTGTTGAACCTCACGGGAGGGAGAGGAGCAGTACCAGCGACTGGAGGAGCTGCAGCAAGCTGCACTGGAACACACAATGGGAAGGCGAGGGAGGAAAAAGAGGCACAAAGTCTGGGGAGAAAGGGGTCCAGGGGAGGAGGGACAGGAGATGCCTGATGGAGAAGGTGGGGGAGAGAAAGGGTGCCTGATGGCCAAAGGGGATGCCTGACGGAGGAGGGGCCGGGAGAAGGATGTTAACAGAGTCTTCCAGCTCCCGTGTCTTGTGTTTTTGTAGATCGGTGTTGCTCGAGCTGGTCCTGGCATACCCCCCCCCAACCCATCGGTTTTTCAGGATATCCACAACGAATATGCATGGGAGAGATTTGCATGCAGATCTTTCATGCATATTCATTGGGGATATCCTGAAAACTAGACTGGCTAGAGGACAGAAAGCAAACTCCAGGCACACAGGTTGGAAAATTATTCATTTGAATCATGGCAAGGATTTCCTGCCTCTTTTGGCCTGTGGCTAGTCAAGAGGCAAGATGCTGCCAGAAACAGGGGAAAACAGCCATTATCTGTCCTTCTTATCCATCCCTGGTGTCACCATTGTGAATAAGGCATTTTCCTGGAAAGGCTGAGGTGGGGAAGTGGGGTCAGGCCGCCTGCCAAAACTCTCTCTCAAAAATTGCTCACCCTCGGCAGCTTTGCTGATCCAGTCCTGGCTTTGTCCCATTGCATGCAGGGAGATGTAGTTCTGGATATAAGGGTTTTCAGTCTATGGGAAAAAAATGTACGTATATCCCACACAGACAGACACATGCAGAGGAGAAAGTTAAAAACTCTGTGCTTCCCACACTACTAACTGGGCTTGCAGTTTTACCATACTGGGACTTAAGTGACTGAGTTTGGGGCAGATTCAGAGAGCTCCACTGTCATCCGAGACAAAGGCTCATGGAGAAATCATTTAGGCAGAGAACAGTAAATCAAAGCTCAGAAAACATGACTGCATTGTGAACGGATTATATCATATCCTTTTCCAGCGTTCTTGCCCGACACAATAAACCTTCAAAGGCCTGCCTTGGAGCTAATGACTCCCTGACAGGACAGAACCTGTGCTGCTTTGGCAGATCCCTTTCCCCGATTCTTGCCTCCAAGAACGGTGTGCGTCAGAGGCTCTGCCAGCCTCCGCTCCTTGGGCCCAGAAGTAGATGATCCACGTCGGCAGTTCTTGCCCGTCAACTGTTGGGGACCCCCTTCTTTGGCTGTCCTTGAGATGCTTCCAGCAAGAAAACTCCGTGAGACCCAGAAGGAATGGAGATGCGGGGGCAACGAAGCAAGGACCCTCCACGTGTTCCAGGCCAATGCCCACTTCTGGGCTCACACTCCAGGGTTGTGTTTGCAGTAAAGATAAACCAACGGTTGTTGGCAGAAACAGAAAACATTTGCTTGGGGCAAGTGCTGTAGTGGTTGCTGTTCTTTAAAGGGAAGGCAGAGGGTTGTTGGATCCTGAGCGCTCTGCCATTAGATGTTTTGCCAGGCAGGTGATCCGGGTTCCATTCCCTGCTCCTCAGGCTGATTGGCTCTGAATGCTGCTGCTGCAGTGGCACTCCCAGTCCCTGGTGTAAAGAAGGACAGTGCCTGGCACCTGGGCATACTGGTGCTTTGGAAGAAGCTCTAGAGAGCCTGGAGAGATCCTTCAATCACGCAATCAGGGCTGGCACTGGAATAAGACAGAGGTGCTAAACCTAAGAACATAAGGCTTGCCATATTGGGTCAGACCAAGGGTCCATTAAGCCAGGTCACAAGTACCTGGCAGGATCCCAAGGGGTAGATCGATCCCAAGCTGCTTATCCCAAGAATAAGCAGTAGATATCTGCAACTTCACTTTAATAATGGTTTATGGACTTTTCATCCAGGAACTTGTCCAAACCGTTTTTAAACACAGCTGTACTAATAGCTTTCACCTCATCCTCTGGCAACGAATTCCAGAGCTTAATTATGCGTTGAGTTAAAAAAATATTTTCTCTTATTCGTTTTAAATATAATACCAATTAACCTAATTCTGTGTCCCCTGGTCTTTGTACTTTTCGAGAGTAAACAAATGATTAACATTTACTCGTTCCATTCGTCATTATTTTATAGGCCTCTATCATATTTATTTATTTATTTATTTTTAGCTTTTATATACCAGAAGTTCCTGTATACAATACATATCACTCCGGTTCACATTTAACAGAGTTAACTATCGCCGGGGAGGCGATTTACAAGGAACATGTTGAAAAAATGAATGGGTAATCTATAATAAGGTACAATCTATTATAAAACAACTGGGATCAACTTAGAGAACAACTGGGAAATATAAAACTGAAGCAATATAGACACTACATTATATTATAGATAATATTATATTATATTATCATATCTCCCCTCAGCCATCTCTTCTCCAAGCTGAAGAGTCCTAACCTATTTAGCCTTTCTTCATAGGGGAATCGTTCCATTCCCTTTATCATTTTGGTCGCTCTTCTCTGTGCCTTTTCTTTTTTTTTATATTTATAGTTTATTAAATTTCTTCAACATTTATGCAAATGAAAACAAGAAAATATTGATTCACATCATCAATAATAACACAAAAAATACATTTCCCCTCATTCATCATGCAAACTCAATATCCAGTCCACTTAAAGGGGAGCTATTAACAGGAAATTATAAAAGGTAAATTATCATAACACTTATGAATCACTAGGAGAAAACCATTAATTTATCCAGTTAAATCCCGTAATAAGGGGGTGGTCATCTAGCTTATCCACCCTTATCTACAAGGAAAGATTCCAGATGAGATGGATCTAAAAATACAAATTTATTTCTCTGAAAGGTGACTATGCACTTACACGGAAATTTGAGGTAATAGGTAGCCCCTAGGGACAACACTCTCTGCCTCAAATTTAAAAATAGCTTCCGTCTCATCTGGGTTTCTCTTGAAACATCCGGGAATATTTTAATTTTTTGACCACAGAATGTAGTATCTTTATTTCTAAAGTAATTTTGAAGAACCAAATTTTTTTCATTCTCCAAACTGAATACCACTAACAAGGTGGCTCTCGTTTGTATATCATCCATAGAAGTCTCCAAAAACACAGTTAAATTAGGACTTTCTGAAACTAAAACATCAATCCCCCCTTCGGGGGGGATTGAACATATTTGTTAAATAGTTCTAAGGCTGATAACAATCTAATACACGGAAAATTTAAAAATCTTAAATTTTTCCTTCTTAAGACATTTTCAAAACTCTCTAATTTTTTATGAACAATTAAGGAGTCCTTTATGGATGCAGCACTAGTTGCTTGTAACGTTGCTAACTGACCAGAATGTGACACACACTGAGTTTCCAAAGAGGCAAGCTTTTTACTGTGATCCTCCAAACTTTTCCTGGTTTCAACAGTCAAACTGGTGGATTGAGCTACGGTAAAGGATAACATCCTTTCCATTTTGGTGACCATCTTCCACACATCAGTCAGGGAGATGTTATCTGGTGGGGCTACATCATCTGGCAATTCAAATTTAGGCAGTTCATTAATCGATAAAGACCCATCTTGTATCCCTGACAATTGAACCCTCAGGTCTGGCGATGTTGTTGCCAGTATTAATGAGCCAGAATCTCTATTGGCTCCATCATTCCTCGAGGTTACGATGGGTAACTGAGTTTCGGCAGGGCTACCGGGGGCTCTGTGCCTTTTCTAATTTTGCTAGATCTTTCTTGAGATGTGGTTACCAGAACTGCACACAATACTCAAGATGAGGTCGCACCATGGAGCGATACAGAGGCATTTATGATATTCTCTGTTTTATTCTCCATTCCTTTCTTAATAATCCCTAGCATTCTATTTGCTTTCTTTGCCTCTGCTGCACACTGAGCAGAAAATTTTAACATATTTTCACCAATGACACCTAGATCCTTTTCCTGAGTGGTGACTCCTTATGTGGAACTTTGCATTTTGTAACTACGGTATAATTTGGGTTACTCTTCCCTAAGTGCATCACTTTATACTTGTCTACATTAAATTTAATTTGCCATTTGCATGCCCAGTCTCCCAGTTTCTCACAACCCTCTTGTGCTTTGACTACTTTGAATAATTTTGTGTCATCGACAAATCTGATCACCTCACTTGTTGTTCCATCTCTAGGTCGTTTAGAAATATATTAAAAAGCATTGGTCCCAGAACAGATCCCTGGGGCATTCCACTATTCACCTTTTTCCACTGGGAAAATTTTCCATTGAGCCCTACTCTCTGTTTTCTATCTTTTAACCAGTTGGCAATCCACAATAGGACGCTCCCACTTTCTAATTTCCTAAGTCTCTCATGAGGGACTTTGTCAAACCTAGGCGAATTCATTCACTTCATAACTTGCGGGGAGGTTGCCAGCCAAGGGAATCTCATTTACCTGATTTCTTTCCCTCTACCCCCTTCCTCGCTGACCTTCCCTATCGTTTCCTTTCTCCATCTCTGCCCTCATCTCCTGTCAGCTCTCCTCCTTTCTCTCTCTTCCACACCCAAGCCACAGTCCTCCATCCTCCCTCTGGTTCCTCCATATCTCAGCTCACTATCCAGCACCCATCTTTCCTTCTTTGTGGCATGGAGGCCAGGATCTCCACCAGCCACATTCCTACCTCAATGGTGGGAGGAGAGGGGCTGGTCTTTTCTTCTGGCCCCCAGCCGGGTCCTTCCTCCCATCACCTTGTGCTGCTCTGTAACCGCTTGCATGGATTTTGCTGGCCACAACTGTCTTCCTTATCTCTCTACAGAAACTTTTCTAAACCTCTTTTTGGTGGATGTCCTGAATGCAGGGGTACATGGTGTTTCTATAGCCTCAACTCACTCCCTCTCTTACTACTTCTCTGTCCATGGGCCCCGAGTGCCAGGCCCTTTCCAGCAGGGGAAGGATATACATCTCCAAGACCCAAGGCTCATGGGAGAAGCAGTCTCGCCTTCTTTCTCTCTCACACTCATACTCACAGCTGGAGGGTCCTTGCTTTGGGCTCACCTCCAGTTCTCAGAGGCAGAGAACCCACTGATGGGGTGTCCCAGCACAAAATTTACTGCAACCAATAATATTTTCAAATTGATCTTTCCAAATTTCAAAATGCACTTCTTGTCTCAGAGCTGCACAGCTGAGTTTAGTGTCCCTAGTGGTAGAGTGGGCTGCTAGTGGGAACGAGAATCTCCCATCTCTTTCTCTGTTGGGGAACCTGGACCTCTTGGTTAGAAAAAGTCCCATCAACAGGAACTAAAGTCAATTGTAAAGCCTGTTGCTAAGTTACTGTTAAATGTAAACCGCAGTGATGTATATCTTTACGTACTGCGGTATATAAAAATCCTTAAATAAATAAATAAATAAAGTAAGTCCTTTCTCCAAGGGCAGAAACGGGGACAAAACTTCCTCCCAACAAAACAGGAAAAAAGAAATCCAAATTGCTTAAACAAAACAAAGCCAACAGAGTCTCCCCTATGTTGGAGAAGGTTGCACCAAGGAAGAGGATTTACTGGTCTCTGAGGAATTCAATCAATACGGGAGGAGGGGCAGAGCGGGTTCGATGGGCGTTGGATGTTCTGGGGAGAGGGGGGAGGGAAGGGGAGGAGAGGCGATGGTCTCCTTACACTGCTGTCCTTTGTAATGTCGGATACTGCACTCACCTGAAACTGGAGATTAAAAAATGAAAGCAAAAGGAGATAGGTTTTCATCCATGCGGAAACCTCTGGGACCAGCTCTAGGGCGGAGGCCGACAAAAGTCCCATCCCATCGGTCATCCTTTTCATCTCAAACAAGCAGGGCACGTTTCTCGGGGGCTTTGCTCCTGCCTCGGGGGTACCTGTATTCCCAGGGCAACAGCTCTGTGCACAGGGACTGTAATTAGAAAGAATCACAATGTTCACAATGCCCTATACAAAACGTAAAAAAATAATGCCATATACAAAACATTCACAATGCCATATACAAAACGGACTACACCTCGCTCAGCAACATGATCCAACTACACAAACCTCAACGAAACACCAGAACTGCCCGCAAATTACTCCTAGACATACCCCCTTATCCCATGGTGAAGCTTACGAGCACTAGAAACAGAGCTTTCTCCATAGCTGGACCAAACCTATGGAATGCCCTACCACACTACCTTAGCTCTATCACTGAAAGCAAATCCTTCAAAAAAGAACTGAAAACATGGATCTTCAGCCAAACATTCAGAGATGGAATAGGCTAAACCACTTAACCCCGCCTTCTATAACCGCCGTCAACAACTTCCATATACGATGACCCTCTATTATTACCTTCTGCTAACCCCCCCCCCCACTCTTTCCTCCTTCCCCGTTCTCCCCCTCCCGATCCCCCCTGTATAGTACTACTATAATGACGCCCTTAGTTTATACTCCCGTCGCCCACTTTTCCCTTCCCCCTCCCTCCGACCTTCCCGTCCACCCTCTTCTCTCTGTCTAATAATTCTGTATTTAGAAACTTGCTATCAGTCTAGGCTAGTTATAAATCTTAGTTGACTATGTGAGTCCCTAGCTATAAGCTATCAATAATTGTTATACCATGTTCAGTTAAAAGTTTCGTTGTAATTGTTGTCCGACAATGTTCCATGACCTGTTCTATGTAACAATTTTGTTCTACTGTAAACCGGGGTGAAGGCTAATTACTAAACCTCGGTATATAAAAGCCTCAAATCAATCAATCAATCAAAAAGGAATTCTGAAGTCAAATGAATGAGTAAATTGATCCAGATGCCAGCCCACCTATGGGGAAGTGGAAGGGAAATCTCTTTTCAGGTTCTGATTTACTGTCAATGGGTTCTAATCATCGGTCCTGGAGAAAAGCGGGAAGCAAGTTGTCCAAACACGTGCGCCTGGCTTCATTGGTTTTTTTTTCCAGATGCTGCCAGATCGCAGCAGCTCCTTTGTGCAGCCACGAGGCTGAATAATTCCCAGGACCGCTCCAAGAAGGTATCACAGCCCGCACAGGCTACGCAGAGCCTAGGGAAGACAGTTTCTAAATACTGGATCGCTTTTGGGATGGTGGTGGCAGTTCTTTATGGATGAGCTTCTTGGTTTAATGCAAAATGTAATGGAGCTTTCTAGTGTTGGGTGCTTCCTGAGAGCAGAGCTGTTCCCAGGCATTTTAGTATTTGCAGCAGGCAAATGTATTTGCTCCCTCCCTCCCCCTCCCCTGATCTCCGCTCCACTCTGCTCCTCTCTCCCCCCTTCCCATCTCAGATGGTAGGAGAGCAGCATTCTTTCTGGCTTGTCATCCCTCGCCAGCCTCTACTTGCATTTCCTCCATTTTTCTACCCCCAAGAGGCTTTGCACCCTGCACAGCTGCCCTTCTTACCCTCCCCTCATTATGGCCAGGGCCAATCTGGGAAGGGGGTGGGGGAAGGGAAGGAGAGCCATTTGGGTCTCAAATTTAGACACTTGACAAAAAAAAATGTACATTTGCTAAATAAAAACAATATTCAAATTCTCTCTCACTTTTTGGGGGGCTTTATTTAGTTTTCGTCATTACTTTTGTTGTTTATTATGGCCCAAAAGCTGGACCTCTCCGGACCTCCGAGAAGGGCTGGTTAAAGCCTTATTGGCCAGCCCATTGTAGCAGTTTACCGGCATGCACCCTAACCCACTTCCATAAACATCCCAGGAATGCGAGCAGGCATTTCTGCAGAATCCCTGAGACACTCCAGATGTCTTTCCAGGGTGTGCGTCTGCTGCCCTGTTTTATGCTTGTGTTAAAAATGGCTTTACGGAGGCTGCAGTGCTCACTAGGCCTGGCAACTCTGCTCAAGCCCTACCAGCTACCGCCCTATCTCCCGGCAAAAGACACGAATGGCTTCAGTTCGTCAAGGGCATTAATGAGTCACGCCGTACACAAAGCACTGGCAGAGGCTGCGATCGGCGTCTGCTGTTTATTAAACAGCACTTATTTTAGCCTGGTGGGAAAATTGCACCAGCACCTGTGTTGTTTCTTTGACATGCAAGAAAGAGTAAACGTCCCCCTGCCACCAGGTGATTAACTCACCAAAGGTGACTGTGGCTTGCTGGACCGGCACTGAAAACACGCAGGTAGCCAGAAGCGTGGGCTAGTGGAGTCCCTTCTGAACCAGTTTTCTGCACTTCAAGCCACTGCTATTTGAAAATTCTGTTGATGCAGTAGACACCTGCTGGATCTCTTAGATCTGCACATTTTTTCCCCTTTTAGGCTGTCTTCTGACAGAAGGCCGTGTTTTTGCTCCAGCAATCTGGTAATTGATTGCATAAGAAGTCCACTAAGCTGACACATTATTTGACTTCTAGGAATTCTGTTAAAACCTGGCTGTCTGACAAAGCTTTCGATTAGTTTGGTATTTAGTTTTGATTTTCAGCTGGTTTAATTTTTATGCCGTTCAGTCATTTATTCTTTTGTTATGTTTTAAATGTTTTTTTTATGATAATGTGTTATATTTACTTGTCTTATATTGTTTTACATGCATTAATTGTACCTAGCTTTGTGTGCTTGGCATGGAAGTGTGCATAATCAAATTTAAAACAAGCAGTAATGACCTGCTGATAATTGAAATGTTCTGTAGTGCTGGAGTGAGATGAGCCATGCCTGCATTCTCACTTTCCAGCCATTGACCCCTGGATGGTGCTTCCAAAGTCTGGATGTTCTCTTCTGAACATTTGTCAGCAGACACTGAGATGGCCCAGGAAAATGGATTCCAGTGCATGCCGGTGAAAATAAGCAAGAAGAACCAGGCGAGGGGGTAAAATAAGGAGACCCAGCTAACATGTCGCTCTGGTTTAAGGATTTGCAATTGCAGCCATCTCTGTCGCACAAGTATGTTTGAGAGACCTGATAATTCCAGCCTGAGCGAAGAAAGTCATAAAAGACACATTGATTAATCACATCTGGGTTCTATGTATTTATAATCAAATAGGTTCTGAATACCAGGATAACCATCACCACGGTGCTCTGCACTTAAAGATTGTCTAACTGGCTCCATCCTTTTCCTGATAAGCTGATCCAGTCCTGTGTATTGCATGCACAGAATTACACTGTAACACAGGAGGTAATAGCAGAAAATAATGGCCCATTCAGTCCGCCCAGTTATTCCTGTCCACACTGCAAGGATACATCTAGGGCTTCTAGTTTTAGATGTTTATAAATTGCTGTGTATATTTTCCAGCTAATTAGAGCAATGCTTCTCAACCAGAGGTCTGGAAGCCTAAGGGGTACACAGCCCGTCCACTACAGCCATGTGATTGAGAAGCCCAAACTGTAAGAGATAGCCATCTGCCAATGCAGAGAAAGAGCCAGCCTGGTTAAGAACATAAGAAAATGCCATACTGGGTCAGACCAAGGGTCCATCAAGCCCAGCATCCTGTTTCCAACAGTGGCCAATCCAGGCCATAAGAACCTGGCAAGTACCCAAAAACTAAGTCTATTCCATGTTACCATTGCTAATGGCAGTGGCTATTCTCTAAGTGAACTTAATAACAGGTAATGGACTTCTCCTCCAAGAACTTATCCAATCCTTTTTTAAACACAGCTATACTAACTGCCTTAACCACATCCTCCGGCAACAAATTCCAGAGCTTAATTGTGCATTGAGTGAAAAAGAATTTTCTCCAATTTGTTTTAAATGTGCTACTTGCTAAATTCATGGAGTGCCCCTTAGTCCCTGTATTATCCAAACAGTAAATAAACATTTCACATTTACCTGTTCAAGTCCTTTCATGATTCGGTAGACCTCTGTCATATCCCCCCTCAGCCATCTCTTGTCCAAGCCGAACAGTCCTAACCTCTTTAGTCTTTCCTCATAGGGCAGCTGTTCCATTCCCCTTATCATTTTGGTTGCCCTTCTCTGTACCTTCTCCATCGCAATTATTTCTTTTTTGAGATGCAGCGAGCAGAATTGTACACAGTATTCAAGGTGTGGTCTCACCATGGAGCGATACAGAGGCATTATGATATTTTCTGTTTTATTCACCATTCCCTTTCTAATAATTCCCAACATTCTGTTTGCTTTTTTGACTGCCGCAGCACACTGAACCGACGATTTCAATGTGTTATCCACTATGATGCCTAGATCTCTTTCTTGGGTTGTAGCACCTAATATGGAACCCAACATTGTGTAATTATAGCATGGGTTATTTTTCCCTATATGAATCACCTTGCACTTATCCACATTAAATTTCATCTGCCATTTGGATGCCCAATTTTCCAGTCTCACAAGGTCTTCCTGCAATTTACCACAATCTGCTTGTGATTTAACTACTCTGAACAATTTTGTGTCATCTGCAAATTTGATTATCTCACTCGTAGTATTTCTTTCCAGATCATTTATAAATATATTGAAAAGTAAGGGTCCCAATACAGATCCCTGAGGCACTCCACTGTCCACTCCCTTCCACTGAGAAAATTGTCCATTTAATCCTACTCTCTGTTTCCTGTCTTTTAGCCAGTTTGCAATCCACGAAAGGACATCGCCACCTATCCCATGACTTTTTACTTTTCCTAGAAGCCTCTCATGAGGAACTTTGTCAAACGCCTTCTGAAAATCCAAGTATACTACATCTACCGGTTCACCTTTATCCACATGTTTATTAACTCCTTCAAAAAAGTGAAGCAGATTTGTGAGGCAAGACTTGCCTTGGGTAAAGCCATGCTGACTTTGTTCCATTAAACCATGTCTTTCTATATGTTCTGTGATTTTGATCTTTAGAACACTTTCCACTATTTTTCCTGGCACTGAAGTCAGGCTAACCGGTCTGTAGTTTCCCGGATCGCCCCTGGAGCCCTTTTTAAATATTGGGGTTACATTTGCTATCCTCCAGTCTTCAGGTACAATGGATGATTTTAATGATAGGTTACAAATTTTTACTAATAGGTCTGAAATTTCATTTTTTAGTTCCTTCAGAACTCTGGGGTGTATACCATCCGGTCCGGGTGATTTACTACTCTTCAGTTTGTCAATCAGGTCTACCACATCTTCTAGGTTCACCGTGATTTGATTCAGTCCATCTGAATCATTACCCATGAAAACCTTCTCCATTACGGATACCTCCCCAACATCCTCTTCAGTAAACACCGAAGCAAAGAAATCATTTAATCTTTCTGCGTTGGCCTTATCTTCTCTAAGTTGCTCTCTGTGAAGCCTTGTCAGCCCTGATCTACACTCCTACCTGGAATATACCGTATTGCTATATTTGCATCTCATTGTGCTCTTTGGGCCTGCTGTTTAATTAGCATTTAACTGCTAAATAACAAGCAAACATGTCATGTGCCGATGTTGCCAAATTCAACCAGAGTCTAGCAGGAAATGACACCGGTGTGATGGAGCCAGTGGTGCCAAGGTAGCTGGAGGACACCTTTCTCGTGGTGCTTTATTGTCTCTTCCCGAAAAATTGGCACCAGTTTGAAGCTACGGGGAGAAATGGAGGAAGCCACAGCTGGGGGAAAGGGAGTATCCACTGTCCAGGTTTACATTACTCATTTTAGGGAGATGGGTGAGGGGTATAAATATTACAAGTGGACACTCTGTCCACTTTACTCCTCCCCGCATCGCCAAGGAAAATGCCAAAAATAGATTCATTTTTGTGAAAATTGAATTCTTGCAACCTGGGGATACACAAGGCATCTCAAACTCTTGAAAATGGTATAGTAGTCATGAAAGGTTGAGAACCACTAAATCAGGTTTTCTTTAGAAGTGCAAAAAAATCGGTGCTTTTGTGCTGAGTACCTCTTCTGACTGAACCTAATACATACATTTGTGCAGCTGAGGAGTCGACAGTCCGCATGGAAAAAGGAAAAAAACAAGAAGTGGATCCAAGACAGGCAAGGGGAGGAAGAGAGAGGATCCATGCAAGTGGTGTACTTTCACTCTTTTTCCAATAAACCAGTGGCTCCCAACCTTTTTTGCTCTGTGGCTCACCTGACATTGGGATCATTTCATTATGGCGCACCATCCCCACCCCCCCTGGCATCATCATCTCACCTTCACTTCCCCCTCATCATCACCTTTTCTCCTCCCTCTTCTGCCTTGCATCATCACAATCTCTTTCTCCTCTCCCTTCACTTCACTGCAATCCTCATCTTCTCTTCCACCACCCCTGGCATCGTTTTATCTTCCCTTCCCTCTCCACCACCCTTGGTATCATCATCTACTCCTCCCCTATCCCTTCCCTTTTCTCTCCTCTCACCCCCTGGTATTATCACCTTCCTGTCTCTCCCCCTTCACCCTCTTTCATCATCACCTTCTTGCTCACTATCCCTCCTGCATCATCCCCTTCCTTCCGCCCGCTCTCCCGCGGACTTTACTGTATCGGCCGGCTCGTAAGTTTCCCTGCTCCAAGTCACAAGCCATTTATTTTGTATAAGCCGGTGGGCATCTAATAAGGGCTCTGTTTTAGCTTTTCACACAGACTCATATTGACAGTATTTGTCTCCTGAAGCTCCCTGAAGAAGGAGTAACAGACTCCGAAACACCGCAGTGTCCGAGGATGGACCTCAGGACCGCTCATGTCATCATTCTTTCTGTGGACAGAGATAAGTGCACGTAATAGTTTTTTAACATACGGTGCCTTCTCTCGTGTTATAGCTCCGGACGGAGAATACCTTAGATAAACGCGACCTATGATTAGACAAGCCCAGTGCTTCGTGGGCTTCGCATATAAGCCAAAAAGCATTTTGTGGCAATATATGACGGTCGCAATATACATTCATAATAACTACATGAGCTCCTCTTTATAGCTGAATCCATAATTTTAGTGGTTATTTCAATTTTTCAAGCTATTTTTTGGGTACTCAGTTGTGCTGTTTCTCAGAAGGTTATTCCAGGCATCCACCACCCTCTCAGTAAAGAAGGAGTTTCTCACGGTCCCTCGGAAACCTTCCTCCCTCCAGCTTCATATCACGACTCCTTGTCCGTGAAATTCATTTTCTGTAGAAAATGTCCCCTTCTGTGATTTATTGAAGCCTGTCAAATAGATATTTCTATTGTATCGTCTCTTTTCCTTCTCTCCCCTGGGGAATACATTTTGAATGCCTCAAGCTTGTCTTTGTAGGGATTGCAGTGCAGGCTTTGTATCATTTTAGTCTCCCATCTCTGAACCGCATCCATCTTGATGTCTTTAGGAAGATGTGGCCTGCAGATCCGAACACAGTGCTGAAGGGGGGGGGAGGGTCGCACTAATGACCTACACAAAGAGCAATATTGCCTCCTTTTTCCTGCTGCTTATGTCTCTCCTTTCCTAACCAAGCATACTGCAAGCTTTCCCTGTGGCTTTATTGCATTGACTGCCTACTCTGAGGTCATCTGAGATCTCTTTCTTATTTAACAGTTTCCTGCTTGTCTGAGGGAAATCAGAACTTCCTCTCCAGGCAAGCATACAGGCCAATACAGAACGATGCGCTCAGCCGAGCGCACCATTTAGCCCCCGTTTTTGATGCACTAGTATTACCCCTTATACTGTACGGGGTAATAGTGCGTGGAAAATGCGCGGCCAACACCCCCCCCCCCCCCCCAAACTAATAGCGCTCATCACATGCAAACGCATGTTGATGAGCCTATTAGTCAGTCACCCAAAATACAGAAAGTAAAATGTGCGGCCAAAGGCAGGCGTCAGTTTCAGATGGCACCGGTTAAGTGTATAGAAAAGCAGAAAAAACTGCTTTCCTGTACACCCTCTGACTTAATATCATAGCAATATTAAGTCAGAGGCCCCAAAAAAAAAAAAAAAAAAATCTGCCCGCGGCCCGGAAAACGGAAGCTCAATTTTACCAGCGTCCATTTTCCGAACCCGTGGCTGTCAGCGGGTTTGACAACCGACGCCGGTAAAATTAAGCATCAGTCGTCAGACCCGCTGACAGCCGCCGCTTCTGCTAATAAGGAGGCGCAAGGGACGCGCTAGTGTCCCTAGCACCTCCTTATTAGCGCGGGCCCTAATTTAAATAAAGAATCGCAGGCCCAGGAGAGTTGCCTGGGCGCGTGCTGGCTCTCCCGCGGAGTTTACTGAATCGGCCTCAATGAGAGCAAAACCTGAAGCAGCCTGTCATTTGGAAAGGGGGTGGGTGAAGGAATGGGATGGGTTGGTAACCCTGCCTGTACTGTTAAGGAACAGCTGGATAGGCAGATGTGGCACTGTCCAATCAAGATTTACTTGTGGTTTGTACAGAGGAGGTACAGTTCCAGGATCTGGGTGCCTGTGCTTAGAAGGGAGGGACTTGTATCCTCCAGCGTAGGGCTGGTATTAGCCACATGGGAGCCCATGGCGGAATCTAAAGAGTGGGCCCAGTCAGTACTCAGCATCCTGTAGTGCTGCCTCAGTGGCATTGCTCAGCTTCACCAAGGGGAGCCCCTTGGAGCACTGCGGTCCTGGGCTACTGCCCCCGCAGTGCTAGCTGGATAGCGGCTGAAAACAGACCTCCTTTGTCTCCTGTTGCCTCAGGCAGGGCTTACACTGTAAGCTCTTTGGGGCAGGGACTTATTGTACCTGAATTCTAATAATGCTGTAAACTACCTTGACCATCATTTCGGGAGATGGGCTGCAAAGGATTCTTGTTGTTATCCTTGCAGCCCCAGAGCAGCACCTGTCCTCTGGAATGCAGAGTTCTGGCCAAGATATTTACAAAAACCAAAGCACCCTGGGCATGCATTGTGTATTCCTCTCTGGAGGGGAAAAATATTTACATAATGGAGTTCATGGAGCTGTGTGGCCGAATGAATTCCAAGTTAAAGGAAGAGTGGGCACGGCTGCTTCCAGTATGGATTCTTTCTGAGAACCTCTCCCCTTCCCCTCCCCCTCCAAAAAAAAAGGTTACCAGTGAAGGTTTGGCTCAGATTTTTCAGGGAGTCTGTACTGGACATCCATTCTATTGCTTCCTTAACAGAAGGCATAGGGGGGAACCTGCAGGGAGTCGCAGTTACCACACACTTAAGAGCTTGCTGGGCAGACGGGATGGACAGTTTGGGTCTTTATCTGCCCTACGTTTCTCCATTACTGCTTTACCACTCCCAGACTATAGTTGTTCAGGTCACAGGTGCAAACTTCATATCCAGAGGCATCGTATGGCCTAAGACCCTCCAGGTCTGGCCCTGAGACCACCTGCAGACCTGTGTGCAGCTTCGAGGGCTCATGCATCGCTGAATTATTCTCCAGGCAGCCTGGTAGACGGCATCGCAAGGTGAAGAGAATGCGGAGAGAGCGGCGGTGAGATTGTAGCTGGGTGGGTTGAACCCATAAGGGGTGAGGCTCCGAAACAATTCAGCTCCCCTTCTTTACAAAGGCTGATGCTACTGTTAGTCGGCAGTCATTCTCATTCCCTCCCTCCCCCACCCCTGTCAGTGCCTTCCCCTGACCCACACGAGTATTAGAGTTTCCCCATCTTCACCACAGAAGGTCACAGAATTGTCACCTGGCCCTTCGGCAGACAAGGGTACACACTCTCAGAGATATCTTGTATCCCTCCATCCCATCCGACTAAATGGAAGGAATGAGAGGAAAAGAGTGTCTTTTACGAATCCTTGTTCCAGCAGACATGGGACCTCCTTGCTTCTGCATTTTTAGAAATGTCGCTGTTGGGTGTGAGTGGCCTCTACCGTCCACTACAGAATTTAATGCATGTGGGCTCTACAGGGGGGATACGCTGCCTTGCAAAAGTCTTCACACCCTCATACATTTTTCACATTCTGCAGTCTAAAAAGTACAGATCAAAAGACATTCAAGCAAGCGTCTGTTTTGCTGATCTACACAACACCCTCTACACTTTCATCCTGAAAGAAGAAGAATAGAAATACCAAAAGTAATTAAAAATAAACAATTGATTGCATAAGTCTTCACACCCCTTGACTGGGTAATTGGTGGAAGCCCCTTCTGTGTCAATAACAGTCAGGAGTTGTTTCAGGATCACTGTCTGTCCACCAAGTTTGCATAGTGGGGCGGTGCTGCTTTTGCCCATTCTTCTCGGCAGGAGAGCTTAAGCTCTTGCAAGTTGGCTGGGGATCCTCTGCACTGGCCTCAAATCTGATCCTGCCCTCCGAACCCAGCCCTACTTGTATGTACTTCAACTTTCAGTACTTTGCCCAAATGGCAGCAAGGCACATTAGTCTGCCGAGCAGACCTAAGCAGGTGAGCTGTATTTTATTTTTCAGGTAAGAGGACACTTCCCTCACTTACTGCCCCCAAGCCAAGATGGCTGGAAGAACCTGCTGCGTGGGGGGAGGGGCAGGCTGGGCTGGATCAGCCCTTTTGTGTTACTTAACGCGCTGTCACCTGAAGCCACTGGCACCTATCCAGATGTTAATGCAGCACGGTACCCGTGACACCAGAGGAAGGCAGAGCCTGGCAGGCTGGATTCAGTAAAACTGAATTTTTACGGCGCTCTCTGGGGCCCTTTCACACAGGACCCTCTGCCACCAATCAGTTCTTTTTTTTTTTTTTGCAGGTTAAAAAGTGAATGCATTCAGCCCTCGTGTATTTCGCAGGGCAAGGATTCCTCGGCCAGGGAAACAGGTTGATCCAGTCCTAGTTTTGACATCTCTCAGTGCAGGCAGGGGCTTGCAGCTCTGATTTCCCCCGAAGAAAGAGTGAAATGCACAGGATGGGAAGCCAGGCCTGGATCAGTCTGACCTGAAACACTCGCGTCAGCGGGTGCCCTTAGCCTGGGTCCTACTGGCTGAAACGCAAAAGGGGGAGCGAGTCCATGAAGACCCAGGGATGGGTCCAAGCTCCATTTAATGTGTTTTAAGAGCCAAAAATGTCAAGGCATTCAAGCAGCAACCTGCTGCCATTGTCTAAATTTAAAGCACAGTCACATCCCCCAGTTTGAGGGATCAGCTGACAACACCCCACCTAATCGTGCCCCCATGCCCTCAGACACTAACCAATCCTTGTACTTAGCTTGTACATAGTTATGTTATAATTGCATTGCATTTGTTGCCAGGTTGCCTTGCGCCTTGTTTTTTGCTCTTTCCATGCTACTCCTATCGGCTCATTGTACCCCCTCCCCTCTCCCCTGTATTTTCCATTCTGTTGTTCCACTGTAAACCAATATGATGTTTCGACTAATACCGGTATAAAAACATTCTTAAATAAATAAACACTGAGGGGAGCAGGGGGGCTTCATTTCATTTCACAGTGCCAGACATGTACACAGCTCTTCACAAGGTAAGAGACAGACCTTTTAAATGTCTCTGCCGCGTCATCAGCTTCACAGCTCCTGCTCTCTCTGACCATAGAGCCAGCCACTTATTATTCATTGCTTGGTCCAATAAAAACAATCACCATTATATTTTTGTGTTTGTTGATTTTTATTTCTGTGCATTCAGATGCACTAAATGTGGCCATCGTAATATTTTTGTTCATTAGTAGAACACTTCCCCCCCCCAAATCAAATCAAGTTGGCACTCTGAGACCTGGACCAGGAATTTTCGGAAGCCTGGTTTGGTCCTTTCTGTAACACCGGGATTATCATCCCTCCTCCCCGGTTTAAAGGGCCTCTGGGCATTGTTCCCTCTGAGCCGTTCCTGCACGTGTGTGCACACAGGTTGTGAACCCTGCGGACACGGCCAAACATAGCGTGCACAAGAAATCCAGAAATTATTTGCATTAGACTGGCTCATTGCGCACAAATTTGAATTCAGCTTATAACAAGTTGCACAAAGGAACATTTTCATGCGCCCAGCCTTTCAAAAATTAGAAGGAACATTGCCCCTGGGGTCAGGACAGACAGGACCTCAGTCTCCTGTCTCCTCCCTTTGACGGACACACTGTACTATAGTGCCCCTCATGCCAACCTGGAGACATGGCTTAGACTTAGAGGGCCTACGCTGCAAACCTCTTTCAGAGATACATAAATTAGTATTGTGAAGTGGGATGATTGTCATTGGCGCACAGCTGTTTGCAAGGGCAAGAAAAAAAAAAAGTAGCTTTCAGAGCCTTGGTTTTCTCAGGAAGATGTCAGGCTGTCTGCCCTTTTCAAGATTCGCAGGTAGCCACAGTCTCCGAAGGCTTGAAGAGGGCAGCAGGGAAATTCCAGTCCCAAATCTGATTTGTGATTCCCTGCTTTCCATTTTCCTGCTGTCACAGAGCACCGGTGGGTCCTGCAGGAGAGGGAGCAGTTCCTGCCCCAGGAGCCCTCCCAAGCTAAGGAAATCCGGACACTCCTGCTGGCCCAAACCTAGAAATACATAAGAACTGCTGCTCAAGAAGCTGCAGCCAGAGTTTCATTAAAAAAAAAAAAAAAAAGATTCCTTCAGTCCCTGGTTTTGTAGTCCCTCTCCTATCTCTAGTGCCGTGTGTGTCACATTAAGTGTTCTGCAGTTAACGAATACTTGACTTAAACGGGCTGGCTGGGAAAGCTTTCTGCCAGGCTTGGCATGAAATAAGACTCCACCATCTGGACCCAGGTTTTCAGATTTATTGTGTCTGTGTTTGCAATGTACCTTGGCGCTCAGACAGAAACAGCACAGCCAACAAGCTCCAGGGACAAGCTGAGCCGGTCCTGCTTTTACCCTCTGTCATTCTACAGTAAGGACAATATAGACAACCCTGGTTGTCTTGAGTGCTCCAAGCTTAACTACATTGACTATGCATAAGATGCATTTGCATGCAATGGAGGTGGCATATGCAAATGCATCTCATGAATATTTTGGGAGGTGGATATCTTGAAAACCCTACCCTCTGATGACACTCAAGGGCTGGAGTTGTCTACCCCTGGTCTATAGACTTGTAGTTCCAAGAGATGCAATATAGCAGTGGTTCTTAACCCAGTCCTGGGAGCAAACCTATCCAGTTGTGTTTTCAGGATATCTACAATAAATATGCATGAGATATGCAAATCTCTCTCATGCATATGCATTGTGAATATCCTGAAAACCTGACTGCCCCTAAGACTGGGTTGAGAAGCATGCAATATAGGGAAAAACCAGTACTGGCTCCATTGCCTTTTGTGACATGGAATGGGCAGAAGTCAAGGTCTGCTTGAAGCCCTTGTTTTAGGTAGTTCAGTGCAGTGTTTTCCCAACCCTTTCCTGGAGGCACACCTAATCGGTGGGGTTTTCAGGAAATCTATAAATGTTATGCTCAGGCTTGTGGACCCTTGGGCCGACGGGAGGATGGTGTACCTTAGGAGGAAGATCTGTAGGTTCTCCCGTCAGGTGGCGAGGCAGAACAGAAGATGCGACCAGCTGACCCTCGGCACTGGAGACAGAGGCAACCGTGGAAGCAGACGGAGAGTCGTGAAGTCAAGGAGAAGAACGGAGTCTTCGCCACTGGAAGTCCGCGGTCCCCCCAGGAGGAGCCCGTAGGGACCCGGACCGCTGGGACTTAGGTGGACCTTTGAGAGGTCAAGGAGTCAAGAGTTCGGTGCAAGGGCTAACTGGAGCTTCACCCCTGGAAGCCCACAGTCCCTCCGGGAGAAGCCCATAGGGACCCAGACCGCTGGGACTTAGGTGAGCCCTTGGAGACGATGGTCCAGAAGAAGTCAGAGGTCACATGCCAGAGGGTCACCGCTTACCAGTCCGAGGTCATATACCAAGGGATCGCCACTTGCCAGTCCAAAGTCACACACCAGGAATCACCGCTAGCCGATCCAAAATCAGGAACACCAAGACAAGACAGGAACCAGGGACAAGGATCCAAAGTGTAGGAAGACACTCCAAAGCAAGCTTAAACAGCGCTACAAGAGACATTGCCAGGTCGAAGAATGGGCAGAGGAAGCTTCCCTTTATACTTCCTCTACTCTGGCCCATTAGAGACAGCTGTGAATAGTTAAGGGGCCTGGCCCCTTTAAATCTGTGGAGGAGGCCCGGCCTCGTGCCTAAAGATGGTGGCGGCCATCTTGGATTTCCTCCATGGAGGAAAGACTGCAGAACGCCGCGAGGGAGGAGCAGGGACGGCTCCCCACCCGGCAGCCAGATTGGGGACTTGTGCCGGAGCAATGGGCACCAGCCCAGGGAATTGCTAGGAGCTGCTGCGGCGGGTTGCTGCTGCGGGTGAGGTAGGGGAACACAACATATAATGAAGATGCATGAGATAGATTTACACACACTGAAGACCCAGGGTATACAAATCTATTTCATGCATATTCATTGGGGCAATCCTGAAAACCTAATTGGCTAGGTGAGCCTCCAGGAGAGGGTTGGGAAACGTTGCTTTGGCAAGAGGCTTCCACGTTGAGTGACTTGTCTATATTGGCTAGATGCAGCAGACATGCATTTCGGTTGTTCTTAGATTATCTGATTGCTGCCTTAGTCCATTTATATACATGGAAATAAAGGTTAACAAACAAAATAAAACAAATATAAGATGATTATCTTTTTATTAGAATAACGTAATCCATTTCTTGACTATCTTTCAGAAGCTGAGATTGCCCTTCTTAAGTCCGGAAACAGAATGAGCAAAAGGTGACACTTGACAAAAAATACAAGTGAATCATAAAGTACATTCCATTGATAGTGTGGAGAGGGGTGGGGGTGGGAGGGCGGGAATCCCATTTCTCCTCCTCCTCTACTTATCCAAAGTAGAAAATGTGAAGAGGGTCGCTACACTGGCAATACAGGCCAGAAATTAAAGATGAGACTAAACGTGCAACATCCCCATGGGGGAGCACCTATCAGAATGAGTCTGCCCTATGATCAAGACCCTAAAAGGTACATTCAAAAAGATTCAGAAACACAACACATTTGACATTAAGGAGGTTATCTGCAAAGACTTATGTGGAAGTCGTGCAGAGCCGATCTTTGGAGGTGAGTGAGCTGGGTGGTCATTCATGGCACTGTGATCTGAGGGGTGTCCTGGGCACCGCCAGCATCACCCATCCCACAGTGGCAGGGCCGTGGTGGACCCCATCCCGCCATATCCTGAAAAGAGGGGGACGACCTGAGAGTGTGTGAGAAAGTGAGAGCATGTGTGTGAGAGAGAGAGAACCTATGTGTGTGTATTAGAGAGAGAGAGGGTGTGCATTAGAGAAAGTGCCAGTGTGTGTGTGTGAGGGAGAGAGAGCCTGTGTATGGGAAAGAGAGGGGTTTATGTATGAGAGAGGGAGTGTATGAAAGAATGAACATGTCTAAGTGTGTGTGTATATATGTGTGAGAGCATGTGGGTGTGAGTCTGAGTGTCTTAAGTCTAACACATAGACCATCTACATATACACTCATAACATGAGTATGTATGAGCGCGTGTGTGTGTGTGTGTGTGTGTGTGTGTGTGTGTGTGTGTGTGCAGCCTCCTTACCCCAATCATAACAATCTCAGGGTGACTGGAAATCAGAAGATTCCAGGTATGGAGAGAAGGAGATTTTTTTTTAATGCTTATTAATTTTAATTTTTGGGTGTTATTTGATGTTTCTGTTGTTTTTAAATATTTTATTTGTGTTTTGGGACATTTAGAACATTTTAATTATTGGATGTTCTGTTCATCAGGTGTTTTGAAATATTTATTTTTTGTATTAGTATGGTTTTACTATTATGATTCATATTCTTGATTTTATTGTTTGATGTTTTATGAATACAGCATTTGGCTTGTTGCAATTTCCAATTTAGTTTTTGTTTGCACATTTCTATTTATGCTTTCTGGCCTTTTTAATTCTGCATTTGTCTCCAACAGTTAACTGACACCTGAGGATATATTTTGTGTAATCTATAAAGTGTTAAATATTATCTGAATAAGATCTTATATCCATTTTCTAAAATTGTTAGTGCAATGTTGTCAAGTGATTTAAAAAATAGTCTTGCTGGTTGGCTAAAACTGGCAGGGGCTTTCTTAACTGCATATAGGGATTAACTGCGAGTTTTTCTTGTAATGTTCTGATAGCCAAGTTCAATTATATTCTATCAAAAATATAAACGTGTAATCACATAATCCAGTTATAAATATTCCAGCATCATAATAATGTGATTGTGTCAATCCAATATCGCCGTATTATAAAAATCCTCACTATGGTCCCACACACACACACACACACACACGTACTCACTCATACAAACCAAACCCAAATATAAAATTCAGAAACGAAATAAAAGTACTGAAGAACGCCAGGAAATGCTGCAGAGGAGGGAAACCGACCACAGCTCAACGATACAATAGTCTCATTTACTTAAGAACATAAGAACATGCCATTCTGGGTCAGACCAAGGGTCCAGCAAGCCCAGCATCCTGTTTCCAACTGTGGCCAATCCAGGCCATAAGAACCTGGCAAGTACCCAAACACTAAGAAGATCCCATGCTACTGATGCCAGTAATAGCAGTGGCTATTCTCTAAGACAACTTGATTAATAGCAGTTAATGGACTTCTCCTTCAATAACTTACCCAAACCTTTTTTAAACCCAGCTATACTAAATGCACTAACCACATCCTCTGGCAACAAATTCCAAAGCTTAATTGTGGATTGAGTGAAAAAGAATTTTCTTAGATTAGTTTTAAATGTGCTACTTGCTAACTTCATGGAGTGCCCCCTAGTCCTTCTATTATCCGAAAGAGTAAATAACCAATTCACATTTACCCGTTCTAGGCCTCTCATGATCTTAAAGACCTCTATCATATCCCCCCCCTCAGCCGTCTCTTTTCCAAGCTGAACAGCCCTAACCTCTTTAGCCTTTCCTCATAGGGGAGCTGTACCATCCTCTTTATCATTTTGGTCGCTCTTCTCTGTACAGTTTCCATCGCAACCATATCTTTTTTGAGATGCGGCGACCTGAACTGTACACAGTACTCTAGGTGCGGTCTCACCATAGAGCGATACAGAGGCATTATGACATTTTCTGATTTATTCACCATTCCCTTCCTAATAATCCCTAGCATTCTGTTTGCTTTTTTTGGCTGCCGCAGCACACTGAACCAACAATTTCAATGTATTATCCACTATGATGTCTAGATCGTTTTTCTGGGTGGTAGCTCCTAATATGGAACCTATCGTGTAACTACAGCATGGATTATTTTTTCCTATATGCAACACCTTGCACTTGTCCACATAAAATTTCATCTGCCATTTGGATGCCCAATCTTCCAGTCTTGCAAGGTACTCCTGCAATTTATCACAATCCGCTTGTGATTTAACTACTCTGAATAATTTTGTATCATCTGCAAATTTGATTACCTCACTCGTCGTATTCCTTTCCAGATCATTTTTAAATATATTGAAAAGCACCAGTCCAAGTACAGATCCCTGAGGCACTCCACTGTTTACCTTTTTCCACTGAGAAAAATGTCCATTTAATCCTACTCTGTTTCCTGTCTTTTAATCAGTTTGTAATCCACGAAAGGACATCGCCTCCTATCCCATGACTTTTTAGTTTTCTTTAGAAGCCTCTCCTGAGGGACTTTGTCAAACACCTTCTGAAAATCCAAATACACTACATCTACCAGTTCACCTTTATCCACATGTTTATTAACTTTTTCAAAAAAATGAAAACAGATTTGCGAGGCAAGACTGCCCTTTGGGTAAATCCATACTGGCTGTTTTCCATTAAACCATGTCTTTCTATATGCTCTACGATTTTGATCTTTAGAAAAGTTTCCACTATTTTTCCTGGCACTGAAGTCAGGCTCACTGGTCTATAGTTTCAAATTCTTCTGTAAATGCTGGTAAAAGATGATACCAATGACGCCAATTCACTAATGGCCTGTATATATAACTATGACGTTCTTCTTCCTTCTCATACAGCACTGTCGCTAAACTGTGAAGTGATAGTTTTAGCAGCACGGACCTATAATCTTCAGTATAGAATTGGCACCATAAGGAAGTCTTAAGTTGGATTAGTTCCTACATTTAATAAGTTCGGGCGTGCTTTAAGTTTCCCCTGAAGAAGGCCTATGTGTGAGGGCGAAATGAATTCTTTGTCGGGAACGGGAACGCTAGAGATGACGGATTGTGCTGTATGAGAAGGAAGAAGAAAGACGTAGTTATATATACGGGCCATTACTGAATTGGCGTCATTGGTATCATCTTTTACCCGCATTTATAGAAGAGTTTGAAAAAGTGGATGAGTCTATTGTATCATTGTGAACTGTGGTCGGTTTATCTCCTCTGCAGCATTTCCTGGCATTCTTCAGTACTTTTATTTCATTTTTGAATTTTATATTTGGGTTTGGGTTGGTATGAGTGAGTACATGTGTGTGAGTCTGTAGTGAGGTTTTTATAATACAGGGATATTGAGGCTGACATGTCCAGCATCATAATAATATGATTTTATTTATATAAAACTGGATTATGTGATTACATATTTACATTTTTTATAGAATAAAATTGTAAACCGATTTTGTAAACATTCTGTAAATTATTGTTATTATACATTGTTTACATTCCCTTATTTTTGGTCGTATCTAGCTGTAGTAGAGAAGTCTAATTTTATCTTTCATTTTTTGTGTACCTGATAGCCAGATAAAGTTAATGCAGGCCAAGGTATGCATAGTCTAGGGGTGTGCTCTACTTCTTGGTTATTTAGACAAAGTCTGACATTTATGTTGGAGATTTTTTGGCTCAGTTCTGCTATGATGTGTGATCCAGAGATACATGATTGACAGAAAATGAAAAAAAATGTCATTTTATTCTATAGATGCAGGATTTCTATTATCTAGAGAGTGTGCATTTCTAAGGCCAGCACTGGAGTGGCAGTGGGGGGAATGGAGAGAGAGCTGAGGTCAGGGAGAGAGCTAATCCATGTCAATCTGGGGGTTGTTTGCCCTTCTCCCTCCCTCCCCCCCCCATGTCTGACTGCCTTACCCTTTGAGTGACAGGGATCAGTTGGGGGGGGGGGGGGCATTTGCCCTAGAGCCAGCCCGGGGGTTGTACATGTAAAATTGCCTGATTAGCTTCAGTGTGCGTAAGCAGGTTTTCAGAAGGGCGGAAGTGCATGTGTACTGTTGCTGCCAGGCGGAAAAACGTGTGTGTGGAGGGCATTTTGGGGGGTGTTCCAGGGTAGGGTTTGGAAGCACCCGCACATTTACCTATTTTATAAACTGAGTGGGCACATTCATCATGGGTGCAGGCTTTTACATCTCCTAATCAAGTCGCAAAAATTAAATCTGATTTCTCTTTAGTCTGCGTTTTTTAGGTGGGGGATGGAAGGTGTGGGTGAACTGCTGGAGGTCTCAGCAGTTCACCCACATTTACTTGGAGGTATGTGCCCAAGTATTTTCATAAACGAGATACACGCATGCATCAGCTAACTTAATCAAATCCCTGCCTCAGCAGGTACACTGAGGGTTACTGCACACATCACAATTTAGCCCATAAAACGTTATATGTGAATTCTTATACGCTAGGTGCAGAAATTATGCGGGATCTCTGCATTACAAAATGCGTGTACTGTAAGGCAAATGCATACTTTCAGGGTTCTGATACGTAGCATTTTATAAACTCTGTGGCTCCTGGGCCATCAACCTTTTTTGCATGGGAAAAAACCGCGAGCGAGCACGACTGTGGCCGCACTGTACGATGGCAATGAAACAGTTAAAAGTACACATATGTGTCCAATAAAGCAGGGTGGAAGGGAATGTTTTCATCCAACGGTGTTTAAGATTTATGGGGGGGGGGGAGCGAAATAAAAAACAGGGAGGAGGAAATGGATTTAATTTTGATGAGGGAGCACCACGCCTTCCACCTCTGCCGCCACGGAGGCTCCTTGCGCATTTGCTGTTATGTAAGCCGAGGTGCTCCCACCTGCTAATGAACGTGGTTCAGGGCCTGGGCACTGCATCTTCCCAGGCTGTCTTGGAATGTTACCTGGCACAATCTCAGTTTCATGTTCTAGTTTCTTGTTACGTCAATCTCTGTTTACCTTGGAGTTGGCACTGAAGGATGTAATACAATCTCCTATTTACAGAGCAGCGTTATTTCAGGCAAACAGGGCAGGAAAGGATGGGCAGCCATCAGGGGCGTAAGGTGAGAGCCAAAAGTTGGTGATGCCCCAGAAAAGCCCCAAGGCAAAAGCAAAGAAACTTGAAATGGGGCCTCCCCTGGACCCATCCCCGAAGGAAAGATGCCAGGAACCATCCAGGGCCCCCACTTACCCCTTCCATGGGGGTCCTGGTTAAGAAAAGGGGTGGGAGGGGTGCCCACTTGCCTCCTGCATTCCTTAAAAATGGTGCCAGTCAGCCATGAGACCAGCACCATCGTGATGTCAAAAACGGTGCTGGTCTCAGGATTGGATGGCGCCATTTTGTTCCATACAACAAAATGGCACCTACCGGCCTTGAAACTGATGCCACTTTGACGCTGGGCCCTTCCATCCCCAAAACAGTGCTGGGGCCAGGAACCACCCTGGCCCCCACTTACCCCTTACATGGTGTTCTTCTTAGTAAAAGAGGCAGAAGGGGTGCCCACTTGTTTTCTGCCCCTCCAATGACCCTTACAAATGGTGCCCATTGGCTATGAAAGTAGCGCCATTTGCAACGGACATTGGAGGGGTAGGAGGCAAGAGGGCAGCCCTCCTGCTCGTTTTACTAACCAGGACACCTCAATGGGTGGTTTCTGGCCCCCAGAAACATTTTTTTGGGGGCAGGGGAGGGTTCCAGCCTGGCAACTTGCTTTGTTAAGGGGTTTGATCTGGCCCTTGGCAAAT
The DNA here is from genome assembly GCF_901001135.1 of Rhinatrema bivittatum. Taxonomy (NCBI): domain Eukaryota; kingdom Metazoa; phylum Chordata; class Amphibia; order Gymnophiona; family Rhinatrematidae; genus Rhinatrema; species Rhinatrema bivittatum. The sequence goes on from NC_042626.1 coordinate 53,699,990, forward strand.
TTTGTGGGGGCAGCCTCAGGTTGAGCCTGGGGAAGCCCTGAGGAGACCTTGGGTTGGGCCTCAGGTCAGACCCCAGGGAAGTTGGTGGTGCATGGCACACCTCTTTACTGCCATGCAGCCATCTCCGAGGTGGATGTACTGCAAGTTCTTTTTTTTTTTTTGCATAAATTTAAAATGCTTCTCTAGTCCCCCTCCCCTCCTCTTCTTGGATCTAAAATGCATTGCAGGTGTTGCATTAGAAACTGAAGCGGGGGCCTTATTGAGTGCACAAAGGCTCACAGCCCCGGAGGCACCACCTCCCTTTCCCCGCCTCTCCATCCCAACAGAAGGTACCAAGGAGGGTCTCCACCCCCCAGCACTTCCCCATGCTGAAACTTGAGGGGGCAGCTTCTGTGACACAGGGACGTTGCAGCTATGTGAGTTACTGTGGATAGCCCTATGACTATTAAAATATGCAAAATGCTCAATCTATACAGGTTTTTCATATTCAGCGAGCATCATTTACATACACACTGGGGATAGCTCTTATTCAATCAGATCTGGCGGGATCAGCTATGTAAGATCTCAGCTCATTATATAACAGCTCTAGCACTGCAGGTGTATGTCCTGGTCACTGGAACGCCCCACACCTCCACACGAGAAAAGGACATACGTCAGCCAAAGACAACTCAGAAACTAAAAAAGAACTCCCCAAGCTGGTTGGGTGAGGTTTTAAAATTAAATGTATACTGCAGCAAATATAAGCAGGAGGCTAAAGAGAGGACCCATGACTCACACAGGCAAAAAATAACTCCTGGATGTATGGAGGTGGTTAGCAATAGATCAAATGAATACCCAGCCCCCAGCTGACCCAGTTTCTGGAGGGAAGACTGAAGGCCAGTCCAGACTGTCTGACACCCAGCTCCTGATGCATTCAGTTAACCACAGGGCTAGTGTCAAATGGAACAATGACTACCATAATGCCCAGGGCGTGTAATTTCAAACCCCTAAGACTGGTCAAAAGTCTCCCTCCGCACCATGGAAGGTAATGAGGGATCCTGGGAACTCAGATGCCAACCTGGTGTTTAGTTAAGTTCTGGGATTACCACACTGGATGTCATTTGTTGGCAGTCTGAGATGGTTACGTGTCTGCACAGCCAATGGATGTTGAATTTCCTGGGCACTATACATGATTTTGATAATGTCCATTTATGTTGATGTGCACCATGGCAAAAAGCAAAGTATCAAGTAAACAGGGTGTAATATGCCATCCCAGTGACCACAACTAAAAGACGGAACACTATTGACATGCTGTCTCCTGTCAGTCAACCAGTTTTCAATCCAGGTAGTGGGATAGATTGCAAACTGTTTGACTGATAGGAGACTGCGTGTGATGGTAAATGGAACCTACTCTGAAGAGAGAGCGGTGTTAAGTGGAGGCCACAGGGATCGTGTTGGGACCGGTACTGTTCAATATCTTTGTGAGTGACACTGCAGAAGGGATAGAAGGTAAAGTTTGTCTATTTGCGGATGATACTAAGATCTACAACAGAATGGATACACTTGAAGGAGAGAAAGAAAAGTGATTTAAGAAAGCTTGTTCGAGGATTTGACAGCTGGGATTCAATGCCAAGAAGTGCAGAGTCATGCATCTGGGATGCGGTAATCCAAAAAAGTTGTATATGATGGCTGGTGAAAGACTGATGTGCACGAACCAAGAAAGGGATCTTGGGGTGATAGTGTCTAGCGATCTGAAGACGGCAAAGCAATGTGACAAGGTGATAGCTAAAGCCAGAAAAATGCCAGGCTGCACAGAGAGAGGAATAACCAGTAAGAAAAAGGAGGTGATAATTCCCTTGCACAGGTCCTTGGTGAGGCCTCACCTGGACCTGTGCAAGTACTGGAGATCGTATCTCAAAAAGGATGAAGTCAGGATGGGAGGTTGTGGTGACCAAAATGATGTGGGGTCTGTATTGGAAGACTTATGAGGAGAGGCTGAAGGATCTGAGTATGTACATCCTGGAAGAGAGGAAGTGCAGGGGAGATTTGATACAGACCTTCAGATACCTAAAGAATTTAATAATGTGCAAACTTTGAACCTTTTTTGTTGGAAATGAAACAATAGAACTAGGGGTGACGAAATGAAATTCCAGGGGGAAAGACTCAGATCCAACATCAAGAAATATTTTTTCACGAAGAGGGTAGTAGATGCCTGGAATACCCTTCCGGAAGAGATGGCGAGGACGAAAAAAGTAAACAAATTCCAAAGGTCATGGGATAAATCTGTGGATCCCTAAAGGCTTGAGGATGATAATGAAGAAGAGGGTGCATGGGGGTAACCTGCACGAAATGGCAGTTAGTACCCCTTAACAGAAGGCGGGGGGATTAACACCTTAACAAATTAGCCTTGATGATTTAGTCACAACTGCAACATCAGCAGGGCAGGGAAAAAGGGGTATTGGATTCTGAAGACAGCCAACACTGAGTCCGACTTTTACGTTCTGGGCTACTGATATGCTAACACTGGGGATAAAGCTTCTACAGCTAAGTCCAAAAACAATGAATGTTCATTGAATTATTAGGAACACTGCTCACCACATAAAAGTGCTGCGGTTTTGTTTTTTTACGGATTTGACAGTTGCTTGGTCTTGCTTTTAAGTATCACTGTCCTTATTAAAGCATAGGGGTAACCTGCAGGGAGCGGAGTTACTACACTTAACAGACACATGGGGGCAACCTGCACGGAGCGGCAGTTACTGCCCTTGGTGGACACTTGGGGTAACCTGTATGGAGCCGCAGTTGCTGCCATGGGAAGCTTGCTAGGCAGACTGGATAGAGACTATTTGATCTTTTTCTGCCGACAATATTATGTTATTGTTTAGTCAGACAGAGAATTAGTGGGTGTATACAAGGAAAGTTTGTACAATTCTTGACCCAAAGTCATTGTCACCAATTTGCTTTGTGCGCAGACTTCCATACATTTACATGCGGAGGGCACTGACCAGTGATCCACGAAGATCCCAGGGCTCCATTTTGAAGTCTGGAAATGTAGAGTTGTCATGGTTAAGGTGGCACGATTGATGCCTCGCGCACCAATGTCACATTCATGGTTGTGCGTAGCAGTTAACACCTATTTATTAGGGATGTGAATCGGATCCGATATCGGATCCGATTCTGGTTCCGATTCACATCTCTATAGATGTGAATCGGATCCGATATCGGATGTGAATCGGATCCAATATCGGATCCGATTCACATCCCTACTATTTATTATAGCCATGGCACAATGGCTAAAGTATGCAAAATGAAGAGGTGGGAAAAAATTGCTGGCAACACAACCCTACAAGGGGAATAAAAAGCTAGAACGACGTACACTGTGAGCCTTGGTGTCTTGGCACTGGCTGAGTACCATTGTCACAAAGAGATACGCTATCAGGCCGATACAGAATGGTGCGCTTGGCCGAGCGCACCGTTTACCATGCAATTGGCCGCACGTTTCCGACCCGCATCTATTACCCCTTATACTGTAAGGGGTAATAGCAAGGCCAACCCCCCAAAAACTAATAGTGCTCATCATAAAGCCGCACATTTTACTCTCAGAAATTAACGCCTGCCCAAAAGCAGAAAATACTGCTTTTCTGTACACCCTCCGACTTAATATTCTAACGATATTAAGTCGGAGGAACCAAAAATTAAAAAAAAAATATATTTTTTTTTTAATCTGCCCGCCGGTCAGAAAAACGGATGCTCAGTTTTACCAGTGTCCGTTTTCCTAACTTGTGGCTGTCAGCAGGTTTGGAAACCGATGCTGGTAAAACAGAACGCCGGATGTTGGGAGAGCGGGCGCTCAACACGGAGTGCTGACTCTCCCGCATTTTTTTTTTTTACTGTATTGGCCTGATTCTGCTTTCCTGTAGTGGAGCAAACAGGTCTGTGCTGAGCAAAGATGCTTACAGCTGTGAGCTATGCTAGAAGATAAATGCCTGAATGCTGAAATTATATGTCCTAAACTTAGCTAAAGGGCACCAGTTGAGGTCATGAGTAATTATCTACCACATCTAGGAGTGCTTATGTTTTATGGAGACAGCCCTTCTCCTCTAGACACCATTGGACTGCTTGTTTACATGGAGGAGGCAGAAGCATTGCAGCAAGACCTGGAGATAATTTATGGGTCCGTAGAAAATGTCTGTAATTCCAGCTAAGGTCATAAAAGCCTGGTGATTTTTTTGGTTAATGCAGGGACAGGCAAATCTGGTCCTCGAGTGACACAGGCCAGACAGGTTTTCAAGATATCCACCCTGAATATTCCTGAATTACACTGGCACTCACTGCCTCTTCTTCATGCAAATGCAGCTCTTTGCATGTTCATGGTGGATACACTGAAAACTTGACCGGTTTGCAATATTCGAGGACCGGAGGTGCCTGGCCTGGGTTAATGCTTCCAGTTATAGTTTTGGCGAGCGCGGTGCCCGGGGCATGCTAACCCCATTTGCTGCCCGAGCGTGTCTCAAACTTGCACTGGAGGTGGAGCGCAGTTGGCATACCCGTTCGGCCTGCCACTCGAGCCCAAAAGCAACTGAGCTTTAGTGATGTAGACCCTAAATTCTCCAACTGGTTCTGTCCTGCCTGGACAAGTTAAGCCAGTCCTGGTTTTTTGCCTTATGTAATCTTCAGACCTATTGTTCCTGCTTTTACTGGAGAAACTGGAACTGCTGTAAGTGGAATTGGTTACCTTTCATTTTGAGTTTAGAGACTGCTGACTCATACTCCATAAAACCATCTCAATGGGCTCTTATTGAATAAAAACGTTTTTTTCCATGGGCACAGAATGGAGGATAACGGTCCGTAATGTGTTTCAGTGAAGACACATCCAAGGAAGCTGAGAATTCAGCAGATTTTTATTTAAGAGGAGGCTACTGCAGGCACCACTGCTTCTTCTAGCTGGCAAGCGGAAATACAAGTCAACAAGGAATAGCCACATGATATCTTTTCACTGGACTAACTATAGATTTGTGCACTCTCCATCAGGTCAAATCAAAATGAGTTAAGGATGATCTTGATTTTTATTTTCATGTATCCAAGTGGACTAATCTGGCAACCACATGACTTTATTCATATGGAAACCCAAACAAAACGTCATCCAGCATGACACATCCTACTTCTCAGTTGTCAGTTAAGATCCACAAATGGGCGGAATTAGCCCAAGTGTGAAACTTCAGGAGCAATAGCGCTAATCATCAAGGTTTCAACCCAGTTTACCAAGAAAGCCTAGTGCTGGCACTGCACGTAGATATAAATGGCCATTTCATATGTTGTGCATAATAAGGATGCCCTCTGGGAGCACCTTGGTAAGGCTATGTGTATCATCACGTTGGTCTTTGCCAAGTATATCTGCTGGCATCTTGCTTCAGGTGTCAAGAGAGTCTTCAGATACCTACCAGTCTGTACCAGTGCATGGTGATACCCTTTGTTTATCTTGGTGCTCCTGCCACTAACTAACCTCACTCTCTATTTTTATTTATTTATTTTTTTTACTTTCCTTGCTCCTCTTCCTTCCTCTCCATTCTCTCTTTTGCATTCACAGCCCTTTCCACATGCCTTATGCCTCTTTAAGCAATTCAACAAAACAACAGAGTTTCATGACCTAAGCCACCACTTGTTAATATTGCTTCAAGGGCACGGTGTTGCTAAATTCTGTGAAAGAGAAGAACTATTCCATGATTATGCTGACTATGGCAGACTTGCTAGAGGCATGATTGCATCTCAAGTGTAAAATGTTCTCTTTATGGTCCATTAAACTAGAGTTCCTAGATTATAATCCATGTCTCTTTATCGACACAACGAGTTCATATCTGGATGTCACAGTATAAAAAGATGGTATCATTAGAATGTGTTTAATATAATTATAGCAGGGTGAATGGATGGCTCAGTGGATAAGTATTTTGCATTGCCACAAAAGAGATCGGATGGCTTCTGATGGCCAGGGCTGGGCTGCAACGACAGAGTCTGCAGGGGAAGGAGACGCAGACAGTGCACAATGACGGCACCAAGTGGGCAGACCTGGGTTCTAGAGAGAATCTGTGACCAAGGCCAAGGGCTGTTGTTGAGTTGACTGGGCTAGACAGGAGGTAGGGAGAAGGTTAAAATGGAAAGGCTGCATTAGGAGGGCAGAGAATCCAGATAATTCAAATGAGAGCTCATGGTGTCTTAGGCCCCATAGAGACCAATTCCAACCGACCTGGAAGCCCCACAGGAAGAGAAGGAAAGCTGCATTATGAAAAAAAACAACAAAAAAACCAAACAAAGAAGAGGTAAAAGCTCTTGTCTGGAGCAACAAAAAAAAGAAAACATTTATAGCAAACAATTTTTTTTTTATATATATTTGAGTGGAGGTGGAAGAATCTTTTTTCACATGGCTGGATGTTGAGCTCTTTAATTCTGAGTGTGGAGTTCTGCCCTGAGGATAACTGAAAGTCAGGTTACTGAAAGGCTGGTCTTTCCGATTATAGGGCTCCGGGTAGCCAGAGTTCATTCTCATTCTGAGCCTGGGCGGATAACCTACCCAGTCGCAGCTCACTGCACTTGCACAGTGGCTGCATTATGTGAACTCTGCGTTTAAAAATAATATTTTATCAAAAGGCTCCGTCCATACCAGGGAAAAAAAAATCAGAAATGCCCTATAATTGCAAAAGCCTGGCTGACATACTCATCTTTTATGGGGGAAGCCCAGAAATGTCCTCTTGCTCCTTTGTGTTTACAGCTCATTCAGAACCAGGGCTGGAATCTGGCACCATGAGCCTTCATTCACAACAATCTGGGGGGATCCTCCCCCCCATATCACTTCAGCTCAGTCATTGCAGCAATAAGGAGCCATGCACCAGAGCTCTTTCCAGAACCATGCAGTACTGGACCCTAAATCCAGTCATGAAGTTTGACATAAGAATATAAAATAAGAACATATTGTGTCTGACATAGCTGGCAATAGCGATATGTGACATTAATACGGTTCCTGGAAGACCAGACGACCTAGAACCTTTCGAACCATATGGCCCGATTTTGAGAACAGGTCTCAATGGGATTGTCGCTGAAGCGGGATTAGAGTAGAGTACTTACCATCTGTGGTGGATCACGAAGGACAAGCCGGCGAAGACTCATGGCTCCATGGATTTCAGGAGTCAGAGGGACAGCCTGAAGGATGGAAACGTCTGACTCAACTCTGTAACCTGGTATGGTAGCGCAGGTACAGAGGAGACAGGCTGAGCATGTCTGGCGCTACCACAGTAATTTGTGGAGGGTCAGAACCCCGCACCGGTGTCGGTGGGGGAACGCCTCGGGTACAGGGGAGCCATTATGACTCAAGAACCCGGCCCTCTTTGCAGGGGCTAGATGTATCGTGACGCCAGTGCAGAATTCCTCGGAACTCGGTCCGGTTATTCTGAAGCACCGAGGATTGCCAGCACTGTGTGGAACAGTGGCGGTGGCAGTAGCGATGTTGCTAGGCCTGGGCATTCTCCAGCACCAAGTAGAATAGCACCGATGTGCTGGATGGCATCGGTGGCAGACGGTCACCGTGCCGGTGACGAGTGCAACGGTGCTCGGCCCGGTCCTTCCCCAGTGCTGAGGTGGATGCCCTTGCTGTCTTGGATGGCGAATAATGACAGACTGTCAGCATGCCTGCACTGCTCCTGGCACTATGTAGTGTCGTAGGCTAATATGGGGCTTTAGTAAAGAACCCAAAGCATGGAGCACTGCGTTTAGGCGAAGGCATTGCGTGTAGGTGCTATATGTCAGTATTGACAGTATCGATGGCGGCATAGAGCGGCCTCGAGGGTATTGTCAAAAATATATATATGAAAAAATGTCGATGGCCCGGGCAGAGCAACGATAATAATGACGGAGGCACCGACGGCATTGGTATAGGTCTCGATGGAAACGAAGTGGCATCGAAGAATTGAATAGACATAGATGGCATTGGGAAATTGATACTGACATCGACGGAATCGATGGTCGCATCAATAGGAACGATGAGGACACCGATGGAAACGACGTGGGCATCGATGGATGGAGACGGGCGCCGATGGCATGGCCACGTGCGTTGACGGCATCGACCATTGCATCGATGGCACCGACGACACCAAGGTATGCATCGATGGCATCTATGACACCGATGGAAAAATCAGCGCCACGGATGATAACATTGATGGCACTGAAAGAATCGATGAGGGGATTGATGGCATCGACGGACCGCGGGGGGAGGGGTATAAGCAGGATGGCCTGGAAGGAGGTACCGACGGTAGCGATGGGGGCATCGACTGCACGAAGGTACCGAGATAAGAATTTGACAGAGGCCCTGGTGGCAACAGTAACCGTGGAGGTCCCTATCCCACTAGTGCTAATAACCAGGCAGAGGGTCACGGGAGGACAGTCGCAGGCTATGTGGGGCTAACTGTGAAAACATAGGGAGAGGGAAGGCCACAATTCGGTTGGTAGGCCGGGGAAACCTTATTGAGGTGACAGGAACCGACCGAAAAACAGGGCATAGTACTCACCAAGCGTCGATTCAAAGTACGCGAAGGGAGACCCACACAGGGAAAAAGCGTTTGTGAAGTAAAAGTGAGGAAAATTTGTGAGAATTTCTCACAGAGCTCCTAACCGCTATGCTTACTGCAGAGCAGAAAAAAGAAGACTGAGGGGAGACACCTGTGGTCACAGGGATAATTGCAGGCTGAGCATGCTCAATGCACTCAGTGTGCCAGCGTCAGTCAAAGCTTTATAGAAACTTTGACAGAAAAGTTTTCCGTAGCAGGGCTCCGTCCACTGAAGTCACCCATATGTGAGGACTACCATCCTGCTTGTCCTGTGAGAAATCCAAATACACTACATCTACTGGCTCACCTTTATCCACATGTTTAATAACCCCTTCAAAAAAATGAAGCAGATTTGTGAGGCAAGACTTGCCTTGGGTAAATCCATGTTGACTGTGTTCCATTAAACCTTGTCTTTCTATATGCTCTGATTTTGATCTTGAAAATAGTTTCCACTATTTTTCCTGGCACTGAAGTCAGGCTCACTCGTCTATAGTTTCCCAGATCGCTCCTGGAGCCCTTTTTATATATTGGGGTTACATTGGCCACCCTCCAGTCTTCAGGTACAATGGATGATTTTAATGATAGGTTACAAATTTTAACTAATAGATCTGAAATTTCATTTTTGAGTTCCTCAGAACTCTGTGGTGAGTACCATCCAGTCCAGGTGATTTGCTACTCTTTAGCTTGTCAATCTGGCCTACTACATCTTCCAGGTTCACAGTGATTTGGTTCAGTTCATCTGAATCATCACCCTTGAAAACCATCTCTGGAACCATTATCTCCCCAACATCCTCATTAGTAAACAAAGAAGCAAAGAATTCATTTAGTCTTTCTGCAATGGCCTTATCTTCCCTAAGAACCCCTTTAACCCCTCGGTCATCTAACAGTCCAATAGACTCCCTCACAGGTTTCTTGCTTCAGATATATTTTTTAAAGTTTTTATTATGAGTTTTTGCCTCTACAACCAACTTCATTTCAAATTCTCTCTTCGCCTGTCTTATCAATGTTTTACACTTAAGTTGACAATGCTTATGCTTTTTCCTATTTTCTTCATATGGATCCTTCTTCCAATTTTTGAAGAATGTTTTTTTGGCTAAAATAGCCTCTTTCATCTCATCTTTTAACCATGCCGGTAATCATTGTGCCTTCCTCCCACCTTCCTTAATGCGTAGAATACATCTGACCATCGTGCAGTGGCTGGTTCCCCCCCCCCCCCCCCCACTCCAGGGGCTGTGAATGCTGCCGCCGCAGTATCTCCAGTCCACGGAGAACCTGGCAAGCGGAAGACCCGAGCAGGGAATTAATTCAGATTCCTCTGAGTGCCAGTGCGCAGTACTGCCATTGGGCTGGCCCCCTGATCCATTTCTTGTGAGTCACTGGTGTCTCTCAAAACATTGCAAAACTTTCAGGAATGTTATGCTGAACAAACAAACTGATGTCGCTGCCTAGTACAACAGCTAGGAGCGTGCTGAGGTCAAATTCTTTATTGTGGGACTTTGTCTCCTAGTAGTTGGAAGAATACTATCTCCTCTGTGTACCATGTGGTACTGCTACAGTTCACACGGCTAATAATATTCAATTTTATCCATTAAAATGTTATTCTTAATTAGCACCCTTTGGAGGCTGTGATACCATTTATTGAACAAACCAAAAAGGAATTGTGCATGGATAGGTCATCTGATGCCTGAAGCAGTGACCTATGAGGCTTTGACAATTTGATATATCAACAAACATTAACGCTTGAAGAATCTTTTTTTTTTTTTTTTTTTTTTTTTAATTCTTTAAGCTGTTCCTCCGTCTAAACTCCTCAGGAGCTCTGGAAGCAACCAAAGGGAGCATGACAGTACCGAGGCCACCTGGTGCCCACCAAATCTGATGGGGGTCCGTGTGGGTCTGTGATGTCACAAACAGGCAGTGCATGGACCAGATGGGACTCCAAAGCTAGACAAGGTGACCCTGAGACCCAGTTCCAAACATGGCAGATCTGGAGGAGCTAAGGCAGACAGAGAGTGACATTGTGGAAGGAATAGAAGGTAAAGTTTGTCTGTTTGCAGATGATACTAAGAGCTGCAACAGAGTGGACACGCCTGAAGGAGTAGAGAGAATGAGACATGATTTAAGGAAACTTGAACAGTGGTCGAAGATATGGCAGCTGGGATTCAATGCCAAGCAATGCAGTCATGCATCTGGGGTGTGGTAATCCAAAAGAGCTGTATGTGATGGGGGGTGAAGGGCTGATGTGCACAGAGCAAGACAGGGATCTTGGGGTGATAGTGTCTAACAACCTGCAGTCGACGAAGCAGTGACATGGCGATAGCCAAAGCCAGAAGAATGCTGGGCTGCACAGATAGAGGAATAACTAGTATGAAAAGGAAGTGATAATCCCCTTGTACAGGACCTTGGTGAGACCTAACCTGGAGAACTGTGTTCAGTTCTGGAGACCGTATCTCAAAAGGAACATTGACTGGATGGAGGCAGTCCAGAGAAGGGCGTCCAAAATGATGGGAGGTCTCCATCAAATGACTTATGAAGAAAGGTTGAAGGACCTAAATATGTACACCCTGGAGGAGAGGAGGTGCAGGGGGATATGATATAGACTTTCAGATACCTGAAAAGTGTTAATGATGCACAATCAACAACAAATCTTTTCCATTGGAAAGAAATCAGTAGAACTAGGAGTCACAAAATGAAACTCCAGGGAGGACGACTCAGAACCAATGTCAGGAAATATTTCTTCACAGAGAGAATTGGTGGATGCCTGGAATGCCCTTCCGGAGGAGGTGGTGAAAGCAAAAAACAGTGAAAGAATTCAAAGAGGCATGGGATAAACACAGTGGATCCCTAAAGGCTTGAGAATAGAAACGAAGAAATGACTGCATGAGGATAACTTGCTGGTGTGGCAGTTACTACCCTTAAGCAATAAGCCTTCATTTTGTTGTTGTTACTCTTATCAGTGCTCTGTTCTTCAACGGCAAGAGGAAAAGAGAAAAGGGGGAATTAGAATCAGACAGCAAACAACAAGGACACTGAATTTTGCAGTCAGGGAAAACAAATAAGTATAAGGGTAACTTTCTGATACCAATGATGCAACCAATGATGCAACTCCAACATTGATCTCTACTTCAACGGCAGGAGGTAATGAGGAATTGGACTCAAACAGAAACCAACCAGGGCCCTGACTTTGATGGTCTGGGAAACTGATAAGTGCAGAAACTACCATAAGACTGCTGGGCAGACTGGATGGACCATTGGTCCTTTTCTGCTATCATTTCTATAAAACATTGATAAGACAGGCTAAGAGAGAATTTGAAAATAAATTGGCCATAGAGGCAAAAACTCATAATAAAAACTTTTTAAAATATATCCAAAGCAGGAAGTCTGCAAGGGAGTTGGTCAGACCATTAGATGACTGAGGGATTAAAAGGGCACTTAGGGAAGATAATTTAGTCTTTCTGTGATGGCCTTAATTCTTTACTGAGGAGAATGATACCCGTTCCGGAATCGGTTTTCAAGTGTGACGATTCAGATGAACTGACCCAAATCACATAAGAGCATAAGAAATTGCCATGCTGGGTCAGACCAAGGGTCCATCAAGCCCAGCATCCTGTTTCCAACAGAGGCCAAAACCAGGCCACAAAAACCTGGCAATTACCCAAACACTAAGAAGAACCCATGCTACTGATGCAATTAATAGCAGTGGCTGTTCCCTAAGTATAATTGATTAATAGCCATTAATGGACTTCTCCTCCAAGAACTTATCCAAACCTTTTTTGAACCCAGCTACACTAACTGCACTAACCACATCCTCTGGCAACAAATTCCAGAGCTTTATTATGTGTTGAGTGAAAAAGAATTTTCTCCGATTAGTCTTAAATATGCTACTTGCTAACTTCATGGAATGCCCCCTAGTCCTTCTATTATTCGAAAGTGTAAATAACCGAGTCACATCTACTCGTTCAAGACCTCTCATGATCTTAAAGACCTCTGTCATATCCCCCCTCAGCCGTCTCTTCTCCAAGCTGAACAGCCCTAACCTCTTCAGCCTTTCCTCACAGGGGAGCTGTTCCATCCCCTTTATCATTTTGGTTGCCCTTCTCTGTACCTTCTCCATCGCAACTATATCTTTTTTGAGATGCGGCGACCAGAATTGTACACAGTATTCAAGGTGCGGTCTCACCATGGAGCAATACAGAGGCATTATGACATTTTCTGTTTTATTAATCATTCCCTTCCTAATAATTCTTAACATTCTAATTGCTTTTTTGACTGCTGGAAGATGTAGTAGGCCAGACTGACAACCTGAAGAATAGCAAATCATCTCAACCTGATGGTATACATCCCAGGGTTCTGAAAGAACTAAAAAATGAAATTTCAGACCTATTATAAGTAATGTGTAACCTATCATTACAATCATCTGTTGTAAATCCATGTTGGCTGTGTCACATTAAACCATGTCTATCTATATGTTCTGTGATTTTATTCTTTATAATAGTTTCTGTGATTTTTCCCCGCACTGACATCAGGCTCACCTTCCAATGTAACTCCAATATATAAAAAGAGCTCAAGAGGTAAGCCAGGAAACTTCCATGAAGTTAATAAGTAGCACATTTAAAGCAAATCAGAGAAAAGTCTTTTTCACTCACTGCACAATTAAGCTCTGGAATTTGTTGCCAGAGGATGTGATTAAGGCAGTTAGTGTAGCTGGGTTTAAACAAAGGTTTGGATAAGTACCTGGAGGAGAAGTCCATAAACTGTTATTAATCAATAAGGATTAGCCACTTGTTGCCAGCATTAGTAGCATGGAATCTATTTAATGTTTGGGTACTTCCCAGGTACTTGTGACTTAGATTGGCTACTATTGGAGACAGGATACCGGGCATATTTTATGTTCTTATGGCTGCCCCCTGGAGGGTGAAGTTGAGGGTGGTTTATGAAGTGGTAGGTGAGCCACTTAAGAGCATTACATTTCACAAAAATTAAATAACCAAGCAGTAAACGTTGTGCTCGATGCCCCGTTAAGTGTTAAAGTTGAGATGTGTACAGTTTGGAAGTACTGCACAGCCTTGTTAGAAGAGTTAAATCTTTGCCTCTAGCAATGATTTTTTTCTTTTCATGTTGTTTTAAAAGATGGGAATTTTGCTGGCTGGGTAAAGGGTGAGAAGGAGACAGGCTAAGGAAAAACAATGAGCGCGTTTGAGATCTTAAATTACAGTTATTAGCCCAAAATGCCATTGCTCCTTGCTGTCTGCCGTGCTGGGTAAACCTGCCAAAGGCATCATTTTAGAATCACAGCTGGGCCCTTGGGGCTTTTGGAAGCCTCTGGGCTCTTCTCTTGTGAAATCCCTGTGTGCATCTCGAATTTCCTGGGTCTGATATGTGTTTTCGATGGTGCTCAATTAAGTTGACGTGTACCGTGACAAAAAAGTAATGTACCAATTTAACTGGGCGGGATGTGTCATGCCTGGGACCAAAACTAGAACAAGGAGCACTGTTTAGCTGGGACGAGAAATACTGGGTGTGTGAGGAGAGAGAGTCCGTGTAATGGCTTAGCAAAAGGAAGTCCTTCACCCAAGGTCATCCTTACCGATGAATTCACCATGTGTGCACCGTGTTTACTGCAAGCAGATTCATTCTGGCCAATACAGTAAAGTCCGTGGGAGAGCGGGCGAATGCGAATGCCCGCTCTCCTGTGCGCGCGATTCTGTATTTAAATGAGGCCTGGCGGTAAAAACAGTAAAGTCCGTGGGAGAGCGGGCGAATGCCCACTCTCCTGTGCGCGCGATTCTGTTTTTAAATTAGGCCTGGCGGTAAAAACAGGCAAAAGGAGGCACTAGGGACACTAGCGCGTCCCTAGCGCCTCCTTTTGGACCGGAGCGGCGGCTGTCAACGGGTTTGACAGCTGACACTCAATTTTGCCGGCGTCGGTTCTCGAGCCCGCTGACAGCCACGGGCTCGGAAACCGGACGCCAGCAAAATTGAGCGTCCGGTTTTCGACCCGACAGCCGCGGGCCGACTTCAAATTTAAAAAAAAAATTATTTTTTTTTCACTATTTTTACCCTTCGGGACCTCCAACTTAATATCGCCATGATATTAAGTCGGAGGATGCACAGAAAAGCATTTTTTACTGCTTTTCTGTGCACTTTCCCAGTGCCCGAAGAAATTAGCGCCTACCTTTGGGTAGGCGCTAATTTCTGAAAGCAAAATGTGCGGCTTGGCTGCACATTTTGTTTTCTGAATCGCGCGGGAATACCTAATAGGGCCATCAACATGCATTTGCATGTTGCGGGCGCTATTAGATTTGGGGGATTGGACGTGCATTTTCAGCCCCTTACTGAATAAGGGGTAACGCTAGCGTGTTGAAAACACGCGTCCAATGGCGGGTTAACTATCGGCCCGATAGTGTGGTAGGAGAGGGGAATCACTCGTTATCCACCCAGGCCGTAGAGATCCCAGAGGTTAAATGCTGTCCCATCTGGTGCACCTAGCGATGGCATTATGGCCCACGGCATGTCGGCTTAAGATAGTTAAATTGAAGTCATGGGAGGAAATAAATCACCAGCCACTGCTTGCACAGGAAGAAAAACGGGAAGATAATTGGAAGCTTTGTCCAGGGGTCTCCTTAGTAGAAGGAGTGAAGGAGAAAACTGCTAATTTTTTCCTTGAAAAAGGGCAGTGATGAAAGCAAGGGACGATTTTATTAGGCTGGAAAAGTTTATTTAGTCTGGTGACTCAGTGACCGGAGAGGTGAGGACAGTCCTTTGATCCGAGACCACCGCTGGAATTCTGTCAGTGTGCACACTGCACCAGTGTAACTGCCTTTCGGGTGCGAGTGGACTGGGGAAAGCTTTATCCATTTGGTTTCCAGATGGAGGCTTCACATTTTTTTCAGTTCTTTATTTTTGTTTCCTGCACGAAACCGAAGCGATCCTTCTGCCATGAAGCCCATGTGCTGGCATTTTTAGCCCAGCTGTGAGCAGGGGTTAGCCCGTCCAGCTGCTTGTCAGCAGAAAGGATGCTGCACATTAAATTCCACAGTAAACCGGGATGCAGTTCAGATCCCCCATCCCTCTCTCCCCCAGAACAAGGCAGGGCTTCACTTATCAAGTGTTTTCTCCTATTCTCTGCTTTTGGGGGGAAAAAATATGATAAACTAGCCCCATGAAAACAGAAGAAGGAAGGTCGTTATTTATTTTATTTATTTATTAAAACACTTATATTCCGTGTATAATGAACAAATCAAACTAGGAAGATTATAACAGATTCATACAACAATAAAACCAAAAAACCCCCAACATAAAAGCCTCTCTAAACAGCACTGCTTATACAGTCTTAAGGAACAATTTAAGATCAGTGAGCTCCCTCAGCTCCACTGGTAAACTGTATGTATCAGCAGAATGCTGACATTAATATAGAAATAATGAGAATCCAATGTGCTAATACACCATACAGATGTGCAGAAAAACAAAAATTCCTCTTCTGCCACTAATCTGCACACGTGCCTAGAAATATGTTGGCATTCGCCTCCCTCCCAGGTTTGCATTGTTTTATCATTTTAGATAATACAGTCTAGGCTCCTTCAGTTTCATGTGATGTGGTTTTTGCTGCAGACCCAGCATCATTTTAGCTGCCTTTCTCTGGACAACCTCATATAGAAACATAGAAATGACAGCAGAAGACCAAACGGTCCATCCAGTCTGCCCAGCAAGCTTTCACTTTTTTTTAATTTTTATTTTTTTTCCCATACTTATTTTTCTCTTGTCCCTTGTAAGTGACTTTTTGTTCTATTTCCCTTCCACCCCGCCATCGATCTATTTCCCTTCCAACCCCACCATCGATGTAGTTAGCAGTGCTGGAGCTGCATCTAAGTGAAGTATCTAGCTAATTGTTTAGGGGTAGTATCCACTGTCATAGCAAGCTACTCCCATGCATGTTTATCCAGCCTGTGCAACTCAGTCCTTGTTGGTTATTGTCCGAATATAAATCATCTTTTCATCATTCCCCCTGCCGTTGAAGCAGAGAGCTATGCTGGATATCATTGAAAGTGAAGTATCAGGCTAATTTGGTTTGGGGTAGTAACCGCCGTATCAAGCAAGCTACTCCCCTGCTTTTTTGTGGATGCAAATCCTTTTTTTTCCATTTCCTCTTGCCGTTGAAGCATAGAGCAATGTTGGAGTCTGTTTATATCCTTTACAGAGGGACACTCTATTCTAACCTGTACAGGGGCATTATCACCTCCTCTTTTGTTTTTTTGCTGAGGATTGTATGCCTCTCTCTAGCATCCCTCTGTTGCCTGCCATGGTCTTATCACACTTACAGCCTTCCTCCCATATCCTCGGTGTGATAGGGGCGGTGGGTGCAGGTCCAGTCCCGAAATGGGGGGGGATGGGGTGAGGAGATTGTCTTGTAGGCCGCTTGGTGTTTGTACATTTGAATTCTAAAAAAAAAACCAAAAAAAAAAACGATTTCCAGATTCTGTTCTATCAACAGTAAACTTTAAAAATTCTCCAAGTGTGACGTTTCTTAAGCTTTCTTAGATCACTGCTCTCTCTATTTCCTCAGGAATGTCCACATTATTACAGATCTTAGTGTCATCTTGAAAAAGGCAAACATTTCCTTCCAACCCCTCTGCAATTTATTGTATTTATTTATTTTAAAATTTTTCTATCCCACACTCTAATATATTTTTTTCACGAGCAATAATTGCTCACAAAGATACTGAACAGAGCCGGTCTTAGGACTGATCCCTGAGGCACTCCACTGATCACCTTTCTCTCCCCAGAGTGAACAACATGTACCACTACCTCTGGCATTTATCACTCCCAATCCAGTCCACCATCTTGGGACCACTCCTGTCTACTCAGTTTATTCATCAAATACCTTGGCAGAAAGGTTTCAGAAGCTTTGCTGAAATCCAAGTAAACCACAATCAGAGCATTCCCTTGATTTAATTCTCTGGTCACCCAATCAAAATATCAATCAATTCGTTTGATACAATTTTCCCCTGCTGAAATCATGCTGCCTTGACTACTGCAAGCCACTGCATTCAAGATAGTTCACTGTTCTTTCCTTTAGTGGCATCTCCATCAGTCTTACCTCCACAATGGGAAAATTAACTGGTTTGCAGTTTCCAGGCCTGCAGGACCACTCCCAGCTCCAATGGACCTGCCAAAATCCATCTGAGCTCCTGTACGATCCTGAGATGTATCCCCACTTTCAGTGAATCTAGTTCCTTACAAACCCTGCTTTTCGTAAATGGTGCAGCTCCTGCTCTGCTACTATTCGTACCCCTGCCAGCAATCGGCAGTCCCTCTCCAATTCCTTCTTCAGTGAACAAAAGTATTTGTTTGGAATTTCTGCTGCTTCCTCGTTATCTGCCACGCAGTCCTCCTTTCACTGACAGACACCTGACACGAATCTCGTCACCTCGCCAGAGCTATAAGCAGGGATTTTAGTGTCCAGGGCAGGCCAAGTGTATTTGCAACCCCTATCCCCCCCATCCCCCACTCCTCTCTCCCTTCAAGCTGATCCTCGCTGCCCTGCCCCTTTATAACCTGAGTGATAGGAGAAGAGCTGCGCTTTTCTGGCTTCTCATCCACCGCTGGTCTACACTTTTCTTGCTCTTCCACCTTCAAGGGGCTTTGTGCCCCGGACAGCTGTCCCTCTTACCCTGCACCTTCCTTTACCTCCTTCTCTCATCTCTGCTGTCCCGACTACCTTTCCTGCTTTTCTGAGCTCTATGTGATACTCTTCCCCGTTCTCCTCTCTTTCAGATCCGTTATGCTTTTTCAAGGCTAATCTTTTCAGCCATCTCCTTGGAAAACCATGCTGGTTTCTTTTTCCTCTAACCTTTTCTTGCTTTCCTCACACCAGAAGTTCTGCCCTTGACAAATATATGGCTTCTTAATTTAGCCCACTGCTGTTGTGCTTACCAAAGAGCTTCCCACCCTGCCAGCGCCTCTGAAACTACTGAAAGAGCCAAGGAGCTGCCCCTAGTCTTCACAGAGGGTACAGTAAGAGAGGATTCATGTATTCCTTAGTACCAATCCATCATAAGACTTAAATATTCAAACACACCAGGCCACCCAGCATGCCCCATGGCCTCTGATTATCTTTTTAAACAGTTGGACTCTTTTTTTTTCTTCTTCGGACTGCTCTGTAGAATAATAGCCCTAGTTACGGCATCTTTTTTTGCTTAGCTAAAGCAAATACTCTGCAGTATCTGGACGCCATCCACCCTCACGCGCACACACACACAGGCTGACATATGCTGAGGATGAGAATCTGATTGATGACAAACCGAGAACCTGTGTTTGGGGGTAATGAAAAGTAGATGCTTGCAGAATCGTCAGTGCCGCTGTTAAGAAATCCATCTGCAAAGATCTTTTTCTTTCCTTTTTTTTTTGAGACGTTTCAGGACTGGAATCCGACAGAGGCCTACCCTCACCCCTTATGTAATCCTTTGGCACTCTTTGTCCGCAGCACGCTTCCATTTATGGAAGAGCAGGACCCAGACAAGGAAAGGCACATGGCCCCTTGTATGCTAAACTAGGCTTAATTCCTCAGTTTCAATATTTGTACATTTTGTAATTGGCTGTTCTGGTTCCAAAGACCATAAAACTGTTGTATTGGTTGCTGTAGCCGAGGAGAGGTGGTTACAGCAAGGAACTGGCTGAGCAGTAACCATATTGAGGTGGACATTCAGAGCTACTCAGTTGACTAAGTAGTGACATCTAGTTAAGTGGCGATTGTAGAATATCTGGTCACCACTTATCCAGTTAAGTAGTTAGCTGGATATCTAGTGGGTGAATCAGGGCGGCACTAATTATCCAGCTAACTAACCCCTAGATTCATCAAAATGCTATAACAACGCATGGATAACGCCCGTGATAAGAAAAAGGGGTGTGTTTATGGAAATGTTAGAATTACTGTACCAACATAGC
The DNA here is from genome assembly GCF_901001135.1 of Rhinatrema bivittatum. NCBI lineage: Eukaryota > Metazoa > Chordata > Amphibia > Gymnophiona > Rhinatrematidae > Rhinatrema > Rhinatrema bivittatum. The sequence continues at coordinate 53,719,498 of NC_042626.1, forward strand.
GCTTTGCATCAGTATTTTGTGGTGCAGTAAACTTTTTGTGCTGTGCTGAGAGAGAGAGAGAGAGACAGAGATAGAGACAGAGACGTCCTAGTAGTTAAGTATTTACATCTCTATAGGAGGGGCATCTAATAGCTCAAGGTGAGGTGTTGGTGATGGTTAGAGGCCAGGTTTTCATTCATAGTGAGACGAACAAACAGAACAGTACACCTTGGTGAAGATTTGACTTCATTTGGAGTGAGGAAAGTCTCACAAAGATGACATTTCTATTATGTTCTCTCACCCTAGCTTGATGGACTCTATAACAGGGTACTATCAAGCTAGGGCGAAATAACATAGTACATAATTTCAACTTTGTGAGACTTTCCGCACTCCAAATGACATTAAATCTTCACCGAGGTGTACTGTGCTGTTCGTATGGCTGTTCGTATGGCTCACTATGAATAAAAACCTGGCCCCTAAACCACCACCACCACCACCTCACCTCAAGCTATTAGATGCTCCTCCTATAGGCATATAAATAGGTGCATACTCTGAAGGGGTCCCCAGAGGAGCATGATCTCTCTCTCTCTCCCTCCCCCTCCCCCCAGCCCAGAAATGGGCAAAATGCAATTTGAAAAATTTATCGGCCATTTTGGTCATATCGCACAGCTCAACGCCAGGAAAAAAGGTGTAGTTAAAACCGTGCAATAGCATGCATTATGCTATTGCACGGTGTGATACTGCCCCTCATTTTCATAACTCCGGCTCAAACTCCTCCCTAATCCCGCCCTTTCCCAAAATTTGCATTCACACCATGCACTACTGCTTTTATCGTATGCATTAACACCATAACACATTTTGTTGAGTGACCCTGATAGCCAGATAAGTAGTGATATTTGTTGTTATCTGCTTAAGGGTTACTACCCCTAGCAGAAGACAAGGAGATTACTACCCCTAACCAATAAGTCTTGATGCTTTTAATGCAACTGCAACATTGCTCCCTGCTTCAACAGCAAGGAGGAAAAGGGGAACTGGATTCAGACAACAACCAAGAGAGCCCAGATTTCTATGGGCTGGGGTACTGATACAGAGATATAAGGGAAAAAGCACAGGACTGCTTCTACAGCCAAGTGCATAAGCATAGCAAGGCAAGCAGCACTGTCTGAATTTTCCAAAAAGCTCATCACCTAATAAAAAATGTTGCTAGCTGCAATTTTTATGGGTTATTATAAGGCTAGGGGATAACTGCATGGAGCAGCAACTGCTACCCTTAACAGAAACATGGGGTTAACCTGCACAGTGCAGCAGATACTTCCATGGGAAGCTTGCTGGGCAGACTGGTCCTTTTCTGCCGTCATCACAATGTTTCTATATGTTAAGTTAATCAGATAAGTTAGATCTGCCATACAGCAGGTCTAATCTAGCCAGATAGCAGAGCTGCTTACCTGTAACAGGTGTTCTCCGAGGACAGCAGGATGTTAGTCCTCACATGTGGGTGACATCAGATGGAACCCCCGATGCATGCCCTTTACCATGCGTCAATGTGGGGTCCCTTTCCAGTCTAGTAACATAGAATTATGATTAAAATAAAAAATAGGCGAGACCCAACTCTGCAGGGTGGCGGACAGGTTTTGTGAAAACTAACATCCCGATGGCCTCAGAGAACACCTGTTACAGGTAAGCAACTCTGCTTTCTCTGAGGACAAGCAGGATGGTAGTCCTCACATGAGTGAATCCCTAGCTACAGGCTGCTCTCCAACACAAAAGGGAACCAACAGACACCCAACCAGCTGCCAATGGGCACAATACCACTGGTGCTGTTGGTAACAGAGGGGGAGACAGCCTGAACTCAAACAATGGACCCTAGATTTGGAAAGTTGGGTTCTACTCCTCAACAGGTTCTGAAGGACAGACTGGCCAAACCTACTGTCATGTTGGCCATCCCTATCCAGACAGTAATGTGATGTGAATGTGTGGAGAGAACTCTATGTCGCAGCCTCGCAGGTCTCCTCCTCCTGCTCACAAGTGGGCCACAGTCATTGCCATGGCTCTGACAGAATGAGCCTTAACATGATCTCCAAGATGTAGTCCCACCAGGGCAAAACAGAAGGAGATTCAGTCTGCTAGCCAATTGGATAGTGTCTGGTTGTTAACGGCAATGCCCAACCTATTCTTGTCAAAAGAAATAAAAAGTTGGGTGTACAGTCTATGGGCTACTGTCCACTCCAGATAGATGGCTAAGGCTCACTTGCAGTCCAAACTGCAGGCTCATTTGCCTTGGTGCGAATTGGGCCTAGGAAAGAATGTTGGCAGGATCAATCACTTTTTAAAATGGAAATCCATCATCATCTTAGACAGGAACTTAGGGAGCGTACACAGGACCATCCTATCATGATAAAACTTAGTACTGTATAAGGTGGATAAGTCACCAAGGCCTGGAGCTTGCTGACCCTACATGCTGAAGTGACCGCCACCAAAAATATGACCTTCCAGGTCAGGGTCTTCAGGTCACGGGTGTGCAGCGGCTCAAAAGGAGCTTTCATCAGCTGAGCTATCATGACGTTGAGGTCCCAAGACACTGCAGGATGCCTTAGGGGAGGCTGCAATTGAAGCAGGCCCCGCATAAAACATACAACTATAGGCTGTACAGAGATGGGCGTACCATCTACACCTTGGTGGTATGCGCCAATTGCACTGAGATGAACTCTAAAGGAGTTGGTCTTTAAGCCAGCCTGTGATAGGTGTAGAAGGGAGTCTAGCAGTTTTTGTGTGGGGCAGGAGAATGGATCTAGGGCCTTCTGCTCACACCACATGGAAAACCTCATCTACATCAGTCCATAGGACTTTCTAATGGAAGGCTTTCTAGAAGCCTCCAGGACCCGAGACACATTCTCTGAAAGATCAAGCAGCTGCAGGATTAACCTCTCAACACCCAAGTTGTGAGCAACACGGGCTGGAGGTTGGGATGCTGCAGCCTGCCTTGATCTTGCGTGATGAGATCTGGGGAAGTCCCCAGACTAATCAGTCTCCAGCTGGACAATTCCCAAAGGAGTGGAAACCAGACCTGCCTCAGCCATTAGGGGGTTATGAGAATCATAGTCCCCCTATCCTCACGAAGCTTCAAGAGAGTCTTCACCACTAAGGGAATCGGAGGATACACATAGAGAAGACCCTTGCCCAGTGATGGGCAAGGGTATCCGAGGCTGGTTTGCTGTCTAACCTATACAAGGAGCAGAACCAAGGCACCTTTCTGTTAAAGGGGAATGCGAACAGATCTACGTCCTGGCTCCCCCAAAGGCAGAATATCCGATTCGCTACCCCCTGGTCCAGGGACCACTCAGGGTCTCAAGGCTCGACTCAGCCTGTCTGCTACCATGTTCTCCATCCCGGCCAGGTACAAGGCCTTGAGCACCATCCATTGGACAGGGCCCACAACAAGATCTGGACCACTTCCTAATACAGAAGGTACAATCCCGTGCCTCCCTGCTTGTTGACATACCACATAGCTACTTGCTTGTCGGTGTGGATCAGGGTAACTTTGTTGGACAGCTGAACTCTGAAAGCCCAGCATGCATACCTGATCGCCCAAAGCTCCAGAAAGTTAATTTGACAAGGGCATTCCTGGGCAGACCAGAAACCCTGAGTGCTGAGCCCATCTAAGTGCTGAGCCCATCTGAGTGCTGAGCCCATCTCCCAGGTTAAAGCACCATTAAGCTTTAACCCGTACGCCCTATGGCATCACTTCATATTTATTTCCTGCCTTATCTTCTTTCCAGCTTGTTGCAAGCTTCCAAGTTCTCTTCCCTGTTGATTGTAACTTTGACTCATTCCTACTTACTGTTTATCTTTCGTTTACTTGAATAGTTACCCCAGTTTTTTATTCTTGTTAATTGTAAACCGATCCGATATGGTTATTTACTATGAAGGTCGGTATATAAAACTGTTAAATAAATAAATAAAATCTATATGAGCTCCCACCCCAGGGTAGATGCATCCATGGTTAGGACAATTTGGTAAGTAGAACTTCAAAACAAGATCCTCTGTTCAAGATTTGAAAGTATCCGCCACCAGAACAATGAGTTCCAGAGGGAAGGGGTGACTCAGATGCAAACCTGGAGGCTCTGAGTGGCCTGGCACTACTGCAACCTCAGGGTCCATTTGTTAGGATCTGCTCCTCCAGAGGGGAGGAGCTAGCAATCTGTTATGATCTGCTGTGCTGATGAGAGGAGCAATCAGATGAGAGTTAGCAGTCTGTTGTGCTCAGCTCCTGAAGTGGGAGGAGTGAGCACTCTAATGTAAATAGGTGAATCCTTGGGCCAATGGCAGATGACAGTGCCCCCAGGAGGATATTCTGAGAGGGACTACAGGCTAGGCTTGGGTATGGAGACAGACACAGGCAGTTCTTTTATTAGACAGGTTAGTAGAACACCAGAGGTGGCAGTAGTGAGCTGATATGCCCGGCAGGGCTGAAGTCCTTCAGATACTGGAACTGCGATCCCAGGGTTGCTGAGCTGTAGAGAGACTATAGATAGTGAGTAGATAGGTTATGCTGAATACAATGCCAGTAATAGATGACACACTCATAGATTCTTAAAGAGGCTCAGTAGCTGGAAGGAGTTAGGCCCTCGAGGAGCGAGTACCTGGTCCCAGGGAAAGCTCTGAGAGAGCAATGGTAACTCACAATTGTTTGTAGCAGCGATAGCTTCCAGGCAGTAAAGAATCTTCAGAGTATTCAGAAACATGGGCCCTCAAGGAGCGAGTACCGGTTCCTATCTGCAATCTGAAATAAAGAAAAGAGAGCGAGGCCCCCGAGGAGCGGGTACCTCTGGTAAGTCCGAGGAGGCAGAGCAGCTTGGACGAATTCATATCCTTGACAGAGTACGATTCGTAGTCCTTGCTAACTCAAATCGTAAGCGTAAGTGAAGATCTTTTATGTTGGAAGCGGATGACGTCAATACAGGGGGATGCCCCTGAGGTTCGAACCCTTGCTGGTACATACTTCAGAGCGTGCGTGCCCTACATCATCAGGAAAATGGCGGATCCGCAGCATCAAGCTGGTCCGGGGACGCCAGGGAGAAGTGGCATGGAGACGCCGCGGCAGCGAGTCATCCATCAGACCAGGAGGGAGTCGCCACAGAGGTAGAGAGGGTGGAGTGAGGGCGTAGAGCAGGCACGAATGCAACACCATTGAGCTCTGCGCATGTGTAAATATGCCAAGGGAGTGACATGGAAGGTTGTGGCCATATGATCCAACAACCTCAACATGTGCCAGGCTGACATCTGCTGGCTTTGTTGGATCTCTGCTGCGATGGTCGTCAAGGTGACAGATCTCTGGCAAGGCAGGAAGACCTTGGCCTGAGCCATGTCTAGCAGGGCTCTTATGAAGTGCAATTGAAGTGACGGGCTGAGATGGGACTCTGGATAGTTGAGAATGAACCCTAGTGAGTCCAACACCTGGATGGTCAAGTGCATGGACCTGGTGGCCCCTGCCTGAGACGTGCTCTTGACCAGCCAATCATCCAGATTGGGAGTGCATGTTTTCCCCTACGTCCACCATGACTAGGCATTTTGTGAAAACCCTTGGGGCTGACACAACCCTGAACGGCAACACCCAATTCTGGAAGTGCTGTTTTCCCACGACAAGTCAGAGATACTTCCTGTGACCGGGGAAGATCTCTATATGAGTATATGCGTTCTTAAGGTCAAGGGAGCATAGCCAGTCCCCATTTTGTAAAAGGGGAATCAAGATGCCCAGGGAAACCATCTTGAACTTTTCTTTTCTTAGAAACTTGTTCAAGGCCCTCATTTCCAGGATGGGATGGAGTCCTCCTGTTCTCTTTGGAATCAGGAAATACCTGGAGTATAATCCCCACCCTCTTTACCCTTGTGGTACAGGCTCAACCGTTTGGCCGTTAAGAGGGAGGAGAGCTCCACTAGTGTACCTCCTGATATGCTACTGGCCCTTGAAACAGGAACGGAGGATAATTTGGTGGGAGACCCAATAGGTTCAAATGGTACTCCTGATGGACAATCGACAGAACCCACTGGTCTGAAGTTATTCTGGGCCACTGGTTCACAAAGAACCGCAGTCGTCCCCTGACCCAAGGGTTCACTGTACCGGGAATGGGCAACTAGCGTATGCTCCCTATGACCCAGTCAAAACACCATCCCTGGAGTTGACTGAGGAGCCAGCTAGAGCTTGGGGGCTCTCTACTGCCTGAGATGGCCACAGGAGCCCAGATGGTGTTGACAGGAGCGAGGGCGTGTTGGATAGTACTTCCTTTGGTGAAAGAAAGATTTCCTTGGCCCCGGTCTCACTGGCCTCGTAAAATAGGATGACGAGTCCAGAGTACTGGCGGAGAGTTGTTGAGGGTTTCATGGTGGTTCAGAAGTTGGGCCACAGCTTCCCTCACCCTATCTCCAAAGAGATTCTTTCCAGTACACGACACATCAGTGAGTTGTTCCTGTACCTCTGGTCAGAGATCAGAAGCCTGCAGCCATGCCATACTGTGGGTGCCAATTCTCACTGCAGAGACTCTTGATGCCATCTCAAAAACATCATAGGTCACACGGACCTCATGTTTTCCGCACTCCAGGCCCTTATGCTCCAATGACATGAGGGTGTCCTGCTGCTGTTGAGGAAGCTGTTTCCACTTCCTGCATCTGCTTCCAGATGTCCCCTGAGTACTGGCTCATGTAGAGCTGGTAGGCAGCGATGCGAGCAATAAGCATGGCGCCTTGAAACACCTTCCTCCTAAGAGCATTCATTGCTCTATGGTCCTTCCCCAGGGGTGCCGAGGAATGAGTCTGAGAGTGCTTGGCCCTCTTGAGGGTGGATTCGACCACCACCAACTGGTGGGGCAGCTGACGCTTAACGAATCTGGCAGCCTTTTGGATGAGGTAGACCCTGTCTGCCTTCTTATTCCCTCGAGGTGGATCAGTGACTGGCATCAGGACTGGTGGAGACCGTTGTGAACCCCCGGCACTGATGGAGGATTGGCACTCCTCGCTTCAGGGGCATTGTGGCAAAAGCCCCATGCATCAGCTGGAACCAGTGCCAATGTTTCTTTGGCTTCCCTCGATGCTTGGTCCTTTCTTTCCCCAGTGCCAAGGCCAATGACGAGGAATGCAACATCCTCGGTCTCGGTCTCCAGCACCCCTGTCCACTAATGGCATCGACAGAACCAATGGTCCCACTGATGTCGATGGCTCAGTGTGGTTCCTTGGTCCTTTGATGCCGATGCCACGGACTTCTTCACCCCAAAGAGCTGTTCCCTTTTGTCAAGTCGAAGCAGATGTCCCTTTTGGGTCATCTGAGAGCATAAGCGGCAAACTTGGATGTCAAGTGATGCCCCCAGGCAAAAGACACAAATCTCATGTGGATCCATGATGAACATGGTCCTCGAGCACTGGGGGCATCGTCGAAAATCGGACAAAATAAAAGGGGCATGAACTGAAAACTATGGTGGTGGGCACTGATACATTGTTGCCATGGGGAATCTACCACGAAAGGAAACTTGCCCAAATTGCTGAAAACCCTGACTAGGGGACACTACGGGTGGGCACCAAGAGGGACTTGGTGATGGAACAATGAGGAAAAACCATGAGAAAAGCCATTTTTCCAAAAGGCCAAAAACAGCCAGAGTGAGCTTACTCACAACGCGAGGCTTACAGCTCCGCGGAAAAAGTGAGTCTGGAGAGGGACCCTGCATGGGTGAGTGGTGTAGGGCATGCTGGGCATGCTCAGTGTGTCTAGTCAAAGTTCTAGAAATTTTGACACAAGTTTTCCGCATCAGGGCTCCATCCTGCTTGTCCTCAGAGAAATAACTTATCTGGCTAAGTAGCACCAAATACAGGGATATTCAAAGGGCCAGTGCAAGAGTCTTTGGCGCCCTAGGCAAACCTTCAGTTATGTACCCCCTTCTCCCAACTTACCTATTGGTGGCGCATCCAGCATAGCGCACCCTCCTATTGAGGGTAGTGGCTCTGGCACAGCACCCCTCTGGGCCTTGTGCTGGAAGAATTTTGCTGCCCTCAAAATTTTGGTGTTCTTGAAGACTGCCTAGTTTACCTAATGGAAGCCCCTGTCCTGGATATTCAGCAGTATAGCCTTGCCACTAAATATCCCATGTAAATTAGCCTGATAAATCATATCCTTCTAACTTACATAGATAGTTCCTTTTGAATACTGGGCCCATTAATAATAATCATCATCATCATTGGTATTTCAGCTCCTCTTGCCCCTTTGTACATGCTTAGGTAGCCCATTCACTGGAACGGTGTTGCTTATTCCTGCTCCCTGGCTGCTCGTGCACGCATCTGCTGTTCTGTAAGGGAATCCTGTTTCTGTGGCGATCCAGATGGGGGAGTGGATTCCTCTTGTGGCACTTTAGTTTGATACGCCACGTTTTGGGAGTGAAATGGAACAAACCAATGGAGGCAGTCCGAGATTTTATAGTTCCAGCATCACTTTCCCAGCTAAGAAAACCAGGGTGCGAGGAGAACTTTCAGAGTGGGTTTTTGGGTTTGTTTGTTTTTTTACTTGTGTTAAACAACTCTCTGAAGACGCCCTCCCTGGATGCCACTATAAGCCGGTGCGATTTTCCGTGACTTTTGCCTACCTTGGGAGGTGTTCCCAGGGGTGTGTTTTGGTCAGTGAGGTGGGGGGAGGAAAATAGTGTGAATGGGTTGCAGTTTCAACTCCATTTATTTATTTATCTATCAAGTTTTATATACTGTCATTCGGTAATGCCATCTATAGAAAAAATCTGGTGCAAAACGTCCATGTGCGTACTTCATGCCTGTGGTAAGCTTTAAGTAGACACGTACTCTCGCTTTGAAAATAGGGAGCAAAGTCCGAACACTTTAGAAATGGTTCCCATAGTTTTCTTTTGAGCTGAAGGTTGTACTGTTTTGTGGTGGACACTGGTTTTGGTGTGGCTTGCTGGCATCCACGACTGCAGCCTTTCCATCGGTGACATCTCTTCTGCTGCCACCCCTCACCCTGCTACTAGTGGTCTCTGCTGGACAGCTGCCAGACAGACCGAGAGGCAGGTGACTGGTCAGGTTACTGATACTGCCACACAGAACTTCGGAAAGAAAGCAAAAAGGCAGATTTTAAAATGTACGCACGCGGCGTACATTTGTGCGCGCAACTCGGCGCACACAAATGTACGCCCGATTTTATATAAAATCAGGGGTCAGCGCTCACAAAGGGGTGCACACTAGTGCACCTTGAGCGCGCCGAGCCCTCGGGGAGACCAGCTGGCTTTCCCCGTTCCCAGGAGCAGCCTTGGAGGGAACTTTCCTTCCCCCCCCCCCACCACCAGAGGCAGGCGTAACTTGTGCGTGCTGGCCGACTGCTGGCACATGATCTCCTGGCCCAGCGGCCTTGCAGAGGCCTCTGGCCCCGCCCATTTTTTCAAGCCCCGGGACTTACACGCGTCCCGGGGCTTTATGCGCACCGCCGGGCCTTTTGAAAAGCGTAGGGCTTTTAAAATCTGCCCCAATGTGTTCAAGGTCACATGAAGGTCAGATTCAAAATCCCATATACCGACTGTCAGTTCTGTTCTCCAGCCAGCAGACCATGATTCCTGTTATCCATCTGTTTGTCTACCTATCTGTCTCCAGCCCGCCTCCCTCTCCTTCCCTACCCACCGTGATATTTGTCTTTATCATGTGCATTTCTATGGCTGCTGTGTCTGTCACCACAACATCTGTCTCTGAGCGGCAGTGTCTGGCTGTAGCTACAATACTTGTCTTTGCCCATTGTACAGTGATGTGGCTAGGTGAACTGGACAGAAGCCCAGATGTCCACCAGCCTTCTTCTGGGTACCTCCCAGCTCCTGTTCAATGGTAATCCTGAGGAAGGCAAGGAACCCAGCGCACATCTGGAGCCAGTTCAGCAGCACAGTGGAAAAAAAATCTCTTTTTCCTGACCTCAAAACGTGGCGGTCAGCTTACATCCCCTCCCTGGGTTAGCCCTCCCCCACTCCTCCCGCCGGCAGTCTGACTACATCACCTTACCCGAGTTTTCCACATCCCTCCAGAAATTCCAACACAAATGTTTTTTGGTAAGTTATTAAATGTTGCAGCTGTGGCTGTCTCCATTTATAGCCCTGCCTGACTACACGATGCATCTTTGGTGGGGAGAGGTGGGGGGAGTTAAACACAGTGGAGAATCTGACTGAGTCAAACCAGCTGACTCAGCTCCCGCAGTCCTTTCGATTAATTAACCGACTACAACGGTGTGGGAGCAATTGATGAATCCTCTGACACTGCAAAAATCCCACAGAAATTTAAAAAAAAAAAAAAGAGAGGATCAACTTTCTAACATCAGCACTCGTCTTGGATGGTTTTTGTGAAGTCCCTTTAGAAACCCATGCACAGAAATATCCAATTCAGCAGCTTGCAGTAATTACAGCCGGGGAATCGCTTTTTGTGATTTGACAGCTGATAGCATTAAAGGTTTGTTATGTCGATGTGCCAGCTTGGCAGAATTCTCATTCCTCCTCGGACTGCCGCTACCTTCTTCGTGAAGCCTTAGAGGCTCGTGGCCCTGATGGTTAGCGTAAGGGGCTCGGAGTCAGGAGAAGACCCAAGTTCAAGTCCCACCGCCAACTGTGACCTTGGGCAAATTCCTTCACCTCCTGTTCTCTCAGTTTCCTGCATTTTCTTTTTTTTAAATAAAATCTTGGTGGTTGTGGAAATTACTACAAAATTTGGTAATAACACATTGAAAGGAGCCTGTCCATTGGTTTAACCATTGTAAGAATCAAAGCTGGAGAGGAGATTTGGCCTAAGAACGGAGGTGGTGGAGGAAGACTACACTGTAACAGATTGTGGGCCTGGTAGGGCATAAGGGGAATAAATAACCTCACATGTAATCTGAATTGTTTAGATTCAGATAAATTTAACCCAAGGTACTTTACAAGGTCAGAATTAAGTCACACTCGAGTTAGATTTATATGTATTTATTGCATTATTAAAATAAACAGTAATTTTGGTTTGTTCTCTAGCAGCAAAAGGTAAATGTTTTATTATTTAAATACCTGGAAAATAGCCCATGCCTTCTTAATATGAACTTTCACTTTAAAGATTCATTGCTTCTAAATACCCAGCTTAAAAGTAGAAACCAGCCAGTCTTACATGTATCCACACACATGGGTGAATCTTTCTGCAGCGATCTCAGCTGTTTGCTCTGGTCTCTGCACTCCCATAGCCAGCCACACCTCCATCAGTAGGCAGCAGGTTTACAATGCTCCACAGTCCAAGGGTAACAGGTTACAGAGCACGTCACCGTAGGCTTGAGGCAGGAACACAGGCACTGAGCAGGCAAAGCACAGGAAGGAATTCAGTAAACTGGCAGGAAGGGAGATTGCCAAGACAGCAAAAGCCAAAGCTCGGGCTAGAAGCTTAGGCTTGAAGCTCATGAAAGCTCAAAGCTGGAAGCCCCAGTCCACTGTCTCGAGCCATCGTTTTAAGGGCTCTTCTGTCTCTTATCAGGGCTCCATGCAGAAGTAGCCATTGTGATTGGAAATTACCACACTCCTTTGAACATAGGATTGGTGGGCCGCATTCTGGTCACCGCATCTCAAAAAAGACATAGTTGCGATGGAGAAGGTACAGAGAAGGGCAACCAAAATGATAAAGGGGATGGAACAACTGCCCTATGAGGAAAGACTGAAGAGGTTAGGGCTGTTCAGCTTGGAGAAGAAACAGCTGAGGGGGGGGGTGGGATATGATAGAGGTCTTTAAGATCATGAGAGGTCTTGAATGAGTAGATGTGACTCGGTTATTTACACTTTCGGATAATAGAAGGACCAGGGGGCATTCCATGAAGTTAGCAAGTAGCACATTTAAGACTAATCGGAGAAAATTCTTTTTCACTCAACGCACAATTAAGCTCTGGAATTTGTTTCCAGAGGATGTGGTTAGTGAAGTTAGTGTAGCTGGGTTCAAGAAAGGTTTGGATAAGTTCTTGGAGGAGAAGTCCATTAACTGCTATTAATCAAGTTTACTTAGGGAACAGCCACTGCTATTAATTGCATCAGTAGCATGGGATCTTCTTAGTGTTTGGGTAATTGCCAGGTTCTTGTGGCCTGGTTTGGCCTCTGTTGGAAACAGGATGCTGGGCTTGATGGACCCTTGGTCTGACCCAGCATGGCAATTTCTTATGTTCTTAAGTGATTTTCGTCCAGCCTGGCATACTCGTACAGACATCACTTGGATAGCTATGTGCTGGAAACCATGTGGTTATCCGGGACAGTCAAGTCATTTTCTAGCGGTACCATCCAATTAAGAAAGAAGGCTCGGTGTATTCAGCAACTGCTGGTGAGCTCAGGGCAGCTTGCCCTTCATTTGCAAACTGTAGGAAGAATCCCATGCTTCTGGCCTCCGTTGTTTGAGGCTCAGCCTGGTTCACAACTGTACACAGTCCTTATTTAGGGTGACTGGCTTGCCTTTACAGCATGCTTGGGACAGTGTGGGAAGGCACTGGTGGGACAGGGGGTTGGTTTTGGATGGCACATGGGAATTTAAATCTGCAGGTTCAGCAAATGGACAAATCTCAAATGGCCATTTTGGTCTTTATCACCATTTACCAGACCGTAAGCTTTTATGGGGGAAGGGATTCATTGCACCTGGGTATCGCTTTTAGAGTTTTACTCTGGGCAGACCTTGCCGCCCACTCTCTTCCTCCCAGCCCCCACCCAGTCGTTAGTCTCTGTAATATTCAACGTCACCTCCTTTCCGTACGATAGATGTGCAGTTCAGAAGATTTGCTGTGCATTTTTATGAATGGATTTTTCTCGCTCTCTTGAAAGCTTGCGCCCTAAGGCAGCAATTTTGAAAGAGCCCACGTAAGTGCAAACTACACGAGTGCCTTTTTTTTTTTTTAACTTTATATCACCTTTATATCACCTTCCCACTGCTACCCACAGCTCCCTTGTATAGTTCCACCCCCTCCCCCTCACACTATACCCCTTCCTCCCTGCCTTTTGTACAATAACTTATAATGATCGCCTTATACCGTGTACAGCACCCCCTCCCTTCCTACACCACCTTACCCTGTATCCCCCCTTCCCTATTACTGCCCCCTGCATTCCCCTGCCGCCTATCGCTTCTCTCATCCCCTCCTCCCCCGCCTCCCCTATGCGCTTCACCCAGCACCCCCCACCCTATCCCTCGCACTGTATCCTCCTGTACATAATTAATTCTGTCTAATATTGTCAAATTTTGTCTAATATGGTTTATTATATGTAATCTCGTTTTTTAACTGTGACGCACGTTGGCTCTACAGTAAAGTTAACTTACCTTTTAACTATCTATCTTTCCTCCACCTATCATTGTAATTTCCTTTCTCGGTTATCTGTAAACCGACATGATGTTTTTTACGAATGCCGGTATATAAAAGTTATAAATAAATAAATAAATATTTATTCATTGTTTCATATAATTATAAGAATATATCTGGCTTGGAAATAGGGCAATCAGTTACGGAATAGAGGAAACAAAATGAGGAGGTTATCAGGGCTAAACTCAGTCCAGGAAAATTATAGGGGAACCAATTCACCACTATCCCCAAGAGAAGGGAATTAACAACAAATAGAATGGGATGGGAGGAACTCAGATGGCAAAGGAATAATTCTGTTTATGACAGCACAAACTCTCCACTATCCCACGTGCCTGCATTCCTTAAATCTTAAGCAACTGCTGGCAATGGAAACACGGATGATGTAAAGTTAGAATATTGCACCAATTTATTTCGTTCATTCCAATTTTAGCCCGTCTTTCAATAAAATGCCCAAGACAGGTTACAATTAAAAAAAATAGAGAGAGCCACATTAAAATGCAAAGGCGTTCCAAATGGAAACAATAAAACTACATAAAGACAATAAAATAGCTGAAGTCCCACCCAGAGGTGGGAGCTGCAGAATGACAGAGTTCCCTCTTTGGCGAATAGAATTCGGCGGGGAGCAGGTCCTTACAATGAGTTTTCTAGTACTGCACCCAACCCCCCCTTTAGCTGTGATACTGCAGCCTTCATTATTTCAAGAACTAGGAGTGCAGGAAAAAGAAACGCACATGAAAGGTTAGCCACATACATAGAGAGATTGTCAAACCAGTTTCCAGTGATACTCTGCCCTAGGGCAATAAACTATAAACACTGACTCTGCTGGTACCAAGGCCATGGAGCCTAGTGCTTAGAGCAGTGGGCTGCACACCAGGGAAGCCGCTGACACGTCTTGTGACCCTGGGCAAGTCACTTCACCTTCCACTGCCTCAGCTACAAAAAAAAAAACAACTTAGGGACTGATGCAATAAAATGCATGGTAAAACGGTGTTTTCCTAACACGTGTACAACCACCTCTCCTGGGCGCCCGATGTTATATTTTAATGAGACGGTGCGGTTAAAAGGACGCACTAGGGATAAATTGTACGTCCCTAGTGCTCAAATGCATCGGGCACCCAGGAGACGTGGCTGGGCGCACTTGCATCGGCCCCCAAAAGGCGATTCTGCATTTCATGAAAGCCGTACCTTTGTGGGAATATACATTGAGCACACATTTTCCTATTTCACTACAGTGCAATCTGTTTTACCTGTTATCACTTTACACGCAGCTTTTATTAATGTTCAGAAAAAGAAGATGTATGCATTGAAGAAGTGATTTAATTAGAAGGATGAGTGACCCGGGATGGTGTGCATTTTATTTAAGAAATACAAAACCTGTTAAAAATAAAAGTCCATTAAGGAAGGAAGTTTTGGCTGAAGGTGAAGCGGCATGGCAACACGTACATTATTTAGCCAACTGTCAGAGGACACAGAGGATTAGTGATCTGACTCTCTCCAGCTCTTATCTGTCAGTCCGGTAATCCAGCTATCTAATGCATATCTTTTATCAATCTTCAAAGAATGTTTGCCAGCCTCACTTGGAAGCTTCTGTTCAAGTATCGAAAATATTCAGAGCTGGACACGGAATATTCGGGATACTCACAGCTGAGCTTTATTACGAAGGATGCTGCCTTCATTTTCTTCTTAAGACCGTCTTATATTTGTTTTGGCCACTTGGATGTTCTCGTTTGCTAGCAGGGCTGGCAAACCCATGAATGTGAGTAAGTTGCAGGAGGCTGCTCTTTCTCAAAAACTGAAATCCTGCTGCAATGGACCTCCTGGCTTGCCCTCTTCTTTGGCCGGGAGCTCAGTGGCCGGAGAGGAAAAGTACGTTTTCTGGACAAAAATCAAAAGCAGTCCCTTCTCCAGCACTGGTTTCTTCGTGGCCTGTCACCGCGATACGACTTGATGCCAGCTCCAGGGCTGGCGTTAAGTTTGCCGCGTTAACGAGTGAGCATTGGCTGCAGGGGGATTTTCTGCATCTGGGGGTAATAACTAATAGCCTGATCTACATGGCATGGACATGTGATGTGCTGTTAGCTACACGAGAGTTTGGACGCGTATTTTGGACTTGCTAATCCCCTTTTTGCATCGGGTGTTATCCTAGACGTCAAACTCACGGCCAACCATGTGTGGACCTGTGTGCTAGGCTGAGCACATTTTATCGCATCGGCCCCTTAGGATTCTGTTTCCTAATTTGGGGTATTTTCAGTGGATGGCTGAATGCTGCAGGAGGTACCAAGCTGCAGTACCAAGTCCCACAGCTAAGTGAATCCCGCAGTAAAACACCGTGGGTGAAAATAACAAAATGACCTTCACATGAAGGTGGGCCCACAGCCCAAAATCACCATCATTTAAAATGCCCAAGCAGCCTGAAGAACCCCCTCCCCCACAAGTCTTCCAAAAATCACGGCGAGCCCGTCTCCCCCTGCTGCCTGTTAAGGCAGCCAAAGTATACAAAAAAGGATTAAAAGCTTTTGGCCCTCACTGCAGGCCCTAGTCCCTCCCTCCCAAACTCTTCTCTCATCACCTTTGCCCCCCTCCACGACCCTTAATTAGAAAGCCCCTAGAAGTCACTGTATGGCCAGATGGCACCAGTTTGTAAATGGCAGCACACAGCCCATGCCCTAGGGGATGCTCCAAGCCCCACTAGACCACCAGAGCTATCTAGATAAGGGCCAATGGGAGGTCGGGGGAAGGGGTTTGCAAGGAAGGGTCAGGGCCTGCACAAGGACCCGAAACATTTAATACTTAAAAACATGTTTTTGCTGCCTCAGTGTATGGTGGTGAAGGGGGGGGGGGGGGACCTGGAACAGACCCTGAGAGTCTCTCGTGATCCCCAGGATTTTTGGAAAGCTTTTTTTTTTTTGGGGGGGGGGGGGGAGGGTTCATCGGGTCACTCAGGCTTTTTAAGACGGCGCTGGAAACATCGGGATGCGTGTTGACATCCATTTCCCAGTGAAAAGTTACCTACACCTCTTGAGGTACAACTAACTTTCTCGCAGACAACGTAGATTGCAGATTTTGAGGCAAGTTGCGTTGATCAGCATAGAATGCAAATCAGCTCCTGTTTTGTGCCAGGCAGCCATGTTGAGATGCCCCAGAAGCAGCAAGTCAACAGTGTTCCAGCTGGGCTCTAGTGCCAGGTGCAAAGAGCACGTTAGGAGGGCACTACACTATCAATGCAATACTGACCCGGAGCCTGCCCATGCTGCTGGGCAGGGGTCACAGGCTGCCGGAGTTTCCAAATGGTAGGAGGACTCGAGATGTCGTTCTCCTCCTCCACAGCAGGTCTGCGCCTCCCGTGCACAAGCAATTTAAGGAATATGGCAGCCGAGATGGACGGTGGGATCACTCCTCACTTCCCCCTCTTCCCTCCCAGCATGCTTAGCTAAAAACAATGATTCAGCTGTGTGTGTGGGGGGGGGGGGGGGGGGGGGGAAGGTTTGCGCATCCTGGAAGCAGCTATGGAGCTGACACTTAAATGTTTTGGGGTACGGTCTGTGTGGCGTGTGGAAAAATGAAGCACATGATGCATTGCGCTCTCTTGCCACCAGCATGCAGAAATCCCTAAGGCTGGACATTTATGATTCTGGCTGTATTTTTTTTTTTTTTTGGTGATTTTAGCTCTGTTCCCTGGGACTTCATCCCTATGACTTTTAAAAACATGTGCCGCCTCTCCCAGCCTTCCTCACCACCTTTCCTGGGCAGGGCAATCACATCCACTGATCACCTATTGATATTTAAATTTCCCAAAGCTACTCCTTATGGAGTTTCAGCCTGTATACTGGCCAGCCAATTCTGATCTAGGCTTGAAGTAAATGTGTTTTGTTATTTTTTTGAATTATGAATGCATGCGAAAGATGCCCAAATGGACGGTAACCAGGGATGAAGCCTTGACGATTGGCGCTACTGCTCACAAGTTTCAAACCTGTGCTAATTCGACCCCATTTTTAAGGCTAGAAAGGGCATGTGAGGGGGGCCGAAGGAAAGACGCCCAGGGAATTCATGGTTAAAATATCTCTGGGCTACACTGCCATTCCCTGCCTTCACAACCCAAGGAAAACAAGTTGTGAGCAAAATGATTCAGAAGCAATGACTGCTTCTCTCTAAAGCAGACACAGTATAAACATTTTAAAATAATCTGCAGAAAACCGCTTGCTTCCCCCTGAACATCCCCTGCAGTCTCTTCTGCATTAACCTTGACTGCAGGTGCAAAGTCCGGGGCATAAAATCATGCACAGCAATTTCAAAATGAACTCTCTGCCTGTTCCTTTGCTGGCCCTGCCCTTCCCCCACTCCCAGGTCCATCCCTCTGTGGCACAGGAACAGCGCAGGCACCCTCACCTGCAGAGGGCAGTTTTTTGCCCTTGATTTTACATGGGTAATTGGTTACTCAGGTAAAATCTTTTAGATACTGCCTTCTGGATGGTGACATTCCTTGAGCCGTACGCTGCATTAACAGTATCTTACAATTTAAAGTGCTTCCCCCCTTAACTAAATCTCCTCCATCTTTATTTCTAAACCTTTCATAGATATCTTTTTAGTGTTCTCATGGTGAGAAGCTATGGATTGCTCTGCTGATCAAGCCGCTCTCCTGCCAGCCTTAGCTGGCTCTGACTCCAGCTGGCATGGAAATACTAAAAGATAAAACAAACCGCCCCTTTTGCCTGCTCCCTTGGATCACACCTTGGCTGTCGGAGGACCCCCTTGCTGCCCCGTCTGTCGTGAGGAGCAGGTGGGAACGGCACAGGCTCTGCGATGGGCTGCAGCATCTTGGCAGCTGGTGTCTCCCCCTTCTCTGGAGCAGTGCTTTGTAATGAAATGCCGCTCGGTAGGAAGAGCCTTCTGATTTGGCAAAAGCTGCTGAAATCAAAATCCCCAGACTGGCACCATGATGCGCCCCCTAATCCTTGTCTTTCAGGCCAACTGAGATAGACAGATGCTGTTGTTTTAAGGCATTAGAGTGATGATCTGGAAATTCTGCTAGATATTAATTCTCGCTAGGGTTCATTAAAGGGAAAAAAAAAAAAAAAAAAGACCTCCAAAACATTGGGCCTCATTCAATAAAGGTTTTTCTTTTTTTTTTTCCCATATGCATAGAATAGGGAAACACTCTTTTAAATAAGGCCCAGTGACTCTGATTATTAACTGCTTCCAGCTACATTTTAGTAGCCATTCCATGGCCTCAAGGTCATTCACTGTTCAAGCTGGATTAGAATCGCAAGAAATGGGGAGATAAAATGACTTGGAAACTTGGAGGTTAGAACCCCTGTGCCAGATGTTTTCTCTTAATGTGTAATCTGAGGTAGGGACATTTGAGCACTTCTCCCTTCTTAGTTCCTGAGATTGTTGCTTAGCCCACCCCAAAATCTCCAGGCCAGGAACGAGAGAGACTTTCTTACTTCTTCACAGTGGGTAGAGAGTGTGTGTGTGTGTGTGGGGGGGGGGGGGGGGGGAACGTTTGTTCTTAAATTGTCAACCAGATTTCCTGGGATTCTGAAAATGACTTTTAAAAAAAGTGTGGAAGTAGTAGGGTTGCCAACTTTTCCACACACCAGGACTGGACACTGCAGGTCTGAGGTGGTGGTGATGATGGTGGTGGTGCCCTCCCCTCATTTGAATACATTTGCATATAATTTATTCAAATTGTATTGGTCTGTGGATTACGGGTCTGTAGTCTATTGGAGAGACGGTGGTGCTGAGCCAGACAGCGCAGGTCCTGAGTCACCCCCCCCCCCCAGGTGTTGGCAGAAGGAGCAGGTCTCGACTCTGTGTCACAGTCACCACAAGCTGCATGCCAGTAGCAGTGGCAGGCACTAAAGCAGCAGTTCCTTCCCTTGGCCCCTAACTGGCCAGTGACTGCAAGCAGCTCACAGGAGGAAGCAGCATTGCCAGCAGCAGCAATGCACCAGCGGTAAGAGAATGTTGAAGCATGGTCCCAGCTACTGGCCATGGCGGCAAAAGAAGGCTGAGTTACCATTACCAGAAGTGGAGGCAAAAACAGCGAATACATTGAACTGCTGGTTTTTGTTTGTTTGTTTAACTTGCTTGCAGCAAAAATTACATCTTTATGATATAACTTCCACTGCAAGCAAGTTGTAGGAAGGGGGAAAATCAAAGCAGCATGACTCAGCAACCTGCAGCATTCTAACTGGTGGGCCAGGTGGGGTAATTTGATTGGAACCTGGCCTGGAGCAAGAGGTAATGTGATTGGTCCCCGGGTGTGGCCACCATATTTTAGCTCTGCTGCCTGCCTTGACCGCATTTTACAATGTCCGGACACTGTACAGCTGAGGGGAAAACCGGACTGTCCAGTTCAAAACCGGGCAGTTGGTCACCCTAGGAAGTGGGTGGGATGAAAATCAATGAAATCAATTCTTCTCCCCCTTTTGCCCCACACTGCTATAGGGTTTGGTTTTTTTTGTGGGGGGGGGGGGGGGGGGAGTGGTTTGACCTGATACATTTCTTCCTGTCTCTTTGGGTTTACAAGTTAGCATGGCCCATGAACCTGAACCAGGATCTAGGGCCATGAGTCTTCATTCACAACTACCTAGGATTTTTTCCCCATTGTATACACCTTCCCCCAGTATTTCAGTGATGTTTCTGGGCTGTGGGTATGCAGCAGACTCCTTCCACATCCCTGCAGTCATAGGCCCTGAATCAGTCCAGTAGGTGTCATTCTTGAACAACTGCAATGACTCCCTCTCCCCAAGCAGCAGCTGTGAATGCAGTCCTGATAGCATCTTTAGCCCCCGTCGATCCAGGGAGCAGAAGACCCAACCTGGGGCCTTTTTGCCTGGAAGTGCATAGCACTTACCAACTGAGCCACTGGGAGGCCATCTTTGTAGTTTTGATTTCTCTGAGAACAGCTGAAACTACAAATCACTGCATGCACTGGGGACAAAACCAGAACCAGATCAGCCTGTTCCCGATGACCTGAAGCCAGTTGGCGGCCCTAGTCCTTTCTATGCCCAGTTTGAGAAACGCCTTGCCACTGCCATAGCAAGTGCCTGGGTATCTCCGAGCATTAAGCAGCTTGCAAGGTATCAGAGGCCAAGAACTAGGGGCCAGCACCAGAGGCCTATAGTGGCCATCTGCATGTTTTCTTGGGTGGGGGTTGGTGGAGTTGTAAGGGAAGGAAGGGGCTGCCTCTTCCCTGCCTGTACTCCTCCAGCTTTCCCCACCAAAGATATCTTTTAAGGTTTTTTTTGCCTTCTGAATGCCGCGGCCGAGATGGCGGCTTGGACATCTGCTGGGAATTATTACCATCATCACAGCGCCACGCGAACAACCCGTCCAGTTACAGATGTGTGCCCAGAGAGATCTTCACTTTCCCCCGTGAATCCGATTGATGCTGGAGGTGTTGTTTAGGGTTGGGTGAGGAGAGTGGAGGGGAGGGTGGGGGGAGGGGTTTACCCGTTGTTCCTGTTCCCCTCTGGATTCTTTCTATTTAAATGCACAGAAATAAAAGGACCACAAACAAAATCTGTATTAAGCTGGGACCTTTTTATTGGACTCATTTAATACATTTCTCGATTAGCCTTTGTTTTGACCTTCCTCAGGTCAAAGAAAACGAGGAAGCCAGAGCACAGGATGATGTTGGCATGTGCAGGAGGCTCCCCGATGACACTGCCACATGTTGGCAGGGCGATGTGTTAACAGAGTGATAAGAGGGTGGCAAACGCAGCCAAATTATGCCTGGTAGTGGGTTAGAAAGCTCAGGTCTCTGGAGAGTCTTTTTTACATTTTGTTCTGAAGCTGCAGATCATAAAAATTGGCACGACAGTAAATGGGGGGGGGGGGGGGGGGGGGGGGGGGGAGGGGAAAGGGAGGCCATTTTTCAGCTAAACCTCCTGCTTTTGTATCACGTCCCGGTGTCATGGGTGGGGTTTTGTTTTGGGTGAAATACAATTTTTTTTTTTTTTTTTTTTTGCATCTTTAAAGAAAAAACTTGGCTTTAAAATTCAAGGTAGCTTTAAAATTTCCCAACAAGGGCTGATGTGAAATTCTTAATTCACCCATGTAAATCTGTGGGAGATATCTGTGCTGGGGAACGTTTGTCTAGGGGAGGGAAGGAGAGGGCTCCGCTAAGGGGGCAGGGAGGATGGCTAAGGTCTAAAGGGATGGAAGAGATGCACAGGGTAAATAAGATTTATAGACTTTTCTCAAGAATCGGTGGAACTGGGGGGGACCACTGCACCCTGGCTGTTCACACGTTGGAGACATACATCTGAAGAAAGCGCAGCGTGCATAATGTAGCGTGGACTGTACTAACGCATGAAGATGGAGTGCAACTTGGGTGGGATCTGCAGAAT
The DNA here is from genome assembly GCF_901001135.1 of Rhinatrema bivittatum. NCBI lineage: Eukaryota > Metazoa > Chordata > Amphibia > Gymnophiona > Rhinatrematidae > Rhinatrema > Rhinatrema bivittatum. Next base: position 53,741,188 of record NC_042626.1, read on the forward strand.
TCTTGTTCTAGGACTGTCACAGGGAGAGGAAAAATAGGATTGCATTAATTGGTTGTACCTTTACCTGTGTGCACAGGAAGCAAACGTGCACTAGGTTACTGCTAAAGTTCATAGCTCTTTTGTCTGCTTGGTTGACGAATGAGTGCTGCTTATGTCGAGTAGTGCTAATGAAATTATTATTATTATTAGTTTTTCTAAATCTAAGAAGCAGGGTGACCATAGTGGTACATGTCAAAAGGGGTTTTACTCTTTCCCCCCTACTGCATCTGGGACTTGCTGCTCTTAGGGTTGGGGGAGGGGCCGAGCAGCCATCCAAGGCGCCATGAAACAAGAGGCTGGCTGGCAGGAGGAGCAGCACTTAATAGAGCTGCAGCTACCTCTGCTACGTGGGGCCAGCCTCAGTGTGTGAGCCACGAGACCATATAAATCTCACGGCGCATACCACGAGACCGGCCCCGTGCAGCACAGGAAGTGCCTCTCCTCCTGCCAGCCGATGGCAGGCCCAAAGAAGAGCTGAGGTTATGGTCACCCAGAGAGGAGGAGGACATTGAAAATACCGGGAAGTGGGGGAGGCGGGGGTTAGACCTACATTTCATTTGACTTTTTTCCTTTACATTTCACATTTAGGGCTGGTAGAGGGAGCCTGTACATAGCATGGTGGCCGGATAGGGAGACTTACATGATATGGAATGGTGGGCGGCATGAAGAGGGAGCCTGTATATGGGGTAATGGGGGGAAATAGGAAGAAGGAAACCTACAGGGGGTAGTATGTGTGTGGCACGGGAAACTGCACATGAGGTGGCGTAATATGGAGTGGGGAGTAGGGGGACTACGACACGAAGCAGAAGAATCCAGAAGAGAGAAGACCCTCAGATGGGAAGGGAGAAGGCGAGAGAATGGATAGCAGGAGGGAGAAGGGGAGACAGTGCCTGGAGGGAGAAAGAGGAAGGAAGGGAAAATGTGTGGAGGGAGGCGAGACGTCTTCAACAATTTTTGTCCAGGGCGCCATGTACCCTAGAGCTGGCCCTGATTGGGCACCAGAAATCCATAAGGCCTCTCATTGGTTGGGTGGGGAAGAGGGTCAAACCAGGATTGGTTCCAGCAATCTGATAACCCCAGTTACTGCTGACTCAGATCTTGGAAAAGTCCCCTCATCTCCCTGTGCCTCAGTTCCAATCCTGGCTCTGCCACCGACTAACAGTGACCTTGGGAAAGGTCGTATCATGGAACGGACCTCTGTTATCAGTAAGCCCTGAGTAAATGCCTTTTTTTCAGATGGGGGAGAATCCTTTTGAGGGTGCTGGGATGGACATCCCTCTCTGAGGGTTTATAAGCAGTTCTCCTCAGAGAGCTCAGCTGGAGGGGGCGGGTGAAATATTAGTTTGGCGTTTTGGAGGAGATTAGAGGTTTTTGCTCTGAGTTAGGTTTTTGGCCTACCTGGAGGCCTGGGCTAGGTCGGGGACTCCACTCCTGCAGCCCACTCCTTAGGTCCAAGAAAACAAACCGGTAACCGATCCAATATGGCTAGCAGCAAAAAGACAACAAGGTGGAATCGGTAAAAAATGCGAGTAGCTGTATGCCGTTCCACCAAAGAATTATGATATCACTGCTCTCACAGTGGTCTGTGGTTGAAAGCATCTGGTTTTAAAACGGGTCTGATAGTCAGTTCGCTGATTAATGCTTCTCCAATTATGATATACACGACGTCCGTACTTATCTGAGGCAGCTCGTAGAGCGAAACTCAGCCAGAGTCGGGCAAGATTCAATAAAGTCCATTTTTTACTGATTCCACCTTGTTGTCTTTTCGCCCACTCCTTAGGTGCAGGGTAGTCATGTTGGGTTGGGTTTTGGGATTTTTACATTTTTGTGGTAAAAGGACTGAGAGACCTCAGGGTGTTGCTCGGGGAGAGGTCTTGGGGAAGCCTCTTTGTGGGGTGCTGGGTAGGGAAGATCTGCCCCGCTGGGACCTGCCCCGGAATCAGACGAATGGTGGGGATCCACTGCCGTGTCCTCTGGAGTTGAATCTGATTTGGGACAGAGATTTTTTTTTTGTTGCAGGCCAGCCGGAAGAGTTTTTGGCCCCTTTCCTGCCTGGGACCTGGAAAACACGGAGTAGCTTGACCTGAGTGGATCCCTCCCATCTGGGATCCGGAGAGAAAGACAGAGATATAAAGAAGAATATCTGCTAACTGTGAGGCTAAGAACAGGGAGCTCGCCCACCCGGAGTCCTCACCCCCTGGGGAGAGAGAGGGTTCGACTCTCTGTGCAGTGACTGATTTTTCACACTTTTACCAGTGGTTGGAAGGTTTGTTTTTCCCTGGCTCAATAAGGACGCCCACTTATCCACGCTTAGGGGGGGTGGACGTTCCCGTTATCTGGTAAGAGAGACCTGTGCACAGATTGAGGGAAGAGAATGTAATTGAAAAGCCACTGTTAAGAGCGTTAATTGCGCCATTCACATTTTCACCCTCACTAAAGCCGTTAATTTCGGACAGGCTCCAGTACTTTATTGGCACTGCAGCACACAGTGAATGAAAGGGACAGAATACCCCTCTCTCCCAGGGAGAACAATTACAGAGAAAGGCTCCCCTAACACGCTGGGCCCTGAAAGGATGATCTTTCCCCCCAGCTAACCAAAAATCCAGACCCGGGGGGGGGGGGGGGGGGGAGACTGTTTTATGAGCCAGTCAGGAGGGTTCCTGCCCCAAAGAGACTTACAATCTTTTATAGCCCCATTGGCCTGCATTGCGCACAGAGGGACGGGGGTTACATAATACACCCATGCCTCAGTTTGTATTTGGATAACCAGAGTAATGTGTTTGTTTCTCAGCATTTTCCACCCCCTGTGGAAGTTTTCATGCAGATCAGGGCCCATAAATGTGCTGCCAGACCCCACCCCAGAGGTGGTTGCAGGCTCATCCTATTCTTTAAAATTGCAATGAGCAATGGCATCCAGCCTGGATGAAAGCACAATATCCACTGCTACAAAAACCTCCAATATATAAAAGTCTGTCACTACTCATCAAAAGTCAAAAGAGATTTTGCACCCAACCAGTGGAAACAAGCACGCGAGCGTCAGACCGACCAGCGAATGTGGCATAATCGTTGTGCAGCCAATTAATATAGAATAAATTCATTGCGCTGTTCCCCACACCTCCTGTGAGCTGTGCATTAGCTTGAGGCCGAACACTGGCCCCGAAGAACGGAAATGCTGTGTACTAAGACATGCAAAGGGAGCCGTGCCTGAGTCACCGATGCAATTGCTGTGACTCACGTTACTAATCCAAACCTGCCCTCTGCATGCACAGAGAACAAACTGCTTTGGAGAAAGGGTCTGGAGGAGATGCAGTCACCCAGCTAAAGCTCACCGAGGGTGGGGGAGCTTAACTTGATGGTTAAGTTGCTATCCCCCCGATCAGGAAGCCCGCTTTAGCAAGAATGGTCTAGAATTATTTCTCTGATCAATATTATAAATCGGAGACATCTCGGAGAGCCACATAATTGGATGAATGAGATGGGAAGGGAACGACTCCTGGGGTGAATATTTTCCATGCCTCCTTCCTTTTATCCCAAGCAGACTGGAATCCATTTTGCGCAGAGAAGTGGAGCCCGCTGCTTGGCATGGCTCTTAACAATTAAGCTCATGCGGACATTTTTTGCACCTACAGGCTAAAAGAGGCCCTTGTGAATTACTCGGGACACAAAAAGAGGAGCCTGTTCGCACATCCGTAGAAGCAGAGTGGTATTGACTCATGGGGTTTTGCATTGCTTCGTTTTCTTTTTGCAAAACGTCACCAAACAGTTCCAGCAGAATTCACGGGAAAGATTTTCCATTAAGCCCAGATGGCAAAAGCTTTGCGAAGAGCAGGGATTTTGGGCCTAACTGTCGAAAATGTGGCGCATACACTTTTTGCACACCTTTGCTTTTAAGTTCAGATTTTAACGAAACTTTCCAATTACACTGCTTAAACACTTACTAGTTATTACATATATTGGGATACAGGTCAATGAACCGCGCAACAAAAGTGGCATACACCAAAGTTAAATTCAAGTAAGTAAGTATATTAAAAGTATCTCTCTTTTAAAAACACAGAAGTAGAATACCTCGACCTCACAGTAGGAACAAATGCTCCCACTAGAAAGCAAACCTAAATCCCCACGCCCCAGCCCACCTTCCCCTGCCATACCCCCACACACCACACCTTTTAAGCACATGTCAAGGCATCCTGGGTGACTAGAAAATGAAACCAACTCTGATTAGCAATATCATTCCAGATCAAAATGTTTGCAGATCCCAGTCTGGCTTTGCCTTTGTTATCCTCCAACCTCACTCTAAGGAACTTTCAAGACTTGGCAAGCACAAGGGAGTCACAAAGGCAAGATGACAGGGAGAGAGTGGCACTTCTCTCAAGAGTCCACGAGCGCCGTGATCCATGGCTTCACGCTCCGCTGCCCACACCTCACCTCTTAAGTCTACCCTTGGGGTAAGCACAACAATGTCACCACATATCAGAGGCAGAACCATAAATCATCCCACCTTTAGATCTCACCGGATCGGTTCTCTGTCATTGCTGGACGTTTCGGATCCTTCCTCCTGAAACAAACACAATTCATTTAGTAAACAGTCCTGTCTGTAGGAGGCACCTCTTTTATTGGCCTCCACAATGCACCTACCACCAGCTTTTCACAGCTGTGTCCCCTTCATCAGATGAACACAAAAGAAATTTAGGATGGTGTTCAATTAAAGTACAAATGAGCAAAACGAAACAAAAATTAGCAGAGTGGATGCAGCTCCCGCTTTCCATCACAGGGAGGATCCAGCTGTTTAAAATGGTAGAATTACCTAAATGGTTGTATGTAATGCAAATGCTTCCCATCTGGCTTAAGAAACAGCATATTCTGGCATTGAATGCAGCCCTTAGGAACTTTGTGTGGAATAATAAGAAGGCGAGAATCGGTTTGAATACGCTTATGAGTTCTCAACAGGAAGGAGGGCTTGCTTGCCCCAACTTACACTTATATAATGTGGCCAGCTTGCTATGCCACCTTCAAGATTGGCTACGTGGCTCTAGCATTTTTCTACCTCGGGATCTACTGCGTGAATGGTGCCAGCCTCTTGCCATTCCTAACTTGCTCATAGCTCAGAGATCCGAACTTCCGGTACACATTCGGGACTTTCCATATATCAGAGCTTGTCGGTTGGTATGGAAAAGGTTATGTGCAAAGTTCAACATCTCATGGAGGACCTTATTATTTGCAACCATACGGGGACTTCCACAGTTTCCGGCTAGCTGGGACCAATCCATATTTCTTCAATGGGAGAGGTTGGGTCTCACCCATATCACTCAGGTTCTTACTGACACAAGGACAGAAGTGCGAACCTTTGCTGACTTACAGGTGCAATTTGGGATTTCGCGTACTACTTTCTATGCTTACTTGCAGCTCAGACACTTTGTTGCTATGTGGGACGGGAGGCAATCGGATGGTACTTCCACGGACCGACTATCCACATTCTTTCCATCAGCTACTTCTAGAACATCATGTTCCTATATGCTCAAACAACTTGTGGTACTAGATCCCGTGGAGCGTCTAAGTCAACTTTTAAATAAGTGGAATGATGATTTGCAGTGTCAGCTTTCTATAAAACAGCTGATGGACTGTTTTCGATCAATCTGCACTATTACGGAAAACGTTCAGTTACGGGAAGTCCAATTTAAACTGCTGCACAGAATATATGTCGCACCGGCTCAAGCTTGTCACTGGAAGATATCCTCCTCATCGGCATGTTTTAAATGTGGGGTGGATGTGGCTACTTTTAAGCACAACTTCTGGGACTGTGTTGGGATTCGACAATTTTGGGCTACAGTGTTACATTATATGAGTCGGCTATTGGACTACATCATCCCACTGGACCCCCTTCTTTGTCTGTTACACATATCAGGGGATTTAGAACTGGGGAACCGTCATAGCCCTATTGGCTCTCTGGTGCGTAAAGGTCTGTTACTGGCTAAGCACACGATTTTGTCACATTGGATGGAGAAGAATGTACCAACGTTTACCCAGTGGCGACTAAAACTTCATCAGATGGTGGTTTTCGAACAGATGACGGCAAAGGCAGCTTCTTCCCCAAGAAAACGTGACCAGTTCCTGGACATTTGGACGCCATACCTTCAAACATTAAATCAGCATGCGAGGAGTAAAATTTTGGACTTTGCTACTTAAGTACCGTTCGATTGGGAACCCTTCTGTTGAGTTAACTCCCTCCTTGGACAGATTTTGGGGGACTTTGGGATCAGATGGGCTGATTCTCTCTTTATTATGTGTTCTCTTTCTTCTGTTTTTATTCTTCATAGTCGGGCAGATCGGATAGTGGACAACTGTGCTAGAGAATTCAGCTTCCACACACATCTTATCTACTTATCTACTTTTCTTATTATTCTTCTTGCCCTTATATATTGTACGGTATTGTATTGTGCGGTATTGTACGGTATTGCAATGTCTGTGCCATACTGCATACATGTTGGTTGTTGGAGATGCGTAGTAGGGGGGGGAGGTGGGGGTTCCTTACAGTACACGGGTGTGTTACCAGGTTATGTTCATTCTCCGCAGGTTTGGTACTGTTTTGGGTTGTAATGTTGCAAAAGCATAAATAAAGACTTACAAAAAAAAAAAAAAAAAAAGTACAAATGAGCTGGTGCTTGGATAGATGGATGAGGGAGCAGCAGAAGGGACAGGGTGCTGGGTAGAGATTTGCCGGGGGTTTGATGGCCCAGCTATATTTGTTTGTTTTAACTCTTGGCACCTTCAATGGTGATAGATACTAGGTATGCAGTCAAATTGTTAATTGGAATACACCATCAGTGTAAGAAAAAAAAACCAACAAACAACCAACCCTGATACTCTCACGAAGCAATAATGAGAGCCCGTAAATCAATACTTACTTTTTCAGCCCAGAACAGAACATACCCTGTTTTTTGTTTTTTTACTAGTAGTATATTTGAGCAATTGCATGGTTTCAAGGTTAGAGTCAAGCCATGTAAGTGTCATGTTGGTTGACTTAGATACATAAAAAAATACAGGTCAGCAGGCAAATTGTAGGTGAGATCTTTTCATTGGATGCACTTAATACAGTTATGAGTGGTTTCCAGCGTTATACCCTGTGCGCTGACCCTGAAGAAGGGAGGATAACTCAAATGCTAGCTGCAAATGTGTCAAGCTCGGCCAGTAAGAAGGTCTCGCCTTTACTGGCCATCTTTTTCAAAGGCTAGAGTTAGGAATTCAGTCCACTGGTGGACATGGGCACCCCTTCGTGCAACCCTTAATGTTAACCTTTCCCATGTTTATTATTGTTCAATGTATCGACAAAGAAAACGCTTGATTTCCTGCATTTTTGGTTGGAATGTAAACCGATGTGATGTGTAAAATCGAACACCGGTATATAAAAATAAACAAACATCATCATCTTTGCTGGAACTCCTCTTTGTATACTGTACGGTGCATGATTCTACTTCTCTGCCTCTAAATCTTCTCTCTGCTTGCACTGATAACGGCAGATGATCTTCTGCTCTGTTTAACATCTCCCCACGGCTTCCTTCTTCTGTTATTTTTGGCCTGGCAGTTTCCTCCTGCTCTTCGGCTTTCAGCTCAATTGGAAGCAGCCTCTAGTCACAACCAGGCGGCGTTTCCCCTCCCCCGACACACTTAGGCCAGTGGTTGCCACAGCAGTCCTCAGCCAGGGATCACCCACACCAAGGCTCCCTTCGGAGCCACCAGGTCAAGCAATGACTGGGTCTCCTTCCCCTCTCTTCTAAACACCGTGTGTTGCTCTGTTTTGAGCCTGGGCAGCAGTAAATCCTGTAAAGGCTGGAGAATGGGTAAACCCTGAGGGCAGCCTGCGGTCAGCCCTGACTAAAATTGCCTCCCCGATAGAATCCCCTGTTAGTAAATAACTATAATCATCCTTATCAGTCAGTGAGGTGTTAGCAGAGAGACAAAGGAGGAACCTGCTTGACAGAGAGAAGCTTTGCAAGGAGCCAAACACCTGTGTAGACAGAGACGACCTACTCTTCAAGGGATGAATTGATGATAAGACCCAGAGGTCAACGACAGATTTACTGAGATTCTGATGGATAGGTGCCATGCTAGGGCTTACCTTCTGCGCTCACATTTTTATAGTAAGGAGGAAATTTATTCTACCTGTGGAATATAATTGGTAGGGGGCTCTTGTGGGTTGACCACCAGTAATTGGCCAAATGTGGGTAAGCTGAGGAAGACTAAACTTAATGGGTTGCAGCCCCCTTTCATTCAGACCTACCATGTAACCTACAATGCGCCTAAGACTCATCAGGCTTCTGCAGCAAGCAAATTTGGATTCTGGAGTTTGATAAATTGGATTTATTTATTTTTATTTATTTAGGTTTTTTATATACCGGCATTCATGAACAAGTCACATCATGCTGGTTTACATAGAAACAAGGGGTGCATAGAACAGTAGAACTAAACTGGTGCAAAGGGGAAGCAGTTACAAAAAAGCAGGGGTAGAATAACTGGGAGAGAGAAAAAAAGAGGAAAAGAGGATTTGTTGAGCATGAACATTTTACATTTTCCATCAAAGCAGGATCCAAATGCCCATTACAAATGCACTCAGTGGCGAGCAGGGGATTCAGTCCCACTCCTTCAACCCCCTCTCCACTCCCATCCCCTCCCCACCGAGTCACCAGCAGTCTCACTCCCTCAGTTCCCTCTCCCCTCCCCCCCAGGTCTCCAGCAGTCTCGCTCACTCAAGCCTCTGTCTCCAAGACACTTGGAATCCATGTGGCATTAGGCCTGTTGTAACATGTATTGGGAGTGGGCTTGGCTCTCAAAAAGCCATGAATGAAGAATTACAATATAGTAAACATGCTTAAATACATTGGTTAGTCTATAAGGTACCACCTGACTCCTGACATTTTTTTTATTCACATCGACATTGTCTCAATAGCTCCCATACAGTATTTTTGGTTAATGCTTATACAGTGCAATAAAAGCTATCACAGCCTGCCAGGAATACAGGGGTCAATTTTCAGCCGCTGTGCAGCTCTACTAGTTAGCTGGATAAACATATCCAGCTAACTAGCAGGGTATATTCAGAGTGTGGATGCGTCGCTGAATGTATCCAGCTGTCTTAAAGTTAGCCAGTTATGTCTAACCAGCTAACTTTAGGACAGCCCTATGGCACGACCACAGTTATCCACACAGGTTAAGCAGTTGAATATCAGAGATAGCCACATAACTTATGTGGCTAACTCTGCTTCGTCCAGAAACGCCTCCGACTTATGTGGCTAGAATTTAGCCGCGTATGGCAATGCATATCGCCACTTTGCCATTTAGACGGATAACTTTTCAGGAAAGAGCAGCACTGCAAATATCACAAGAGGCCCTAGAAGACCAATACACCTCCTATGGAAAAGGGACAACCACAGACTGCTATAAAGCCATACACAGAAATTATGCAGCAGTAGAATCCCTCACCTTGGTCACACATACAGAATACAGAAAAACCAATAAACAATAAAGATCAAGAAAAATAAACCTCAATCATTAAGAGAAAATCCCTACTAATAAAAATATTTCAGTACAGCTGATAAACAGAACATCCAATAATTAAAACCTCATACAAATGTTTATAAATGTCCAAAAACACCAATATAATATTTCAAAACAGTAGACTGATCAAATACATCCAATAACGAAATTGGATTAAAAACGTTTTCTGCTCTCCTTACCTGGGATATTTTATTTTTTTTTATTTCCAGTCACCTTGAGATTGTCATGGATTGAAGGAAGGAGGCCACACAAACTTTATCCTCTCTCTGGACCAGATGGTATACATCCCAGAGTGCTGAAAGAACTGAAAATGAAATTATGGACCTGCTATTAGTAATTTGTAAACTATCAGTAGCATCGTCTATGGTACCTGAAGACTGGAGAGTAGCCAATGTAACACTAATTTTTAAAAAGGGATCAAGGGGTGATCCAGGAAACTACAGACCAGTGAGTCTAATGTCTGTGCCAGGCAAAATGGTAGAAACTATCATAAAGAACAAAATTATTGAACATATAGATAGGCATAGTTTAAAGGGACAAAGCCAACATGGATTTAGCCAAGGGAAGTCTTGAGTCACAAATCTGCTACATTGTTTTGAGGACATAAATAAAGGTGGATAAAGGTGAGCAGGTTGATAGAGTGTATCTGGATTTCCAGAAAGCATTAGACAAAGTCCCTCATGAGAGACTTCTTAGCGGGCCGATACAGTAAAAATCTCGGGAGAGCGGGCACAGGCCACTCTCCTGTGTGAACGATTCAGTAACTTAATTTATTTAAATTAGGGCCCGCGGTAAAAAGAGGTGCTGGGGAAACTAGCGCGTCCCTAGCGCCTCTTTTTGGACAGGAGCGGCGGCTGTCAGCGGGTTTGACAGCTGACGCTCAATTTTGCCGGCGTCAGTTCTCAAACCCGCTGACAGCCACGGGTTCGGAAACCGGACGCCGGCAAAATTGAGCGTCCGGTTTTCAACCCACGGGCCCATTTGAAATATATATATATATATATATATTTTTAACCTTTTTTTTAACTTTTGGGATCTCCGACTTAATATTGCCATGATATTAAGTAAGAGCACAGATGCTCTTTGGCTGTCTCACACACACACACACCTCTCAAACACATACACTGGATCTCATACATACCCCTCCTGTCTCTCTCTCACTCACACACAGAGCTGTCTCTCATACACATGCACAGCATCATACACATACCTGTTCTCACATATGCAGACCCAAGCTCTCTGGCTCCCATAAACACACACAGAATCTCATACACATAAACATGCACTCCCTAACTCTCTCTCTCACACAGACAAACACACACAGGGTCTTTGGCTCATACACACACACAAGGTCTCTGGCTCTCATACATATACACACACACACACACACACACACACACACACAGGGGCGGATTTTAAATCCCCTGCGCACGTAAATCCAGGCGGATTTACACGCGCATAGGCCGCCGGCGCGCGCAGAGCCCCGGGACGCACATAAGTCCCGGGGTTTTTTAAAAGGGGCGGGAGGGGGCGTGTCGGGGGAGTGGCCGAATGATGCAGCGTTTCGGGGACGTGACGCGGCGTTTTGGGGGCGGCGGCGCGGGCGTGGTTTCGGCCCAGGGCGTGGCCGCGGCCTCCGGAGCAGCCCCCGGGACCGGAACATGGACGGGGCAGCCGGCCAATGCGCGCAGATTTACGTCTGCTTTTCGCAGGCGTAAATCGTGCGATAAAGGTAAGGGGGGGTGTTTAGATAGGGCCGGGGAGGTGGGTTAGGTAGGGGAAGGGAGGGGAAGGTGGGGGAAGGGCGAAGGAAAGTTCCCTCCGAGGCCGCTCCGAAATCGGAGCGGCCTTGGAGGGAACAGGCAGCGCGCGCTGGGCTCGGCGCGCGCAGGTTGCACAAATGTGCACCCCCTTGCGCGCGCTGACCCCGGATTTTATAAGATACACGCATATCTTATAAAATCCAGCGTACTTTTGTTTGCGCCTGATGCGCAAACAAAAGTATGCGATCGAGCAATTTTTTAAAATCTACCCTACAGGCTCTGCGGCTCTCAGGGCCTTTCTTCTGGATGTTTTCTTTTGGCCACTGCAGGATGGGGTCCACGGCGGCCATCACAAGATTTGTTGAGCATGATCATCTTCCATCAATGCAGGATCTAAACACTCTTTACAAACGCACTTTTTTCAGAAAATGCACATAGCCACTTCTGGGCTGGAAAGTCCCGCAACCTGCTTCAGTACCTAATCTCTATGGATGTTTCCAGGGTGGGGAAGAGAGAAGAAAGCAGGTTATCCTCCTCCATGTCCAATTATGCTCAAGTAAGCCGAGAAACAGCAAAACCTGCCTAAAATGAGGCTGAGAGTCAGTGGCAGAGCAGAACATGACTTATAGCCGGAGGTACTAAGCCTTCCTCCCTTAGACCCAGAACGGGGAGAGAAAAACCTTTAGAAAACTGACACACCTCCTCCCTTGCAGTCATGTGCTCATAGTTCTGCCTTTTTTACCTTCTTTTTTTTTTTTCCTTTACTTTATTTCTTATTCAAGAATCTGAGGACTCTTAAGATCTCAGGCACTAAACTATATAAGAAGATAAGAAGTGCCATGCCAGGTCAGGCCAAAGGTCCATCAAGCCCAGCATCCTGTGTCTCACAGAGGACAATCCCTAAAAGTAAAACTTGCCCAAACCCATTTTAAACCCAGCTATGCAAGTTGCCTTGACCACATCTTCTGGCAAAGAATTCCACAGCTTGGTCCGTTCTCCAATTTGTTTTAAATCTGCTGTTAGCTTAAATGAGTGCCCCCTAGTCCTAGTGCTATTTACCCTATTTGAAAGGGTAAATAGCTGTTCCTCATTTACCTGTTCTACTCCACTCATGATTTTGTAGACCTCAATCATATCCCTTCCAAGCTGAAGAGCCCTAACCTGTTTAGCCTTTCTTCACAAAGGAGCTGCTACTCCAATCCCTTAATCAGTTTCTCTGTACCTTTTTTTTTTTTTTTTTAGCTCTTTATATCCTTTTTGAGGTGGGGTGACCAGAACTGCACACAATACTCAGGGATGGAAACTTTGATACTGGTGCATGGGCGCACGTTTACGCATATGCCGCCTCGCAGCAAAGGACGCAGCCATTTTATAACATACGTGCGTATATGCATGCATGGTATAAAATAGACTGAATGCACATACATGTGTGCACAATTTTATACAGACGCGCATGAGCACGCCAAATGCCGCCTCTACTGTATAAGTAGGGGAATATTATAAGGGACTCGCAGCAACGCTATTACTAGTTTTCCCAGTTCATTCCCAATTCGACTGGTTAAGGAACAGACATCCAAACCCCCCCAGGTTATTAACCTTCCTTTCCCCCTGCTGGCCCCAACCCTTAAAACCCCACTGAAGGAGGCAAAGGACTGAGAGAACAATTTCTTTATTACCTGCAAGACTGGGGTAAGAAGACACCTCGCCGGCCCCGGGAAATTACTTCCTGAAACCTCCGGATTGGTTCGCATCATCAGTGAGGGACCGGCTGGAGATTTAAAAACCGGCTCTTCTGCGGCGTGCCACCTAAGAGGCGCGCGGCTTTGTTTTAACATCTTAACCACCGGGACATTGCAGTTAAATTGTGCGTAATAGAAAATACGATTACAGTTCTTCCAATACTTTGCCTCCACTCAGGAGGAAATAGAATAAATTTGAGTGTGGTGTTTTAAAGTAGTGTCCGAAAGACTGTTTACCTTATAAGATCATAATGCCACATACAAAACGAAAGGCTAAAATAAGGGAGTTGGCTACTTCTTCTCCCTTGTTACAGCCTTCTCAACCATGGATACCAACGTTTTTTACACCTACATCTGGCATGATACCAGGGAATGTGGCTGCTGAGGAAACCGATATAGAGCGGTTATTGGACCCCATGGCCGAAACATCTTTGAGCCCTGGCGCACCAAGCATCCCTCCCCTGCCTAACCTTTTACCAATAGATTTTCTTAAGTTTGGAATGGTTTCAGGAGGAATAGCAGAGGGAACCACATCAACAGAGGGCAAGATGAAATCAGGAATAGCAATGGGATTTATGACACCCCTGGACAAACCTGTGGAAATCACTATGGACAGCAATAAAATCCTTAGAAGGAGCGATAACCAATCTGACAAGATTGACTTTGGATTTTAATCAACGATGTAATAATATAGAGGCTTCTTGTTGCGATCCCCCCTGCTGCTGCGCTACAGGAGGTCTCTTACCCTCCTCTAGAGGCCGCTCTGAAGCCAGGGCCTCGCCTGCGCATCATCCAGGACTTGCTCCAGGGCCTGAGAGGCCTAGCTGCTCCTGAGGCATGCCGGTGGCTTGCAGCCTCAGTGTTTGGACTTCCTGTTGGGCGACGCCCTTCCCTAGGGGCTGGCCCGCAGCTCTCTACCCTAGTTATAGGACCAGCGGTGGGCGGTCCTGGCAAGCTCCTCCCAGGGAGTTGCCTTCTACCTCCAGTATTTAAGGACTTTCGGTTCACTGTGTCTTGGCCTTGGATCTGAGCATTACAGTCGCCTGTAACCTAGCCGATCCAGGTCCTCCATGTTTGATGTTCCTGATGTCCAGTGTCTCTGCCTTGATGTCTGTCTCTGACCCTGCCTAGATGTTTGTTCCTGTGCCTGCCAGCCGTAAGGGCTTCGGATGTGAGTTTCCCAGCATCGGAGTCCTGTTCGCCTGGGTCTTCCCCGCGCCCTCCTTCTCAGCGTGGTCCGCGACCAGCCTCCCAGGGCTGTGTAGGGCGCGTCTGGGACAGGGTGGTCCGTGACTCAGTCCCACGGGTGGGCTGAGTAGGGCGCCCTGATGGACAGTGCAATGTTCCCGTCCAGCCTTGTCTACAGTGTCTGCTTCAGCCCGTACCCTGATGTCTTCCTCTGCCAGCCGAGGGGGCTTCGGATGTGAGTATCCCAGCATCGGAGTTCCTACTCGCCTGGATCCTTCTAGTGTCTCGCTTCAGCCCTTGCCCTGATGTCTCTGTCTGCTTCAGCCTGCTTCTGCCCTGTCTGATGTCGTCTAAGGACTTTGTCTGCCCTTGCCTCTGTCCGGCCTGCTGCCCATTGCCGTTCCCTGCGGCAGGTCCGAAAGGGCCGGGAACAGTCTGAGGACCGTTCATTAGTCAACTTCCCCGTGTTGGCTACCATGGGCATGCAGGTCCAGCGGAGGGCCGGACTTCCTGCTTCTGTTCCTGCCTGCCTGGCTCACCATGCCGGCTCAGCTCACCTCCCACGGTGTGGCCTTGGGCTCCTCCTGGGGTCCTGCCGTGGCCCAAGGGCTCACCACCCACCCGAGACGACCGCGCCCGCGCGCGCTCGTAACACTTCTTTGGTTAAAACTGAAGGAAAAGTTGATCAGATGGGGTTGAAAGTGGGTAATTAGAGAGCTGGCAGCAGAAGTTTGCTAAGGCAGAGATAATATACGATAAAAAACTTGAAGTATCTAAATTTCCGAATTATAAATTTTCCAAGGCATGAATTAATCTCCACGTATGATATGTTTAAGGAGTATCTGCTTCAAGTACTGAAACTGCCAGAACAATCATTACCTGTTCTTTCCATGATATATTATGTACTATCTAAAGGTAATACAGCAGATAAGAATAAATCACCTGAGAGACAGTTAAATCTGTCTGAAGTGATTGAGGCTTCGGTTGAGACACCTATAGAGGCTAGAGCTATATTACATGTTACTTTTACTTTTGCCTCAGATAGGGAAACTGTTTTAAGATTATATATGCGAAACCGTAGTGTTTTATTCCATGGTGATAATATACGGACATACCCTGATTTCAGTAGAGCAACGCAAGATAGGAGGAAAAGATTTCTTGATTTGAGATCTGAGGTAGAATCCAAGGGAGGGAAAATGTTAATAAAATTCCCATGTAAGTGCAAAATCACTTACAAAAATCGTAAATATGTATTTTTTGAATTGTCACAATTAAGAGCTTTTCTAGATTCTCATTCCCTGGAATCTGTGGAAAAGGGACTTGATGCAAGTAGTAAATAAGCCAGGTGATATTAACTCATTTGTTTTCAGTTGTTGAAAGAGGAATTTACATCATCTCTTTGTTTTCCTTATCTGCTTCTTTCCTTAACTATTAATCCTTCTGAATATTTCCGTGAATTTCAGATATAATTGATTTGATTGATTTAATCAATTTAAAGAGTATATTTTGTAATTACAAGATCTGAAAATTGTTTTACAAGTCTATATATTTGTTTATTGAATAAGCATAAATTTAAAAAAAAAAAACCCCCTCACTGACTCGTCTGGTGTTTTTTGTTTTATCCATAGCAGTAGTAAGGTTACGTGACAGGGGACCCCGGCGTGCACTTGTGGGTACAAATACTTACACGCACATTTCATGTTAAAGCCCTGGAACACCCAAGTCCCGCCCCTTTTCTGGGTTCTCTCACTCGTGCACATTAACAGGAGCTACGTGCGTACATGGGCAGCTTTTAAAGTCCCCACGGTGTGTGCTGGCCGGACATACTTGCGGTATCTCACAATTTTGGTGCGTGCTGGGCTTTTAAAATTCACCTAATAGCGAGGCAGCACCATTGATCTGTGCAGAGGCATTATGATGATCTCTGTTTTATTTTTCAGTCCTTTCTGAATTCCTAATAGTTTATTTGCTTTTTGGGCCGCCGCTGCCATACACTGAGTTGAGGATTTCAATGTACTGTCAACAGTGACTCCTAGATCCTTTTTGTGTATCTAAAATGAGGGCTAATTTTTCCCTATGTGCATCATTTTGCACTTATCCACATTTAAACATCATCTGCCATTTATAAAGACTCCCAGTTCTCCAGTCTTCTGTAGTTCCCCACAATCTGCCTGCATTTTAACTATCCTAAATATTTGTGTGTCATCTGCAAATCTGATCGCTTCATTTGCTGCTCCCTTTTCCAGATCATTCATGAATAAATTGAAGGGCACTAGTCCCAGGACAGATCCTTGAGGCACTCCACTTTTCACCTTTCTCCACTGGGAAAACTGACCATTAAGTCCTGCCTTTAAACCAGTTACCCATCCACACTGAGACAATAGGGGCCTAATTTTTAGGCCCCTAAATTTAGATGAATTTTCAGCTGAAAGCCTAGGATCCTAATTTAAAAGACCTAAATTTAGAAGCTCAGCTTGTTTTGAACATCTGTCCCTTTATTTTTCTGATATGGCCTAAGTGTCCTTTAAATCTGCCCCTAGTCATGTAACAGCTCAATTGACTCCCTCATAGGTTTTTTGTTTCTAATGTACTTGAAAAGGTTTTATTTAATATATTTTGCCTTTTTCACAAATCTCTCCTCAGATTCCCTCTTGGCCCTGCTTTTATGCATTTCACATCTAATTTGGGAATGCTTATGTGCCTTTCTGTTTTTCTCACTGGCACCTTTCCCGGCCTTAAGATAAACTAGGATAAATCTGAAGCATTGCCTTTAGATGATAAAGTTATAGAAACTTGGCAAGGACCTTTTCCACTGAAATGGTCAAATGAAAACATTCAATATTTGGGAATAAGGACTGGGAAAAATATTAAGAAAGTATATGAGCTCAGTAGAGTGAAACATTTAGACAATATTAAGTCATTATTGGACACATGGAAAACGTTACCCTTTATCGCTTATGGATAGGTGTTAAAGATTGTGATACTACCTAAGGCCTTAGATCTCTTCAAATGTTGCCTCGATCTTTTAGGGCTAATATTACCTCTTTCGTATGGCATAATAAAAGAGCAAGAATTGGTTTTGACATCCTGGTGGGCCACAAAGAAATTGGGGGCCAGGCTTTACCTGATTTACAAATGAACTGCGTAGTTTGCTTGCTGCAATTTGAGCATGAATGGGAATCTGATCAAGAATCTTTACTTATAGGATCAGTTCCTCCTTATGGCCCATCAATGTATTACATATGAAAGGGACTAAAACGCCAGTGCAATGCAGGACTCGTTTTTGCTTAACATCTGTCTGACGAGCATGAGATGGTAGAGAGTTAAAACCCAAGAGAGATCAAAATATAATCACCTTTTTTTTTTTCAAGGGAATGTTGACTTTCTGGTAGGTCTAGATAGATTTTTTTTTATTGTTGGGAAGAACAGAGAGTTAGCAATATAGGTCATTTGTTTCCTGAAACAGAGAACTGTCTCTTGCTATTTCAGTAGTTACAGGATAAATGACATTCCAAATAATCTTTATTTAGCCTCTGTATCGCTCCATGGTGAGACCACACCTTGAGTACTGTGTACAATTCTGGTCGCCGCATCTCAAAAAAGATATAGTTGTGATGGAAAAGGTACAGAGAAGAGCGACCAAAATGATAAAGGGGATGGAACAGCTGCCCTATGAGGAAAGACTAAAGAGGTTAGGGCTGTTCAGCTTGGAGAAGAGACAGCTGAGGGGGGATATGATAGAGGTCTTTAAGATCATGAGAGGTCTAGAACAGGTAGATGTGAATCGGTTATTTACTCTTTCAGATAATAGAAGGACTAGGGGGCACTCCATGAAGTTAGCATATGGCACATTTAAAACTAATTGGAGAAAGTTCTTTTTCACTCAACGCACAATTAAACTCTGGAATTTGTTGCCAGAGGATGTGGTTAGTGCAGTTAGTGTAGCTGTGTTTAAAAAAGGATTGGATAAGTTCTTGGAGGAGAAATGCATTACCTGCTATTAATTAAGTTGGCTCAGAAAATAGCCACTGCTATTACTAGCAACAGTAGCATGGAATAGACTTAGTTTTTGGGTACTTGCCAGGTTCTTATGGCCTGGATTGGCCACTGTTAGAAACAGGATGCTGGGCTTGATGGACCCTTGGTCTGACCCAGTATGGCATGTTCTTATGTTCTTATGCTTATTTACAAGCCCATCATTATAGTTTGTCATGTAGTAATGACATGGAGGAGTCATTCAGGGATATTACTAGTAAAAACAATAAAATATCCATACAATATATTATATTAACCCTTTTCATCAGTGATTAGCTGACTTGTGGGGAGAAAATCTTGGAGAAGAAATCACTGCTGAAGAGATCCAACAAGCATTCTCATTAATCAATAAAACACTGACACCAGTGAATATGAGAGAGATACAATTCAGACTAATTCACAGACTCTAGAGACACAGGAGTCAAGATGAATGAATGGGAATCAGATTTATGTGGAAAAATGTCATTATCTACCAGGTACATTGAATCATATGTTTACAAATTGTCTCAATCTAAGTTTGTTTTGGAGGAAAACATTTGACTGTTCAGAAAACACACTGAGTTGTCACAATAGCATGGTCCAGTAAAGAATATATAAGAATATAAGAACATGCCATACTGGGTCGGGCCAAGGGTCCATTAAGCCCAGCATCCTCTTTCCAACAGTGGCCAATCCAAGTCACATGTACATGGAAAGTACCCAAACATTACTATTCTTATTACCATGGTCCAATAAAGAATATATAAGAATATAAGATATGCCATGCTGTGTCAGACCAAGGGTCCATTAAGCCCAGCCTCCTGTTTCCAACAGCGGCCAATCCAAGTCACAAGTACATGGAAAGTACCCAAGCATTAGACAGATCACAAGCTATTATTGCTTATAAACAACCGTCATAGCAGTTTATGGATTTATCCTCTAGGAAATTATTCAAACCTTTTTTAAACCCAGTTACACTAACTGCTGTAACCACATCCTCTGGCAATGAATTCCAGAGCTTAACTATGTGCTGAGTGAAAACCAATTTTCTTCGATTTGTTTTAAACTGATTTATTATGGAATAGTGAATAGGGATCACAGATTGCCTAGAAGAGGGATAAGGTTCGCGATAAATGCTATTGTGTTAGCTTAAGAAAGCTATCTTGCTATCCTAGAAAGTTGATGAGATCCAATTCTATTCGAATTGGAAGCTTTCAATGAAAAATTATACAGTAATGGAAAGAATGAAATTAATTGAGAAGCAATACAATATTGAGGAAAGGCAGTAAAACTATGAAGGAACTGTTTATGACTGTAATATACAAGGACAGAGGTCCGAACAAGAGTGACAAATTGCTGTGTGTGTGAGAGAGAGGGAGAGATTGAGTGAAAGCTGAATGTGGATTGAGTGGTTGATGTCTGGGGGAATAAGATTGTTTTGCTTGCATAACACAAGACATCCATGCTAAAATCTGTGCACTTTTTATGTTGAGATGATGGCGTTTAGAAAAATAGTTGTATTTTTTTAAGTTGTTTGTAAGTTGAACTAATAAACACAATCAGAAAAAAGAAAAATGGTAGTGGAACCCATACAAGAAGGGGAGATACGGAATCTGGTACTTACAAATGGCAAACGTCCAGGTAGGCACCCACCTGACAGTGTGGTTTGATTTAGCAGCCAAGGTGATGAGAAATCACTCAACAGTCAAAAGACCTAGATTTCAAAGATACTGACTTTAGTAAAACGGAAGGAGTGAGGCAGGTTGGCAGTGGCAGGGAGCCATTGGGAAAGGCCACGGAGACCGAAGACACCGAATGCTCAGGTCACAGCCATGCTGGTGTTGGTGGCTGTTTGGATTATTTTATTTCTTTTAAAATATTTCTATGCCGCCACAATTAGCACAGCTCTGAGCAGCTTACAAAAAATAAAACATTCGTTAAAAGAAAACATTAAAAAATAAACAGCAACATAAAATATAAATAAGCAGTACAAAGTCTCATCATAGCAAACTCCCAATGCTCACAGATGTCAGAAAATGCGAGACTGAACAAAAGTGTCTACAATGTTTTTTTAAATGTTCTGAAGCAGGTAGTTAGTCGCAAGGGCTCTGGCAGCGAATTCCACAGTTTGGGAGCTGCCATAGAAAAAGATTTCCCCCCCCCGAGTCTCACTTAATCGTGCAAAACGTACTGAGGGCACATTCAGAAGACCTAAGGGGCCTGGATGGATTTATGTATGTGCAACATCGAATTCATCCAGGGTAGCATCTCTGTACTGCTCAATTTCTGGATGAGGCAAGCTACTTTATATTGCACTCCAAGATTAACTAGGAGCCAGTGCAAGTCTCGCAAAATTGGTGAAATATGAACTCTTTTATTTACTCCTGTCAACAGCCGGGCACTAGAGTCTAGAGACGTAGCTGAAGAACGCACAATGTATCCGCTGGTAGCCCAATGCATAACGCATTACAGTAGTCGAGGTTTGAGCGGAACATAATCTGGACCACAGTCTGGAAGACTTCCTCGGGGAAAAAAAAAAGTTTTTTAATGGTTTCAAAAGCCTAAGCTTATAGTAGCCAGCATTAATGATAGCGGAGATTTGAGCTGACCTCGAGAGGGAAGGGGAGGGCCGCTGAGGATAAACTAAAGAGGTGATCTTGTATGCTCAGCAGGTGGAATACAATGATGGATAATGACAAAATGTCCCGGTTAGGGAGTGACAGCCGACTGGCGGTCATACTCTGTGGCTGGCAGCTGGGATAGATCCTTGCAGTGCAGAGAGGAATAACTGAGTAGACTGCATGGACCCATTGGTCTTTCTCTGCTGTCATCCACTCTGTTATTAAGTAAATTCAGCTCAAACTGACTATCCCAACTCTATTATAAAGCCTTTTTTTTTTTTTTGGTCCATTTTAACCTCTCACTTTTGTTTCAAGGGATTTTAGTCTTCATCACCATTCTCAATGCTTTTCTCTTTCCTCCCAGCCCTCTGTAACTTTTTCAGTGACAGCTGTCCTCATTTTCACAGGCTAATTACACAGCGCCATGAGACTTTTTTTTTTTTTTTTTTTAATTTAAGGGGGGAGTAGCTAAACCAGATGGCAGAAGGAGAGAGTGCTGCTTGCCACTGTGGGAGACAGGATGCTGGGCTGGATTGGACAGGACGGATCATTGCTCTGACCCGGTTTGGCATGTCCTGTGTTTATTATTATTCTTCAGATGAAGGCTTTGTACTTCTTGGACTGGGTGCATGGCCACCTGGGCTCCCCCAAAAGCGCTGGCCGGGGTCTTCAAAGTGTCAAGTTGGTTTTTTTTGGCTGTAGTGCTTTTTCTCTGGGTCTCCTTATTTTTCAGCCATCAGAGATTGTATTTCTTTTAACTTTTAAAACTCTTTCTTTAACTTTATCACTTTACAGGCAGATATCCCCTTAATTGTTTTAAATCTGCTCCCTGCCCCCCAGTCTAGCTGTTATGTATAAATAATCGCCAGCAGGTCAGGCCCTCCCCGACTTAGATTTCTAACGGTGATAAAACAGATCCTGCAAACTCCCCCCAAAAATGGAAGAAACACTGGTCGAGCCTTGGGTCACCTCACAAGACTGAGGCCTGGATCTGCTAAGCATCTCTTTATCCTGCGCACACAATAGGGCAGATTGGCCGAAGCACAGGGATGCCCCTAAGCTGCTGCGAGTCAGGTCCACTGAGAATCAGCTGTCAGGACCCAGTTCCAGAGAGAGATTATATACTTTCATTTCAGGGTGGGCTCGTAGGCAATTAGCCACCTGCTTTCCCATTAAATGATTAGATAAGTGGGTTTGTGGAAGATTTAGCTACCCCTATTTACCTGGATATTTACCAGATATTGTTCCAGTGATAATCCTGTTATTCAATGCCCCAGTCACAAGGATTCCAGGGTTTGGAGAATGGCCTAGCAAATCTGATTAAATTCCTTTAACTTCTCCCCCAGTAATAGACTCCTCGGCTCCACCATATTATCACTGCAATGTAACAGGCCATCGCCCTGCAACAATGTAGTACACGGTTAGAACACAACAATGGGGCTTATCTGCATGGAACGGCCATGCTTGCAGTTCTAATGTCAACAGCATGGGGATGGCCTTATGTTTCGGAGAGCCTGGAGAGTGAGGCTCCTGGAAAGAGGCTGCAATCACAGTTTTAGCAACATGGGGCGCTGTCACTAGAGTGGCCACCCGCCCATCCCACCCACTGTTGCCCTATTGCATGTACGGAGATGCAGCTACTGCTTTCCTGACAGAAAACCAGACTACATCTCCCTGCTTGCACTGGGGAAGGGGGAAGGAGGAAAAACCAGGAATGGATAAGCCTGGTCTGGAAAAAGGGCTACCCGGATTACCCTGTGCTGTAAGCAGCTAGTCATAAGAAAACCTTCGCTGGACATTCATTGGTATAAGGGGGGGATACAATGTAGAAATGTCAGCATAACTTTAGCCATGAGAAGGCAGCTGCCCAGGAAACTGATTTACATTTCAGTACCCTGAGCCCTGACTTACCAAATCAGTATCATTATGGGTAACAGATTTTATATTATACCATGCAAATAGTCATTTGAAAGTTCATCATTTCTTGTCTTGCTGAACTGGGAAGCGAAGGCTCATTTTTCAGGCTAGGTCGAGTCCCACTTCGCTGCCTGTTAATTGATGTAGCTAATGGGCGTGGATATTCCAGACGAGGCGCAGGGGGCTGAATTGATTTTACTGCTCACCCGTGTAAGCCTTTCTCTAGCCAGCACCCACTCCCCCAGAAGAGGAGGGCTGCTTAGCTCTTCGGGTTGCGGGTTTGCCATAAGACAGCTTTTAATCAGAGGCAGAGCCAGCCCTCTGGTGCAATGGTTCTGCTTTCGCCTGGTCTTAAAGGGAAGCAGAACCTCAAGTTTCAACATATAACACCTTATCAAGTTTTAAAATACTGCTGCAGGCAAGTATTTTCCTAAAGAAGATTCTACGACGTTAAAAAGAACTTTCTAACTGTTAAGATTTTCAAACCATGCTAAAAAATGAATGTAAAAAAAAAGTAAAATGAGATTGACGGGGTCCTCCATCATGGCTTTCATCGTGGCGAACACTGCTGTCTGCATTCATTTGTGCGATTGTCTCTGAGCTAAGAAATCCAGTTGGTATAATCCAAGGCTTAGGGCCTGGCGTGACGGCCTCGTGGCAGTGCTGTCGGTGTGGCTCCGCTTCCTTTGCAATTGACACAGGATAACGACCAGTTGGCCCCTTGCCCACCGAATCTTCTCCGGTGTCCATCCCGTCTGCTTCTCCAGCTCTGCGGGCAGGGGAGAATATAAAATCCCCCTCCTGTTTCTAGTCTCGTTCAGAAGGCCTTTTATTATCTCTGTTTTCCCTTTTTAGACATGGCTGGTTTGGAAACACTGACGCATGCTTTGGTTATAAGAGGTTTTGACTATTGCAATGCTTTGCTTCATGGTCTTCCCTGCACGTTCTAGTTACTGTTTACAACTAATTCAAAACACCGCAGCTAAAATAATATTTGGAAAGAAAATGTGATCAGGTAACTCCCCTACTGCAAGAATTACATTGCTTACCTATTACTTCACGAATACATTTTAAGATGCCCTGGTTTACATCTGAAGTATTACGTAGAGGTTCTCCGTCTTACCTTAGGAATACGACTGCACCCTATTGACCCAGCTGTATATTACGATCCTCACAACAGGAGATTTTGAAACTTTCTTCCACCAGGGAAATTGCTTTAGAAAAGACTCGCGGGATGAGTTTTACATTTCTAGCACCTTCACACTGGAATTCTTTACCCTTGGCACTGTGATTGGCAGAGGATTATTTGAAATTTAGAAAACATTTCGAGGCGTGGTTCTTTTAAACATTTTTCTCTTGAACTTGCTTATATGACTTTCTAGCTTTTCTGTGGCTATTATGGGTGCTATTTTATTGATCTAGCCTTGTAGTGAAATCTTTACCCTGGATTTGTGCATATCCCTGAAATAGTAAGGTTTATGATTATATTTTGACTTATCGGTGTTTTATAGGTTCTAATTCCTGTATATTTGACCATTTTTTAAAAAGATTTTATCTAGATTTAGGGGTGAATTTTAAAAGAGTAGCTCACGTTAAAAGGTCCATAAAACGGCCCAATTACGCACGTATATGTGCGTACATGAGCAACCCAATGTGTGGGAAAAAGGGGCAGAATCAGGGCGTGCCAGAGGCATTTCAGGACGGGGCCAAGATTTTTGCATGTAATGAGAAATTACTAAGTATCTAATAATTTCCTTTTCTTTAGGAGAGTCAGCTGAATCCAGAATAAGTGGGTTTATGCACCCCTACCAGCAGATGGAGACGGAGCAAACTGACGTCACAGTATATAAGCCCCTCTAGTGACATCAGCCCGCCAGTATTCTCTTCAAAAGCAACTGTGGACAGACTAGCAAAAAACTTGATTAAAAACAGATAACCATTTCAATACTCAGCCAACAGGCAACACTGAGCTCAGACAAGACTGTAATAATGCTGGTCTAGGGACTGGGCTAACACTTAGCAGTAATCCCTATAACCACATAGGAGGATTCTAATACAATCGTTTGGCAGCCAAGGGAGGGAAGCTGGATTCATCTGATTGTCCTAAAGAAAAGGAAATTATCAGATTAAGTAGTAACTTCTCATTTCTTAGCATCCAGTCAAGTGAATCCAGAACAAGTGGGATGTACCCAAGCTACTTCCTCATAGGGTGGGAGGCTGCCCGGTCCAGTCAAAACCGCACGTGCAAAGGCCGCAGCATCCCGGGCCTGCACATCCAGAGATAATACCTGGAAAAGGTGTGGAAGGAGGACCACATCGCAGCTTGGCAAATGTCGACGGAAGACAAAAATCTAACTTCTACCCATGACACTGCCTGAGCCCTAGTGGAATGAGTCCTAACCTGACTAGGTAACGGCTTCCTGGCATCCATGTATACAGCCGTGACAACCTCCTTTATCCAGTGAGCTATTGTAGCCCGTGAGGCTGGTTCTTCCTGTCTAGTAACGCCATGAAGGACAAACATGGTCTGACTTGAGATATCTGACAATATGCCTCCTGACATCCAAGGGTCGCAACAAACAATACACCTCTACATCTCGCTCTCTAAGGAAGGCAGGGAGATGGACTGATTCAAATGAAACTCAGTGACCACCTTCGGTAAAAAGGAAGGAACAGTACACGCAGCTGTACTGCTCCTGGAGTCACCTGGAGAAATGGTTCCCAGCAAGACAGGTTCTGTATTTCAGAAACCTTATGCGCAGAACAAATTGCCACCAGAAATACTGTCTTCCAGGTCAACAACCACAAGGAAAGAGTATGCAGTGGTCTAAACATAGGGCCTGCCAAGAAGTCCAATACTAAATTAAGAACCAAATCACAGCCCCAATCGGCCAAGAAGGCAGCAGCTGGAATTGCCCTGGAATTAACCCCAGAGTCATGAACCTCCTGGGAGAGAAGCAAACAAGAGTGAGCCACCAAGTAACAAAAAGAAGCAATCTGCAAGTTCATTGCCACTGCTTCAAATGCCTGCTTGAGAATAGTCTCAATCTTTCTATCATGAGCGTCCTTCAAGGCCACTCCTCCTTCCACGGGAATAGTGGTCCGCTTGGCACCTGCACACATAAGCACATCTACCTTCGGAAAACATAAGCGCTCTCTTACCACTGGATCCAGAGGATACAGGTCTTCGAAAACCCGACCCCCTTTGAAATTAGCCTCTGGGAGACCCCACTCAAGATCAATCAGTTCTTGAATGGCCTCTAAAACTGGGAAAAAACAAGAGGCTTTACGCAAGGAAACCATAATGGGATTTTTCTTTGGCTCAGACACGAGATCTGTGCCAGGGATCCCGAGTTTTTCCAAGGTCTGGGAGATCAGAGTTGGCAGGTCATTTCTATGAAAGAACTGTAACAGAGTTCAATCTAGTTCTAGACCTGGAGGGAGGTCACCATCCTCCAGAGAATTAGGATCGGTGTCTTCATCCGTGCTATCCGGGTCTCTATCAGTAGGATCCGCCACCACTCTAGGAGTACTCTGGTGCTTAAGAGAAGGTCCAGGCAAGGTTCCCACCTGCTCTTCTCTAGAAGCAGTGATTAGAGTTGAGGATTGCACCTGAAGAAAAGATTGCAACTCCTGGAAAAATTCCACCCAGGAAAATGTGGAAGTATCCAAATCAGGAGGCACCTGGGGGCGTACTCATGGAGCGACCATCCCCTGATGAGAAACTAGTTAGGGGAGATCCAAAATCAGGTGCCCCACCTAGGCCATCTTTAGCCAGACCGACATCCGGCTGGGAAGAACCAGGCTTTGTGAAATCAGAGGAGGATAAATCTCCCTGAGCCTCCAAACAGCACTGGCACAAATTAGTGGGCGTTAAGCGGTGGCCGGAAGAATGCGTCTAGCTGTTTGATTTATTTATTGATTGACTGATTTTAGATATCCGAAAATTCTAGGCCTCCAAAACTTGGGCATCCAAGTGTCCCAACGCTAGGCTCCTAATACCTAGGTGTCCATAGAATAAGCGCCGCTCAAGGGACAGGCACACAACAAAATGCTTAACTTGGACGCACAAGTAAGCGCTAGCCTGGATGCGCAACAAGCCTGACTAGGTGTCCAAAAGAAACTGGACGCATAGGCTGAACCAACAATCCTGTAGAGGGCAGCCTAAGAAGCGTGCAAAAAGCCATTGAGGCCTACCTTGTGGCGCACAACCAAAAAGCCTTAAGAGCAGGTCCTAGCCAACTGAGGCTGCTCAACTCGCCAGGCTGCACACGTCCTTCAACCTCCCCCGGAGCGGGACGAACATCAGAATGGTGCACCAAGAACAGAGAAACAGAGACCAAGAGGAAGGAAGCTCTAACTGAACTCTCCTTCACAGTCTCTGTTTTGTTTTGGTTTTTTTTAATACTTACTGGAGCTCGGCCTTACCTAGCTGAGTACAGAGACGGTCTCCGGCTGTGGGGGGAGAGGGCATTTGCCATCAGTGCCGCACTTGGCTTCCTGCACCTGTTGCGATTCAGCTGCACAAGCAGCTAAGTCCACGCCGGCTGGAAAAACCAGCTAGCGGACCAAAGCACACCTCTGAGCAACCAAGGAAATTACTTCAGGAATTTTCAACTGGAGGAGGGACCTGTATTTTAAATCCGGCCGCCACAGCACGTGGCAGGCACTTATCCGTGCATATTTACTTCTGCTTGAAGTCTGAAGAAAACTTGTTTTAGGCCAAAAATCACTGGGTGAAGGACCGGGTCCAACTGCGGAGAGTGGAGGCTGAAGAAGCAGAGGCATCTGGATGATCTCGAGAGAGACTGGGCTAATTGGTGGACGAATGGGTAAAACCGGGAATAGCCTTCATACGAGCATATTTTAAAATCTGCTTTCATACACGCGTTAAAGCCAACAAATTTGTAAGGAAGATACGTGAATTATGTCTGCTCGATTAACCGCTTAAAATTAGGAGCGCACGTACACACAGTAGGTGTATTTTACATCATGCGCGTGCAACTGCATCCACGATTTAAAATTCCAGCATATGTGCTTGTATGGGGGCCCGCATGTTCGTTTCAAAGTTACCAGCCCTCTGTTTTAAGTATTTTATTCTGTAGTTGTGTCTATCCCTAAGATATTATAGTTTATGATATCTGAAGCTTTTGATTTTATGTTCAACCTATATTTTATATTTATATTTTAATTGTAAGTCGCTTTGATTTATTATAAGGAAAGGTGATAAAAAAATTTTCAAAAACTTAACTAAATGTCTTTTACTCAACTTCTCAGCCCCATCCCTGCCTCTGCCCTCCATATCTGTCCCAAGCCTGCTGATGGATGTTAGGGCCGTACCCGTGGACGCTCTGTGCAGCTTACCAATTGAGTACAGAATCAAACATAAAACATAAGATCATATATGGTGACAAAACAGATTGGCTGAACTCAATTATCAAACTCCATGTACCTCAATGAGAACTAAGGTCAGCAAATAAAGGGTTACTTTCAGTACCTACTGTTAGATCTGCTCACCTCAGCAAAGCGAGGGACAGGGCTATTTGGATTGCAGGGCCAAAACTCTGGAACAGGCTACCACTGGAACTTAGAGTACAGGATAACTTGAGGAAATTCAAGAAAGACCTAAAAACATGGTGCTTTCAGCAAGCATATGGAACCAATGCCAAAGAGGGTAATTGAGAAACTAAAGTTTGACAGAGGGATTTTTATTTCTATTTTCTTAACTATATTTATTTTATTTTTAATGAGTAGATTTTAGTTATTTTGTTTTTATTTTTTATTGAATTTTATTGTATTTATTTTGTTTCTAACCGTTGTATAATGATTTTTACTATTTAAACCGTAAAGATAGAATCTTGTGTTCTGTGTAATGGTATATAAGAATTGCATAAATAAATACCCTACCCTTCTTGGAAGCCTAAAAACAGCCGGACCCACTGATGTCAGAGTCTCCTGCTCGGGCCGGCAGAGGGGCTGGGAAGGCAGCAGTCACAGCCTCCAGGATGGACAAGGAGGGAAGTTCCGGCCATCGCTGGGAAGAACCACCTGTCGGCCAGGTTCAGAGCATGCGCTCGCCGGATACCGGGGGGAGCCTGGGTGTGTGGGTCCCTGCCTACAGGGCCATCATTGGATTATAGATGGTGGTGGGAGGGGAAATAACCCCAGGCTAAAAGGAAGAGAAACAAGAAAAGAACTGAAAGGATTCCTGAAAATAAACAGGGCAGGGTCTGCCTGGCCCTTATGGGGTTCGGTGGCAGCAGCTGCAGGGGTCATGGGTCTCCAGCTATGCGGGCGGCGGGAGAAAAGCTTGGCCAGCTTCCCTCTCGACGTGCAAACATATTCATTGCTAATTAAGCACAGCACATTCAAGCGGCTGCTCCAACAGGGTGTTTAAAGGCTGTCGATTATTTTAGTCGTAGTAAAAAAAAAAAAAAAAAAAGATCAGGCATGCATTCATAGGGGGTGCTCACATTCAGCATGGTAACCATAGCTATTACCCGCCCATCCCATTCAGATGTCACTCTCCCCCTTCCCCGCCCCCGCCCCCTGTAATTTGTGATTGTTAGAAAGCTATTATTGTCCAGATGGTACAGTGGTATGATTAGGGGCCCATATAGACTGTAGCCGAGCTCATTAGAATGAGGTATTTGGAGTCAGCTTAGCTTTTCTCTACCAAAAATACTCCACGCTGGATGAGAAATTTTCAACACAATGTAATTAGATTCCGTTTTGGTAGGTCTGCGCAGACGGCACGTTATAGCTGAAGCAAACTAGCTTTCTTTTTTTCCTTATATAGCAGTCTTTCTATGCATCAGGCAGGCGGCAGGCTGCAATCCTGCAGATATTAGCGCGGCTGGCGTGGACTGTGGGCTGCATGCAGCTCTCATTTATTTATTTATTTATTGATTGATTGACTTTTCTTTGCCGACATTCTTGAGGCACATCATACCGGCTTACACTGAACGGAAAGGAGGAAAATACAATGAACAGAATAACATGTCATAGTTAAACGCAAATGGTGTAAGATATAAGCATCGTAAAAACATTCTGAGATTATATATAAATAACATAAAAGAACTAAATAGCTATGGAGGAAAAAGGTAGAAAGAAAGAAAGAGAAACTTTGTACAAACTAAGAAAACTTTATCTTTAACAATGAGAAAGTGGTACAGGGGTTATGAAGTGCAGCAAAGTTCCAGGGGAGGAGGGAAGGGGCACAGATGGAAAAGGAGAAGAGCAAGGGGGGGAGGGGCAGGTAGTAGAGATTCTTAGAAAGGTCCATTTAGAAAGGACCAATTATCCATCTCTCCTGGTGTAAGAGATGTTGTCTCGCACCAGTGGAGGGCAGGGAAGGCCCGGAGTGAGGCCGAACTGTCCCTGGCAAACCCCCATGGGAAGATTTTATCTGCAGGGTTTGCCAAAATAGTCAAAGCAATATTACACAGGTATTTTTGCTTTTGTTCTTGGCACCCCAAAAGTGCCTGCAGAAATCTGCGTCTGTGGGTATCTTTTTTTATTTAAAAAAATGCATATAAATCTTGACTATCCAACATTATACGCAAAGGTGCCTCCCCTGAACTAACTCTGTGCCAGGAAGGAACGCCGACAGAAATACAGGGCTAAAAACATGTGCATCGTCGACGTAGGCGCTTACGTCTAGCAGTGCAGAGGATGGGCAATAATTAAGCAGCTCATTTCCGTGGGCAAAAGCAGCACTTTCCCCGTGGAAATGCCTCGGATTCTCGCCCTCTCTGAGGGCCACTGTCACACGGCTCGCATAGGCTAAGGTCTGCGGGTGCGTTTTACCCGCCGGCTTTAAGCAGAATGTTCAAAGTGTGGGTAAATCCCCTTTGAAAATGTGCGGGTGCGCCCAGGACGCCCCCTCCCCACCTCAGGCAGAGAGTCACACCCGCTGGAAAAATTGAAAGTGCACGCATAAATCCCGACCCCCGCCAAGGACTCCACCCTCCCGCGATGCCCAGTTAACACGCATGTGACGATACACGCAAAAGTGCGTTCTGCGCATATGGACACACGTGTAAGTGCCTCCAAAAATGACCCCCTCTATGTGGGCCAAAGTTCCAGGCTCCCCTTTGCATGAATTCTCTTCACCCTGATATTATTTTCTTTCCTCCTTCCAGAATTTTCAGGAAAGGAAAGTCTTGGACAAAAAGACAAATCGTTTCCAAGTGTCAGTGCAAGCTTTTTCCCCTAACGTCAGCTGCAAGGAGCATTTGCCAAGCCTCAGATCCTGCAAGAAGTTCTTGCCTCTAAATTGAATTTGATTTCCTTAAGTCAAATATTCTCGGATTAATTATAAATACAGGAGGCGGGGGGGTCACCTCTCTTCCCTTTTTGAGAACAGAAATCAGTCTCGGGATAGTCAACGTCCAATGAATGCTAAGGGGTGCAAGAGAAATGCATTTTAAGCAAAAATCCCACTCTTTTACGGGAGCTGGGGGTGGGCCTAACTGGATTTCTCAACAGGCACACTAGGCCTGTGCCTAGGGTGGCAAAACTCTGGGGTGGCAGCAGCCCCACATAAAATGTACTGTCCCCCCAGCTATGCTGAATCTCACTCATCAGAGAAAAGCCTTCTGCAGCTCCCCCCCCCCCCCCCAGTGCAGAGAACGGGAGGGGAGGGGTGAGGCCAGAAGAGACAGAGCAAAGACAATCAGGCCAATGCAATATCCGTGCGGGAAAAATGGGCGCTCGATCGCTTTCTTAACGTGCACCCGTCCACCTCTCCTGGGTGTGCGATGCCGTACGCAAATGAGCCGCTGCGTTAAAAAGGAGACGCCAGGAGAAATTGTGCATCTCTAGCACCTCCTCAGAAACGGCCGCCCAGGAGAGGTGGCTGTGCAAGGGTTAGGCAAAGGGACGCTCAAATTTACTAGCGTCCGTTTTTCCTAACCTGACAGCTGTCAAGACTTTTTTTTTTTTCCACATTGCTGCTTTCTGTGGTTCCTCCGACTTAATGTCACCAGGATATTAAGTAGGAGGAACCACAAAAAAAGCAGTATTTTCTGCATTTAAGTTGAAGTTTTGGGGCTCCTCAAAACTTAACGCCAGTTCCGGGGCTGGTGTTAATTTTTGAGGGTTAAAATGTGCGCGTCGGGTGCCTAACTGCTTTTTACATCGGGGTAATAGCCGACAGCCTCATCTATGTGTCATTTACATGTGACGAGCGCTATTAGCTAAGCCCTAGTTTGGATGCGCATTTTGGACACACTGATCCCCTTATTGTATCAGGGGTTATGGATGCCCGTCCAAAATGAGCATCCAACTGCTGGTTAACCTGAGCGCATGGTATTGCATCTGCCTGAAAGTGCTCTGTTTCCTCTTCTATTCATCCCTTCCTAGGGGCCAATGCAATATAGTGCGTTTAGCCTAGCACACAGCTTGACGTGCAGTTGGACGTGTGTTTTGGAGGTGCTACAATGGGATCGGCGTGTCCAAACCAGTGTGTGGCTAATAGTGCTCATCACATGTAAATGCCACATAGATGAGGCTACTAGCTATTACCCTTGATGAAAAAAAAAATCAAGATGCGCCTGATGCGCATATTTTAACCCTCAAAAATTAACCTCTTTTCTGTGGTGCTCCAACTTAATATCATCGCCATACTAACTAGGAGGAACCACAGAAAGCACCATCATGAAAGAAAAAAAAGTCTTGACGACGGTCAGGTTAGGAAAACGGATGCTCAATTTACCAGCGTCTGTTTTTCTAACCTGTAGTTGTGCCGTTTTCCTAACTCGCAAAACCCACGTCTCCTGTGCGCCTGATGCCAAGGACACGCTAGGGACGCACAATTTAACCCTAGCGCATCACCTCATTAACATATCGCATCGCACGCGGAGAGGTGGATGAGAACGTGTTAGGGAAACGGGCGATCAATACGAGCGCCCGTTTTCTACGCGCTTTTATTGCATCAGCCCCTGCTGGTCTCTACACCGAACAGGAAGAGATGGGTGAGACCACAGTAG
This sequence comes from Rhinatrema bivittatum, assembly GCF_901001135.1. NCBI lineage: Eukaryota > Metazoa > Chordata > Amphibia > Gymnophiona > Rhinatrematidae > Rhinatrema > Rhinatrema bivittatum. The sequence goes on from NC_042626.1 coordinate 53,774,007, forward strand.
AGAGCAGGGAGCAAAGAAAAGCCACTTTGCTCCCTAATCCTGCCCCACCCCAGCTCTTCTCTTATTTAGGGACATGAGGGGAGGAAGTAAGCCTGAAACAGATAGAGCAGAGCAAAAAAAACCTGCGCCTCCTGCTCTATTGTCGGGGTCGGGGGTGGAGGGGCAAGGGGCATTAGCACCAACAGTGCCCTAGGGGCATCAAAATGCTAAATCCATCACTAGGGGTAGGGGGTAATTTAAGAACGTCCATGGCTGTACTAAAAGAACCTGCGCCTCAGGGCTCGTCAATGTACGTGCCTAACCCAGTTTAATGCATATTTTTATGTGAACTGAGCAGAGGCGTCCTGGGAGAGGGGGGAATGGGGTCTGGGCAGAGTTGACCCTTGCACGTCTTTTCGATTGGGTAAAGCCCATGCATAGGTTTACACAAGTCTGTCACACCCTCCAAGGAGAAGCTATAACTTTACGCACGGGAACGGGTGCGCATGCTCATCCAGTTGCCCGAGGATTTTTTGAAAGCGAACTTAACGCGCATAAAGTTCAGTTTGAAAAATCCTTGGTAAAGTCAGCACGACCCGCACGCTTGCTTTGCTGCCGTGCAAGCTGTTATAAAACTACCCTTCTAATGTTTGTGTGGGAAGATTTTCTAGAAGGAGAAGGCCATCCAGGAATCTCGTGGAGGCCCTCCCTCGAGAACTCAAAATCTGGGCTGTAAGGGGAATGGTAGGGCACAGTGGATTGCCACAGGGTTTGCAAAGCCTCTCACCTCGAGGTCACCAGTTCACATTTAGCTTCGGTGGGCAATGGCTGACAACTGTTCAGTGCTCTCCGTGTGTAAAATGAGCTGGGTGGTCTCAGCTCCAGTTCCCAGTAGACCAGCGTCCAAACCAATGAAACCAGCAAATGACAGGTAAGGCTGGGGTTAAACATGATGGAGGTCCTGGGCAGAAACTAAGGAATGAGCCCTGCCAGCGCCCGACGCCACGAAGCTCTGTCCTGGCGGTGGTGGAGCCCTGCAGTCTAAAAGACTGAAGACTGCCCAGCACAGTGAGCAAATTAACCTTCTGACTCCTAGAGACGGCCCTGCTACGGCAGGGTTGAGTCTTGTTAGCGGTTATACGTGTGGGCGTACGCGTCCACGGGAAATAAATTCACTGCATTTTAAAAGAGAAAAGTAAGAGTGGGGGAACAGTAAGTCATCGGTTAGTATCTATCCAGCCAATAACACAACTCCTAAACCAAATAGTCATTAAGAAGGTCTTTGTGCTTCATTTCATCCGGTTATACGGATTCATCATTGGAGAAAATATAAAGCTTCTAAATGTGTGTGTGTGTGGGGAGGGGGGGAGGGTGTTTAAATTTGATGCACGCGATCAGAGTTCATTCTGCAAGGCGCAACGCGCCCGACCCTGAAATAAAACACGCCAACCCACACCGGGGATGAGGGGTAGGGGGTAGGCGTGCCTGATCCACTTTGTATTAAATCAGAATCACTTCGGCCTCCTGAGCTCCTCTTAATGAGACGAGACACCGGGAAGCTCAATAAAACAGGACGGAATGACACGGAATCGTGCGTAGAAATAATGAAAGGGAAGCAGAGGGGAGAGAAAATCAATTGCTTTCTCATCTTGATTCTGGGGAGAGCAAGGGGTGAAGATGAGACGGGCGCTGCCTTTTGACCCCTGAACACACTTTACAATTAACACAAATTTATCGCAGGGGTTTTGCTGAAGCCTGGCCAGCAGTGACCTTGGGAGGAGCGGGGGTGGGGGGGGGGGGGGAGTCATTCACAGTTTGCTCTTGAATGCCCAGTGGTTTTAATCAGTTTTCCAACGGTGGCGTTGAAAGGAAAAATCCTTTATCAGGCAGCCTTCACGCAACAGCAGGGGCCTGCTATCAGGGGAACCCAACCGGTTGCCTTATTTTGCTAATCAGATTACTCTGGCTAGGCCTAAGGCATGACCTTTTCTCTGTCAAGGTCACAGAGGAGGACAAGGGTGAAGGCGTGGTTATTTCTCTTCTTCATTTTTTCATCTGCACTGCCTTGGACAGATCGGAGCTCATCACACCGGCTTGGGTGCAATGTTGTCTGCGACCGCCCCCCCCCATGACTGACCTGCACTGACATCCCCACACAAAGCTCTCAGAAGCTATCTTTAAAAGGACCCAGTCCTTTGTCCAGCGAATCGAAGCTGCCTAGATAACAGCACACATGTCAGCAGGTGGTGGAGGAACGGACATGACATAAAAAATAGCAGGGATGTGCAAAAGTAAAATCATAGAAAGAGTTTCTCACACATTTTCATTCAAATCTTGAGGGCACACCTGGGAATTCTCAGGCTGGACAGAAGATCCTGCAGCTGGAACCTGCCACACAGGTAGGAGGCATCGGCTGGCGCAGATGGAAAAAGGGCAGAAAGCAGTGGAGGCGGCTGGATTGACCCATGCGGGGTCCACAGAGGCAACGGTGGCGGCTGACGCACCACATGCGGGCCAGGAGGAGGAGGAAGCGGCGGTGGCTTCGGGAGGGGTTAGAGGCCAGCGGGGTCAGCCTTAGGAGCAGTCCTCATCTTCTCTTTCACCACCCTTGACATCATCACCTTCTCTTTCCCCCCTCTCTCTCTCTACTCCATGGCATCATCACCTTCTCTTCCCTCTCTCTACCCCGTGGCATCATCACTTCTCTTCCCCCCCTCTCTCTCTACCCTGTGGCATCATCACTTCTCTTCCCCCCCTCTCTCTCTACCCTGTGGCATCATCACCTCTCTTCCCCCCCTCTCTCTCTCTACCCCGTGGCATCATCACTTCTCTTCCCCCCCTCTCTCTCTACCCCGTGGCATCATCACTTCTCTTCCCCCTCTCTCTCTCTACCCCGTGGCATCATCACTTCTCTTCCCCCTCTCTCTCTCTACCCCGTGGCATCATCACTTCTCTTCCCCCCCTCTCTCTCTACCCCGTGGCATCATCACTTCTCTTCCCCCTCTCTCTCTCTACCCCGTGGCATCATCACTTCTCTTCCCCCCCCTCTCTCTCTACCCCGTGGCATCATCACTTCTCTTCCCCCCCTCTCTCTCTACCCTGTGGCATCATCACTTCTCTTCCCCCCCTCTCTCTCTACCCTGTGGCATCATCACTTCTCTTCCCCCTCTCTCTCTCTACCCCGTGGCATCATCACTTCTCTTCCCCCTCTCTCTCTCTACCCCGTGGCATCATCACTTCTCTTCCCCCTCTCTCTCTCTACCCTGTGGCATCATCACTTCTCTTCCCCCCCCCTCTCTCTCTACCCTGTGGCATCATCACTTCTCTTCCCCCCCTCTCTCTCTACCCTGTGGCATCATCACTTCTCTTCCCCCCCTCTCTCTCTACCCCGTGGCATCATCACTTCTCTTCCCCCTCTCTCTCTCTACCCCGTGGCATCATCACTTCTCTTCCCCCCCTCTCTCTCTACCCCGTGGCATCATCACTTCTCTTCCCCCCCTCTCTCTCTACCCTGTGGTATCATCACTTCTCTTCCCCCCCTCTCTCTCTACCCCGTGGCATCATCACTTCTCTTCCCCCCCTCTCTCTCTACCCCGTGGCATCATCACTTCTCTTCCCCCTCTCTCTCTCTACCCCGTGGCATCATCACTTCTCTTCCCCCCCTCTCTCTCTACCCCGTGGCATCATCACTTCTCTTCCCCCCCTCTCTCTCTACCCTGTGGCATCATCACTTCTCTTCCCCCCCTCTCTCTCTACCCTGTGGCATCATCACTTCTCTTCCCCCCCTCTCTCTCTACCCTGTGGCATCATCACTTCTCTTCCCCCCCTCTCTCTCTACCCCGTGGCATCATCACTTCTCTTCCCCCTCTCTCTCTCTACCCCGTGGCATCATCACTTCTCTTCCCCCCCTCTCTCTCTACCCCGTGACATCATCACTTCTCTTCCCCCCCTCTCTCTCTACCCTGTGGCATCATCACTTCTCTTCCCCCCCTCTCTCTCTACCCTGTGGCATCATCACTTCTCTTCCCCCCCCTCTCTCTCTACCCCGTGGCATCATCACCTTCTCTTCCGTTTTCTCTCCCCTCACCCCTTGGTATTATCACCTTCTTATGATTCACCCCACTCTCTCTTTGCCTCAGGTATAAACCTGGGACCTGATTTACTAAGACTTTTCTATCATTCTACATCTAAGGGAAAATGATTAGAAAATCAGGCCCTTAGATTGTACGTCCCCTGGGGCAGCACCTGAGTCTGTAATTCGCCTTGAGCTCAGCTTTCGAAAGGCGAGTAATGAAATCCAAGTCCAACATGCGAAGATGTGAATGGCAGCTTTAGAAATGGCAGCTACCAGCCAAGGGGTGACGGTGGGAGTGGCATGGGCAACAGGATTAGGAGACGAGAGGGGTGGCCTTGAGAGTGTTGGATTCAAGTAGGCTGCATTCGGAAAGGATATTGCATGGTCATCTGACACTGCAGTCTTAGGTTTGGGCAGCAGCTCCTCTCCTCCTGCGTGGACTTTGGCTCTTGCCCCTGTGGTGGAGGAGGGAGGGGTAGGCCTGGGTCAAGGTTCGAAAATCTTTAGCAAAGATCTACTCTGGACAGCTCCTGCTGAATTAACATAATTCTGACCTTGGTCCCATGGAAGGTGTCAGGGCCTGCAGAGACTCCAGTTGTCTTCTCCAGTTGTTCTCAACCTTTTCCCCGTTGTGACACACCTGAAGGACCACGCTCACATGTGTGACACACTGCTCATTACAATCCACGGCGGAAATAAAAAAATAAAGGCCCAGTATTATTTTTATTGATAAGAATGACACAAAGGAAAGATAAGTACACTTGTCTGACCACAAATTACATAAATAGTAAATCTCCCATACCAAAACAGCACCAACTTCCAGCACTCAAACAGTAACCACCTTACCTAAGAAAAGGCAAAACTGAAAATATTACACCAGGCCTTAAGACACCAATACACATCCTATTAGGAAAACGGAACAAGCCAGGCTGCTATAGAGCCCTATAAAGAAATTACATACCAGCAGAACATCTCACCTATCACATGTGCAAACCCTTACCTAACATAGAATAAAGGGACCATAAAGCTTAAACAGAAAATGCAGACAAAAAGTGAACTGGAAACTGCAACAAGCCAGAGAGACTGTATGCAGTGTAACAAAGGAAAAAGAGAAATCAGTCCTCATAAAACAAATCAAGAAATATACAATCAATAGCAGTAAAACCATACAAATAAAAAGAACAGATTATTTCAAAACAACTGATGAATGAAATATCCAATAATTAAAAACTCAAATAAAAAATTTCCAGACACCAATAAAATATTTAAAAACAGCAGATATAAAGACAAAATAACAAAAAATAATGAGATAAAAATGCTTTGCTCTCCATACCCAGGAACGTTTGATATCCAGGTGCCCCGATTGTTTTGAATTAGCAGGGAGGGGGAGGGTTTGCTTACAACTTTCTCCTCTCTCAGTCACACACAAGCTCTCTTGCTCACACTGGCTCACAGTCACACACATATACACATGCTCTCTCTCTCTCTCTCTCACACACATAAGCTCTTAATCACACATTTATAAACATGCCGGCCGATGCAATATCATCGCATAAAAACCATGTGTCCAAACTGGGTGCACGTTTTTTGAATGCAAGCACATCCACCTCTCCTGGGCGCTCGATACAATAAGCAAATGAGCTGCCGTGCTAAAAGGTTTGCGCAGTGGGTAATTTGTGCATCCCTAGCACCCAACATTGGGCACCCAGGAGACGTGGCTGTGCGCCTATAGCAGCCTGGCAAGAACTCCCTCCCCACCCCTGGCAGGGCTGTTCCTGATTGGTCCTTTTCACTAACACTTATCAGGACAGGAAGTGAATAAATGAATATTAAGTGTTGGGCCGGCAGGGGTTCCAATTGGGCCAGATCTTGGGGATGCTGCTTTCTGTGGTCCAACCATGCATTTAGCCTTGCGCTGCCCTGAGCGCCTGTTATTGTATCGGCCTGATGATGTCCTTCTTTCACACACACACACACACACACACACACACACACACAAACACACACAAAGGCTTTCAAAAACACACCTACATAGATGTTGTCTCTCTTTCTCTCACACAGTTATATACTCAATGCTCTCTCTCAACTACACAGGCTCTCAATCTTACACAAGCACACATGCTCTCAATCATACATACACGTGCTCTCTCTCACTTATTCATACAGGCTCTCAATCAAACATTTACATACATACTGTGTCACTCATATACAAAGGATGTCAATCACACCCACACATATGCTCTCTCACACACAGGCTTTCAATCAGACAATTACACAAATGCTCTCTCTCTCACACACACCACACAGGCTCTCACACACTTACATACATGCTGTCTCAAACTCTCATGGTCGCTCACTCACTCACTCTCTCTCTCTCTCCCCCACCGAAGAACTGGTGGCAGCAGCAGCAGCAGCTTCCTCTTCTTCCAACCCTCGTAGCTTCCAGAAAGGTGTCCCATCGGCCGCGGGGGCTGACGTTGTTCTTCTTTTTGCTCCGGCCTGATGTTGCCCGCACTTGTAAATTACCATGGTCTCTTCTCCCCACGCGCGCGGCAGCTGCACACCACTTCCTCTTCTAGGCAGGGGGAGCAGGAAGAAGAGACCACGCTGCTAGTGCCCCCGACTCCAGCTACCCTGCCGCGTTTCACCCGGGCTATCAGCATTTCAAGCCCAGGCGGAAGAAGAGTTTGCATCTTGCTGGGGTGAGGAGGAGCAGCTGCACAAGTGGGGGACCAGGAAGGGTGGCAAAACACCAGTTGAGAACCGCTGGTCTGCTCTGTAATTTCAGGTTATTGTATGTGGTTAGGCTCACTGCTCTGTTTTCAGGCGGGATTCCCTTCGGGTGCCTCTGCCTTGTTCCTCTGTCCATTGTACTGTGGCCAATGAGAGGTAGAACACACCTGAGGGAAAGGCTCGTCCCCTTCTCCCTCTGAAGAGCTCCCTGCCCTTCAAAATCATTTCCAGGTTACCCCTTAGTCACTTCACATTTTCTTCTAAAAAGAAAATAAAAAGCCCTGCTCATTAAGCAAAAACACCAGAGGCCTAAACTGTGAATCAGATGATGATTAAAAGGAAACCACAAAGATCAAACTTTGATGGGAGCCGTGTTCCCTGCTCCAAATCAGCCAAATTTATTTATTTTTTTTTTTTGTAGCACTCGTGAAAGCTGAGGAATAAAGAAGGCAGCTAGAACCAGCCCCAGTGCAGGCCTAGCTCCCTCCTCCACAGGCCCAGCAGCAGGAGGACTAGGCCCTAAGAAAGGCCTGTGAAATGAAAATGGAAGAAAAAATCGCCATCTCTGGATCAGGATTTCTCCCTTGTTCAAGCTGTGAGGGAAGCCCTTGGTGCATGGGTGACCCAACATCCACTGTGGGAGTTGCCATGGATTTGCAAGCTACAGAACTAGCCCACCTTTCCTACACGTTAACTCCCCCTCAGGGAGGCAACCTCAATGGGAAGATCTCAGACTTATCTTCCAGTTTTAGGCCTCACAAGTATTAATATCACTTAGCTGGGAATTTATTTCACATTCTGGTTTTGGGCTGATGCCCTTTACATAGAAAGTGCTGAGAAAGACCCTCTGCTATTTTATTTCCCCAAAATGATGTACTCAAACTGGTTTTCAGGGAATGTTCGTATATTTCTTTTCACAAGTTCAACTCAGCAGCTCCTTCCACAAAAAAACATTCCATTTTGAAGGCAATACAGCTAAACAAAAGAAACCCCGGTACAGCGAAGAACTAAGACACACTAAACAGACCCTGAGAAAATCTGAAAATCAATGGCGGCAACATGAACCTATGGAATCTCTAGAAAATTACAAATCTCTATTAACAAAATACCGTGAGCAAATCAATAGAGACTACTAAGCTAAACAGATTCATGGTGTAATCTTTAACTCCAAATTACTCTTCGAAACAGTTAAAAACTTAATCAAGGACCCATCTTGCTCATCATAAAATAGCTGCAACTTTCCAAAGAACTCCTGCAATGAATATGCCACTTCGCTGTTAAATAAAATCAAAGCGTTAAAAACACAATTCTCTACCTGCTTGCAAACAAATGAGCCTGAAGAAAAACTTGGACAAGCAAAATGGAACACATTCGACTCAGTATCTAAACTAGAAATAAACCAAATCATCACAAAAAAATCTAGCTTGCAATCCACCCCCTGGACCCTATCCCTGCAAGTGCCCTGAAAACAGTACACAGCATAATCACCCCGACAATAACAGCCATAATAAACCACTCACTCACTAGCAGAAGGGTGGGCCCCTGCCAATGCTAAACAAGCCGTGATCAAACCAATTCTAAAAAATAAAACAGGCAACATTTTTGGTTGGGGTAATTATTGCCCAATATCCAACCTACCTTTCATTGCTAAAATTCTAGAAAAAAGCAGTGTTATCATAATTAGAGAGCCACTTAGAAAACAATAATATATATACCCAAACCAAATCGGATTCAGAAAAAAAATTGCTCAACAGAAGCCCTACTCATTTCCTTAACTGACTCTGTTCTACAGAGGCTTGACAACAATGAATCTTATATCCTGGTACTAATAATCTAACAGCAGCCTTCGACACAGTTGACCATACTCTGCTATGCCAAGAGATGAGAAAAATAGGAATAGACAGAAATGTAAACAAATGGTTCTCTTCCTTCCTAGAAGATAGGACATTCCAAGTCAAACTGGGCAAACAGATTTCCGACACCTTCCCAATCGATACAGGTGTCCCCCAAAACTCAGCACTGTCAGCCACACTGTTCAACATTTACCTGCTGCCCCTATGTATACTACTAGCAAACCTAGTAATCAGTTTCTTCCTATATGCAGACGACATTCAATTCTATATCCCCTTCGACAAAACATTCGGAAAAACCTACGTCGACTGTCAACATACATGAAAGCAATACAACATAAACTTTCTCAACTGAAAGTAATACTAAACCCTAAAAAAACAGAAATTGTATGGTTACGGAGAAATACCTTGATAATCAAGCCACCAACCCTTGACCTGGGATTCTTTAACATCACTCCCTCAGATCAAGTATGGGACATAGGAATACAGCTCGATGAGAACCTCACAATGAAACAGCATATATGCAAATGAATTAAAACAGGATACGCCAAGCTGAGAATATTACATTGGCTGAAACCATTACTAACAATTCAAGACTTCGGAACTGTTTTACAGATGCTAATATTCTCAAATTTAGGTTACTGCAACTCACTATTACTAGGCCTATCCTCAGGACTGCTAAAACCATTACAGTTATTACAAAATGCATCTGCTAGACTCTTATTAGGGACAAGAAATTTTGATTTGCTAATAGCATTGCACTGGTTTCTGGTACAATCTATAATTCATTATAAAGTATTAACTCTAATTTTTAATATCTTTAACAACATTTACCCAGGCTTAAATGGAGTGATAGTTCAACCATAAACACAGCAGAGAACCCTAAGATCGCAAAACAAAGGATTTCTAAAGGCGCCTACAATATGGAACACACACCTAATACAAATAAGAATCATCACGACCGATAACAGAAAGAAAGAGTTTCAAACCTGAACTGAAAACATGGCTCTTTAGAAACGCATATGACTTAGTGTAAAAGTACCAAGATCCCGATAACCCCACTACCAGTACCAGAGAAAATGACAGCAGAGTGCACAATAATTACTGAACGATGTAAAATGAAATGATAGTAGAAATAGTATTTGTATTTACTGTCGTATGAATATGATCTAGAATATGGAACTGCTACAGAACTGAATGAATGTCGAACAGCATGCGAATGCTGACCTAGAACATGAATGCTGAGTTTGTAAACCGTTGTGATCTTCTGTCGGAATGACAGTGTATAAAACATCTAAATAAATAAATAAATAAATATGTAAGCTACAAGAAGTCTGGAGATGGAAATCGAAGAAATCAATTGGATTTGTTTGGCACAATCTGCCTCTGGTAAGACCATGCAGCCTCCCTGGGTCCTGCAACACACAGCGTGCGGGGGGAGGGAGCGGGTGATGACAGGTGAGCAATAACATCCACAGAGATCGTAGCCGCCCCCCCCCCCCCAGACTGAGATCTCGTGCCATAAAACGCTGCGTGTCCACTGCAGTCCCATCCCATCATCTCCCTCAAGGTCGCGGCATTTGTGAATAGAAATGGTTGTACTTCACCTCCTGGGCTAATAAGACGCCGCTTATCTCTCCCGAACTGATTCTCTGGTAGCTGTTTATTAATCCTCCTGGAAGCAATGGGGGGGGGGAGGGGAAGGTTTGTTAAATTATTTCCAGGTCAGCGAGAGAAGAGATTGAAAATATCTGAACAGTCAGAGAGAATATTCCTACATTCCCTCAGTCTGATAAATGTAAAACCTATCGTAACAGTCTGAACAGTCGGAGCAAAATGATTTCCCAACAAACAAGACAGGTGGATCGTTTCATATAATCTAACTATCTTGTTACGGCCTGGCAATTTCCTCCTGTTTCTATGGGCTCCCAGCTCCACTGGATCTGGCCTCCATCGGGCTACGGCACTATCAGCCTTCATTCATGACCTCCCGGGGCATTCCCCCTTCCTTTATACCTCCCGCTCCCCAATTCAGCCCAGCCATTGGCAGCAACCGACCACGGCTCCTTCCAGAACGGGGATTCCAGAGTCTGGCCACCAGGTGTCGCCGCTGAGCAACGGTGGGAAAAAAAAACCCAAAACCCACCCTCCTTGCCCTTAGGGGCTGCGAATGCTGCCTCTGTGGGATCCCCAAGCCCCAAGGTCCTGGGAGCAAAGGCCTGGCCTGGGAATCAAGCCAAGGCTTTCTGTGTGGCACTGAGCTGCAGCTGGGGGGGGGGGGGGGGGGTGCTGTCCCACAAGCTCCGTGGCACCAGGATCAGGCTGCGTCCCACTGTCCCCATGGACTTGTAGTTCAAATATTCTTTTTTCAATTGTATTTTTAGTAACATATTCTATCAACATGTTTCCGAGCTCATTTATTCATTATGGAAACTCCCATGGAACCATTTAATAACATGCAATCAATTCCCTCTCCGTCTTCTAAACCGTGCATTTTACTCCAAATGGCCTCCATACACCCTTGAATGCAGTAAGTCTCCCTCTCCTCGGCACTGTGAGGGTTTCCTTATAATAAATGTTCAGAAGCCTTTTATGAAAAGGTAATGGTTCACGGACAACAGGTTTCCTCCAGTTTGCTGCAGTTGTACATCTGGCAGCTATAAAAACTCGAGTGATAAGCTTCTTTATTTTCTCTGACACTATTTTCCCATGGAAAATTAAACAGAAAGAATTTTGGATCCCAATCTACAGAGATTTTTTTATTTATTTTATCAGCTTTACCCTCCCAATCACACTCTCTCTGATATCTGTCAGGCACCTGCCCATACAGTTTATGCACCCCAGAGGGCGTGAGGTACCCCCTCTAGTATGCATTTTACCTCAAATTGCCTGAGACAATAGCCACATGTGGCTGAATATCCCTCAAAATCGTCCTCTTCTATAGTGCAATGCAGATCCCTTTCTCAGGCCTCTTCATGTTTCCTAGACGGAAGGGAGATCAACATTTTGTAGATCTTGGGTCTCAGACCTTCAAATGCCGGAGGCTTAGCACATAACCCCTTCAAATAATGTCTTTGCAGTCTTCATCGATTCCCCTCCCTCTCCCCAACCATAGCATGCTCAAGGCAGTGTCTAATTTGGAAGAAGGGAAATGCATGGGTAGGTGGGAAAGAGTATTAAAACTCATTATCTCCCCCTTATCAATACAGTCCCTGACCTGCCCACCTTTTAAAGACCCCTACCCCCAAACCTGGTGAAACCCCTCCCCCTCCCCACACTCTGTACCTAATAGGGGTCAGTGGGGAACCCTTCTCCCAAGAGATCATAAATCTATAGTTTAAATCTCAAATTTTTAATGTGTGCCTGGAATATGGCTTGAGGGAAGCTTTATGTAATCTCGACACCGTGGACATTATTATAGCAGAATTTCACCCCATATAGAACTGTTCTTATTCTTACCACTGCTTTATTTTATTTCTAGATTGCCAGGCTATCACAGCTCTGAGCTGTACAGCTAAATAGTATTTCTCTGCATGAGTCACTCCTAGTCCTCCCATACCTCTAGGCCAGCATAATATTTCTTTGCTGACCCTTGGAGATCTCTGCCTCCAGATGAAATGGAATTCTGATATTCTTATGACATGGAACTACCCAGTCGCCTACAATTTCTCCCAGCAAAGGGATTAGTAAGAAATCATCTCACTTCTTATGAAAAGAATTCTGATCACCTTGCATCATTAATCGCTTTTTTTTGTCCAGGAAGCCCTTCACATCCTTATCTTCATCAAAAAGGACAGGGATTATTTTCCAAACTGATTCGAAATTTAGCTGAGGATAGATAGGACTGTAGCTTTCTGCTTCTTAATTCTGCAAAATGTCTTTCAGAGATATAGATCTCTTTTAACATAGTTAGAAAGATCATGAAATAAATATACGCTCGGTATCTGGTGTAAGTTCAAGTGCATTCAGATATCTGAAAGGGATCAATAATACACACAAAGGGAGCTTTTTCAGTGGAAAGAATGCTCTAGAACAAGAGGTCATGGTATGAGGCTCCAGGAGATAGACTCACAAGTAATCTAAGGAAATATTTCTTTACGGAGAGGGTGGTGGATGCTTGGCACGCTCTCCCAGGTGAGGTGGAGAGGAAAACCAGTAACGGAATAGGGGAAAGCTTGGAATAAGGGCAGAGAATCGTGAGGGGGAAAGCCAGAGATCATCTGGGGGTCTGTGGCATCATGGCACCAGGAATGAGAGGGGGCAGACAGGACAGACCTCATCGGTCCTTAACCGCTGTCGTACGCTGTAAGTTAATATGAATCGCCTCCTCCCCTGCAATTCCACATGCCTTTGGGCCGCTCATTAATCCTTGGAGCGACGATGACAAGACGCAAGCACATCTTGACCTCTGCTGAATCCTGCAAACTTGACTTTGAAAGTCTAAACTGCACCTTCCCCCTCCCCAACTTTCTGGAGAAGGACGAAGAAGGCTGCTGGGTGTCCCGCAATGAACAAACCACACAAGGGACTGGGAAAGAATGTGCCAGACTCAGCACTTGCATCCCGTTCCTCTACTCCCCGGAAAAATAAACGTGATCATCAGGGATGCAAATGAGGAGAGAGACACATCTGGCTAATAATGATTTTGTCCTGATGTTGTCTCTCTTTATCAGGGAAGCTCACCTTGCCGCGCTCTGGTATGTCCTGTCGGCACTTATGAGTGATGGATGATGGATTTTGCCTGCTGAGTCAGGTGATGAATATTTTATAAGCTGTCTAGTTTAATAATATTTTTTTTCGACCGAGAGCTTCCAACCCCCCCCTTTGTATTGTAATGTGTCACCATCTTTCCACAGTTTGATCACTGCAAAGACAATGTCTCAAGAAAGCCTGGATGCTTCCGAAGTGTTAACGGGATACCTTTAGGACACCGTGGCAAAGGGGAGCCTTGACCCCAGGGCCTAGGACTTTTTGCTGAAGCAGTGTCCAATGCCCTAAGCACTTGGCTGCTCTTTGCCTCTCAAACCTGGCAAGACCTCAAGGAAGGGGAAATCGATCAACCAGAGCCATAGAGCACTTGAGGGGGTAAGAGGATCCTGAATTTGGGACTGGATATTTTATTCAGGCTTTTGGGGACGGCTTCAGGCCAACAAAATCCTAGAAATGCCCCTGGTTCTTCAGCGATGGCACAATGCACCATAACATCGGTACTGAACTGTAGTAAGGAACGATCTCTGTTTTACAGCCACTAGTTTAGCAGTGCAGATGTCTAGCAGTCATCCTCATCCCATCAGCTCAGAAGAGAGAGCTAGGTGGTCTCCAAGGTTCATGCACAGTAACAAGGAGGCTTTTTTTTTTTTCATAGATTCATCCAGAAAATGGCATCACAGCCTTCAAAGTATCTGGCCAGCTGTATCTAACAATGACCCACTGCTCCTCGGAGACGATAAACACCAGTATGGAAACTCCCTAAGAAAGAAAGCCAAGTAGAGCTCTCAGTTATGGCCGTATTTGTTTGGGTATCTGACCTTGTTAAACTATGGGAGCATTGTTCTCAGATTTCAGGGTGATGACAAACGAGGCTATCAGACTGAAGCCCTTCAGTGGAAATATCATGCTGAGTAAACATGGCCAGCAGCTCAGCTGCATGAGCTGGGATAGCCAGAGGACGCATCATTCGCACGTCTTCATATAACTTACACGTGAATACAAAGCCTCGATTTACCTCTTGGTGAGGCTCCTGCTACTTTCTTGGGCTTGAAATACTTGGAGCTTATTTTTTAATCTGGCATTTTGCCCACTTACTGCAGTGCTGGGTTGGCATCACCTACCAAGACATTTCAGCATGGTAGGGGGGAGCGAGCAAAGGGACAGTCCTGTGACGTTAGTGGGATGCATGACAGCACTTGGAGTTCTCAAAGGAAAGCTGGGCCGAACTTCAAATCAAGCGGGCAGGCTTGACGATGTGCCTTCAGTTGCAGTCAGGGCAGATACCGATGCCCTGATCTTTTTGTCCTCTCGGCAAGGCCCTTCCCCAAACCTCAGGAGACTATATTTGTGTCCAAGTTCTGCTGTATTATGCACGTCCCCTATTGTTGGGGAAAGCAGGCCTGTGTTCAAACAATAGAAAAGCTCTCCCAGGAGCCTGCATCCCCTCCCACAGCCTCTGACCAATAGAAAAGCTCTCCCTGCTGCCTGTGCTCCATTGCAGGCTTCTGACCAATAGAAGATCTCTTCTAGCTACTTTGCTCCCTTCCACGGCCTCTGACCAATAGAAAAGCTCTCCCTGCTGCCCGTGCTCCATCGCAGGCTTCTGACCAATAGAAGAGCTCTTCTAGCTACTTTGCTCCCTTCCACGGCCTCTGACCAATAGAAAAGCTCTTCCCGATACCTGTGCTCTATTCCCCAGTCTCTGACCAACAGAGAAGCTCTCCCAACTGTCTGCAGGTCTTCCCACAGTCTCTGACCCATAGGAGAGCTCTTGTGGCTGAAGTCAGCTAGACTGCATCTTAGTGATGAATTGTGGGAAACTGTTGATGTCACTGACTGCTCTTTTGCTGCCACAGAAAATGGACGCTCCCAGTAGTGCCAGAAAGAACTCCACAGGGTCCCACGTGCTTTGGTCTACTCTGAAACTTATTATCCATCCAGGGTGATGCTCGTAGCTGAACAATAAGGCAGCTTGAATTTTGAAGAGGAAATTTTCCTTTCAGTACATTTTGTGCCTTTTATGCAGTCCCTCTGCCTGAAATGCTGTGCTGGCAGATCTGAACAAATGTTATTATCCGGTTATAACCGATGCTAATTTTATCTGCCTTGGAAGGATGGAAGGCTCACTGTAGATGCTGAGAATAACAGAGCCTGCCCTCACCAGTCTGAGTTACGTGACTAATTTGAATAGATAACAAAAGTAATTATATTGGTGGTCTTGGTCAAAATAAAGGAATAAATTAGGATGAACCATGGACTACAATGGTGACAATCATGAAAACCCCTGAGGAGCAAAGTTGGCATTTCCTAAAAAAGGGATAGGGACAGTCAGCAGATGCGCAATTTATTTGGCCCAATATGTGCCTCCCGTGATACAGTTACCACCGTTGAAATGCCAACACTGCCATAAAATCCTTCAGGGTACTCCATTGGAGATGATGATTTCTCATTTGATCTTGTGACAGGACTGAGGGATAAGGAGGACAGAGGCAGAAGCAGCCTCACTCCATAAGACGGGGATCTCCTACCAGCTCAGCCCAAGGGAAGAGCTCTGTTAGTATAGCAGTGGAACCTTTGGCTTGGATCATGAAACTTGTATGCTCAAATATTGAAGCCGCTAGTCAGATGCGTAGTCCATAGCATGAAGGAATGGTGTAGTGAGGATGGATTCCTTCAGAATTGAAGAATTTATTGTGCTGGGAAGTTACAATGACCATGTCACTACCTGGTTTTACCCAATAAGACTGCCATACTAGATCAGACCAAGGGTCCATCAAGCTCAGTATCTTGTTTCCAGCAGTGTTCAATCCAGGTCACAAGTACCTGGCAGGATCCCAAAAGGTCAACAGATTCCAGGCTGCTTATCCCAGGGATAAACAGTGGATTTCCCCAAGTCTACCTTAATAATGCTTTATGGCCTTTTCTTCAAGGAACTTGTCCAAAACCTTTTGTAAACCCAGCTGCACTAATAGCTTTCACCACACCCTCCAGCAACGAATTCCAGAGTCATTGAGGAAAAAATTATTTTGTCTCCTATTTGTGTTAAATGTATTACCTAGTAACTTTGTTGTATGTCCCTTAGTCTTTGTACTTTTTGAAAGCGTAAACAACAGATTAACGTTTATTCATTCCATTCCACTCATTATTTTATAGACCTCTATCATATCTCCCCTCAGTCACTTCTCCAAGCTGAAGAGTCCTAACCTCTTTAGTGTTTCCTCACAGGGGAATTGTTCCATCCTCGTTATCATTTTGTCACCCTTATCTTACCTTTTCTAATTCTAATATATCTTTTTTGAGATTTGGTGACCAGAATTGCACTCAGTACTCAAGGTGCAGTAGCACAGAACAATACAGAGGCATTATGATAAGTCTGTTTTATTCTCCATTCCTTTCCTAATAATTCCTAGCATTCTATTTGCTTTCTTGGCCGCAGCACGCTGAGCAGAGGATTTCAACGTATTATTCACGATGCCGTCCAGATCCTTTTCCTGGGTGGTGACTCCCAATGTGTAACCTTGCATTGTGTAGCTATAATTTGAGTTACTCTTCTCTACATGCATCACTTTGCACTTGGCCACATTAAATGTCATCTGCCATTTGGATGCTCAGTCTCACAAGGTTCTCATACAATTTCTCACAATCCTCTTATGACTTAACAACTTTGAATAATTTTGTATCATCAACAAATTTGACCACCTCACTTGTTGTTCCCATCTCCAGGTCATTTTTGAATATATTATAAAGCAGTGGTCCCAGTACAGATCCCTGGGGCACTCCACTGTTCACCTTTCTCCACTGAGAAAATTGACCATTTAGCCCTACTCTCTGCTTTTTATCTTTTAACCAGTTCTCAGACCACAATAGGACACTGCCTAACCGTCATCGGGGGCGTTCCGGGGGAGTGGCCGTGGCCTCCGGACCAGTCCCCGGACCGGACCATGGCGTGCCGGCAGCCGGCCCGGCGTGGGCAGGCGTAACTTGTGCAACAAAGGTAGGGGGGTTTAGATAGGGCCGGGGGGGGGGGGGGGGGGGGGGGGGGGGTTAGGGAGGGGAAGGGAGGGGAAGGTGCAGGGGGGGTGGGTGGGTGGAAGGAAAGTTCTCTCCGAGGCAGGCTGCGCGGCTCGGCTTGCGAAGGCTGACGATTTTGGGCAGCCTTGCGCACGCCGACCCACGGGGAGTGGCCGTGTATGTATTGTATCTATTGAAATCCGGTGCACTTTTGTTTGCGCCTGGTGTGCGAACAAAAGTACGCACGCGCATAGTTTTATAAAATCTTCCCCTAAGTGTCCAAAGATTTAATGGGGTAAAACCTGTCCTTATTGGGGTGTGTGTGTGTGTGAGTTGGGGGAATGGAGCAGCAAATAGGAGCCATGGCGACAGACCGCACACTTTGGGGGCTCTGCACCACCATGGTAACATATTCCACCCACACGATAAATTCAGCTTTTAGAGTCTCCTACGATTGAATTGACCTGGGCCCCACACCTTCCTTAGATCAGCCCTAAAAACCAGAACCGGCTTAGCCAGAGCCTACACATCACGCTGTCACTGTTTTTGGGGAGTTATCAAATAAACAGAATCCAAGTTGAGCAAACAATTGGCCTGGGATTGGTCTTGTCATGGTGAGTTTCATTTTTGACTCTCAGATTGCCCTTCCCCCTGTTCAAATGTAAAATTAAAAAAAACAAACCCAAAAACTTAAATTGTAAAAAGAAGCCAAGAGGACCACGAGGCTGGTTTTAATGTCCACTCTGGCTGCTGTTTTTGATGGCAGAAGCAAATTTAGTAGGCGTGCTGGAGGACTTACGAGCTGGTCTCTGCCTGCTCCAAGGCTGCTATTATTTTTTCAATTAAAGACAAAAGAAAATGTCCTCTGTGCTCAGCAGATGGCCTGTTCCAGAACCAAAAGGCTTCAGGATTACCATATCATGCGTCCGCTGCGATTACAAAATGATTGATCTCAAAGTGGGGGCCATGGGGCAGGGGAGGGCTCTGCCTACATGTTTACTTTAAAGGGATGCTTTTCTTTTGTACCTGGTATGTTATCCTTTTCTGAGGGGAGGGAAGCCTTCTGCTAAATTTCAAAAAGTCAGACGGGGATGCTGGAGGTTCAGTAATCGTCCATTGTATGCTAACCGCCCTCACTAAAGAATCAAACTTACAGAGGATTTCCTGCGCCAGTTCTACAGCCCCATGAGGTGGGGACAAGGGTTGCCAACTGGCTCCAAATTCGCCCAAACAGGGTTGATCCAGTTGTGGGCTTACCTCACTGCATGCAGGGACTTGTAGTTCTGATCCTTCCCCCCCCATTGCCTGTCCGAAGAAAAGCAAGACTACAAGTCCCTGCATGCAAAGGGGTAAACCCAGGACTAGATCAACCCTGTCAGGTGAATCTGGAGCCAAATGGCAGCCCTAAGTAGGGTACGAGCAGAGACTAAAAAGATGTGAATAAAAGAGGAGCATATCAAGTCAGCAGGATTCTGGAAGACTCTGTTATAAAGCTGAATTCCTACTCATCCCTCTTTTTAATGCTCTGAACAATGGGACTGTTCCCAATGGGAGAAAAACATCAAATTAATTTTGTGTCACAACTGGAGAGAACAGAACTACAGCATCCAGTTTTAACGGTGGACACTGGTGTTTGTCCACCTTTATTCCTCTGGTTTAGAAAGAGTCCAGGGCCTGCATTTAAACAAATGGGAGGACCAGGTCCCACTCAGCTTCAGAGCACTTAGGAGTTGAAAGTGGTATCCTTTTTGTTTTTTTAAGGTAGGATTGAGCCTTTGTTTTTATTTCTACTCCTCCTAAATGACAACCTGGCAGCAAGGATCAGGTGAAGATCTCAGCCCTATTATCTGAAAATTTCCCAGGAAACGATGATAAGCTCGTCTGCCATGGAAGGCAGGGGGTGTCGAGCTCCAGTTCTCTGGTTTGCAGCAGGACATCTGCCCGAGAATATGCCCGAGATTTATTTGCCTATGGGGGGGTTAGAGTTTATAGTTCATTTACAGATTCTAGTTATCTGGCTCTAGCAAGGATTCAGGCTCACCTTTGTGGAGAGGTCGAGGGGTGGGGGGGGAGGGAGAGGGAGTGGGGGTTATGCCCATGATGATTTATTTTTATGCCCCAAGGAAAGCTCAACTTAAACGTGTCCTTCTATAGGTTAGAAAAATAATGCACTGTGCATCAGCTGTCACTCTGAGCTGCAATCTTAGCTGTGACTGCAGGAGAAGGGACCTGTGAAAGCTGATGGCAAGCCCTCTTATTCTGGACCATTCTTCTGACGACCCCCCCCCCCCCCCAAAAAAAAAAAAGGTATCACAGCCTGTGGGCACTCATTTACCCCAAACCCGTGTCCTGGTCCCTGCAGGGCCGGAGTTAGGATGTGGACACCCCTAGGAAGGAGCGGAGAGTGGGAGACCCTGGAGATCAGTTAGTGGATGAAGTCCCTGTCTCTCCTCTCCCCTCCAGAGTGCCACAGCGGTGCCCCCTTTGAAGCGGAGCGCTAGAGCAGGCAACGTCTTGGTGCAGTTCACTTCTCTCTGGCCTGGGTATTTGGCGCCCCGGTGCCTAATCCAGGCGTGGGTCTCTGAAACGTATGTCAGGCTAACGTTAAAAGCTAAAACTACTCACGCTTGGAATTGTATTTGGGCCTCTCTAGACGTGAAACTATTCGACGTTGCCTCTTAAGAAAAAGTGAAGAGGAAGACAAAAAAGCTCCCACATTCCTAGTAGTGTGGGCATGTGTAAGTCTTCAACCAGTGCAACTGCAATGTTTCGAGTAGAATTCCTCTGCTCATCATATGGACCACCATGACTCTACCACAAATGGAGATGGTGGAGACAAGGCCAGCTTCTGAATTCAAGAAAGCATGGGATAAACACAGGGGATTTCTGAGGGTGTGGATGGACAGACTAGATAGGCCACGAGGTCTTTTTCTGCTGTCACGTTTCCCTGTTTCTATGATATAGCCAAGAAACGAGCTGGAACAGGGTGTGCTGTCCAAGAAGGCAGGTGCAGAAAGGAGAAACAGAAGCAGAAAGAGACCCTATGTGATACTTTTGCTACCCCGCCCCCATATGTGCCAGCTCCCATCCATAGACCTTGTTTGTGAGCAGGCGGCAGAGCTGGGAATGGAAGCCTCAACTTCTCCCAAACCCCTCTATCCCCTTGTTTACATTGTTGGTCCATCCAGGTGAGGAACGTGCAGTATCACGCCATGGGCGACTCTACGGGTACTCAACAAACCCCCAACTGAATAACCGAGTGTATATGAAGACTCACTGGCATTAGTGCCGGCCCACCTAGTAACTCCAGATGTTTGCTCTATCCTGTGACACCTGTTCCCAAAAAAGGTTCCCCCATGAGTGACGACAAAGAGGAATCGCTGGGTTAACTGATTGTCTCTAATCTGATGGGCATAAGTTGTCACCTACCCTCCCTCCACCAGATAAAGCTGCTTAGCCCATCCAGCAGGCCGATACAGTATCAGTGTGTGTTAAACAGGCGCTCATGATTGAGCACCCACTCTTTTAACACGCACCGGTCCACCTCTCCCGGGCGCCCGATTTAATATTTAAATGGGCTGCCGCGGTAAAAAGGAGACACTAGGGAAAACTGTGCACCCCTAGCGCCTCCTCGGCATCAGGCGCCCAGGAGAGGTGGCTGTCAGCGGTTTAGAGAAACGACGCTCAATCTTACAAGCCTCCGTTTTCTAAACCTGTGCCCAGCCACGAGTTAGGAAAACGGACGCTCGTCCAAAATGCACGTCCAAGCGAGTGTAAAGGCCTGTAAGTTGTTTAATGATCAAGCAAAAGTAAATTCTATTTGCAATTAGAGGGAGGACACTTGTGATACTAATCCTCATTAAGCAAGGATGGAAGAACTCGGTCTGCCCATGCCAAATTTAGAATCTGATACCTTCTGATTGGCAAATAAAATTTCACCATGCTATTCCCAGGCAGCAATTTTTCCCCAACTGAACAAAAGTACATTTTTCAGGCCTGAACTCATTTAATTTTCAGAACTTTTGCCCATGTCAGGCGGCTGCTGTTGAGATAAAGAACAACCATCTCTCTGGTTACTCATTACCTCACCGTCCCTGATTGACGCCATTGCCTTGCATCAAGCAGAGCTCAAGCCAAAAGTAAGAGCCGGACACACCCAGCAGTTCTCTAATTCCAGGTTTCTTTTTATAACTCCAGGAGGGAAGGTCATCCGGAAAGGGAAAAGAAATCAAATCCGAGGTCCGCACAGAAGAAAGTAAAACCTCTGGGTTGGTGCCACGTGCTCGGGAACAGAAGGCGTCGCCGGGCGATCCTAAAATTACTGGGTGAAAGAGGAAAGGGCTGATTTCGGTCACTGGGCTGGCAGGTTTCGGCAGGTTCACGTGGAGCAGCCTGTCAGTCAGCGGGGTTACTGCAGGCCTGGAAGATGCAAGGCTGCCAGTGCTTTGGTGCAGAATCCTGGCGGGGAGGTGGTTGTTACTACCTGGGGATTTTTTTTTCTGCCATGTCGCCATTACTGAACTGTGGCAAAATCGCTTCCTTTTCCCCCACTGCAGCTGGAACGAAAGGTGAAGGCTGCTGCTGGTCCCCGATCGGGTACTTTCTTTTCCTTTTTAAGTCACCCCAGGGGATTATCAACCATCTAACAACCTATCAACCGCTATCAAACTATCAACCGCTGGACCGCATCACTGGAATTCTCTCCCGCCAGATCTACGCCAGGAACATTGTCATCTCACCTTCAGAAAAAAATTGAAAACATGGCTGTTCGCCCAAGCATATCGTTGAAGAAGCCTTATGGTAAGCCGCACGGACCACCACCCCTCGGTTGCGTCCTCTTTCCGCCTCACAAAGGAACTGTTATGCTAGAAATACTCTCTCAAATAACTTGGCAAATCCACACCGCTATGTCAACTGTATATATTTTTACCATGTAAGCAATTGCTCTCTGCTTACCTGCTTTGCTCTCCAGTTAGAAATTGTTTAATCTATCCCTTTTCTTCAAACGGCCTTGTTCTACTTCCCTGTTTTAATGTAACTTTCGCTTTCTGTGTTAACTGGTTTCCCCCCTAGTTTATTGTAAACCGGTACGATAAGACCTGGTCTTCAGCATCGGTATATTAAAATAATTTAAATAAATAAATATAATAATGTTCAGCGCAGCAGGCCTGACGGTGTCAATCACGGGATGTGCTATACACGCACGTGATAGAGGTAGGGGGTCAGCAGCTAGCTTTAGCTCATCCAGATAGGCTGATCCAGTCCTGGTTTTTAGGCCCAGGGCATCTCTGGTCTTGTACTTGTTGCATTTCTTAGACAACCTGGCACCTCGAGGTCCAGAGATGTAAAACCAACACTATAGTCGCACCTGCTGGCCGGCTCAAGTGCACGCTTGGGCCAGGAACTGGAAGGAGCGCTGCTGCTGGGGTGGCGGGGCCAGCCTGGAAAGGAGGTGGAGGAGGAGAAGAAGAGAGAAGACATTTGGTGCTTCGCATCTCAGCCATAGCGGAGGCAGGCTCTCATTGAACTGGAAAAAGCTCAAAAGAGCAGGAGGGAGCTGCACAGGCCAGAGTAAAACATAAGAACATAAGAAATTGCCATACTGGGTCAGACCAAGGGTCCATCAAGCCCAGCATCCTGTTTCCAATAAAGGCCAAACCAGGCCACAAGAACCTGGCAATTACACAAACACTAAGACGATCCCGTGCTACTGATACAATTAATAGCAGTGGCTATTCCCTAAGTAAACTTGATTAATAGCCGTTAATGGACTTCTCCTCCAAGAACTTATCCAAACCTTTTTTGAACCCAGCTATACTAACTGCACTAACCACATCCTCTGGTAACAAATTCCAGAGCTTTATTGTGCGTTGAGTGAAAAAGAATTTTCTCCGATTAGTCTTAAATGTGCTACTTGCTAACTTCATGGAATGCCCCCTAGTCCTTCTATTATTCGAAAGTGTAAATAACCGAGTCACATCTACTCGTTCAAGACCTCTCATGATCTTAAAGACCTCTATCATATCCCCCCTCAGCTTGCAGACATGAGACAAGCTTTGTCTGGCTGAGAGGGTGTCGGAGTCATGACACCTATTGCTGGCTGGGCTGGGAGTAGATGAAGAGAAGGGACCTATGCTGCCCACTTTCAGCTTCAGTACCCAGCAATGTTTTTTTTTTTTTTCAAATAGCATTAACTTAATTGCAATTACAGCATTAATCCCATAATAATTGGGCAGTGACCAAGTTTTGCTGGCGTGGAGGCGACACTCCTTTAATGCAGAGTCCTGGAGCTTGCCTTCTGTTTGTCCTGTACAGAGGAGCTGAATTTAGCTGAGATAAAATTTCACTTTTCAATATACATATGCCAGGGATGACCAACTGTGAACTGGGTCAGACCAAGGGTCCATCAAGCCCAGTATCCTGTTTCCAACAGAGGCCAATCCAGGCCACAAGTACCTGGCAGGATCCCAAGGGGTAGATCGATCCCAAGCTGCTTATTCCCAAGAATAAGCAATGGATTTCCACAACTCTACCTTAATAATGGTTAATGGACTTTTTCCTCCAGGAGACAACATTATTAATAATAATATTACAAAGTAAAGTTAAAGTTAATATTACCTTGTTTATAATGTTACAATATAGAGATAGCACTGTTAAAAATAATGTTTCAATGTAAAGATAAAATAACCTGTTGTCATACTATCACACAAGTTCCCATGTACACTGATGTGATACCCATGGCTGAATGTCGGTATAGAAAAGCAAATAAATAAATAAATAAATAGGAGCTTGTTCAAACCTTTTTTAAACACAGCTACACTAACAGCTTTCACCACATCCTTATGCATTGAGTAATTTCATTGTGTGTCCCCTGGTCTTTGTACTTTTTGAAAGAGTAAACAATCGATTAGCGTTTACTCGTTCCATTCCACTCATTTTATAGACCTCTAATATATCTTCCTTCAGCCATCTCTTCTCCAAGCTGAAGAGTCCTAACCTCTTTAGCCTTTCTTCATAGAGGAATTGTTCCATCCCCTTTATCATTTTGGTCGCCCTTCTCTGTACCTTTTCTAATTCTGCTAAATCTTTTTTGAGATGTGGTGACCAGAACGGCACACAATACTCAAGATGAGATCGCACCATGGAGCGATACCAAGGCATTATGATATTCTCTGTTTTATTCTCCATTCCTTTCCTAATAATTCCTAGCATTCTATTTGCTTTCTTGGCTGCTGCTGCACACTGAGCAGAAGGTTTCAACATATTTTCAATGATGACACCTAGAACCTTTTCCTGAATGGAGACTCCTAATGTGGAACCTTGCATTATGTAGCTATAATTTGGGTTACTCTTTCCTAACTGCATGACATTGCACTTGTCTACATTAAATTTTATTTGCCATTTTCATGCCCAGTCTCCCAGTTTTGCAAGGTCCTCTAGTAATATCTCACAATCCTCTTGTGATTTAACAACTTTGTATAATTTTGTGTCATCATCAAATTTGATCACTTCACTTATTCCCATTTCCAGGTCGTTTATAAATATATTAAAAAGCAGTGGTCCCAGAACAGATCCCTGGGGCACTCCACTATTCACCTTTCTCCATTGGGAACATTTCCCATTGAGCCCTACTCTCTGTTTTCTATCCTTTAACCAGCTGGCAATCCACAATAGGACACTGCCCCATCCCATGAAGGAACTTTATCAAATGCTTTTTGGAAGTCCATATACGCTATACCAACCTGCTCACCTTTATCCACATGTTTATTTTAGCCTTCAAAAAAATGTAGCGAATTTGTGAGGCAAGACTTATTCCAGAGGATCAGGGTTCCTCAATCAACAAAGTCTTCTTTCTGCCAACCTCTGTTCGAAAAGACTCTCACCCATCAGGCCAGCCTGAGGATTCTGCAGAATTATTTCATCTCACCAGGTTTCTAGAGCAGTCTGGGACTGAAATGGTAGAAGGCAGTACATTATCAGCATCTTTTGTAGCAGAGCAGAATATCAGTAAGACCATGAGACTATTTTAGGCACCTGAATTCCTTATTTTATGCTCAATCAGAATGCTCCTCGATATCTCAAAGATAACACAACGGGACAGGAAACTGGTTCCATAGGCGCCTCTTTTCTTTTACTGCAGCCCTGGTAAAGGTATTTTCAGATAGAATAATGATCTTCCCTCCAAGGAATGACTAGGTGTGTGCAAATTTCTTTTCATGCGAGCAACAATCTTTTTAAACCAGCAATGTTTGAGTGCCAGGAGGAGTGTTGCATTTCTGTATATGGTACAGAGAAAAATGTACGTGAGCGAGCATGTAAAACGTGTGAGCAACGCTCTGAAACGTATGAGCGCAGCTTGGAGGGAACCATGATAATGACAGTTATATTCTCTTTGTTCCTGAACAGCTAAGAGCCTTTCTGGATGCCAGGAAACTGCCGCCTGATCCGCACACTTCCAGTTAGTCAGGTCTAGAAATTTATTTATCAGCAATTCAGTCTGGTTAAGCCTTTTCTTGATAAAGTTGTGCTTTTTTTTTTTTTCCTTTTATCTCCTTGAAATCATGCCTCCTTGCTTCTTATCTGATATGAGATATAATTAGTTTGCCATTTAATTACATCTATTTCTATGGACTGTAATTTTCCATATTCTATTCGTTATTGTATCTGGCATCTAAGTGTTTCCTGTACAAGGATCTTGTTGCTTTGCATGATTGAAACTTATAAATAAATTGTTTTTTTTAAATATCTCTGCTAGGATAGCTAAACATTATTAAATTGATTCGGCTGAGGTTTTATTCACCAAGATGAATTTGGTCATCTAATGCAGCCTCTTGCCCATCCCTGAAATCAGAAACAGAGACTGCCGCATGTCTGGATTGTGCAGTAATCCTGACTGTGGAAGAACATTACTAGAGTGCAAGTGTGGCACTGGTGCCACTAGATGGCGCACAACCAAGGGAGAACTCAGGGCGACCTGCTGCCCGAGGCAAGGGATGAGATGGGGCTCCCCACCCCTCCAAGACACAGCCCAGGTCAAGTCATTGAGAGGGCCAAGGGGGGGGGGGGGGAGGAGACCCTTGGAGTCTGGCTCTTTTGGTGATGTGAAATGCTGCAAAAGGGGGCAAACAGGGGTCCGAATTCCCAGAGGAGAGGCAGCTAGAGTGTCAGTGATAATACTTCTAGGAAGCTGGCGACCCTGCCACACTCCCAGGAACCCCTACCACCTGCCTCCCATATTTCCCCACCAATTGCCCCCTGGAGAAATGGGAGCTGGGAGAATGGTGGGGGTCTGTGTGTGGCACCCTCTTTCCAGGTCGGTGCAAGGTTATTGAGCATCCTAGACAAATCTTAGCCTTGCACACCCTCCCACCCGGCCTTCACTACACACAATTAAAAATGATACATTGAAACCTGAAAAAGGACATTCATAGTCTTCTGAGGTAAAAATATCACAGCAACATGTATATTATTTTTACAGGCATTGCTGTGTTGCCAACCAGAAAACCTTGTAAAAAAGACACTTGGAGCCCATATGGTATTAATCTTATTATACAGCGTGTTGGGTGTGGGCTTGGATCTCAGAAAGCAATAAGTAAACTCAATTACAATTACAATAGTGTAAATCTTCCATACCAAAACAGCACTAACTGCCAGCACTCAAACAGTAACAATCCTATTTAGGAAAACAGAACAAGCCAGGCTGCTATAGATCCCTACACAAAAAAACACATGCCAGCAGAATACCTCACCTCAGTCATACAGGCAGAACACAGACAGACCCTCACCAAATACAGAATAAAGAGATAATAAAGTAAAAATAGAAACATACAGACATAAACTGAATTTGAAACCACAAGAAGCCAGACTATGCAGTCTAACAATGGAAAAACAAAATCATCAATCCTCATAAAACAATAACATAAAAAAATATAACGCATCAATCACAACAGTAAAACTATGCTACTAGAATAAATATTTCAAAACAGCTAACAAGCAGATCATTCAATATTTAAACATTTTTTAAAAAGTTATCAAAAACCAATAAAATATTTCAAAACAACAGACATCAAATAACACCCAACAATTAAAATGAAGAATTAAAAAAATGACCCGCTCTTCATGCCTGGGATCTTTTGATTTCCAGTCACCCTGAGATATTGTGGATTGGGGAAGGGAGCCACACAAACTTGGTCTTCTCTCTTTCACATACACACTTCCTCTATCATATGCACATCCATACTTTCCCATAAACACCCTCTTTCTCATATACACAAGTTCTCTGTCCCTCACACATGCTCTCTCAGGCATACCCCCTCTCTTACACTCACTCACACACACACACACACACACACACACAGTCTCTCACACACTTTCTCTCACATACACACACGTACCCCCTCTTTCTCACACACACACACACACACACACACACACACTCATACAGGTTCTCTCACACTTTCTCTCCCATACCCTCTCTGTTACACACACACGTGCACACATGCTCTCATACTCTCTCCCTCTCACACACAAACACTCACACAAGTATACAGGGTCTCTCACACATACACACACACACACAGGCTCTTTCATACATAGATTTTTACTTACTCTGACACACACAAACACACAAAGGCTGTCTCTAACTCTCACACACACATACATTCAGGACCTCCCCCTCTCTTTCTTGGGCTACAGCCATGCCGCTCTTCATGCCTGCAAGGTCTCTCTTCCAGCCACGGTGAGATGGGCTCTGTTGGGCCTCTCTTCCGCCTCACTCACACCCCCTTTTCCATTCCTCCCCTCTTACTCACAACCCTCGTTACCTTCCCTCCTTTCTCTCTCTGCCCTTCTCTCCTCTCACTCATGACCCCTCCCCTGAACTCATCCCTGTCACTCACCACTTCCCCTCTCTCTTCTCCCACTTACCCCCTTGGCTCCTCCCCTTCTCCTTCCACCCACCCCCTCCCCTTACCCTCCTCCCTTCCCTCCCACTTACCACCTCCAGTCTACACACTCACTTCCTTCTCTTTCCTTGACTTCATCTCACTCACCTCTTTTCCTTCACTCATGCTACCTTATCTTGCCTTGCCTTTCCTCCTTTCTCACATAGACTGGAGGAAGGGGGCTATTTTTTTTCTTCCTACCTGCGGGGTGTGGAAGTTACTAGCCTTGGGAGAAACATGGGACTATCCTGCCCGGAGTGGCAGATACTGCCATGGGAAGCTTGCTGGGCAGACTGGATGGACCATCTGGTCCTTTTCTGCCGTCGTTACTTATGTTACACTGCTACGTTCCAGTTTTGGGGGAGTGGGGAGAGGAGGTTTGCTATTGTGTTTTGGTCATCGTGAGGAGTGGGGGGTGAACCTTCAAATGTTTAAAACAGGGGTCAGAGCAGATAAAATTAGGGAAGCACTGCTTTATTCAGAGTGCACGGCACAGACAGATACAAGGCCACCGAAGTCTCATCCTTTGCTTTAGGGTTCCTCCCACTTTCCCCTGTATTTACTTCTCCTCATCCGGCCGATCTCTGGACTGCACTTGCTTAGCTCTGTTTGTTAGCATTTATTCTTGATTTTTCTTAAAACCATTCTGTCAAAAAGTAACTATATTATTATTACTACAAAGACAGAACAGTAGCGGAACAATCTAAAGCCTAGAGCACCTCCAGCAGAGGCTCCGTCAGAAGCTTTGGCCTTCAGCATTCAGTTTTTTTCAGGTTGTCTCCTGGTCTGGATTTCAGTTTCACTTTACTAAGCCTTTTGCTCCTTGCCGCACCATCAGGGCTCTCTAGGACGTTTGCCTTGAGCACGGTGGTGCTTCAGAAGTGGGGTGGGGGGGGGGGGCACCAGGATTTGGGGAGACGCTGGTTGCTTAGGGCCTCACTGAGCAGGGCCAGGGGTTCTCGACCCTCTCCTGAAGGCACACCTACCCAGCCAGCTTTTCGGGACTGCCGCAATGAGCTAAATTTGCATGCACTGAGACCCAAGGTATGCAAATCTCTCTCATGCATATTCATTATGGATATCCTGAAAACCCGACTGGTTGGGGAAACACTCATAGATTTAATTTGTAGGTTGCTGCTGTCATAGAGGTATTTTTTCTTTTTGATCCATGATAACTCCCAGCAGCTGGGCTATGCCCCCCCCCTTGGGGTTTCCTTAAATAGCATAACAGTCTGGGGGAGCTCATTTATCAATGTGGGGATAGGCACAGGGGTACCATTCCTGCCGAGAGAAATTATTAAAGAAAATTGCTCCCATCCATCATTATTTCTGGCTCGCCGCGAATAATGTAGCATCGGTCCCAGTGTTGTTACTGCAGAGGTGTGGGGGCGGGGGACGGCTTTCATTTACCTATTAAACATTCATAATAGCTTGACAGCTGTGGTGGAACTGACCCGCCGACATCCTTCTTCACGTCTGCACTTCCTCCGCTAAAGAAGAAGCCATTGGAAAGTCATTTTCTGTTTCTTTATTCCTCCTTTCCTTGTCCATAAAAGATGCCAGGCAGAGCTCAGCCAATGCGATTGCTTCACTGACTGCCATCCATCCCCCCGTCACAAGTTCCAAATCCTATTATAATGAACGTCCAGCTTTCATTGCATTTGGAGGTGACTTGTGACAAACTCTTTTGGCTGATAGGTGCCTTCAGATAATCGTGTGAGGGGGGTGGGCAAGTCGTCAGCCTGGAGAGGCTGGAAGTAGACTTGACTTAGAGCAGTGGCTTTCACACCTGTCCCCTGGTACCCCCACAGCTGGTCGGGCTTCCAGGCTAGGGCCTGGCTGTGAACTACCGTAAGTAGGGAGATCTTGTGAGCTCATCTTCCCCAAGACGGAAGAGTGCAAAGGAGGAAAAGAACAAAATTAAAACATGCTGTGTGACAGGCAGCTGTGACGTATCCTTGGCAATATGGACAGGAATAACCGAGCAGCCTTAGCGGGCCTCCTGGTCTTTTTCTGGCATCATCCACTGTTACCATGAAATAACTTTGTATGCATTCGGCTTCTGACGTATGTGGCCATATCTCACGCATGCAGACTTGACTGACTGTGAGAGCCCAAGGACAGGCTTGGAAAACCTAGCATGCAGATCTAGGGACCAGGGACTTCCAGGGTTCTAGGCCTGGTTCTGCCACTATCTCTCAACGCCCGGCCTGGGTAAAGTTACTTACTTTGCATGAGTAATTTTTCTGCCTATCTATTATTAGGAGGTAAAAGGGATGCCAACTCGCTCAACCTCTGTTGGTCGGGCTGATCCAATGCTGGTTCTCCGCCCCTCTCCCCCACCATGGCATGCTGGGTCTTAGAGTCCCTCCAGCTTTCTTTAAGCAAATCAGAACTACAAGTCCCTGCATGCAGTTGGGGAAGGGGGAGGGACCATAAAACTAGGACTGGATCAGCCAGACCAGCAGAAACGGAGCCAGAAGGTGACCTTAGGCCAGCCCTCAAGGGTCACCAACAGGTCAGGTTTTCAGAATTTTCCTAATGAATATGCCTTAGAGAGAAATTTGCATGCACTACCTCCAGTGTATGTAAATCTATCTCATGCATATTCATTAGGGTTGTCCTGAAAACCTGACCCATTACTGGAGTTGCTCACCCCTGCCCTAGGCAAATATAAGCATTCGGGCTAGGGCCTCCTAAACCTGTGTGGTCCTGAGGACAGGTTAGGGAAGCCGTGATATTTGGGCTAAAAAATTGCTGGCCAGCCTCTTCTCTACCATTCCCCTTCACCTTTAGAACTGTTTTCATACTTTTCATGCATCAGTGTTATACAAGCATGGTGTTCTGACGAAGATCCAAACTTCAACTGTCCGTGCTGTATTCATGCTTTACACGTGTCCTTTTGACTCCTGCATGGGAATCTAAGGAGGATCCTTTCAGCTGGATGTGCTCTCTTCATGATTTTACATGTATCAGTGGGACACTTGCATTGGACTCTGATGAAGATTTTCTCTGCAGCTGTCTGTGCTGTATTCACGCTTTACATGCACTAGTGTGATGTCCGCATGGGACTCTGATGAAGATCCACTCTGCAGCTGTCCATGCTGCATTCATCTTTTACCTGTATCAGTGTGACAGCCCTGCATGGGGCTACGATGAAGATTTCCTCTTCAGCTGTCTGTGCTGTATCTATGCTTTACATGCATCGGTGTGACGCCTACCTGAGAGTCTGCTGACAATTGGCAGTGCTGGCAGCCTGGAATGGCTGAAAAGTAGGAGGTAAAATGGTGTAAGCTCTTCTGGCTAGGTACACTGGCACCATGCAACTTCTCTCGTACCATGCAACTTCTCTCGTACAGGCGCTGATGGCACTAAGTGAATAATAAATAACAAACATTTAATTGTCTCCACAGGGCCTCGCCACTTCTTTCCGCAGCCTGATTTATTCACAGACAGTAACAGAAGATAAAATACATCTCATCGAAATAAATGAATTGGAAGCGGAAAGAAGCCGGCAAGGGAATAAAGTCAGAGCCGAGGCCCAACCACAGAAAGGAGGGCTGGGAAACGCATTTCTAATTTTTAATTGTTTAAATGTTGATACTGCTTATGTGATACCTATACGTTTCATGTATTAGTTATGACTGCCTGTATTATTGCGTTGAACAAGCTGGAAACAGTGGAACGGAAGACAGAATGAATCCGTAAACGTGTGTTGTCGCCAGCGACTTTTCTCTACATCAGGCCCTCTCTGTGTCTCGGCCTGGTTTCCTCTGCGATTCTGGGACAGGCTCGGAGCCACTGCCCTTTGGCATCTCGGAGCGCCCTCTCACGGGCTCCATCCCAGGCATTGCCTTGCGAAGCGCCACCACCGGCCTGATACGCAAAACGTCCTTCTGTCCCTCTGCCCTCCCCCACTGATGTCTTGCCTCCTCTTTTTCATAGGTTCTAATATATTTCCCTCACGCTAGCTTAGAGTACGTCTCTCACAGTGTGGCCCTGTCTGCAAAATAGTATTTATTAACTTACTTGTTGGCACTCTAACCCGCTTAACTGCAGAAAAACACTTTAAGCGGGCTATGGCAAATTTTTAACAGATAATAACATCAAAATTATAAAATGATAAAATGAAAGTATAAACTAGCATGCAAGCAACAGAACAAACCTAAGATCCAAAATTCTAGTTGCATGTAATCCACAACCAAAAATCTAAAATACCAGGGCCAAAATGTTTGATCCTGAAAATACACTTTTTTAGTTATACAGGCCGTCAGATCCAAAGTTTTATGCAGAATTAAACAATAAAACATTCATAATACATAATATTGCCCAGCCACATTACAGAGCAAAAAAGGAAACAAAAGCTCCCAATATATAATTAAAAAGGGAGGGACAAAATGTCCTTCCTGCTGTGTGTGTATCGGTGTGACACTTCAAGGTCAGATCATAAGAAATGCCACACTGGGTCAGACCAAGGGTCCATCAAGCCCAGCATCCTGTTTCCAACAGTGGTCAACCCAAGTCACAAGTACCTGGCAGGATCCCAAACATTAGATAGATCCCATGCTACTACTGTCGGTAACAAGCAGTGACTATTCTCTATTGATTAATAGCAGTTTATGGACTTCTCCTCCAGGAACTCATCCAAACCTTTTTTAAACCCAGCTACACTAGCTGCCTTAACCACATCCTCCGGCAACAAATTCCAGAGCTTAATTGTGCATCGAGTGAAAAAGAATTTTCTCCAATTTGTTTTAAATGTGCTACTTGCTAACTTCATGGAGCGCCCCTTAGTCCTTGTATTATCCAAACAGTAAACATTTCACATTTACCTGTTCAAGTCCTTTCATGATTCTGTAGACCTCTATCATATCTCCCCTCAGTCGTCTCTTCTCCAAGCTGAAAAGTCCTAACCTCTTCAGCCTTTCTTCATAGGGGAGCTGTTCCATTCCTTTTATCATTTTGGTCGCCCTTCTCTGTACCTTCTCCATCGCAATTATATCTTTTTTGAGATGCGGCGACCAGAATTGTACACAGTATTCAAGGTGCGGTCTCACCATGGAGCGATACAGAGGCATTATGACATTTTACGTTTTATTAACTATACCCTTCCTAATAATTCCTAACATTCTGTTTGCTTTTTTGACTGCTGCAGCACACTGAGCCAACGATTTCAATGTGTTATCCACTATGATGCCTAGATCTTTTTCCTGGGTGGAAATTCCTAATATGGAACCTAACATTGTGTAGCTACAGCAAGGGTTATTTTTCCCTATATACATCACCTTCCACTTGTCCACATTAAATTTCATCTGCCATTTGGATGCCCAATCTTCCAGTCTCACAAGAACCTCCTGCAATTTATCACAATCTGCTTGTGATTTAATTACTCTGAATAATTTTGTATCATCTGCAAATCTGATAACCTCACTCGTCGTATTTCTTTCTAGATCATTTATAAATATATTAAAAAGCACCGGTCCAAGTACAAATCCCTGAGGCACTCCACTGTTTACCCTTTTCAACTGAGAAAATTGACCATTTAATCCTACTCTCTGTTTCCTGTCTTTTAACCAGTTTGTAATCCATGAAAGGACATCGCCTCCTATCCCATGACTTTTTAGTTTTCGTAGAAGTCTCTCATGAGGGACTTTGTGAAACACCTTCTGAAAATCAAAATATACCACATCTACCGGTTCACCTTTATCCATATGCTTATTCACACTTTTAAAAAACATTTAGATTTGTGAGGTAAGTCTTCCCTTGGGTAAATCCATGCTGG
This sequence comes from Rhinatrema bivittatum, assembly GCF_901001135.1. Taxonomy (NCBI): domain Eukaryota; kingdom Metazoa; phylum Chordata; class Amphibia; order Gymnophiona; family Rhinatrematidae; genus Rhinatrema; species Rhinatrema bivittatum. Next base: position 53,808,090 of record NC_042626.1, read on the forward strand.
TTGTGTCCCATTAAATCATATCTAGCTATATATTCTGTGATTATAATAGTTTCCATGATTTTTCATGGCACTGAAGTGAGGATCGTTGGTCTATAGTTTCCCAGATCACCTCTGGAGCCCATCAGCTGTCTGTGCTGTATTCGCACTTTGCGTAGCAGTAACAAGGCTGCATGGGGCTCTGATGAAGAGCCACCCTTTAATTAATTCCAAATGACAGCCTGTCTACCCAGAGCAGGGGACAATCAACAGCTGGCCATACAGTGAAATATAACTGTCAATGTAGAAAAGAAATGACATAAAATCACACTATAAAATTTAAAAAAATGAATAAAAGCATAGCAGATCCATAGATCATTTCTTGCTGTCATCATTTGCTTTAACAAATAACCCATAGAAAAAAATACAATTAATTCAATAACAGCTAGACTACAATATAACCTGGATCATGACCCAAACTAAAGCAAACTAATACAGCATGGAAATAACATCCAGAGTAAATTAAAAGGACAAATAAAAGCCGATTGAAACAACCCAACTGTCTAAAAACTAAATGGTAGCCCAACAAATTTATTTTGGAAGAGAATTTCACAGCGGTGGAGCTGCAGTAGAGAAGGCTTGATCCCGTTATCCTGTCAATGTGACTTCTGCCAGGGGCCGGGTAGCGTCCATAAAAGACCCTCCTGATAGCCATAAGTTCATGATTTTAGTGGACTACTGTGAGATGCGCTCAGAGCTACAATGAAGACTCCCCCTCATCAGCTCTCCATGCTGTGTTCAGGCTTTACCTGTATCAATGTGATGCCCGCACAGGGATCCAATAAAAACACCCCCACCGCCCCGTCAGCTGTCCATGCTGTATTCAGGTTTTAACTGTATCACTGTAATGTCAGCACAGGGCTCTGATGAAGGACCGCCCCCCATCAGCTGTCCGTGCTGAGTTCAGGCTTTAACTGTATCTTGTGATGCTCCCTCAGCAGAGCCCTGTATATCAGCACAGCAGCGTTCCTGGGTTACTTAGCATTCAGAAAGGTGGAAGTGGCCAAGAACGGAGGAGCTTTCAATAAATTCTAATAGCTCCTCTAGAATTAAATATAAATCAGAATGAAAAGGGGGAATTTAAATTATTTTGTTTTAGCTGCCAATTTAATTTCCTAAAAATGTTTGTGTTTTGATTTTTTTTTTGTTGCTAGAAAAGTATGTTGGAAACCCATTGCGCTGATGCTTATCTAGCTAGATAAGACACCAGGTGTAAAATCTGAAGGTAGAGGGAAACCATGAACTGATTCTGGATAAACAGAATAAACTCATCATGGGATGAGGAATAGGCAGCTGGGTGCATGTTTTATCATAGTAATGAGGACACTTGTCTGCTTGGAAGTGGACTAAGACCATTCATTCATTGCACAGGTCAGAGTGGCTTTTGTCATTACTATTACAAAACAGAGATTTAGAAGTAAAATAATCCCAGAGGCCTCAAGTCCTAAAGGTGACAGGCTCTGTATCCCTGTGCCCCTCCCTTGAGCCCTCCAGTCCTAGAGGTGACAGGCTCTGTATCCCTGTGCCCCTCCCCTGAGCCCCCCAGTCCTAGAGGTGACAGGCTCTGTATCCCTGTGCCCCTCCCTTGAGCCCCCCAGTCCTAGAGGTGACAGGCTCTGTATCCCTGTGCCCCTCCCTTGAGCCCTCCAGTCCTAGAGGTGACAGGCTCTGTATCCCTGTGCCCCTCCCCTGTGCTCTCCAGTCCTAGAGGTGACAGGCTCTGTATCCCTGTGCCCCTCCCTTGAGCCCTCCAGTCCTAGAGGTGACAGGCTCTGTATCCCTGTGCCCCTCCCTTGAGCCCTCCAGTCCTAGAGGTGACAGGCTCTGTATCCCTGTGCCCCTCCCTTGAGCCCTCCAGTCCTAGAGGTGACAGGCTCTGTATCCCTGTACCTCTCCCCTGAGGCCTCCAGTCCTAGAGGTGACAGGCTCTGTATCCCTGTGCCCCTCCCTTGAGCCCTCCATTCCTAGAGGTGACAGGCTCTGTATCCCTGTACCTCTCCCCTGAGGTCTCCAGTCCTAGAGGTGACAGGCTCTGTATCCCTGTGCCCCTCCCCTGAGCCCTCCAGTCCTAGAGGTGACAGGCTCTGTATCCCTGTACCTCTCCCCTGAGGCCTCCAGTCCTAGAGGTGACAGGCTCTGTATCCCTGTGTCCCTCCCCTGAGCCCTCCAGTCCTAGAGGTGACAAGCTCTGTATCCCTGTGCCCCTCCCCTGAGCCCTCCAGTCCTAGAGGTGACAGGCTCTGTATCCCTGTGCCCCTCCCCTGAGCCCTCCAGTCCTAGAGGTGACAGGCTCTGTATCCCTGTGCCCCTCCCCTGAGCTCTCCAGTCCTAGAGGTGACAGGCTCTGTATCCCTGTGCCCCTCCCCTGAGCCTCCAGTCCTAGAGGTGACAGGCTCTGTATCCCTGTGCCCCTCCCCTGAGCCCTCCAGTCCTAGAGGTGACAGGCTCTGTATCCCTGTGCCCCTCCCCTGAGCTCTCCAGTCCTAGAGGTGACAGGCTCTGTATCCCTGTGCCCCTCCCCTGAGCCCTCCAGTCCTAGAGGTGACAGGCTCTGTATCCCTGTGCCCCTCCCCTGTGCTCTCCAGTCCTAGAGGTGACAGGCTCTGTATCCCTGTGCCCCTCCCCTGTGCTCTCCAGTCCTAGTGGTGACAGGCTCTGTATCCCTGTGCCCCTCCCCTGAGCCCTCCAGTCCTAGAGGTGACAGGCTCTGTATCCCTGTGCCCCTCCCCTGAGCCCTCCAGTCCTAGAGGTGACAGACTCTGTATCCCTGTGCCCCTCCCCTGTGCTCTCCAGTCCTAGAGGTGACAGGCTCTGTATCCCTGTGCCCCTCCCCTGAGCCCTCCAGTCCTAGAGGTGACAGACTCTGTATCCCTGTGCCCCTCCCCTGTGCTCTCCAGTCCTAGAGGTGACAGACTCTGTATCCCTGTGCCCCTCCCCTGTGCTCTCCAGTCCTAGAGGTGACAGGCTCTGTATCCCTGTGCCCCTCCCCTGTGCTCTCCAGTCCTAGAGGTGACAGGCTCTGTATAGTGTGATACATGGTGATTATGTAATGTAAAACCTGTAGAATTTTACAAAAGGCGCGTCCTGTATGAAAAGCCCCTTTCAGACTCTCAGTTGTTTTACATTTCAGTGCTTGTTTATTTTTGAAAACGTTGCCGCTCTCTGCAGCCCCTCTTTCTTGCCGGTAAAAGGTGTAAGCTACCAGGATTCCTTTGGCCCTTTCCTTGTGCTCTGGGATGGAATTTGGGCGCCTTCCCAAAGTCAAATGAGAGGCCCCCTTTCCCTGCAGCTGTCCTGGCCAGGCCTCTTTCTACCTCCTTTGTGAAGATCCCATTAATTAGTAACTAGGGCTAACGAAAACGGGCTCCGTGCTTCCACTTTTCACAGAATCCTTTTCCCAGGAAAAGTCACTGAGCGTTTCGTTCCTCTGGTTTCCTACCGCTGGCCCCGGCTTCCCAGCCGCCCTGACCGAGTCCCGCTTACACCACCCAATATGTAGGGAGGGCTTTAAACAAACAATACTCTGGTGCAGAAAGCCTGGGAAAATGCCCAGGCACATTGGCCTGCTCCAGCTCCGATCCCAGGAACTCAGGCAGCAGAGGCCTCCCCTCTCCCCGGCGTGCGAGTCACGGGACGGTCCGAGGCCCCCGGGCATGGCACGGGGGTCTTTTCCGAATCACCTTCACACCCTCCTCAAGACTGAACCACAAATGAGACCCGGTGTCTGAGGGACTGATCTCGGTGCGAGGGGCTCTGTCTCCCTGGGCCCGGCCACTGAGTCCTCCAGCATCTCCCTGACCTTTCTAAGCACCCTCTGGGGGTTTCTGGTTGCCCCCCTCATTATTAACACGGCGTGCTGCTCTTCTCCCTAGTTTGGAATTTGTCTCGGCGCCTGTTAATGTAAGAGGAAACAGGAATTTAATTATTTTGGTGTCAAATGACTTCTTACCAATTTCCTAAGCTGTTAAAAATAAAAAGAGGTTCTGTGAACCGTCTCTTGACGGAGTCCTCACTGCCTTCCCTCCTGCTCCCAGAAGAATAAACGTGGCTGCTGTAAGCCCGAGTTGACCTATTTCAACTATGATGCAAAACTCATTTACGGGCCGATACAGTAAAGTCCGCGGGAGAGCGCACAGGCCACTCTCCTGTGCGCGCGATTCAGTATTCAAATTAGGGCCGGTGGTAAAAAGAGGCGCTAGGGACACTAGTGCATCCCTAGCGTCTCTTTTTGGACAAAAGCGGCGGCTGTCAGTGGGTTTGACAGCCGACGCTCAATTTTGCCGGCGTCGGTTCTCAAACCCGCTGACAGCCACGGGTTCGGAAACCGGACGCCGGCAAAATTGAGCGTCCGGTTTTCAAGCCGCGGGCCGACTTCAAATTTTTTTTTTAACTTTTTGTAACTTTCGGGACCTCCAACTTAATATCGCCATGATATTAAGTCGGAGGGTGCACAGAAAAGCAGTCTTTACTGCTTTTTTCTGTGTCGGTGGGAAAAACCCTCAGTCCATGAGGCCAAGTGGCGAGACCTTGCTCAAAGGTCACAAGGAAAGTCAGCAGGATTTGGACCCTGGCTTATATAGAAACATAAAAACATAGAAATGACGGCAGAAAAAGACCAAACGGCCCATCCAGTCTGCCCAGCAAGCTTCACACATTTTTTTTCTCATACTTATCTGTTTCTCTTAGCTCTTTGGTTCTATTTCCCTTCCACCCCCACCATTAATGTAGAGAGCAGTGATGGAGCTGCAACCAAGTGAAATATCAAGCTTGATTAGTTAGGGGTAGTAACCGCCACAATAAGCAAGCTACACACATACTTATTTATATACCCAGACTATGTTATTCAGCCCTTATTGGTTGTTTTTCTTCTCCCCTGCCGTTGAAGCAGAGAGCTATGCTGGCTATGCGTGAAGTATCAGTTTTTCTTCTCCCCTGCCGTTGAAGCAGAGAGCTATGCTGGATATGCGTGAAGTATCAGTTTTTCTTCTCCCCTGCCGTTGAAGCAGAGAGCTATGCTTGATATGCGTGAAGTATCAGTTTTTCTTCTCCCCTGCCGTTGAAGGCTTCCCTGCTGCTCTAACCACTAGGCTACTCCAAAGCAGCTGTCTTGAAAACGGCTTCTGGGTTCATTTCTAGATCTGCGCAGGGATTGTATTCATGTACAGGGCCCTGTATACCGCCACGCAAACCCTGACCTGCCTTTTACAGGGTAGGAGGAGGCAGAAGCTACACTGCTAAGTACTTTACTGCCATCTAGGGGTAAAGGTGGGTAACAAAGGAACCAGAGTCACTGTCCACTCACGGAGGGAGGAGCAGATATAGAGCACACTGACCTTAGTGCGCTTCAGCATGCGTTTTTCCACGCAAATTTAACTCTGGTATTTAACAGGTTTTTTGGTGCCAAAGAAACACTCACTAACACCTGGATTAAAGCCTGTGCTAGGATTATTTATGACATATTTATATTCCGCCTTTCTGCGCCTCAAAGCAGATTACATTCAGATACCGGAGGGCTCACAATGCAAGTTTATACCGGAGGCAATGGAGGGTGAAGTGACTTGCCCAATGTCTGGGATTTAAACCCTGGTTTGCAGCCTGCAATGGGGGGAGGCACGCTGGAGGTGAGACTGCTTCATGCACTAGGGTTTTTGGGTTTTTTTTGTTTGTTTTTTTTTTAATTTTACAGCAGGAAATCAAACTACCGGGTCAGAACAGGAAGTCAGAATGAAGACAATTTCGTTCAGACAGACTTCCGAAAAAGGTCATGGCAGACTGTAAGAGCGGAAAAGGAAAGCAAAGGCTCAGGAAGGGGGGGGGAGGTTAACACAATACCAATTTATCCGTCTATCTGGCAGCGAGAAGCAGCTATCTGGCAGCGAGAAGCAGCGAGAAGCAGCTATCTGGCACGGGTCAGATAGCTAGATAAGTACTGACGTATCCAGTTATCTGGCAGCTGCTTCCCACTGCCAGATAGACGGATAAGCCTATAACTATCTGGCTAAGTGGAAGGGGCGGCTGCCGTCACCCATATAAATCAGTAATTATCCAGTTAAATGGTGGTGGCTGCCAGCATTTATCTAGATAGTTACAGGCTTTTTTTTTTTTAAGTTTTATTTGTCTTTTTGTTACTGTTTTCCTTAGTGCTGGAAACTTAACTCCAGCCCTGACCCAGACTTAAGTTTCCAGCGCTAAAGAAGATGCTCTGGCCAGATGCAGTCTCTCCGCAATAGGGAGTACTACTTAATGCCCTCAATTATATGGGATTTCCATGCGAGGGCGCTAAGCAATACTCCTGTTAAGGAACGTGCATTTTCGGTGCACAAAATCTTTTTTGCTGCATCAGGAGTAAGTTTTGTACCCAGAAAATGCACACCGAAGTGCAGGCAGAAAGGTGCATCGGCCTGCAGGAAAGAAAGCAAATCCATCTCTGCAGTCACAGTATGACAAGTCACAGGCCAAGCCCCTTTCGCGAAAGTGGCACCTCCGACTCTGCTTTGCTGCGTCCCTGTTTGGTTGTCGAGGATCACTGCTGGATGTCTTCTAAGGTGTATTATACTTGGAGAACACCTCACATTACACACCTTGGGTTATAATGGAATCAAATGATCTATTATGGGTTAAACAGGTGCTGAAATTCACCTTGCTGGCCTCAAAAGAGTTGAGCAGGAAGGGGGGCCGTTTGCGGGGGCAGGGCAATGGAGCATCCAGCACCTTTGCTCATCACACTTTCTTTTTTGCACGGATTTGCAATTTAATAGCATGAAAATGGTCCGTGAGTAAAAATAAAAGCACGCTTTTTACATTTAGCATAAGGCATTTGCATGCCACTAGCTTGCTGCATCCTGCGGTATCGTGGGTTTCCAATGTTAAAACTTTGCATGGGTTTTAATTACATCAGCCCCAGAATGATTTTCATGGCTCTGCAGTCGCTGACCTTGCAAGCCACGTAAACTGGAGATTTTGTTTTAATCAATGTACTGTTGTTGTGATTTATTTATTTAGAAAGGTGCTTTGAAGCAAATGGTGTGGCTGGCAAAGTGATGCCAGGCACTGGTGCTTTTCTGCCAGGTCATGCCAGGTCACCAGCCTGGAACGTTTTCGAAATTTCTTCTTTTCCCCATTGGGAAAAAGTGGAAGGTGGAGGCAGCTGCTGGCCCCACCCTGGTACCTTTATTTCCTTGTGAGAAAATCACCACAGATGCTACAGAAGCACGAAACATAAAACATGACATGGAAGTCTGTCATTAAACAAAAAGAAAAACTAAGTACAGAGACCATCGTGATCGTGTTCTCAGATTTATAGACTTCTAACAAAGGAGATTCATGCGGGATCATTTCAGTCTCCTTTGCTGCCAAATTCAGAGGTGTGGCGAGATCCTGCAGGGGAGGGAGGTGCTCGCCCCCAAGCCGGGCTGAATATGTTTTCTGTAGCACGGAGAGATGACATGTGCCGGGTTACCCCTGAAGCACAGGACCAGCGGGCTATGTTGGTTCTTGGCCAAACCGGATTCCCTTTGACTTCCGAAGATGGGGCCAGTGTACATCTCATGTACACCTGTCAAGCTAGGGGCTTAGCAAGATACAACCATGATTCAGAAGGCCCATCTCTCAGTTGTTAGCCAGAGAATATGAAACATAGGTATCTTCCATCCAATACAAGGTTAATTCAGCACATAAAGGGTAACAGGTTTTCTTCATCTTCGTTAGCTTGAACATAGAAGATAACAGTGGATTCTCACAGTCCATTCAGGATTTCATGACAGGTACTCGGGTACAGACAAGGCTACATCACAAATACTCGGTTCGGACAAAGGCGTGGGTATCCTGGACCCAGAGCACAGCTCGCAAGCCCTCAAGTTGCTGGGAACACTGGGATAGGCCCAGTGACTCGTACGAACCCCTCAGGGTCAATCCGAGTACTCAGGAGGAAGGTTGCAGGTCTGGGATGAAAGCAAGTATACAAGCCTTCCGCACTTGGTTGGTTGCAAATAGGCAGAGGCATCCTGTTGCTTACGGGCAGAGCACGAACCCTCCAACAGGCCAGACCCTGATTCAAGACCAGCTCTGGCTCTTTGTCTCCTTATAGTATCACCACCTTTTGATAATTTTTATGTTGGTTTCGTGCAAGCTGTCACAGAGCTTGTAGCGAATATGGCCTTCACCGAGTATCTGTCCATTTACACAGCTTAGAAGCTGTACAGAACGGAGGCCTACTTGTAGGTGTCTGACTTGACAGGTTTCCTACACTAGTGACATACCAGATGCTGCAGGCAGTGGCTGATTCAAGGGCATGCTGGCTCATAGCCGGCTTTGGAAGGATCCACAATCTGCTCTGCTGCAACGCCTGAGGGGGGAGAGGGGCTGTACCTGGCAGCTGTGAATGGCAGTGCAGGACCACTCGTACAGCATCGCTGCTGCCATCCTAATCTTCCCTGATCCCCTTTCCCTGCAGGAAGGCCAGTCAGGGGGCGAGGCTCACCATGGGCTGCAACGAAACCACCTGGGTTTATCTGAGACTAGCAGACTCCAACCAAAGAGGAACAGACACAATGACCAGCATGTTTGACAGGGTGAAAAGAAAATGAGGGGGATTAACACCGAAATAAAGGACAAAATGCACATCTTTATGTGAGGGATACTACGATCCCTTGCCAGAGTGTTTTTCTCTATTTTTGCCCAGCACTAAGGGATGGACAGTTCTTTAGATCACTCCTAAAAGCGTCCTTCTCCCAGGGGTGGGATTGGTCAGCTTGGCCCTGTAGATCGGGGCTGCGTTTGTGCAGAGAGCGGAGGGTGCTGGAGTGGAGTAGCGAGAGGTTTTCGGCAGGGGTTCCTTGCTAGCTGTGTTTTGTGGAAGAGGTGGACTTTTCAGAAGGGAAGCCTTTGGACTTGATTCCAGTTCCGGGAGGGAAACCGCCCCTGCCTGTGGGAGAGAGAGCCTGGATGCGCTGTTTGCCCTATGCTCAGCTGGAGCGAGGTGGCTGGAGAAGAGAAGGGGTTGGTTTTTTTTTTTTGAGAAGCAGTTTTGTTGCATTTTTGGGAAGTTTTGGGACTTTGCAGTTCAAGTTGCAGCGTCTGAGGATATTACAGAGCGCCAGCCCCGACCTTTTTGCCAGGAGCCCACCTCATAGGGCTTACGGGCTCAGGCGTTGTAAGTTTCCGCCTGTTACTTTCTGGAAGATTCATGGAAGCTGTTCTTTCTGAAGTGGACTGTAGAGTTTATTTTTGTTCAAGGAACATTTATGGTAGCCCCCACCTCCAGAGTCCTGCCTGTTTTTTCCCTGACGGAAGGCCCCGTCCCTGTGTACCAACAGACAGTGAGTTTATCTGTGGGAAAGTGAAGAGACTGAAAGGGGGATCCCCGCTCCCCTGCATGCCCTGGGCCTAGGACATTAAGCCTTCCCCCCCCCCCCCCCCCCCCCCCATTGAGAGAATCCATGCCCAGGGTTGAAAGGACTGGTGCCCGAGACCTGGGGCTTGGCCCCGGGACTGAGTGTGTCCCCTGCACCAATTTGGCCCTAATGCCGAAGCAGGGGGCTACATTTAAAAAAGCGAAAATAAATGGGATCAACTCAGGAAGGAAAACTACCTTAAATTACGTGACTGTATGACGTGGAATCATTTATTACTTGGCAATTTTGACAGATCTAATGGATAAACTAGGAAATTACTTGGAGGAAAAATCCTGCTTGGCACTGTTACAGTGGCATAAAACAGGAGCAAGTTTGGGGGTTTTATCGAGCTTGATAAAGCGACATTACAGATCATCATCAGGGCCTGGTTCGGTTCTCGTTCTGCCGCTCCTGACGCCTCGGGGATGTGCTACCCTGTCTTTCACACTAAAAATAACCGAGTGCAGATAACAGAAGGAAAGGGGAGGTGACCTTGAAAATACATGTTTTATTTTTAATTAACAGGAATGTGCATACCTACATGTCTATTTATTGAATCAAATCTATCTCCCACCACAATCCACGTAACAGTCAGGGCGCGTTCTAAACTATTCATAAGTCAAGTTCAAATACAACAACCAGCTGGACAGCAGAACAAATAAATGAACACAACATATCCACTCACAATCAACAAGAAGAAACAAATTAAAAACCCCATGCTTCCACCATAATATAGCTGCAGAAGATAGCACCCGAAATGAATGCAATTACAGCAAATTGGATAACCATAAGCCAATTAATTCAACAGCAACTAATTAAAAGCAGCTTGAAATAGTTTCCTAAAAGGCAGCAGTTTATCCAATGCCCTCATGTCTTTTGGAAGAGAATTACAATAGTTAGGACCCAGAAAACAGAAAGCTCTGTTCCAGATGGTCTGCAGTCTGACCTCTTCAGGAGAGGACAAGCCAACAGAATCTCTTGTGAAGACCTCAGATTCCTTGTAAAGGCCGATACTCTGGACCCAGGGCCCTAAAAACGAATGACAACAGTCTGAATTGTGAATGCAAGAAATTCAGCATTGGTGAGGTACTTTCTCCTAGGACAAGGCACGAAGGGAGCTGAGCAACACAATTCTACATCCCTTGTAATCGCTGCAAGGAACTGCTTTGGAATCTCCTATAAAGAGAACATTACAGTAGCCTAGCTTAGAAATCACTGATACTTAAGCTGCTGTATGAACAACGTCCTTAGAAAGGTTAACTGCGGATAGAAGGAATCTGTCACAGAGCCAGGAGAAGTTTTGTACAGACAAAGAAATCCGCTTTTCCATACAAAACGTGGAATCAACCCAGACTCTCAGGCTATGGACAGCATCAGAGATGGGAATAACTGCGTCATTTACCTGAACCACTGGAGGTCTCCTAACCCACAACGGTCCAGAAGTACCAGGGTTTAGACAGCCATTGAAATGATCCAGGACCTTGCCTCTGCCCTTCCCTAGTGGCACACACAGTTGGATATCGTCAGCATAAAACAAACTCAATACCTCAGTACCGAGCTTTACTAGAAGAAGAATCTAGAGGTTAACTAGAGAAGGAAGAAAGGAGTCTTTGGGAATCCCACAGGGAACACACAAGGCAGAGGAGAAATAGGTCCCCATCACCACCCTCTACTTCCTATCTCCAAATAAGACCTAAACCATTCAAGGCACCTTTTCCGTAATGCCAGCCACCTGAAGTCAAGCCATTAGGATTAGATGGTCCACTGTATCAAATGCTGCAGTTACATATAACAGGACCGCTGCAGCAACATTATCTTTATTCAAAAAATGTTGTAACATCTCCAGCTCTGTGCCATGACGAGGCTGAAACCCCAAATGGCATTTATCTAGATCGAGATCATGCTCCTCCAATAACTGAAACAATTGTTTCAGCACAGCCTTCTCCAGAATTTTACACTAAGGGACAGAATGGATGCAGGCCTAAAGCTGGCCAACTCAGAAGGGTCAAGATTGGACTCTTTCAGAAGAGGTTTCACCAATGCCTCCTTTAAGGAGTCAGGAACAGAGACTTTGTGCAATCCTTCCCACTGAGTGCTAATAGGAAAACTAGCAAACACTGAACAGGGCTGGAACAGCTTCCAAAATCTTAATGCCGATTCACATTAGTATTGATGGTTATTTAGGCTATTACAGAGCCTTGTGGCTAGGCATGGGAGGGAAGCAAGTGAGAATCTTGTATGCTCTTTTACTCAAGATGATGTAATACAAATAAAAAAGACTTATAAAAACTGTCCTGGATAAGGAGAGATCTTGTGGATGGTCATACTTTGTGGCTGTCATCTAGGATGTTTCTTTAGAAGTGTGGACTGGAATAACAGGGTAGATAAGATGGGCTGGATGGTCTTTTGCTGTTCTCATCTATTATGTTACTCTGATTGAATTTTTTTTTATTTTCAGACATTTGGCATAACCTTCTTTGACTTCCACTCTCCCTGAAGATGGCAGAAGACAGAAAATTAGGAGACTGAATTAGTTGACACTTGCTGAGAAGAGGTGAAAAGATATTCCCTGTGATTCCTGATCGCTTCTTTCTTTCCAAATCTGACTCCTCCTTGACAGCAATCATAAAGCCCTCAGTGGCCATCAGCCAACAAAGTCTCTACACTGGCTAAGAACCCTTTGCTCTTTAGTGTACAGGGTCATATCCAGTGCTACTGAAAACGCTGCAAAGTGTGGAAGTCTTCTTTTGCTAGAACCTATTGGCTTTCTGTAATAATGTTCTTCCTGTAACGGGGTTTTGTGATGTCACACTGCCTCAGGATTCCCTACCGTTCATATCTTCAGAGGAATAGCCATGTTAGTTTGGTGTAGCAAAAATGACAAGGAGGCGGATGGCACCTTTATAGACTAACCAATTTACTGAGGCATGAGCTTTCGAGAACAGAATCCACTTCGTCAGATACATGAAGTGTAGTTCAAGCAGTAGATTTAGACAGAGAGAGAGAGAGAGACTGATGTGGGGAGGATACAATATAAAGAGAAGGCATTGAATTAGGCAGGCAGGGTGTGGAAACAGTGTTAATAGCATTATAGTCCAACCTTACTGCCAAATCATGTGCCTTTTCATTGTTCTATATCCTCCCCCCATACATATATAATACCCACTGTCCAAACTACACTTCATGCATCTGACAAAGTAGACTCTGTCCTCGAAAGCTCATGCCTCAAATTGGTTAGTTTATAAGGAGCCACCTGCCTCTTGTCATTTTTCCCACCATTCATAGGCTCTGTGAAGGTGACGGCCGGTTGGTTACAATGTCCCTACTACCCCCAATGAGTTTGCAATCTAAGTTGAACCACAGGGTGTAGAGTGGCCTACTGGTTATAGCAGTGGGCTGAGAGCTAGTGGAGAACAAGGTTCAAATCTTTTTTCCCACTGATGATCCTTGAGACCTTGAGTGAGTCAATTACCTCAGATACAAATTTAAGGGGTTTTCTCCCATGATGTGTCTATGGGAAAAATGCTTAGTAATTATAGGGCCCTCTCAGGCAAGTTCTACCAATTGTACCTGAAGTGTGACTTGCCTTGAGCGCGGGTTTGGAACAGTGGATAAAAAATCTAATTCAAAATGACCTGATCAAGATCCTAGTGAATGTGGGAATCAAATCAGGATTCTTAGTCTTGCAGCTCTGATCACTGCACTCTTCCTGCCAGCCATATTCACTTCGGTGGATAGATTTGTCCGTAGACCATCTCTGAAATGTTCTGTTTTTTATATTGTTTCCTTCATTAGATATGTATCAGGCAGCTTAAAGGATTTTGCAATGACACGCTATTTGTTTCTGTAAATGTCATAATTAAGGTTCATTAAGTAGGCTTATGTAACAGCAGGACTAGAATCTTCATGGTGCAGAACGGAGTGGGGAACTGTGACTCACTGCTGGGAAACCTGCAGGTGGAAACCAGCAGTACACTGCTATAATATCAGATGGCTCAGAGTGCTGGGACCAGGCAGGCTAATTAGCACATACTATTTACAAATTACCTAACTTATGTAAATGAAGACTTTAGCCAGGGAGATTTTTCCTTCATAATTATCAGAATATTTGCATAGTTTAAAGACAGGATTTCCCTGCCCTGGGATCTCTTGCTGTTCTAGAGAGCGGGTTAGAAGATGGCAAGCAGATGGGGAAGAAGTAGTCATTAAGTCTTACCTTCTTATTTTTATTTATCTGATTTATATTCCGCCTTTCAGACACTTGAAAGCTTCTTGCAAAACAAAGATACTTTGCAAGTTCTGACGCCTGTTATCGCACCAAAACAATTACACAAGGTTTATCCCACTGCCACCAAAACTACAACTAAGCTAGCAGGAGGCACGCAGGGACGTCACAACTCTGCGACGCTTACCACTCAGAGCCTCATGAGACCGCCCGCCCATTCATACGTCTTTGATGCGACAGTAGGCAGCGCCGTACCGTGGCGTCAGGACGTAGCGTCCTGACATGACGCTGGGACGTCACGAAAACACGTCCGGCTCCCAAGGCCGAAGGAAACGGCACCGTGAGGAGGGGGGGCCTTCCTTCCTCCCTCCCGATCCCCGAGCTCCTGGCTTGATCGTTCCCTTCCCTCTCGGGCCTTTGGCCTGGCCCTGTCTACTTCAGGCCACTTATGGTTTCCCCTCTCCCCGGTACCATGGCGGAACTGGACGAACTGAGTACGCTCGAGTACCTGTCCCTGGTGTCTAAGGTGTGCACGGAGCTGGACAATCATCTGGGCATCAACGACAAGGACTTGGGTGAGTCTCGAGGGGGTGCGCGATCCAGGCCTATCTCCATGACACAGGGCAAGATTTACAATTTGGGCCCCCGTATGCAGAATGGGGGTAAGAGGACCTTGGAAGTCAGTTTGTGAAGTCCTCCACAGTGCCACAGCAGTATGCCTTTGAAGTGGATGACTGGAACAGGCTCCTTCTTGGCACAGTTCACTTCTCTTTGGCCTGAGTATTTAGTGCCTTCAAAATTTGGCGCCCTAATGTTGCCTATGCCTAAATCCGGGCCTGATGACACTAATAGTGTGCTTTCCTGGCTGGGGCTTGCTTTTGTCTTTTGATAATTGCTTATAAGGAGTCTGGTGAGACTCATTAGTAATACATGGGTGTCTTTTTCCAAACTTTTGTGGCCTGAGGTCATTGTCATTCCTCATTGTTAAGTCTGCAGTACATATTTATTTATTTATTTATTTATTTATTGTTATACCGAGTTTCATGACAGGCATCACATCAACCCGGTTTACAATTAACAGAGTGTGTAAAGCATAACATAACTTAAAACAATGTTCTCAGTAAGAACCTTGAACTTTAAATACAGTGAATAAATACAGTGAATCAAATAAAGGATGTGAGAAAGTTACAAAAAATCAGGGAAATCAACTTGGAACTGGAAAAGGGGAGAGATTGTACAGAGCAATATTTACATTTTGGCCTATTAATGTAATAGAGTAGCAAAGTGATTAAATAAGAATATGTGAGTAACTGTGGCGGTACATCACTATGAGACGGTACATAAATAACCGGATGCATAAATACGATAATGGTATGATAAAAGCTCAGAAGGTATTGATGAGTGTCAATTTAAGGTTGGTTGCTTTTGTCTTTTCTGGTTCTGGGACCCAATCTTCAGCTGGCAGATAGCAGGATAAATAGGAGTTATCCTGCTACTTAGCAGTTGTTGCATATCTGCTTAAGTTCAGCAGCCTGGCTAGCCAGATAAGCCACTTGTCTGCTATCTCTTAGCCCGAGAATATTGTGGGTGGGCTGTGGGCAGATTTGGGGGGTGTGCTACTTAGCCAGATAAGTTGTCTGGCTAAGTAGTGATATTTGACTTAGCTGGATAAGTGGTCCGTCCAAGGAAGACAGAACTAACTTATCCGGCTAAGTAGCTATTTCCATGCGGATATTCAATGGTATAGCAGTGTCACTGATATCCACATAACTTAGCTGTTTAGGCTTTAAACATCTACCCCTTGGAGAGTGGAGTTGACAACAAGGAGTGAGCGAAAGGCCATGGTTGGCAAACTGACCTTCAGACTCTGTACATGTATTTGGCTTTCAGGATTTGTATAGTCAGTATGTATATTTGAGTTTTATTCGTAGACATTTAAGCCAGGAGTTAACTTAATTTGTGTAGTTTGGCTATTCAGAAGGTCAGACAGATGGGCTTATATGCTTCAGGCACAATCACTATGGGGCACTGCTAGATCCCCTCAATAATATACAATCCAACTCATTTAGGGAATCCCAAGAAATATAACCATGAATTTTCAGAATCTGTCTCAATTCAAGAATCTTCATATCCTTTATTATACATCTCACATGAACATGTTATTAAATTACATTGTATAACCATTAAATACAAGTTTTACATTGTAATACACACATTTCTAATGATAACACATATTCAACAGTGCATATATATCAACCACAATATTCCTCACCACACATACACAGTTTTAAATATGCCTGGTCCGGACCAGATCCAGATTATCCTCCAGCTAGCAGATGGAGCCCAGAGACCAAAAGCTCACCACTGAGCCCCCTCTCCAGGTTCCTGTACTGTTTCGGTTCCTCAGTACCCTATGCCCAAGTTAAAAACATCCAAGGACAAGTGTTAGTTTTTGGTTTCCAAATCTCCAACATAACAAAACCTGATACTACCAACTTTCACTCCTTGGTTACTAGCCCAGCAGCAAGAAGTCTTACTCCATGCTCAGTTTAGGGTTGCTGCTTTCTTGTGTGGAGAATGTACTTGCTGTTGGTTTTCTGAGGATAAGGATTCCCTGAAACTCAAAGATTAGACACACATCCTTTCGGTCATTTCTATGTGTACATCAATCTATATTCCTAAATACCTACAGTACCTAAATGTAATCCACTTTGAAGCGCTGAAAAAAGTGCAAAAAGTGGCACATAACTCTAAATAAATAAAAAAATATACCTACATAAATAAATAAAAAAATATACCTACATATATATATATATATTTTATTTTTTTTTCTAACCCCTGTTCTCTTTCCGGGTGGAGCTATAGACTGGTCTGTCCAAATTCCAGGAAAGCCAGTTAGCAGGTAAGAACCTAACTGAACCTTCCTGATTCTCCTACCAGGCCAGTCTGTACAAGTGGGAATTTCCAAAGCTGTACCTATCCCGAGTGGGAGTAATTTCGACCTGCTTCCTGCTGTGCCCTTCTCCTAAAGGTTCAGCCTCAAATGTTCTGTAAATGTATGCAGAAATGTCCTTGTATCCGCCCTACTGGGTCCACTAGTTTAAACTATGTTCAGAATGATGCCTGGGCCTACATCGAGTGTGCTTTAAGCCCTTGGGGCATTGGTTTTGCCTTCAAGATACCTGTTCCCGCAATTGCTTACTTACAGGTCGATACAGTTATGCTGCTTTAGAAAGAGTGCGGCAGTGCCAGGCGCACCCTCGTTCCCCGCATGCACAGTTCTCTTCACCTAGCGCTCGATACTCTCTTCTAATTGCATGCAAATGCATGCCGCGTCTGCGAAGCGTTAGGCGAAGGTTAGGCCCGTGCAACCCATTTTACTGTATAGAGCGCCTATACAGTATCCTGGGTGCGCGGGCCTAACGCTTCACGGCCACGCTGGTATCTGTCATTTCAAATGTCATTTCAAATGACATTTGAAATGACAGGTACCAGGAAGTGGACAGTTATGTTCTCCGATGCTCGGCAAACTTTCCCCCAGCCTGGTGTGCAACTGCTTCATTAGAGGTTCCCTTGCCCTCTGTGGGCCCCTGTAGCTAACACCCAAGTCTGCTTTCTTGTGCACCTCTAGTGTTCTTAGCTCCTGCTTCTGACTTTGACCTTTTGTTTCCTTAAGCCCAATAATGAAATCTCTTGATTTATGAGAAACCACTATTCTTAAAACAAAGAGTTCACATTGGGCACTCCGATACCTTTTCCTTTAAAATTTTCTAAAGCACCACAGAGGTGGATTTGCATCATCATCTCAGAGATGCTACCCTACAACATCCGAAAAGAGGGTGATTGATGATCCTCTCCTAAGTGAGTCCACTTCCAAGTTGAGGAGGCCTGATCTTGACTCCTCAGAAGAACTTAATCTGAGGGGGAGTGCAGTAACATTCGTTCCTATCTTTTGCGGCAAGCCAAACCGCGCCTGTCCTTGTAAGCATGCCTTCCTCCCAATCTCCTTTGGTAGAAGGACACCACTGGGAGCCTGGACTCCGACAGAAATATATTATACCTTTCATAAGCTGACCTCGCAGAGACTCTGAACTCTACACTTTGCCTTCTCACCACCAGCAGCCATGACACCTTTAGTCTGCTTCTCTTAACCGAGTGGTCATAGATATTCTAGGGAAGAATAATTTAGCTACATTGAAAAATGCACCCTTTCATTTACCTCTTGGACTAAGTTCAGGGACTATACGGGCTTCTGGCTTCTCCATCCTCCGAAGGCTGGATGCCAGTTATGAACTTCCCAGGACGTTTGAACCCCCTGGTTCCTGTTTTCCCTTTTTTGATTTAAGGACTTTCTTGTCTAAGACAATTAAGTTAACCCAAAACCCTTATGACAGCGCATTACCTGACCCTTATTAGCGCAAAGGCTACTCTTGCCAGACCTTAACACTTCTGGGTCTGCAGCGTGTCTGCTCCAGGCACCTCATACGTAGGATGATTATGTTGGCTCTGTGAATTACTGCTCAGTTCAGCAGGAGAACTCCATCATAGCTTGAATCTGACTAACTTCCCAGAGTATGTGAGTGCTAATTGTTCTGTTTGCTCCCAGCCATTGAGGGTACGCCATTAGCTACCTCCTCCTAGGCTGCCTACTTTGAGCTAGAATCTGATACTTTGGAATTCTAGACGGCTGGCCCTTGCCCTCTCCTTGGGCCCAGCCGCTCTGGTTCTCTGCTAGGATTCCCATCCAAGCTTCTGCTAGTTCTGACCATATCCTCCTTCAACCTATATGGCTCATGTCAAGGGTGTAATTGCAGGATGACTGCTCTATACTGAAGCTCAGGAAGACCAGTTAGGATTTGAGATCCTGATTTGTGAAGAAAGGGCTTCACCTTGGTCCTATAGTAATATCTGCTTAAAAGGAGGAACTAATTTCCCTTCTGGTATAAGGAGACTTCATCCCTCTTTGTCTCTTGGGTATATAGAATCCCAACAAACCCTTCTTGCTGCCCTTGAGGCAGGTATCTGAGAAGGTATCTGAGCACCAGTTTGGTTATAGGCCTACCCTGGGGTCCGGGAATTCCCCTTATTGGTGTTCTACCACCCAGAGAAGAGAGACTCCCTGCGTTTCTGTGACTTAAGTACACCAGTACCTAGGAGTCCATAATGACAATGGCGACTAACGCCTGACGAAACTCATGACATGGCTTACTTCCAAGGAAGAGAGAAAATGCCCAACATGATTGGGTTTTAGCTTTTAAACAGCCCCCACTCCCTCAGTCAGGACTGGCTCAGAGTGGGGCAGGGGCTGATGTGCAGAAGGAGCTTCTGATAAGCACTCCTCTACTGGGTTCTTTTACCATGGAAAAAACTGCAGGAAGGTTTCCCTGTGAGTTTGGATTTATTGCACGATACCTGCAAACATTACCTCCTAGTAAATGACCCCCTAGGTTTATACCTAAGGCGAGCTGCCCAAGGTCACAGGGAGCAGCCCCTGGACTCGAATCCTGGCCTTGCCCGTCCACAGCCTGCTGTTTTGGCCATCAGGCTACGCCTCCACTCCCCTTCTGAGGGAGCTCCAGAAGTCCTCTGGTCTCTCTTGAACTTGCCCCGACCAGGCTAGATGGGGGCAATCCCCAGCACTTCTCCTCTGCGAGAATTGAACCGTGACTCCGTCTGGGTCCTTATGTAAAAAGGTTCATGACCTCACCCTCTCTGCTGCCTGTGGGGACCAGACTACCAGCTGGTTAAGTGTAGCTAAACAGGTAGAGATAAAAAAAAAAAAAAAAAGGGGGGGGGGGGGACGGACGGACGGACTGCCATCCTCTTCAACAGTGTCAGCAGAGGGGCAGACAGCCAGTTCCACTGGATGTTTCCTGCAGTCCCTCCCCAGCTGAGAGGGTGAGGGAGGTGAGCTCCCATGGTCTGTGGGAGGGATAAGAGGTAGAGCATGTGGCTTGATGGCCTTAATATAAGTAACTACTTACTACTATATCTATAGCTATATCTTTTTTTCTTTTAAACAAGGTACCCTGGTAGGGAGTTAGATAAAGTACTGGAACTTGACGTTCAAGCCAGGATCCCACATAACTGATTACAGCTGATGATCTGAGTCAATGCCAAGTTGCCTGCACCTTCACCATCTGCAAACCTGGCTCTTAGGATTGCTGTATAGCAGTGAAGAGACCGAGAATCGGATGATGGAAAAAGCCCTTTATGGAAATTTGCCCGACTCTGGCCGAGTTTCGCTCTTTTACCTAGAGCTGCCTCAGGAGCAACTAGAAACAAATATATAAAACGTCTTATATATTTGTTTCTAGTTGCCCCTGCGGCAGCTCTAGGTAAAAGAGCGAAACTCGGCCAGAGTCGGGCAAATTTCCATAAAGGGCTTTTTCCATCATCCGATTCTCGTTCTCTTCACTGCTATACAGCCAACTGGATCGGCTTCTGCTTTGCTTCTTAGGATTGCTGTTCACTTAGTCTGAGCCTCCTAATTTGCCTTCCCTGTTGTTGCTGTGATTCTCTCATCAAGGGAGTTTCCCACTGCTCTGACCAACCAAGGGTTTCAGAACCTGCAAATCTTACTTGTTTTCCAGTTCTATAGCCACAAAAAAAAGAATTCTAGCTTCTTCTATAAGGAAAACTGCAATTATGACTGCATTTTGCTATGATACATGGAGGCATACACCACTGGGATGTGAATTCAAGAAACAGGAGATGAATTGCTTTGCACAGTGTTAGAAAGAATTACCATGTAATAAACCAGCTTAGAGCCTTCATTTTCCTGCTTATTAGTCATTTATCTTAACCACTTAGCCATTTCCTCCCCTGGTTACCCAAGGAGGACTCGTTGGGTTAATTGGCTTTGCCCGCCCAAGCAAGGCACAGATACCTCTCAAAGAGGTTCCAGCCTGAACAGGGGAGTTCATCCAGTCCTGACCATGGTACCCCAGTATCAGTTCTACTGTACTGCCATTAACAGTGAGACATGTTCTTACTGTGCTCTTGTGTGGCCTGCCTGCTATTTCACAGCAGTGGTTGTGGGCTGGAGCTTTCCTATCATGTTGGAGACCCAGGTTGGATTCACAGGCCCAGTTTCTGCTACTCCCAGCAGAAGCTTGTGATTTGCTAAGACTTACCTGCAGTGTTTACCTTTCTCCCTCTTTGGCTCCCGCCCAGAGCCTTATTTTAGCCTGTTGTCCCACTCCACCAGGGAAATCAGTACCTCGTCCGGCCTGTTGCCTTGGGAGTCCAGTCCTCAGCTCTCGCTGCCAGACTCAGCAAGGTAAGAGCCACAGGCAATTCTCCAATGCTTGCTCCTTGGTACTGGAACTCAGACTCCATTGAGAGGAGGGTGGCTTGCTCAGTCTAGCCCTCCTTTTTCAGTGAATGGCTACCTCTAAGCACCTCAGAAAACCAGAGAGACCAAAACGCCCGCTTGCTCTGGGGAAGGGAAGATCAGCCCTTTGCAGGACTGCCCGCTCAGAGTATGCTAGGGAAAGTGACCCTAGGGAGGGCTGCTGCCTGGAGCCATTCCTTTCTGTTCCATGTAGCTGCAGCCCCAGACCATCCGTCTGCTCATCTACTGAGGCAGCATATGGAGAGGGGGCTCAGCGGCGAGCTTTTGGTCTCTGCCTCCACCTGCCCACCAGAGGATGATCCCACTTGTACAGACTGGTCTAGCAGGACAATCAGGAAAGAGGCATTCTCAAACACTTTAAAAGTTTGTTTCAAATTCATACTGCATTGGGCATTTAATCTGTCTAAGGTATGAATGATAAAACTTTCTTAAAATATAATCTTGTTTGTTTGCAGTAATAATCTTAAATTCTTTTATAGCCGAGTTTGTGATCGATATTGCCGAGAAAGCTGCTACCTTTGACAGCTTTAAAAATGCCCTGGAGAAGAATGGTGCCGAGTTTACAGTAAGCTGTTTTCTGTATTTTTCTCTCTTAGTTTTGTGTAAATGTGATGCAGATATTTACTGAGTTCTAAATTCAGTCTGCAGTTACACTAGAAAGATGAAAGGGGGAGGGGGGGTAAGTGTTCTGTTTTTAATTGGGGTTAGGTTTTCCAAAGCTTAGTTGGGATACAGCTGTGAAACGTTTTGGTGTCTGAAAATATACCCCTGCCTATCGGATAAAAAGTGTGCACATGGCCTTCTACCTGCCTAAAAAATAGGCAGTTCCAGGACTGTGCTGAAGTCGGGGAGAGAACTATGTGAATACAGAGAGGCATCTTAAGGCATGTGGGAAGCACCGGATTACCTCCCTGAGGCCGTCCTGCTTTGAGGTGGTGCAAATCTATCCCTGTAGTTACATTTTAAATTTGTGGTTCTGCCTGGGAGGGAGAGGGGTATTCCTTTCCTCCATCCCACACCTAAGTTGGTAGATCCGCCTACATTTGAATATAGAGATTTTTAAGCCACAAACTACCCAAGCAGTTTGTGATTGATAATCCAGCTAAAGTACTGTAGTTGAACTAGCTTGGGTAACTTACCCTCATTTTATGTACTGTTTTTGGCCAAGCAGTAAAAACTGAATTCCCTGTACGTACCCGGATCAATCCAGACCATGGTTGAGCCCTCCTGTCCAGCAGATGGAGACAGACTAAAACTGAAAGGGTATCCTATATCAGCACAGAGCCTACCCTGCAGCCCTTCAGTATTTGTCTGTCTCCAGCAGATGGATCAGCTCACCCTGCGGTTCCCTGATCCTGGCTAGTCAGCCTCTGTTTTTCCTGTTGTTTTTCTCTAAGGATCAAGCAAGCAGTTAAAAGAATTATTTCTAGTATTGTTTAAAACAAAAAAAAAGTTGATTTTGCTTGTGAAGGACTCTGCCTGTCTTTCCTTTCACAGGAGATGCTCCTGGCTCTTGAGGGGCTTAGGGGGGCTTGGCCCCTTGTGTTGGACATAGCCTAAGCCCTACTTTGCTGCTTCGGTGTGGGAGGTGAAACTGGTGGTCCAGTCCCTCCCCCCTCCTCCCCCCTTCTCTGGCTGCCTTGGGGGCTCAGCGCTCCTCTTTGTTTTTCCCTGCACTGGGAAGGTTTGCCCTTCCCCTTAATAAAAAAAAAAATTAAATAATAATAATAATTGCAAAAGGGACAAGAAGTAGACTAAATCCACAAGCCGGCAGCCAGAGTCTGTAGTGCAGAGGAGCGTACAGGGTTCATTACTGTGCCTCCACTCCTGCCGGCAGCTAATTTTTTTTCTTATCAGCTGTTTTCAATTATAGATCGCGGCTCCTCTTCAATGGGGATGCCGTGTTCCATGCTTGCACTGCTTATGGTGAGCCCTTGACGCGCCTATCGCAGGGGGGGCTCTGCTCTGCATGTCTGCCGGGTGAGGAAGGTCCCTCCTCGGCAGTGCTGGAAAATTCAGCCCGGGGTCGCGTCTCTCACCGCATGGCTCGGCCGTTCCCGGGTCGGCAAACCATGGGAATGGCGGCCATCTTGGGTTTTTCGGCAGCTCCCGATTCGGGGCTGCCTGGTGCGGAGGACCTGAATTTTTCGGAGTTTCCACCCGATTTGAGCCCTGTGCTGCCCCAGGATGAGGTCCCCCTGGAAAGGGATGACCCCCGGGTCCTCCGCATGTTTCAGAGGGAGGAATTGGAACCCCTCATTCCTTTTGTCCTCCAGGAGTTAGGGATTGAGGGACCCCCTGCGAATACACTGACAGCTTCGCTGCCTAAGGATATGGACCCCGGTCCTGGTGGGACTCAGGGCTCCGGCATGTGCCTTTCCCTTCCACCCTATGCATAAGCTGCTGCTCCTACGAGAATGGGAAGCTCCCGAAGCGGGGCTCCGTGTTGGGAGGGCTATGGACAAGCTCTACCCCCTCCTGGAGGACTGCTTGGACATGCTGAGGATTCCCACCGTAAATTCTTCCGTCTCTGCGGTCACCAAACACACCACTATCCTAGTAGTGGGGGCGACGGCCCTGAAGGACGTACAGGATCGTAAGCTCGAAGCCCATCTAAAGCG
The DNA here is from genome assembly GCF_901001135.1 of Rhinatrema bivittatum. Lineage (NCBI taxonomy): Eukaryota > Metazoa > Chordata > Amphibia > Gymnophiona > Rhinatrematidae > Rhinatrema > Rhinatrema bivittatum. The sequence continues at coordinate 53,831,721 of NC_042626.1, forward strand.
TATTTTTAAGGTTCTGGCCTTGGGAATTCGGGCGACTATCTGCAGCAGTCTCATGCAGCGGGCAGGTCTTAGGCACCCAGGACCTCCCGTCTGCAGAGGCGGAGCAGGCTGAACGGTTGGAAGGCGTCATCACGTATGGGGCAGATGCGCTGTACGACCTCCTCCGCGTCCAGGCGAAAGCGATGTTCTCGGCGGTTTCCGCTAGAAGGCTTCTCTGGCAGTGCAATTGGTCCACAGACCCGTCCTCCAAGGCGAGGTTGGGCACGTTGCCTTTCAAGGGTAAGTTGCTCTTTGGAGAGGACCTTGAGCAGCTTATTAATTCCTTGGGGGAAAACAAGGTTCATAAGCTACTGGAGGACCGTCCAAAACAATCTCGGTCGTTTGCGCCCTCCCGTCCTCGCTTCCGGAGTCAACGGAGATATATGCCTCGCGGGCGCGGTGGCTCCTCCAGAGGTTATTCTTCCCGGTCCCAATCTTGGTCCCAGCCCTTTCGTGGGCGCCGGGCCTTCCGCGAGGGAGCGTCCCAGCACGCCACCCCAAAGCCAGTCCCACAATGAAGTTTGGTTGGCCCATTCCTCGGTCCCCCTTCTGGGTGGTCATCTCTCCCTGTTTTTCGAGGAGTGGGTCAAAATCACGTCAGACCAGTGGGTTCTCGAGATTGTCAGAGACTGTTACACCTTAGAATTTGCTCGAGACCTACCGGACCTCTTCGTAGTCTCCCCTTGTGGCCATCTCAAGCGGGAGGCAGTAGACCAAACCCTCGCTAGGCTTCTGGGTCTGGGTGCTATTGTCCCAGTTCCAGAGGAGGAACTCTGCGCCGGCCAGTATTCTATTTACTTCGTGGCACCCAAAAAGGACAGTGCCTTTCGGCCGATCTTGGACCTCAAGAGGGTCAACCGGGCCCTCAAGATCCCACATTTTCGCATGGAGACCTTGAGAGCGGTCATCGTGGCGGTTCATCCCGGAGAGTTCCTCGCCTCTCTCGATCTGACTTCCACATTCCGATTCGCCACGCTCACCAGAAGTATCTTCGCTTCCACATCCTCAACCGTGATTTTCAGTTTCGGGCGTTGCCCTTTGGCCTGGCCACCGTGCCGCGCACCTTCACCAAAGTCGTGGTGGTGGTGGCTGCGCTCCGCCGAGAAGGAGTCCCCTGGTCCACCCCTATCTGGACGACTGGCTCGTGTGGGCCAAGTCGGAGAGTCGCTGCAGGCAGGCAGTGGATCGAGTTCTTGCTCTCCTCGCCTCCCTCGGGTGGATAGTGAATTTTCCCAAAAGCAATCTTCGGCCTTCCCAGGTGTTGGAATTTCTGGGGACCCGCTTCGATACTTGGATCGGCAAGGTGTCCCTACCTCGCACTCAGGCTCTCAAACTTATCAACCAGGTACAAAACCTCCTCTCACTCCCTCTCCCAACGGTGTGGGACTACCTCCAGGACCTGGGCTCGATGGCCTCCACCATTGACCTCGTCCCCTGGGCATTTGCACCCGTTACAGAGAGCTTTGCTATCCCGTTGGCAGCCGGTGTCGGAACAGTTTCACACAGTTTTCCCGCTTTCGGCCTCTACCATCGCCGCCTTGCAGTGGTGGCTTTCGCTTCCTCATCTTCTCCGGGGAACGCCTCTTCAGACTCCACAGTGGACGGTAGTAACCACGGATGCCAGCCTCTCTGGCTCGGGCGCAGTCTGCCAGTCCCAGACCACGCATGGGATCTGGTCTCTGATTCATTCTCGTTGGCGCATCAATCGGCTGGAGGCCCGGGTGGTGCGTCTGGATCTACAGGAGTTTTTGCCCCTGATCCGCGGTGAGGGTTCTCTCCGACAACTCCACCACCGTGGGGGCAGTCGCCTGGTGGCTCTAGAAGCAAGCCGTCTCGTCGACTGGGCGGAGCGGCATCTGGATTGCCTGGCGGCCTCCCATATAGCGGGCAAGGAGAATGTACAGGCTGATTTTCCTCAGTCGCCAGTCTCTCGATCCAGGAGAGTGGGAACTTTCGGAAGAAGCCATGGACCTGATCGTCGACAGGTGGGGTACCCCTCACCTGGACCTCATGGCGACCTTGCGCAATGCCAAGGCCAACAGGTTCTTCAGCCGCAGGAGAGAGCACAGCTCGGAGGGAATGGATGCTCTGGCTCTCCGCTGGCCTGCAGACGTCCTTCTCTACGTGTTCCCTCCGTGGCCTCTGGTGAGCAAAGTTCTCCGAAGAATAGAACTCCACTAGGGGCCAGTGGTTCTGGTAGCACCCGAATGGCCTCGCAGACCGTGGTTCGCGGATCTCGTCAACCTGGCGACGGAAGGACCTCTCCGGCTCGGCCATCTTCCTCGTCTGCTTTGGGAGGGTCCCATATTTTTCGACCAGGCTGATCGCTTTTGTCTAGTGGCCTGGCTTTTGAACGGCGATGCCTGATGTGTAAGGGCTATAAGGAGGAGGTTATCTCCACTTTACTACGGGCTCGTAAGCAGTCGACTTCTCTAGCTCACGTACGCGTTTGGAAAGTCTTTGAGACTGTTTGTACGGAGTCTGGAATCTCGGCGCGCTCCACTCCGGTTTCATTGGTTCGTTCTTTCCTACAGGAGGGTCTCTCCAAGGGTCTCTCCCTCAGTTCCTTGCACGTGCAAGTCTCCGCTCTCGGATCTCTCCTCGGAAGGGTCGAGGATCATCCCTTAGCGGGCCACCCGGACGTGGTTCGGTTCTTGAAGGGCGTCAAGCACCTACGACCGCCAGCTCACTCCACTTGTCCGTCATGGAATCTTAATCTCGTCCTTTGGGCTCTCTGTACTGCTCCGTTCGAACCCCTCCGTCAGGCTACAGTAAAGGATCTCACGCTTAAGGCAGTTTTTCTTGTTTCTATCTCTTCCGCTCGGTGGGTCTCAGAGATCCAAGCGTTGTCCTGTCGGGAACCCTTTCTGCGTTTTTCCGATTCAGGGGTCTCTCTCAAGACGGTGCCTTCTTTCTTGCCAAAGGTCATTTCCGCTTTCCATGTCAACCAGTCGGTGGAGCTTCCAGCGTTCTCTCCAGAGGAGATTGCGGGTACCGCTGGGGGCGATCTTCGCAGGCTTGATGTCAAACGTGTTCTACTCCAGTATCTCCAGGTTACCAATGACTTTCAGGTTTTGGATCATCTTTTCGTCCTCTGGAGTGGTCCCAATCGGGGCAAACCGGCTTCTAAGACTACTATTGCTTGGTGGTTGAAGGAGGCAATTTCCTTGGCCTATCTTTGCCAAGGTCGGGCAGTTCCTGAGGGCCTAAAAGCTCATTTGTTGCATTCTCAAGCTACTTCCTGGGCGGAGAGCCAATCGGTTTCTCCGCAAGAAATCTGCAGGGCCGCTACATGGACGTCCCTGCATACCTTTGCTCGACACTACTGCCTGGATGTGCAAGTACAGATTTTTGGTTCTTTTGGTCGGCAAGTGCTTCGAGTGGGACTGTCTCTGTCCCACCCGGTTTAGGGAAGCTTTGGTACATCCCACGGTCTGGACTGATCCGGGTACGTACAGGAAAAGGAAAATTGGTTCTTACCTGTTAATTTTCGTTCCTATAGTACCATGGATCAGTCCAGACGCCCTTCCCTGCTGTTCTGTCACATCGTCTGCTCGAAGCTTTTCCTACAGGTATTAGGATGCCAGTACTGTTTTATTCTCTTCTGAACACCGGAAGCATTGGTTTTGATGACCAAGTACATGCAAGAGCGTTTCTTCCTACAGAGTTCCTTACAAGGTTGTAGAGTTACTCCATTGAGTTTTTTGTGGTTTCTTGCTTGATCTTGTTCTTTATCTTGTTTTTCTGCTTTGACAATGGTTATACTGAAGGACTGCAGGGTAGGCTCTGTCCTGATATAGGATACCCTTTCAGTTTTAGTCTGTCTCCATCTGCTGGACGGGAGGCTTAACCCATGGTCTGGACTGATCCGTAGTACTACAGGAACGAAAATTAACAGGTAAGAACTAATTTTCCTGAACTTTGGTTACTTTGAAAAAGCAGCCAGGAAAATAGCAAAATACAAAACTGCTTCTTAGCCGCCAGTGTGGAGTTGCACAAGCACATAGGACCTGAGTGGTGTGAGTGTCATACTGCACTTTTTCCAATCTTATTTTTTCCCCCTTGGTTGCCTTTTTTTTTTTTTTTTTTTTTTTTAGCATATATTGGGGCATTTGTTACCCTGAGGGGTCAATGCTTGCCTCGTTTGCATTGCTTTCATTTTGTTCTATTTTCAAATCAACTGCACCAATATTTGTAGCTAAGTGTTAATTTTGTTCTGTTTCAGGATTCCCTGATCAGCAATTTACTGCGCCTCATACAGACCATGCGACCTCCAGCAAAGCCATCCACCAGCAAAGGTGTGTGCAGAATTTCAAGGTTTTATTCCATATGATTTTGCTGGTTATATATTTCATTAGCAAGAGAAATTAGTATTTTTACGTTCTTGGGCAGTGCTTTTTTTTTTCTCCTGGAGTTTTGTTTTTTTTTATTCTTTTTAAATTCACTTTTACCTTTTAAGAATATAAGAACATGCCATACTGGGTCAGACCAAGGGTCCATCAAGCCCAGCATCCTGTTTCCAACAGTGGCCAATCCAGGCCATAAGAACCTGGCAAGTACCCAAAAACTAAGTCTATTCCATGTTACCGTTGCTAGTAATAGCAGTGGCTATTTTCTAAGTCAACTTAATAGCAGGTAATGGACTTCTCCTCCAAGAACTTATCCAATCCTTTTTTAAACACAGCTACACTAACTGCACTAACCACATCCTCTGGCAACGAATTCCAGAGTTTAATTGTGCATTGAGTGAAAAAGAACTTTCTCCGATTAGTTTTAAATGTGCCCCATGCTAACTTCATGGAGTGCCCCCTAGTCTTTCTACTATCCGAAAGAGTAAATAACCGATTCACATCTACCTGTTCTAGACCTCTCATGATGTTAAACACCTTTGTCATATCCCCCTCAGCCGTCTCTTCTCCAAGCTGAAAAGTCCTAACCTCTTTAGTCTTTCCTCATAGGGGAGCTGTTCCATCCCCTTTATCATTTTGGTTGCCCTTCTCTGTACCTTCTCCATCGCAATTATATCTTTTTTGAGATGCGGCGACCAGAATTGTACACAGTATTCAAGGTGCGGTCTCACCATGGAGCGATACAGAGGCATTATGACATTTTCCGTTTTATTCACCATTCCCGTCCTAATAATTCCCAACATTCTGTTTGCTTTTTTGACTGCCGCAGCACACTGAACCGACGATTTCAATATGTTATCCACTATGACGCCTAGATCTCTTTCTTGGGTGGTATGCTCTGCTCGTGAGGCCTTGAGCTATGGCTGATGATGTCTGACAGGACAAAGAAATTGTTTGATTTCAGTCTCAGATTCTTTGCAGCTCCAGTATTCGGCAGGTCCAATAAAGTTACTGGATCTCTACCCAGGTCCGACGCCTTGTGGTTCTCTTGAGGTTTTCATTCCTGGAGTTTTAGTGTCTGGACTCTTTCACCAGTGTAGCATCTTTTGCATTGGTGTGGACTTTGTTAAAGGGCTCTCATATGATTTCTCAGTTGATTACCTTGTGATGTGGAATATTTTGTTTTTAATTTGGTCCTAAAGCATTTTGTGCACTCGAGGGACACCCAGATATGTGCAGAAACATGCCGAGTAGTTTCTGCTACTGAAACATTCCTACAGTTGGGGATGTTTCCAACAGCTAGGACCAACCCAGCAGGTTCTCGTAACCTCGCTGAGGGGGAGTTTGTAACAGTGCGGGTAACCTAAGCGGCAACGAGGTGCATAAGTTGCACCAATTTTCAGAGTGAATTAATGCCCGCACGTTTGCTTGGAAAGTTATGCGAAGCAATGCACACAGTTGCCTGCACAAAGTTACGCCTGTTTTTTTGCAATGTGTAACTTGTGTGCAAAATCACACCGCATGCTTTTTTTTAAATCAAAAGTATTCATGTGAATCCAAACTGTGCTCTACTGCATCCCTAGGAACACCTCCTTCTGTTTTTTGTTCTCAAAATTGGGTTACGCACATATGTTCATGTGGATGTATCCTTGCGATTTTCTACCATGACATTCATGCCTGTACACCCATATTTTGTACATTCAAAAATGCTTAAAAATTCTCCTCATTATCGTTCACATCTTAGGGTCATTTAAAGTTACACAACTAAATCATTGTTTTATAATTTTATTTTAACCAGAAGCATCTGTGAAACCCAAGACAGAGAAAGAGAAGCTGAAGGACCTGTTTCCGGCCCTGTGCAGACCAGATGATCCTATGGTTCGGGTAAGTAGAAGATTTATACCTCACGTGAAATGCATAAAGGTTTCAGTGTAAATCACTCAAAGGAAAATACAAGTATTACTGCATACCATGTAAAGAAGCAGGGTTTGGGGTTTTTTTAAGGGAGTGTATGCCAGTATTGAGTACTAGCACCTTTTTCCTCCACTGCTTTTATTTGCCCTGTGGTCCTTAAAAGAACCAAAAAACATACATCTTGTATTTGACTACCAGCATCTCTTTTTTCCAGCAAGGTAGCACTGTAAAGAAGTGACATAAAACTCAAAATTGAAGATTACATTCATATAACTAGTCTTCAACTGAAATTCTATATATCAAGGGGGAAGGGGAAACGAAATCAAAACACATAAAAATATGCATCCAGTACATGCTGATGTTCCATCCTCATGCCTATTAGATACACAAAACATCTTATTTATCCCAAGAAACATGCTTTCAAGAAAGTCTCCAATTGAATCGCTTTAAAAAAGAAACACTGATTTTAGAATTGCAATTTTGCAGATAGCATGAGAGATGCCATGCAGGTCTATCAAGCTCAGCGTCCTATCTCCGACTGTGGCCTGTCTGAGACACAAGTACCCAGCATATGCCAAAAAGTAAATCTGTTTCTTGTTACTCACTCCCAGGGGGCTCTTCCTAGTCTCCCTCTCTTAAAACCCACTGTTCTAGTCACCTTGATCACATCCTCTGGCAAAAGATTCCACAGCTTCATTGTGCACAGAATGAAAAAATGCTTCCTATGATTTGTTTTGCATCTGCTGGCTCTAAGTTTGATGGAGTGTCCCCTTGTTTTAGTATTATTGAAAGGATAAATAACCTTTCCCTAAAGGATAAATAACTGTTCCCTGTATGTTCCCAGATCAGTCCAGACTCCTGGGTTTTGCCTCCCACCAGCAGATGGAGACAAAACGTTTTACTGACACTGTACCTAACCCAGTGTGCCATCTGCAGTCCCTCAGTATTTTTCTGTCTCCAGTAGATGGTGTAAAACCTGCAGTCTGGAGAGAGAGAAAAAACATAGAAGATTAAAAGACAAAATTTCTGGATCCTCTCAGGGGTTTGTGGGGCCGTCTCCCCTGGTTTGAAGTAGATGAGCAGGGGATTGGTGACCCTTCTGATAACTCGGTCCAGAGGTCCATGTTGTGGACATCTGGTGGTCCAGATCCCTCATTCCCCACGAGACAGTGGTGAAAGCTGCTGACAGTTCTGCACTGCAAGCCCAATGGAGCAGAGAAGTATCCTTTTTATACGGTTTGCCCTAGGCTGGGTTACTAAAGTTTGGCGAAAGGAGATGGATATAGCCAGTGGTCTGGCTCTTTTCTGATCTGCCATGTGGCCTGCGCTCCTGGCACTGGAACCTCTGCACCAAAGGAAAGGATTGGTTTCTATATATCTTTATTTGTTCTCAGAGAGTTAAAAAAAAAAAAGTGAACAAGGAACTAGTTGGAGAAATCTGTGCAGCATCGGGGTTCGGGTGGGGAGCTACCTTAGCAGCTCGAGGAGCTCAGCAATGGTTTTTTTTTTTTTTTAGCAACTTCTCTGCCTGTGGAGGAGACTGGGTGTTGGCTCCATGGCACTGAGGGACTGTTGCTGTGCTGGTGGTGCCAGGGGCGTGGGGAGGAACGGCGTGCTCGTGTGGCAAAAGCAGCGTGGCGTTCAGGGGTCTGCGTCTAGCAGGCAGTGACTAGAGAGGCCAGCTGGAGCAGCTGGCAGTTTCTCACATCGCAGAATGAACAACGTTCAGGCGGATTTTCTCAGTCAGAGGAAGTTAAACTCCAGGGAATGGGAGCTGTCAAAGGCAGCAATGTATCTCATTCACGGAAGATGGGGGTATCCCGACCAAAGAGAGCACCAAAGCGTTGCAGTTTTATAGCCGTCGAACAGAACACAGTTTGAAAGGAATCTGAGCTCAGTTGCTGCTTGAACTTGAGGGGTTCTTCTTTGTCTTCCCTCTGTGGCCTCTGTTGGACCAGGGATTACGGCGGATAGAGAAACATCTGGACAATGTGATTCTGGTAGCTCTAGAGAGGCTACAATGACCATGATTCCAAGAACTGATCAAGAGGCCATAGACAAGCCCCTGAGGTTCGGACATCTGTCAACTGTTTTCCACCAGGGCCCAATATTTTTGAGTCAGGTGGTTCACTTCTGTCTTGTGGCTTCGCTTCCAAGAGGAGACAACTGAGATGGAGGGGATGTTTGGAAGTGGTTATTTCCACCAAATTGCAGGCTAGGTGACCTTCTACATCCTTGATGTATGTGCGAATTTGGAGGAACTTCAAGTCCTGGACTGCTGTTGATGGAGTGCAGCCTCAGCTGTTGCATATTTTGGCTTTTCTGCAGAAAGGTTCAGGTCAAGGGGACTGCCCTTTAACTCTCTGAGAGTGCAAGTAGTGACATTGAGTTGTCTCCATGGTAAGATGCAAGAGTATCCTCTGTCCGCACATCCGAATGTTATATGGTTTCTTCGGGGAGCTAAAAACTTCCGTCCTCCAATGCGGAACATTTGTCCATCTTGGAATCTAAATCTTGTCCTTAGAGGATTGTGTGATGCTTGGTTTGAACCACTAAAGAGAGCTACGGTTAAGGACTTAAATCTTAAAGTGGTTATTTGTTCAGCCAGGAGAATTTCAGAACTCCAGGAGCTGTCGTGTCGAGATCCCTTCCTACAGATGTCTGATTCGGGGGTATCTTTATGCATGGTGCCTTCTTTTCTGCCTGAGGTAGTCTCGGCGTTCCATCTTAGACAGAGGAGCTTACAGCTCTTCCGGATTTGGATTCCTTTACACATCATGCGAGGGAGTTTAGGCTCTTAGATGGGAGGCGTGCATTATTGAGGTATCTAAAGCTCACTTATGATTTCTTTAGATTGGATCATCTCTTTGTAGATCAGATTATCTCTTTGTACTGTGTAGTGGTCCAAAGAAGGGAAGTTGGGCATCTAAGACTACAGTTGTGTGGTGGCTGAAGAAAACAATCGAGTTGACTTACATTTCTAAAGGGAGTCCGCTGCTGGGGGGTTTAGGAGCACACGATGCATTCTCAGGCAACTTCCTGGGCTGAGTCACAACATGTCTCCTCATGAAATTTGCTGGGAAGTTGTTGCACACTTTTGCTAGACGTTATCGCTTGGATGTCGGGGCTTTGGTGAGAGTGTTCAAGCAGAACTCTCCAGATCCCACCCGAGTTAAGGGGAGCTTAAGTACATCCCAGGAGTCTGGACTGATCTGGGTATGTACAGAGAGAGGAAAATTTGGTTCTTACCTGCTAATTTTCATTCCTATAGTACCACAGATCAGTCCAGAGACCCGCCCATTTATTGGGGGTGGGGGAGAGTCCACTGCTCATACTGTTGCTTTGATAATAGTGCAGAGTTGTTGGAAGTTTTCAGTGCTGATTGCTTAAGTTAAATTTGGGAAATGGGTTTTCCATTGTCTTTTTGGCCAACTTCACCTTCTCCTGGCTAGTTGGAGGGGAGGAAGTTTTCTTCGAAATTTATGGTTGTTGCTGTCATCTTGGCTTGGTACAGGTCAGTAGTGAGGGACTGCAGGTGGCACACTGGGTTACATACAGTGTCAGTGAAACATTCTCTATCTCCATCTGCTGGCAGGGAGGCAAAACCCAGGAGTCTGGGCGGATCTGTGGTACTACAGGAATGAAACTTGCAATGGAGAAGGTACAGTGAAGGGCGACCAAAATGATAAAGGGGATGGAACAGCTCCCCTATGAGGAAAGACTAAAGAGGTTAGGACTTTTCAGCTTGGAGAAGAGGGGGGGGGAGGGGGGGGTATGATAGAGATCTTTAAAATCATGAGAGGTCTAGAACAGGTAAGTGTGAATCAATTATTTACTCTTTCAGATAATAGGACTAAGGGGCACTCCATGAAGTTAGCAAGTAGCACATTTAAAACTAATCGTAGAAAATTCTTTTTCACTCAACCTACAATTAAGCTCTGGATTTTGTTGCCAGAGGATGTGGTTAATGCAGTTAGTGTAGCTGGGTTTAAAAAAGGTTTGGACTTGGAGGAGAAGTCCATTACCTGCTATTAAGTTCACTTAGAGAATAGCCACTGCCATTAGCAGTGGTTCCATGGAATAGACTTAGTGTTTGGGTACTTGCCAGGTTCTTATGGCCTGGATTGGCCACTGTTGGAAACAGGATGCTGGGCTTGATGGACCCTTGGGCTGACCCAGTATGGCATGTTCTTATGTTCTTAAATTCTAAATTGTATTAAGTATCTTTAATTATTTTGCTTTTGCTTTCATATTGTTTTTCCTTTTATTAAATTGTAAAAATCCCACATTTCTGGAAGGAGGCATTGCATCATGGAGCCTTATCAGCTGTTGTTCCACCCCCACCCTCCCATATATTCTCTGTACTGATTTAATCCTCATTTCTCATAATAGCACAGTGGTCTGTCAGACTTCTGAGATGTGTGGGTAAAGCACCTCCCTTCGACACCCCCCCTCTGTACCGTGCTGTCCAGTCTGTAGAATTGGGGAGGCGCAGTCTATATTACTTATCTTTCACTGTGTTACAGCAGTAGTGCTAGAAAAATGTACATTTTTTTCAGGAAGTTCACTTAGTTGAAACAACCTTGTGAATCATTCTTTAAAAAAACATTTTTTATTTTATTTATTTATTTTTTTTTTTTTTAATGAACCAGCTTCCAGCTCACTCGGAACTGGGGCTGGGAGCCGGCAGCATGAGCCTTGATTTGCAACTACCCGGGGATTGTTCTTTTATTTTAGATCATCTTATAACTCACTTTAGCCCAGTTGGAGTGATGGTTTTGAATGGGGGATCACACACCAAGGTATCCTGTGATCAAGGGCCCTGAATCCAATGCATTCATGCAGTGAGACCTCAGGTGATAGTTTTTGAAAGCTCCTCCTAGTCAGCTGTTTGCAATCTTAAGTAAATTAGGGTTGCTGCTGTGCTGATAGACATCAGAGCCCTGTATATGCATTATGCCTGCATATTTAAAATATGAATTATGCATATTCCTGCTGAAGAGGGGATAAAAATGTAAGTGAAAGCAGGTGAGGTTGGGTGTTCATTGCAAGTAGGAATTTTTGTGTTTGCTGCCACAGCCAGAAGACCCCTTGTAGCTTGATGACATGAATGCTCAATTCTTACAGAACATGTTGGATGCAGATGATGTTAAGGTGGCTGCAGATGCTCTAAAGGAGCTTGAAGCTCTAATGCCAAGTGCAGCTGGTGAGGAAAAAGTCAGAAGTTCCAAACACCGGTAGGTAATTAACTTCTCTAGTTATCTGTTACCAGTAGTTATTCAGGAGCACTTGCCTCCTTGCAGCTTTCCTGCAAGCACGAGTGAACGATTTGTGTTGGTACATAATACTCAGTCGCTCACTAATGAAAATATAAAAGCTTCCGGTGTACATTCCCAGAATGCTGTGGTCTGATGTTTAATGCCAGGGATAAGAAGAAGAGGAGGAGCCGGAGTCGCAGCAGAGACCGGGACCGGAAGCGCCGGCACCGGTCTCGCTCCCGGTCACGCTCAAGATCACGAGATAGGAAGAAGGCCAAGTCCCGTCACCGGTCCCGGAGCAGGAGCACCAGCCCCGGCAAGGACCATCGGGAGAGAGACAAGCACGTGGAGAAGACCAACGACCGATGGCGGGACAAACACGTGGATCGGCCTCCGCCGGAGGAGCCCTCCATCGGGGACATCTACAATGGCAAAGTGACCAGCATCATGCAGTTCGGGTGCTTCGTTCAGCTGGAGGGGCTTAGGTGAGTAAGTCATTTCTGTTCTCTTCCTGTAAATGGAGAGAGAGCACTACGATGGCCTGCTAAATATAATAATAATAATAATAGCTAAATGAAAACCACATTGGACCAATGTAAGAATTGTACATCGTTCACTGTGGATTTGAGCCATCGTGATTGCCAGTTTCTCCAAAGTAAATCCCTATAAATACATAGTATATTATGGCAGGTAAAGGACCAGCTGGCTCAATCCATAGCCTAAGAAAGAAGGGAGTTATGAACGATGCCTTTTTTTAAATCAGGCTGTTGAATGTCTAAAGGTACAGACTTTCTGGAATACGAGATCCCTTTCTGGCAAGGTGTGACTTTTATAAGCCAGTGTGTCGGGATGATGCAACGAGTCCAGCTTCAGGCAGCTTATGGCTGGAATGATTCATGTTTAAAAAAAATAAGATAACTGTTCATACCCAGATCAGTCCAGACTCCTGGGTTTTGCCTCCCTTCCAGCAGATGGTAGAGGTGCAAAACCTACAGTCTGGAAATTTTAGCTTAAAAAAAAAGGTTAGTTGTGTTCTTCCTAGAACCTAAATTTGGTCCTTAGGTGGATATGTATGACTCCATTTGAGCCCCTAAGGAGAGCAACTATGAAGGATCTCATCCTAAAGGTTGTGATTCTAGTGGCAATCTGTTCCGCCCATAGGATTTCAGAGCTTCAGGCTTTGTCATGTAGAGATCTCTTTTTGAAGAGCTCAGATGCTGGAATTTCCTTATGTGCAGTACCCTCCTTTCTTCCGAAGGTGATGTCAGCATTTCACTTGAGTCAATCTGTGGAGCTTCCAGCCTTTCCAAATCTGGATGCGTCAAGGCTGCGCACTGGAGATTTACGGCATTTAGACGTAAATTGGGCATTGTTGCGGTATCTCAAGATCACTAATGGTTTCAGGGTATTTGATCATCTTTTTGTGAAATCAAAAGGTCCCATATATGGAGAGCATGAATTTTTAAAATCTTTTTTAATTTTATTTTTCAGGTGTTTGATGTCTCTTGAAATATTTTATTGGTTTTGGAACATTTAAAAAAAACTTGTATATGAGTTTTTTAATTATTTGATATTTTATTCATCAGCTTTTTTTTTTTTAATAATATTATTAATATGTTTTTAGTATTATGTATTTATTTTATTGTTTGATGTTTGAGGAATGGTGATGGTTTTGTTTTTCATTGTTGCACTGCATAGATTGTCTGTCTTCTTTATTTATTTATTTAATAACTTTTATATACCGACGAACGTTGGGAACATCTCGTCGGTTTACATAGAACAGAACTTAGCAACAGGCTTTACAATTATTGCATAATTAAATAAGGAACATTCAGAACATACAAATAACAGATTAGATTATATAAGTAAAATTATCAAAATGGGATACGTGAAAGAGGTTATCTAAACGGGGGGGGGGGGGGGAGATTCTGATATATAGGGGGGTATCCACAATTAAAGGAGGTATATATACACGTGATTGGGAACCAAATTTTTTTATATACAATATGTAGTCCTGGGGGGGGGGGGGGGGGGGGTGAGAGAGAAGGTGTGAATATTAGGTGTAAGAGTGTTTGAAGAACCAGGTCTTCAGGTTTTGCCTGAATATTTTTGGGCAAGTTTCTTGGCGGAGGGAGGTGGGTAGCTTATTCCAAAGAAGCGGGCCTGCTAGGGATAGGGTTCTTTCGTTTGTGGTGCGGAGTTTAGTAAGCTTGGGTGAGGGGGTGTGTAATGTAGCTAGATATTGTTTTCTAGTGGGTCTATTGCTGTTGTGAAATGAGAAGTGTTCTTTGTACCAGTGCATGTTCTGGTTGTGAAGAGATTTGTGTATTAGGGTGAGGGCTTTGAAGGCAATTCTAGATGCTACGGGTAACCAATGTAGATGTTTAAGAACAGGAGTTATGTGATCATTTTTGTGGGTGTTGGTGAGTATCCATGCGGCTGCATTCTGGAGGAGTTGTAAAGGCTGTATGGTGTTTTTAGGCAGGCCTAATAACAAGGAGTTGCAGTAATCTATTTTCGTTAATATGAGGGCTTGTAATATGGTACGGAAGTCATTGAGATGTAGGAGAGGTTTGAGTCTTTTTAGGGTGTGCAGTTTGTAGAAGCAGTCTTTGAGGGTATTATTGATGAATTTCTTGCAGTTGAGGTGACAGTCAATGGATACGCCGAGGCTCCAAACATGGGTGGGAAAGGTGAGGTTAGTGGTAGGAACATTGTTGTGTGTGACAGTGGGGGTCGTAAAGAGGGTGGGGGTGATATTAGGGGGTGATATGTGGATAAGTTCTGTTTTAGTAGCGTTGAGGGCGAGAAAGTTGTTGGATAAGAGGCTGCTAATTTCCGAGAGGGCGGATTTCCAAATTTCCATAGCTTTGTGTATTGAGTCTTTAATAGGAATAAGTATCTGCACATCATCGGCATATATGAAGTGCGGGAGGTCAAGTTTAGCAAGGAGATAGCAGAGGGGGAGGAGATATATATTGAAAAGCGTAGAGGATAGAGATGAGCCTTGCGGTACTCCTTGAGCGAGGTTGTGTGGCTTGGAGGTGGAGTTTCCCATTTGTACGCTAAATTGTCTATCAGCTAGGTATGAGTGGAACCATTGTAGGGCCAGGCCTGAGATGCCAATGCTGCTAAGACGTTCTAATAGGATTTGATGTTTAATGGTGTCGAATGCAGCGGAGATGTCTAGGAGAATGAGGATGTGTGAGAGACCTTTGTCAAGACCTTTCAAGATTTGGTCGGAGAGTGAAATGAGTAAGGTCTCTGTGCTATGGTGTTTGCGAAAGCCAAACTGAGAGGGGGAAAGGATGTTGTTTTCATCCAAGTAGTCTGATAGCTGTTTGTTTATGGCTTTCTCAAGGACTTTTGTGATTAGAGGCAGGTTGGAGATAGGTCGGAAATTGGTGAGATCAGAGGGGTCGAGGGAGGGCTTTTTCAGTATGGGTTTAACAATGGCATGCTTAAGGTTTTTTGGGATACTGCCAAGTTCAATGGACTTGTTTATGATGTTTGAAATAGGTTTGGCGATGATCCCGGGGATGGAGAGGAGATGTTTTGTAGGAATGGTGTCTGTAGGGTGTGTAGAGGGTCTGATTTTTTTTTTTTAGGATGGATTCGATTTCTAGGGATGAGGTGGTGTCAAATGATGAGAGATTAGAAGTAGCTTGGGGTTGTGTTGTATCGTATGTTTGCTTGAGGGGGAAACGCGACATGATGTTGCTGATTTTATTATGGAAGAATAAGGCAAGTTCTTCACATTTTGTCTGGTTGTCTATGTCTGGTATGGATGGTGTGCAAGGTTTAGTTAAGTTGTTTACTAGTTGGAATAGGGCTCTAGGGTTGAATTGTAGGTGGTGTATGCGTTGTGAGTGGAAGTCTCTTTTGGTTTTATCGATAGCTACTCGGTAGGAGTGCATGTAGGATTTGAATTTATTCAGTTGAGTGGTGGAGGGGTCTTTGAGCCATGCTCTTTCGAGCTTTTTTAGATTTGATTTCATGTTTTTTAGTTCTAGAGTATACCATGGTTGTTTGTGTCTTTGAGACATGTCAATTGTGCGTTCCTGTATGGGGGCAGATCTTGTTGGCTATCGTGTTGGTGATGTGGTTCCATGACGTGAGTGCCGAATCAACATCAGTTAAGTCAAGCGAATTGATATCGTTAGACATGGCTGCTATTAATTCTTCTTGTTTGCAGTTACGTCTAAAGTGTATGACTTTTTTACCTTGGGAGGGGTGATGTGTTTTGATTACAGAGCATGTAACGTCGATGCGATAGTGGTCGGACCAGGGGATGGGTGTGCATGAGGGTGTGTTGGTATGGATTTGTGAGTTGGTGAAGAAGAGATCGAGGGTGTGGCCTGCTTTGTGAGTGGGATGGGTGATGTTTTGTGTGAAACCAAGTGCATCTAATGCAGTTAGTAGGGAGTCACAGGCGGGTGATGTGGGGATGTTATCGACGTGGAGATTGAAGTCTCCAAGGATGATAGCAGGAACTTGTATGTTAATGTTTTTGGAGATGTATTCGATCAGGGGGGAGGGGTTAGTCTCGAGGAGACCTGGTGGGGCATACACTAGGCAGATTTGGAGGTTGTGAGAGTGAAAAAAGCTGATTTCTAGTCTAGGGGGTGCGGATATAGGTTTCCTGGTTAGTTTGAAATTCTTTTTGGCTGCTAGGAGGAGGCCGCCTCCTCGTTTCTTAAGTCGTGGTATGGAAAAAATGTCATATTTTTTCTTCTTTATTTTTTCTTTATTTTTTTCTTTATTTTTTCTTGTTTTCTTACGGTTTCCAGTTCAGTTTTTGTCTGCGCGTTTGTATTTCTACTTTATGGTTGCTTTATTCTGTATTTGGTAAGGGTCTGTTTATGTTCTGCATGTGTGACTGAGCTGAGGCGTTTTCCTAATAGGAAGAGTATTAGTGTATTCGGGCTTTCAGAGGGTCAAGCCCACATCCAACACAATCATAATAGGCCTGACAACATCTGGGTACCTAATGTCTATTTTGCAGGGATTTCTGGTTGTCATCACATCAGTGCATGTGAATATTAATGTAAGTGATACTTTTACCTCAGAATACTGAATACCTTGATAATTTTCATATAAATATAAATGCATAACTCTCATCTGTGTGTGTGTGTGTGTGTAATGGAGTGGGGGAGGTGTTGTGGAAGGCTGTAAGGTTTGCCTAGGGCACCATGGGTTGCGAGGGGGAGGGGTGTGAGTTTTTAAAGTTTGTATCACTGAAGGGAGCTGGACGTTTTTTGGGTGGACCTAGGACAGAGAGTAAATGAACGGGGGTGGGCAACACAGTAATTGTTCACACAGAGCAGCAAAAAAGCTAGCATCAGCCCCAAGTGCGCTGTGGTTGAAGGAAGCTATAGGCTCTGCATCCATCTGTCAGGGGCACCCTGGTCTGGAAGGGTGGCGGGCGGCTTCTTGGGCAGAGTGCCAGCAGGCGTTGCCGCAGGAGATTTGTAGGGTGGCTACTTGGAAGTCATTGCACACTTTCGCCAGGCATTATCGCTTGGATATCCAGGCTCTGCAGGCCATGGGCTTTGGGATCGTCACAGTCCCCCCCTAATTAGGGAAGCTTGGGTACATCCCAGGAGTCTGGACTGATCTGGGCATGAACAGGAAAGGAAAATTTGGTTCTTACCTGCTAATTTTCCTTCCTGGAATACCACAGATCGGTCCAAAGTCCCACCCTCTCTGTTGGGGAGAGTCCATTCGTACTGTTGTAAATATGCTGAAGAATTACTCTGGTTTCATTATTATTTCCTCCTGTTACTAAAATTGGACAGGTTTTTTTTTCCAGTGCAAGGTTGTATTTCCTTCTCATTATGGTGGTTGTGATCAATAGTGTTAGATTTATTGTGGCCTATATCTTGGCTTGGGTACAGGTCAGTACTGAGAGACTGCAGGTGGCACACTGGGTTATGTACAGTGTCAGTAAAACTTTCTCTGTCTCCATCTGCTGGCAGGGAGGCAAAACCCAGGAGTCTGGACTGATCTGGGGTACTACAGGAACGAAAATTAGCAGGTGGGAACCCATTTTCCTATATTGGTTTAGAATGCAGATGGGACCCAACCAAAGCAGAAGCTTAAAAGCAATTTACTTGGTGCTTCTGACAGTCTCTGAAATAAATGTGGGTTGTTTGCGCTTGGAAACAAAGGCAAGGCATCCAGCGCGAGTAAGAGACCTGAGAAGGGTGAGAGGCATGTTTTCTTTTTGTACTTAAGTCTGTGTCCTTTTCCCTATAATTCCAGGAAGCGCTGGGAGGGTCTGGTCCACATCTCCGAGCTTAGGAGAGAAGGCCGTGTTGCCAACGTTGCTGACGTTGTGAGCAAAGGGCAAAGGGTCAAGGTCAAAGTGCTTTCCTTCACCGGCTCCAAAACCAGTTTGAGTATGAAGGTACGGCTGCAGGCAAGGTGGAAAGTGTAAAGGAACCAGAGCACGGTGGTGGTAAACAGAATACTGCAAGCTTTGTGAACTACATAGAAATCGAGGCCCACCCAGTCTACTCAGTTTCCCTTCCTATTGCAATGCTGCAGACCCTCGTTTACTGCTGCTTGTTTTAGGCCACCATGAATTCAGGTGCTTCTCTGCCCCTTCCGCCTGCATTGACTGTCCCTTCTATCTATCTATCATGTATTGATACCTCCCTCCCAGCTCAGATCAAAACCCCCCTCGTGTTTTAGTGAAGCAAAACGTCCCTAAGCTTTGTGTAACAGTAGATGATGGTAGAAAAGGACAGTTGGCCCATCCAGTCTTTGCATACAGCACAGCTACATCACAGCTGTAGGTGTTTGACAGTCTGTGGGATATCTGTTCATATCCAAGTCATTGTTTCTTGTTTTTCTCTTTTTGATGAAGATACAAGATTCCACATTTAAACCCCCCAGGGATCAATACTAAAAGCAGTTTGTTCAACTAAGTCCCAATCTTAACAGCAGAGACTGCAAGATTTAAAATCCTACCAGTCTGATCGCCCCTGACGTAGCTGGCTAATTTCTATTCAACTAAAATGTTAGCTATGTCAGGGGTGGCGTGGGGCCGATTAACCGGCTAAACACCGATTTTTCTTTTTCAGTATTATCCAGCCACACCTAACCTGCCTGTATTGACCCAGTTGGTTTCTGGGGAAGTATAGCTTTCTGGTACCAGCCCAGCTACATCATGGGCTGCAGTGTCACTAGATTGTGTGCTTTTGTCTGCCCCTGTCCTCTCCTTATTTTGCTGGACAGGTCCTAACTACCACCAAACTGCTGGCATTAACCAGGTTGGTTTCTGGAGAATTGTAGCATCCTGGATCCAGCGCAGCTATTTACGCAGCATCACTAGATCGTGCTTCTGTGCAGCAGATATTCAGCCACAGAGCATATCTGGCTAATTTAATGGGGATGTTCAGCGCCACTAAATATACCCAGCTATCTTAAAGTTAGCCGCATAAGTACCATTGAACCATTGGAGCACTTTAATGGTAAAGTGCTCCAATGGTTCAATTCTTTTCTGTCCCATAGACCACAACAAATCGCTTGCATTCCCTGACTCCCATAGACCACAGCAAAGCACTTGCATTCCCTGACTCCCAAATATGATCCTCCTTTACATCAATCCCCCAATGTTTATTGTTTGTGCTTTTACTTATTGTGTTTTATTGTATGCTTTGCTTATTTTTCGTTAATTTTCCGCTGATTATGTATGTGTGTTAACTGTAAACTGCTTAGATCTGCATTTTGCCTGTATAGGCGGTATAGAAAAACTTTTAAATAAATAAAAATGAATGTCCAGCTAACTTTAGAACAGCCCTACGGCATGAGCAGAGTTCACCTCTGCTGGGAGGTTATTCCAGGCATCTACCACTCTCAGTAATGAAGGATTTTCTTCTGTTCCCTCTGAAACTTCCCCCTCCAGCTTCAGAAAGCATCTCTCTTCTCCCTTAAAATTGAATGTAAAAGTTGCAGGTGTGCTCAGGAAGTGGTCATACAGTAAACTTCCAAGTTTGAAAATGGTTTTAAGTCTTAGCGTTTCTTTTTTGTTTTTTCGGTGTAATTTGTAGCTGGAAGGCATATCTGCCTTTGTGTATAGGATGGGTTTTCATTTCTTCCTCCTTTGCCCATCAGAGAATTACTAACAGTGAAGGAAGTCCACTCTTTTACTGCTAAGTGTCCTGGAGCCCCCATCAGTCTAGTGAAAACTGGAATTTCTAGTTTGTAATTTGATGTCCCATTGGACAAATGAATAGTCTTGTGTGTGGTATTCCTGCAGATAAGAAATGCTGCCTAGAGTTTTTTTGCAATTTTTTTGGCACCTATATATTTTTTTCTTTTCCTAATGATGTTCATGAGTATAATAATAAAAAAAAAAAAAAAAATTTAAATGGGGGAAAATAAAAGACATGGTGCCAGGTGTGGGCCCTGTATGCATGAGCTTCAGCTCACTGTCCCACAAGTTAAGAAGAACAGTGTGCAGTTACCCTTTCACTGGTGCATTTTTTGGCAGGATGTGGACCAGGATACTGGGGAAGACATGAACCCAAATCGACGCAGGAACCTCGTAGGAGAGGCGAACGAGGAGGCCTCCATGAGGAACCCTGACCGGCCCAGCCACCTCTCCCTAGTGAATGCCCCAGAAGTGGAGGACGACGCCCTTGAGCGGAAGCGCCTCACCAAGATCTCGGACCCCGAGAAGTGGGAGATCAAGCAGGTACGTGCTTGGTGGCGAGATATTATTTAGAATGTCTGTAGTCCATCACAAACAGCAGGTTTCCCCCGTAGTTCACTTACATACAGCAAAAGTACCGCCAGAAAACAAAGGCAGCCACTGCTTATTATCCTCTACAAGCATGATTTTACCAGTAGCCAACAATGAACTGCTGTTTCCTTTCTATCTTTAATACTCTGTTAGAGCTGGTCAGATCTGCGCTGGGTAATTTTCCAGATTCAGTGATGTCGGATGAGCGGTGGCACATCTCTCATTTCTCAGTCAATGCTATCCAGGATATAAAGCAAGCATCCTTGCTTACATTGCCCTCCCTTTCCTAAACTGGTTTTAAAGCCATCTGGGATCAGTGGGCAACCCATTCCCCAGGGCACTGTGTTAACTACAATAAAGGAAAATTGGTTCTTACCTGCTAAATTTCGTTCCTGTAATACCATGATCAGTCCAGACCAGGTGGGTTTTGCATTCCTACCAGCAGATGGAGGCAGAGAACAAAACTTTGAGGCACTGCTACATATCAGACAGTGCCACCTGCAGTCCCTCGGTATTGACCTGTACCCAAGCCATTGTGTAAACAAAATTGATTCCCCAACCAGGGCGAACAGTTAACTCAGGGTTGGAACCCCCCACTTCTCTCAAAGAACGATAACTGCTTAACCTCTACAGCTCAACCTATTTACAATTTGCGGATACACTCTGAGAATCTAAACAGGAAATTTGGTCTTTCGGCAGCTAGGGGATGGGTCTCTAGACTGATCTGTGGTATTACAGGAATGAAAATTACCAGTTAAGACCAATTTTCCTTTCCTGTTCAAACCCAGATCAGTCCAGACAAGTGGGATGTACCCAAGCATCCCTACACTGGGCAGGAAAACGAAAGACTTGCACGCAATACACTTTCACCAAATGCGGCATCTTTTTGCACCCGAACATCCAAAAGGTAATGTCTGAAAGTAAGGAGCAAAGACCACATCGCGGCTCTGATTCTCTGCCCAGGAGGCCCCCCACAGCTTCCACGGAGGAATGGACCACCCTGGCTTCATTGCGCTGACTTTCCTCCCCTGGTCCCCTGTCCGGCAGAAGCTCTGGAGGATCTGCGGAACCCTGAAAGGACAGTTGTCTTCCCAAAGTCTGCTTCTGTCCCAAAGACGAGGAACTCTTGCCTGAACAAAAACGTCTCGTATCCCGAAAATGGGAACGAGCAATGAAACTCTTATTCTCAGGCAACTTATTCCCTTTCGACTCTCCCAAGCTCTTCATCAGCTAGTCCAGATCCTCCCCAAATAGAAGTTTCTCTTTGAAGGGGAGATTAGAGAGCTGGGACTTGGACCATGTGTCCGCTGACCAATTTCATAACCACAACAGTCTGCGAGCATCCACTGCCGAGACCATGCTTTTAACAGACGTACACACCAAATCATATAGCGCATCCGCCATATGAGCCACTCCAGCTTCCGAGCATGCCAACTGCATGGAGCTGCTGGGACATGCAGAACTCTGCTCTTGTGCCTTCTGCACCCAGCATAAGCAGGCCCTCTGCATCAGATTGCTGCCCGGAGACGCAAGGCAGAAACCTCAAACATCCGTTTTAACTGCACCTCCAGTCTGCGTCCTGAATATCCTTCAGAGTGGCTGAACCAGCCACCGGAATAGTTGTTTTCTTGGTGACGATGGAGACTGCCGCATTCACCTTAGACAGCTTTAGCAGGTCCAAGATCTCTTCTATCAGAGGGTATAACTTCGCCATCGCCCTACCCACCTTAAGACCTGCCTCTGGGAAATCCCCTTCCCTGTACGTACCCGGATCAGTCCAGACTCTGGACATCTCTCGTTTTCTTCGGGGGGGGGGGCGAAGCATTTGCGTCTGCCGGTGAGATCCTTGGGATGCTTCCCTCCTGCCCCCTTCCATGCCAGAAAGGTCTTATGCAGGAGTAGAATAAAATCCGGTGATAACTCCTCCAGATCCTCCTCATCCTCATTGAGGCTGCTCCCATCTGACTCTCCTCCCTTGCTAAGGCCCCGCGCTGCTGACGGTCTCGTGGGAGAAAGAGTCAGAGGAGAATCACTGGGCGCCTTGGAGTTCTCAGTCTTCTGCCTGCGACCCTCGGAGGCCATGGCTGTGCTCTTTCCAGTCCCCCTGGGACCTCTGCTGCGGGCCCCGATGATCTGGTGGTCCTCTTATCCAGGGCCGCATCTGCAGAGGCTCTCTCACCCCCTCCAGCACAGCTGGAGCACAGGGACACCTCATTGAGCTGCACGGACCACAACCCGCATGATATAGGCTGCTATGCGTGGCTTCAACACCATTAAACAAAGGGGAGAAGTGGCGGCCTAACGGGGGAAAAAACCCGCTCCGGTGCTTGCATGCAAGCCTCACATGTGATCTGCCCTCAGAGCCGCACACCGACGCAGAGAAGAAAAGTGCACCTGAGCAAGCTGCCTGACAGCCCCCTGGAACCCCTGGTGGCCATAGCAGCTCAAACTCTCCCTCTGACAGCTCCCGCTGAAAAACAGTCACTGCCACCAAGCCACCCCAACTGAAGCTCCTGTTTCTAACTACCTCTAAGTTTGTTTTTTTTTATTAAAAAAAAACAAAAATTTACTCAAACAGAAATACTTCCCTGCCAGGAGGAAGGCGGCTTGAAGGAGGAGACCTTGGAGGGAACATGGGAGCCAGTCCCCTGGCTATCAGATCCTCCGGAAATAGCGGGCTAAAGGCAGATGGGATAGCTCACCAGGCTCCACCAGAGGGATGGTCCACAAAGGTACCTAACACCTCAGGGAGCACTGTTTCAAATTCGGTCTTTTCTTGCTTTTTTTTTAAACAGACTGCAGGTTTGCCCCTCTACCATCTGCTGGAGACAGAGAAATACTGAGGGACTGCAGGTGGCACTCTCAGTTATGTGGCAGTGCCTCAAAGTTCTTGTTCTCTGCCTCCATCTGCTGGTGGGGAGGCAAAACCCCCTTGTCTGGACTGATCTGGGTATGAACAGGGAACAAAACTCCCCTTTCTCCACATGTGCCCTTCCCATTTTTTCTTGATTAAACATAAATATCTTTTCTTGTTGTGTTTACAGATGATTGCAGCCAACGTTCTCTCCAAAGAGGAGTTCCCCGACTTTGATGAAGAGACTGGAATCCTTCCAAAAGTGGATGATGAAGAAGGTAGCTAAGGGGGAAGACTGAAAAGTCGGTGATCGTTTGCAGTCAACTCAGCCATGCGTCACAATATTTTCTCTTAACATAAGTCGTTTAAGTGCAGTAACTTGTTTCTCGTGCATGAGCTAAGCTGAATGATCTTCTGCAGAGAAATATTCTTTAAAAAAAAAAAAAAAAAAAGGTGTGTCTTGGGTGGCAAACTTTCCTGATTCTAAAAGTCACTCTCATGCATCAGGTTTGTAAGCAGCTAATGTAAGAATGATAAGCATTCCCACCTTGTACACTTTCCTATTGAAGCTTGCTTATAACCAGGACCTGCTTGTGCTATGCAATTCATGCAAAGTACCTTGGGGCGTTAGAAATATCTTGTTTCTGTTGAGTAGTGATTTTTTATTTTTATTTTTTAAATATTCTAAACCAGACTGCAGGTTTGCACCTCTACCATCTGCTGAAGACAGAAATACTGAGGGGCTGCAGGTGGCACTCTCAGTTATGTAGCAGTGCCTGAAAAGTTTTGGTTCTCTGCCTCTATCTGCTGGTAGGGAAGGCAAACCCACTTGTCTGGACTGATCCGGAGTACGAACAGGAACTATGGTTTTCATGAGTTTTATTTTTATAACATAATTTCCTATTGAAAAGGGTTTAGTATCGCTCTAACCCAAATGGCTCTATTTCCAAGGGGACAGGCTGAGCCTGTGCTGGCTTTGCCCCGCTGCATGCAGGGATTTCACAGTCTGAGGTCTCTACGAAAAGCAGAACTACATCTCCATGCATGCAGTGGGGCAAAACCAGGGCCGGTCCAGCCTGTCTCCTTGGGTGTGGAGCTGTGTAGGATCGCCCTTAGCATAGCCTGTCCAGGCTGCGCTTTGGAACAGGTTATTGGGGCCCATATTCGGCACGCGTCTCTTCATCTCTTTTGTAGACGAGGACCTGGAGATTGAGCTGGTGGAGGAGGAGCCGCCTTTCCTAAGAGGGCACACAAAACAGAGCATGGATATGAGCCCCATTAAAATAGTGAAGGTAAGGAGGGGGGGGTTTAATTCCAAAGCAGTTTCCGCTTCGGATGTCGGTTGTGCACATTAGCAGCCTGTAACCTTTTCTTGTATGGATTTTTAATTTCCCAGAATCCGGATGGCTCCTTATCCCAGGCAGCTATGATGCAAAGCGCGTTGGCTAAAGAAAGACGGGAGGTGAAGCAGGCTCAGAGGGAGGCAGAAATGGACTCCATCCCAATGGGACTGAACAAACACTGGGTTGACCCGCTACCTGACGGTACGGTAATATCTAAATGGAAAAACACGAATTAATGGCTCCAAGGCCTGCCACAAACGCTGTTGGAATTCAGCTCGCGTACAAATTCCTGATGGCACTTTCGCGTTGACTATTCTGTTTCAATAATAGAAATGTTGGGTTGCACGATTCTTTATTAAATCAGTCGAGATGCCACTGTGTGTTCTGTTTTATAGCCCTTTAAAAAGATATGTGCAGTCACCTCGGGGGGTGGATGGCCTGGCAGCACATGCCTACATATAAACTGCACTGAAATTCCTAAAGAGGAAGGGAGAAAATGCACTGTGTGACTCCCGCAGAGCAAGGCAGGAAGAGGTAAAGGGCCTCTTCCACGGCCCACGAAAGAGCAGGGATTCACGCTTGCATGCCAACTCATTCTGGGCTGCAGTGTCCACAGTGACCCGGAGGACGCTCCGCCTTAATTAAAAAAAATAAATAAATAAAAAATTTGTCTCTACACCTGCAAAATATTAGTTAAGCGAAGTCTGTGGATGTGTCGCTCTTATTTCTTTTTTTTTTTTTTTTTTGCAGCTGAGGGGAGACAGATAGCAGCCAACATGAGGGGCATTGGGATGATGCCCAATGACATCCCAGAGTGGAAAAAGCACGCTTTTGGTGGCAACAAAGCCTCTTATGGCAAAAAGACACAAATGTCGATCCTGGAGCAGAGGGAGAGTCTCCCCATCTACAGACTCAAGGAGCAGCTTATCCAGGTGCGAGCAGGCCTACAGGAAATGATCTAAAGACAAATGTCATCTGGGTTGGTTTGTGTATACTCGGCAACAAATGTTTAGAGGTGTAATTAAATATAAATAGATATTAAAAAATAATAAAGAAAAAAAACAGCAAAGGACCAGATGGAGGGATGCACAGGGGATAGCTCGGGGATGAGACATTCAGACCTGCTTGTTGCTTCTGTGCTGTAGCTCTTTTTAATTTGATCCTCCCTAATATCTTCCTTCAGGCTGTCCATGATAACCAAATCTTGATTGTCATTGGCGAGACAGGGTCTGGGAAAACCACCCAGATCACACAGTACCTGGCGGAGGCTGGCTACACGGCCAGAGGCAAGATTGGTTGTACCCAGCCCAGGAGGGTGGCTGCCATGTCTGTGGCCAAACGAGTGTCGGAAGAGTACGGCTGCTGTTTGGGACAGGAGGTGAGCCTGTGGAAGCCAGGGAGCAACATGGAGGGGGGGGGGGGGGGGAAATGTTCATATTTAGGCTTTGTGAAAATAGTTAATGGCCTTTTAAAGCTACAGCAATGAAGTAGACCAGAAAAGACCTT
Source organism: Rhinatrema bivittatum (assembly GCF_901001135.1). Classification (NCBI taxonomy): domain Eukaryota; kingdom Metazoa; phylum Chordata; class Amphibia; order Gymnophiona; family Rhinatrematidae; genus Rhinatrema; species Rhinatrema bivittatum. The sequence goes on from NC_042626.1 coordinate 53,857,736, forward strand.
ATGGAGGTCTTATTTCTGCTAGTAAGGTTCTGTACTGATAATTTCAGTAACAGATTTTCTGTAATGTATCGACCCAGAGTTGATATTTTGCCATTGAAGCAGGCAAGGTAGTTTTTTTTTTTTTTTTTTTGTTTTATTGTTATTATTTGATACATGCAAACAAATCCTCTCCTGTGCAAATAACTGGATATCTGCTGCACTTTTTTCTCAGATTGGAGGAGGAGTCCTGGGATATTTGTTCTTGTCCCATGTAAATTTATTCCTCTGTGTGGGTTTTTTTTTGGGGTTTTTTTTTTTTTTTGCAAGCCTTCCGAACTTTGCAAAATAGAGGCTGTCTTAGAATTTATATTTGGAGTCCAAAAGGAGGTTAGGTGACTTATTTTGAAGGTCAGTCAATGGTGCAGGTGGGTTTGAAACTTGAATCTCCAACTTTGACAGGCAATAGCTACCTTCAGAGTCCTGATTTATACTCGGTCTGACTAGTTGATCTACCCATTGCTATGTAGGTTAAGGTCTGAAATGTGCAGAGGTGAAAAGTCTGAGGACTTACTCTTAGGATTTGCCTATTTTGTTTGTGCTCAGGTTGGCTACACCATTCGGTTTGAAGACTGCACGAGCCCAGAGACCGTCATAAAGTACATGACGGATGGTATGTTGCTGAGAGAGTGCCTGATTGATCCTGATCTGACCCAGTATGCCATTATTATGTTGGACGAGGCACACGAGAGGACAATCCACACTGATGTGCTGTTCGGCCTCCTGAAAAAGGTAGCAGGGCACAAGGGATTTCTTCATATAGTCTCATTCAGGTAGTAACTGATGGAAGTGTGGGTTTTGAGATGCTCTGATTTTTCTGCTACAATGTGAGAAGATTCTAGGTCCTGTAGCTTGGGATTAGGTTAGTTAAGTGACTGAGGGCAAGAGAAATATGGATTCTTAGGTTTTTCCATCACAAGCTTTGCACCAGAGGCTCCTGGCAAACCTTCTGCCTCCAAAATAAAGAAGAGCCATACGGTGAATAAAGCAAGCCAACTCCTGGGCACAGAGAGAAGCGGGCACACAGCCCTTTTTTGTTTTAAATAAATCATAGCCACCTTTTCTTCTGTCCCAGACTGTGCAGAAACGCCAGGACATGAAGCTGATTGTGACCTCAGCAACGTTGGATGCCGTGAAGTTTTCCCAGTACTTCTATGAAGCCCCGATCTTTACCATCCCGGGCCGAACGTATCCAGTGGAAATTCTGTACACCAAAGAGCCCGAGACGGATTATCTGGATGCCAGTCTAATTACCGTCATGCAGATTCACTTAACAGAACCGCCAGGTAAGGGAAGAAGGCAAATAGCTGGTTTGCTGACACACTGCCTACCTCATATCTCTTATCTCGCCCACCTATGGTTTACTAAGGTATCCTGTGAAATGACTGGGGGGGGGGGGGGGGTGCTCTTCCCTGCTGTCAATTTTACAAAGCTAAGATTATATTAAATATTTGTAATCATGTGACATATCTTGCAGAATGTGGGGTGGGGGAGGTACCTCTTATTGCATAAGAGTGGTACCTTCCACAGGTTTGGTCTGGCAGAACTGCTCACTTTATTCTGTCCATATTTGCTCATGGATGCTTGCGTGGTAAAGAGTACATTTATAATTAAAGTGTTGTAGACGCTTCCCCTTCTTAAGATCTGAGAAGAACATCTGGTTTCAGTCGACCCAACCTGAAGTCCAAGTGCTGTCTGCCAGCACACACAGTCTGCATTGGTACCACTGAGCTATTACAGACAGCTAGCATAACACGATCTCTCTTAGAAATGTCATCTGGATTTATGACTGTTTATTCTATAGGAGACATGCTGTTGCAAACTTCTCCTGAATTTTAACAGTGGAAAACCTATGCAGAGGTGCACATTTGTCATGGATATTAACAGGTTTCTGCTAAATGTCCTGGGCAGCCCAAGCTGGAAAGAAAAGGCATTCATTTATCACATGGTTTTGTGGCATATCAATGCTTTCTCTCTGTCTTTTTTCTAGTTGCGTATTTTTGTTTCTGATAGTAAATAAGTCTTATAATCTTTTTGGGTTTTTTAATCATATTTTCCAGGTGATATACTGGTGTTTCTGACTGGTCAGGAGGAGATTGACACTGCCTGTGAAATCCTGTACGAGCGAATGAAATCCCTTGGCCCGGATGTACCGGAATTAATCATTCTCCCAGTGTATTCCGCTTTACCCAGCGAGATGCAGACGAGGATTTTTGATCCGGCCCCTCCCGGCAGTAGAAAAGCAAGTTAAATTGAAGCCTGACTCTTTTTTTATTTCTTTACTATTTAAAATGTATTTATGCAGTTTTGACTTTCTAGTGTATGTATGCATATCTGTTTCAAGTATGCGCATTTGGCAAACTGTGCACAATAAAGCATAGTCAAACTTAAGAGCTGAGCCCAGGAAATCTGAATCAATTTCAGTGACCCTACTCTTGCAAAGGTTACAGACATTCCACGTGAATAAAACCATTAAAAAAGTATATAATATAATACGATGCAAACTTACAATTGACGTTCTACTTATACAATTACATTTCCCTGTACGTACCAGGATCTGTCCAGACTGCTGGGTTATGCCTCCCTTCCAGCAGATGGAGTCAGAGAAAACTGAAAAAGGCACTTCCCATATACCCTGGTGTGCCACCTGCAATTCCTCAGTATTTCTCTGACTCCAGCAGATTGAGAGAGCATAACCTGCGGTCCTGATCACCTCTAAATTGGGAAGGGTTCCTCTGTCAGGTTTGATTTAATTTTATGGGGAATCCTCTGACTAGATCAATTCCTTAATAAAAAAAAAAAAAAAAAAAGGAGCCTTTTGCAGGCAAGGCAGGGCATTGCCCTATAGCCTTTTCCCGGAGTAGTCTTGGTCCCCTGCCCGGTGGGTAGGAGAGGGAGGATTCACCGGTGGGCTGGTCACTCTCCCCCTCTTCTCCAGAGACGCTGCATTCCTCGGAGACACTTGTTGCAGAGAAGTTTAATTCCTCTGCAGGCTCAGAAGTTCTGTGTATCAGGGAGAGTGTTCCCCTGTGTGATTATTAAAGTTTAAAAAATAAAAAAGAAATACGGAACGTGATAGATTCTAAGAGGTATTTTTATAAAGACCTGTTCCCTGTACGTACCCGGATCAGTCCAGACACCAGGGCCGAGGTATCTCAGGTGTCCACGCAGGAGATCTGTAGGGCTGCGACGTGGAAGTCCTTGCATACTTTCACTAGGCATTACAGGCTTGATGTCCAGGCGTCTGAGCTGCCGGGGTTTGGAGCGAGTGTCCTCCGAGCGGGACTCTCTGCTTCCCACCCTCGGTAGTTTGCTCTGGTACATCCCAGGTGTCTGGACTGATCCGGGTACGTACAGGGAAAGGAAAATTAGTTCTTACCTGATAATTTTCGTTCCTGTAGTACCACGGATCAGTCCAGGCTCCCGCCTGTCTGTTCGGTACGATGAAGAGAGAGAGAGTCTGCTCGTTTTGGTTATTCGTACTGCAATTGTTCCAGTTCTTGGCATAATGCCGCTTGCCTCTCTGGTCTGATGTTTTCGGTTTTCAGCCAGGGGGTGTTTGAATTGGTTAAAATTGTTCTAGTTAGTTAGTCGGGCACTGGTTTGCTTTGACAGTTCGTTCGACTGAGGGGCTGTGGGTGGCACCTTACTATATGTAGGGAGCCCGTCAAGTTTTGCTCTGTCTCCATCTGCTGGTGCGGAGTCACAAACCTGGACATCAAGCCTGTAATGCCTAGTGAAAGTATGCAAGGACTTCCACGTCGCAGCCCTACAGATCTCCTGCGTGGACACCTGAGATACCTCGGCCCTGGTGTCTGGACTGATCCGTGGTACTACAGGAACGAAAATTATCAGGTAAGAACTCATTTTCCTTTTGTCCCGCGCCTGCTTTACTCACTCGGGCCTCCGGAAGGGGTGGCTGGCCGCCCGACAGCGTTTCGCGCCTTTTTCGATGCCGAGGGGTGCCGTTTGCACGGCATGTGGGGAGCCGGGGTACCAACTCTCCCACGAAGGCCTCTGCTCCCGGTGTATTCCCGGGGGCGAGGGGCCTTCGCGGTGGCCGATTTTCGGGCAGAGGAGCAGCCCTGCCGCACCAGAGGGGACACAGATCAGCATCGCTCCCTCAGAGGCAGAGGCTAGTCTCACTCCCGAACTTGGGGGCAGTGGCCATCTTGCCTTCCTCAGATCCGGCGGCGGCCATCTTAATTCAGCCTGATGGCAATGCAGATTCTATGGGGGAGGGAGAGGAGCTTCCTCCTTTGTCCCCACCGGCGCTCAGCCCTTAGAGACCCCGCGATTTTCAGCGGGACTCAGGTCTATCTCCGTTTTCTCTGGGGGGGGGGGGGGGGGGCCTTAAAGAGACCTCACCCGTTTTCTTCCCAGTTTGTTTTACTTCTCCATAAGGCTTATGTGGAAGCCGAATCTGACTGGGAAAATTGGTCTCCTGTCCCAGCTAAGTTTTTAAGGGCCCAACAGGCCAGGTAAGCTCGGGATCGGGAGTGCCTTGCATGGTCCAAGTTTCTGGACCTCCCAATCAGGTCTCTGCTGCGGATCCTATCTCTCAGGAACCCCCCCCTCTCAGGATCTGGGTGATGATGTGGGTAGTGCAGATCCAGTGGAGGGGGACGATCCGCAGATACTCCGCTTGTTCCACAAGGAGGAGCTGGATCCATTAATTTCGCATGTACTTCAGGAACTGGAAATCCCAGTCCCACAGGCAATTCCAGATACTTCGCCAGGAGACTGTGTTGTCGGGGTTCCATGCTCTGCCACAAACATTTCCTTTCCATCCAAAACTTTTTCAGATCATATCCCGGGAATGGGATACTCCGGAAGCTACCCTGTGGGTCGGCCGAGCTATGGAAAAGCTTTATGTGCTTCCTGTTGAGTCCTTGGAGCTCCTTAAGATCCCCAAGGTGAATTCGATGGTCACGTCCATTGCCAGACATACCACCATCCCCGTTACGGGAGGCACAGCACTCAAGGACCTTCAGGATCGGAAATTGGAAGTTTTGCTCAAGCGGATTTTTGAAGTTTCGGCCTTAGGAGTGAGGGCTGCGGTTTGCAGCAGCATGATGCAGAGGGCTACCTTCCGCTGGGTCCAACAGCTGCTTACCCTCAGGATCTTCCTCTGGAAGAAGCTGAACAAGCGAACCGCATGGAGTCCGCGGTAGCTTATACCGCGGATGCTTTGTATGATCTACTCCGCACCTCGGCCCGCACTATGGCTTCTGCAGTTTCGGCAAGGCAGCTCCTATGGCTACATAGAGGAGGCGTCTGCCGCCCAGTTAAGTCGTATTTGGGTTCCTTTCCTTTTCAGGGCAAGCTCTTATTCGGAGATGAATTAGAACAGCTGGTTCGTTCTTTGGGGGAGAACAAGGTTTACAAGCTACCGGAGGACAAGCCCAGATCGTTCCGTTCTCCTGGCACGTTTCGCGGCCGTTTCTGTGGAGAGCGCCGCTTCCGCTCCAGGAGGGGCTCTTCATCATACGCTCCACGACAACCGCCCACAAGATCTCAAGCATGGGCGCATTCCTTTCGTGGCAGGCGGCCCCCGCGAACTGGCACCTCTCATACCTTCGCCAACAGTAAGGCGTCCCAATGAAGGGACGCTGGCCCATCCCTCAGTTCCAGAGGTCAGGGTGGGGGACGACTCTTCCACTTTCGGGAGGAATGGGCCAAGATCACCTCAGACCAGTGGGTTCTCGACATTATAAATCATGGCTACCTTTGGATTTTGCACGACCCCTTTGCAACCTGTTTCTCATTTCTCCCAGTGGGTCACCGATGAGACAGCAAGTGGTTTCGCAAACACTAACTCGCTTGCGGGCCCTGGAAGCCATTGTTCCGGTTCCCACAGCCGAGCAGCAGACCGGTCGCTACTCCATTTACTTCATCATTCCCAAGAAGGACACATTTCGCCCAATTTTGGATTTGAAGCAGGTCAACAGAGCGTTGCGTATCCCGCACTTCCAAACGGAGACATTGAGATCAGTCATTGCGGCTGTCCACAAAGGCAAATTTTTGGCTTCTTTGGATCTAACAGAGGCTTATCTCCACATAGGGATCCAGGAATTTCATCAGAGGTTTCTACGTCACATGATCATGGGGAACCATTACCAGTTTTGTGCCCTGCCCTTCGGTCTGGCGACGGCCCTGAGGGTCTTCACCAAGGTGATGGTGGTGGTAGCAGCGAGCCTTCGGAGGGAAGGCATATTGGTACACCCCTACTTGGACGACTGGCTCATTCGGGCAAAGTCGAGGATACTCTGCGGATGCAGTACAGTCAGTTTTGAACCATCTGAGTTCCCTTGGCTGATTGTCAACTATTCCAAGAGCCAGCTGGTTCCATCCCAGATGTTGGATTTTCTGGGAGCACATTTCGACACCAGTTTGGGCAAGGTTTTCCTACCGCAGGTGAGAATGGAGCAACTAATGTCTCAGGTTCATCGCCTGTTAACTTTTCCCTTACCCGTGGTATGGGATTATTTGCAGGTTCTTGGTTTTATGGCATCCACACTGGAGTTGGTTCCTTGGGCCTTTGCTCATATGCGACCTTTTGCAGAGGGCGCTACTTTCTCGTTGGAATCCCAAATCAGCGGAGTTCCAGTTACCATTACCGCTCCTCGAGCTGGCCAGGTCCAGTCTGGATTGGTGGTTGATACCGGATCACTTGCTCCAAGGCGTGGATCTGGAGCCCCCTCAATGGATCATCGTGACGACGGATGCCAGCCTGACGGGTTGGGGGGGCAGTCTGTCAGTCGCGGTCCGCACAGGGTCTTTGGACGCTGCCACAGACCAAGTGGTCCATCAATCGCTTGGAAACCAGGGCGGTTCGCTTGGCGCTGCGCCACTTTCTTCCACTGGTTCGCCACCAGGCAGTTCGGATTCTGTCCGACCATGCGACCACTGTGGCTTTCATAAAACTGGCAAAGGGGCACAAAAAGTTGACTAGCATCCAAAGCGAGCAGGTTGATGGATTGGGCGGAGCATCACCTGTCTCACATAGCGGCATCTCACATAGCCGGGATCGACAATGTTCAGGCGGACTTCCTCAGCGTCAGCAGCTAGATCCCGGGGAATGGGAGCTGTCAAACGAGGCTCTGCGGCTTATCTGACGGTGGGGGACCCCACGGTTAGACTTAATGGCAACTCGTTTGAATGCCAAAGCAGCTCATTTCTTCAGTCGCAGAAGGGAACATGGTTCAGAAGGCGTGGACGCTCTGGTTCTTCCTTGGCCCACGCATATTCTCCTTTATGTGTTTCCTCAATTGCCGCTGGTGGGGAAGATTTTGTGCCGGATTGAATCCCACAGGGGACAGGTCGTACTGGTGGCCCCGGATCTGATCAACCTGGTGGTGGACGGTCCCTTGCGTCTAGACCATCTGCCTCACCTGCTTCGGCAGGGCCCAGTATTTTTTGATCAGGCCGATCGCTTTTGTCTAGCAGCTTGGCTTATGAGAGGCGGCAATTGAGGAAGAAGGGTTACTCGGAGGCGGTTATTATTACCCTCCTACACGCTCGTAAAACCTCTGCTACGGTTACCTACATTAGAGTATGGAAGGTGTTTGACTCTTGGTGCCGTGGGTTGAAGGTGTCCCCACGACAGGCCGCTGTTTGTCATATTCTGGCCTTTTTGCAGGACGGCCTAAAGAAAGGTTTGTCGTACAGCTCACTCCAAGTACAGATAGCAGCTTTGGGCTGTTATCAAGGTAAGATTGATGGTACTTCCATCGCCCTTCACCCAGACGTGGCTAGATTCTTGAAGAGGGTCAAACACCTAAGACCGCCGGTGCTTTCTATCTGTCCGTCTTGAAGTCTGAATTTGGTTCTTCGTGGTCTGTGTAGTCCCCCTCTTGGACCTTTAAAGAGAGCTACGCTGAAGGATTTAACGCTTAAGACGGTGTTTCTCGTGGCTATTTGCTCAGCTAGATGAATCTCAGAACTTCATGTTGTCCTGTAGGGAGCCTTTCCTACGCGTTACTGACTTGGGAGTTTCTCTTCGCACCGTTCCTTCCTTTTTGCCTAAGGTAGTTTCGGCCTTTCATGTCAACCAGACAGTTGAATTGCTGGCATTCTCAGATGAGGATAGGAATGCTCCTCGGGAGAAGGAGCTTAAGAGGTTGAATTTTCGAAGGGTCCTCTTGCAGTACTTGAAGTTACCAATCCTTTTCGGTTGTCCGACCATCTCTTTGTTTTGTGGAATGGTCCTAAGAAAGGGACTAAGGCTTCTAAGACTACTATTGCCCGCTGGTTGAAAGACGCCATTGCTTCAACTTGCATTTGTCATGGGCGTACCGTTCCGGAGGGGCTTAAGGCACATTCTCTTCATTCACAAGCAGCATCATGGGCGGAGAGTGAATGTGTCTCGCCTCAGGAGATTTGCCGGGAGGCTACTTGGAAATCTTTGCGCACGTTTGCCAAGCATTACCGTTTGGATGTTAGGGATCCAAAGATGGACTCGATCGGCAGCAGTGTGCTTCGAGCGGGACTCTTCAGGTCCCACCCCCTTTAGGGCAGCTTGGGTACATCCCAGAAGTCTGGACTGATCCTGGTATGTACAGGGAAAGGAAAATTAGTTCTTACCTGTTAATTTTCGTTCCTGTAGTACCAAGGATCAGTCCAGACGCCCGCCCAAAGGAGTATGAGCCCCGCTTTTCTATTTATATTGTTTTTCTTTTACAGATTTCTCAGAGCATCTTGATAGGTACTACATCGTTCTTTTTATCGACACTTCATACTTGTTTCAGAAGTTACTTGTTTCAGAAGTTGCTGTTTGAATTGATCTAGTCATGGGTTGTTACCATATGTTACATTCATTCTGCTTTGATACCGATTATACTGAGGGATCGCAGGTGGCACACCAGGGTATATGGGAGGTGCCTTTTTCAGTTTTCTCTGTCTCCATCTGCTGGAAGTGAGGCATAACCCAGCAGTCTGGACTGATCCTTGGTACTACAGGAACGAAAATTAACAGGTAAGAACTAATTTTCCTTTCCTTTTCACAAGCTGATGTCATCCAGCCATATAGCACGGTGCTTTATGCAACAAATCAGTGAACCTGTTAACCTTCAAATTAAGGGTTGGGGGAGAGGGTGTCAAATTAACTTTGCCTCAGGGTAAACACAGTTGGAAATAGGATTGGACCTTGAGTTCCCAGGTAGAACAGCTGTGCAGGAAGGGCATGTGCCAAAAGTAGCTCATTTCTGTCTTGCTTTGCAGGTCGTCATCGCCACCAACATTGCAGAGACGTCGCTGACTATTGATGGAATTTATTATGTGGTGGATCCTGGGTTTGTGAAGCAAAAAGTGTACAACTCCAAAACTGGTATCGACCAACTGGTGGTCACACCCATCTCACAGGTGCTGAGCTTCTGCCGATAGCTTAATATCCAGTGCATCTTGTACAAACCTTAGGTTACCTCCTACTGAGAATATCTGTGATCCCTGAGCCCTCTATTAATGAGGCTGGCTGCTTTGTGTATGGCTGTGTTGGGGTTTCCAGCTCGAGACTGCTTAAGTTTACTTAGTAAAATTGCTTGTTTATGCTGTTACTGCAGAGCGGACGTAGAATGGTATGCTTGGGATGTGTTTTTCCTATAACCTATGTTGCTCATGCAGGCCTATTTTTCATTTTTGAAATTAGATTTTGCAGGTAGATGGATGCAGTAATCTTTTATTGTGAAGGCAGCCTTCTGCCCCATATATATATCTATATATATATAGATAGATATAGATATATATATGAGATATTTACATAAAATTACAGTATATATATCTAAAAGCTTTTTTATTTGTAAACTCCTCCCTTTCGATTTGTAGGCCCAAGCAAAGCAGCGTGCGGGCAGAGCTGGGAGAACAGGACCCGGGAAGTGTTATCGGCTGTACACTGAGCGTGCTTACCGGGATGAAATGTTAACCACAAATGTGCCTGAAATTCAGAGGACCAACTTGGCTAGTACAGTGCTGTCACTAAAGGTGGGCCGTCACGGTTTTATTATAGGCACGTACAGTCTGGATGCTGGGGTTAAATTAATCCCTGTGTTTTATGGCCTTGGTTAAGTACTTTAAAACCTTCATTAAGCTGCAGAGGCCTGGTGGTGGTGCGGAGGGCAGCAGTGCTGTGCAATGCTATGCAGGAGATTTGGGTTTGATTCTCAGCTCTGGTCTTCTGGAGGCAGCGTTCAGTCCTGTTGAGGGGAGAGGCAGTCTAGCCGTTGTGCAGGGGGTCAACATTTAGTGATCAGACTCCAGGTGCACGTTTGGAGAAAGCTGCAGTTTGTGCCCCCAGCCGAGGACTGTTGCTTCGACGGCTGGGCTCATCTGGGGGGATGGGATATATAAATGGGGGGGAAGGCTCAAGGCACTGTATCCCATCGAACTGAAAGTCCAGGAGGAAACAGACCTAAACTGATTCCACAGCCTGGTCATGCATCTCTGCAATCCTTATTTTCCTAAAGGCTAAAGATTGTGTTTAAGCGATCGGGTACATGCTGGCATTGTCCAAACACTAACTGCTAAAGTACAAAACTTGGTATATGTCATCAGATACTCGCAGAAGTTGGGTATGGGGAAAGCTTTGTGCTGTATTTTATATATTGCAGCAGATGCAGTCTCCACGCTGAAACTACACTCATACTTTTCAGTAAATATACATTCCCTGTACGTACCCGGATCAGCCCAGACTACTGGGTTATGCCTCCCTTCCAAACATTTTTGAATGCACATGCTATTCTAGGAAAGTCCACACACACACGAGTTATGTGCGTAATAATTTTAACGTGTGCATAATTACCACAGGTTATGCGCATTACAAGTATAAACTTGCAACAGAAATATCAGTTTGACAAAAAATGATTCTAAGTACAAAAAAAATGCATCAAGTGAGAAAAATTATAATCCAACACAATGAGACCACTATAAATGTGGACAGACTCAGAAATAAGGAGAGAGAAAATAAAGAATCAAGCAAAAAAGATCTTCCCGTGAGGACTATTTACTTCCTGACTAAAGGAAAATTGGTTCTGAGCTGCTTATTTTCATTCCTGGAATACCACACATCAGTCCAGACAAGTGTGTTTTGCATCCCTACCAGCAGATGGAGGCAGAGAATGAAAACTTTTCAGGCACTGCTACATAACCGAGAGTGCCACTTGCAGTTTCTCAGTAATGACCCGATGTCTAGTCCAACAAACCTAAATAACTCTGGGTGAGCAGAGACTCAAAGTTGGAGCCCCCTAAAACTAGGACCCTCTGTCTCAAAGCAAGGATTAAACTAACTAGCAACTCTAAGGCATAACCTGTGTACAATCTTAGTAAATCTGCATACGATTACACACTGTCTTAGCAACATCTAGAAGCGAGGAAGGCTTTCGAAAAAGGGACAGGTCTCTAGACTGATCTGTGGTATTACAGGAACGAAAATTAGGAGGTAAAAACCAATGCTACTTTCCTGTTCATACCCCAGATCAGTCCAGACAAGTGGGATGTACCCAAGCCCCTCTATACTGGGCGGGAACTCAAAAGACCTGTGTACAACACACTATCCCCAAAAGCCACTTCCTCTAGCACCTGCACATCCAGGCAGTAATGTTTGGTAAAACTAGGAAATCCCTCACTAGGGAATGGGATACCCCGGAGGCTTCCCTGAAGGTCAGCTGTGCTATGGAAAAGCTCTATCCACTACCGGAGGATTTCCTGGATCTCATCAAGGTACCAAAAGTGGACTCCGCGGTGTCGGCGGTCACGAAGAGGACGACGATACCGGTGACTGGAGGAGCTGCCTTACGGGATACGCAAGATCGCAAGTTGGAAGTTTTCCTTAAGATGGTCTTCGAGGTCTCCGCGCTGGGTATGCGGGCAGTGATGTGCAGTTCCCTTGCCCAGAGGGCAAGCCTTCTTTGGGTGCAACAACTTCTCACGTCTCAGGATCTGCCCGCCACTGAGGCCGCCCAGGCGGACAGGCTAGAAGCTGCGGTGGCGTACGGGGCGGATGCCTTGTACGATCTGTTTCGGGTCCTGGCAAGATCCATGGTATCGGTAGTAGTGGCACGACGCCTGCTGTGGCTTCGCAACTGGGCGGCGGATACATCCTCTAAGTCGAGCCTGGGCTCCCTGCCCTTCAGGGGTAAGTTCCTCTTCGGGGAAGACCTGGATCAGATCATCAAGTCTCTGGGGGAGAATGCTGTTCATCGGCTTCCGGAGGATAGATATCGTCCTTCCAGAACGTATGCATCCTCCCGGACCAGAGCCAGGGCGCAACGGCGCTACAGGAGCTACAGGCCGTCGGGCTCCAGGCCCGCCGCCCCCAGGTCACAGCCCTGGTCGCGTCCCTTTCGCGGGCGCAGACCCGCGCGCACCGCCCCCGGAGCAGGTAATCCCTCTCCTAAGGCCTCACAATGATGTCAGGCTCGCCCACTCCGCCGCCCCCAGGATTGGGGGTCGGCTGGCGCTTTTCTACAAGGAGTGGGCGCAGATCACCTCGGACAGATGGGTACTGGACACCATAGAACACGGCTACGCATTGGAATTTGTCCGTCCTCCAAAGGAAAGGTTCATTTTCTCCCCCTGTGGCTCCACCAAGAGAGGAGTGGTACAGCTGACGCCAGACAGGCTGCAGGAAATTGGCGCTATAGCGCCCGTGCCCTTCGGAGAGGTGGGCTCGGGCCACTATTCCATCTACTTCGTAGTACCAAAGAAAGACGGATCCTTCCGGCCCATCTTGGATCTGAAGGAAGTCAACAAGTCCCTCCGGGTTGTCCGGTTTCGCATGGAAACGTTGCGGTCTGTGATCGCGGCGGTGCATCGGGGGGAATTCCTTGCCTCTCTGGATCTTACAGAGGCCTACCTTCACATCCCTGTCCACCCGGATCATCACCGTCTCCTCCGGTTCAAGATACTGGACCAGCACTTCCAGTTCATCGCTCTCCCGTTTGGATTGGCGACGGCGCCGCGCACCTTCACCAAGATCATGGTAGTAGTAGCGACCGCCCTTCGGAAGGAGGGTGTTCTGGTCCATCCTTACCTGGACGATTGGCTCATCCGAGCGAAGTCTTTTTCCCACGGTCAGGCAGCGGTGGCCAGGGTAGTACAGTTCCTGCATTCCCTGGGATGGGTAGTGAACTTTTCCAAGAGCTCCCTCGAGCCCTCGCAGCGCTTGGATTTTTTGGGGGCGACCTTCGACACCCGACTGGGCAAAGTCTTTCTGCGCCAGGACAAGGCGCACTCCTTGCGGGATCACATACAGTGGTTCTCTGCGTTACCAGATCCCACCTCCTGGGACTACCTGCAGCTCCTGGGAGTGATGGGTTCCACCATCGACATGGTCCCCTGGGCGTTTGCGCATCTCCGGCCCTTGCAGAGGGCGCTCCTCTCCCGTTGGAAACCGATTTCGCAGGACTACCAGGTGATCCTCCCGCTCCCGCAGAATGCCAGGGACAGTCTGGGCTGGTGGTTGGATCCGTCGAACCTGGCCCACGGTGTGTCCCTCGATCTGCCAAATTGGGTGGTGGTAACCACCGACGCCAGTCTAGTGGGCTGGGGGGCAGTCTGCGATCGAAGCGCCACGCAGGGGACGTGGTCCACGGTGGAGGCGAAGTGGTCAATCAACCGTCTGGAAACCCGAGCGGTCTGGCTAGCTCTGCGACATTTCCTCCCGCTTCTTCGGAACCGGGAAGTCAGAATCCTATCGGACAACGCTACCACCGTGGCCTACATCAACCGACAAGGAGGCACGCGCAGCCCGCAGGTCGCGCTAGAGGCGGCGCTGCTGATGCAATGGGCAGAGCGTCATCTCGTCCGGCTAGCGGCCTCGCACATCGCTGGAGTGGACAACGTTCAGGCGGACTTCCTCAGTCGTCAACTGCTGGACCCAGGAGAGTGGTCTCTCTCCAACAAAGCGATGCAACTTCTCGTCCATCGGTGGGGAGTCCCCCACTTGGATCTGATGGCGTCCGCTCTCAACGCCAAGGCTCCACGCTTCTTCAGTCGCCGGAGAGAGCGCGGAGGGAGTGGATGCCCTGGTCCTTCCGTGGCCCCCACATCTTCTGCTCTACGCTTTTCCACCGTGGCCCCTGGTGGGCAGGATGCTCCGCAGAATAGAAAGCCATCAGGGGACCGTGGTCTTCGTCGCTCCAGAATGGCCCAGGCGACCCTGGTTTGCAGACCTGCTACAGCTGGTGATCGACGGGCCAATCAGGCTGGGGCACCTCCCCAGCTCCTACATCAGGGCCCGGTATTTTTCGAGCAGGCAGAACTCTTCTGTCTTGCGGCCTGGCTTTTGAGAGGCGCCGCCTCCGGCGCCGGGGCTACCCGGAGGCGGTAGTATCCACGCTGCTGCGGTCGCGAAAGACGTCGACGTCGGTGGCCTATGTTCGAGTCTGGAAGGTGTTCGAGTTGTGGTGTTCCAGCCGGGACACGAGACCCGCACTGGCTTCCGTCCCTCAGATCCTCCAGTTTCTACAGGCGGGAGTGGACAAAGGTCTCGCCTATAATTCACTGCGGGTTCAGGTGGCCGCCCTTGGTTCGCTGGTGCGCGATGGGGGCTCTCTCCTACAGCACCCGGACATCGCTCGTTTCCTCAAGGGTGTCAAGCATTTGCGGCCTCCGTTATGGGACCCTTGTTCCTCTTGGAGTCTCATCCTTGTGCTTCGCTCCCTGTCGGGACCTCCCTTCGAGCCGCTACGCAGTACAACGCTTAAAGACCTCACCCTCAAGACTGTCTTCCTGGTGGCCATCTGTTCAGCTCGCCGCATTTCGGAGCTGCAGGCACTGTTGTGCAGAGAGCCTTATCTTCGTTTCTACGACTCCGGAGTCTCGCTCCGCACCGTTCCCTCTTTCCTTCCGAAGGTAGTGTCTGCATTCCATGTGAACCAAACGGTGGATTTGCCGTCCTTCGCGGCCTCGGAGCCGCGGTCCCTCCGACTCTTGGATGTCAAGCGTACTCTGCGCCTCTATCTGGAAGCTACCAATGAGTTTCGGATTTCGGACCATCTTTTTGTTCTTTGGTCCGGGCCTAAGAAGGGCTCTCAGGCCTCAAAGACAACCATTGCCAGATGGCTGAAGGACGGGATTGCCGCTTCATACATTGGGGCGGGGCGGACTCCCCCTCCCGGCATCGTTGCGCATTCTACACGGGCTCAGGCGGCTTCCTGGGCGGAGGTTCGTTCAGTCTCCTCTCAGGAAATCTGTAGAGCAGCTACCTGGAAATCGCTACACACGTTCTCAAAACACTATCGCCTACACCTCGCCTCTCCTGTTGAGGGACATTTTGGCGAGCAGGTTCTCCGAGCGGGCCTCGCAGGACCCCACCCGATTTAGGGACGCTTGGGTACATCCCACTGTCTGGACTGATCCAGGTACGTACAGGGAAAAGAAAATTATTCCTTACCTGCTAATTTTCGTTCCTGTAGTACCATGGATCAGTCCAGACGCCCACCGCGTTTGGGCTCTCATCCTGCTCGGCCACTACGGTCCTGTTGTGTTCTACTCCCTTCAAGAGTTCTCCGTTTTCACGGTTTTCACAGCTCCCTACACTTTGGCATGCTGTTTTCGCAGCTCCCTCCCGTTGGTGGGGAGTTATGCAGTTTGTTACTTGAATTTCCAGGCTTATTGCCAGTTTTTTAAACTTGATCCACTGAGGAGTTTTGGTTTTCTCATCGGGCTTTGATATACTCGATACTGAACTCCTGCAGAGGGGGTAGTAGTATATATGGTAACGCCCCCTCAAAGTTTATGCTGACTCCATCTGCTGGATTGGGGACATAACCCGCTGTCTAGACTGATCCATGGTACTACAGGAACGAAAATTAGCAGGTAAGGAATAATTTTCTTCTACTTTCCTGTTCATACCCCAGATCAGTCCAGACAAGTGGGATGTACCCAAGCCCCTCTATACTGGGCGGGAACTCAAAAGACCTGTGTGCAACACACTATCCCCAAAAGCCACTTCCTCTAGCACCCGCACATCCAGGCAGTAATGTTTGGTAAAAGTGTGAAGACCATGTCTCTGCACGACAAATGTCTTGCGGAGAAATCAGTTGGCACTCCGTCCAGGAGGTTGCCTGCGCTCTAATGGAATGCGCCCGGAACCCCTCTGGAACCGACCGACCCTTACAGATGTAAGCTGTATTTATCGCCTCCTTCAGCCATCTTGGAATCGTGTTCTTGGAGGCTTTATTTCCCTTCTTTGTTCTACTGACCAGGACAAAAAGATGATCTGATTTCCGAAAGGCATTCTTCACCTTAAGATATCTCAAGAGGATTCGCCGCACATCCAATAAATGAAGCTCTCTCGCAAGAGGAGCATCTGGTGACAAATGTGGAAAAGCCAGAAGTTGACCATCTGGTTAAGATGAAACTAGGGAACAACCTCCGAAATTCATAGGAAAGGATCCCTACACAACAACACTTGCAGCTCTGTCTGATATCTTCTTAGCCACCAAGAAAACTGATTTCGAGATTAGATCCTTCGAAGAAGCCCTTCTAATCAGCTCAAAGGGAGGACCACACAACTCGAAGGACCAGATTAAGGTTCCAGGCTGGGCATACCTTTCGGACCGGAGGACGCAAATGTTTTGCCCCCTTCAGGAAACGCACAACATCCAGGCCATCAACGGTCCTCCCTGCACCTTACCTCAAACACCCCACGGTGGCCACCTGAACCCAGAGGGGAATTATAGGACAATCCCTTAGCCAAGCTGTTTTGTAAGAAGGCTAAAACCTGAGGAACATTCACCTTCAGTGGTTGCAATTTGTTATGCAAACACCACGAACACTCTCCAAACCCGGATATAAGCCGGGTTTGGAGAATGTGGAGGGCTTCCTTGCCTGAAGCAAAGTCGTAATCTTTGCTTCAGGCAAGGAAGGAACATTCACCTTCATTGGTTGCAATTTGTTATGCAAACACCACAAACACTCTCCAAACCCGGATATAAGCCAGGTTTGGAGAGTGTGGAGGGCTTCCTTGCCTGAAGCAAAGTCGTAATCACAGGTTCCAAGTATCCCCTCAAGCGGAGACATCGCCTTTCAAAAGCCAGGCTGCTAGACAAAAGCGATCCACCCGGTCTGAAAAGATGGGTCCCTGCCGCAACAACCCAGGCAGATGGGCCTAGTGAATGGGACCATCTACTGCGAGATGAACCAGGTCTGTAACCCATAGCCGGCATTGTGCCAGGGTGATTCTAGTGTCACCAGAATCCCCCTGTCTGAGTGAAGTTTGATATGACATAACACCCGACCTATGAGAGACCATGGGGGAAACACATACAGTAACAGCGCTGTCAGTCAGAGCTGAAATCGATGTCCTCTGAGCCGACTTCTCTCTTGTGACTGAAAAATTGAACCATCTTTGCATTTCTTGGAACTGCCATGAAGTTCAACTCTGACCTGCCCCATCTGGCCTGTATAAAGGCAAAAGCCTCAGCGGACAACTCCCATTCCCTTGGATCCAGTCTCTGCCTGCTGAGGTAGTCCGCCTGCAAATTGTCCAATCCAGCCACATGTGACGCCACCAGTCCCATTAGATGGCTCTCCCCCCAAACAGTTCCTGTGCCTCCTGCACCACCAGGCAACTCTTCATGCCGCTGTCATCACATTGTTCGAGAACACTCGTACTGTCCTTCCTTGAATAGGAGGGAGCAAGGCTTTGCAAACTGCTCTGGTCTCCAGTCGATTTGATTGATTGATTGACCAGGACATCTCTTCTAGTGACCACCATCCCTGGGCAGTTTTCCCTTGACAAATCACCCCCCAACCTTTGAGGCTGTTCACCGCCACCCAGTCAGGTTCCTCCATGTCCATTCCTTTCTTTCAATTGGAACGAGACAGCCACCATGAGAGACTGGACCTGGCATCCCCCTGAAGTGGTAAAGGAAGCCGAAATTCATCCGATAGCGGATTCCAACGCGATAAAAGGGCCCTCTGAAGGGGTTGCATGCAAGCAAATTCGCATGGAACTAACTCCAGCGTAGACCCCATAGATCCCAGGACATGTAAATAGCCCCAGACTCTTGGAACCGAAAGTCACAGAAGTAGGTGCACCTGATCCTGCAACTTGATCACCCTTTCCATGGTCAGAAACATCTTCCCAACCCACAGGTCGATACTGTAACGTGCGGTTGAGGATTTCCCGTCTGTAACGAGCTGGGAGCGCACAATTCGGACGCGTAAGGCGATCCAGCGATACAGTCTCCAGGTTCACGCGTCCTTAGCGCTTCTTAAAACAGACGCATAACCCTTTCCGCACGCAGCATGTATATGATATGTAAATGAACGAATTAGCTGTATAATGAAGGAATTAGCTATTCCCCTCCGATACTGTGACGTGCGCTCAGATTATCTCCTTTGTAACCCGCTATTTTGCCGCGTCCTTAACCTGTTAGTTTACCGCCACCCTCTACTTGGTGTTAGTGTGGTGTTAGAAAATTTAAACGGGAATAAAGTGTAAAAAATGGGGGCGATTTCGGCGCTCAAGGCCCCGTCCGGTCTCCGGTGCAGCCCCAGTCCTGTCCCCTGCTCCCGAAGCAAAAAAAAAACAAACCGAAAAAGTAGCAAGGCTCGGGCCTGCTACTGTAGTCCCTTCTCCCTTCTCCCTTCCTCCCGATTTCGGTGCTCAAGGCGGCCGGGTGGGCGTGCATTCATCCAGGCAGAGGGAGCCGGCGGCGAAAGCGGCCTCCGGCTCCCTCTGCCTGGATGAATGCACGGCCCCCGCCGGCAGTAAATGAATGCCCGTGCGATTTCGGCGCTCAAGGCGGCCGTGCATTCATCCAGGCAGAGGGAGCCGGCGGCGAAAGCGGCCGGCTCCCTCTGCCTGGATGAATGCACGGCCCCCGCCGGCATTCATTCCCCCATATACGTATATGAGACGTAAACTGTAAACCGATGTGATATCTCGATCGAATGTCGGTATATATAAAAAAAAAAAAAATAACACATAAGTATTTCTTTGTTTCAACGGATTTGATTTCTTCCTGCTCACAGGCGATGGGAATCAATGATTTGCTGTCCTTTGATTTCATGGACGCCCCCCCAATGGAAACTCTGATCACGGCCATGGAGCAGCTGTACACGCTGGGTGCCCTGGATGATGAGGGGCTCCTCACCCGACTGGGGCGCAGGGTGAGTCCCCTGCAGTACTAAAGGTTGTGCTTTTGCCAGCGTTTGTCAGGGGAAAGGTGGAGAGACTCCATATCATGGACCACCATGATTAATTCAAGCAGAATGGTGACTAGAAGGAGGGGCTGATATTGCAAACCCAGGTCTCACCCTACCTTTAAAAAAAAAAGGTCCCCTTAAATGTGTCAAGGAATGCTGTTGATGAAATGTGAAAAATGTCTTTAAATTATTCAGCCTCCCTTCCCCCAGAAGAATTGCAGACTTCTGCATTGAAGCTTTTTTTGTATTGGAAGTATTGGATGGCTGCCTGCTTTATAGGCAGAGAATGGTTTTGTCACAAATTCCCACACTTTCTCTTGTGTGTGTATGTTGTTGTTTTTTTTTTTTTTTCCCCCCAGTTTCTTTTCTTCACAAACAAAGATAGGGACTGTTTCTGAAGGCTGCACACTCCAGCCCTTGTGTACCTATTTTTGTAGTTATTGACGCCCTCTGCCAAGGGATCTGGGGTTTTGATTGTCAAAGGGAACAAAGGAACTTTTGGTTTTTCTGTCAAGCCCCAAATTATCTGCAAAAGATGTTGAGATGTGGGTTAGAAATACAATGGATAGAGGATTACGTTGCATTTATGATTTGTTTTTTGCCTTGTAAACATGGGGTGCCTCCAGCTTCCTCCTTCCTCTGTGGAGGTGATAACTGCTCAGGATTCACTTCCCCCGGTCCAGGACTCTGGACGGCCTCTTCACCTTTCGAAACCCAGATCCTAAATGCTGAGGCTCCTGCAGGCTCTCGTGACGGACTCTGTGCTGTGTGTTTTTCCCTCCTCTCCAGATGGCAGAGTTCCCCCTGGAGCCCATGCTTTGTAAGATGCTGATCATGTCTGTCCATCTGGGATGCAGCGAGGAGATGCTGACCATCGTCTCCATGCTCTCAGTACAGAATGTGTTCTACAGACCGAAGGTGAGGCTCTACCCCACCTCCAGCTTCGGAGCCTTAGCTCAAGCTCCTGCTACAGGAGGTCACTTGTTTAATTACAAAGGCTACTTGGGGGAGGGGGGAAGGGGCCTTTTGAGTTGTAGAAAGACAAAGCTGGAAGAGACCTCATGTGATCTATGCCTGTGCCTCCCAGCAGGATCCCCTGTATGAAAACCTTCCCAGACAGATGGAAACAGCCAGTGACAGGGATTCCACCACCACCTTAGGTAACTTGTTTTAGAGCTTAACTACCGGAAAGGTCTCCTCCTCCGTCTGCCCCCTGACTTCCAGCTTTTGTTGGGTTTGCTGAATTTCCAGAAGTTTTCAGCGAGTACAGCTGGAAGTGATGCATGTAAGTAGCATGCATGCACGTGGTATTTTGCAAAAGCCTGAAGTCCGTGCGCACTAGCAGTGCCGCATGTGAAAGGGGACTAGAAAAGGGGCAGATCAGGAAGCTTGCACGCATGGTGCTAATTTGTAAGCGGTAGGCGTGCGCATACATTGCCAGACTTGTCCATATGCTTTTACCTCTGCTAATTAGCTCGCGCAGCTGAAATCGGACTGGTCTTTTGTCGGAAGTTTACTGTTTGTTACATTTTTTAAAAAGTAGAAACCAATCAACATCCAAGAAATGAACACCCAGCAAGCTATACAAGGATTTACCGTCTTAACAAAAACTCCTCCCATCCCTTGTATCTCCCTCCCTGGGGTGAAGTGCTGGAGGGTCTGGGTGAACTGGTGAATACAGTCACTGAAGGGCACAGAGCGGGCATGCACACAGTGTTACTGCTCAGGCTCTCAGCGTGCGAGGGACTTATAGTTACAACACACTTACTTATTTTTATCTCATTTAAAAGACCTTTACAACCCGCACACATTCAAAACGTTTGTGACGGGGGAGATGAGACAAACGCTATTGTGCTAAAAAGAATGAAACGCATCTGCTAGTTAAGTGCTGCCACTACTCGCCGATTACTAAGTATCCTGCAGGGAGTCCAGCTCAAATGGTTGTTTCAATAAAAACGGGTTTTTGGGTTTTGTTTTTGTTTTTTTAGAGCTCTTTTAAAAGATTTGGTAGAAACCCTAGTCTGTGCCAGTTCAGGCAGTGAGTTTCAAACTAATCCGCTGACTTTTGTTGAGGTGCACCAGTCGGGGAGAAGGCACAGAACAGAATCATTAATTTACCAGCTCATGTAAAATTAACGCTTCACTGTACCAGCAGCCAGTGGAGTGAGAACAGCACTGGTGTGAGATGATCACGCATCTTCGCGGCAGTTACAAATTTCCTACCGTGTGCATTTTGAATGTTGCGTCCCCTAAATCTGCTGCTACACTGCTCACTGGAAATGGGTTAACAAACTCGATCTTTGTGCTCCTTTTGGAGCTCTAACGAGATGGCGTGTGGGCCGAGGAAGGGACTTGATCCCAACAGAGGGCTCCAAGCACAAGTGGAAGCTGTGAGTGCTGGAATGCAGGACTAGCACAGCTTAAAAGGGAAATTAGCAAAAAAAAAAAAATTATTTACACTTGAAAATGTGCTCTTTTTTTTTTTTTTTTTTTTTAAAGCCTTTTGGGATATCTTGGTATCCTGGTATGGTTTGTGTCTTTAATTTTTGTAACTCATTCTGGTTTTTTTGTTCCTGGACACTTTTTTAGTGTTTTTTCGTGCTGCTGGGATCGGTGGCTCTGATCACTGCTGCAGCCAGAAACCTTTTGATAATTTTGCTCTTGAGGTCCCTTGGAAAGGAATTTTTCCTCTAGCCCTCCAACTCTCTCTCTCTCTCCCTCATCCCTAACAGCAATGCAGAGGAATGGTAAAAGTGGAGCTTGTGAAAGATAGAACTGATTTAACTGGAAGCGCCAAAACATGCTGTCAGGCAGGATGACATAGATTCCCTGTACCTACCCGGATCAGTCCAGACCATGGGTTATGACTCCCTTCCAGCAGGTGGAGACAGAGAAAAACTTGAAAGGCATCCTCACTTAACCTGGCGTGCCACCTGCATCCCCTCAGTATTTCAACGTCTTAATTTAGTTGGGTATGAGATCGCAAAAGGTGACATCTGTATATGCAGGAGTAGAATATACACTAAGGAAAACAAAATTATCAGGTAAGTAATTTCTCCATTTTACATGGGCTGCAGATGGCATCATTTTTTTTGTTTTTGTTTTTATCATGACAAACATTTTTAAATTTGCCTCCCACACACACAAGTACAGCCGCAAAACTGAATTTATTATTACAACTGCAGGATAAGCAAGCGCTGGCCGATCAGAAGAAGGCGAAGTTCCATCAGACGGAGGGTGACCACCTCACACTCCTCGCCGTGTACAACTCCTGGAAGAACAACAAGTTTTCCAACCCCTGGTGCTACGAGAACTTCATCCAGGCACGCTCCCTGCGCAGGGCACAGGACATCCGCAAACAGATGCTGGGGATCATGGACAGGTGGGCGAGCACATCCAGGAAGGGCAGGAGCACAGTCTCTCCCTCCCCCCGCCCACAGGTGACAGGCCTTGACTCCTTTCCTCTTCCTTCCCCCTGTCATTGTAGGCATAAACTGGACGTGGTGTCCTGCGGAAAGGCCACAGTCCGAGTTCAGAAAGCCATCTGCAGCGGTTTCTTCCGGAACGCGGCGAAGAAGGACCCGCAGGAGGGATACCGTACCCTCATTGATCAGCAGGTGGTGTACATCCACCCCTCCAGCGCGCTCTTCAACCGGCAGCCGGAATGGTAGGCAACGTAGCCACAATCCTGTCTCTTGTCTTGAGCATAAGAAGATATGAATTAGATTTCCTGCTTTATTGAAGCGAGGCGGACTGTGATGAGGGGCTAAAAACGGGAGGGGAAACACCAAGCAGTTCCGAATAAAGGATTCTGGCATCATATCCTCATATGGGATGGCTCTGATGGAGCAGGAAACTGCAGGAGCATTTTAGAAAATAATCAAAGGGCTTGATGGCAGGTATTCACCAGTAACGTGGGAGGGGAGAATTTAGATGACTGTCGTGCAAATCTTCTGTAAGGAAGGCTTTTTTCTGTCCAAATAATTAGAGAGAGATGTGTTTTTGTGTCTTTTTTTTTCTTCATTTCTCAAGGGTTGTGTATCATGAGCTGGTGCTGACCACCAAGGAGTACATGAGGGAGGTGACGACGATCGACCCTCGCTGGCTGGTAGAGTTTGCCCCTGCGTTCTTCAAAGTCTCTGACCCCACCAAACTCAGCAAGCAGAAGAAGCAGCAGCGGCTGGAGCCTTTGTACAACCGCTACGAAGAGCCCAACGCTTGGAGAATCTCCCGCGCCTTCAGGCGCCGGTGAGCAGCAAGAGGCGCGAAAGGACTCCTCGGCCTGTGCCTGGAAGCAGGCGCCCACGGTTGCATCAAAAGCCCAAGACTGAGAGCGCTGCTTTGTTTGTGGGTGGGGGGGGAGGGGTATTTAAATGTAATGGTTTAATCCAAACCACAGAACCTCAGCTGGATGACTTTACTGCAGCCATCACATTCCTCCACCCAATACCGGTTTTTCTTTGGTCTTCATGGTATAAGTTATTTTTATTTTTTTTTTTTAAAGGATATTTCATGAGAAATCCTATAGAACCTTCCCTGCTGCTCCAACAGAGCAGAGAAATCAGGATTACTGTGGCAGGCATGGGGCAGCCGTTCTGTGGCTGCCAGAATGCCATGGGGGGTTTTTTGGGGGGTTTTTTTGCCCTTTGAAAAATTACTGGAACCTTTGACAATGCTATGGAGATTCGTGGTGCTCAGGCTGAGTTCTACTGAATTGCAGAGCCGGAAGAACTTAAACTGGATTTTCTCTCCAGATGCTTTGGAGAGGAGAGGGACAGACCAGGAATCTGGTACACCAACATTTTAAAAAAGTAGGTGTGTGCAAATGTCAAATGTAGGTGTATAATGCTGCAAAATGGCTTTATACTCAGTGTGGGAGGAAAATAAATTTTTTTATATTTTAAAGTAGGTCGGTCTTTTTTTTTTCCCGAGTACTTATAGGTAACGTTCATTTTTCTGGGCCTTGTTTTTTAACCTGTTTCTGTGCTTCCTCTGCTCAGGCTGACTTCCAGGTTGGAAGAAACTCGCCTTTAGGGGTGGCTTAGTGCCATCAAGTTTTGAATCTGGCCAATGACAATAGTATAATATGGAGGAGAGGGTAGGGCGGGGGTTCTCTTGATAAAATATATTTCTAGCACCTTTTATCTTGTATATCTTTAAAAATCATATTGTAATTTACAAAATGCCAATTCCCAGTCATCCTTACAAGCATGGAATTGTAAGGAATGTCCTGGGTTCTTTTTTACATATTGACCAGAATAGAATGCCAGTTTAAAAAAAAAAAAAAAAGAAGATATATTTCTACCCCCTCTCCCCTAATGCAGTTGCTAATAAAACTGAAACCAGGCTTCTGCAGCAGTCCCCCCCCATCCCCCCCCCCCCCCCCCCCAAAAAGCCCCTTACCATGACTAGGAACTCAGAGCAATCATCAGACTCCTGACGCATCCAATGTTGTATCAAAGCAATAATTTATGTATTTGTTTATTTGTTGAGTTTTATATACCGTCATTCGGTAGAGCCATAATCTGAGAGCATCGCTGGTTGCCCCGGAAGCCAGATGATTGTGGTGGAGGGAGAGGGAGGGGCACAGTCAAAAGGGAGGATGCTGCAAGGGACAAAAAGTACGTTTTATTTGCATAAAGAACAATTAATGAGAGAAGTTATTAGTTGCCTCCACTGGACCTATGATTATATAGAGGGCTCTGTATTAAAGATCATTGAGTTTTGACCTGTACAACTCAGTATGATGGTCCTTCTTCAGTGACACATTTATCCAGTTGTTGGTGGCATTGGTTAATAATAGGGTGAATTTTTGCACATTGGATTTTACATTTAATCCCCTTTGCTCAGGTCTCTGTTTTTTTGATATTTGTTGGTCCTTTATTTTTCCAATCAACATGAATGATCAAGTAGAGTGTAGGAACGCATTCAGTTATTCTGAGGATTTGTGGTGTCCTTGTTAGAAGGAAAGGAATCATTTCCATCTGCCAATCCCACTTGGTCTGAATTACTGCAATTATCTAAACGCCACATACATTCTGAGTTGCATTCAGCTACCATGATTCAATACATCAAACAGATCATTCCCCAAGCTCTTCACATTAATAAAGAGTCAACTATTTTAGTTGATGACCATGAATTTGTTCAGAAATGGGTTTCCATTTTGGACAAATGTTCACTTAGTTTGATGCTCTTAATTAATGAAAAAGCGAAGAAGATGTCAGAATCTTTAAAACTGATTGAACAAACACAGGCAGCACTTCAATCTACTATGACTTTGGATGCTTTTGATTCATCTCTAAGGGATGTTAATTCCATCAAACAATTTAAGTCTACCCTTAGAGCCAGCAAGATTCGTAAATTGAAAAGAGGTGAACATGATTGGTGCTCTTTATTCTTGGCAATGACCCTCTTTCTGGTTCCAGTATGAAGGTGCTCACTTTTCATACTTATCATCTGGGGAGGATGAACCACATCCTACTATCTCGACATCTTTTTTTAGGAGAACATAGGGGTTTCTCTTGTGCTCGCTGCAATTACAGAAGCCATCGAATGAATCAGGTTACTCATGAAGCCAATTGGATGCGCTCCACTACGCAATCGCAAACAAGGACGCATCAGCAGTAACCAGTTTGTCGGGCGAGTCCATTACTTCTTTACAAGAGAAAAAGCTCAACAAAATGGTCCTTCATTTGTACTGATGTGATTTGCAGGATTGATTTTTTTTTTTTTTATAAATTTTTTTTATGCTTCAGGTCAAATTATTATTATTATTTTTTTTTTTTTGCATTGAGTACTCTTACTTCTTCAATGGATATGTCAAAAGTTGAGAACAAATCTATGTAGACACCTCCTGGACCTACTGATCCTCAGATCACTACTTTTATGAAGTTGGTCTTGAGAGATTTGCAGCAAATTGAACTTGACAGTAAACCATCATGCTGCAATATCAAGTAGAACTAAATGCTAGGCTTTAAGGGATTTAACTTCTAATTTGATAGTTAAACCAGCAGAAAGGTGAGGCCATGGTT
Source organism: Rhinatrema bivittatum (assembly GCF_901001135.1). NCBI lineage: Eukaryota > Metazoa > Chordata > Amphibia > Gymnophiona > Rhinatrematidae > Rhinatrema > Rhinatrema bivittatum. Next base: position 53,883,955 of record NC_042626.1, read on the forward strand.
ATTAAGCATAGACGACACTATATTGCAGAAATACAATCCCAGTTGTCTGATAGATGAGAAATTACCTACTGTGCATTTACCAACCACTATTAAGACTTTGGACATGCATGCACGTAAAATAGAATTCATTACTTATAAAGAAGATCAATTTTTAATCGTTGCTTATCCTCAGATTCTGGTCATTTATACGTTACTTAAGATACTCAAAAACCCTACACAGCCTCCTGGAAGAGCTGTTGTCTCGCTGGTGGATTCAGTCCTTGAAACTCTCCATTTTTTTAGAATATTTCCTTCAGTCGGAAGTGAATTTGGCTCAGTCATATATCAAAGATACTTCGGTTGTGCTCAACAAGCTCTCAGCCAAGTGAAGGACTTGACAGAGGACATGATTCTAGTTACATTTGATCTTCACTCATTAGGCACCAATAGTCCTCAACTTACTGCTTTGGGATTGAGCTGTGGAGTAAAACGCTACATTCCTTTTTGGATTGGGGCTATATTGCTGCATTTCCTCTGCAGTTCTCGATAATAAGCTAACCACAAAAATTAATGAGAGAGAGGAGCTGTATTACAGATCATTGAATGTTGACCTATTCATCCTCGTTTGATGGTCCTCCTTCAGTAACCCATTTATTTATGCAGTTGTTTAATACAGTAATGTGGAGTTTTCACTTTTATTAAGCCATTTCCAGGGCTGGGGAGGGAAGCTTTTCAAGCCTATATGCCCGCAACATAGGCTTGAGGGAAGGGGGATCGGGCTGGTAGGGCCAACCTTTGGTGCACTAGGGTTGTGGGTGGAGGATTGGGTCGCCAGGCCCATTCAGCTGCTTTCTTTTTTTTTTTTAAAGGCGAATCGCTGCTTAATTGGCTATATTCTTTAAATATAACTCTGAAACATACCTGGGTAGGTTTAGCTGGGTAACTTTTATTTAAGGATATGCAACGGGTCATTTATCCCGCAGAATATCCCCGATATCTTATCGAGCTAGCTTTTAACCCAATAACTTTATTTATTTATTATTTATTTATTTAGAAACTTTTATATACCGGCATTAGTGGGTACATCATACCGGTTCACATAATAACTTAAAGCTTGGAAAATACATTTCAACAAGGAGAATGTAACTGGGCGGGGGGGTAAAATAAATAGGCAGTAGGAAGGATAGATAAAACAAGAACTTCTCCGTTTTAGGGGGTTTTGAAAATTGACATTTAGGTATCTGCTTTCCTCTTACTCTGTCTATGGGAAAAGGCTTTGATGAATCTAGCCCAAAGTTGGGGTTGTCGTTAAAAAAAAACCAAAAACCAAACATTATTTTATTCCCTTCCCCCCAAAAAAGGGCAAAAATGTAGAAAATGGGATTCAAGAAGAAAGGAAACTTAAGAGGAAGAATAAAAGAGGAAACAATAGAAGAGGCAGGTGGGCTTCTGTTAAGGAAGGGAAGAGGGCTTTGAAATGGGTCAAGCACTGTCCTTGGAGGCTGTGTGTCGGCGCCAGTTCTGAGTGGTCCGACAGGCTCATATCTGTCATCGGGATCCTCTGAGCAGTGGAAACCAGCACATCCTCTGGTAATTAACCACATCCCTTCTGCAAGAGGTTTTCCAGCCCGTGCCCTAAACACTTCCAGATGTTTCTATGGCGCAAGCTTCAGACACAATGCCTCGTGTGTTTCTCTTCCTTTCAAAAGCTCAGGGTGACCCTGTCAACGCAGGACTCGCTCGGCTGAGGCTTCACGAGCGTGGCTTCTGTCCGCCAAGGTTTCCTGTGAGTGAAAAATTTCCCAGAGGCAGACTGTCCCATTAAACCACCTTACTCTTGTGCCTTTTTGCATGGAGGATAAGGATGACCCGCTGAAGCTCCAAGCAAGCCTGTCTCCATGTCTGGGTCAACTCATCCCTTTCTTGTAATCTTTTCCAGGGTACAGCACTTGCTAATCCCAAAGGGTGGGGGAGGGGAAGCAGCATAGCAGAGAACTGTAACCTTATGTATTTCTTGCTTTCTTTGGGAAGCATGGATTTTAAGGTGATTGTACAAGATGTGAATTCATGTGCTGAGACGGTGTAGCTAGTAATCACCCTGAATATCTTTTCCAGATTGTCTGTACATTTTTGCCTCCATCACACTGCACCTTCCAAGCACCATTTGAGATCCTTTGAGATAGCGGCCTGTGTATCTCAGAGTGTGTACTAATCTTGTATCTACATGCCAGTTAAATAATTTGCATAGGACATAGACTAGGAGCACAATGGGGAGGAAACACATTGCACTCCTCCCCCCCCCCCCCCCCCCCCCCCATTTCCAGCATTATCGTTAGGAAAGTGAACTCTCTCTGCATGCAGATGGACGTTCCACATTTTAAGAACATAAGTTGCCTTACTGGGTCAAACTGAGGGTCCGGTCAAACCCAGCATCCTGTTTCTAACAGTGGCCAATCCAGGTGGCAAGTACCCAAACATTAAATGAAACCCATGCTACTAATGCTGGTAATAAGCAGTGGCTATTCCCTAAGTCAACATGATTGATAGTAGTTTATGAATTTCTCTGAGGACAAGTAGGATGGTAGTCCTCACACATAGGTGACATCATAAGATGGAGCCTGATACAGGAAACTTTGACTAGGCACATTGAGTATGCCAAGCATGCCTTATACCATGTGACCACATGGGGTCCCTCTTCAGTCTTTCTTTTTTCACAGAGCTGTGAGCCTCGCAGTTTGAGTGAGCTCTAAAAACTTGGGATTTTGCCTTCTGGAACACTGTTTTTTTCATGGTTTTTCGTGATCCTTTTCTTCGATCTGTCGCTAGGTACCTCTCGGTACCTCCCCGTAGTGTCCCTGGTCAGAGTTTTTGGATTTTCGGGTAAGTTTCTTTTCACGGTCGGTTCCCTCCATGGTGGCAGTGCCTCTGTGCTTGCTGGCTATCGATGCCCACTGCCATTGTTCTGTCCTGCTTTCCTTTTGTTTTGCACTGTCATGGTCACGTCTGGCTTTCAATGATGCCCCCAGTGTCCAAGAACCATGTCAATCACTGATCCTCATGAAGTTTGCATCCTCTACCTGGGGCATCACATGAAGTCTTGGGTTGCCACTTGTGTGCTCAGATGACCCCAAAGAAATGTCTGCTTTGACTCAACAAGATGGATCAGCTCTTTGGGTCAAAGAAATCTGAGCCATTGGTTTCAGCAGCATCGGCATCAAAGGACTTCAGAGCCGTACTAATGGACACCTCACCATCAACATCAGCGGGACGGTTGGCTTCGTCAAGGTTGCCGGTGGATAGGGTCACCAGAGACAGACAGTTCTCTATCTCCTCTGGACTGAGGATGCCAAGATCATCGACCTCTGCACCAGAGAAGGACTAGGCTAAGCATCAGCACCGGTCCCCATCGATGCATGGGGATACACTGGCTTTTGCTGCGATGCCTCCAAAACGACCCCATGGGAAGGAGCGCCCACCCTCCATCAATGCCTGAGGTCTGCGAAGGTCTCCACCAGTCCTGGTGCCAGTTGCCGATCCTCCTTGAGGGTCTGAGGAAGATTTAGCCACCCCTCCTTCCTCCCAGTCTATGTTGGCATCAGCAACATTTGAAGAGTTGCTGGAGCTTTGAGTTCAGCTGGCCGTGGAGCGGGTGCTGCAGGGCCCACTCCACTGACCCCACCGGAGCAGGTACCATCCTTCTTCATGCTGCTTCTAGAGAAGATCAAAGTGCTTATCGGTGGGTTACCCACCCAGCTGGTATTTGTTCCTGGGATGGCACCAGAGCCCGGTGGGGCACTGAGGCCTGCCCTTACCGGTATGGTGGTTGTCACCGGTTCCTCTGAAGAGGAAGCTCTGCTGAGGATAGGGGAGATGCTGAAGCCTATAGTTCCTCCATCCAATTCCATCTGTGCCTGCACCTCTGGACGTAGGCAGAGCAGCTAGAGCCCCATCTCCTGTGGTATACAACGAGGATGAGGGTCCCTATGACCCCTGGGGAGATGATCAGAGTCCTTCGAGGATTTGTATGGTCTCCCATCAGACCCTTCTCCTCCGGATGAGTGAAGTACGTCTCCACCTGAGGACTTAACATTTGCAAGTTTTGTGAGGGTGATGGCAGAGACCATCCCATTCCAACTTTTGACAGAGGAGGATGCTAGGCACAAGATACTTGAGATCCTCCAGTTTGTGGAGCCTCCTAAAGAGATCATAGCAGTCTCTGTACACAAGATCCTTAAGGAGTTGCTGCTGAGGATTTGGGAACACCCTCTCACAGTGGTAATAAGAAGGTGGGTGGGGTTTACCTCGTCCAGATGGCTGCTGGATTCGATAAGCAGCAGCTGCCTCACCAGTCGGTGTTCGAATCCGCCTTCAAGAGGGCCAAGTGCTCTCAAACCCATTCTTCGGCATCCCCGAGGAAGAAGCATAGGGTAATGGACACTGTTAGGAGGAAGGTGTTCCAAGGCACCATGCTTATTGCCCACATCGCTGCCTACCAGCTCTACATGAGCCAATACTTGTGGGACATCTGGAGGCAGGTGCAGGAAGTGGCTGAGCAGCTTCCTCATCAGCAGCAAGACACCCTCATGTCACTGGTGCACAAGGGTCTGGAGTGCAGGAAACATGATATCCATGCGACTTATGATGATTTTGAGATGGCATCTAGAGTCTCTGTGGCAGGAAACGGCACCCTCAGAGTGGCATGGCTGCAGGCCTCGGATCTCCAACCAGAGATACAGGAACAACTCGCTGACATGCCCTGTACTGGAGAAAATCTCTTTGGAGATAGGATGAGGGATGCTGTGGCCCAACTCCAGGACCATAGTGAAACCCTTCAGCAACTCTCTGCCAGTACTCCTGACCCGTCCTCCTCCTCCAGAAGGCCATTGAGGGTGGGGCCAAGGAAGTCTCTTTCATCAAAGGAAGTACTATCCTCCACCTCCTCTGTCCCGTCCACACCATCAGAGCTCCTGCAGCCATCCCAGGCAGCAGAGAGCTCCCAAATTCCTCAGTCAACTCTGAGGACAGGGTTTTGACTGGTCTGTAGGGAGTGTAAGCCAGTTTCTTGTACCCAGGACAATGGACTCCCCGCTCGGGGACAGGCTGCGGTTCTTTGCAAACCAGTGGCCCAGTGTAACCTTGGATCAGTGGGTTTTGTCCATCGTCCGCCAGGGGTACCAATTAAATTTTTTGGGTGTCCCACTAAATTGCCCTCCATACCCATTTTGGGGGCCAGAAGCACATCAGAAGGTGGTACAGGCAGAACTCTCCTCCCTCTTAATGGCCAGAGCAGTTGAGCCTGTACCACTAGGGCAAGAGATCGGAGATTCTACTCCAGGTACTTCCTGATTCCTAAAAGAACAGAAGGACTCTCTCCCATCCTGGACCTAAGGGCCTTGAACAAGCTTCTAAGTAAAGAAAAGTTCACAATGTTTTCCCTGGGCACCTTGATCCCCCTTTTACATGCATCCTTTAGGTCCCGCGACCTAAAGGATGCATGCACCCATATCAAGATCTTCCCCTGTAACAGGAATTATCTCAGATTTATGGTGGAGAAACAGCACTTCCAGTACCGGCTGTTGCCATTCAGACTTGCATCTGCTCCATGGGTCTTCACAAAATGCCTGGCCGTGGTTGCAGTGCACCTTCAGAGGCTGGGAGTGCATGTTTTCCCCTATCTGGATGATTGGCTGGTTAAAAGCACTTCTCAGGCAGGGGCCACCAGATCCATGCGCGTGATTATCTGGGTGTTGGAGTCACTAGAGTTCTTTCTCACCTACCCAAAGTCCCATCTCAGTCCATCACCTCAATTGGACTTCATTGGAGCCCTCCTGGCCAAGGCTTTTCTGCCACACGAGAGAGCCATCACCTTGGCAACCACCGCAGCAGAAATTCAACAGAGCCAGCAGGTATCAACCTGGCACATGTTGAGGCTGTTGGGCCACATGGCCGCGATTGTCCATGTCACTCGGCATGCTTGCACATGTGCAGAGCCCAGTAGATCCTTAAGTTGCAATGGCACCAAGCATGTAGAGCCTCCAGGATTGCATCCGAGTCACCCCGACTCTCAGGAACTCCTCGGTTTGGTGGCAGGTACTTTCCAATCTGGAATGGGGCTTTCCTTTTGGAGTCTCCCTACTCAAACTGTGTTAACCACGGATGCAACTACCCTGGGGTGGGGAGCTCATGTAGATGGGCTCGGCACCCAGGGTCCATGGTCCACTCAGGACTCAGCTTCCTGGAGCTCTGGGTGATCAGGTATGCACTATGGGCTTTCAGAGATTGGCTGTCCATCAAAGTTGTCCTGATCCAGACCGACTACCAAGTAGCCCTGTGGTATGTCAACAAGCAGGGAGTCATGGGATCATACCTCCTGTGTCAGGAAGCGCTTCACATCTGGTTGTGGGCCCTGTCTCACGGGATGGTGCTCAGGGCCATGCACCTGGACGGGATGGAGAATGTAGTGGGCAGGCAGAGTCAAGCTTTCAGACCCCATGAGTGGTAGTGATTCGGATATTCCGCCTCTTGGGAAGCCCAGATGTAGAGCTGTTCTTGTCTCCCTGCAACAGGAAGGTGCCTCAGTTCTGCTTCCTGTCCAGGACAGATGGCAAACCAGCCTCAGATGCCCTGGCCTGTCATTGGGGCAAGGGTCTTAAGTACACATATCCTCTGATTCCCTTGGTGGTGAAGACTCTCTTGAAACTTTGCAAGGACCAAGGGACTATGATCCTCGTAGCCCCTCACTGGCTGATACAGGTCTGGTTTCCACTCCTGCAGATGTTCATCCTGAAACTGATCAGTCTGGGGACTTCCCAGATTTCATCACACAGGATTGAGGAAGGTTGCGACATCCCAACCTCCAGGCCTTGTTGCTCACAGCCTGGATGTTGAGAGGTTAATTCTGCAGTCGCCTGATCTTTCTGAGGATGTGTCTCATATCCTGGTGGCTTCTAGGAAACCTTCCTCTAGAAAGTCCTATGGGCTGAAGTTGGGGAGGTTTTCCATGTGATGTGAGCAGAAGGCCCTAGATCCATTCTCCTGCCCCACACTAAAACTGCTTGATTACCTTTCACACCTTTTGGAGGCTGGCTTAAAAACCAACTCCGTCAGAGTTCATCTTAGTGCAATTGGCACATACCACCACAGTTTAAAGGTGCGCCCATCTATGTACAGCCTATAGTTGTATGTTTCAGATGGTCACTGTTTCAATCAAAGTCTCCCCTAAAGCCTTCTGCTGTGTCTTAGGACCTCAGCTTGGTGTTGGCTCTGATGAAAGCTCTTTTTGAGCTGCTGTGCTCCTGTGACCTGATGAACCTGACTTGGAAGATCATATTTTTGGTGGCAGTCACTTCAACACACAGGGTCAGCGAGTTCTAGGCCTTAGTGACTTATCCACCTTACACTGTTTTCTCATGACAGGGTAGTCTTGTGTATTTAACCTAAGTTCCTGCCTAAGTTGGTGACAGAGTTCCATCTTATTCAGTCTATCATCCTGCCAGTTTTTGTTTTTTTTCCCAGGCCCCATTCGCGCCAAGGTGAACTAGCATGGCACAGTTTGGACTGAAAGCGAGCCTTTGCCTTTTGTCTGGAGCAAACAAAACAAAGTTGGGTGGACTGCCTATAGACAGTCCACCCAACTTTTTTATTTCTTTTGATAGGAATAGGTTTGACGTTGCCGTTGCCAAACAACTACTATCCAATTGGCTAGCAGATTTCATCTCCTTCTGTAATACCCAGTTGGGACTGCATCTTGGGGGTCATGTCAACGCTTATTCTGTCAGAGCCATGGCAGCATCAGTGGTCCACTTGTGAACAGTTTCCATGGAGGAGATCTGCAAGGCTGTGACAGAGTTCTCTCCAGACATTCACATCAAATTATTGTCTGGATAGGGATGGCCAACACGACAGTAGGTTCGGTAAGTCTGTCCTTCGGAACTTGTTTGAGGTATAGAACCCAACTCTCCCAACCTAGGCCTGTTGTTTGGGTTTAGGTTGTCTCCCCCCTCTGTTACCAACAGCACTGATGTTGTGCCCATTGGCATCTGGTTAGGTGTTTGTTGGTCCCCTTTTGTGTTGAGGAAAAGCTTCTAGCTAGGGATTCACCCTTGTGTGATAATTGCCATCCAGCTTGTCCTCGGAAAAAGCAGAGTTGCTTATCTGTAACAGGTGTTCTCTGAGGACAGCAGGATGTTAGTCCTCACGAAACCCACCTGCCACCCCACAGAGTTGGGTTTCTCCTAATTTTTTATTTTATCGTAATTCTATGTTACTAGACTGAAGAAGGGCCATGCTCAGTTTGCCTAATCAAAATATCTAGAAACTTTGACATGTTTTCCATATTGGGTTCCATCTGATGATGTCACCTATGTGTGAGGACTAACATTCTGCTGTCCTTGGTGAACACCTGTTACAGGTAAGCAACTCTGCTTTCTCCTCCAAGAACTTGTCCAAACCATTTTTTTAAACCCAACTACATTGACTTCCTTAACCACATCCTCTGGTATTGTACAAGTACTTCATGTCACCGCTGTGCCTTTCACATTATATTGAACAGTCAACCCCTGTTTCTGCCAGACGCGGTTACTTCAGCACTAATCTGTTGGGGGAAAACAGCTCTGCTTGCTGTGTCCTTTGTACATCATCAAAAGATCCAAATATTAGACTATTGGTGAGGATGTGCAATCATCATCTTGTTCCACTTGAATACTGAGTTATATAAGTCAACAGACAAATTGTAGGTACTGGAATACCGTACACATTTGTCACTAATCTTCAAGACCTTTATCAGGTCAGTGCAGAATAAACTAGAGGGAAGCTGGGCAGGTGGGTTAACATAGTAAATGATGGTGGATATCGCCTCCTATCCCATGACATTTTAGTTTTATTAGAAGCCTTTCATTTTGAATGCTTTCTGAGAATCCAAATACACCACATCTACCGGTTCATCTTTGTCCACATGTTTTTTCACCCCTTCCAAAAATTGTAGGAGATTGGTGAGGCAAGACTTCCCTTGGGTAAATCCATGTTGGCTGTGTCCCATGTCTATCTAAATGTTTTGTGATTTTATTCTTTATAACAGTTTCCACGATTTTTCCCAGCACTGAAGTCAGATTCACCAGGAAAAATCGTGGAAACTGTTATAAAGAATAAAATCACAAAACAAACATTTAGATAGATATGGTTTAATGGGACACAGCCAGCATGGATTTACCTAAGGGAAGTCTTGCCTCACCAATCTCCTACAATTTTTGGAAGGGGTGAAAAAACATGTGGACAAAGATGAACCGGTAGATGTAGTGTATTTGGATTCTCAGAAGGCGTGTTTGACAAAGTCACTCATGAGAGGCTTCTAAGAAAACTAAAAAGTCATGGGATAGAAAGTGATGGCCTCTTGTGGATTTGCAAACTGGTTAAAAGACAGGAAACAGTAAGATTAAATGATCTGTTTTCACAGTGGAAGAAGGTAAACAGTTTAGTGCCTCAGGGATCTGTTCTAGAACCGGTGCTTTTTAATATATTTATAAATGATCTGGAAATGGATACGATGAGCGAGGTGATCAAATTTGCGGATGATACAAAATTATTCAGAGTAATTAAATCTCAAGTGGATTGTGATAAATTGCAGGAGGACCTTGTGAGACTGGAAGATTGGGCTTCCAAATGGCAGATGAAATTTAATGTGGATAAGTGCAAGGTGATGCATATCGGGAAAAATAACCCATGCTATAATTACAATGTTAGGTTCCATATTAGGTGCTACTACCCAAGAAAGAGATCTAGGCTTCATAATGGATAACACATTGAACTCGTCGGTTCAGTGTGCTGTGGTGATAAAAAAAAAAAACAAACAGAATGCTAGGAATTATTAGAAAGGGAATGGTGAATAAAACGTAAAATGTCATAATGCCTCTGTATCGCTCCATGGTGAAACCGCATCTTGAATACTGTGTGTAATTCTGGTCGCTGCATCTCAAAAAAGATTTTCCTAGTGTGTAGTCAGATGGATTCAGGACCAATGGGTTATGCTTTCCTGCCAGCAGATGGAGATGGAGTAAGACTGCAAAGCTGACATCACAGTACATATACCCCTGCCTCATCCTCAGCCCGCCACTATTCTCTGTTTCCAGCAGATGGTGGACATACCTCTCCCTATGGGGATTGCTGTACTTTTTGGAAGGAGAAATTCTAAATTGGAGAAAATTGAGCCCCGCTCTCCTGTGCTGATACCTAAAGCCCCCAGTAGGCTAAAGGTCCCTCCCCCAACTGAGACTTCCTGAGGAGATTTCAGAGATCCCTCAGAGGTGTGCCTTGGTCCGGTAGCAGGTTCCCGGCGTGGACTTTGCTGCTTAGGCAGCTGAAAGGCAGTGGGTGCAGGAAGCCGAGCATGGCGGTGATGGCCAGAGTCCTCTCCACCTCAGCCGGAGACCGTCTCTGAACTCAGCTGGTAAGTGCTAAGCCCAGGTAAGTTTAAAAAAAAAACAAAAAAAAGGAAGCTTTACCTCCAATTCAGAGACGATTAGAAGGATTTCCTGTAGGACTCCTCTCAGTCTCTGAATTCGACGTGCTGTACTGACTTCATTTCCATTCCCGTTGAGGTAAGGGGAATTGGACTTCCGCGTGGGTTGAGCAGCCCCCCAGTAGGCTAGGCACCGCTGTAGGCTTGGTTGGTGCATCTCGTGGTAGGCTGTGGTGGCGGCGCCATCTTGTGCGCGTTAAAGGCGTGCTGTATTGCCCTCCATAGAACTTCAGTGCACGCACTGTGGGGCAGATTTTCAAAGGGGTACGCGCATAAGATACGCACGTATCCCCCGAAAACCTGCCCCCAACCTCCCCCTGCGCGCACCGAGCCTATGTTGAATAGTCCTGGGGCTTTGCTAGGGGGGGGCGTGTCATTCAGGGGCGGGGCTGCAGGCGTGGTTCTGGCCCGGGGCGTGGCCGAGGCCTCAGACACTGCTCCTGGGCCGGGGAATCGCGCTCCTGCCTCAGGCAGGCGTAACTTTTCTAACAAAGGTAGGGGGGGGGGGGGGGTTAGGTAGGGGAAGGGAGGGGGAAGGTGGAAAGAAAGTTCCCTTGGAGCCGCTCCGATTTTGGAGCAGCCTCGGAGGGAACGGAGGCAGGCTGCGCAGCTCGGCGCATGCAGGCTGCCGATTTTGGGCAGCCTTGCGCGCGCAGACCCGGATTTTAAAGGATACACGCGTATCTATTAAAATCCGGCGTACTTTTGTTTGCGCCTGGTGCGCGAACAAAAGTACGCATGGGCGTACTTTTATAAAATCTACCCCTGTGCGCGTAATGTCCGGCACAAGCCTACGTGCACAACTTTGAAAATGCGTGATACAGGACGAGCTGTGCACACAAGCTATGCATGCGCCTGGCCGTGCCCCACCTAGACACTCAAAATTTGTGTGCCAGCTGTGAACACACAGCTACCTCTGCCAATGGTGTCGGCAACCAAGAAACCTAAGTGCCTTGTTCTCTGCACTGCTGGTCATATTAGGGCTTCACAGCCTGACCTTGATTCCAACTTATGTCAGCACTGCGAGGAAGCCCAAGGAGAATTGGCTTCTTTGGACTTTACTAAGCCAGGCTCCTCCCATGGAGTTGGGCACAGCCTTAACTGGCAGTATGCCGGATCTGAGTACACCCTTGACTGGGTCATCCTTGGGAGAGGGAAATTCAGCTGGACCCCACCCTAGTACCTCCTGGACTAGGCATGGATCTGGCTGCCTTTTCTCGGGTGGAGTTTTCCAGAGGCTACAAGCCTTCGAACAGGTGCAGTCTGCTGCCTCACTTGCCCCTGTCTGGATGGAACCTCAGCTGGTGACCCCCCCCCCCCTCGCTCTCCCATTTTGACTGGCAGACCCAGAGGCATGCCTCGCCATACCAAGGGTATCCCTGGTAGGGACCCAGATAGCACGGACAAAGAGGAACAATCAGATTCCTTGGAAGACGGGGAAACGGTTGGATCTGTATCTGACCATGTCACGGTTCTTTCATAGAGACGAATTGCCGGCCCTGGTTTCCCAGTCCCCGAAGATGCTGGGAGTTCTTGGGTTGGATTCTATGACTGAACCAAAGAAGAATCCCATTCTGATTTCCCTGTGGCAAGCTTCTTGCTACTTTCCAGTGATGGATGCCATCCAGGAGTTGATTGATCTGGAATGGGATGCCCCAGAGGCAAGTTTTAAAGAGGGCCGGGCGTTGGAAGCTCTATACTCTCAGGACCCAGTGGTAAGAGAATGTTTGCATTTCCCTAAAGTGAATGCACTGGTCTGTGCCATCTCTAAGCGAACAGCTATCCCAGTGGAGGGAGGCGCATGATAGACGGCTTGAGTCTATCCTTAAACAAGCCTTTGACACAATAGCAATAACCTTACAGATTGCTTCTTGTTGCGCTCTGGTGGCCCATTCATGTCTACTTCTCTCTGAGGAGGTGGATGACTTGGGTGAATTATGGAACCTGCTGCCGCCTTTTTAGCAGACGTGGGCTCTGATTTAGTCCATACTTCGGCTGAAGGAGCGTCCTCAGTGGTAGCAGCCAAACGACAGCTATGGCAGTGGAATCGGTCAGCTGATGCAACCTCCAAAGCTAATCTTACAAAGATGCCCTTTAAAGGATCTCTCTTATTCGGGAATGAGTTGGAAAAGCTGGCCAGTAAAGGGGGCGAGTCTCCAGTTCCCCAATTACTGGAAGATAAGAGGAAGCAGTTAAAGCGCCCCTTGCCTATGAGGGATTATTCCAGGGGTTCCCAGCATTTTCGCTTATACAGAAATTGAACATTTCAGAGGTCTCAATCCCTTGGGAGGTCTAAGTGCTTTTGTGCCCGGCAGCCCAAGAGAGGAGCTTTTGTGCCCGGCAGCCCAAGAGAGGAGCAGGTTCGAGGCCAGAACCCCACAATTAAATTTTACCAACCCATCTTCGGGATGAGGAGGGGTGTGTGTGTGTGTGTGTGTGTGTGTGTGTGTGTGTGTGTTGGGGGGGGGGTTGTCCTCTCTTTTACCTATCGTGGGTTGAGATCACTTCGGACAAATGGGTACTGGAAGTCATATGAGAAAAATATGCACTAGAATTCCACAGCACTCCTCGGGATGTATTAATGATGTCTCCTTGCCGTTCCCAGCACAAGAAGCAGGCAGTGGAGATTACCCTTCCAAGGCTCCTCAGGATGAGGGCTGTGATCCCAGTGCCTATGACCCAGGAAAATGCAGCATATTTATTCCATTAATTTTGTCGTACCCAAGAAGGAAAGTTCCTTTCACTCCATCCTGGACCTCAAGAGTGTCAACTGTCATCTTTGAGTGACTCATTTTTGCGACCAAAATAAGTGTCATGGAGTAGCTGCCTTATGAGGTAAGGCTAAGGAAATTAGGGCTGTTTAGTTTGGAGAAGAGACCACTGAGGGAGGATATGATAGAGGTCTACAAAATCATGAAAGAACTTGAAAAAGTTAATGTAAATTGGTTATTTACTTTCTCAGATAATAGAAGGACTAGGGGGCACTCATGAAGTTAGCAAATAGCTCATTTAAAACGAATCGAAGAAAATTATTTTTCAGTCGGTGCATAGTTAAGCTCTGGAATTAATTGCCAGAGGATATGGTTATAGCAGTTAGTGTAACTGGGTTTAAAAAAGATTTGGATAAGTTCCTAGAAGAAAAACCCAATAGTAGCAATAGTAGCTTGAGATTTATTTAATGTTTGGGTACTTGCCAGGTGCTTGTGACTTGGATTGGCCTCTGTTGGAAACAGGATACTGGGCTTGATGGACCCTTGGTCTGACCCAGTATGGCAATTCTTATGTTCTTATAAAGACTGTCTGGCCTATCCAGTCTGCCCAGCTTGAGCCTGTCTTTGGTTTTCTGCCACTTGGGTAGATGAGCACACAAAGTACCATTGCCTAAACCAGCACCAGCTCCTGCCCCCATGTCCTCCACTGAAATCTCTTAACTCTGCTTCCACCACACTTTCTCAAAGTATGTCTATCTCTTTCATATCATCTACCTATTTCTCCCCAACTCTCCACCCAGTCAGTTGCCACCATGATCTGTGCCAGTCCCAAGAATTTAAAAAATGTTGTCATGGTTTTGGTTGCTAGCACCTTTACCTGAGGCTGTTCCAGGCCTCAACCACCCCCTCAGGAAGAAAGAATTCTCTCATGGTTCCTGCAACTTCCCATCATGACCCTTTCTCCTTGAATTTTTCTTTCCATACTTTTCTGAAGTTTATAAAATATTTGAAAGTTTCTATCATTTCCCCTGCAGTTTGAGTGCATTAACCCTTTCTTTGCAGGGTTCATGTTGCAGGTCTTGCATCATTTCAGTAGCCAGTCTCTGAATTGCTTCCATCCTCTCAATGTTCTTGTCGAGGCCCAGCCTCCAGCTCTGAACAAGGGCAATATCGCCTCAATTTTCCTGCAGATGCTACCAAGCATACTGTTAGTTTTCCCAGTTGCTTTATTACATTGATCGGCTACCTTCAGCTCATCTGAGATGATTACTCTTGAGATCTGTTTCCGGTGTTGAGATTCCAGTTTGCGACCTTCTAATGGATTTTTGCATTCCTCGTGCAGGATTTACACTTTCTGATCAAAGTTTACTGTCCAAACCTGTGATCATTCTCCCAGTTCTGTCTCATTTTTTCCCCTTCCTGCTGGAATGTCCACTCTTTTTTCCTCTCACTTACCCAAGGTGCGTCACCCCCCCCCATGCTCCAAAGCTAGGGAAGAGCTAGGGAAGAGCAGGAAGGTTTTGCTTCTCTATCCAGAGCCACCAGGCCTGCTCCCTCCCCTTCCTTTTTAGCTGGGTTCCTTCAGTGGATTAGGATGTGCTTTCTTCTTGGGTCCTCTTTGAGGCACGTTCTTCTGTAAGGCTTTTGTCCAACCTTAAGCAAGACCGCTTTCTGTGTGGCGTGAGGAGGCCGCACCGTTCTTTCCATGGGGGTGGATCCATCATGCTTGCCCCAGCTTTAAACAGAGCAGAGTAGAACTAGGCATGCAGCTGCTTGAACAAATTACAGGTTATCTTACAGTGGCAGTGTTTTTGTTTTTAATTCTCTTGCTGCAGTTTCACATGACTTCAAATAGTATATCTGAAAAAAGACGATGACTGAGAGAATATAAAAAACAAGGAGGAAACCCCATAATTACATGACTAAGCCTACGTGTTATCTCAAGTTCTCATACTAGGGAGCTGAGTTGAAAATACATTTAAATAAAAAAAGATGTACAATGTATATGTATACAAAAAATATTTAAAAAAAAAAGGCAGCCTGATTAAAAGAAATACTTGTAACTCTGCCACAATCAGGTTGGGTTTTCAGGACCTCCACAACGAATATGCATGAAGTATATCTACAGGCTGTGTAGGCAGTGCATGCAAATCTATCTCGTGCATATTCATTGGGTAAGTCCTGAAAACCTGACCTGACGGTGGCACTTGAGGATCGGAGTTGCCCACCCCTGTTCTAATTAATATTCACAAGCAGTAGCTTTGTAAGATAATTATGATGAATGTTCCTTCATAAAGGCTCTAGTTGGCTTGTAGTAGATGTAACTTTATGCCATGATGTTTCATTATACACTGTAAAGGAAACTTAAATTAAAAAAAGAAAATCCACACCCAGGGAACCCACCTGCTCGCGCATATCCAAGAGAGAAGATAGCGCAGGTAGAGGAACTAGAAGCCAAGAGATTTAGTGGCCAAAATCCAGTTGATCTTTTTAGAGAAGATGGTTGGCTTGAAATGAAATAGTGCTGGGCCAGCTGGAGAGGGCTTTGCTTTGCTTTTTGTTACTTGTGATTTTTTATTTTTGGAATGAAGTTGTGACTCGCTCTGAGTCTCTGCTGGCTACAGCACGTGATAAAATGAACCTAAATAAATAATAAGGCCTTGCGCCTTGGCTGAGTGCTTTTAGAAAATATCAGGAAACCTTGCTTAACCTTGACGCTGTTGTTTCAGATCCCTCACCCCCATCTCATAGGCTGATGCAATACCGTGCGCTGGCTGCAGCCAACGGCTCGACGCGCGTCCGTAACCCCCGATGCAAGACGGGGATAGCGCATCCAAAACGCGCGTAGGTAATAGCGCTGATCACATGCAAATACATGTTGATGAGGCTAATCTATTCCCCCCATGCCAAAAAAATTGGGTGCCTGACGCACACATTTTTCCTCCCCAAAATTATCGCCAGCCCCGAGCAGGCGTTCATTTTGGAGGAGCCCAAGAAGTGGACAGAGAGCAGAAAATACTGGTTTTCTGTACTTCCTCCAATTTAATATCATGGTGCTATTCAGTGGGAGGAACTAAAAAATTGGAAGTGTTTCCCCCCCCCCAAAAAAAGGGTGCCAGCAGTCAGGTCAGTTAATGAGCGTCCCTTCTCCTAATCGGCTGACAGCCACCTCTCCCGGGCACCCACTGCTAAGTAAGCATTAGGGGCACGCAATTTCCCCTAGCGCCTTTTTACCCCGGCATCCAATTTTAAATATTAAATTGGGCGCCCAGGAGCGGTGGATCGGCGCGTGTTAAAGGAGTTGCGCGCTCAACCATGAGTGCCCCTTTAAGGCGCGCTGGTATTGCATCGGCCTCTCGGTGCAGGATCCTGCAACACTGAATTCTTCCAACCCATTCAGCAATACCACAGGGAGGGGGGACTAACCCCTGCTGAGGGCAAATGTACTCCCTGGGAGTCCCTGTCCTGTCTCAGAGACGATGCATTTGCCTCACGGCAAACAGTGGTCCTTTCTTTCATGGAGGCTGGAGGTAGGGTGCAGGCCTCACAGCTTCATGAGACTGCAGGATGTAGTGGATCCTCCAACTTCTCAGCAACCCGAGCACAAAAGCTATGTCCCTCCCCCAATAGTCTCTGACCACTGCAGGAAGGGCTGTGGATTCAGATGCACGAGATCTTAATTTTCCTTTTCTCATTATCATAGCAAGGAATTGGGTGAAGAGAAACACTGTGAGCAGGGCTCAGATTAGGATGCCACTAGCCTGCTGCCACCATCTTGGCTCCCTTCCTCAGTGGTGTTTTCAAAGCTGTAAAGAGTTGTAAACTAACAGAATGGGGTCACAGGGAGCAGTGAGATGTGTTTGCAGGGGGTTAAGAAAAGAAAGGGAGAGAAATGGTAGAATTTGCAGCTGCGGCAGGGACCGTGTCTGGTAAGGAATGAGGTAGCCATTGTCCTTATTAGAGGCCTTTGTGTTTCTTTCAGAGTGCTTGGTCATTTTCATTTCAAATGCCTTGTGTGCTGGAGTAGTTTTGAAATGTTCTTTTACTGGCCAGAGTGCGAGAGGATTGCAGGACAAATTTCTCTCTACACTGCCACTCCCCACCCCCTACGAGAGCGACATCTTCTCTGTGAGGTGTTATCGCGTGGCACGTCTTGTTCTGATATTTAACTGCTGAGACTGTGATGGTGGCAGATGTTTGAAAAAGAATAAACACAGCCTGCTTTTCCACAGCTAAGTTTGTGCTGCAGTAGCAGAGACCGCTGCAACCTTCCTCCGACAAGGGAGTCGGGTAGCCCTGTTACAAAAAGTTATGGAAAGGGCAGACTTGGATTTAAATACAAGTCCCTTCTGAGCAAATGTGTTTCACAAATGTTTATTAGCTCTGGCTTGGGCTTTGGGGGCCCTCTATTGTCAGTGTGCATTGGATGTACCCCGTCAGAACCCTGCTCTTATCTAAAACCTCTGTCCATCCTCTGCCTTCCCCAAACCTGCCAGCTCCGCCCGGGCCTGCTTCAGCTTGATGCAGGAGACTCCGGCCAATTTTCCACAAACTGGTTTTTTTTTTTTCTTTTTTTTCCCCAGGTGGCAACTGCTGAATTGAAAACATCCGCATGAGGTTTTCTTTTTGTAAGATGGAGTATTCGTGAAAGTGAAACCGATGAGAACATCGGTTAAAAGCTTTCTTTCCCCCCCACCATTGTTTCCTGCTGCCTCCAAAATCAATTTCTGCAAGCCAAAGTAATCCTGAGCTGTATAAACAGAGCAAGCCCGGAGAACTTCATTTAACTTGGCTGGGAAGTGTGACCTCATCGTTTCCATGGCTCTGTGGGGCTGAGCTGAAACCATCTGTACTGGTCTGCTCGCTGACATGTTCGTTCCTGTAGAGTTAAAGGAGCATGCTGAGCTCAGGATGTGTTCTTTCCTCCCTGTGCAAGATGGGGAACGCGTAAAACAAAATTACTTTAACACATGAACTAAACAGATGTTGCCAGAATGGTATAAGACCCACATGTGCGCACTGCCGATTTGTTAAAATGCATCGGACAGAGTTTGCAAGGGCCAAAGCCAGGGTGGGGAGGAGCAGGGGTAACTTGCCACATCAAGAGAAGGAAAAAAAACCCTAAGAGTTTGTAAGTTTTAGATTGTACTTGGAAAATGTATTCTAGCTCACTGGTGCATTACAGGTCTGCCGAGAGGATTTCTCCAGAAAGCATGGACAATCCCCTTGCTGCAGCTGAAGGAGAGAGAACATCTGTAGCAGGGGCTTAGATCAGCAGCCACCTCATTTTTCAGTCTGGGGTTGGAAGTATTTTGTTTTGGGGTTGGTTTGTTTGTTTTTTTTTTTTAAATAATCTATAGGACTGTTCTCGATTGGATTTCTAGCTCCTACCTTTCTGAAGCTGTACATCTCCTTAGATGCAAAAGGAGTGAAACCAGGACCAGTTCAGCCTGTCTTTGATGATCTGGAATTGTTTTATCATCCTAAAGTCATAAGTTCAAACCCTAGACCACAGGTATCTCTCCAATAACTGGGTCACTCGGCAGGTCTTGGGGGCAGGGGTGGAAAGGATGCTTTTTCTGATGCACCCATGCTGAACATACACGAAAGAGACAGAGAAGTTATCCACTCTTTTCCGTTCCTGGTTTTGATGAGGGTGATCATACTTCCATGGCCAGCAGGACTAGCTACTCCAAACCTGGTTTTACTGCATTGCATGCAGAGGATTATGGTCCTGAAGGCAGTGAATGCAAATATACCACATGCATGTTGGCTGTGGATATCCTTAAAAACCAGACCAGGATGGAAGTTGCCTACCTCTACCTTCGAGAACTCAATTAAATTAACGAAATTTAGAACTAAATCCCCATGCATGAGCTGGATAAAACCAGGACTGGCTCAGCTTGCCCTCCTTGATTTAGAGCTATCCTATGGCCCTACCACTAGATCTCTCAAAAGCCTGAAGTGTCTGTGCTGGGTCATGCAGATTTTTCCCATCATGGATGAGGTGCCAATGCCCAGGATGATAGCAGAGGCTGTTACAGCCTTTATATAACTTTACTGAATGCTGGGTGGGGGGGTTTGGCACCAAATGATGATGCAAGAGTGCACTGCAGCTACTGCTCAACTCCTGAGACTGTAGTGTCAAGATCCTGTACTATGTATGATTTTAGAATGACTAAAACTCATGTAACTGTATTACATCACAGAGAGACCACATACATATGAATATAATTTATCATTTATTAGAAATCACAAGGTATTCACTTATCTAGACATTTTAAAATCTAAACTCACACATTCAACCACCATTCACACACCAACATAAAAATATCTATATTGCACAAACGATATTCATTAATCCTAAATTACAATTAACAAGTATACATCATTTTTACCACATAAAATTTATTCATATCAAATTTATTCAAATGTTTCTTTGTGTTTTTCTTGTATGTCCAACAAAGGATCTCCTTGTTTCGCCTTCCAATCAGGCTTCCTCAGGGACTTAATCTCATAAAGCCGGTTATTTATCTCTCAATGTTTATATCTTGAGACTTTTGTTCTTATTCCACCACTAAAGAAACTAAAAACAAAAAATGTTTTATATATTTTCCAAAGCCAATCAGCGTAAATTAATAATTCTTATATCAACCCAAAGCTTACCTCTCATAAGGTGCAAATCTTCACACTTTTCATTCTACCATCGGTATAGCTCAAGGTCATTTTCAGCTATAAAACTACCTTCCCAAACCAGCTTTTGATCACTACAATAAACAACCAAAACGTTATATAGAACCTCCACCACATAACTATATCCCGAATCCAAGTTACCCCGTATCTCAATTTACTCACGCCTCTCAGTAGTGCAAAACATTACAGCCGAACACCGCCGCTGGTTCCAGTTTTTAAATAACTCATCTCAAACAATTCATCAATATTGATTCAATATGGAACCTTGCGTGTTGTGCCTCATTGTATCTATTTAAAAACCAATAATGAATAGTTCCTTACAATTCATCCTTTAAATACAAACTTACCATTCCTTTGTAGCACTCCTAACCACAAGCATTTCACCTCCGCCATACTTACACGTGACCCGACGTAGCACTCTACGCCGGAAGTAGAGTACCGATGTTGAATACTCAAAACTTTATATACTTGCCTCCAAACAATCCATTTATCCACCCCTTCAATTGGTTCACATTCAAAAAAATGCATGCCATTCAATGGCTTCATTAAGGCCCGATGGTATAATAGTTCGCCAATTAAAAATAAATCGTTGTTCAGTCTTTCTTAAAGCTCCAGACAAATCCCCACCATGTTTCAATATTACTCGTTTAACAACGAAAAAACAAATCTCGTCTACAGAATGATTTTTTTAACACCCAGTGTTCTACCAGGGGAGCATGTTCTCGACGTGTCTTAATACGACTGCGATGTTCAATAATTCTTGAGCGTATCGAACGCGCCGTTTGACCCACGTAGATCAACCCACATGGGCAAAGTATGGCGTATACTACATCGCTAGAACTGCAATCGAATCTCCCAGGGATCTTGTAAGGATGCTTTAAATGGGAGTGTTCAAAGACTTTACACACCATTACTAAAGAACAAACCGAACAGGCCTCACCAGCGGCGGTGTTCGGCTGTAATGTTTTGCACTACTGAGAGGCGTGAGTAAATTGAGATACGGGGTAACTTGGATTCGGGATATAGTTATGTGGTGGAGGTTCTATATAACGTTTTGGTTGTTTATTGTAGTGATCAAAAGCTGGTTTGGGAAGGTAGTTTTATAGCTGAAAATGACCTTGAGCTATACCGATGGTAGAATGAAAAGTGTGAAGATTTGCACCTTATGAGAGGTAAGCTTTGGGTTGATATAAGAATTATTAATTTATGCTGATTGGCTTTGGAAAATATATAAAACATTTTTTGTTTTTAGTTTCTTTAATGGTGGAATAAGAACAAAAGTCTCAAGATATAAACATTGAGAGATAAATAACCGGCTTTATGAGATTAAGTCCCTGAGGAAGCCTGATTGGAAGGCGAAACAAGGAGATCCTTTGTTGGACATACAAGAAAAACACAAAGAAACATTTGAATAAATTTGATATGAATAAATTTTATGTGGTAAAAATGATGTATACTTGTTAATTGTAATTTAGGATTAATGAATATCGTTTGTGCAATATAGATATTTTTATGTTGGTGTGTGAATGGTGGTTGAATGTGTGAGTTTAGATTTTAAAATGTCTAGATAGGTGAATACCTTGTGATTTCTAATAAATGATAAATTATATTCATATGTATGTGGTCTCTCTGTGATGTAATACAGTTATGCGATATCAGAGAGTTATGTAAAAAGAATTTCCCTCTGGTTAATTACCTTGTTGGTTAAAACTCATGTAAGCCATGAATCTTCCAGCATTAAAGCAAATGCAAACCCTTTTATCTGGTGAAAAAAAAATTATTTTTTTTTAGAAATCTGACTTCTGTTTCCCCTTATCTAACGTCTGTACTGCACCGCTGCCCTTCCTTATGCCCTGCTGACGCTCCCCTGACAGAAATCTATGAGTGGGGTAGAGAAGAGCAAGCTCTGCACACCTTTCTCAGCCCATACAGAAGGGATGAGAGAACCCATCATGGAAGAAAAGGTGAACTTTTCATCAGGGCCACCAGAGGGCGTGCTGCCCAAAGACTGCATTCTCTCAGCAAGGGCAATGCTGGGAAGTGGGAACTTTTTTTTTTTTTTTTTTTTTTTTAAGATTCAGCTGCACTTCTAACAGGAAACATGCACAGAACTAATTTATTTCATTAGATCAAGTGCAAAACTTGAAAACTAGAAACACTGTTCTCCCTTTTTCTTCGCTTTGCTGTTGAAAGTTGGTAGCTGTTTACGAAGCAGTGCTCAGAGTTGCCATGCTGGGTCAGACCAAGGTTCATCGAGTTCAGCATTCTGTCTCAGACAGTGGCCAAGCCTGGTCACAAATACCTGGCAGAAGCCCAATAGTTAATCTATTTCTTGTATCTCATCGCTTGCTATCCCAAGTTTCTCTGGCTAATAAATGTTCATGGACTTTTCCTTCTCGAACTTATCCAACCCTCTTTTGACAAACCCCCCCCCCCCCCCCCCCCACCACCACTAATTTCAATAAATTCCACAGCTTTATAGCGTGCTGAGTGAAAATCCCACTTATGATTTGTTCTAAAGCTGCTGGTGGCTAGTTTCATGAAGTGTCCCCTCGTTCTAGTGTTTGAAAGGATAAATAATAACCATTCCCTTATTCACCCGTTCCACCCCACTCATGATTTTATGAATTTCAATCATATCCCCCCCTCAGTCACCACTTTTCCAAGCTAAAGAGCCCTAAGCTGTTTAGCCTCTCTCCATAAGGCAGCTCTTCCATTCCCTTTATCTTTTCCGATGCCTTTCTCTGTATCTTTTCTATGTCTATGTATTTTTTTAAGTTGGGGCAACTGGAACTGTACCCAATACTCACGGTGCGATTGCACCATGGAGCTATATAAAGTTATTATGATATTCTCATTTTTGTTCTCTATTCCTTTTCAGCTAATTTCTATCCTTTTTGAACCAGCACCACAATGTACTGTCCACAACGACTCCAAGCTCCTTTTCCTGGGTGGTGACTCCTAACAGCAAGTACCTAGAATTAGGATTATTTTCCCTACCTGCTACTTTATACTTGTCCACATTAAATTGTATCTGCCATTTAGAAGCCCAGTCTCACAAGGTCCTTCTGCAGTTCTTCACAATCTGCTGCCGTTTTAACAACTCAAAACAATTTTGTCTCATCTGCAAATTTGGTCACTTCACTCATCATTTCTTTCTCCAGATCATTTATGAACATACTAAATTGCTCAGATCCCAATACCGACCCTTGCGGCACTCCACTAATGACCCTTCTCTCTTCAGGACAATGACCATTTAGTCTTACCCTTTTTTATCCAGTTACCAAGCCTCAGGACACGACCTCTGAACCCATGACCCCAATTTCTTGAGGAGTCTCACAGGAAGGGCTTTGTTAAAAGCCTCCTGAAAATCCAAACTTGCTATATCAATTGCCTCACCTTTATCCATATGTTTGTTTAAACCCTCAAAAAAATGTGGTAAGGCAAGACTTCCCTTTCCAAAGAAACATGTTAACTCTCTCTCCCTTAAATCATGTCTATTTCTGTGATCAGTAATTTAGTTTTTAAGATTAACTTCTGCTATTTTCCCCAGCCCAGATGTCAGGCTCACTGGTCTATAGTTTCCCAAATCACTCCAGAAGCTCCTTTTTAAAAATTGGCATCACACTGGCCACCCTCCACTCTTCTGGTACCATGTTTGTTTTAAATGATTGGTTGCAAATCACCAGAAACAAGTCTGTAATTTAATTTTTTAGTTCCTTTAGAACTTTGGAGTGAATACCATCTGGTCCTGATGATCTGTTATTCTTTAGACTGTCAGTCTTGAGTTATTACACCCTCCAGTTTCACAGCCATTTCAACTAGTCGCTCAGAATTCTCACCATCAAACAATGTTTGCGATCTGGGTATGACTCTAACATCCTCTTTAGTAAAGACAGAGGCAAAGAATTAATTTAGGTTTTCTGCTATTTCCTTGCCCTTCCTGACCACCTCTTTTAGCTGGTCATCTAGCAGCCCAAATGATTCTCTTATAGGCTTTTTGCTTCAAATGCACTTGAAAAAATTGTTTTCTTGTTTTTACTTCTATGGCAAGCTTCTTTTCAAATCCTCTCTTAGCCTGCTTAATCACTTTTTTTTACATCCAACTTGCCAGTGCTTATGCTCTTCTCAGTTTTCCTCATTTAGGTCTATTTTCCATTTTATGAATGATACCATTTTGGCTTTAATTGCCTCTTTCACCTCATTATTAAACTACACCAGCAATCATTTGGTTTTCCTTTGACCTTTTGTAATGCACAAAATACATGTTATCTGGGCCTCAAGAATGGTAATTTTAATGTCCATGGCTCCAGCAAGTTTTGAACGTATAGATGGCTTTTTTCAGTTTTTTTCTAATAAATTTCCTCATTTTTATCTTAGTCACCAATTTTATAATGCTATTGCAGTAGTTTTCCTTGGTATTCCATGCACCATTGTCTTGTCTATGTAATGAGCTCTGCCTGCTTCTGGGGTCCTGCATGCAGAATGGGGAGCATTTCTGAGAATGCAACCCTGGAGATTCTGGAGTTAATTTCCTACCTGAGCCTAAATTTTACCTCCTGCACCTTCCTATGTCATTGATACCCACATGTACCACAACAGTTAGCTCCTCCCTGCTGCTCTCTAAAATTGTATCTAAGTGGCACATGAGGTCATGGTTTATTAAGTTATGATCACTATTGCCAAGCGGTTCCACCATCTATATGTCTTGCACTGTTCCATTGAGAACTAGATTTAATATAGTTTTCCTCTCGTTGGGTCTATGACCAAATGCTACATGAAGCAGTCATTGATGGTATCTAAGGACTTTACCTCCCTTGCATGTCCTGATATGTCAGTCAGTACTTAAACATAATCCATTTTGAAGTGTCTGAAAGACAGAATATATATAAAAATAAATACCCAATCAGTACTGGGATAATTAAAACAGTTGTTATCATTATCCTAAGCACTTCGTTCCTTAGTCTTTTTCTTTCCAGCAATCTTTGCTTCCAAGTTTACCTCCCTTGTTGAATGTAACTTTGTTCTTCCTGTTACCTACGGTTTCGTTACAGTTCCCCCTTTTTGA
This sequence comes from Rhinatrema bivittatum, assembly GCF_901001135.1. Classification (NCBI taxonomy): domain Eukaryota; kingdom Metazoa; phylum Chordata; class Amphibia; order Gymnophiona; family Rhinatrematidae; genus Rhinatrema; species Rhinatrema bivittatum. The sequence goes on from NC_042626.1 coordinate 53,908,919, forward strand.
TGTAAACCGACCTGATATGGTCCCTACCATGAAGGTCGGTATAGAAAAGTGTTAAATAAATAAATAAATAATTGAAGTTTTCCATTATTAGTGCATTGCTCATTTTAGTAGCCAGCCTATTAGCATTTTACAGTCTGTTTCCTCATCTTGGCCAGGTGAGTGGTAATGTATCCCCACTCCTATACTCTTCCTTTTTAACCTTAGAATTTCTTTCTTGCAAAACTGTGCTCCTGCTTGACTCTATTCCATCCTTTACATTTGCTGCCACCCCTCCACCAATTTTATCTGCTCTGTCATGTTGATATAATTTGAACCCTAGTATCATAATATCCCCTTGGTTATCCTCCTCCCACCAGGTCTTTGAGATGCCTATTATGTCTATAATCTTCCTGTATATCTTCCATACAGTCTAACTCTCCAGTCTTATTTTTCATACTTCTGACATTTCCATACAGTTTATAGTAATTTTATTTGTATTTCTATTTTTATATGTACTCACACCCTGCTTATTATCAGATGATACATGTAGCTGGATAACGTTAGGCAAGTATATTCAGTAGGACGTTGAGTATGGACCTCCTGGAGATCATAAAATAAATCCTATTAAAGATGAAGCTCCAGAAATGAGTGCCATCTCCAACTGTGGGGAAAAAAGGCAAAATAGTTTTCCTTGTACTCAAATATAGCATAATTTTGTTTTTCCTCCAAATTGTATCATATGGTTTGTTTTTTTTCTTGATAATTTGTGGTCACAGGCATGGACCTGTAGCTTGGGCTTCCCTAAGAAAAGCAGGATAGTAGATGCAGTGGATTAAAATCTGGATTGGTTCTAGATTCAGATTGGCCATGGTCAAAGGCAGGATGCTGGGCCTGATGGACCTTTATCCTGACCCAGCATGGGACTTCTTATGAATGGGGATGGGTGGGAGAGTGTCGATCAATCTGTAAGTTTAAAAAATATGAAGCTTGCTGGCAGCACTAGTCAAGCAGCTCCTTCCTCCACTTTTGTCTAGCGCAGTTGTGGCATCCTGAGATCTCCTTGCGCATCCTCACCATTTACTTAATAGAAACTAACCGTTCATGACTAAGAAGGCATGGCTACCAATTGGAAGGGTCTTGGCAAAACACTTGTACACGGTGGACCTGTGGAGCCCAGGTGGACATCTCCGGTGACAACATGAGATTTAATATCCTACCATATAATTAATTTAGATCGATTTGATAACTGGCAGGGGGCCAGCTCCTTAAACTCATGCAAAAAACATTCCCTCAAGAAGAGAATTGACACTGTTAAAGGCTTTCAGCTTAGGTCAAGGGAAATTACCCCCTGGAAGTAATGTTTCTTCCCAACTGGCACAAAGATCATTAACTGCCTTTACGTCTGTGACACTGCTGACAGGCAGAGATTTAAAGCTGACAGGCAGGATGTAATCTAGTATCCAAAATTGATATTTAACAAAAAAAAAAAAAAAAAGAGAAAGTAATTATTTAATATCTCAGCTGAGTTATTTCAGAATTAAATTGCTGTGCTGCCATTTTAGTGAACAAGGCTGAAGTCCTGATCAGGGTTATTTTTTATGTCTTGTGTATCTTGGATGCACTTTTCGCTTGGTGTTTTGAATCAAAAGCACTCAGTTTTTCTTTAGAAGAAGAGTAGGGCGGGGGGGGGGGGGGGGGGGGGTTTGCCCAGGACTCAGTGGCAGATTCTGGAGTCTGGTTTCTGTGCCTCGGGCTGGACAGAGTTGGGAACAGACGTCTGTAAGCTGTGGGGGCAAGGTGAGGTTATCACACTGATGAGCATAAAGTAGCACTACAGCCCAGACAGCTGAAGAGCAGATCTTCACCAGAATACCATGCTGGTGTTGCACCAATACCATTGCTGTTGTAGAAGCTAGGAAAGTATTTTATTCTGATCTTATTAATAAAATTTTTCAATCAGCCTAAGGAATTGTTTAGGATAGTTCATTCTCTAGTGAAGAAATCTTTGGGATTAAATACCATAAGACATGGATTGTGATATGTTGGCTGATTTTTTTAAATCAAAGCTTTCCAGTCTCTAGCATTATTACATTTTTTTTTTATTCTTACTTTTCTGTTCCTTCCTGTCATTTTATGTCTCTAACAGTTTGTTTTATGAAAATAATGTATAAATTAAGTTTAGAAAAATGGAAAAACTTGCTTCTCTGTGTTTTTCAAAGTAACTTGAATTTTGCTTACAAAGGTTATAGCTGCCAACTTCCCCTTCCTTCAGCCAAAAAACATTGCTGTAATTGTCATTGCCCTCTTCTTGCTGCACCTCTGATGCCTCCCACCAAGCTGCATTTCCTCCACTTCCTCTGGGTCACCTTTCCTCTAAAGGCAGGCCTAGATTTAAGCAGACAATTGTCTAGGACAGGGGTGGTAGCCTCCAGTCCTCAAGAGCCAGAAACAGGCTTGTTTCCAGGATATTCATATTGAAAATGCTGAGACAGTTTGGCAAGTATTTTCTCCATTGTATACAAACATCTCAAGCATAGATTCATGGTGTGACCGCACCTTGCAGGATTGTGGGTGGTTCTGATCACCCCATCTCAAAAAAAGACACAGCAAGCATGGTACAAAGAAGGCCAACAAAAATAAAGGGGATGGAAACCTTAGCCTGGAAAAGACACAGAGGGGATATGATTATAAAATCATGAGTGGGTTGGAATGGGTAAATAACTGTTCCTTATTTATCCCCTTTCAAACATTAAGACTAGGGGACACTCCATGAAAATAGCAACTGGCAGATTTAAAACAAATCGTAGGAAGTATTTTTTCACTCAGCACACAATCGATCTATGGAATCTATTGCCGGAGGTGTTCAAGCTATCTAGCATAGTGGGATTCAAAAGAGGACTGGAAAAGTTCCTGAAGAAAAAATCCATAAGGTGAAATTAGTTCTTACCTGATAATTTCCTTTCCTTGAGTCCATTCAGACCAGTCCAGATGAATGGGTTAAGCATATGGACCAGCAGATGGAGAGAAATCAAGAGGTTTGCTAATGTCACCCCTTACATACATCTTTGTGATCTCAGGCTGCTAGTATTCATTGTAACAAGCTTACTTATTCATGGACAATGTCAATGAAAACCAATATCTGTTTGTTTGTTTATTTAATCAAAAGAGCTTCTAGAAAAACAAGGAAGGATATGAAATAGGAAGTTTGATAAAATATGAGTAATCACTCATCTGGTTAGCAGCAGAATAACAAAACTTTGCAGCCCTTAATGATTTATCTCAGACTATGCTTGAAGAGATTTGCAAGTCTGGTAACACAGAGAGGGACCTGGACTGGTTACAGGGGACTAAAGGAAAGGAAATTATCAGGTAAAAACTCATTTCACCTCTCTCTTCACTCAGATCAGTCTAGATGCATGGGATGCACCTAAGTTACTCCTGAATAGAGTGGGATGCTTCCAAACCATCTTTCTATACCTCGGAGGCATAAAAGGCCTCTTCATGACACTGACATCTAAGCAATGAAGCTTAGAAAAGGAGTTCAAAACAGACTAAATTGCTGCTTTGCAAATCCCCAAAGGAGATACCAACTCAGGTCTGTCAAGAAGTAGCTGGAGCTCTGGCGAAATGAGCTCTCACTTGCTCAGATATAGGGCTACCAGAAGTCACACCAGTTCCCCTAACAACCCTTTTCAATCCAATGCTCCATTGTAGCTTTAGTTGTGGGCCTTGCCTTTCCTCACTCCATTATACAGCTGAAAAAGATGATCTGACCTCTTGAAGGCATTACAGACCTTGAGATATCTCAATTGGATTCCTCCCACATCGGAGGTATGTAGTAGCCTATATGCAGCTAAGTTTGCACATTTGCGAAACAAAGATAAACAAGTGAATAATATAAGGAATTCTTGGGGGGAAAAGCTTGCAACTCCAAAATTCATTGCACAGACAAAGAAGCCATCAGAAGACAATGTAAGCTGCTTTAGAGAAATGTCCTTGAGAAGATCAAATTGTGAACTCCCCAAAAGGACAAAAAACAACTTTATATATTTTAGTCCCAAGATAGAACTGTAAATTCAGTGAAGACATAATATGTCAAGTGTATTAGAATGTGAAGACAAAAGACTTTTTATAATACATCCCCTGAAGCATGAGGAAGTTGCAAATCTATACCTTTATGAAATGAGAGAATACTGAACCCTTGGAACGAAATTTCTGTAAAAATCCAGCGTTTTCTGCATCGAAGCTTATCCAGGTGTACATGGCATTTCCAGTGCACAATCCACAAAAAATATCTCCAAATTCACATACAAACTAATGAAATGGAAAAATTTCCAGCCCTTAGCAGAGTAACCTCCACACTGTGTGAATATCCTTCCTTTATCAAAGTCACCCTTTCAAAGGCCAAGTGGTAAGCCAAAACTGATCCGAGACACCAAGTAGAATGGACCCTGTAAAATCTCAGAGGAACAAAAGTCTTATGGGCAATCCATGCTACAAATGCACAGACTTCGCCCTCCAAGGACGCCACTGCCAAGCGGAGCTACAAAAATTACTAGACTTGGATGTTCCGAGACTCTTCCTATTGTGGCCAAGAAGGAAATATGTACAAGAGATTTCTTTGTGACTAGTTCTGAACTAGAGCATTATTTCTGGAAGAAATATTGCTTCTTTTCTGGCTGAAAACTTGTCTTACCTTCACAATCTTGAATACCATTGTAAAAGCCATCATTGGAAGTCCACAACTTGATCAAAGACTACTCGAGACAGAGAGCATTACCCTTGGTTGACATATTGCAACTGAGATAATCCACTTGAATACAATCCACACCTGCTGTGTGTGTCATTGATAAAGACCTCAAATCCTATTCTGTTCAAGTGAAAAGGAAAACCACTTTCAACAACTCTGTGGACTATTGATTCCTTCTGGAAGATTTATATATTCCACCATCGCGGCATTATTGGACATTATCCTGTCTAAAACCTTCAGCGGAATTGTGAATTTTCAGGAGCCATCAAAATGCTTTGGCTGCCATCTCATGGTCTCAGGCTTCCACTGTCCCTGAGCCAGCTACTCCAGAAAGTGCACTCCCCAAACTTCTATCACTGTCAACCAGGTCAGAGTCTTAGATCCATTTGCAGTATTATAGTTCTACAATCTAACCCCCAACACGGTCTGTGTTTTGCAAACAAGCTCCATTGGGAGGGTCAAAGTAGAGACTCTCTTCAATAAACTGTGAAGGAAATAATGAGAAATCAAAATACAGATCAGGAATAAGACTACACATCAAAATTTAACACGACAGCCTACCACAAGGCACGACTTCTGTAGAATCAATGCTGAAGCAATTGCAAATGTCAAGATACTGCTCAAAATCAAACAGTAGTTTTTAATTGGAAAAAAAATACCAAAAAAGCCAGACTAACCAAGAAGGATAAACAGTTTTCAAAAGATAGCCAAAGAGTGTCTTAATGGGCCAATCTTGTGAAAAATAGGTCACATGATCCATCTCCACCAATAGGAGTTAAGTGGTGCTCTAGCATGGGAAATACAGTGGCATCCCGCCTGATGCAGCTTCCTTGCGAAACACAGATATGTTGGGGGACGTACTTTGATTATTAATGTGATTAAGGAAGTAGTTCTTTATATATTGCTTTTTGGTACTATTACTTTATCTTGATTAAAGTTGATGCTATATTAGCCTTTTCGTTTTTGACTCTGCACATAGTGTGTTTTTGTGCATCAGTGAGACTATTGGATTACATTTCGTTATGATTGATATTTTTGATGTATCCTAATTATACGCCACCTTTTTCTGGTGATCTGCAATCTAACCATTGCCAGCTTATCCTGACAGACTCCGAAACTTGTAGCCCTAGAAAATAGTTCTGAAACTGGGAATTCCACCTGAAGAGCAAGGATTGAAATAGCCCCATCTGCACCCTTGCCCTGGGTACCACTGAGCCAAGAAGAAGAAAAGATCAAATCATCAGACTCCTTATAGAAATGAAAGCAAAGGCTTGGCGACCCAGCTCCTGGATTCCTTGCTCTGGTAATCAAACACTTTGTAACTTCTTATTAACTAAGCTCCCAGATAAACCAGAGTCTGGACCATTATAGTCTGCTCTCGGGGAACTTTACAAACATTTTGGTTTAGGTAGTAAACATTGAAGTATTCAGTGGGTGGCCAGTATCTTAATAATCAATCCAGATAAGGAGAACCAAAGTCCCTACCTTGCGCAAGGCTGCTGCACAGACCACCCTCACCTTCGGAAAGGGGTCCTTGGGGCTGTGACTTAACCCAAGAAAAGCTGGAAACTGAGAAATGCTGACCCAGAATCATAAACTGAAGTGCTGAAGATTCGTACCCATTGGAATGTGAAGATAAGCCTCTGTCAAATCCAAGGTGATCAGGAAATTCCCCTCTATTTTCATTTTGAACTGAGGGAAACCACAAGGAAAGGAAAATGATCTAATCCTTCCTGGTCCCTCAGAAACCTGAACCATAACCTTCAATTTAAGAAACTTCCTAATTGCTCACTTATGGCTACTCTCTTCCTGACAGAAAGATAGGGAAAGAAAAATAACCATAAAGGCATCTGAAACTGGATGAGAGAACTCCAGAGCAAATCCAGCTCGCATGATCTCAAGGACCCACTGACCTGTTGTAATTTGCACCCATCTCATTGCATGGCTGAAGAGGATCCTGCCCCTGAAGATCCTACTTAACCTCTCTTCATGGGACGAAAGAACTGGCATCTGCCAAGTTCCAAGATCTTCAACTATTAGTATTTCCACAGTGTCAAATTTCTGAATTCCCAAACACTACCTGGGCAAGGAATTATGAGGTGGAGCTTTGAGAAGATAAGAATTAGATGACCAGTTCCGCAGCCAAAAAGCCTCCTTGTGACCACTATGGAAGCTACACCCAAAGCAGATGATCGCAGCAAACAAAAAAACAGGCATCCGCTAATTACACTGCACCTAGTTCCAAAAGCAGGGAATCATCCATTGAATCCTCTTGTACATGCTGCACTCTGCAGTGCCATGCTAATCACCTCAAAGGACTATTTAAGCACCAAGTGAATTTTCCAACCTGAGAAGCCTTAAGTGCATCAACTCCCTTTATCAGAATCATAGCTTTCTGGTCACCAAACAGACCAAAGTGTCCATTCTGGGAAAGAGACAGAATTTTATTTTTGACTAGCAAGTAGACTGATGTAAAAACAGCCTCTGGCTACACAATCAAATCTTAGACTCTGTATAAAGTGGAAAGAATTTGGATGGCTTTCCTATTCTGCCCATTATGGGGTCCTCTTAAGTATTGGGAATCCATCATTTCTTCTCCTCTGCAAGGTTAAATGCACATAGAAAAAGAGGGATGCCAGGTCTTCTTAAGAAAAAGAAATGCAACATCAAAACACCATCCTCACCACCAAGGGGATAACCCTTCTTCCACTTCATTCTAAGTGGATTCATTCATGAAGTTTGTTTTATTTTTTTTTTTTTTTTTTTTTATAAAGGTTGCCCTCCCGTTAAAAAAACCAAAAAACCCTCTACATCCTTAAATCGTGGTCCAGGCCAAGGACGATGCCTCACCCGATGAGGGAGCCCGACTCATGCAAAAGCATGATGTAGACAATGATCAAATTACACTGAAGCTTAAGTAGAGGAGGAGCAATCCAGGGGGGAAGAAAAGGGAACTATATTCCTTATGGTGTAGAGGATGCAAAATTCAAAATATTTCCCTCCTACTGCACAGGGCTAAGAATAGAGGTCCTGACTCATTCTGAGAACTTGACGTGGTTGCCACTGCAGGAACGGACTTCTGCCTGCCCCAAAGGTCTCGCCAGCTCAGTCTCCCCTGATGCCTTCAAAATGCCAGGAATTCTGTTTTCCAGTGTCACCTAGGTCCACCCAGCACAACTTGGCTGCTCCCCTGCTCAATTGCTGGGGGTTCCCAGCTGCTGCAGAGCACTGTCTTTTTTTTGTGCTCTGCTGCGTCAGCCATGTTGCCCCACTGCTCAGCTTCACCACTGCAGCCCAGGAGAAAACACAGAAGCTCCCTTCAGCCTTCCGTGTTGCTGATGCCTCTGTGCTTCCTTCAAACACCACTGCTCAGGCCCCTCTGTTCTTTAACTCTTCTCCCCTTATCTTTTTTTTTTTTGCAAATCCTGAGGTGGCAAGGGGGGGGTTGAGCACCCTACCTCACTTACCCAGTCCTAACAAATGTTAGTGGTCTTAGCTCTGCTCTACCCAGGAAGGGAGAATACTTTCACCTTGGGAGTTTCTGTCTGATAAAAGGGGGTCTTCATTCTGGGGGCTCTGCTGAACTGGGAAGGGAGGAAGAGCCTTTCATTGAAGGAGCTGCTCAGAAATTTTCCTTTTCGACCAGCCTAACCAGACCTTCAGACAGCAAAGGATGTTTGCCTACCATCTACTGGTCAGAGGTCAGCATGGATGCATATAAGAGGTGAGGTCAAAGAACCCCCTGTTGATTTCTGTCTCCATCTGCTGGTTGGTGAGCATAACCCATTCGTCTGGACTGGTCTGACTGAATAAAGAATAAACAATTATTAGCCAGGTAGACTTGGGAAAGCCAATGCTTATTCCTGGGAGCAATACAAGAAATAGATTAACTATTGGGTACGTGTTACTCGGACTGGCCACTGTTGGCGACCGAATGCTGGTCTCGATGGACCTTGGTCTGACCCAGCATGGCATTTCTTACATTCCTTTCCCCTGAAGGAGACCCATCTCCTGTGCACTGATACCTCTAAAGTATTTCAATGTGTCTACCATATCTCGCCTTTCCTCTAGGTTATATAAATTTAAATCTAAGTCTGTCTCTCTATACTGTACAACAACGATCACTGACCATTTTAGTAGCCACTGTCTGGACAGACTCCATCTTGTTTATATCCTTTTGAAGGTGTGATCTCCAGAATTGCCCACAGTATTCCAAAATACAGGGACATATACAAGGGCAATATCACCTTTTCTCTGATTATATCTCATCAAATTTTGGCCAAGATAGAGGCTACATTGCTAATTTAAAGAGAGGAAAAATAGTTAATTTTTATAGACAAATAGGAGGGAATGGCTCTCCTAGATAGACCATTGTAACAAGTTGCGCTCAGCTGTGTGCACATTAATGCAGAGTTCAGCAGTTTCATGTGTACATTTTTGTTCCTGATTCAACAAGGTTTAGCACTCAAAAATGTTCACCCAAATTAGCTCTCCTCCATGCAAATCCCATGATAATCAAGGTATTCAATGCTATTCACCAGGGTACAAAAGTGCGCTGGCTCAACCCATTCTCATTTTCTCAATACTTTATGCACAAATTGTGTTTTATGTGCATTAAGCATGTTCTGGTTGCACACATTTGCAGTTTAGCATTTTTTTTTTAATTCCCACTGCATTAGCATGTGATTAAAGAAAACACGCGCTGAAGTTCAGTACACAGTTTTCACTCAAGTCTTATTCCATAAGGCTCAGAATGAGAACGCTGGGCAGCAAGGCGAGACCATGTGAAAAACACGAGCTTTACTGGAAATGACTGCAGACTGGGACGTTTTCATTTGGCCAGTATCATGTTTACTTGGCATAAGGAACATAATAACATCTCTTCACTTCTAACGTCTCAAATGATAGTCAACAGCAATTGCTTTCTGGCTGTGATTGTAATATCGGCACCATATATACACATCACTGGGACTGCTTTCCAGCCAATTGGAGAGAAAAAACAATTTTAGAAACATAGTAAAAAAACAAACAAACAACCTTCTCCTCCCCATCCCTTACCTTACATAAAACCATGCCAGCTCACCCCTGGACACTGTAAATTCTGATTTGTCTTGAACCTTTATACAGCTGAGTTGGAATGGGTGCAAGGCAATATCTGTTCAGGCACCATTTATCCTTTGTCGTACCTAAATGGAGGCTCCCTGATCAAACAGATTTTGAGATGCACTAGGATGTAAAATCCTGTAGGGTTAGACCAAGTTTGCGAAGATTCAGAAATATTGAAGATGTGGGCAGAAAAAGATCCTGTGTGTCCCTTTCTCATATGTGGTTAGGACTCATTTCTTGGCCCACCAGTCACCAGCCTGCCATAGCAACTGCTGGGTCCTGGGTTCATTCAGTCTACAGGACACCACAGTCAGCAGTGTAGATACCTCCTGGAAGATTCAGGTAGTAAGGTGGAGCTGATGAGAGGGCAAAAGGCAAATGATTTGGCAAAAAATAAAACCCAGGCTCTCAGTACGAGAAAACCAAAAGAAAGAAAGGAGGAGGGGTATTAGCTCCTTTTTTTTCTTCCAGCTCAATCAGAACCAGAGCTGGGATCTGGCATCATGAGTCTTCACTTGCAACTACCTGATGAATCTGGGAGCCATGCATGCACCAAGGATCCTTCCAGAACTGTATCAAGGGCTCTAAATCTAGCCAGCAGATGTTGCTCTTAATAATGACCATGAATCCCTCACCTGGGGCTGTAAATGCATCTCCTGTCCTAGCCAACCTGGGGTACAGAAGGCCCGTCTCAGGGATCAAACAATGGACCTTCTGCAGGACAGTGCACATCACTGCCACTGAGTCACCAGGCTTGCCTAACAAGCCTTTTTAAATGGTTAGCCTTATCGAATTAGTAAGAGCCAAAGATAGATGGCAATGTGGCCAACAAGGCATCCAGAGGCATGAGAATGCAGCTCATTCTCTTCAGGGGAAAGATCTTACTTGTAAGATGTTGCATGTAGGACTAGAGTTCAAGTCTTAGCTAAAATACAGGTGTTCACCTAGCTTGGGTCTGTCTGGCAGGCTGTAACTATAACTAATAACTAGAAGGTCTAGTTATTACTGTGATGCCAAGGAGCCATCTAGAAAGGTCAGGAGGACTCAAGACGTTGAATGTTCAGGTAGCAGATTTTGTGTTGATGGCCACTTTGATTACTGAAGAATCTTTTGGTAGAGTATGACAAGGGAGGGGTGAACTAAAAAGGAGATCTTGCAGGCACAGGTACCTAGGAGGGTGCAGTACAATGGAGGAATATGACAACAACTGCCTTGGATAAGAAGATAAATCTTACAAGTGGTCATGCTCTATGGCTGGTAGCTGGGATATATCCTTGGCAGTACGGACCAGACTGAGTGGATCTGTTGGTATTTTTTTTGCCATCATCTACTATGTTACTCTGAAATCATTGGTGCCAACTGGCAGATGGAGAGAAGCCAGTCAAGGACGTTTTGCACTAGAAAGAAGCGTCAGGCTTGCCCAAGGCAGTGCGCTACCATGCAAGGAAGTCTGGCTCCAAATCTCCAGGCTGGGGTTGGGGATACTGAAGAGCCAGCGTTTGCTGTCCCCAATGGAGGGAATCTCAACTATTGCCAGTGGTTAGACTTGGGAGTGTATGCAGAGCCGGTTCTGCAGGTGGCCCCTGGCTAAGGGCTGAGGATGCATGATGGCTAGATGTTAAAGGTAGAGGGCAAAAGAAGGCTTATGGTGCCATAACACAATAAAGGCCGATTCTGGAAGCCCAAAAAGGAGGAGGAGGAAACTGTCAGGCTAGAAAACAAAATTAAAAAACCGGACATGTATCATCCATCTGGGCCAAAATAAATACTATATATATATTTTTTGTCCATCACTTGAGTGGGTAGTAGCTGGCCAAATAGCTTGCTAACAATACATTAATGTCATGCAGTAATGGATCTCTCTGAGACCCTTTTATGATGAGGAGATATGAAAGCACCTTTTTTGTTTGCAGCTTGCTCTTGCATTGAACTGAAACACGTGAACACACCCATCGCAATTAGAGATAATGGCAGGGGGGGGGGGGGGTGAACAGCCATCTAGAAACATTATTTTTAAAAAAGTGCATATTTTTTCCAAGGCTTAATGAGAATACAAATATTTTTGACCCCATTTTTTTCATTCTGATGGCAGCAGCTTGTACCCATGGCCTTAAATGGGAAATTAGAAAGTCTTACGCATTAAGAGCCTGGAAAAAAAGTTCTCAAAATCAAGCTTTTAAGGCGACGGGAAATTGCATAATTTTAGCCCTGAATGTCTTCTATTCCTCGGACAGTTGATGCAGAGCACAGCCCTGGACTGTTTCGTCATGGGATCTTCTTATGGGCCTGATGTACTAAGCCAGGAGTGGCCACCTCTGGTCCTGATGAGCCATAAAGAGGTCTGGTTTTCAGGATATCCATCATGAATATATACATAAGCAGAGATAGTGGATGCAAAGCTCTCAAACTAGGCCTGTTTGTGGCTCTTCAGGACCAGAGCTGGTCACCTCTGCATTAAGCATTTTTCCCCCATAAGAGAGAAAATTTGGAAAAACCACCTTAGTTCAGGGCTTCCCAAGCCTGTCCTGGATTTTCAGGATATCCACAATGACTCTACCTGAGATCAATTTGCATGCACTGGAAACCAGCATATGCTAATTGATCTCCTGCATATTCATTATGGATAGCCTGAAAATCGGACTGGCTCTGGGGGCCCTGGGCTAGGCTTGGAAAGCTCTGCTTTCGTACATCTGGCGCTCTCTCTCTCTCTCTATATATATATATATATATATCTATATATATATATATATATATATACATCTGGCGCTCTCTCTCTCTATATATATATATATATATATATATATATATCTACGAAGAAATTTCCAAAACAGAAAAGATGCACTAACGTGAAAATGTTTAAAAAATTGTATTCAAAAAATATCCACGTTAAAATAAGTGAGCAGTGCCTGCTGTAACAAACAGAGAGTCTACTTGTAGTACAACATTACTAGATTCTAGCATAACATTAAACCTCCATCTCATACAAATTACACAAATAAGCAGTGAAGTGCATTGTATAGTACACATGGACAGTTACATACAGTATAGCAGATTAACAATCAAATGTACGTAATTATTTCTGCTTACATGTCACTGCTTCAAAGTGTTTATCTGCCAGCCCGGGACATTAGAGATCACAGTGTGTCTTCTGTGTATGTATGAATGTCAGTATGTTATGTGTATGTTCTTGTGATCATATACTGCGTGTAATTCGAGGATGTAACACTTTGAAGCAGTGACATGTAAGCCCAAATAATTACGTACATTTGATTGTTAATCTGCTATACTGTATGTAACTGTCCATGTGTACTATACAATGCACTTCACTGCTTATTTGTGTAATTTGTATGATATGGAGGTTTAATGTTATGTTAGAATCAAGTAGACTGTTTGTTACAGAAGGTAGTGCTCATTTATTTTAACATGGATATTTTTTTAATACAATTTTAAAAAAAATATTTTCACATTAGTGCATCTTTTCTGTTTTTTGGAAATGTCTTCATATATCACACAGAGTACTTTACTGATTACATACAATGCCCAATTTCTATCATTTTCTTTCTCTCTCTCTCTCTATATATATATATATATAATAAAAACCCTTAAAGATATACAACTGTTAGTCTGGAGTGTACCAGAATCAAGTGAAAAAAATCCAGCTTACAAAACACCAACTTTTTTTCATCTGTAGTTTAACTGTATTAGTCTGCACAACATATTACTCAACAAGACTGCATGGTCACCAGGGACCTTCTCTTGTGTTTCTGGAGTCCCCATGTCCTGAGGGTCCTGAAACGCAGGACAGCTCATCTTTGCTGCACTCTCCTAAATATCTCAGAGTCCTCATGAGGCACCAGGTGGAGAGGGGAGAGACAAAGCACACACAACCCACTGCCCACTGCAACCTACGTGTTTGAACACCACATAACATGTGAGAAGCTCCTTCACTGCCAGGATTGGAGATGGTCTGAGAAGGGTTAAAGGCAGTATTGCTCCTGAACTCTCACAATGCTTTTTTGGGATATTCCCCTCCCCCCCCCTCTTTAAAACACTCTGGAGCTGCTACTGCTAAGGCGCTCTTTTTGGCTGAGATCAGCAGAAGACTGGATGGGAGGGGGAGGAGGAGGATGAAGAAGAGGTGGGACAGGGAGATTCAACACAGTCTCAATTCCACTTCCTGTGCTTACATCACCACAGAGCATGGACCTCTGGGGAGTAGACCAGAGCCAAGAACTAGACCGGTCGATTATTTTACAATGTCGAGTTAGCACTTTAAAAGCCAAATGTTCTCGACCTTCATCAGGTCTAAAAACAACAACAATCTTAAAGTGAAGATCGCATTGGTAGAAAACCATCATAAACCCAAATGGCTGTATTGCTTTGCAAATATACCCTGATACAAAAAGAGAGGGCTACACAAGGGGTAATTATTTAGGAGAGTGCAGCTGTTGGAGATAAGGTATCAGATTTTAAACTTCTCTTCTTGGGTCACCTCATCCCCTTGACTTTTTGAAGTTAAGATGCTGACAAGTAGGCAAGACTCTGCTTACCAATTTCTTTTTTTTGGCTGTGCCCTTCAAAAGTCTACCTCAGTAACTGTGTGTTCCTCTCACTGGAATGCTAAGATCCTCTTACTGGTCGACATCTTCACCCCTGAAGACAAATTCCCCAAACCTTTTAAAATATTCGTTCAGACTGACAGGAGCGGGTAAAGAATGAGCACTGGCATCAAACGATGGGAAAGTCACTGGCATTTTGGATGAAACAGGTCCAGTTCTGTCACAGCAGCCTATTCATTAGGTCTCTTCTTAACATGAGCCTGTCTTGATTAAAAGTGTAAAGAAAAAAATCTCCTATATATCATCGAACTAACAAAAAAAAATATACCCATATGTACAAGGATTACATGATGTGTCCAGGAAGGAGCTAATAGTTATAGCCTTTGTTGTTGTAGTGCTGCGAGGAGATATCCTGAATGTAGGCCACATTCTCATCCAGGTGGGAGAGGGGCACTGTGTCTTCCTCGCTCACCTGCCGCTCAAACTCAGACCTCAGGGTTGGGCGCTGGTTGTCGGGGAAGGCCAGGGAGAAAAGCGCTTCTGGCTCGCACACAAATTTGTAAACATAGCGCTCTCCGGCAACCTGAGATGAAGGAGACAGAAAAGCCATGAGCAGGGTATACCTCACAGCACAGTAGGGAATCCCCCCCCCCCCCCCCATTAGAGGGAACATTGCCTCAGATAACCAAGTTCTGCAGTGTAGTCCTCCTGTTTACTCTGTGCTGGAGTATTACAGCTCTGAAAGTTCTTTTTTTCTGCGTCCTAAGGGCTCATGTTTCGTACCCTTGTGCTCCACCCCCAACCCAGCCCAAGTGAAACAAAGTGAAGTTGCTTAGCTATAACAGGTGTTATTTGTAGACAGCAGGACAAACCAACCACACAAGTGGGCGATGTCATTGAACAGCACCAATTCAGAACACGCTCTGAGAGCTCAGAAAGTCTGAGCACGTGCAAGTGTTCCAGCTACCACCGTGCCAGTCTCCTCAGTCGTTTTACAAGCTAAGCTTTAACTCCATGGGGAGAAAGGTGGGATCGTGGGGCCAATTTGTCCGGCGGTCTATTGCGAACACCCATTGTAGGTAAGCAACTCTGCTTTCCCTGTGGACAAGCAGGACCAAAGTCAGCTGCCCAACTGGGGATTCCCAAGCTGAGGGTTGAATTAGAATATTGTCTTAGTTATGAAGGAATTGCAACCTAATAGGAGAAAGGATGGAAGGAGAGTTGAAGCTCCTAAGTACATTTTTGGAGAACTGCCTATCCAAAAACTATCATCCTTGCAAAAGTCTTCTTCAAGACACTGATATTTGACAAAAGGGAAATTTGGTCCTTACCTGCTAACGTTTTGTTCCTGTAGTACCCTACATCAGTCCAGACTCCTGGGTTTTGCATCCCTGCCAGCAGATGGAGTCACAGAAAGCTTTACTGACACTGCTACATAACGTAGTGTGCCCCATGCAGTCTCTCAGTATTGACCTGTATCCAAGCCAAGATAACCGTAACCATAAGCCAATAACAATAATAGCTAAGAAAATCTCTTAAATGTGCATTCCCCCCAACGAGCAGGAGAATAGAGAAATTACAATATAATGGAAAACTCGTTCCTGAACAAAAAAGGAACATAAGCACCCAGCCTTAAACCTTTGACAATTCTGCATTATATATTATTCACAGTATGAGCAGTAGACTCTCCCCTATTCTCCTCCCTAATGGGCGGGTCTCTGGACTGATCTGCGATACTACAGGAGCAAAAATTAGCAGATAAGAACCAAATTTTCCTTTCCTGTACATACCCAGATCAGTCCAGACTCCTAAACTGGGTAAGACTAAGAGTCCCACTCGGAGCACACCAAAAATAAAGGAGGCCAGATCCCCTGACATCCAAACGATAATGTCTAGCGAAAGTGTGCAACAACTTCTAAGTAGCCACTCTAGAAATTTCTTGTGGAGACACCTGCTGAACCTCAGCCCAAGAGGTCACTTGAGAACACGTCAAGTGAGCCCTTAACCAGTCAGACACTGGTCAACCCTTAGATATATATGTCGAACCAATCGCTTCCTTAAGCCAAAGCGCGACTGTCTTAGAAACTCGACACCCTTCTTTGGACCATTCTATAGAACAAAAAGGTGATCTGATCTACAAAAATCCTTAGTAGCATTCAGGTACCTAAAAAAGGCACGCCTTACATCCAAGAGACTAAGCTCTCTTGCATGAGGAGCAGAGGAATCCAAATCCCATAGGTAACACCCCTGACTCCGAAATCTTCAGAAAAGGATCTGGGCACAACAAAGCCTGAAGCTCCGAAATCCATTGCCATGAGGACCACCATCTTAAAAGTCAAATCCTTTAGCGTTGCCCTCTTGAGTAGTTTGAACAGAGTCTTGCACAGACCTTTAAGCACCAGATTAAGGTTGCAAGACGAACAAGCCATCTTCACCAGAGGATGCAAATTCTTCACCCCCACAGAGAAAACATTGGACATCCGGATACGCTGGCAGAGAATAACTCTGTACCTTACCCTAGGAGACAGCCATGGACTCTCAGGGAGTTAAAGGCAGAACCCTGACCAAACCCCCCTGCAAAAAAAAGTCTAAATATTCGACACGGTAGCCTGAACCGGTTGCATTCCATTAGCTGTACCCCCAGGACTCGAAAACCCTCCAAATCCTCATATACGCCAAGGATGTGGAAGAACGCCTGGCCTGCAACAAGGTGGTAATAACTGCTTCAGAATATTCTCTCCATCTCAGCCTTCACCTCTCGAAAACCAGGCTGCAAGACAAATGAGCCGCCTGATCTGAAAATATGAGGCCCTGCCGGAGAGGATTTGACAGATGGCTGAACCTTAGCGATCTGTCTACGACCATGTTTACTAGGTCCACAAATCACGGCTGATGTGGCTCCTCCAGAGCCACCAGAATTATGGTGCCTGCATGCTTTTCTATCCTCTGAATCACCTTGCCTACCAGAGGCCATGGAGGAAATATAAAAAGAAGAATGCCTTGAGCCCATGGCAAGACTAAATTGTCAACCACCCAGCCTAGAGACCTCAACTGCCTTAGCACCGTCTTAACCGATGGTTAGCCACGCATTAGCCAGTCGTCCAGATAGGGATGCACCAGCACCCCTTCCCATCGCAAGACCACCGCCACAACCACCATCACCTTGGTGAGTGTACGCGAAGCTCATCTACCTCAGACCAAGGAGGAAGGCCCCACAAACTTCTTCTCTCTTCTCTCTCTCTCTTTTTTTTTTTAAGTTTTCTTTTCCAGACTGTAGGTTTTACACCATCTACCAGAGACAGAGAAATACTAGGGGATTGCAGGTGGCACACTAGGTTGTGTAGCAGTGTCAGTAAAACTTTCTCTGTCTCCATCTGCTGGCAGGGATGCAAAACCCAGGAGTCTGGACTGACCTGGGTATGTACAGGAAGGTATGGATAAAGGACTAGGTGGCCACTTTGCAGATGTCTTGACCTGAAGCACAGTGAAGGTGTGCTACTGGTGTTGAAATCGCTCGTATTTTATGAGCTCTCTCTTTATTTGGAGGGTACATTCCAGAAATAGCATAGCAGTATGAAATACAATCAGAAAGCCAGGTAAAGATGGTTTGCTTTTTAGCTGGTAAGCCTTGCTTAATTGGGTTGTAGACCAGGAACAGCTGAGGAGATTTTCTGTAAGGTTTGGCCCTTTCCAAGTAAAACAGAACTCTTCTGTACTCCAAGGAATGAAGTGTTTGTTCAGATTTCCTGGAATGAGGTTTTGGAAAATCTCTGGTAGTACTGTGGACTGATTCAAATAAAACAAACTATTTTAGGTAAAAATTTAGAATGAGCTCTCAACACTACTGTATTCTTGAAAATTTGTGTATAGATGCATGTATTACTAATGCCTGGAGCTTGCTCACTCTGCGGGCTGAAGCTACTGTTATCAAAAACACTTTCCAAGAAAGAAATGTAAGGTCAATCAATGCTAAAAGAGGATACATTTAGAAAGTACTAAATTGAGATCCCATTGATACAAGGGACTTTAATAGGAAAATGAAAATGGTAGAGGCCTTTAATGAATTATATCACTATAGGATGTGAGTCTGCAAGACCTTCTGAATGTTGATGATACAGTAGCACTTAAGAGAACTCTTGACAGAGTTAGTCTTTAATGCTGATTTACAGAAACAGAACAGATACTAAAGTGTTGAAGTCGAGCAATTAAACAGATCTTCCTTTAGAGATGTACAACTAGATAGAAAACCTCTTCCATTTAAAGTAGTAGAAACATCAGTAGAACACCTTCTTGCAACTAAAATTACCTCTTACCGCTAAAGGTAAGACCACTTGCACTACTTCGCTTTCAATATCCATGTCCTGAGTGCTGAAGATTGGGGTGAAGAAGCGACCCATTGAATTATGGCAAGATTATTGGGAATATTAGTTGAATTAGTTAAAGCAACTACTAGCTTTGTTTTATTTATTTATTTTAACGTGAATAATTATTTGGATGTGAGAGATATTGGTGGAAAAGCACACATTAGGCCATTGTCCTATGGAATTGAAAAAGCATCAGATGCTAAGTTGTTGGGTGCTGACCTTTTTTGAGAAGTATAGCGGAAGTGTGTAGTTCATCGGGGCTGCAGAGGTCTACTTGCAGCATTCGCCAGAGCCAAGAAGAACTGAACTGTTCTGGGATAGAAAGACCATTTGTGAGGCTGTAGACAATGACTTAAAGAATAGCTAAGACATTGTTTTTGCATGGGAAATGAATGGCATTCAAATGTATTTTAAGGCTGCCCAAATCCAAATCTTGCATGTTTCTTGACATAGTTTTGAAGAGCCTGTTCTTCCTTGATTGTTTACATGGTATATTGTCGCCTCATTGTCAGTTTGGTTTTGGACTACTGTTCCTTCTAACCATGGCTCAAACACTTTTACAGTCTGGGGTACTAACACGCAGACATAAGGGAAAAAGCACAGGACGGCTTCTATGGCCAAGTCCCAGTGTCAAGCAGCATTGTCTGAATTATCAAGAAGGCTCCTCACCCAGTAAAAAGTTGCCAGCAGTAATTTGTTATGGGTTTGACAGTTGCTTTGTTTTGATTGTAAATATTACTACCCTTATCATAAGGCTTAGGGGTAACTGAAAAATATAGGATATCCTGAACGGAGCAGTAGATACTACCATAAGAAGATTGCTGGGCAGACTGGATGGGCCATGTGATCCTTTTCTGCCTTCATTACTATGTTACATGAGAAAAGCTTTGAAAATAGCTCTTAATTCCAGAAGGTTAATGTGTAACCTCTGAACCTGAGTGGTCCAAGACCTTTGAGAGTAAACGGTGTTGAGATGGGCTCCCCAGGCCTGGATGGAAGCATCTATAGTAAATATTTGCAGAGGATGAAAAGGTTGTCTACAAAGAAGATTTAGCAGTTGAGACCATCACTTCAATAAATTGGTGAGAGGTTTGGAGAGACATTCTTTGAGACACTGGCTGTAGATGCTGGTTCTGATGAAGTCTCAAGTGCAGACTTGCAGAGGGTGTGGCATGATCCGTGGCTGCCATATGGTTCAATATCTCCATGAAAGTTCTGGTAGATACTGATGGCCAGTTGGACAAATAGTGAACTATGTAGGTTATGCTGATCATTCTTTGTAGTGGAAGGAAGGCCTTTCCCTTTTTGGTATCCAAGTATGCTGCTATAAACACCAAGTGATGCGCTGGGGGTCAGATGGAATTTCTGGAAGTTCACTACAAAATCTCAGTGGAGGAGAGTGCGAAGTAAATATGAAGTGGTTAGCTTCCCTTTTTTTCAAGATCTGCTAGATATGAACCAATCATATAAATAGGGAAAAACTAAAACATTGTTTCTTCTGATATGGGCAGCCACAACTGCTAGATATCTGGTGAACATTCTAGGAGCTACAGCTAGGCTAAATAGGAGTATCCAATATTGATAATTTTCCACTACTCTAACATGCAGGTACTTTCTGTGATCGATGTGAATGGAAATATGTGGAAGCATCCTTCAGATCCAAGGTTGTCAGCCAATTGACGATGAGGAAGGAAGGTGTTAAGGGAATTCATCTTGAACTTTTCTCTTTTGAAATATGTTTAGTTTTCTCAAGTCCAGAATTGGGCAGAGACCTCCTAACTTTTCTTGGGCTAAGAAAATATCTTGAGTAGAACTCTTTGCTTATTTCCATGAACAGAACTATCACCTTTACTGTTAATAGGGAGCTTACCTCTTCTCATAGTTGGTATAGGGAAACCTAATGAGGGTGTGGTGGAGGGGAGGTAGAGCTTGAAAGTTCAGGTAGTATCCCATGTGAGTTATTTTGAGAACCTAACAATCTATGGTGATGAATCCACTGATGGTGAAAAAACTGAAGCCTCCCCACATCACTGGAAGAGCTTTAGGGAAAAGGAGGAATAAAAATAATGGAATGTAAACACGAATCAACCAACCTCAAACCCTCTCTCACTAATTCCTGCTGAATATTTATCATACTATTACCATTCACAACTGTGTCATATTTATTCATTTGATTACCTATGTACCGTTTCATAGTCTTATTTCTTCACTTGCTATTCTAATGTATCAATAGGCTGAAATGTAAATATTGTGCTGTTCAATTTCTCCCCTTCCATCCCAAGTTTATTTTCCTTGTTTTTTGTAACTTTCCCTCTCCCTTTTTCTGATTCACTGTATTTAAAGTTCAAGGTTCTTATTGAAAATATTGTTTTTTACGTTACGTTATGCTTTACACTCCTTGTTATTTGTAAACCGGGTTGATGTGATGCCTATCATGAAACTCGGTATAACAAAAACAATAAATAAATAAATAAAAATAAATAAAATAAAAACTCTTAGTCAAAAATTGTGACAATTTTTACAAGGATTGAACGGATCTCTGAGTGCTATCCCTGGCATGAAGTCTAGTTTTTTGCAGTGGCTGCTACTGTTGGGTCAAGATGGGGCTGGTACCTCTTGTGGGGATAATAATTTTGTCTTCTGAAGGACTGTGGTTACTTTCTTAGAGAAGACTGCAGTTCTGTAGTGGCAGTTGTTAAAGTCTGCAAAGTGGAATAATGATCTTTTGAGGTCCAGCGATTCTTTAACAAAGAAATTATCTTTAGAACATAAAGGCAAATAACTCGTCAATGCCCTAACCTGGAGATAGATTGATTTAAACTACCATGAACTATGTTGTAGTTTCCAATATTCTTATGTTTCAAACAGTGCAATAAACTGATAATAGCTAGGAAATCTGTCTGGAACTTTGTCACGCATGTCCTCTTGCAGGCCTGAGATCTTTAGCTAAATGAGTCTTTTGGTTCCTATAGTTCTAGCGGATGATCTTGATGATGTATAAAAAACATAAGCTGACCTAATTACATGCTTTGCAAATGTGTCTGCTTCATTGAGATGAGGTGTAAATTTGTCTTGTGTGTCCAATGAAAGATTAGCTGAGGCATCTTATTATTTATTTTTTTTTGCAGAGTATTGTGCAGATAGCGGACCATACAGAACTGATGAGCCAAAATTCTGCGGTGGGGTGCTGAAACGTGTTCTAGATTTCTTAGCATTTGTTTTGTTGTTTGGTTTTTTTTTAGGGCAGATTCTATCAGTACAGATTTATGAGGGAGCTGGACCTTATACCTGAGGTCTGATTATCTAGGTGTTGGAAGTGTGGCAAGAGGGGGCTGCCATATTTTAGCATGGAGATCTTGAAGTGCTTTATGCACAGGAATAGCAGCTCGTTTAGGTGCCTGTACATATTTCAAAATACCTTGAAAGTCTTCCAATATGAATGGAATAGCTTCTACTTTTTTTTTTTTTTCTTAAGGAAGGCAGGGTAAGTCCTATCTTCTGGTAGAATAGTGCTCCTAGCAGTTCTGGTGAAATATCTGAAGGCACTGTTGACCCCCTCAAATAAATGGTAGGAACAAGAGTCATAAGACAAATGATGATTCCAGTTCGGCAGAAACTTTTCTAAAACAGGTTCGATAAGTGAAGGAGGCGTTGATGGG
Organism: Rhinatrema bivittatum; assembly: GCF_901001135.1. Taxonomy (NCBI): domain Eukaryota; kingdom Metazoa; phylum Chordata; class Amphibia; order Gymnophiona; family Rhinatrematidae; genus Rhinatrema; species Rhinatrema bivittatum. Next base: position 53,931,336 of record NC_042626.1, read on the forward strand.
ATCTTATTCATGGAGGTACAAACTCCAATGATTATTTTTGCACGAAAGGATGGTATTTAGGTGCATGAGATTGAAATGTTACTGAAGAGGTGTCAGACTGATACCAAAACTTGTAAAATATGCTTTCCAGCATGAGATTTTGCTGTTTCTCTGTGCTAAACTATAGTCTTGGTGCCAAAAAGATTCAGCGCCACAATCATTGGTGCCAAGGCGGCCAATGTCAAAATTGCACGGATGCCAGCGCTGGAGGTGGATGGCGGTGTAACTTTCCTTTTTAGCAATGACCTTTCAGTGTGCTGTTTCAGGGATGTTCTTGGCCCTGTAAGGATCTATTTCTCACTCTTTTTTGTTGGGCATGTGAGCCTGGTGAATCGCAGCTTTTGCACTTGGCAGACTGACCTTTTCTTGTTTTTGGTACTGGCCTTTCAGAACTTTTCCATCCGTTAATATCTAAAGGAGAGGATAACGGATACTTCAGTTGAGCTCTCTGTACAACTGCGCTCAAGGGAACATCCTTCCACTTGTTGCAGAGTTACTCGCATCAGGGGAGAAGCCTAGGCAGGGGAGACAGATCTCGTGGTAATCGAGGCTGGACATGTTATGCTTGCATTTTATGCACAATTTGAAGGGCTTCCATCTCTGACATAATGGATAACAAAAGAAAACAATTTTTTTTTTTTGAGGTTCCTCTGTGACGAAGAAAACAAAATGCAAAATACACAGCAAGCGACCCAATACAGCAAAAACATCCTTTTGCTCTAGTGGATGAAAATCGATTGAGACTTGCGTGTGGGAACACCTGCGCATGGCTCAGAAAACCTTCTAGGTCTTTCTGGGCTCAGAGTACTTCTGTGCTGGTATCATCCAGTGAGTGAATTCGGTCCTGCTTGTTCACATAGGAAAGCCAGGACCCCATGGCCTTCCATCACCTCCCGACACCCTCTCCCTTCCTCAAAATGTCCACTTTACAACTGGGTATCTGGGCCCAGGCTTCCTATCACATATAGTTAACCCAAAAGAGCAGCAAAGTCTGTGGCAAAACTTCCTCCCATCGGCAGCAGAAGTGAAGCAACTTAGGTCATTCTCGAAAGCCTGCTGGTATCAGCAGCCAATGCTACTAAACAGTCATTCAATTCAGGCTTTAATTGTGTGTGTGGGGGGGGGGCTGATGGAAAGGTAGCAAGATGTGAACCTGAGGGTGGGGGGGACTGACGCTTGCCCCAGTGGTTACCTTCTGCATGATCCCCTTCTCATAGTAGTAGCGGAGGGATCGGCTCAGCTTGTCGTAGTTCATGGCCGGACGGTTTTTCTGCAAGCCCCAGAGTCTGGCAACCTAGAATGAAAAAAAAAACACAAAGGCAAGAATACGCCGCACTATTACAATTTTTTCCCGTCTTCATTTTTTAGGCAATTTGCTTTACGTGGTTATACAATTCAGCTTTTACACAGTTCTTCATTATTCATATACCACACCTCTGCTTTGTAATGTTTACATGAGTTAATGGAGTATGCATACTTTCTATATTTGCATTCATTCGATTCTCTGCTAATTTTGCCACACTGATTATGGTCCTATACTATTTTTACCTTCTTTTGTTTTGGCTTCTGCAGAGATTCCTTTCAGTGGTGTATTGCCAATGATGTCATATTATATATGTTACTCGTCCCTCCTGATGCAGCCCTAGAGAAACACCGTTCTGTGTCGGGGGCACTAATGTTTCACTAAATATTGGACCACTTGGAATTAATGTTTCTCTGCTATTTAACTGATTCTTTGAAACTTATTTTTGGACCTTTTCTACCTTGTCGCAACACACCTGCTGGACCGTACCGCCACGTGCAAACATCTTCACAAAACATAGAAAGACAGAAATATTTGCTCCTGGTGATTCATCTACCCCCCACCCCCCCAATACCCCTTATTGCCTTATTGATTAAACATATTTTTAACACACATCAGTATCCAGTGGCAAACAAGGGATTTACCTAAAAGGCATCTAGCCCTAGGTACATTTCATGTTCACACCATGGATATGCACAAGTTACCAGCAGCAATAATGTATGTGTTATTGACCCCTTTCCTGCATTCCAGTGGGACATCTAGCCCCAAGTGTAAACCTCTCCCCCCAGCAGATAAATCCAAGTAGATCGCCACCCCCCAGGGGTAATCCTCTCCAATAGATTCATCCCCGTCCCTAACCCAAAGGCCCTGCTAGCACCAAAATTCAAAGTGACATTGGTTGACTTGCAGTTCCCCTTTGCTCTGCACATAGGTAGGTGGGGGTTATCTGCTGAAGAGGGCAGGAAGGCTCACTGGGCTAGATACCCCATTTTCAGCTTGGGTGGGGAAGAAACCTTTGTGAAAATAGGAATCTACTGTATAAACGTTGGGCAGAGGAAGAACACAGTTCATTATAACATCCCAGGGAACCTCTGCATTGAGCAGCCCACAAGAGGGAAGGGTTGGCCTTATTAATTAACTATGGTGAAAGATAAAAGGGGCCATGGTATTCTACAGGTGGGAAAAAAAAACAACTTCATATCAAATGAAAACGTTCCCTGGGACTGCCAAAACCCAAAAATTGATTTGTGAACCCAAATCAGGAGTCTCACGGGTCAGAGAATGGAAAGATGAACCAATAGGACCACGTCTCAAACCACAGCGTCCCCTGCTACATCTGCCTTCTGAATAAAAAAAAAAAAAAAAAAAAGCACATCTTGCACTTTCAAACCCCTACTCCTGCATATTAAGTTACAAGCAGGACACTTATTGTGCCCAAAGCAGAAATGGAAAACAAAAATTAAAGAGAGACTTCATTTTAGTCATTAACAAAGAAAGTGTATCATGGGTCCAGCTTTACCTGAGTCAGCACAGGGATCCCGGCCATCTGCAGTCCATCTGCTCACACTAGCGCCTGAGGTTTAGTTAAAACCAGGCTAAACACACCAATAAATCAAGCACTGACATTAATGGATGTTCCAGACACATTTCCTAGCTATTATCAGAGTTTATTGCTCTATTTGGAACATTAGAGTATTGGAAACTACAACATAGTTCACAGTAGTTTCAAATCAATCTAACTCCAGGTTAGGGCATTGGCGAGTTCTTTACCTTTTATTGAAAAAGTTTTGATTTGGCAAGGTTTATTCAAAGCCAAAAGATGCATTAGTGGTGTCGTGCAGCAGTCATGAGGCACAAGCATGAAAGCCAGGGTTAGCAGGACCAGCGGGGCGCGCGATCCCCAGAGGGAGCAAGGGGAGTCTGGAGAGGCATTCAGTGAGTCACGCTAGAGAAGGGAAGCACAGAAACATATCCTGGGGGCAAGGTGCGAGGGGGAAAGACTACCTGGAAGAACTGACTTTGCAGCACAGCCAGCGAGACTCATGTGGGTAGACTAAATGGGGCGTGAAAGTGGATTCTGCCAAAAGAGCGAGCAGCAGCTCAAAAGTGAGCGGATGTTCAAAGAGGGCGCCATATGGGTTGCAGCAAGCGCCCCTGCTTGGATCTACCATCCAATGACAATCTGGGCAACAATTGACCAGAAAGCTCCCCCTTTATTAGAGGACTATAGGCTTATGTCATTTTTATTTTTACTAAACGGAGAACTTAAACCGGTTGATTTGCTATTTGTTATGTTTGTAAAACAGCAGCCTCGAGAGATGAAGCCATGGTGTATGGCCTCATGACGCAATCCTTTGGCTCCCTGCTGAATTAATTTTCAATGCAGCAAGGAAGTAAAAACCAGGTTTCAGGTTTCAGTAAAACCATCTTGGCTTAATGCACATAAATTGCTGCAGTACAGATATCCTTTTTATATTGGGAAATTTGTAAAAAAACAAATTAAAAAAAAACTATGCTGCTTCATTCATACTAGTAAGGCCCAGAAGTACATTGTAAACATTTTTTTGAACTGTCAGTTTTATTCTTGGTCCTCTGAACCAGCCTCTACTGAGGTTAGGGCAGGGGTGGATTGGCCTATTGGGGGATCAGGCATCCCCCGGTGGGCCGATCGCTCCAGTCATGTGGTCTGCCATGTGCGGCCGTGACAGAGCCACGCTTGGCAGACCACGTGATGTGTCCTGGGCGGCGAATACCCGGGCCGGTCAGACGTCGTGAATCCGCCGCTGGGTTAGGGGGTGGGGGCACCTCTTTTTTTTTTTTTTTAACCCTTTTTTATCCTGTATAACCCATCAATCAATCAAGAGCTTGGTCCGTGTCCACTCCAAGTTTGGCCAGTATTGGCCATCACCGTACAAAGGCAGAAACTGTTTCTCTTCATATTTACTCCTTATACCTTACCACTCCCCGCCACAGGCTGTATGTAGGTTTTCAACTTGAAGAGAGACTTTTTAGCTAACTGTTTCTGGATGAAAATCACTTCCCCTTCAACCTACAGCAACATTGCCCCCTTTTCCCCAATATTTGCTGATTGGATTACGTTTTCCATAATTAGAAAAATAATAAAAAATGACTTCTCTCTAAAAAGTGCATTTATTTAAAAAATTGATTTGCTTAGGATGTACATGCCTAAATCTATACTTCCTCTTCATCCAGCCAGACCAGTTCAAAAGCATGGGTTTATGCCTCCCAACCAGCAGATGGAGACAGAGACTAATAGGCTAACTGATGTCATATTATATAGGCTCCCATGCCGACCTCAGCCTATCAGTATTCTCTATCTCCAGAAGATGGCGGGCAAGCTGTGAGCAGAGGCTTGCTTAGGTTGGGCGAAGATGATAGAAATTTGGATGAGCAGCTCTTGAGGTGAAAGTCTTGTACTCCCTCCCTCACAGGCGGTTCCAGTTATTGGAATCGGTTTCTTCCCAGCTATGGTAACTGGAATTACCCCTCTTCCACCTCCTTCCCCTTCTACGGCCTCTCCTAAAAGACTAAACAAGACTTCCCTTGCTATTTTTATCTCCCGTCTCCTGATTGTTAAAGCTGTTTAAAAAAAAAAAAAAAGAGCAAAGAAGAATGGTTTCATGTCAGAGTGAGCTATAGTTATTGGGATTGTTTTCCCCCTCTTCAGTGGTTTGGGTCAGGGACTACAGCCTGAGATAAGAGGAAGCAATGGTGCCCCTGCAGGAGTACAGGAAGTGCTAAGTAGTTTGCAGTGTGTGTGTGTGTGGTTTATGCCATCAGGCACTGGGAGAGGGAAGCCTCCTTAAATCTTGTGGGGAGGAGAGGGCGGCACGCAGAATCTTTTGTCCTGGGCTATGTTAGCTGGACAAGTAGCTCCTCCCAGTTAAGCCCATGGGCCGCCCACCACTTAGCTGGATAAGTACCAGCCACTAAATGCGGCCAGATATTCGGCTGGATAATGCCATACTTATCTGGCTAAGTGGTGCTGAATATCGACCTCCCCATGGCAGGAAATCTGAGTCAACAGTGAAGACTCTCAGCACCAATGTTTTGGTGTTGAACATTTTATCTCTGCAGTTCCTTCTGTGCCGATGGTTCTTGGCAACTATGCTTTGGCAATCCTTGGTGCCGATGCTTCTCGGCGCTGACAGCTCTCTTCTCCGACCTTTGAAGCTTATTGGTTCAGCACTGTGCATTTTCAGTAGTGGATCTGTTTTGGCTCCAATGCTTTTGAGCCGATAGTTCTTTCAGCTCTAGAGACCTGTCAGTACCTATCTTTTTCTTCCTAGTCAATTTTCGGTTTTTCTCTGACTAACTCTGAGAAGATGAGCTTGGTTGCTTAGACTTCAGATGGAGTTCGCTATATGCCAGTGCCCTGGGGGACATTCTTCCACAGGGGCTACAGTTCAGTACATCATGCTCCTGTTCGAGGCATTTTAAACAGAGTGAATGCACATGCGGAATGGACATTTTGTGCTCACTTTTTTTTTTTTTTACATTTCTGGAATGGGCTCTTCCCCTTTCGTTCGGAAGAGGCCTTATTGGTCAACATTTTTAAGTTGAATGCAGTGACGCTAAGTAATAGGCTATGAGAGAAAAAGGACCCAACTCTGTGCCATCGGATGACGTTACCCATCTGTGGGGCTGTTTGTTAGACTTGCCCATGGAGAACAATGTTTACCAAGGATTTCTTTACAAGGGATGATATGGCTATAAGGCTTTCCACCAATTTTGGCCTTTCCAGATCCTAACCCTCGGGTGCATGGGGGTTTATCTATCTGGACCCCACTTGTGAAGAAGTTATTGAGGAATAGGGATGTGAATCGTTTTTTAACGATTTAAAATATCGTCCGATATATTTTAAATAGTCAAAAATCGTTAGGGCCACGATACAATACCAATTCCCCCGATTTATCATTAAAAAATCGTAAATCGGGGGAAGGGGGAGGGCAGGAAAACCGGCACACTAAAACCCCCTAAAACCCACCCCCGACCCTTTAAATTAAATCCCCCACCCTCCCGAACCCCCCCCCAATGCTTTAAATTACCTGGGGATCCAGCGGTGGTCCAGAACGGCGGCGGTCCGCAACGGCCCCCTCAATTGAATCCTGTTGTCTTCAGCCGGTGCCATTTTGCAAAATGGCCGCCGCAAAATGGCGGCGGCCATAGACAAAAACGATTCAACGCAGGAGGTCGTTCCGGACCCCCGCTGGACTTTTGGCAAGTCTTGTGGGGGTCAGGAGGCCCCCCCAAGCTGGCCAAAAGTTTCTGGGAGTCCAGCGGGGTTCAGGAAGCGATTTCTTGCCGCGAATCGTTTTCCGTACGGAAAATGGCGCCGGCAGGAGATAGACTGCAGGAGGTCGTTCAGCGGGGGTTCCGGACCGCCGCTGAACGACCTCCTGCAGTACTGCAGACAAGACCAAATCCCCAGTATCCAAACCTATTGGGATGGGAACAAAACGACAAGACCGGGTTTTGCAAATGCGAAAAAAAAACAAAAAAAAACTGGGACAAAGTCTTTCCACCATGTTTGGGAATCAATCATTGGGTCACAATGTTTTAGTCTTGAAAGATACCAGAACACCCAAGATCTCCTATCCCTTTGAAAAGTCTCAAGGAGTTTGTCTCTCATACAGTGCACGAGAAAATTGGTTCACTTGTATAGTAAAGTGCCAGGCATGGACATCTTTCAAGTAGTCCAAGTCATTGAGCCCTGCCTATACCTCGAAAGATCCACTCGGGCTTCGATTTCAAGCACAACGTAAAAGAACAATTTTAAAAATATCTTATGGATATTCTTCTGTTGAATAAAGAAGTGATGTCATCTATATCTAAGATTTATTTTGTCCCTATGGCATCTGGATATATCCAGATATAACAAAAGATAAACAAATGCGTAGAAAACCTTTTGTGGGAATGAGTCAGGAGGCTAGATCATTAGGTGCTCAAATAAACATCAGATATCCATGAAAATGTATGATGAAAATAGATGGTAATAGATACATTTTCTATGAACCCTCACAAATACGAAGTTTTTGGATGGTTGTAAGGGTGAGACCCTTACAACCTAACCAATTTAGGTGTTAAAAAAAAGAACATAAGAAATTGCCATGCTGGGTCAGACCAAGGGTCCATCAAGCCCAGCATCCCGTTTCCAACAGAGGCCATACCAGGCCACAAGAACCTGGCAATTACACAAACACTAAGAAGATCCCATGCTACTGATGCAATTAATAGCAGTGGCTAGTCCCCCTAAGTAAACTTGATTAATAGCCATTAATGGACTTCTCCTCCAAAACTTATCCAAACCTTTTTTGAACCCAGCTACACTAACTCCACTAACCACATCCTCTGGCAACAAATTCCAGAGCTTTATTGTGCGTTGAGTGAAAAAGAATTTTCTCCGATTAGTCTTAAATGTGCTACTTGCTAATTTCATGGAATGTCCCCTAGTCCTATTATTTGAAAGTGTAAATAACTGATTCACATCTACTCGTTCAAGACCTCTCATGATCTTAAAGACCTCTATCATATCCCCCCTCAGCCAAGCTCAACAGCCCTAACCTCTTCAGCCTTTCCTCATAGGGGAGCTGTTCCATCCCCTTTATCATTTTGGTTGCCCTTCTCTGTACCTTCTCCATCGCAACTATATCTTTTTTGAGATGCGGCGACCAGAATTGTACACAGTATTCAAGGTACAGTCTCACCATGGAGCAATATAGAGGCATTATGACTGATATTTCCTCCTTTTTTTTTTTTGTATTTGTTTGCTTCAATATAATAATTTGTTCCAATATATCCTAATATCCTTTCATTTTCTTGTTATTGTTAACAGTAAAAGTAGTTTATTTTTACTTTGAAGAATATGGAAATTGATTTTCTTTAACTTTATCCATTAATGGGATGAGATTAAGGAATATAATTGTTGTAAACTTTTCTGTTAGTATTATATAAAAATTGATAAAGAATTTAAAAAAAAAAAAAAAAAAGACCTTACTTCTTCTGGTTCGATGAGTTTAAACTCCATTCCTCTGCCCGTCCAGGCGATGAAATGAGAATTGGTAGGATCGTCCAGCAGAGCCACCAGGAACTGCCAAAGTTGTAGAGATCCCCGTCGCTGGTACGGCGGGCATTCTCGATATGTGCCAATTTCCTGCTTGATGTCCCCTGCTGTGTGTGATAAACAGCAACAATCAGTATTTTTTCCCCTTCCTTTTCTTTGCTCCTACCTTCTGCATCATTTTCAGATTAGAAAAGTAAGCAGGCATGTGCTATCAGGGCTGTACTATTCCTACAATCTCTCATTAGAAGGTCTCAGCATGTGCTTTCTAAGAATGACTATGCTTTTGTAAGGAATATGCAAATCAAGCACACCTACCATCACGCTAGCTAAAAGCTAAGATCTTGGGCTCTGCATGTTCATTCATAAAAAAACAAAACAAAATTACAGTGATTTAGTTTGTTAGAGCTCTGAAAATTAATACTGTCCCATAAAATGACTGAAGAGCAAAACCAAAGATGTACATTGCAGTGCTGAAAAGGCACTGACACATTACTCTTGACAGTTTCCACTATGCCATTATTATTCAATCAGGTCTTGGGGTGGGGGATTGTCTGAGCTTTCTGCCATTGGGAGTATCATATGCCAACCTGAGCAACATTTTCTTCCACTGTAGAAATTATGGATTTTAGGGTAACAGTATTTTGAAGTAAGCAGACCATGTACAGAGTCCAGAAATCCAGTATCTTAGGACGCTGAACTGTGTCTTGCTAGGTTTCTTCCCTTCCCCCAATAATAGTGATGGTGGACTTTAACTCAATTTTCATTTTGTGCAAAGAAAGGAAGTCGAGAGTTGCCCACAGGTCTGGTTTTCAGGATAACCAGAACATGCTAACTAGGCTTTTAGACCAAAATGTATGCAAATCTCTGTTTATTTAAAGGTGAATTTTCAAAACATTGTGTGTAAATAGCATGTATATGGTATTTTATAAACCTCAATCACACACACAAATAAGGGTTCGCAGGTTAAAAAAAACAACCAAAAACAGGGACAGTCCAGGGCTAGGCCAACAGCTACATATGCAATTTGCTAGTTTATAAGAGACTTGCATGTGAGATTTGGCAACTTGCTCGCAAATATTTACACCTGTTCATTATCTGGCATTAAATGATATTAAACGTCTTTATTGTGAAGTACTGACTGGGTGGGAGGTCTGGGTGAACTGGGAAGAGTTCAGGCTGAAGAACCAGGAGGGTCTCTGATCTGAAGGAGTGGACAAACTGGAGAACTAATGGGTAAAACTGGTAATTTCACTCGGGCATATGTTAGAAAATTTGCAGACCTCCACAAATAAAAATCAACTTACCTGGGGGTAAGTGCTACTTAAATTTCACATGTAAAATCTCCAGGTGTACATTTTTTATATATATAAAGTAAAAAACAGGCTTACAGTAACTCAGCCGGATAAATCTTTAAAAGCACTTCCTGTTCATACCCAGATCAGTCCAGACAAGTGGGTTTATGCATCCCCACCAGCAGATGGAGGCAGAGAACACAACTTTGAGGCACTGTCATTGAATTTGTTCTCTGTCTCCAGCAGAGGATAGAGTGCAAACCTGCAGTCTGAGTAAAAAAAAAAAAAAAAAAAAAAAAAAAAGAGGTAAAGTTAGTGAGCCAAGAGAGTTTGGATTTGGGGCTCCCTGAGGTTTTAGGCTCTTTCACGGACCATCCCTCGGGTGCAGCCAGGCAACTGGGAGGGTTGGGAACCTTTGGCTGGTTTAGCCCGTTGGTGTCTGGAGGTCCTGATAGCCAGGGTACTGGTTTCGTGAGGCCCCTGAAGTCTCCGCCTGCAGCCTGTCTGTCTCTGAAGGGAAGCACCCTTGTTTGTTCCTCTTTGTATTGTTTGTTTAAAAAAAAAAAAAAAGAAAAAGAAAAAGAAAAAAGTTTAGTTGGCAAAGCAGGAACTTCAGTCAGGCTCCACTGTTGAGGTGCCTTTGATTGCGGGAGCGGTCGACCCTGGCAGGATCGAGAGAGAATGCCTTCTGGTGACCTTCCTCCGCTCTGGGAGCTGAAGGTTTTTTTTTCCCTACGCGGCGGTCACAAGTGTGGCCTAGTTTTCCCGTGCGCTGTTTCAGCAGTTGCAGCTGTGTGTGCAGAAAGTAACCGTGTGCGAGGCCTGTCTTTTTAATCGCATGTGGAGCTCGGCGGTCCTCCTTCGCAACCGCGTGTAATGGCGCGCAAACTGCTCGTGGCTGTCTGCAGGGCACGTGGTGTGGGGTCTGCACAGCTCAATACGCAGTCCCTGTGTTTGGGCTGTGCCTCTGGAGCAGAGAGAACTTCAGCAGGGGCAGCCATAGAAAAGAGGGTGCTCTAGTTGGCATCCGTGGCTGCGGGCTTGGAAGGGTCCCAGAACCCTGGAGGTCCCACAAGGGTTCGCGGGCAGGGGCAGTCGATCCCAGGGGGTGTCTATAGAGCCTCCTGTTCCCCTTTCATTGGTGGGGCAGAGCCCTGTGGAAGGTTATGAGGGGGGGAACGAAGTCAGACTGAAGGCCTGCTGGGACAGGGGACCTAAGATCTGGAAGATTTTTCTCCGGAGTTTGTGCTTCTCCTGCATAAGGACTTCCTAGCGAGGAAGGGCCTGAGGGTAAACATTCCCGAAAGGAGTTGCCGCGTCGCGCTTCCAAATGGCCTAGGGGGCTTTTTGATGCTTCCGGAGATCCGTTGTGTCAGCTCGGTCTGGGCCATTCAGGTGCTGGAGCCAATCCAGATGAGTCAAGAAATTCTGAGAATTTCCAGGAGGATTCTCTGGATCCGCAGGGAGTGAATCTGGGGATGCGGATGTGGCCCCAAATGCAGATTCCAGATGTTCACAAGGATAAGCCTGATCAGGATGTTTTTCCTGTTTCTGAAGGAGATGACCCTCGAGTGGTCTGTTTGTTTAAAAAGGAAGAATTACGTCCCCTTATTCCCGAGCTGCTGGAGGATCTCGGAGTTAAGGTGGCTCAGGAGGAGTCCGATAATGAGGGTGTGAATCCGGTCCTGGAAGGACTGCATGGACCATCTAGTGCTTTTCCTTTGTCTAAGAAAATTCGGAAGTTGGTGAATAGAGAATGGGATTTTCCAGAAGCGGGCCTAAAGGTCGGTAGAGCAATGGCAAAAAACTTTCCCCTCTCATAGAAGAGATCTTGGAGCTCCTTAGGGTGTCCAAGGTGGATGTGGTGGTGTTGGCGGTTACCAAAGAGACGACCATTCCGGTGGCCGGTTCCACTGCGCTTAAGGATGCACAAGACTGCAAGTTGGAGATTTGATTGAAGCGAATGTTTGAAGTTTCCGCTTTGAGTCTTCGGGCCGCTATTTGTGGCAGTATGATGCATAGGGCATGTTTGTGTTGAGTTCAGAAAGCACAGGAGCAGCCTGCCATCTGGGGATGCCAGTATTCTGTATTCTGCGCACCTGAAGGCTGCAGAGGCCTATGTCATGGATGCACTGTATGGCTTGGTTTGCACTTTGGCCAGAAGTATGGTCTCGGTGATGGTGGCCCGCAGACGTTTGTGGTTGCACAATTGGTCAGCTGACATGTGGTGCAAGGCCCAGTTGTGTAATCTTCCCTTTAAAGGGAAACTCCTTTTTGGGGAAGATTTGGACCAGCTGATGAAGACCCTGTGGGAATCCAAAGGGAACAGACTCCCTGAGGATAGGAGTAACAAGAAGGTGTTCCCGGCACGTTCCCCTCCATAGGGGCACCGGAAACGCAAAGGACGATGAAGATGTTTCACTCCTTTCAGAAAACGGGCCACATCAGGATAAGACAAGGATCCACTATTTACCTGACCCCTGAAACAGGCAACAGCTGGTACTTGTAACTTTAAGGAATTGAGAGCCAAGCCTTAATTTGCAGGCTATCCTGCAAAATTCCAAAATAAGTGGAATCCTGACCAAGAAAGGAAGAGTACCTCGATCCTCACACCAGACCTCAAACACTCTCCAAACCCACACATAGGCCAAGGAAGTGGAGAACTTTCTAGCTCTTAGCAAGGTGGAAATCACTGCTGCAGCATATCCACATTTCAGCAAGCGAGCCCTTTCAAGGCCATATCGTAATACAAAATCGAGTCGGATCTTCTTGAACAGGTCCCTGCTGCAACAGGTTCCTGTGCGCTGGAAGTCAAAGAGTCTATCCATCAGGAGCCTCCACAGACCTGCATTCAATGATATCCTGGGCCAATCTGGAGCAACCAAGAGCACCATCCCTTTGTGGTGTTCGATCCTTAGAATCAGTCTGCCAAACATGGGCCATGGAGGAAAGCATATAGCAACTGCCTTCTGGCCATCTTGCTCTAGGGCATCGATCTCCAATGACCTACTTCTGCGGCTGAAGAAACGCAGAAATTTCGCATTGCGCAAAGTGACCAACAGGTCTAGGAATGGAAGACCCCAGTGATTCCAAATCAGCTGAAACGCCTCGTCTGACAACACCCACTCCCCTGGGTCCACACTCTCCCTGCTTAGAAAGTCAGCTCTTACTTTGTCTTTGCCCACAATGTGCAAGGCTGAGATTATCTGGAGATGCACCTCTGCCCGTTCCATAAATTGATTTATTTTCTGCGACACTTGTTGGCTCTTAGTACCTCCCTGCCGAGTGATGTAAGCCACAGTCGTTGCATAGATCAAAATTATTCGGACAGATTGACCTTGCAGCCTGTTGCCAAATTGTAAACATGCACACCGGACTGAACCATCCCAGCTTCCAGCCAATTGATGTTCCAGAGAGACTCTGCACTCCAGCGCTGTCAGCTCCTGACAGTGAGCTCCCCAACCAAGGAGATTCGCATCTGTTGTCAGTACTAGCCAGTCCAGTGGAGTTAGGGAAACTCCCTTTTGTAGATGATTCACCTGCAGCCTCCACTGCAGTTGGGAGGATACCTCTATCGGCAGGTGGAGTCAAATCGAATAGTCCTGAGACTGCAGATTCCACAGACAGCAGAGAGCGCATATGAACCCTCGCCCACTGAACCACTTCCAGGGTTGCCGTCATTAAGCCAAGTACCTGCAGGGTAAGAGCATATGGTCGGGGGTAGAGTATTCAACAACAGATGGAGTTGAGCTAGCAACTTCTGAATTCGAGCTTCCAGCAGGAACACCTTGCCCAGCTTTGTGTCGAACTGAATCCTGAGGTATTCCAGTAACTGAGTAGGCTGAAGACTGCTCTTGGCTAGGATCACCACCCAGCCGAGCTCCCGCAACAGGGAAATCACTTTGTGAGTCACCAGGTAGCTCTCTTCCGGCAACTTGGCTCGCATCAGCCAGACGTCCAATTATGGGTATACTAGGAATCCATTCTTTCAACTCTGCTGCAACTACCACCATTACCCTGGAAAAGATTCTGGGATTGGTGGGCAGAAGAAAGGGCAAAAGGCTGCGCCTGAAACTCCCAGAACTGCGAACTGCACAAAACAATGTGAAGATTTGCTTTGGACAGAAATTGCCCCGACTGCACGGCCATTATAACTGAGTACAAAGTTTTTGTGCGAAAATGTTTCACCTTTGAAGTCCAGGATGGGACAAAGAGAGCCCTCCTTTGGCAGAACGAAATAAATGGAATATTGCCCCATATTTTCTTGAGACGTAGGCACTGAGACCACAGCCCTCAGACTGAGGAGCCTTGTCATTATACTCTCAACTGCCCGCTTCTTCTGCGGGGAGAGGCAGGGGGATTCCATGAACATGGCCTGAGAAACACTGCGAAACTCCATCGCATATCCTTCTCATCCTCCTATCTCCTGTTCCAGGGGGGTGGGTCGGCAAACCTTCATTGGGAGGCTTGGAAGGTGCCACTACCCAAAGTCCTCACCCTTTCTGGGTGGTCTAGGACGAAAGGTCTGAGACCCGCCGAAAGATCAAGTCCTCTGAAAGGTCGCTCCTATATAGAGTTGAAAACCTCTGGATCCTCAAGTACAACCTCTAATGTTAAAGGGGCGCTGCGTCTGCTTTTTATCCTCTGGCAAACAAGGAACCTGAGATTCACTCCACTTACTGACCAGTTCCTCCAACTCTCTCCCAAATAAAGCGAGCCTTTAAAAGGCAATTTGGTGAGGTTAGCCTTGGAGGTCGCACTGGCTGACCATAACTGTCCATAACTGACACATGGCCGCTAGTATAGCAGTCATCCCTCTGGCTGAAGTGCGGACCAAGTCAGAGCCCGCATCTGCCAAGAAGGCAGGGGCTAGTGCCATAACTGCCCTGGAGTTTACCCCAGAGCCATCAACGTCCTGGGAGAGATGCAAACAAGAGTGAGCCACCAAGGAACAACAAGAAGCAATCTGCAAGGTCATTGCCACTGCTTCAAATGCTTGCTTAAGGATAGACAATCTTTTTATCATGAGGATTCTTCAAGACCGCTCCTCATTCCACGGGAATAGTGGTCCACTTGGAAACAGCACACACAAATGCATCTACCTGTGGAAAACATAAGCGCTCTCTTACCACTGGATCCAGAGGGTACAGGCCCTTCCAGAACCCGACCCCTTTTGAAATTAGCCTTTGGGGCACCCCACTCAAGATCAATCAATTCTTGAATGGCCTCCATCAAAGGGCCAAAAACAAAACCCAAGAGGCTTTACGCAAAGAAACCAAGATGGGATTCCTTTTCGGCTCAGACCCGGAATCTGCATCAAGAACCAGCCTCAGGAACCTTGAGCATTTCCCAGGTCTGGGAGAGCAGAGCTGGCAATTCACCTCTATAAAAGAACTGTAGCATAGTTCTATATGGTTCTAATCCTGGAGGAATTTCACCATTCTCAAGAGAGGATCTGTGTCATCCAGATCTCTATCCGGAAATCCTGCTGCCACTCTAGGAGTACTCCGGCGCTTAACAGAAGGTCCAGGCAAGGATCCTACCTGCGGCCTCTGCTCTGGGAGCATTGGACAGGGTTGAAGACTGCTCCTGAAGAAAGAATGCAACCCCTGGAAAAATTCTACCCATGAAAAAGTAGAAGTATCCAAACCAGGAGGCACACTCACTGAACTACCATCCCCTGCTGAGAAATCAGTTAGGGAAGGTCCAAATTCAGGCACCCTACCTGAGTCATCTTTACCCAGACCTATATCCGACTGGAAAGAACCAGGTTTAGTGCAATCAGAGGAAGATAAATCTCCCTGAGCCTCCAAACAGCGCTGGCACAAGTTAGCGGGCAATCTTGGCTGAGATGCCCTAATACGACAGCAGTACAAAGAGAAAGGTGTATAGGCTTCTTAGGTATAGGCGCCATTATGGTCGACAGTGCACTGAGTGGTGGCTGGAGGTGTGTGCCTAGCTTTTTTTTTTTTTTTATATATACTTCCCACTTAGGTGCGCAACACTTAGGCGACCCACACCTAGGTGCCTAACCAGGCATCCAAGGCTTTGGCGTCCCAAAGATAAGCTCCCTAAAAACCATAAGCGCACATGTAAGCATGCGGTCACTACGGTGCTGCATAACTTGGGCACACAGACCCACAGGCCCGACTGTGGGCCCAAAAACTGGGCGTACAAGCCGAACAAACAATCCTGTAGAGGGTAGCCTGAGAAAGCGCATAAAATGCCATTGTAGCCAACCATGTGGCACGCAGCGAAAAAGGCTCAGAGCAGGTCTAGCCTAAGGAGGCTGCTCAACCAGACAGGCTGCCCACATCCCTCGTCCTCCCACGGAGCAGGATGAACGTCGGAACAACGCGTCAAGCATGGAGACCGGGGAAATAAGGTAGCCCTACCCAACAAAGGTCTCTGATATTACATTTTTTATTATTTATTTATTAAAACTTACCGGAGCTTAGCCTTACCTGGCTGAGTACAGAGACTGTCTCTGGCTGCGGGGGGAGAGGGCATGTGCAGTCACTGCCATGCTCAGCTTCCTGCACCTGCTGCCTTTCAGCTGCTTAAGTAGCTAAATCCACACTGGCTAAAAACCAAGTACCGGACCAAGGCACTCATCTGAGGGACCATGGAAATCACATCAGGAATTCTCAACTGGGGAAGGGACCATTTGGTATCACCACAGGAGAGCGGGGCAAATTTAATTTCCTTAATTCTCCTCTCTCAAAATGAAGCAATCCCCAGTAGGTAGATATATGTCCACCATCTGCTGGAGACTGAGAATACTGGTGGGCTGATGTCACTGCAGGGGTATATATACTGTGACATCAGTTTGCCTCTCTCCATCTGCTGGTAGAGGTGTATAACCCACTTGTTCTGGATTCATCTGACTGGACGCTAAGAAATATATATTTTTTTACTTTTATTTTCACTGATATGCACATGGCAAACAAGTATGGTAATTTTCAGCCTCAGCTGATACTCTTGGGAACCTTAATCATCCCAAATACACATCTGCTTTGGATCTTAGCTTGGATCTTCTCTCAGATGTGGGGCTCTCAGTTGGCTGTGGCCCAACCTCAGAAACACATCACGTCATGATTCCCTATCACCCAACACAGTACATCTTTGCCTTTTGAGATTCCTGACAGGATGGCCTAAGAATGCCTCTTTAAGCCAGGTACCAAGACCATTCATGGCTCCTTGCACAAATTCAATCCCTGAATATCTACCAAAGATGGAAGAGGCCCAAAATGACATGCAACAAACGTGTATGAGGCCAACCCTGCAAATTTTGACCTCTGATGTGGGTGGAGGTTGCAGTCATGACCTCAACTTGGACAAAACTAAATCCACATAGTCTGTTGGTGACCTAAACTGTAGGATTGCCAGTATCTACATCACACATTCTGCACGGTTATGTTTGGACAAGTGCCAGATTCAACTAGTTGTACTGTTTATAGTGAAAACCAGACACATACATAGGTAGAAAGGGATGATTGGAGCCTCACTGATGAGGAGACAATAGGCTGGCAATTCTCTAAAAATGGAGTCTAACATTGCAAGCTCAACCTCTTCTTGAGTATCTGTTTGAAAGCTGAAGCTTAAGAGCTGCAATGTTTGCAACAGCAGCTCAGGACCATATTGGAGATGAGTAAAATTTATTAACCAAGTGACCCACTGGCTCCATGCCACCATACAGGCAGAGTTAGCCCTGGTTTTTCTCCATTATGGCTGCTCACTGTTTTACTTGGAAGAAATGGAAGAACAATACTAAAGACCAAATAAACAAAACCAGGACTGGCCACTTCCTCTTTCCCCCAGTGCTGACAGGACAGCATCAGAAGGAGAGAGGAAGTACAGGGCTGGCTCTGGTTATGCTCAACAACTGCTTGAACCACTAAAGCCTTTATTTTTCTGAGTGTTGCTTATTTTATCTTTAATAAAAGCAGCTGAGATAGTCAACCCTCAGGCTGGAACTAACTGACCTCTTTGAGGTCCCTTCCCAGTCTTAATTTTCCAAGATTTTACTTTTTTTCTTTAAAGGGGCACTTCTGTATGAAGACAGCAGAATTTGAACTCACATCCCAGGGGTTTTGCTGAACAGCAATTGAATGCTCTAACCCACAAGCCATATCACCTTTCCTTTTCATCCAGTGAGCCACCACCCCACAAGCAATGGAAAAGGGCACATCGCCAAAGGATTTCCATCGTTTACAAGGATGAGACCAAAAAGTGGTATGACAAGATTCCACGGTGTTTCTCTGACCTTCAAATTTCTCCGGTACAACACAGGCATCGTCGGCATAAACCCTCATCTGTTTCTCATAATTGCAGCCTGCAATACAAAAACAACTGCAGAAGTTACACAAGCATATGTGATATCAGCAGATCAGGACCATTTAGATATAGCAAATGACAGCAGATAAAGGCCAAAATGGTCTATCCAGTCTGCCCAGCAAGTTTTTTAGGGTACTAGTAACTGCTGCTCCGTGCAGGTTACCCCCATGCCTTCTGTTAAGGGAAGTAACTGTTGCTCCGAGGAGGTTATCCTCATGTTTCCGTTAAGGGCAGTAACTGCCGCTCCGAGCAGGTTTCCCCCATGCCTTCCATTAAGGGCAGTAACTGCCGCTCCGAGCAGGTTACCCCTATGTTTCCGTTAAGGGCAGTAACTGCCGCTCCAAGCAGGTTTCCCCCATGCCTTCCATTAAGGGCAGTAACTGCCGCTCCGAGCAGGTTTCCCCCATGTTTCTGTTAAGGGAAGTAACTGTCGCTCCGAGCAGGTTACCCTCATGTTTCCGTTAAGGGCAGTAACTGCCGCTCCGAGCAGATTTCCCCCATGTTTCTGTTAAAGGCAGTAACTGCCATTGTATTTGCTTACTCTGCTCTCACAGGTCTGACTGTCTGTGGAGGGAGGGGATAGGAAATCTCCAGGTCGTTCTGAATGAAGGGCTCCTGGTGCCAGATCCCAAGACTGCTCGGATTAAGCTTAAGCCAGAGGGTTAAATAAAAGTTTGAATGACATGGTGTGAATATGTGGATGTATTATACTTTGACATTTTTCACATTTTATGGTGTGCTTGACATGCTTCTTCAAAACAAGGATATTAACATGGTCACCCAGCCTTCAGTGTGATTTGGAATGTTTGTGTTACCTTTCTCTTAGAAAGTTTGGCGACCTCCGTTTTAATGTTGCTATATCTCATAAGAACATAAGTTTTGCAATGCTCTCCTTTCTTCTTTCTCTAGGAAAAGGCATGTTTTGGCTACTACTGAGTGTAGAACCGGGGACTCTCAGGCAAGCAGTTAAGAGTTGTTACCACTTCTCATACTGCGGAACATCTGAGGCCCCGACCAGATTTTTGCATGCAAAGCAAGGCTGGAAAAAAAAACAAAAAAAAACAGAGCTGCCCTGTAACCAGGGGTTGAAATGTGTTTTTTTCTGGCAAAATAACCTACCATCGGCTCCTGCGTGGCTTGGGTACCCCTCCATGTTCATGTAGACTGAAGGACAACCAGGCACGTCTATAAAGGAAAGAGCATGAAAAGGAGGGGAGGAAGAGGTGAGAGGTTCGGCCAACACAGGCATGGTTAATTAGCACAGTAATAATAGACTGGACCAGTGCTGACAGCTGGAGGACTGCCTACAATTTTAGCTTAAATCTGCTGTTTGGCTCCATGGCATCCACCCTCATTGTTATTCCAAGTCTGGTTTTCTTGGTTCAAGTAGCTCAGTTTTATTCTTCTGTTAACGAAAGCCTTTGCCAGCTTTTCTTCCATTGTTAGGGTGGTTCTCCTTTGATGGAGCATCCCAGCCTTGTGTCTGGGGTATGGCACCCAACAAGGAAAGGGCAAGTAGGAAACTCAGTATGAGTGAGTTAGATTGGGCAGCAGTCGCTCTTTAGAGCATATGGGCAGGAGCTCACCAGCCCATCAGACAACAGAATGGGATTAATAATACCTACCACACTCAAATTACTTTTCTGGGGCATAGGGGGTCACGAGTTTGTTACAACAACCAAAAGGTTTCTTAAAAAAAAAAAGGAGTTTGTCACAGTTCAGATGAGATTTGTGATCTTTCCCCAGCATCCAAGACCTCACAAGAGGACAGTCTAAGTTTGGTGAAACCATTCATTTTCTTTCCTAACCCTGTTTATGGGTCTTTTTTAAATTTTATTTTCAATCTCCTCAGACTAAGGGACTGTTTTTCATTCAAAGAGAAAGAGATGATTGGAAGAGATCTCATATGGTCAACTAGTCTATCCCCTCCCTCCAGGCAAGATCTTCATACTTAAACCATCCCAGACAGATGATGCCTATCCTATTTTTTCAAAAACTCCTCCTCCAATTCTTCTCTGCTGCAATTTAACACACATAAGGGGCAATAATTGGATGTTTTTATGCAGCAAATGGTGAAATGTAATTCTTACTTGATAATTTCCTTTCCTCTAAGGCAGGCAGGTAGGCTGATCCACACTGGTGGGTTATGTACTCCTACCAGCAGATGGAGATGGAGTAATCTGACTTTCTGATATCACCAATATATAGCCCTGCCCTGACATCAGCTTGCCAGTATCTCTAGAAAAGCCAAACTGTGAACATACTGATTATATTCGAACCATGACTATTAATAGCCAACAACTCGTTACTTCCAGCCAACTCAGAAGTATTGAGCTTAGTAAAAAAAAAAAAAAAAAGTAACATCTTAGGGGCTGGTTCTTCACTTCCCAGTCCTTCAAATGACTCAGAACAAAGAACACTCTACATTGCCCCAGAATAAGGGATGAACTGAAAGCAAAATCAAGTAGGCAGCCCAGGGCAAATTGTGACCTGGCCTGCCCTTCAAGGAAATCATCAGGTAAGAAGTAATTTCACCTTCCACTGCACTCAGGCAGGCCAATCCATACCAGTGGGATTTATTTATTTAGGAACTTTTATATACCGACATTCAAATGAATATCACATCGGTTTACACATAACCGGGGGTCTATAACCTTAAAAGAGGGAGAGGAAAAATAAAGTTACATATAACAGGGATATCAAAGGAACGTGGGGAGAAAAAAATAAAAGGTCAGGATGACCTAGGAGGAAAATAATACGAAAGAGAAGGTGAAACAAAAAACTATATTACAGATGCTATGAGGATGTACCAAAACTACTCCCGAAATGGGTCAAAGGCTGCCTGTGCTCTCATCAACAATGCCCGCATGAAGGCCACATCCTTAACAACCAAATAGTAATGCTTGGAGAAAGTATGTAAGGAAGACCACGTTACCACCTGGCAAATCTCAACTGGTGACAACTGAATTGCCGCCCACAAGACTGCCTGTATTCTAGTAGAATGTGCCCTGGCTTGCCTAGGAAATGGAACATCTGCATCCACATAGGCAGCCATGATGATCTCTTTAACCCAACTCTGCACTCTGGGCTCGAACTGACCAGTCGTTCAGATATGGGTGGACTAGAATGCCCCCCTTGCCCAGAGACGCAGCTACCACCACCATGATCTTGGAGAAGTTTCTGGGTGCCATAGCCAGACCAAACAGTAGGGCTTGAAACTGATAATAGTGCCCTAGAATGGCAAAATGAAGAAACTACTGATGCTCCTGTCGAATGGGGATATGCAGATAGGATTCGAACCCTTTTCCTTCTTGAGAATGACAAATTAACAGAATACTGCCCGCTATTTTCCTGCAATCTTGGAACTAGAATTACAGCCCTGAAGTCTATCAGCCTTCTCAACATAGCCTCCACTGCCACTCTTTTTGCTAGTGAGTTGCATAGAAAGACTATAAAGGAATTTGGAGAAATTCTAGAGCACAGCCATCTCTTATTACATTCCAGGACTCACTGGTCTGTTATGATTTGGGCCCACCTGTGATAAAAGTGAGATAGACCTCCACCTATCTCTGGAACTGGTAGGCAGGCTCCCGCATCTGCTAAAAATGTGGCTCCTGGCTCTACTACTGACCTGCTATCATCTCCCACTCCTTGAGCCTCCTAAGAGTTGCAAACTTGCTCGAGCCACCAAGCAGCAGCAAGAAGCTATTTGCAAATTCATAGCTATCGCTTCAAATGCCTACTTGACGAAAGCCTCAATCCTTCTATCCTGGGCATCCTTCAGAGCTGCTCCCCCCTTTGACCAGGATAGTGGTTCGCTTGGTGACAGTGCACACAGGGCATCAACCTTCAGGATTTGCAACTGCTCCCCTGCCTTTGGATGCCAGGGGTAAAGGCTCACCAAGGAACACCCAACTTTAAAACTCTCTCCTGGAGTGTTCCACCTAAGGTCAATCAATTCTTGCACTGGTTCCAGGAGCGGAAAAAGATAGGACAGCTTGTGCAAGGTGACCAAGATGGGGTCTTTCTTCTGTACTCTCATAGCATCACCCCTTTCTACTCCAAGCGTTTTCAGGGTCTGAGTCAACAGACCTGGCAATTCATCCTTGTAAAAATAAATAAATAAATAAATAAATTTTAAAAACAGGCTATGGCCCTACTGGGTATACTCGTGCATAGGGAAAAATGCCTGCTGCGGCCTAAGTGCATTTTGCAGCGGCCTAGGTGCTCATTATGCGACTGACTGACAGGAGCTGTGAGGCAGGGCCTAGAAGTGAATGATGCCCTAGCTGCTGACCCTTGCCACTTGCCTCCACTGACTCATCGAAGGTGTGTGTGTGTGTGTGTGTGTGTGGGGGGGGGTGTTAGCACTGAGGGGGAGAAACGACCCGGCAAGGAAAGGGGATCCTTTCTTTTACCTGAGCTCATCCCTCTCCCTGCTGGAACCATGAGCAGGCCAGCGGCTGTGCAGGAGAGAGCATAAGCCTTCACCCCCGAGCTCCCCCATTTCCTCAGACAATCTTTAGAGCCTAAACCTGGCCAGGCATTGAGGCTCAACTGAGAAAGGGACTAGCCTAAATGTCATCTCAGGAGTTTAAACTCTAATTCCTTTTTTTTTTCCAATATGAGAAATCCCCACTAGATAGATGCATGTCCACCATCAGCTGGAGATAGTGAATATTGGCAGGCTGATGTTGGGGCAGGACTATATGTCTGTGATGTCAGTGAGTTAATTTCCTCTGTCTCCATCTGCTGGTAGGAGTGCATAACCCACCAGTGTGGATGCCTGGGTGCAGAGGAATCATATTTACTTGCACAAAAACATAGTATTGGATTAATAGGCCCTCCCACCTCTATGCGAGTAAACATTCACAGCACGAATACTTTTACTGACAAAAAAAGGGGACAAGTTGTGCCCACTTTAATGCATGTGTGAAGTACATGGGTACTTTGTGCTTGTGTCATGCACATCAGTAAGAAAATTAGCTTGCAAACCTAGTGGCTGGATGTAAGACCATGATACAGGGTCCCGAAGGAGAACTGATGCCTGGCTCCCCAGCTTCAGAACCACCACTGCAATAGTATAGTAAATGATGGCAGATGAAGACCAACATGGCCCATCCAGTCTGCAGAATTGGGATTCATCCACTTTGGGTAGATGTAAATACACATTCTTATATGCCACCCAACACCAACTCCCACCTCTCCCATGACCTCTACTTAACTTCTCAACCCTCTTCCCATATCTGTCTCAAACATACCTAAAATCTATTTCAGTGCTGGCCTCCACTAGTAACCATTTTAGGCCTTGCCATCATCAACCATGAGCCTGATATTTAGAGCATGCTGAGAGCCTCAATATAGGCATGTAAGTTAGACATATTTGGCTGATAAGGCACTTTAATTTTGGGATGAAAATAGGTTCTTAACTTTATGCTCCTTAAGCTATTGTTTGCTATAACCTGCCCTGAGCGATCTTGGAAGGATACGATAAAACTATCAAAATAAGTGCCTAACTCCATTTCCTTGTCCTGGTTCCGCCCACTTTTAAGGCACCTAAATTTAAGGAACTCAGCAGGGTGAGAATTTTTATTGAGACAAAATTAGACATCTAACCCTTAAAGTTTGGTTTTGTAATAAACCCCACAGCCATCAAGGTTAGCAATGCTGTGGTTAAATTAGGGAAAGATCCAGGCTCCCCAATGTGAGGGATGATCTACCAAAAGAGGGGAAAGGAAAATCCCTAGATAGGCGTGAATGAAGGCTTATGGCAGCAGAATCCCGGCACCGGTTCCAATTTAAGCTAGAAAGTTAAAAAGTAAAAATGAAAAAGGAGGAACTACTGTGCCCCCCCCCCACAAACCCCCCCCCCCCCAAGTTTAAAAATAGCGAGGGGCTTGGGGAATCTATGCCCTGGGCCATTTCCAGCCAGACAAGACGAAGGTCAGGGGGGCTCACCAAACTGACCATGACCCAGAAAAGTTAAAATTGAAGTTTCTTTTGTGTGGGGCTATGATAAGATTGCATCAGATTTGTAGCTAGGTTAATATATATACATACACATACGCCTCTTGCAGCGCTGAACTACAGCATTTCAGTTTTCTTTAAAAGGCTTATTTTCAAGAAGATCTGATTTGCTTACTAGTTTATTCGGCGAGAACCTTAGCCAGCTGGCAGGGATATCATTGTATAGAGATATGGCACGCACACGTAGGGCAGGGCATCGTTACAAAGACAGTGAGATCAGAGCTTCTGTAAATAAGATTCCATTCATGGTCCCTGTGGACTGATGCAGGCAATGGGAATGACAGTGCAGCATCCCCAAGCTCACCTTATGAGGGGGGGGAGGGGACCCAGATGATCTCAGCTTCCTCTGTGCGGTGAAAGAGTACACCCTGGCCAGCCCAACAGGGACTTCTAGTCTTTCCTATGCCCTCCAATTTGTGAATGAAACTCCTGTCACTTTGTTCAAAGGGGAGGTGCTGGCAGTGGCAGCATGGGGGGGGTCCTGGTGAGGCTGTAGGGATGGGACAAGCAATTCAAGGTCACGTAATGGAATCCTCAGTGCAATGAAACGCTGCAGTGATTTCTTAACCCATGGCGTTCACCAAATAAGAAACCGCTTGGAAAAGGATGAGAGGAAATCAAAATAGCAAATTTTACTAGGATTACAATCTTATGGGAAGGTGTCTCTTCTAAATGCAGTTATAGCCCAGTTGGCCTGTGCTCCCTAGCTAGAGCTATGGCACCAGTCTGTATCTGAAGCTACCTAGGGGGTTTTAATCCTTCTCTTCCCCATCTAACCCTTAACTCAGTAATTACAGTGGCAGCCTCCGGTTGAGAAGCATGGACCATGGTTCCTTCTGGGACATGGACCCAGTGTGCTGTTAGCCACCCAACAGATATTGCTTTTGAGTGGTGGCTGGGTGTCCCACCGGCCTTTCCTCTTACTGGTCTGTGCGCATTGCCCTTGCATCCCCCAACCCCAGCCACAATGATGAGCAGGCTCCACAAACTGAACCCAGATCTCCCACATGACAGGGTGTTGTACTGATAAGAATTCACCGGGCCAGTCCCTATTGTCTTTTTAAAAACAGAGAGGGGAAAATAACAGCACCTTTCAAGATTTTTTGCTCTGTTGCCCTGGAACATGAGGGTCAAACAAAGGTTTTATATAAGAATTAATTTTTCTTTTGGAAAGATTAGCCCTCTAGTGATAGGAAAATACCTACAGTGCCTGAATGTAATCCGCTTTGAAGAGTCACAAAAGGTGAATATAAATTTTTTAAAAATTAAATTATGTCAACCACTTTCCATACAAAGCCAACACAGCTGTGGTCAACTACATACTTGAGTAAGTAGAAACCCTGAGGCATGAATTTAAGTGCTCCCTGTCACCAACTCTCTGTGGCCCAGGACAAGCCTTATCTCCCAGGCTTCAGTTTACTCAATTAAAGTCAGATAATCCCACCAAGGGTTTTCTGTTAGTGTTACTCCTGTGTGTCCTCTATTTTGCTTCTTCTTCTATATGTGACCTAGGTTCCAATTGGACCTAGGTCTCTGTGGTTAGTTTTGTTACCTCTACAACTTAACTTCTACCTTTATTTTCTAAGGATGAGTGGTTCTGCAGTACTAGGCTGTAATTATGTCACCATACCTTTAAGCAAGTGTGGTGCAACAGGTAACATCTAGAGAGGGTATGCAATACTGATTTTCACACATTACGTTTTTGGAAGGAGTCTGCATTTGGAACCGAAAGGAAAAGGACCTGATATAGGGCTCTGCTAATTTCCTTAGAGACCTTCTTGTTTTACCAGTCCAGAAACAGCCTTACTTGTATTGCCATTGATGATGGAGTAAGCAGAGTTGCTTACCTGTAACATGTGTTCTCCTACGACAACAGGATATTAGTCCTCACACATGGGTGACATCATCAGATGGAGCCCAGCATGGAAAACACTTCTGTCGAAGTTTCTGGAACTTTGTCTGAGAATACTGAGCATGCCCAGTATGCCCTAATTCACGCATCCACGCAGGGTCCCTCTTCAGTCTCGTAACATAGAATTACGACAAAAACAAAAAGAGAGGGGAACCCAACTCCGCAGGGTGGTGGGCGGGTTTCATGAGGACTAAAATCCTGCTGTCCTAGGAGAACACATGTTACAGGTAAGCAACTCTGCTTTCTCCTAGGACAAGCAAGATGATAGACCTCACACATGGGTGAAACCCAAGCTACAGGCTGCTCCCAAAACAAAAAGAGGACCAACAAGCACCAAACAGGTGCCAATGAGCACAACAACCACAGTGCTGGTGGTAACAGAGGGGGAGACAGCCTGAACCCAAACAATGGGCCCTAGGTAGGGAGAGTTGGGTTCTACACTTTGAAGAGATTCCTGAGAACATACTGGCCGAACCTACTGTCCAGACAGTAGTGAGATGTGAATGGGTGGCGAGAATTCCACATTGCAGCCTTGCAGATCTCCTCCACAGGAACTGCTCGCAAGTGGGCCACCGATGCTGCCATGGCTCTGACAGAATGAGCTTTGACATGACCCCCAAGATGCGGTCCTGTCTGGGCATAACAGGAGATGCAGTCTGCTAGCCACATGGATAGTGTTTGCTTAGCAATGGCAACTCCCAACCTATTCCTATCAAAAGAAATAAAAAGTTGGGTTGACTGTCTATGGACTTCTGGCCACTCCAGATAGAAGGCTAAGGTTCACTTGCAGTCCAAACTGTGCGGTGCTCGTTCGCCTTGGTGCAAATGGGGCCTGGGAAAGAATATTGGCAGGACAATTGACTGGTTAAGATGGAAATCTGTCACCACCTTGGGTGAAACTTAGGATGCATGCGTAAGAAGACCACCCTATCATGATAAAACTTAGCGTAAGGTAGATAAATCACTAAGACCTGGAGCTTGCTGACCCTATGCGCTGAAGTGACAGCCACCAAAAATATGACCTTCCAGGTCAGGTACTTCAGGTCACAGGAGCGCAGCGGCTCAAAGGGAGCTTTCATAGCTGAGCTAACACCATGTTGAGGTCCCAAGACAGCAAGAGGCCTTAAGGGAGGCTTCAATTGAAGCAGGCCCCACATGAAACATATGACTATAGGTGCACAGAGATGGGCGAACCATCTACACCTTGGTGGTATGTGCCAATTGCACCGAGATGAATTCTAATGGAGATGGTTTTCAAGCCAGCATTCGATAGGTGGAGAAGGCAGTCAAGCGGTTTTTGTGTGGGGCAGAACAGATCTAGGGCCTTCTGCTCACACCACACAAAAAACCTCCTCCACTTCAGTCTGTAGGACTTTCTAGTGGAAGGCTTTCTGGAAGCTACCAGGATCAGAGATACATCTTCAGAAAAATCAAGTGGCTGCAGGATCAACCTCTCAACATCCAGGCTGTGAGCAACAGGGCCTGGAGGTTGGGATGACGCAGCCTGCCCTAATCTTGCACGATGAGATCTGGGGAAAGTCTCCAGACAGATCTGTTTCTGGATGGACAACTCCCGAAGGAGTAGAAACCAAATCTATTTCGGCCAATGAGGGGCTATGAGGATCATAGTCCCTCAGTTCTCGCGAAGCTTCAAGAGTCTTCATGATTAGAGGAATCAAGAGGATCTGCATACAGAAGACCCTTGCTCCAATGTCAGGCAAAGGTGCCTGAGGCTGGTTTGCCATCCGACCTGTGCGCCGTTGTACAAAGTCAGGTAATATATGTACAGGGAGTAGAACTGAGTCTCCTTCCTGTTGCAGGGGGATACGAACAAGTCCACCTCTGGGCTTCCCCAGGGTCGGAAGATCTGGTTTGCTACCCCCTAGTCCAGAGACCACTCGTGGAGTCTAAAGGCACGAAGCAACCTGTCTCCTAGCACATTCTCCGTTCCAGTTAGATACAAGGCCCTGAGTACCATCCCATGGGATAGGGCCCAGGTCCAAATCTGGACTGTTTCCCAACAGGAGGTATGAACCTGTGCCTTCAGGCTTGTTGACTTACCACATGGCTACTTGGTTGTCTGTCTGTATCATGACAATCTTGCTGGATAGCCGATCTCTGAAAGCTCATAGCGCGTACCTGATCGCCCGGAGCTCCAGGAAGTTGATTCACCATGCTTCCTGGGCAGCCCACAAGCCTTGGGTATGGAACCCTTCTACATTAGATTCCTACCCCAAGGTGGAAGCATCCATGGTCAGGACAATTTGGGTAGGGGGATTTTGGAAAGATATTCCCCGCTCCAAATTCGAGAGAGCCAGCCACCAGGACAGGTCCTGGAGAGGCGGAGTGACTCGGATGCAAGCCTGGTGGCTCTGTGTAGCCTGGCGCCACTGAAATCTCAAGGTCCACTGGGCTGTGTGCATGTGTAAACAGGCCAAGGTAGTGACATGGCTGGTTGAGGCCATGTGGCCCAACAGCCTCAACATGTGCAGAGGTGAAACCTGCTGGCTCTGTTGAATCTCCGTCGCTATGGACGCCAAGATGATCACCCTGGAACATGGCAGGAAGGCCTTTGCCTGAGCCATGTCTAGCAGGGCTTCTATGAAGTCCAATTGAGGTGATGAGCTGAGATGGAACTTCGGGTAGTTGATGACAAACCCTAGTGATTCCAACACCTGGATGGTCAAGCACAAGGACCGAACAACCCCCTGCCTGAGAGGTGCTCTTGACCAGCCAATCATCCAAGAAAGGGAAAACATGCACTCCCAGTCTACAGAGGTGTGCCCCCACCACGGCCAGACATTTTGTAAAGACACGTGGGGCCGAAGCTAGTCTGAACGGCAACACTCTGTACTGGAAGTGCTGTTTTGCCACACAAATCTGAGATACTTCCTGTGACCTGAGAAGATCTCGATGTGAGTGTATGTGTCCTTTAATTCAAGGGAGCATAGCCAGTCCCCTTTTTGCAGGAGGAGAATCAGGGTGCCCAGGGAAATCATCTTGAACTTTTCTTTCTTGAGAAATCTGTTCAAGGCCCTTAGATCTAGGATGGAACGGAGACCCCTGCTCTCTTTGGAATCAGGAAGAACCGGGAATAGAATCCCTGCCCTCTTTGCCCTGGTGGAACATGCTTGACCGCTCTGGCTGTTAAGAGGGTTGACAGCCCCTGAAGTAGTACCTCCTGATGCGCTATTGCCCCCCCAAAATGGGCATTGGGGGGGGGGGGCAATTTAGTAGGACACACAATAGGTTTAATTGGTACTCTTGATGGATGATGGACAAGACCCACTGGTCCAAGGTTATACTGGGCCATTGATCCGCCAAGAACTGTAGCCTGCCCCCGACCGAAGGGGGGGGAGAGGGGTCCAGCATCTCAGGTACAGATGGCTCGCTTATACTCCCTACGATCCAGTCAAAACCATATCCCAGGATTTGGCTGGGGAGTCAGCTGGGGCTTGGGAGCTCTCTGTTGCCTGGGACGACTCCGTGAGCTCATCCTCTGTGAACGGGAGCGAGGGGCCAGAGGACAGTACTTCCTCTGGTGGTAGAAAGACTTCCTCTGACCCTGCCTCGTGGACCTCCTAGCTGAGGAGGGCAGGTCTGAACTGCGGGCAGAGAGCTGTTGGAGGGTCTCATGGTGATCCCACAATTGGGCCACCATGTCCCTCACCTTATTTCCACAGAGATTCTCTCCTTTGTTCAGCAGGTCTGTGAGTCTTTCCTGTACTTCCAGTTGGAAATCCAAGGCTTGCAGCCATACCATTTTGTGGGCGCCAACTGCCACTGCAGACTCTTGCTGCTGTCTCAAAAACATCATAGGCTGAACGAACCTCATATTTTCCATACTCCAAGCCCTGAAGCACCAGCAATAAGAGGGGGTCTTGATGTTGTAAGAAATCGCTTGGCCACCTCTTGCACCTGCTTCCAGAAGTTGCGAGAATATCGGATCATGTAGAGCTGGTAAAAGGCAATGCGGGCAATAAGCATGGCCCCTTGGAACACTTTCCTCCCAAGAGTGTCCATCACTCTATAATCCTTACCCAGGGGTGCCAATGCATGGCTCCGAGAGCGCTTGGCCTTCTCAAGAATGTATTTGACCACTACCGACTGGTGTGACAGTGGACACTTCTCAAATCTGGTAGCCTATTGGACGAGGTAAACTCCATCCGCCTTCCCGTTAAAGGAGGTACTGTGAGGGGTGCTCCCACATCCTCAGCAACAACTCCCTAAAGATCTCATGTACTGGGACTGCCATAATCTCTTTAGGGGCCTCCATGAACTGGAGGACCTCCAGCATCTTATGCCTGGCATTCTCCTCCACCATTAACTGTAAAGTGATGGCTTCCTCCATCACCTGTACAAAACCTGTGAAGGCAGGTCTTCCTTCACTCATCTGGAGGAGACTGTTCTGAAGGGAGACCCTTCAAGTCCTTGGAGGATTCTGCAATGTCATCCCTCCAGGGGGGTCATACAGGACTCATCCTCATTGTAGTCTACAGGGGTATGGGCCCTGGGTGCTCGGCCTTTGTCCAGAGGCATGGTCCCGGTCCCAGTAGAGCTGGATGGGGGCGCTGCAAGCCTTGGTGTCTCTGCCGGTCTCAATGGAGCTTCCTCCAGCAATGAGCACCATATATGTTGGGGGAAGCATTGGTGCCCCGCCAGACATCAATGGCCTCCCGGGAACCAACGTCAACTGGATTGTTAACACACCGATAATCGCGAGCCGTTCCAGCAGCGGTTCCAGCTGGGTGAGTGCTGGCACCGGCACTGCTGTTTTGCTGCCCTGCTACACTCACTGAACTGCCAGCTGGACCCTGCTCTCCAGCTCCTCCTTGAAAGATGCCAATTCCAAAACCAACTGGGAGGCAGAAGGGGTGGCCAAATCTTCCTCAGAGCCCAGAGGTAGATCAGTGACTGACAACAGGACCAGTGGAGACCATCGTGGACCCGCGACATCGATGCAGGGTGGGCACTCCTTGCCGTGGGGTCACTTCAGGAGCATCATGGCAAGAGCCGGCGCCATCCCGAGCCTGGCACCGTGCAAAGGTGACCGGTGCCGATGCTTCCTTGGCTTCCCTCAGTGCTCAGCCCGCTCTTTTCCCGGCAGAGGTCGATGATGACAAACCAGACGTCCTCGACTTGGAAGTGACCGACAGGGGCTGGGTCCCGGTACCTATCTGCAGATGCCAATGGCTCAGTGTCCATCGGTGCAGCTCCAAGGTCCATCAGTGCCGATGTCGATGCCTCTGACTTCCTCAATGTGAAGATCTTCTCCAGCTTATCGAGCCAAGCACAATGTCCCTTGGGGGTCATCTGGGCGCACATGCAGCAAGCCCAGAGTTTGTGCAATGCCCTCAGGCAGAGAACATACACCTCATGGGGGTCAGTGATGGACATGGTTCGTGGGCACTGATGGAAACTGGATAAGACCATGATGAACAAAAGAAAAGGGAAAAACGGAAGACGGTGATGGCGGGCGGGCGGTTTACGCCAGTGGGCACAGAGTCACTGCCGCCATAGGGGATGGGGGGAGAGAGAGAACAGAAGCGAAAAGAGACTTACCGAACTGCCGAAAAATCTGACTGGGAAAACTAGAGGGAACTGAGAAGGACCCACGATCGATGAATTTACACAAAAAAATCCCAAACAGGACAGTGAAAATGTTAAGGCAATTTCCAAAATAAAAGCCCAGAGTTCACTCTCCCGTGAGGTGAAAGCTCCGTGGAAAGAAAGACTGAAGAGGGACCTCTTGTGGATTAGGGCATGCTGGGCAAGCTCAGTATATTCTGACATAAGTTTTCCATGCTGGGCTCCATCCGACGATGTCACCCATGTGTGAGGACTACAATCTTGCTTGTCCTAGAAGAATCAAATTACAACTCTTCAAGGAACTCTAGGAGGATGAAAGGCCAAGACATCAGCAAGCACGTATCTTTTCCTTTTCGGGATAATTCTCAACTTGATGGACTCAGTACTGAGGAGCGGGTAATCTGAGTTAACAATGAACTTCCAGTCCATCTCCCATGATATCAGGGCTAAAGGAGGCTTTGTTTGTCTGGCTGCTAAGTGGTACAGGTTGCCTCGGCTGTTGAGCTGTTTATCATCTCTGCTGTAGGAGCCTTCCACTCCTGGTTTTGTGTGATTAACTACTGATTCTCCTCAAAATGTAAATAAAATTGTTGGAAAATGGAAGCCACCAAAACCTGTGTGTGGACTTGAGTTAGTGAATCTCAGAGCACAGGTTAAGATCCAGAGCCTAACCTGGAAGGGTTGAAGAGCTTGGCAAAAATTCCACTTCTGAGGGCAGTCAAGAGCTACAAAAGGTGAAAGACATTTTGTTGTGCAGTTCTGCTGTCCAGTGCTGTCATTCCCTCTGAGCATGGTCTATTTCACCAGCTACTCAACCACTTCTTGAACCCACAGACCAGGTGCCAGGACTCATTTTCCGTGCTTCTGCTGGGGGTTGCATATATATTTTTATTTTTTACAATAATTTAAAATGAAGGGTAAAGTATGTTTTATTATGTGCACACTCCTGAATTTATGCTCTCTCTATGTAACAAACTGAGAGAATCAGAACATCCTGTCTTCTATCATTTAATTTTTCTGCCACATTCACAGAGCTGCCACCCAAATTCTCCTGGATGAAGGGGAAATTTAGTTTTGGGGTAAATTTCAAACACATATGAATGAGATTTTATAAAACTGCCTGCCCAATGTGCAGGGAAACTTACGCACACAGATCCCGTTTGTGCAAAAACTTATCCAGGCACAGTCAGGGGTGGGGGTTGCGGCCGAGTTTTCATTACTTTTTGATTGTCAAAAGTATGCGTGAAGTTTACATACAACATATGCAGGCGCCTCTGGTGGGTTTAACTTTATTCAGATGTATTCAGCATAAACACGCAACTGGTTATGTTCTGCTGTCCAGAATACTGCCCTTCCCTGGATTGCCTAATATGGACCTCATAGAGGGTAATCTTCAAAAGCTGTTCATGCAGGTAAGTTTTTGTTTTTTTAACCCAGGTAAGAGGCCTTTGTGAAACCTGCCCACCCTCCCTGCAGGTTCAATCAGATATGTGCATTATTATGCACGATGCCAGTATCTCTACCCATACTGAATGGAAGCGGTCTAGGGGACGCGAGGGATACTGCAACATTGCGTAGTTTCGCATTTTTACCACTCTGTGTATTGCCGACCACAGAATAAATTACCCATGAAAGAAGCAGGTGCAGATCTCCATTGGTGCTTTCTTCCCTGGGCGGTTTCCAAAGAGAAATTACACACGTACTTCCCCTTTAAAACCTGGTGCAAAGTCCACAGGGAAAAGGTATCTGCAGGCTTTTCAGCTATCCCCCAACCCAATAAGAGAAAGGACTGCTTCACTGCCTCAGGCAATGCCCACAATCTGAATTTAACCCCGTAGAGCACAGAACATCATTAAAGCTCTCTGTGACTGATGGCACAGCTTCAGAGCTGAAGGATATAAAAGAGGCAGCCCACTTCCAAGTAAGGGCGGGAAGGTTTGCCCACTGTGGGAACACTTTGAAAAGGGTGCTAACATTGTTTAACAAAGCTAATTTTGCCAGTTTCATGAGCTTGTTTATTAGGTCATGGGCAGCTGCACAGAAATTCAATGGAAGTTTCCGGTTTGATTTTAATAGGATTCTTCTCTTATTCCTACTGGTGTGGATAATTTCCCCTCTATCTCCAATTGCTGAATGGCCAAGGGGGATGTACTTAGTATCCCCCCCCCCTTCAGCTTGGGCCTCACTGTTACTTACAGTGGTCAATAAATGACTGGCAAAGAACATACATTACCATGCATTAGTCTTCATTAAATCTTTAAAAGCAGAGAACAGTGTGCCTTTCACTCACGCTCCACAGAAGCAATCTGCAGAGCTCAGGCAACAAGGGCAGACCGGACTTCAGCAACAAGCCGAGGCTTAGGGAAGTACGTTATGTAAATAAACCAAGAGACTCCGCTTCCAAATCCTTGGGTCTTCCCCCCAGCGGATCTGGTTTCCGGGATATCTGCATGAGATTTTAGCAGACATTTTGGTCTGTAAACACGATTGGTCTGCATGTTGGGGTAATTCTGAAAATCAACCCGTTGGTGTATTAATACCCCGCATATTACTAAAGCTAACCACCCGTGTGCCTAAACTTCTCAGCAATGGTGCATAAACAGCTCCATAAGACAGAAAATTCTTAAATGGTCTAAAAAGTAAAAAAAAAAAACAAAACCAAAAAGATCAGCAGAATTGCTTTCTTGAAACAGGTATTCTCCGAGGACAGCAGATGGAGCCCCAATGCGGAAAACTGTGTGCCAGACAAAGTTTCTAGAAACTTGGACTGGCACACTGAGCATGCCCTATACCGGGGATGGGCAATGTAAACCGGAGTGATAATTAACTCTGTTATTTGAACTTCGGTATAGAAAAGCTATAAATAAATAAATAAATAAATAAACAAATAAATAAATAAATAAATACATACCAGACGTCCACTTGGGGTCCCTCTCCAGTCTTGAATTGGAATTATAATTAAAATAAAAAAATAGGAGCAACTGAACTCCGCAGGGTGGTTGGCAGGTTTTGTGAGGACTAACATCCTGCTGTCCTCAGAGAAAACCTGTTACAGGTAAGCAACTCTGCTTTCTCCAAGGACAAGCAGAATGGTAGTCTTCACACATGGGACTATAAGCTGTTCCCCAGCACAAAAGAGGACCAGTCACCCAACCAGGTGCCAACGGGCACAACACTGGTGCAGTTGGTAGAGGGGGAGGCATCCTGAATCCAAAACAAAGGGCCCTAGGCGGGGAGAGTTGGGTTCTACACTGCAAACAGGTTCCGAAGGACAGTCTGGCTGAACCTACTGTTGCGTTGGCCATCCCTAGCCAGACAATAGTGAGATGTGAATGTGTGGAGAGAATTCCACGTCACAGCCTTGCAGATCTCCTCCATGGCAACTGCTCGCAAGTGGGCCACTGCCACTGCCATGGCTCTGACAGAATAAGCCTTGACATAATCCCCAAGATGCAGTCCCGCCTGGGCACAACAGAAGATGCAATCTGATAGCCAACTGTATACTGTCAGTTTGGCAACGGCAACACCCAACCTAGTCCTATCAAAAGAAACAAAAAGTTTGGTGGACTGTCTATGGGCTTCTGTCCACTCCAGGTAGAAGGCTAAGGCTCGCTTGCAGTCCAAATTGGGACGTGCTTATTCGTCTTAGTGCGAAAGGGGCCTGGGAAAGAATGCTGCAAGACAATGGATTGGTTAAGATGGAAATACATCACCACTTAAGGCCTCTCATGAATCGTACAACTATAGGCTGCACAGAGATGGGTGTACCATCTACACCTTGGTGGTCTGTGCGAATTGCACGGAGATGAATTCCAATGGAATTGGTCTTTAAGCCAGTTTCTGAATCGTGTAGAAGGTAATCAAGCAGTTTTGTGTGGGGCAAGAGAACGGATCTATGGCCTTCTACTCACACCACATAGAAAACCTCCTCCATTTCAGTCCATAGGACTTTCTAGTGGAAGACTTTCTACAAGCCACCAGCACCCGAGATACATCCCTAAAAATCAAGCGCAAGATTAACTTCTCAACATCCAGGCTGGGGGGGGGGGGGGGGGGGGAACGACCCGGAAGTTGGGATGTCGCAGCCTACCTTGATTCCTGCGTGATGAGATCTGGGAAAGTCCCAAGAATGATCAGTGACTGAATGGACAACTCCCATAAGAGTGGAAACCAGACCTTCCTCAGCCAATGAGGGGCTATGAGGATCATAGTCCCCCTATCCTTGTGAACCTCCAGAAAAGTCTTCACCACTAAAAGAATCGAAGGATCCGCATGCAGAAGACCCTTGCTCCAATGATGGGCAAAGGCATTCGAGGATGGTTTGCCGTCTGATCTGTACAATCAGCAGAACTGAGGCACCTTCCTGTTGCAAGGGGTTGTGAAAAGATCTACATCTGGGCTCCCCCAGAAGCGGAATATCTGATTTACCACCTCCTGGTCCAGGGACCACTCGTGGGGGTCTGAAGGCTCAAATCAGCCTGTCCGCTACCACGTGCTCCGTCCCAGCCAGGTAGTACATGGCCCTGAGCACCATCCCATGGGACAAGGCCCACAAAGAGATCCGGACCGTTTCCTGATATGCTTGTTGACATACCACATGGCTACCTGGTTGTCAGTCTGGATCAGGACAACTTTGTTAGACAGCCGATCTCTGAAAGCCCATAGCGCGAACCTGATTGCCCTATGCTCCAGGAAGTTGATTTGACAGAGACCCTGGGTGCTGATATCATCTACAAGAGCTCTCCACCATAGAGTAGATGCATCCATGGTTAGGTCAATTTGAGTAGGGGGGACTTCGAAATGAGATCCCCCGTTCCAGATCTGAAAGTAACCGCCACCAGTACAATGAGTACCGGAGAAACAGGGTGACTCAGATGCAATAGTTGAGGCTCTGAGTGGCCTAGTGCCACTGTGACCTCAGGGTCCACTGGGCTCTGCGCATGTATAAAAATGCCAAGGGAGTGATAGACTGTTGTGGCCATATGGCCCAAGAACCTCAACATGTGCCAAGTTGACACCTATTGGCTCTGCTGAATCTTTACTGCGATGGTTGTCAAGGTGATGGCCAACTGGCGAGGCAGGAAGGCCTTAGCTTGACCTGTGTCTATGAGGGCTCCTATGAAGTCCAACTGAAGTGACTGGCTGAGACGGGCCTTTAGGTAGTTGAGAACGAACCCTAGTGACTCTGACAACCGGATGGTTAAGCGCATGGACCGGACAACCCCTGCCTGAGATTGAACAGTCAATCATCCAGGTAAGGGAAAACATGCAC
Organism: Rhinatrema bivittatum; assembly: GCF_901001135.1. NCBI lineage: Eukaryota > Metazoa > Chordata > Amphibia > Gymnophiona > Rhinatrematidae > Rhinatrema > Rhinatrema bivittatum. The sequence goes on from NC_042626.1 coordinate 53,968,191, forward strand.
TCCCCGCCTGTGGAGGTCTGCCGCCGCCACCAAGGCCAGGCATTTCGTGAAGACCTGTGGGGCTGATGCTAGCCCAAACAGCAACACTCTGTACTGGATGTGCTTTTTTCCCACCACAAATTGGAGATACTTCCTGTGAACGGGGAAGATCTTGATGTGAGAGTATGCATCCTTTAGATCGAGGGAGCATAGCCAGTCCCCTTTTTGTAAAAGGGGGATCAGGTACCCAGGGAAACCATCTTCAACTTTTTTTTTTTTTTTTTTAAACTTGTTGAAGGCCTTCAGGTCTAGGATGGTATGGAGTCCTCCTGTTCTCTTTGGAATCGGGAAGAACCAGGAGTAGAGTTCCCAACCTCTTTGCCCTGTTGATATGGGCTTGATTGCCCTGGCCGTTAAGAGAGAGGAGAGCTCTGCCAGTAGTACCTCCTGATGCGCTTCCGACCCCCAAAATATGCACAATGGGCAATTTGACAGCACAGCCAATAGATTCAATTGGTACCCTTGACACACAATGAAAAGAACCCAGTGATCCGAGGTTATACTGTGCTACTGGCGCGCAAAGAACTGCAGCTTGCCCCTGACCAGAGGGGTCCAACGTCCTGGGTACAGATGACTGGCCTATGCTCCCTACAACAGAGTCAATACCCCGTCTCTGGAGTCTAGGAGCCGGCTGGGCTTGGGGGCTCTCTGCTACCTGGGACTGCCACAGGAGCCTTGATGGTGTGGATGGGAGCGGATGATAGTACTTCCTTTGGCGAAAGAAAGATTTCTTTGGCCCTTGTCTCGCCAGCCTCCTAGAAGAGAAGTGCTGGCGGAGAACTGTTGGAGGGTTTCATGGTGGTCCCGAAGTTGGGCCACAGCGTCCCTCACCCTATCCCCAAAGAGATTCTCCCTGGTACACTGCACATCAGCGAGTCATTCCTATACCTCTTGTCAGAGATCAGAGGCCCGCAGCCATGCCATTCTGCGGGCACCAATTCCCACTGCAGAGACGCTCTATGCCGTTTTGAAAACATCGAGGTCACTTGGACCTCATGTTTTCCGCACTCCAGTCCCTTATGCACCATCAACATGAAGGTGTCCTGCTGATGAGGCAGCTGCTCAGACACCTCCTGCTCATGCTTCCAAGTGTCCCACCTGTACTGGCTCATGTAGAGCTGGTAGGCAGCAATGCGGGCAATGAGCATGGCACCTTGAAATACCTTCCTCCCAAAAACGTCCATCTCTCTATGATCCTTCCTCGGGGGTCTTCTTGAAGGTGGATTCGACCACCACCAACCAGTGGGGCAGCTGTTGCTTATCGAATCCGGTAGCCTTCTGTACAAGGTAGACCACGCCCACCTTCTTATTAACAGGAAGCACTGAGGGGTTATTTCCATATCCTCAGCAGCTCCTTAAGGATCTCCTGCACTGGGACCGCCACAATCTCCTTTGGAAGCTCCACAAACTAGAGGATCTCAAGCATTTTGTGCCTGGCATCCTCCTCCATTAATAAATGAAATGGGATGGCTTCCGCCAACACCCTCACAAACCACGCGAAGGTCAAGTCCTCAGGTGGAGACTTCCTTTACTCCTCTGAAGGAGAAGGACCTTTTGGGAGACCCTCGGAAGAGGACTCCGAATAGTCATCCCCCCAGAGGGCACAGGTTTCCTCATCCTCACTGTAAGCAACAGGGGATGTGTCCCTAGGTGCTCGGCCTTCGTCCAGAGGTGCAGGTACCTATAAAACTGGACGGAGGCAACAGGCCTTGGTTATCTGCTGGCCTCGGTGGAGCTTCCTCCTTAGAAGAACCGGCGATGACCACAGTTATGGTAGGGGAGGCCTCGGTGCCCCGCCATTCACTGATCCTGTCCCAGGAATCGACACCAGCTGGGTCGGTAACACACCGATTAGCACATTGAGCTTCTCCAAAAGTGGTATGAGGACGAGCGGCACAGAGTCCAGTGCCATAGGACCAAAGTCCTACAGCACCTGGTCTACTGCTAACTGGACTTGGCGCTCCAGCTCCTCCTCAAACTTTGCTGATGCCAAGACCAACTGGAAGGAAAGAGGGATGGCCAGATCCTCTTTGGAATCTTGAAGTGGATCGGTGATGGTATTAGGACCGGAGACCATCACGGACCCCCAGCACCGATGGAGGACTGGCACTTTCTGCTGTGGTGATGCTTCAGGGGCATCGCAGTAAAAAATCGGTGTCCCCGTGCCCAGCACCATGCATCAACAGGGACCAGTGCCAATGCTTCTTCGACTTCCCTTGATGTCCCAAGGCTGATTAAGAGGAACCCGATGTCTTCAGCCTGGATATAAGACAGTGGGGTCAGTCTCTGGTACCCCTACCCGCCAACGATATTGACAGAACTGATGGCTCCGCTGATGTCGATGGCCTGGTGACCATCGGTGTGGTTCCTTGGTCCTTCAATGCAGATGTCAATGGCTCGGACTTCTTCGACCCGAAGAGCTGCTCCATCTTGTCGAGTCGAAGCAGGAATCCCTTTGGGATCATCTGGACACAAATGACAACCCTGAATGACATGCCCCCCAGGTAGAGGATGCATATCTCATGTGGATCAGTGATGGACATGGTCATCGGGCACCGGGGGGCATTGCCTAAAACCGGATGTGGCCATGTTGAGATGAACAGAAGGGACGCAAACCAAAATGATGCCGGTAGGCACAAAGGCACCGTTGCCCTGGAGAATCGACTGCAAAAGGAAACTTACCAGAATTGCCGTACGGGGAGGCGCTGAGAGGGACCTGGCGATGGAAAAACAAGAGAAAATACTACGAGAAAAAAGGAAGTTTTCCCACAAGGCCAAAAACAGCCATAAGTGAGCTCACTCACAGCATGAGGCTTATAGCTTTATGGAAAAAGAGACTGGAGAGGGCCCTAAAATGACACATGGTATAGGGCATACCGAACATGCTCAGTGTGCCAAGTCAAAGTTCTAGAAACGTTGACATAAGTTTTCCGCATCGGGGCACCATCTGATGATGTCACTCATGTGTGAGGACTATCATCCTGCTTGTCCTTGGAGAATCACTGTTTTAGGAAGAATATACGTATGACACATAGCTGTACAAGGAATCAATCCTTCCATATACAGCACACTGTCTTATGGAATTCTAGAAGTCCTACCAGAATCGTATGCGTAGTCTGTCTGCTCCTGCTTGATCACCATGTTGGCTGGATATCTGTGGCCTCTACTGGTGCCCATTTGGTTTGCCGGCTCATACAATGGGTCGTGATATTCTTGTTTAAAGCCCTGCTGTGGGTATGCAGGACAAGGTTCGGACATCTGGCGCTGGTAAGGGACTGGCGATTCTCGGCTCATGCCCTGAGAGGAAGGGCAGGACTGGCACATCTCCACAGGCTGCTGGTATCTGGAATGAAATGGGAGCTTGAATCAAAGGGAAAACAAATTCTCTTGACTGAGCTATAAAACTCATTTTATCTTCATGCAACCTCTAGATTTTGGTCACACTTTTCCACCTTCTATGACTAAAGAGCAAATGAACTGTAACATAAATCAGTTGTTCTTTCACTGTCCTTTATCACTTTCTTCCCCATTTCCCTTGCACTTGGCCTGTCACCTGTGTTCCATGAGGTACGTTCGCGCAGGAAGTGGCTGGGACGATGACCCCTGAGGGCTCATGAAGCTCCGATCCTGTCTGGAGAAATGTTGGAGAGGGGACATCTGAGACCCTCCTGGAGTTGGGGATTTGATTCCAGCTTGTCTGCTTTGATCGTAGGCACTTCACACACACACAAAAAAAAAATACAGGAAAGTTCAGGATACCCATAAGAAGGTTATGTTATTTTTCTGTTTCAGCAAATTAATCTATTAAGGAAATATTCACCATAACACAGAACTTTCACACAGAGCAACAACTTGCTCATTGAACTGAAGTGCAAGACAATCTCATACCTGACCTGAAAGTAAACTAAGAATTATTTACTAATCCATACTGGATTTTTCATACAAGAGCTGGGAGGTATCAAATTGGTAAAAGTCCTAGAATGGCTGTTCTGGAGGATCCAGATGCAAGGACTGGAACCTAGAAAGCAACAGGCTTGGATTGCCATGCAATGATTGTCAACGATATCCCCCCCCCCCGAGGCCTGTCTTGCCTACGCTGGCCTATGTTTACCCTGAGCAGTCTCTAGGTCTGAAAAATGGTTCAGAGCTCATTCCTGAGATTCATTTCAATCACAACTGACCTCTGAACCATTGTTCAGGCCTAGATCTTATTCAGGCTATGTAGGATACTGTCAGTTGCCACCCAGATTTCCCCTGAAGTGGCCATACCTGGTATAAAGGCACTGCTCGCCATTGCGATACTGGAATTGCTGCTTGTGGCTGCAAGACAGGGCAGGGTCTGAACAGGGACTTGGCTGCTCCTTTTTAATTTTGACTGGAGGGCTGTGGAAAACTACTGAAATAAAAAAAAGACAAAAAAAAAAGTTCAGTATGTGAACCACTCCTTGATGGGAGTCACGTATGGATGGACTCTGTAGGCATCAACAGCATCTCCCTTCTTCAGTATCAGAATCATTCAATTGAGGAAGCAATGAAAAGGAATCTTTCTGCACAGATAAACAATCTCTCTCTCCTGCGTCTGCAGGAAGGTTTCTGGTCTGAGTATTGGAAGCATGTTGAATTGCAATGACTGAACGTGCTTATGATGGAAGTCTCCATGGTTTGAATGCACAGGCAAGAGATGTTGTATGGTGGATGAAGACACACCTGAAGCTCCTCCAGCAATTCTCCACACCTACACCATTTCTGGAAGAGCTGTGAATGGGCCAGAACTCCTAAAATACTGGGATATCCTAAAACCCAATGCGAGGGGAGAAGCTGGCCAACCCCAGATTTCATAAAAAGGGCAAAGCTAGAAATTTATTTATTTATTTTTTTAATATTTAACCAAAAGATCATCTGGCATAGCAGATGACACTTACATACGAATAACGATTTACAAAGTTAGCATTTACAGATGAACAATGCCTGAGGAAACAATTAATATGAGAAAACTATTCTTTTGTTCTTTTTGAGAGATTTTTTAAATTAATTTAAGGAGCAAAATAAAAAGGAAGAGGTGCTACAGTTTTTTCTCTCCAAAGAGAATTTTTAAATAACTGGTTTTCTGTATGTGCATCATCAGCACTAAACTGACCAGAATAATTAAAAAAAAAAAAAATTAAAGAAAAAGTGGGCATAAAATATAACCACCTTTCTAGATCCTACCATGATTTTCTGGCTGGGTTCTTCCATGATCTACCCAGAACACAGAATGAAGACACCCACTGCTGTCCGGGCCCCAGACAGCCTTTTTATGTTTAAATTCTCCTCTTTATTCCTGCTGTATTTACACTTTCCCCCTGAGACAGCCACAGTGCTGACAACATGTTCAGATTATTCATTAGGAGTCCACTCTCACTTCACCCCCTCTGCAGCCATACATCTTTCTAAGCAGAAGTCCCCTGATGACAGGCAACAAAAGCAGCACTCTCTCACTAATGATGTAACAGAGTGATGCAATGCACCTCAGTCCTGACGTGCAACCCCCCCTCTATCTTGAGGAAAGGTACACAGCCTGGTATAGCTCTGCTTGGTTTCTTAGTAGTGGACCGAGGCCCAGAGAGGACTAGCAGACTAGGCTAGAGTTTGTTTCCCTTGGAAGTCAATTTTGATTAACACATGAATCTCTCTAACTGTGCCATTAGCAGAGAATACACACACAAATATTAGCAAGCCCACCTTATTTTTCTTTTTATAGGGCAAGACCAAATTGGCTAGCACGAGTTTGACAAAGACAAATTAAATACGGTAGCTTGAATTAACCCAAAACTTTAATATATGGAAGCCTTGAATCTGGTAAGGACTACAGTATTTGGGAAGTTAGTATTAGCAATTCCAAGAGGATACTTTTGGAATTTTGGCCTTAAAGAGACATCCTAGCATTAATTGACATTATGTTAAAATGATTCTCTTTTCATATACAGCACATATACTGAAACTCAAGCTCTGAAAGCTGAAATCTTTTGTTTATAACAATCAATATCCTTGTTTGCATTTCTTTTAGTTTGCCTGTGTTTCCGTCAGCAAAGTCACAAAAGAAAAGCATAAGAGACAAGTGTTTGCCAGTCACCAGTCTGATGTATCTGATGGGCTTGCTCCAACTGATGGCAAATCTAAACCATGCAACAGCAAGAGAAAAAAAAAATATCACCTCAATGGAAATGTGTGAATGGCTAGGCATGTGCCTCCACAGAAATGAATTATAAAAGTTGTGGAACCCAACCTTATTCATTTAATTAAATTTAAACACAAACAGCACCTACGATCTTATTCAACTTCTAATTCAAATTTTTTTGGGTGAAGGTGGTGGTTTCATATGCTTTCAAGCTATGGCCATCCAGGCTATGCCGCTTTTGTTTTTAATCAACATAACAACCCTCCTCCTATATATGTTTCTATTGCTGCCAAATGTGTAGAAATTTACCAAATTATAGTGCCATCTAAATAACCTTAATATTGTGCCTATCTTGAGCAAAACAAGGCTTCCTATTTTAATGACAACCGCCGTTTGTGCTTAAATTTAATTAAATTAATAAGGTTGGGTTCCACAACTTTTATAATTCTTATATATTTGATTGAACCCATACCAATGATCTTGCAGTAGTTGGTTTTTATTTTTTTTATTTTTATTTTTTATTTAACACTTTTTTTTATACTGGCATTCGTAGGACACATCATGTCGGTTTACAAGTAACTGAGAAAGGAAATTACAATGAACGAGGAAAGAGGGCTAACTGGATAATATACAAAAGTACAGGTGAAGAGAGTCAACGAGCAGAGTTACCACTTTGCATTCATGTTAGGGTTAGATAAGCAAGTGAACTATAAACAATGTTAAGGAAGCATTTTCCACAGAAATGAAGACATTTTGATCTCTGAAGAATTGTCAAATTAAAAATAAATCAATAGTGTCAGGAACCAATCTTTTGCATTATACTGCCCAGGAAATTGAAACTATTTCCATGCCAGGTCATAAAACAAGACTGGTGTATTGTGAAAGATGAACTGTCCCACCATCATAGTAGAATAGACATGACACCTCTCTTGTGCATTACTTCTCTGGCTCTTCATATCAGTGTGTGGTTGGCTGATTGAGTGGGGGTTACATATGCTGATCATTGCTTTCCATAAGAATGAAGAAATTACTTACCTGCTAATTTTGTTTTCCTTAGTGTAGACAGATGGACTGAGCACCAGTGAGTTATGTGCTCCCCTGCTAGCTGTTGGAGACGGAGTCAGGTTTCAAAGCTGACATCACCCTGGATACACCCCTGCAGTGACCTCAGCCATTCAGTATTCTCTTCAATAGACATTGTGGACATATTAATGAAAAATTTGAATACCACTTAACTTGATTAAAAAACTGGTAACCATAAGTGTACTCAACCGAACATAAGCGCTGAATCCCAGTAATATTATAGATGCCCTGATCTAGGGATAGGGAGACAGCTTGGCTGTAACCTCTTGGAATCGCAATTCACCTCATGGGAGATTCCTTGACCACGTTCATGGGCAGCTGTGGGCGGGCTGCTGAGTCCATCTGTCTACACTAAGGAAAATGAAATTATCAGGTAAGTAATTTCTCCATTTCCTAGAGTGTAGCCAGCCTGCAGTCCGGATAGCATCCCCTCACAAAGGCTGCATCCTCTCAGGCCTGGACATCCAGGCGACAGAATCTGGAGAAGGTGTGCAAGGAGGATCCAGTCGCTGCTCGGCAGATGTCGATGGGAGACAGTAGCTTAGCTTCTGCCCAGGATACTGCCCAGGCACTAGTGGAATGAGCTTTAACCTGAAGGGGTAAAGGTTTCCCTGCCTCTACATACGGTCCCATGATCACTTCCTTGCTCCAGTGAGCTATGTTGGCTTGTGAAGCTGCTTCGCCTTGTTTCTTTCCACTGTGAAGAATAAACAAGCGGTCCATCTTGCACACCAGTTCTGAATGCTCCAGATACCATACTAAAAGCCTATTGACCTTTAAGTGGTGTAGGAGATGGTAGTCTTCCGTATCCTTGTGTCTACCTAGGGATAGTAAGGAAATGGACTAATTTAGGGGAAACTCAGAGACTACCTTTGGCAAGAAGGAAGGAGCGGTGCGAAGTTATAACGTTCCTGGGATCAACCGGAGGAACGGTTCCCGTCATGACAGTGCCTGTAGTTCAGAGATGCAGCGAGTCAAGCATATTGCCACCAAGAATATAGTCTTCATCGTAAACAGGTGTAGAGACAGACTGCGCAGCAGCCGAAAGAAAGACCCTGCTAAAAAGTCCAATACTAGATTGAGGTTCCATTGGGGGACCGGCCACTTTAAGAGTGGTCGGAGGTGTTTAACCCCTTTTTGGAAACGGGCCAAGGCCAGATGTGTCGACAGGTGGGCTCCATTCACCTTGCCTCTGAAACAGGAGAGACGTCACCTGGATCTTCAAGGAGTTCAGGCCATCCTGTAAAAAATTCCAGCATCATGGGGGATCTTGGTTGTCCGAGGGGGCACCCTGCATTACTTGCACAAGGCCTCAATATTCTCCAAATCCGCACGTACGCCAAGGACATCGAGAACTTTCGCAAGCAGAGCAAGATGGCCATCAAATATCCATTTCAGGCAAGCCCTCTCAGTGGCCAGATCATAAGACAAAACAGAGTTGGTCCTCGTGAAGGATCAGACCTTGTTGAAGATGGTCCCATTGTGGAGGGAGGCATAGGGGGCTCTACATCAGAAGCCTCCGCATATCGGCATACTACGGGCATCTGGGCCAATCTGGGGCCAGCAGAAGGACTAATCCTCTGTGGTGTTTGATCTTGCGAATGACCTTGCCCAGCAGAGGCCACAGTCCATCCTCCTCTGGCCAGGCCTGGACATGGGTGTCGATCCCTTGGGAGCGCTGATCTCTTCTGCGACTGAAGAATTGGGGGACCTTCGCATTGTGAAATGTGGCTAGTAGGTCAATAGATGTGAGGTCCCAGCAATCTACCAGGAGCTGTAAGGCTCTGTTTGACAACGCCCATTCTCCTGGATCCAGACTCTCCCTGCTGAGAAAGTCTTCTCTGACATAGTCTTTTCCCGTGATGTGGGAGGCCGAGATCCCTTGTAGATTTAACTCTGCCCATTCCATAAGGGGGTCTATTTCCAGAGACACTTGGTGGCTTTTGGTTCCTCCCTGGCAGTTGATGTAGGCTACCTTTGTTGCGTTGTCTGACATCACATGGACCGCCTGGCTCTGATGTCTGTGGCTGAATTGTAGGCATGCTAATCTGACAGTTCAGGCTTCCAGGCGGTTTATGTTCCAGTGTGCTTCATCCTTGGTCCATCGCCACTGGGTTGTCAGTTCCTGACAGTGAGCTCCCCACCCTCGGAGGCTTGCGTCCGTCATGAGTAGCAGCCAGTTTGGTGGGGACAGGCTTACACTCTTGCTTAGGTGAACTTCCTGTAGTCACCAATGGAGCAGAGAATATACATCCATCGGTAGGTGGAGGCGAATCGAGTAATCTTGAGACAGTGGGTTCCAACGTGACAGCAGGGAGCATTGGAGTGGCCGCATGTGAGCCTTCGTCCTCTGTACTATCTGCAGCATTGATGCCATCAGGCCAAGGACCTGAAGACAGCTCCACACCCTGAGGTGCATTGTGTTAGTCAACCGGTGCACTTAGCACATCAGCTTCCTTATCCTCAAAGGAGGGAGGAAAACTTTGTCCTGCTTGGTGTCGAACCAGATTCCCAGGTACTCTAAGGACTGGGAGGACTTGAGGCTGCTCTTGTCCAAATTCACGACCTAACCAAGTTCCTGAAGCAGGGACATGACCCTGGAGGCTCTCTTCCAACGACTTCGCCCAGGTCAGCCAGACATCTAAGTACAGGTGCACCAGGATCCCTTCTTTCCTTGGTGCCGCCACCACGACTTTGGAGAATGTTCTGGGAGCAGTTGCCAGGAATATGAAGATAGGCCTCCGAGAGGTCCAGGGAGATTAAGAACTCTCCCAATTATAAGGCCATTATGATGGAGCAGAGAGTTTCTATGCAGAAGTGGAATATCCGCAGATGACGGCTGACGCTGAGGTCCAGGATGGGGTGAAACAAACCCTCCTTCTTGGGTACGATGAAATAAATGGAATAATGCCTCATATTTTCCTGGTGATGTAGGTACCGGAGTTATAGCCCTCAAACTGAGGAGCCTTATAAACATATTCCACTGCCAGTTTCTTGTGCTGGGAGTGGCAGGGCGACATCATGAACATGTCCCGAGGGATGCTGCAAAATTCCAGAGCACATCCATCTCGTATTATGCCCAGTACCCATTTATCCAACGTGATCTCGACCCACTGCTGATAGAAGAGGGATAGTCGGCCCCAGTGCTGGAAAGTAGCAAGAGGCTTTCCATAGGGAGATCAGACTGGACCAAAGAATCTGGTACCTCCTCTATGTCGTCCAGGTCCCTGCCAGGGATACTCTTGGTGAGGAGAGGCATGCCTCGAGGTCTGTCGATAGCGGTGGGAGGGGCATTTTTTTTTTTTTTTTTAACCGTTTGGGGTTCGGTCCGGACAGGGGCCAGTGAGGTAGCAGGCTGCGCCAGTACGATGGTTTTCATGGCCCTGGAAAAATAATTCCATCCCAGAGAAGATGGCAGGGGCCCCTGCCTAGGCCAGGAGTACTGGGGTAGGAGCCGCTCAATTTCCCTCTCCCACGGATGGCCCAGTTCTGGGGTGCAAGGATCCGGGGTGCTTCCAAGCTAAGGCTGTGGCTAACCCATCATCTGAATGGGAAGAGCTGGGCTTATCAAAGTCCAAGGAAGCCAACTTTCCTTGGACTTCCTCATAGTGCGGACACAGGTTGAAATTTAGGTCAGGCTGAGAAGCCTTAATATGACAAGTAGCACAAAGAGCAAGGCGCTTAGGATTCTTGGTTGCCGGCACCACTGGCGGCGGTAACTGTGCGTTCCAATAAGCTCACGCTTGGGCTGTGCACTCAGCTTTTCCTGTATACATTTACAAAGTCGTGCGCCTAAGTAAGCACTAACATAACGTGCACAGCGCCTTCAGAGTTGTGAGCGTAACACGCCCAGCGCTTTCAGTTGTGCGCGCAAGAATGCGCTGTTGCGCACAATGCAAGCACTGCCAGAGTTGTGCGTGTAAGAACTCACCGACGTCACGCACACAGCCCTTTTAGAGTTGTGCGCGTAAGTACGTGCTGACGTCATACACTCAGCTGAAGCCCTCTCGGGATTGTGAATGTAAGTATGCACTGTTACGCGCACTGCTGATGTACCGCGCATACCGGCCTTCTATGTGGGGCCATACAAAACATACAGCAACACGCGCAAGATGGCGCTGATAATGCGGGGCCTAGCCCACCGAGGGCTGCTCAACCCGCTTGGAGGCTCAATTCTCCTTACCCCCCCTGCAGAAGCGGGAATGACACCAGTATGGATGAAGTCAGGGCTGACCCGTCCTCCGAATGGGAGGGGCAGGGCTTGGGGAGGTTCTGAGACTCCAGCCCCTCCCTGGGCTTCCTCACACTGCTGACACAGGAAGGATTCCAGGTCAGACTGTGCAGCCCTAATATGGCAGGCAGCACAAAGACTGGCGCTTGTGCTTTTTTGCTGCTGGAGCCATAGTTGATTTGTGCATTCTGCCGGCTAGCTCTTGGATTCGAGTGCGCACAGATCCGCCCCAATGCGCGTATGTAAAAGCACCCTTAAGCGCTAACAATGCATCCGGTTGTGCGCGAGCGTATGCATGCACTTATGGGCCTCAGGTATGCGCACACAGGTATGCGTACAATAGGCGCACAGCAGGGCCGGCCTGCACCCTGCGTACCGATGTCTATAGGGGGAAAAAGGCGTCGCACAAAACCACGTGCAAGATGGCGCCGCCGCGGCCTGCCATGTGGAGTGCCCACCGAGCTTGAAGCGGGGCCTAGCCCATCGGGGGGCCACTCAACCCAATCGGAAGCCCCCTTCCCTTGCCACAAAGGGATCGGGAACACCGTCGGCATGGCACACCAAAGCAAGGAGATCGGAGGAAAGACTTATCAAAGCCCTTCCACGTCTCTGAATCGGAGGAGGAGTCCTTTTACTTGCCTGGGCTCAGCGCTTACCGGCTGAGTACAGAGACTGTCTCCGGCTGCGGGGGGGGGGGGGGGGGGGGGGGGGGAAGGGCTTAGGCCGTCACCGCCTCGCTCGGCTTCCTGCACCCGCTGCCTTTCAGTTGCTTAAGTAGCTTAAGTCCACAGTGGCTAAAAACCAATTACCGGACCAAGGCACACCTCTGAGGGATCTCGGAAATCACTTCAGGAATTCTCAACTGGGAGAGGGACCTTTAGGTTTCACCACAGGAGAGTGGGGCTCAATCTTTCTCCAATTTAAAGGTAAATTTTCCTTCTAACGAGTACCGCAATCCCGCTACACACCAATGCTGGTGTAGGGATAGCACGTCCACATGTGCGAGGAGACGGAGAGATACTGAATGGCTGAGGTTGCTGCAAGGGTATATCTAAGGTGACGTCAGCTTTGAAACCTGACTCCTCCTCCTCCTCCATCTGCTAGCAAGGGAGCACAGAACGCATTGGTCCTGAGTCCATCTGGCTACACGCTAGGAAACATAAGATATGCCATATTGGATCAGACCAAGGGTCCATCAAGCCCAGTATCCTGTGACCTACAGTGGCCAATCCAAGTCACAAGTACCTGGCAAGTACCCAACATTAAATGAGTAGATCACAAGCTACTAATCTTTATTGATTAATAGCAGTTTACGGACTTCTGTTTTAGGAACTTATCCAAACTTTTTTAAACCCACTTACATTAACTGCCATAACCACATCCTCTGGCAATGAAGTCCAGAGCTTATTTATGCGTTGAGTGAAAGAATTTTCTCCGATTTGTTTTAAATCGTAAGAGATGGGGAATAAGTGATTACGTGTATTTTCAGAAGCAAAGTGTATGACTTCTCCTTTAATGAGATTAATGAATGCTTCATTCCCAGCTCCAACTCGGTCTGGTGTTCTAATAGGAGGATGTTATGCTTTCCAGGCTCTATTATGGGCTGTGCTGGATTTAATACAAAGGTCATTGATGCTAATTAGTGAGAGGAGACCTGAGCAATTTTAAACTCTCACTTGTCATCTCTTTCGGTATATGGCTTTTGAAGAAAAATCTATGCTTACCAAAAAAAAAAAAAAACCCAAAAAACCCTGTTTAGGGCATGCTTGAACATTAAACTGATCTCATTTGAATAAAGTCTTTGGTACTGGCAACTGTAGTAATGGGAAGAGCAAGTAATACTGGTAGTGCACAGAATGTCAGTTCTGTTTTCTCCTCATTATTATAAAAGAATGACAATTCTGGGGCTTCCTCCGTCTTCTCAGAAGTGCTGGCCCTCTGGCACATGCTCTGGGCGCCGAGCAGAAAACCATCCAAAATATATCCTGGAACAAGTCTAGAGACGGCAACCACCTACTTTTATAAACACTTCTGTCCCATTCCAGATGTTCTCGAAGCTCCCACTTTATTTTGCAGAAGTTGTAAACACTAATTAGCCCACTTCCAGGTGCTGGAGAAATCACTCATGCAGGGATTTTTTTTTGTTGGATTAAACGTTGTAACCTGAAGGCTTACAGGCTCTGGATAGCAACATCCTCCTCTTCACTATCTTACCCTTAGTGAAGCCAAAAAAGGAAAATTACAAACTAATTATAACTCCTGCTATTTCAAAGTTTCCTGAAGATCAGAGACCTGGGTGTGGCCTGCTAGTCTCCTTGGGCTGTTTGGCATTTCAGAATTTGCAAATACTCCTACACAGATCATTCCTGGGCAGAATTATATAACAGAGGCAAAACACAGGATAAGTGGGAAATCACTGGATAGGACTAAGGATTGCCGAAAGGTAATGAAGACCTAAAACCAGAACAAGGGGCTACTAGAAAGCTAGTACATCTGTCTCTAAGGTAGGGCTTGAGGATCGACTTCCATGGTGGCATACGAAGGAGAACCATTATCCACTGGTAGAGTTCTGGGGACTATAGTGGTCCTGGAGTAGAAAGGGATCTTCTGCCTGCTGTACAAGCAGAACTTTTCAAGATCCCGTGAGATGCTGCTTCAGACATGACCACTGAGTCGAGAAATCTCTCACACATCGCGCCACTTTGAGGATTGTCATTTGGGGCCAAAGTATCTAGATTTAAAAGATTAGGTAACAGACTACATGGGGAAAGGGGGGGGGGGGGGGGTTGTGAGGAAGAAACAAAGCATTTAGGAAGCAAATTTCAGTAGCCTGGCTAAGTGCAAAGTCCACAAGTAGTTTTGTATCCACTGACTTGGAAGGCAATTTTCAAAGAAAACTGAACCTGTAGTTTTCCTTTTGAAAATGTGCATGCATGGGCACAAAAGTCCTTAAGTGCTTGCAGAAAAGTGTGTCTTTGGGGGAGGGGGGAGTATGCATGCAGATTTTAAAATTCCATTCTGCATGCATATCTTGGTCACCCCACCCCTTCTGGGGAAAGCAGCCAAAAGATTGAAATTTATGAATACACCCCCTTCACACCATCCCCGCAGACTTTTTACCTGCTCCAAAAGGTGCCAATTGTCAGCCAGGCTGATTTATCCTAAAGTAAATGGCCAGTTTTCAAAAGGGTTCTATCCAAATAACTAGGGAGCCAGATTTAAAAAAAAAAAAAAAAAGGGTGTTCCTGTGGAGTGGTTAGATCATGGGAGATATCTACAGGGAACAGAGCTGACTTTTCAAATCTACGTGTGTCATTTCACACCTGTGCCCAGTACAATCATTCTCTGAAAATTAATTATGCCTGTGGCACAGAACACAATCAACTGTATCAATGTGTGCGCTTTAAAGTGCTGGATTGCTAGTATGAAATTCCAGTTTACAGACTGTGGTATGGAACTCCAGAATAAGCTTGCACAGGTAAAGGCACATCACATGTTCATATTTATTCTTTGTAGAAAATTCATACACACGGCATTGTACAAGCTAATTCACACAGCAGTGATGTCCCTGCCCCAAAGGGCTTACCACATCTGAGCTTTAACACTAGGGGAGGGGAAGTGTTAAGCGACTTGCTTGGTGTCAGAAGCTGTCTGGTAGATGAGGGAACTAGTCCAGTCTCTCCAGTCCTAGTGCTGTGCTGGAACCTCTTGGGAACCAGCTGGGTCCAAAACCATCTTTGCAGAGAGACAGGCAGGCCCTCTCATCCATCCCAACGGTTTACATAAATTTCACCCCAACAAAATGCCTTGCGCTTCCTCGTTTTCAAACGGTAGTGCTACCCAGCCTGGAAGGGTTAAATCACCTCCTCACATCACAAGCACGGGCATGCGAGTCCCCTGCCCGCCTCGGGGCAGACCTGGACTCCATCCACACAGAGGGGAAAAAACAAAACAACACACACCCCTACATCCGCTCCAGCTGCCAGAGGACACTGCTCCAGTTTATAGAACTGGGGAGGACATGCTGGCAAGGGGACAGGCAGTGTGGGCGTCTGTGGAATTGAGCCATCTAGACACGGGCGGGGCAGAGACAAATACATTTTCTATCAGACTCCAAGCTTTATTCAATAGATTTTTTTTTCCATAGGCATAATAATAAAAAGAACTTTTTTTTTTTTTTTGTAAGTAGCTTCTGATGTACGCAGAACGTTACAGACTCTACGCACGTCCCAATTTTATCCATTTACTTCCCTAAGAAAATCAGAACTATTGTCACCATGCTATGCAAAAAGGGCAGAATCAGGACCGGATGAGCCCCTTCGGTTAACCCAGGCAAGATGGCAGTCCTAAAGTGGAAATAATATGATGTCCAATGTCATCACTTTAGTGCCTACTCAATTCACAACTGAAGGAATAAAGATTATCCATGCAACACTGAGGCTGGGTGCTATGAGGAAGACAAGAGAGAAGTGACAAATTAAATGGGAGTCAAAAATAATCTCAGAGGTACAAGTTCAAAACTCCTCCTTGCCAATGGAGCTCTTTGTGTCCCAAGATAAAAATCACTTTATCTTCCCGGTGCCTGAGGGTTCTAATCTCCGGCTCTGCCACATTCTCCCTGTGCATGGGGTTTGCCCTGCTGTCTGGGAATAATCATCCTAAATCACACTGTTCCTTCTCCCCTCTACCCCCACACGCCTCTTTAGAAGTTTACACGCTGTCCAGATGCTGGAAGTATACTTTCAAGTGATCCATCCCGGAGGTGGCTGCAGGCATTTTTATGACAATGCAAAATACTAAGAGGCCAATACCTAAATAGCGCTGAGCATTTCAAGTTAGAACCTTTCGTTAGGCGCCTACTTTCAGCTGATATAAGGCACCTTAATTTTGGGTTGAACAACAGTTCCTAACTTTAACTTTGTGTGCCCTAAACTAGGCCCGCTGTTGCCACACCTAAGTGAAGGCACCCAGTGCTGGAAATCAGCACCCAGCACCTGGCACTGTTCCCCAAGATGCCCCTCCCCATCCACCCTCACTTTTAAAGCACCTAAATTCAAGCAGCAGGGAGACTTTCACATAGGTAGATCTAAGAAACACTTAAGACAGGCACCCTGATCGTTTGACTATTAGCATCTAAATACACACAGAGATACTGTCGGGCGGATTTTAAAAGCCCTGGTCGCCGGCGCGCCTATTTTCCATAGGCCGCCGGCGCGCGCAGAACCCCGGGACGCGCGTAGGTCCCGGGGTTTTTGGACCGGGGCATGTCGGGGGCGGGGCCGAACGACGCGGCATTTTGGGGGCAGGCCCGGGGGCGTGGCGCCGGCCCGGGGCGTTCCGGGGGCGTGGCTGCGCCCTCCGGAACCGCCCGCGGGTCGGGTCTCGGCGCGCCAGCAGCCCGCTGGCACGCGTGGATTTACGTCTCCCTCCGGGAGGCATAAATCCATGGATAAAGGTAGGGGGGGGGGGGGTTAGATAGGACCGGGGGGTGGGTTAGGTAGAGGAAGGGAGAGGAAGGTGAGGGAACGGAGGCAGGCTGCGCGGCTCTGCGCGCGCTGGCTGCCCAAAATCGGCAGCCTTGCGCGCGCCGATCCAGGATTTTAGAAGATACGCGCGTATCTTATAAAATCCAGCATACTTTTGTTTGCGCCTACTGCGCAAACAAAAGTACGCGAACGCGCTTTTTTTAAAAATCTACCCGTGTGAATTAAAGAGGCCATATAACCCCTGATTATGAAAGATCTTTAACAGTGGGCAGTGTGACAGGAGACAAGGAATGCTAGAAGTACTAAGGAAGGCTCATTCCTTCAGCTCATCACCAAGCAGCCTTGGAGATAAGAGTATTATACATATGCTCATGGTAACGTAGATTAAATTAAGAAATCTGGCCAACACAGTGATCTGCTACTGGATGCCCTCCATGCCCCCTTCATTAGTCACATAAGAGCATGCCATACTGGGTCAGACCAAGGGTCCATCAAGCCCAGCATCCTGTTTCCAACAGTGGCCAATCCAAGCCATAAGAACCTGGCAAGTACCCAAAAACTAAGTCTATTCCATGTTACTGTTGCTAGTAATAGAAATGGCTATTCTCTAAAGTGAACTTAATTAATAGCAGGCAATGGACCTCTCCTCCAAGAACTTATCCAATCCTTTTTTAAAACACAGCTACACTAACTGCACTAACCACATCCTCTGGCAACAAATTCCAGAGTTTAATTGTGCATTGAGTAAAAAAAACTTTCTCCGTTTAGTTTTAAATGTGCCACATGCTAACTTCATGGAGTGCCCCCTAGTCTATTATCCAAAAGAGTAAATAACCGATTCACATCCCTGCTATTAATGTATCTCTAAACCCACTGGTGCTGGCACTGTGATTGGCCAAATATATATTATACACACACAAATGACACCTTGCTTAAATATGAAGGCAGACTACTCCAGAATGTTATCCGTACACCATTTCCCCAAATTTCAAAGGAAGCATATCCTTGATAAGTTCTAGCTTACCAGTCCCATCTGCCACGATGGCTCCTCACTGCATAAATCTATATCTGACCTTCTCTTCCTGGACTTTGTGTTCCCACAGAAGTCCCGAGACACGCCACTCCACTCTACCCCAAACCCTCATACAAAGCAGCTAGTGCTGGCTCCTTGTCCTCTCCTACTGTCAATCGTCAGTTTCTTGATAACAGTGCAGGTGGAAAACAGAGTGGAACGATGCTATTAACATGAGCAATACAGCTGGTTCCAGTCAGGACAGGCTAATGCAGGCCTACTGGGGGTTTTTTATCCCACTGTTATGCTTGGACTCACCGCTCTAAAAAACCGGTAACTCTGGGGCCAATTTTCAAAGGTTTTAGGCTTCTAACTTTTGGAGTTAGGCTCCTAAATTGGCCCTTTTGAAAATTTACTCGGGAAGCGTGCCTACATTTAGGAGCCTAAAAGGTGGGGCAGGGAAATAAAGTTAGGAGCTTAGCACTGATTTTCAGCACTTGGCACCTAACTTAGGGTCCTAAATCTAGGAAAATGAAGAGCAGGCCTAAATTTAGGCCCCTACATTTGGCTGAAAATAGGTGACTAACTTAAGAGCCTAATTTTAGGTGATCAGCTTTTTTGGAATATTAGCCTCTACGTCCAGGCATGCAATGGCGTAAAACCAGGACTGGATCATCTTGTACTCACACTATGCAGGCAGCTGGCAACCTTAATCAAGGCGGCTGCCATTGGAATGGAGGGCGGGGGGCACACCTGAGACGAGACCCTGTCCAGTGCCCTCTCCGATGGCCGTTTACATCAAGACAACGCTCAACAGCAGAGGCAAGTGTAATTGTAGCAAGTCAGAAAGGAGAATTCTTTTTCCAATCTACTTCAAGTCCATGGATTAAAATTAACAAAAGAATTTTGTTTAGGAATTCAAGATAAATAAAAACAGGCAGGTAGCCAGCAGGAAAAGGCTGGTCCCCCATCTGCATCTCTGCAAAGCCAAAATTAGAGACGGACAGAAGACAGGCAAAGAGGCACGGAAGAAAGGAGAGCCATGGAGAAGAATCGGCAAAAGTAAGATATTATGGGAGGAAGAGGAAGAAAGGGGGGAAGGGAAAAGAGAAGGCAGAAGAGAACTGAAGGAGATAGAGGTTTGTAGCTGACAGAAGGAAGAGGAGAGGGGAACAGAAAGGTGAGAAAGGAAAACAAGGCAAGAAATAGAAGAAAGTGCAAGAGATTATTATCCTAAATGCTTTTTAACTTTCCCAAATTAAGCTGAACGAGCATCGCTAGCTCAATGTGAAACACGTCACAAACTCCCCACGGTGCCCACCCATGACGCACCATGCAGGAAGCTCTGGGACTGATGAAAGAGACGTGCAAGCAGGCTCCAGCTAGCCTCGTTACAGACAGAGGCACGCGGGCAGCAAACAACCCGAGAGCTTAATTCCCAAGCCTGGACTGACAAGCAGGAGCCAAACTTGTGGCGTCTGAGCCATTGAGCCTGGCCTCTTGGGGGGGGGGGGGGGGAACGACACGACACTTTACTCCGCTGTTAGAGCGGGATCTAAAACTCCTGTAACACGCGCAGAATTCACAGCTACCATTTTTCTAGCCCCCCCACAAAAGCCTACCCCCCCTCTTCTAAACCAGCACACTCAATATGTAAACAAAGCCAGATGGCACACAGTCTGCAAATGTGCATGCAAAGCAGATCCACTTGGAAAGGATCTGCCATGCGATCGAGGTAACAGACACGAAGGCAAGCTTTCCCGATCTACTGCAATACACATTTTTCACGTATTGCTTAGCCAAGCCTTAGTGAAACCCCCTTGGATTCTGCATTGATCTTGTTGGGCCAGCAAAACCATGGTCAGCAAGGAGGTTAAAAATTAACTCCAATGACATTCGTGCTGGATAAAATGCTTCTCAAAGGGAAAATGGTAAAACTGCTGCGTTCAAGCATCCAACTGGTGACCAAGAACAGGGGGAGAGAGAGAAACCTTAATGGGAACTCTAGAGCTCATATAGTTCACAGTCTGCCTCCTGGCAGGATTCCCTATTCCCAAACCATCCCAGACAAGGGATGTGCTGTTATGAGAACACAGAAATGATGACATTTAATTTCAGTTTTTGGTTTTAGTTTATGCTATAATTATTTTAGATCGTGCTGCAATGAAAAACAAAAGCAAATAAAAAGTGACACAAATACACACACAATTTTTTTTCCCCTGCTCTTACAAAGCTCAGGTAGCTTCCCTGGGTAAATTGCTCCAATACTTGGCTACTCTTACAGTTAAAAAATCCTTCCTGTTTCATCTAAATCTTTCTAGCCACAATTCAAGGCCGTTTGTGCTTGCCCTGTCCCTCAGTGGAAAAGGAGAAAAATATGGGGGTCCTCTATTCTTGGCCGGTGTACCCAAGCATACAACCGCCGTTGGACGTGCTAGGTTTTAGGGACGGGGAAGGGGCTCTAGAAGCTGTCAGGACACGAGGTGGGCATGGTTAGTTGTTATGAATAATTAAATTCAGCCGGGAGGACGTTTAAAGCTTTTAAAAAGGGAGATTTCTCAAATCAGTCCACCCCCAGTTTTTCTGCAGCATGCAGAGCTCTGGTTACACGCATGGTCTCTCTCTCTTCCATGCCCCTATACGCCACACTCTGCATTTCAGTTCTAAGTCATACGAGAGTTAGAGTGTATAGCAGTAAATGATGAGATATCTAAATCTTTCTAGAACATTTCTAGAACAAAGGGGAAAGCCGACAGTCGCTCAGCAGCGCATGGTTCGGAGAGAGGTATCATTAAAGGATACTAATGATGCATTAGAATTAGGGCATCCCGACAGTGAGGTTCCAATAATTAGAAAAGTAGCCCAAGTGCCTGTAACTAAAAACTCACCTGAGCTAAAAAAGTCTAACTTATCCCTATCAATTAAAAAGCAGAATGAAAATACAAACAAAAAACAAACTTTGAAATGTTTGTATGCTAATGCCAGAAGTCTAAGTAAGATGGGAGAATTAGAATGTATAGCAGTAAATGATGACAGACTTAATTGGCATCTCAGAGACATGGTGGAAAGAGGATAACCAATGGGACACTGCTATACCGGGGTACAAATTATATCGCAATGACAGAGAGGAGCACTCGGGAGGAGGTGTGGCACTTTATGTCTGGGATGGCATAGAGTCCAACAGGATAAACATCCTGCATGAGACTAAATACAAAATTGAATCTTTATGGGTAGAAATCCCTTGTGTGTCGGGGAAGACTATAGTGATAGGGGTATACTACCGTCCACCTGGTCAAGATGGTGAGATGGACAGTGAAATGCTAAGAGAAATTAGGGAAGCTAACCAAATTGGTAGTGCAGTAATAATGGGAGACTTCAATTACCCCAATATAGACTGGGTAAATGTATCATCGGGTCACGCTAGAGAGATAACGTTCCTGGATGGAATAAATTATATGTTTATGGAGCAATTGGTTCAGGAACAGACGAGAGGGGGAGCATTTTTAGATCTAATTCTCAGTGGAGCACAGGACTTGGTGAGAGAGGTAACGGTGGTGGGGCCGCTTGGCAATAGTGATCATAATATGATCAAATTTGATTTAATGACTGGAAAAGGAACAGTGTGCAAATCCAAGGCTCTCGTGCTAAACTTTCAAAAGGGAAACTTTGATAAAATGACAAAAATTGTTAGAAAAAAACTGAAAGGAGCAGCTACAAAAGTAAAAAATGTCCAAGAGGCGTGGTCATTGTTACAAAATACCATTCTAGAAGCACAGTCCAGATGTTTTCCACACATTAAGAAAGGTGGAAAGAAGGCAAAACGATTACCGGCATGGTTAAAAGGGGAGGTGAAACAAGCTATTTTAGCCAAAAGATCTTCATTCAAAAATTGGAAGAAGGATCCAACAGAAGAAAATAGGGTAAAGCATAAACATTGGCAAGTTAAATGTAAAACATTGATAAGACAGGCTAAGAGAGAATTTGAAAAGAAGTTGGCTGTAGAGGCAAAAATTCACAGTAAAAACGTTTTTAAATATATCCGAAGCAGAAAGCCTGTGAGGGAGTCAGTTGGACCGTTAGATGATCGAGGGGTTAAAGGGGCACTTAGAGAAGATAAGGCCATCGCGGAAAGATTAAATGATTTCTTTGCTTCGGTGTTTACTGAAGAGGATGTTGGGGGAGGTACCCGTAATGGAGAAGGTTTTCATGGGCAATGATTCAGATGGACTGAATCAAATCACGGTGAACCTAGAAGATGTGGTAGGCCTGATTGACAAACTGAAGAGTAGTAAATCACCTGGACCGGATGGTATACACCCCAGAGTTCTGAAGGAACTAAAAAATGAAATTTCAGACCTATTAGTAAAAATTTGTAACTTATTAAAATCATCCATTGTACCTGAAGACTGGAGGATAGCAAATGTAACCCCAATATTTAAAAAGGGCTCCAGGGGCGATCCGGGAAACTACAGACCAGTTAGCCTGACTTCAGTGCCAGGAAAAATAGTGGAAAGTGTTCTAAACATCAAAATCACAGAACATATAGAAAGACATGGTTTAATGGAACAAAGTCAGCATGGCTTTACCCAGGGCAAGTCTTGCCTCATAAATCTGCTTCACTTTTTTGAAGGAGTTAATAAACATGTGGATAAAGGTGAACCGGTAGATATAGTATACTTGGATTTTCAGAAGGCGTTTGACAAAATTCCTCATGAGAGGCTTCTAGGAAAAGTAAAAAGTCATGGGATAGGTGGCGATGTCCTTTCGTGGATTGCAAACTGGCTAAAAGACAGGAAACAGAGAGTAGGATTAAATGGGCAATTTTCTCAGTGGAAGGGAGTGGACAGTGGAGTGCCTCAGGGATCTGTATTGGGACCCTTACTTTTCAATATATTTATAAATGATCTGGAAAGAAATATGACGAGTGAGATAATCAAATTTGCAGATGACACAAAATTGTTCAGAGTAGTTAAATTGCAGGAAGACCTTGTGGGACTGGAAAATTGGGCATCCAAATGGCAGATGAAATTTAATGTGGATAAGTGCAAGGTGATGCATATAGGGAAAAAATAACCCATGCTATAATTACACAATGTTGGGTTCCATATTAGGTGCTACAACCCAAGAAAGAGATCTAGGTGTCATAGTGGATAACACATTGAAATCGTCGGTACAGTGTGCTGCGGCAGTCAAAAAGGCAAACAGAATGTTGGGAATTATTAGAAAGGGAATGGTGAATAAAACGGAAAATGTCATAATGCCTCTGTATCGCTCCATGGTGAGACCGCACCTTGAATACTGTGTACAGTTCTGGTCGCCGCATCTCAAAAAAGATATAATTGCGATGGAGAAGGTACAGAGAAGGGCTACCAAAATGATAAGGGGAATGGAACAGCTCCCCTATGAGGAAAGACTAAAGAGGTTAGGACTTTTCAGCTTGGAGAAGAGACGACTGAGGGGGGATATGATAGAGGTGTTTAAAATCATGAGAGGTCTAGAACGGGTAGATGTGAATCGGTTATTTACTCTTTCGGATAGTAGAAAGACTAGGGGGCACTCCATGAAGTTAGCATGGGGCACATTTAAAACTAATCGGAGAAAGTTCTTTTTTACTCAATGCACAATTAAACTCTGGAATTTGTTGCCAGAGGATGTGGTTAGTGCAGTTAGTGTAGCTGTGTTTAAAAAAGGAATGGATACGTTCTTGGAGGAGAAGTCCATTACCTGCTATTAAGTTCACTTAGAGAATAGCCACTGCCATTAGCAATGGTTACATGGAATAGACTTAGTTTTTTGTTACTTGCCAGGTTCTTATGGCCTGGATTGGCCACTGTTGGAAACAGGATGCTGGGCTTGATGCACCCTTGGTCTGACCCAGTATGGCATTTTCTTATGTTCTTAGATAGACATAACTGGCATCTCAGAGACCTGGTGGAAGGAGGATAACCAATGGGACAGTGCTATATCAGGGTACAAATTACCGTATTTTGCGGTCCATAAGACGCACCTTGGATTTAGAGGAGGAAAATAAGAAAAAAAAAATTCTGTCCCCATGACGGGCTCTGTACGGAGCTCCCCCTGGAGCAAATGTAGCGTCTCTCCCTCTCGTGCGCCATCCCCCTTTCTCCTCCTCCCAACTCAGCGCAATTAGTATGGTGGCACAAGTCAAATGCATGAAACATCTAATATATCTAAACAAATGAGAAGGAAATGGCCTGTACTAACTTTGAGGCCATAGGGTGTTCTTTTTCTCTGACTACTCTCAGCTGGTGCAAAAGAAGAGAGAAGCATTCATGGCAGTCAAGACGTCCCTCCGTGACAAGGGTTACTGCTATGCTCTGCTGTACCCAGCCTGTTTGAAGATTATGGCTAATGGGCGAGCTTGTTTATTTGAGTCGGTGGTTAAGGCACAGAAGTTCTTATATTCTGCTAGCAGACCTGAGGCATGAGAAGACGGTGACAGGGTTATAATGAGCGTGAGACTATTTTTCTTCAGTCGGTGTGCGACCTTAAGTCAGAGAGAAGACAAGTGATTCCTCAGCGATGGAAAGATGGGGCTGAATTTAGCACATTTTTGTTTTGTTTTTTTCTTTATTGTTTTTGAGAGTTTGCGAGCAGAATGAAATAAGCGAGTGTTCTTTTTGGATCCCTCATTCGGTGCATTGGAGTATTGTGTTTTTCACGTGTTATACTGACTGTACTGAGCTGCAAGGCCTGGCTTCTGCAAGTGGCGCGGGTTTTTTTTAGGTACCTACAAAGCCTACTTTGCTCACGTCAGCGAGCTTGTACCACTTTCGCTATCTGTGCTCGAGCCCATTGGGAATTATCTTTTTTAATTTTTTCATGATCTGGTACATGGCTGAGATCTAAGGATACTCCAGACAGGGCAGCTTGCATCTGGCAACACGTGGCAAATTTCTGGACCGCCTTTTCTTGGCTCTGGCATAAGCTTGTGCATGGGGATATCTGTTTGCTATTTTTTTTTTTTTTTACTTTTTTTTTCTATTTATTTAGGCATTGTGGGGGGGGGTTTACTCCACTTGGCTCAGGAGGATGCAGATATTTTAAACTTCCCCTATAGGGGAGAAGGAAGTATGCCGGGCCTTGAAAACATTAGCTGGGGGGGAAAGCCCAGGACCCAATGGGTTTTCCATAGAAGTTTATAAGAAATTCGCAGATCTGGTGGTTCCTCAGCTGTGCAAATTATTTAATTATTTAAGATCGCCCAGGGTGTGGGTGGGTTCTTTAACTGAGGCCCTCATCATTTTGATACATAAGAAGCCTAAAGACCCTTCCGACTGCGCCTCATATAGGACTATCTCGTTAACTAATGCAGACGTGAAATTACTGGCTAAATTCCTGCAGCTCCAAATAGAAGATCTTATGCCTGATCTTGTTCATCCAGATCAGACTGGCTTTATAAAGGGTCGCCTGTCAGATAATACCCGGTGGTTATTTAATATTCTGCTGACAGCGTCCAAAAAGAAACTGAAGGGAGCAAGTCTGTCAATGGATGCACGTAAGGCATTTGATAGGCTTGCCTGGCCTTTTATGTTTGCTGTGCTGTAGCCTTTTAGGTTCCCTGAAGCCTTTGTGGGTTGGATACATGCACTGTATACTACTCCACAGGCTCGAGTGGTCATGAGGGGGAAATTGTCTGAACCAGTTAGCATAGAGAGAGGGACGAGACAGGGCTGTCCCTTGTCACCCCTTCTGCTCGCCCTAGTGATAGAGCCCTCTGCGCAAGCGGTACAGCATTTGGACCAGTTACAGGGATTTAGTTCTGGGGGCTTTCCTCACGAGATTTCTCTGTATGCCGATGATACACTTTATTTAATAAGGGTAAAGGATTCAGTAACTGTGCTGCATCATTTATTAGAACTGCATGGTTCTCTTTCTGCTACACTATTAATTTCAATAAGTCAGAAATTATGTTAGTGGGTGGAAGTAACGGGAGGGTTAAGGGGACAGAAACGTTTCAGGTGGCTCACACTGGGTTTAAATATCTGGGTCTCTAGATTCCTGGAGATTTTGGTAAAATCTACCAGGATAATTATATTCCCTTGCTTGTCAAGATCAACAGAGATTTGACTAGCTGGATTCATCTTCCCATTTCGTTGATAGGTAGAGCAAATTTGATAAAAATGGTCATTCTGCCTCGCTTAATTTATCCTTTTATGCACCTGCCCTGTGATATTTCTTTGCAGAAATTTCGGCAACTGCGGGGAACGGTGACTGCTTTTATAGGGCAGGGCAGCCCAGCCAGATTAAAGAATGCAACAATGGTCAAACACCGGGATGTGGGTGGGTTGGGTCTCCCTGACTTTCAGAGGTATTACTGGGCATGTCGCTTAGTCTGTTTGCAGGAGTGGGTGGAAGTTGAACCCCTCCCCCAGGCTTGGACGGAGATTGAAAGAGAGGCAGCAATAGGTTGCAGTTTGGCTTCCTTATTGCATAAACTATCTTTGTCTCCTAATTTACAGACAATACTGAGGGATCATAAAATAATCTCCCATACTCTAAGAAAATGGCATGGCTCAGCACCTTCTCGTCAAACCAGGGGATTTCAAATCCTATATGATTTCTTTGATATGTAAGCCGCAGGTTTCATCTAGCACATTTTCCCCAGATATGGAACATTGGGCAACAGCTGGCCTGAAGTTTTTAGGTCAGCTGGTCGAGGATGGCCGTATACAATCTTTTACGGACCTGATGGGTACCTTCAACATCCCTTCTTCCACTTGATATCTTTATCTGCAAATACGTAGAGATATTTCTCGGTCTATTTTAATTGATCAGATATTGGAAGAATGTGCGGGGGGTGATATGTTGTACTTCCAGGCCCCGTCATTTTATTTCAGTCCTTTATATTGCTTTCAGGTCTAAA
This sequence comes from Rhinatrema bivittatum, assembly GCF_901001135.1. Lineage (NCBI taxonomy): Eukaryota > Metazoa > Chordata > Amphibia > Gymnophiona > Rhinatrematidae > Rhinatrema > Rhinatrema bivittatum. Next base: position 53,995,086 of record NC_042626.1, read on the forward strand.
CTAAGGGGTTAAGGGACTTCTCCCGGTCTGATCAAACAATGGAATGTAGATTTGAATGAAACCTGGGATTGGAAGTCTATTTGGAAACACTCTCGAAGAATTACAATATGTTGTAACGGCCAAGAGTTGCTTTTTAAGCTGGCCTGCGGATTGTACCACACCCCTGTTTTTTTCTCAAGATTCAGTATCAATGGGGTAGGGTGTTGGTGGGGATGCAGGCAAGTAGGAATATATTTCCAGATGTGATGGGGATGTCGGAAGATACAGGCTTTCTGGGCAAGCATTGAGACTGCATATCAGCTATATGTTCTTAGTCGTTAGAACCGGATCCAGCATTATATTTGTTGGGTCACTGGCCGAACCGTTTCAGCATGCAGGGTCATCGAAGATTGGTGGGACACCTCCTTCATGCAGCACATCGGATGGTGGCCACATGTGGAAGCGGATTCCTTCTCTTCAATGCAGGAGAGACGTTGGATATGCATTGAAAGCGAAGTATCAGGCTTATTTGGTTTGGGGTAGTAACCGCCGTAACAAGCAAGCTACTCCCCGCTTTTTTTGTGAATGCAAATCCTTTTTTTTTTCCCCCCACATTTTATCTTGCCGTTGAAGCATAGAGCAATGTTGGAGTCGCATTAACCGTGATTATGTTTATTGAATAAGGCTACTACCTGGAGATAATACCCGTATTTAATAAACAAGGGTATTATCTCCAGGTAGTAAGTATTATCTCCAGGTAGTAAGCGATAGTTACTGTTCATTGTAAACCGGGGTGATATGTATATTATACAGGAACCTCCGGTATATAAATCCTTAAATAAATAAATAAAATAAATAAATGTAGCTCTCTGCTTCAACGGCAGGGGGGAATGAAGAAAAGTGGATTTATATTCAGACAACCACCAACAATGACTGAATTGCACAGGCTGGGTAAACAAATAAGCGTGGGAGTAGCATGCTTATTGAGGCAGTTACTACCCATAACCAATCAAGCTAGATACTTCACTTAGATGCAGCTCCAGCACTGCTCTCTACATTAATGGCAGGGATGGAAGGGAATTGGAAACAAAAGATTACTAAGGGCCAAAGAGTAACAGTTAAGTATGAGAAAAAAAAACAAGTGTGAAAGCTTGCTGGGCAGACTGGACGGGCCATTTGGTCTTCTTCTGCTGTCATTTCTATGTTTAAGTAAGGTCACGGGAATTGCTTGGATGGAAAAGCTTATGTTCCAGTTAAAAGTCAAAGCGAACACTTATAATAAAGTCTAGGGACCGTATTGGGAATGGAGAGAACTTGAGATGGGCTCCTCAGAATAATGCAATGGGGTATAGAGTCTGTTCTTGTTTTCTAGGGGTATTTTGCTGTGTTCTGGGTTGCGGGTCCTCATTGTAAAATCGATAATGTTAATGGTACGTTGTATGTCTTATACTTTTTGATCTGGGTGGTTTAAAATAAACAGTTAAAAAAAAATCATGAGAAGTCTAGAACGGGTAGATGCAAATTGGTTATTTACTCTTTCGGATAATAGAAGGATTAGGGGGCACTCCATGAAGTTAGCAAGTAGCATATTTAAAACTAATCATAGAAAATTCTCTCTCACTTAATGCACAATTAAGCTCTGGAATTTCTTGCCAGAGAATGTAGTTAATGAGTTAGTGTAGCTGGGTTTAAAAAAGGTTTGGATAAGTTCTTGGAGGAGAAGTCCATTAACCGCTATTAATCAAGTTTACTTAGGGAATAGCCACTGCTATTACTGGCATCAGTAGCATGGGATCTTCTTAGTGTCTGGGTACTTGCCAGGTTCTTATGTCCTGGATTGACCACTGTTGGAAACAGGATGCCTGGCTTGATGGACCCTTGGTCCGACCCAGTATGGCAATTTCTTGTGTTATGTCCTTGATCTGACATTCAGAAGGGCATTGGTTGGTTGGGTGTGGTTTTTCAATTTTTCATGAATGAATCAGGTGTAGGCAGACATCTCAGCATAGAAAAGGGGCATTTCTACTTCCAACAGCATGGACCCAGGAGTGGGGGAAAGAGGTACAGGGACTGGTGCAGCGTGCAGAAGGAGCTGGTCCTCAGTGGATGAAGCAGCGCTGGCTGACCCTGTACAACGTGTGTTTACGCTGGGAATACATTCTGGGATTGAAAAAGGGAGGAGGTGGCGTGAGATTTTTGTGGGCCATCTGCAGGTGCTGCAGGGATTTCGGCATCCCTAGTGCTAGGCGGTGTCATGGTTTCACAGGCCTGCAAGAGCTGCTCGGAGATATGCAGAAACTGTAATTTGTTTAGAATAGATGTTTGCTCTATTTCCTGATTTTAGCTGTTGAAAGGACAGGGTTTCCTGCTGGCTCCATTATTTTTTTTTCATTAAAAACAAATAAATAAATACATACATACATAAAGACAGCCTGACCCATTCCTGGTCTCCCCCACTTACTGCTTATGTGGAGATGCAATTCTGATCCCCCCCCCCCAAAAAAAAAACCAAACAAACAAAAAACAAACCCCCCACAGAATTACAAGTCTGGCATGCAGTACCTTCTACTTCTCCCCTTGCAAAATGACTTTGATTCAGAATGATGGGAGCAGCAGAGGAGCTTTTAGCTACATTAGACAACAGTTCTCTCCTTGGGATTAAAATAAACAGCAGAAACCACAAAAAGGAAGCATTAGTCATATGATTCAATTCACTACAGACTGTTCCCCCACCCCAGTGTGGAAGTGTTGGTCTTGCAGAAAGAGATAGGATCCTTTAAAAAGCTAATACACCTTTTAATCGGACAAATATAAACATTATCCTGACAGGATATTATCTACGACCTCCCCAGAGCACCCCAAGTCCCCTTTTCAGATGGGCAGAAGAGACTGAGCTCAGCTCAAAAGCTCACACACAACATTGCTCTGGGATAGTTCTTATGCTGGGCCCCCCTCCCTCAAAGAAAGGTGCTCTCGGAGCCTAAAATGGCTCTACTTTTAAAGGCATTCCAAGGGCTCAAGTGACAAAGGGACCCAACACTGAAATTAAACCTCGCAGGGACAGAGCCCAGTGCAGACTGCCCAAACTTATCCTAATAGCTTTTCAAATTTTATTTTGAGACCAAAAAAAAAAAAAAAAAACATAACCACCCACAGGTCAGGTCTCTCCCTGTATCTCAGAAATTCTGCACAGAAGCAGCCAAGATGAGGAAAGCTCTTTCCGGCACAGAACAGCAGGACCTGGTGGGAGCAGCATTAGAAGTAAACTAAAACAATGCATTTCAGAGCACACATCAGAAAGCACTGGTTACTTAAGAGAATAAGGAATGAGCAGTAATGGCCTGCGAGCACCAAGGTCATTTCAGAAGCAATTAGATATTACCCAGAGGGGGAAATGTATTTAGCAGGGAAGAGCCGCCACCAGTCCAAAAGCGATCCCTCAGACTTTTCACTGCTGCTGCTAGGAGATCGCCGTCAAAAAAGCTGGGATCTCTTGAGACTATGGGAATAAATGCTAAGCATGCTACGTTCCCCTGCTCGCTTGCTGCTAAGATCGGAGGTTGTTTCTTCCTCGGTTTCTACCCAGCATGGTCTTCCATCTCCCTGCCTCACCCTTGCTGTTCAGCCAGATTGCATTAAATGGTGTGGGGCAGAAATAGGGCTACAAAGTGGAAAAACCCCTCAAAACAAGGACAACAGGTAAAGACCGCAGGGGCTACTCTATAGTTAGGCCGGAGCCACCGGATGTGCAAACCGTGCAGTTGCACAGGGCGGCACACATGGTGGGGCGGCATCGGGTGCAGGGAGAGGCCCGTAAGGCCGCCGGTAGACCCCTATCTCATTGGCAGCCCAGAAGAGGAATCAGCCCATGAGGCCACTGGTGGACCCCATCTTACCGGCGGCTGAAGAAAGAATGAGCCTGTTCTTCTCGGTGCCGGCGTTTGCTTTCCAAAACACATGCAGCTAGCACGTTTTCTATGCTGATCTTGCAATGCACGTGATCAGCATAGAGGAAGTGCTAGGCTCGCATGGTTTGATTAGTGCACGGGCCGGCACACCCAGCAGAATGGCTCCTAGTGGTATGTGCGTGTGAATGAATGAATGAATGAATGAGAGTCTTATTGGGGTGTGGTGTGGATGAACGGGAGCTTGACTGGGGGGGGGGGGGGGGAGAATATGTGATTAGGAACCTATCTGGGCTATGGATGTGGGTGTGTGCATGAGAACCTGATTGGGATGTGTGTGTGTGTGTGTGTGTGTGTGTAGAAAATTTGTGCTGCCTCACTAATCCATGCTTTGCTCAGGATGACTGGAAATAAAATGTTTTCAGGTATGGAGAGCGGTGAATTTTCCATCCTTATTAGTTTAACTTATTGGATATCTGTGTCTGCCATTTTGAAATAATTTGTTTGGGAAATTTTTAAAATTTTGTATGAGCTCTTAATTATTGGATGTTATTCTATTCCTTAGATCATTATAAAAAGAATATTTCCAAGCATGGTTTTACTAACATGATTGATTTATATTCCTTGATTTTATTGTTTGATGTATGATTTATGAGGACTGGTGACGTTTCTGTTTCTCCCTTGCTGCACTGCATACAGAGTCTGGCTTGTTGTGGTTTGTTGTTCAGTTTCTGTTTATAGTCTCTTTTATTCTGAATTTGGTGAGAGTGAGTGTGTTCTGTATGTTTGTTTAATTGAGGTGGGGTATTCTGTATTAAAAAAAAAAAAACCACAACACACACCAGAGGAGGGGGGCAGCACAGTAATTGTTCGCACAGGGCAGCAAAAATGCTAGCACCGGCCCTGACTATAGTAAGCCCTTTTCCCCTTCCCGCAACAAAGTCATACACCCTGCTTGATCACCGGCTTTACATTTGCTTCACCACCATTACGGATCCCTCTGCTCTTGTCCCAGGTTCTCAAATTCCAATCCTGTTTTTTTGCCTGCACCGCCTCATCTGGGAAGCAATTTCATAAATCCACCACCATTCACATTTCCTTATGTGGTTCCTCATCTGTTAACTCTGTTTCAGAACTTTCTTTCTACTGAAAAATTTACTTGTTCATTATTGATACCGACGAGTTATTAGAACATCTCTACCATATCCTCTCTCCCCCTTCTTTCCTTTAGGATGTGGGTGTTTAGATTTTGTAAGTTTCACCCATAATTTTTATTGTGTAGGCTCTGCACCACTTTGGTAGCCCTCCTCTGATCTACTCCCGGGTGGTCATGCGACATAAATCCTCAAAAATAACTTTGAAATGCAATTTCCAAGGAACTCAGAAAGCCACACGAGTGACAGAATTGACTGGATCACTGCACATTGCACTCACGTTTGTCCAAAATTATACCCACGTGTACCTTTGCTGCCCTGACACTTTGCTCCAACGAGAGGAACACCGCTTCTGTTTTTGACGTAATCCATGATCAAATCCTGAAATATTAACACCAGGGCTCTCACAATATCTTAAATACTGCTATATTTCTAAGCACTTCCAGTATAAAATAATTTAGCCATAACCAAGTGCACAGGCCATTCATAGATGACATTTCTTTTTGCCATTCCCCAGTGTGTCCTGGAACACCTACACATGGGAGAAGCGGGGGATCCTATCGGGCCAACAGAGCAGGCCGCACAAAATCATTCTTGCCTTGAACTGAAAGCACTTGGGGATCAGTAGAATAATGGCACAGAAATGCAAAAAAAAAAAAAAAAAGTCTCCTTTTAAGCAGCGTGCCTGCATAGGTTTCCGGAGGGAAGAGCTTGTCTGATCCCAGACTGAATGGTTTATATACGCAGCATCATACTGTCAGGCCTGGTGAGCAATGCTGTTTGTAAGGTCTCCCTTGGGCACAAATCCATTGTAAACAAGCTGTCAGGCCAAGCTGAAACTTCCTGGAAAAAATATCTTTAATAATAAATAGGGGATGAGGGGGAGGGAGGGGACAATGGTAGGAGAGTTGGAGAGAAAAAGCCCAAATTCTGAAGGGCAGAAAATGAGTTCTGAGAAAACAATAGTATGGTATTAATAATCCATGCAGATAAAAAATAAAAAATAAAAGCCAAGTAAATAAAAATACGTAAACACCTACGCAGGCCAAGAAAAGGAGAGAAGGAGTCTGATAATTACATCCAGAGCAGAGCTGAAACAATATCTAGCATTCATGCCGTCAAAGTTGAAAAACCTGCTGTAGTTTTTCCTGTCCGTGTCACTGTCCTCTCTGCTTTGTCCACCTGTTTACACAACTGCTCCCATTTCTGTTTTAGCCTGGGCCAGTGCGACCCATATGCCTCCGTATGGGACCATCCAGGCTCTGCCCCCCCCCCCCCCCCAAAAAAAGGGGAGAGTCTTCTTGGTTTCCAAAGATGAAACACCGTAATGTTGCAATAAAAGTAACATTCATTTAACACAAAATTGTCCAAAGCGATTAAATCCAAGAGGAATGTGAGAAACTGCAAAAGGACCTTGCAAAACTGGGAGACTGCGGCATGCAAACGGAAAAGGAAATTTAAGGTGGACAAGAGCAAAGTGAAGCATTTAGGGAAGAGTAACTCAAATTATACCTACAAAATGCAAGGTTCCTTATTAGGAGTCACCACTCGGGGAAAGGATGTAGGTGTCATCGTTGAAAATACATTAAAATCTTCTGCTCAGTGTGCAACTGCAGTCGAGAAAACAAGTAGAATGCTAGGGATTATTAGGAAAGGAATGGAGACTAAAACAGAGAATATCATAATGATTCTGTATCGCTCAAAGCTGTGACCTCATCTTGAGCATTGTGTGCAGTTCTGGTTGCCACATCTCAAAAAGCAGAGTTGCTTATCTGTAACAGGTGTTGGAGGACAGCATGATGTTAGTCCTCACACATGGGTGACATCATCAGATGGAGCCCCGAAGCGGAAAAGTTATGTCAAAGTTTCTAGATCTTTGACTAGGCACACTAAGCATGCCCAGCATGCTCTATTCCACACGTCCATGTCCCTCTCCAGCCTTGTAATATAGAATTATAATTAAATAAAAAATAGGAGAAACCCAATTCCGCGGAGTAGCGGGCAGGTTTTGTGAGGACTAACATCTTGCTGTCCTCCGAGAACACCTGTTACAGATAAGTAACTGCTTTCTCAGAGGACAAGCAGAATGGTAGCCCTCACGCATGGGTGAGTCCCTAGCTATAGGCTGCTCCCCAACACAAAAGGGGACCAAAACAGACCCCCAACTAGGTGCCAATGAGCACAACACCACCGGTGCTGTAAGTAACAGAGGCGGAGACAGGACGATAGACTGGTTAACATGATGGTCCGTCAACACCTTAGGCAGGAACTTGAGGTGCATATGCAAAACCATCCTGTCATGATAAAACAATGTAAGGTGGATAAGCCACTAAGGCCTTGAGCTTGCTGGCCCTGCACACTGAGGTGACCACCACCAAAAATCTGACCTTCCAGGTCAGGTACTTCAGGTCATAGGTGCATAGTGGCTCAAAAGGAGCTTTCATCATCTGAGATTCCACCACATTGAAGTCCCAAGACACAACGGGAGCCCTTAGGGAAGACTTCAATTGAAGCAGGCCCCATACCATCTACACCTTGGTAGTATGCACCAACTGCACTGAGATGCACTCTAATGGAGTTGGTCTTTAAGCCAGCTTCCGATTGGTGTAGAAGGTAGTCAAGCAGTTTTTGTGTGGGGCAGAATGGATCTAGGGCCTTCTACTCACACCACACAGAAAAACTCCTTCACTTCAGTTCATAGGACTTTCTAGAAGCCACCAGGACCCGAGACACATCCTCTGAAAGATCAAGAAGCTGAAGGATTAACCACTCAACATCCAGGCTGTGAGCGATAGGGCCTGGAGGTTGGGATGATGCAGCCTACCTTGATCTTGCGTGATGAAATCTGGGGAAGTCCCCAGCCTGATTGGTGTCTGGATGGACAACTCCCATAGGAGTGGAAACCAAACCTGTCTCGACCAACGAGGGACTATGAGGATCATAGTCCCCCTGTCTTCATGAAGCTTCAAGAGACTCTTCGCCACTAAGGGAATCTAAGGATATGCATACAGAAGACCCTTGCCCTAATGATGGGCAAGGGTGTCCGAGACTGGTTTGCCGACTATCCTGTAAAGAACAGAACCAAGGCATCTTGCTTTTGCAAGGGGTCATGAATAGATCTACATACAGGCTCCCCCAGAGGCGGAATATCTGACTCATGGGGTCTGAAGGCTCAACTCAGCCTATCTGCCAACATGTTCTCTGTCCCAGCCAGGTACATGGCCCTGAGTACCATCCCATGGGACAGGGCTCATGACCAGATATGGACTGCTTCCTGACACAAAAGGTATGATCCTGTGCCTCCCTGCTTGTTGATATACCACATGGCTACCTGGTTTTGAGTTTGGATCAGGACAACTTTGTTGGGCATCCGATCACTGAAAGCCCATAGTGCATACCCGATCACACGAAGCTCCAGTAAGTTGATTTGACAAGAGCTTTCCAGAGCATACCAGAGACCCTGGGTGTTGGGACCATCTACATGAGCTACCTACCCCAGGGTGGATGCAGCCATGGTTAGGACAATTTGGATAGGGGGACTTTGAAAAGAGATCACCCATTCCAGATTTGAAAGTACCCACCCTCAGAACAAATCCCAGAGAGACGGAGTGACTCAGAGCAATCCTGGAGGCTCTGAGTGGCCTTGCGCCACTGCAATCTCAGGGTCCATTGGGCTCTGTGCATGTGTAACCATGGCAAGGGAGTGACATGGGTGTTGTGGCCATATGACCCAACAGCCTCAACATGTGCCAGGCTGACACCTGCTGGCTCTGTTGGATCTCTGCTGTGATGGTCGTCAAGGTGACGGCCCTCTGGCAAGGCAGGAAGGCCTTGGCCTGAGCCATGTCTAGCAGGGCTCCTATGAAGTCCAATTGAAGTAATGAGCCAAGATGGGACTCTGGGTAGTTGAGAACTAACCCTAGTGACTACAACACCTGGATGGTCAAGTACATGGACCTGGTGGCCCCTACCTGAGAAGAGCTCCTAATCAGCCAATCATCCAGATATGGGAAAACCATGGCTAGACATTTTGTAAAGATCCTTGGGGTGGAAGTGAGCCCAACAACACCTGGTACTGGAAGTGCTGTTTTCCCACCACAAATTGGAGATACTTCCTGTGACAGGGGAAGATCTTGATAGGTGTGTATGCGTTCTTTAGGTTGAGAGGTCATAGCCAGTCCCCTTGTTGCAAAAGGTGGATCAAGGTGCCCAGGGAAACTATCTTGAACTTTTCTTTTCTTAGAAACTTGTTCAAGGCCCTTATGTCTAGGATGGGACAGAGTCCTCCTGTTCTCTTTGGAATCAGGAAGTATTTGGAGTAGAATCCCTGCCCTCTTTGCCTTGGTGGTACGGGCTCAACTGCTCTGGCTATTAAGAGGGAGGAGAACTCCACTAGTAGTACCTCCAGTTGCTTTACTAGCCCCCGAGATGGGCATGGAGGGCAATTTGGCAGGACAGTCAATAGATTCATTAGGTACCCTTGACAGACTATGGATAGAACCCACTGGTCTGAGGTTATACTGGGTCACTGGTTCGCAAAGAACCGGAGCCTCCTCTGACCGAAGGTCCATTGTCCCAGGTACAGGCAACCGGCCTACGCTCCCTATGACCCAGCCAAAACCCCATCCCCCCCCCCGGGTTGACTGAGGAGCCAATTGGGGCTTGCGAGCTTTTCTGCTGCCTGGGACGGCCGCGGGAGCCCTGATGGTGTTGACGGGAGCGAGAGGGCGGAGAATAGTACTTCCTTTGGGAAACAACATCCTTGGTCCCGGTCTCACCAGCCTCCTAGAAGAGGACAGGTCCAGATTACTGGTAGAGAGTTGTTTGGAAGGTTTCATGGTGGTCCTGAAGCTGGCCCACAGCATCCCTCACCCTCTCTCTGAAGAGATTCTCTCCAGTACATGGCACATCAGCGAGTCATTACTGTAAGAGGTCCAAGGCCCACAGCCATGCCATTCTGTGCACACAGATTCTCGCTGCAAAGATTTTTTATGCAGTTTCGAAAACCTCAATGGTCGCATTCCAGGCCCTTATGCACCAACAACATGAGGCAGCTGCTCAACTATCTCCTGCACCTGCTTCCAGATGTCCGGCAAGTACTGGCTTATGTAGAGCTGGTAGGCAGCAATGTGAGCAATCAGAATTGCGCCTTGAAATACCTTCCTCCCAAGAGTGTCCACTCTATGGTCCTTCCCCAGGGGAGCAGAGGAATGAATTAGAGAGCGCTTTGCCCTCCTGAGGGCGGATTCAACCACCAAAGACTGGTGGGGCAGATGACACTTATCAAATCCAGCAGCCTTCTGTACAAGGTAGATCTCGTCTGCCTTCTTAGTAACAGGAGACTCTGTGAGGGGATGTTCCCATATCCTAAGCAGCAACTCTCTTGTACCAGGATCCCCTTGATCTCCTTAGGAGGCTCCACAAACTGGACAATCTCAAGCATTTTGTGTCTTACATCCTCCTTCATTAATAAATGAAAATGGATGGCTTCCACCATCACCCTCACAAAACCTGCAAAGGTGAATGAATTCCTCAGGCGGAGACTTCCTTTCCTCCTCTGCAGGAGAAGAGACTGAAGGGAGACCCTGCGAGCCCTCGACTCTGAAATATCATCCCTCCAGGGATGATGTAAGCCACAGGGATGGGTCCCTAGTTGCTTGGCCTTCGTTCAGAGGGACAGGCACTGAACTGTATGGGGAGGGCAGCAGGCCTTGGCATCTTTGCCGACCTCTGTGGAGCTGGCAACAACCACCGTATCAATAGGGAGAGGCCTCTGTGACCATCCAGGCACTGATGCTGTCCTGGGAACAGACGCCAGCTGGGTTGGTAACGCACTGATGAGCATGTTGAGCATCTCCAGATGCAGTATGAGGACAGGCGACACCAGGTCCGAGGCTGTCAGTACCAAAGGATCAAGGCCCTACAGCACCCGTTCACTGTTAGCTGAACTCAACACTTGTTCTTTTGTTGCATGAGGCCTATTTAGCTAAGCAGCTTGGTTCGGGCTTCATTTTCGGGCCCCCACGGGAAATTTTGTTTTTCCTACAGTTCTTTTTTTCTTTCATGAGTCCCAATTTTTCCGAAATTTTGGAAAAATTCAGTTTGTTTTTTGGCACCCCAGAAACATGCCAAATTAGACAATTTCGTTGAGTCTAATTCGTGAAAAACAAATGCACATGCCTATTATGTAGCAGTGTCAGTAAAGCTTGATGCTCAGTCAGATCTTTCCCTGGCGCTGAGGCCAATGACAAGGAACCAGACATCGATGATGGTCGGTCTCTAGCGCCCCTGTCTGCCGACGCCATTGATGGAACAGACTGTCCAGCCGATGTCGATGGCTGTGTCCATTGGTGTGGCTCCTTGGTCCTTCGATGCCAATGCCTCTGACTTCTTTGACCTGAAGAGCTGCTCCATCTTAAGTCGAAGCCAATGTCCCTTCATCTCATCTGGGTACATAAATGCCAACCCTGGACATCATGTGATGCCCTCAGGCAGAAGTCGCATCTCATGTGGAGCCATGAATGATATGGTCTTCGGGTATTGCGAGCATGGCTGAAAACCAGATGTAGCCATGTTGGATGAAACAAAAGGGGCACGAACTGAACACGATCGCGGCGGGGGTGGCAATGGCCAGCAGGCACCGATGCACCGCCGCCACAGGGAATAGACCCAGAAAGGAAACTTACCTAAATCGCTGAAAACCCCGACTAGGAGACATTACAGGAGGGCACCAAGAGGGACCTAGCGACGGAACACCAAGGAAAAAACCCACAAAAAAACGCAAGGAAAGGCAAAGTTTTCTACAACGCCAAAAAACAGCCAAAGTGAACTCCCTTGCACTGCGAGGTTTACAGCTCCACGTAGAAAGACAGACAGACTGGAGAGGGACCCCATGCAACGCGTGGTATAAGGCATGCTCAGTGTGCCTAGTCCAAGTTCTAGAAGCTTGATCTATGTTTTCCACATCAGGGCTTCATCTGATGTCACCCATGTGTGAGAACTACCATCCTGCTTGTCCTCGAGAAAAGATATAGCAGAATTAGAAACGGGCACAACCAAAATGATAGAGGATGGAACGAGTCCCCTATGTGGAAAGGCTAAATGTTAGGGAAGATATGGTAGAGATTTATAAAATAATGAGTGAAATGGAACGAGTAAACCTTAAAAGTTGTTTACTCTTTCAAAAAGTACAAAGACCAGGGGATACACAATGAGGTTACTAGATAATACATTTAAAACTAAAATGAGAAAATATTTTTTTACTCAATGCTTTATTAAGCTCTGGAATTCGTTGCCAGAGGATATGGTAAAAGCTATTAGTATAGCTGCGTTTAAAAACGGTTTGAGCAAGTTCCTGAATGAAGTGTCCATAAGCCATTATTAAAGTGGAGTTGCAGATATCCACTGCTTATTTTTGGGATAAGCAGTTTGGGATCTATCTACCTCTTGGAATCCCTCCAGGTACTTGTGATCTGAATTGGCCACTGTTGGAAACAGGATACTGGGCTTAAAGGACCTTTGATCTGACCCAGTATAGCAAGTCTTATGTAAGTGGAGAACTTTTACCTAAAGACCTTTGTGAATGGCTTTATGGTACACAACATCACCCTCCAGTCCTATGACATTTAGATTTTGGTCCTATGAGTTCAGGAGCCATGGAGGATTGGACTGGACCATACTTGCACAAGAAACAGTCAAGGATCACTAGAGACGTACCCTGCAGAAGTCAGTACCTCAGCACAGAATAGGCAGGGCAGAGGATACTGGGTGGGAAAGCATTAAGTTGAGGGGTTCTGCTGCTCTGAAGGTTCCATGGCATATTTCACAAATATATAATTCTCCCCATGGCAAGAACCTAACATAGCTCTGAAAATTCTCGGCCCTTTTGTTAGTTATACGTATCCCTTGTGAAACTCCAGGAGCTGCTTTAGGCAGATCTACTCATAAGACCAAGTGGCATCATCAGGCAGGCACGAGTAGGGAAACCATGAATAGAAAATGGCTACATATTAATAAGAATCACCCTTTAACATCTTGAGATGAAGGACCAGAAGGTGGTTTTCTTCACAGAACCACGGGTACTACGGACAAGAGAGAGAGTACACAGCCAGCATAGCAAGACTGGCAAAAAGAACACATGCAGATTCTGCAGAACAGAACTGCAAACAGTTATGCATTCTGTTGCTGGATGTGATGATGTCAAAAGGCCTGTATATAGAAAGGAACACACTGCAAATTGTGTAACCAATTATAAGACCAAGTACCAAACACTAGGTTCACAAGCCCAATAGAACAGAAGTTGTCATGACCTGGGACATTCCTATAAATTTGTTTTTATTAGGTCAAAGAATACAGAAAGGAAATACAATGAACACCGAAGTCCAACAATGAAATAACATTAAGACAATGACCAAAATTTAGTTTAATCCCTGACATTCCTATTCCCACCAACAGGAAGATCGATGCCAGAAAGCCAAATACTGTGGTGAAGGAGAAAAACACAAGAACAGCTTTGCTGATAGAGGTGTCTGTACCCAGTGCCTTTTCTGTGGATCGTATGGAGAAAGAAAAGATCCTTAAGTTCCAAGAGATGCAATCAGAGACCAAGAAAATGTGGCAGAAAGATACAGAAATAGTCCTAATTATATTGGGTGCCACTGGTCTGATTAACAAGAATTTCCAAGCACATCGATAGGTTGCCTATAAAGATTACAGCCTATGAACTCCAGAAGGAAGCGCTCTTTGGCACAATGCAAGTACCAAGAGCATTAGCAGTGAATTTGAGATCACTCCTGACATAACAGAAATGAATGTCATTCATAAGCGAGGGCAAGTCATGCGTAAAAAGTAGCCGATCTGGAGAAACTGAACCATGAGAATGCCTCTGGTTAGCTAATGTGGTTTAACAAAAACAGCAACAAGCCCTGTCTATAACTGGAACTCAAGATCCCCCCGATAAAGCTGTTCACAAGAAAAAAACGAATGGAGGATAGCACAAGGGGCCACTAAGTATCCCACGGACGCAAATATACATAGGTATCTAATGTAATCCAAGTCTTGTCATGCTTCAGAGGGACAAATGATTTTCTGGGTCAGAAACCCAACTCTGTGGGTGTGGTTCATTCACTGTAAACCACATCCAAGATAGCAGCCAATCATAGCTGCCATGGAACATTCCTTTAAAAGAAAAAAAAAAAAAAAGTTAAAGAAACATTACCTCATGTACACAGCATTTCATCCCAATGTCTAACCACAGTGCACAGCAAGGAAGAGAGCGTGCGACACTTCCAAATGGACTTGCATTTTATTTTGGAATAATTTCAAAGCATTTTATTTGGATCCAGCAGCAATGATACACCTGGCATATATATACACATGAGCACGGATATAAACAAAAAACAGGGGGAATGAGCTGGCTGTATTCAGACAGAAGAGTCTTGGCTGTTCATTGCAGGCATGGCTCTGAAGCACGGATTTATTTCCCTAACAAAAGTAACACTTTAGTTAGGACCCTTGTCCACAATGAGGGCTGCAAAACCCAATCCCCAGTTTCCTCTCTCCTTCTGCCCCCTCCCCCGAGAGATCACGTCTCCTCTGAGACCCTTCTCCCTCTCCTTCCTTAGATGCCCTCCTTCCCTATTCCCTCTTCGCTTCCCAGCACTCTTCACCAAGATCCCCTTTCCCCAAAATAAGTTTATCCAGACATGCAAGAAATGCCAGAAAACTATTTTTATACAGTAAAACAGAAATTGACATTGACGTATAAGTGTGTCACAGAATTTCAGAAACATTTCAGCAGCGTGTTCTAACCCTTGTGCTACCATAGGAAACGGGAGGGGGGGGGGGGTGTGACTTTCATTTCGAACCAGGACTGGATCTGCCTGTTCTCCAACATGCAGCCAGCTGTAACCCCAAATGTTCAATGCATTCCCTATTTAGCAGGCAAATAAGCAGCTGTGCACTTTGGCTTTTACACACTGGGGGGGGGGGGGAAATCAGCCAATTGGTTCGGGTGAGTCCTCTCATCATTGAGTAAAGCCAAGATGTGCAGCTGTCCATTGGCCGTAGCAAATTAGAGCGGCAACATCTCAAATCCCTCCTCCTCCAATCTTTTTCCTTGAGCCCGATTATTACTGGAAGGCTTCCCCTGTATCGTTATTTTCCTCTGGCAGGAACACACCGCACGTCTCCCACTCAAACCATTGAGCTACCTGTGAAACCTTTGCTATTTTTCCCACCAGTATGAGGGTAATGCCACTGAAATCTATAGGACACGAACGACATGGGGAGAGGTTATTTAAGGTGCCACTGAGGTCTACGAAGATGCATGGTGTAGGGAGGAGAAATGCAAGAGGTTATGAGAAATGTGGCATCCGAGGAACAGACAGGCCGAGCGCACCGCTTACCACGCAACTGGCCATACGTTTCCAAACCTTTGCTATTTTTCCCACCAGTATGAGGGTAATGCCGCTGAAATCTATAGGACACGAACGACATGGGGAGAGGTTATTTAAGATGCCACTGAGGTCTACGAAGATGCATGGTGTAGGGAGGAGAAATGCAAGAGGTTATGAGAAATGTGGCGTCCGAGGAACAGACAGGCCGAGCGCACCGCTTACCACGCAACTGGCCGTACGTTTCCGACACGTGTCTAATACCCCTTATACTGCAAGGGGTAATAGCGTGTCGAAAATGCGCAGCCAACCCCCCAAAAACTAATAGCGCTCATCACATGCAAATGCACGTTGATGAGCTTATTAGTTAGTCGCCCGAAATACTGAAAATAAAATGTGTGGCCAAGCCACACATTTTACTCTCAGAAATGAACACCTGACCAAGGGCAGGCATTAAATTCTGAGCAACCTAGAAAAGTGTACAGAAAAGCAGAAAATACTGCTTTCCTGTACACCTTCAAACTTAATATCCTAGCAATATTAAGTCTGAGGAACCAAAAATGAAAAAAAAAAAAAAATTTTTTTTTAAATCTGCCCGCTGGTCAGCAGGTTAGAAAAACAGACGCTCAATTTTACTGACGCCCGTTTTCCTAGCCTGAGGCTGTCAGCGGGTTCAGAAACTGATGCCGGTAAAACAGAGCTTCAGTTGTCAGGACCTGCTGATAGTCAGCTCTGCTGCTAATAAGGAGGCGCTAGGGACGCGCTATTGTCCCTAGCGCCTCCTTATTAGCGCAACACCTCATTTCAATAGAGAATCACGTGCCCAGGAGAGGTGCCTGGGAGCGCGTCGAGATAGCGGGCGCTAGACGCAGAGCACCAGCTCTCCCACATTTTTTACTGTATCGGCCTGAGTGTTTGTAAGAGGTCTTTTACTTCCTGTGTGTGATCTGTAGGTGCGCTGAACACTGCACGGTGAAGGCTCCCTCCTCCCCCTATCCCCCTCCATATATATAGATACACTTAGCATGGTACTCACAGTTCTCAGAATGGAAGTCTGGAACAAACTGCTCATCGCTGTCTGGAACCTGAGCTGCAGAGGGCGGGGAAGCAAAAAAAAAAAAAAAGTCATTAGATCTTACACACAATGGCCTGAAATTCCACTCAAAACGTTAAATGATATTCTGTAGGGCAGGGTTGTCTTTCCTTCTGAAGATAGGGGACCTATGTGGTCTTAGAAGCTCAGACAGATCCTCATTTTAGATAATTCTTATGCCGATTCTGTGAAATTTTTCCATCTCTTGCTAAATTCAAGCTCCTAGGTTTCTTAGCTCTTTCCCCAATTTCCCTCTCCCTAGATTCGGCTCTCCAGGGGAAATGGGGCTACATAAACCAGGAGAAGGGGAGTTCCATTTCAGATACAGTAGGTATCTGACTGTAAGCCCTTAAGGGCTTACAGTCAGATACCTACTGTATCTGAAATGGAACTCCTGTTAGACTGTAAGCCCTTAAGGGCTTACAGTCTAACAGGCTGATGCAACTCCTTACCTATGAAGGAAGGAGTTTTACCTGCAGAAATAGGCCGATGCAGTAATTTGTGTGTTAAAAACTGTGCACTCAAATTCAGCGCAGAGTTTCTTAGTGCACAGGTCAGATTAACTCCTGATGCAGTAAGCTAATAACGATCGGGAGTTAAAGTGTGCATTCAGCACAGGCTGAGTGCGCATCTGAACTCATGGAGGGAGGGGGGGTGGGGAGCCACCATGATGGCTGGTTCTTGCTCAGTGGTGTTTACTTGGGAGGGAGGCATCTCCCTTTCAAGAGCCTGCCCCAGCCAGGAAGGAAGACATTGCGGCCACTTGAGTGGATTTGCCCCTGACCTGGCTCCGCGTCCTGCTGCTTTGTGCTTTTGGGACTTGATCACTTGACTTGGAAACATTGCAGTCTTCTGTTACTGTGTTTATTCCTCCCCACCCCTGAAAAAGCTACTACTACTGTTAATAAAATACCAACAAGCTGGGAAGTTTGAAATCCTTCCTGTGACTTATAAACAGGCTTGAGAGTGCTAAATAGGACGCACAGTTTTCACATACTGTTTTGTGCGCATTAAACTTCTTCCTGCATTGGCAGTAATGGTTACGCCCACAACTTACCGGGTCCAAACGCACTTTATTGCATTGGTCAACATGCAGTCAGCTCAGCACTCTCGCAAGCAAATTCCCTGCAAACGAGGGCATTTAGCATTCCCTCCCAATGCAGAGAGGGGTATTGGATGAGTGCACATTTTCTTAACGCTAGAAACTTTACTCCTGGTCAGAGAGATGGAGTAAAGTTTCTAATGCTGGATCCACTGCTTGGGGCTCCCTCCATTCAATCCTCGAGGACAGGTGGCAGCAGCTCAACAGGACATTTATTTTTTAAGCCTACCTGCAGCCAGATAAATTAGGAGCACCACAAAGATTCCCCTAAGTAAGGCGTGCAATAAAAGATATGTTCTTATATGCTGTCTCCCGTTCAGCCCCCCACCCACCCCCCAATTAAAATGTGTTCAATCTGCGCTGGATGCACATTTTAACTCCCAGTGCATTAGCTTAGTGCATCAGGAGTTTAAAAAAATAAAAATTTAACCAGCGAATTGAAACTGTGCACCGAAATTGAAAAAAAAAAAAAAAAAGTGGGATTTGCACTCTGACTTCCCTGGTTCTCAGCCTGCTGTTCTACTCTGCCACTCCACTCTCTGGCTAACTGCCATCTGATTTTGCTCTCCTCATACTGCTAGATTCAGGTGTTCATTCACAAGAATTTAACTCTGCTTCACCACCTTGCCCAGTTCTTAGGGTTAGTACAGTGACACTCCTCCTCCTCCTCCTCTTTAAATTCCACCCTTCCAAAGTCAAACTTATGCAGCAAGGACACACTTCCATAACAGATCATTCCTACAGACAGACAAACTCGCTGGCTCTCAGCCCGTGCATTCAACTGGCTCTTTTAGCCAAAAGACATTTTCAGACAGGGCCAACGAAAAGGAGGTAAGCCCAAGGCAGGAGCCAGAAACTCCCAACTTGAAGGCCCCCTGGGAGATAAAAAGTACTCACTGAAGGTCACACAGTGGTAGAAGGGTCTCTCGAATTCGCCTAAACTACACTCTGAAGGGCCAACTACTAGCCCCCCCCCCCCCCGGCTGATTTCCATCGACGTTAATCAATGAGATAATAATGTAGTGTAATATTTGTGCTGGATTCTCCAGACTGTGAGACCTCTCATCGGAACAAGGTGAGAATTGTTCAAAGATGATGCAGCATGCCGGCTTTCGAGACCACACACGTCCTACGTCCTCAGATGTGAGACAAGTTATCTATGTTCTGCAGAAAAGGCCTGTGAGGTCTTGGAAGCTCACCAGGATCACTTTTATGCAGCTGTGGTGACAGCTGTCACAACCTATAAGAGAACCGGATTTTCTTCAGGGGCTTTTAGAACGCTACAGGCTGGGGCTGGCGCAGCGGCAGTGCTGTGCGCGGCTTTGCAGAGAATCCCCGATTTGATTTCTGGGTTGGGTCCTCCACGCCCCGAGCTGGTCAGGGATGGGGGATTATGTGGAGGCAGTGCTCAAAGCCCCTGGGAGGGGAGTCCTAATCGTTGTTCATGCTGATACCTGGTGGCTGGATGCAAATCCCATAGAGAAAGCCCTAGCACATGGCTCCTGACCTCAGGAGCATTGTTGTAATGACCAGACTAGGAACATCTATTAATATAGGGGAAAAATTCCCCAGGTATTTGTCAATGAAAGCTCAGGGCACCAGAATCCCAATCCCGGCTGAGCTGGAAGAAAAAAAAAAGAACCAACAGGCCAAAATCATGTCTACGGTATAAATTAGCAGTGAAATAAGATCAGGGTGACGGGGTACAACAGGAGAGGACACGGCGAGCTGGGGAAAAGGGTGGCCAAATTCAGGGAACAAGCAAAATGTATGACGCCACTCATTCCAGAGCAAACTGGAACGCCTCCACAAACCTGCAATTACGGTAGTTTTTCTTGCCCAGAATTTTATGATGTACAGGGGGTTTTTTTTCCCTTCTGACAAAGCTCCCAGACCTTGGCCCAAACTGAAAGGGCTGAGAGTTAATATTAAGCGGGCCGAGGCTGTGTTCAGGCCTGGAACTCAGTGTAACTTGTATTTTTCTGAGAGCCCAGGGTTTGCCAAGGTAAACATTCCAAGCATCTTGTCTACAGATCGGTAGCCACAGGAACGCCCATGGCCTCCAAAGAAACGAGAGCACTACCAGTCACCGATGCAGGCAACGTCTCTTAAGCCCTCTGCTACTAAAAAGATTTTTTTTTTTTTTTAAGGACTTCTATTTATAAGAGAGGCATTCTGTGCAAGTGCATTGGACTAGAAAGCTCATGTTGGCAATGCAAGCCGGTTGGGCACCCTGTCCATTTATTATTTCATCAGCAACCTTGCCAAATGGCTTCAGGTCAGCAGGGGCAGGCGGAGCCATTTCTGGCTTTGAACCCATCATCACATCCAGGGGCTTGTAATTTTGATCTCCTTAAGTAAGCAACACAAGATCTACAAGGTCACACCATCTGTTACACACAAAAAAAAACCCCTTTTAATCCTGCCTTCCACAGGAAAATCAGCAAGAGGAGCCCCTGCATTCAGCAGGGTAAAACTGGGATTGACCCGGTCCCTAATGACTTGGAAACATGTGATAAACTATAGCAGCAATGAGGGAGTCAGGGTGAGCAAGGAATATGGCTTTCAAGGGATTTAAAAAAAAAGAAAACAAAACACTGCTAAATAAGGTGCAGTACAAACCCACGTTCTAGTTCTTCCTCTTTAGGTCTTCTTTCTGCTCCCCTTTCTGTTTTGCCCTAATATACTCCTTTTTCCCACATTTATCCTTTTTTTTTGGGATGAAAAGTCATCACAGTTTTACTGTCGGATGCATTTTTTTCTCCTCCCCAAAAGGACTTCCTTCCAGCTCACGTTCCATGTACCAGTGCGATGCTTGCATAGGGTTCTGATCAGCATCAGCACAGCAGCACCCCTGTGATTTATTTAACTCTTATCACAGTAGGTGTGGCTAGAACTGTGGCTTTTATGCTTGCAGGGAGTCATGCGGAGGATCCCAGTTACAAAGGATACAGAGCACAATATGCATTACTGCATGCTTTGCTGAGAACACTATTTGATACCTCCATCCCCCCACAAAATAGTATTAAGAGAAGACCATGCATTTCCAAAAAGCTTATCATGGGCTTGAGGGGACTGAAAGAAAGTGCTACCGAGCCTCAACATGCAGGGCGATGCTCTTCACTGTAAATTTCTTAATTTAAGGCTGTATTACTGTGGAGATGCAACAGGTTGGGCAGTCACTCTTCCAAGGCCACTGATAATCAATAGCTCCAAGTTTAGGTGCATTACCTGCTAATCTGTGGAGTGGAAGAGTCAAACTCCCAGACACCAACTAAGGGTTGGATATTCACTTCCAAGCAGTCTGGAAAGAACTACAGCTAAATGTTATATTAATGGTGAAGGTAGGGGGTTGAAAACAACAACAGCTAGAGATATGGGTGATGGGGAAGGTGCCAGGGTCAGAAGAAATAAAAGCCAAGACAGTTCATGGGCTGGTTCAAATCTTCATGGTCCTACCTCCAATTCCCAGTGTGTGACCTGGGACATGAGCACTTGACCTTGGCGCATCCAACTTGCAAACACAAACAAAGACATTTTTCAAAAGCTGTTTAGCCAAGTAAATTGGCTTGACTAGAAATGGTCATCCTAAACAAGGATCAGGTAGGCTTCCAATCCTGACTGGTTGCCTGCACAGAGTGCACGTCTATGTGGGCGCTGTAAGCTGTTTGTTATTTCGGAAGCTACAAGTGTCCATGCACATTCCCAACAGTGCAGGATATTCAAAATTGCCCCCTAATAAGTTTGGAATATAAAGGAGTTTTTTTGGGGGGTGAGGAAGAATCACATGCCAATGTTTGTGCTGGGCAATAATGAATGGAAGGGCAAAACCATCATACATGGGCAACATTTTAACGCACCCCCCAGATAAGAGCTTAAGGTCGTAATCCAATGGTGCACTGCTGAAGGCAGAGGCTTTAAAAAATAAATAAATACAAGTTAAGTAGCTATTTATCTCAAACAGCAAAGAAGAACGATTCCCTGTACATACCCAGATCAGTCCAGACTCCTGAGTTTTGCCTCCCCTCCAGCAGATGGAGACAGAGAAAGTTTCACTGACACTGCCACATAACCCGAGGTGCCACCTGCAGTACCTCAGTATTTCTCTGTCTCCAGCAGATGGTGGAGGTGTAAAACCTGCAGTCTTTTTTTTTTTTTTTTTTTTTTTAAGAAAGGAAAAGAAATTGGAAATAGCCTCTCAGAGTTGTTAGGTCCTGGTGGGGCCATCCTCCGTGGTTTTGAGGTGGACGATCAGCGAGTTGGTGACCCTTAGTACTCCATCCTTGATTGCTGGCACGGGCAGATAACTGAAGGTCTCAGTTCCCTTGCCTGCAGGAGGACAGTTAGAGGCTGCAGACAGACAATCTTCTTTAAAGGGAAGTAGTCTCTCATTATTTCTTTGTTTGTCAGCCTCATTAAAGTTTATTAAAAAAAAAAAGATTTTTTTTTTTAGGCTGATTCAGCAGCTCTCCTTGTCCCTCAAACCTCCAGTGGTCATTGCTGCCGGTGTCTCCGGTGGGTCGCTCCAGCAACTGTTGGTTTGTCGTGCGTTCCGGGAGTCCCGGCGCTTCGCAGCATTACCACGCGGCCCTAGTTGGGAGATCTACGGGGACGTGCACGTGTCTCTCTGCCGGCCAATGCACTCAGTGCCTCTCTGGGGGAGAGGGGTCATCGGCACTCGTTCCAGCAGCATCAGGGAGGCGGTGCAATCCTGGCAAGCTTTCCAGTGCGCTGCAGGCAGTGGATGGCCACTTCCTGCTAAGCTTGCTAAGGCGGCCATTTTATTCTTCGCTGGCCGCAAGGGGGGTGTGAGGGGGAATCCCTCCTAGTTCATAGAGCCTCCGAGGGAGGTCAACAGGCTGGAGGGTCCTCTTTTGGTGATGAAGCAGAGCAGGAAGCCTCGGATGACGTCTCTGATTTTTTCTACTGACTTTGTGCTTTTGATGCACAAGGCGTTCTTGGCCAGGAAAGCTGCGGTGTGGTGCAAAGCTGGCCAGGGGTCCCCGGTGCTCCCGCGTTCGGTGAAGAGGGCTGGATCCACTAAGGCGGTGGAGGCCATAAGGGTTTGGAGAGTCCCTGGGCCACTTGCCTCAAGAGGCGCAACCAAATGTTTCGGAGATTGCACCTGCAGGGGTCGGATGTCACTATGTTGGCCAGGATGCAGAAGAAGCGCCGGGGAGTGGCCCAGCTGTGGAGGGGGATGATCCAAAAGTGGTTCGGCTGCTCCACAGGCGAGTGAGATGGGCATTGCATGCGTTTTTGCTGCTGTTGAGGAGCAGACCCGTGAGGGTCCTGTTGGACAATGCAACGGTGGTGGCTTACATCAACGGACAGGGTGGATCCAAAAGTTGGATGGTAGCTCAAGCGGCTCAGGTGTTGTTCCACTGGGCAGAGCAGCATCTGGCACTGTTAGCAGCTTCTTGCATAGTGGGAACGGTCACTTTGCAAGAGGATTTCCTCAGCAGTTGGATTCTGGAGAGTGGGAACTCTCAGAGGAGGTAATTCATCTCATCATCTGAAGATGGGGCAAGCCGCACATGGATCTCATGGCGACTTCCAAAACGCTAAGGCCCCACAGTTCTTCAGTTGAAGAAGGGAGCGGGGAGCAGAAGGGGGTCGGTGCCTTACTTCTGCCTTGGCCAGTCGGAATTCTTCTGTAAGTGTTTCCCCAGAGGCTTCTGATGGGCAAAGTCTTGCGGCGAACAGAGATCCATCCAGGCGAAGTAATCCTGGTGGCACTGGAGAGCCCGAGGCGACCTTGGTTTGCAGCTCTGATAACTTAGCAGTGTACGGATCCAGTGAGGCTCGCCCATCTGTCGAAGCTTATGCGCCAAGGTCCCATTATTCCAATCAGGTGGCTCGCTTCTGACTCATGGCTTGGCTGTTGAGAGGAAGTGCTTAAGGAAGAGAGGATATGCTAAGGAAGTTATTGCTACCCTTTTGTAAGCAAGAAAGACTTCCACCTCTTTGGCACATGTGAGAATATGGAAAGTTTTTGAGGTCGCTTATGCAGAGCAGGCAGTGGCTCCTAAGCGGGCCACCTTGGCTCATATTTGGGCCTTTTTGTAGAAAGGCTTGGCGAGGGGATTGTCTTTTAAACTCCCTCAGAGTTAAAGTGGCAGCATTGGGCTGCCTCTGAGGCAAAGTACAGGGAAAGACTAGTGGCACATCCAGATGTAATGCGTTTTCTCCGGGAGGAGCAGAGGTAATATGATATAGGCTTTCAGATACTTGAAAGGTTTAATGATCCAAAGACAACGAAAAACCTTTTCCGTTGCAAAGAAATCAGCAGAACCATGGGTCACGATTTAAAACTCCAGGAAGGAAGACTCAGAACCAATGTCAGGAAGTATTTCTTCACGGAGAGGGTGGTTGATGCCAAAAAGGGCGAGGGATAAATACTGTGGATCCATAAAGTCTAGAGGATGCGAATGATGAGAAGAGGCATGGGGTGGCTTGCGGGAATGACGGCTACTATCTGGAGATTATTCAATAAACATACACACGATTAATGCGACTCCAACATTGCTCTATGCTTCAACGGCTAGAGGAAATGTGGAAAAAAGGATTTGCATCCACAAAAAAAAGCAGGGGAGTAGCTTGCTTGTTACGGCAGTCACTACCCCAAACCAAATAAGCCTGCTGTTACGGTGGTTACTACCCAAACCAGATAAGCCTGATACTTCACTTTCAATGCATATCCAGCTTGGCTCTCTGCTTCAACGGCAGGGGGAATGAAGAAAAGATGATTTATATTCAGACAACTACCAACAAGGACTGAATTACATAGTCTGGGTAAACAAGCGTGGGAGTAGCTTGCTTAATGCGGCGGTTTCTACTCCAAAACAATTAGCTAGATACTACACTTAGATGCAGCTCCAGCACTGCTATCTACATCGAGGGCGGGGGTGAAAGGGAAATAGAACCAAAAAGTTACTTATAAGGGACAAGAGCAACAGATAAGTATGAAAAACCCCCCAAAAAGTATGAAAGCTTGCAGGGCAGACTGGATGGACCGTTGGTCTTCTTCTGCCATCATTTCTATGTTTCTATGGTGGGGGGGGGGGGGGGGGGGGGGAGGCGAAACCTTGGCATCCTCTGGTTCAGACGTTGTGCCCTTCCTGGAACCTTAACTTAAGTCCTTAAGAACTTGTGTGCCGCGCCGTTAGAACGTCTTAAGAGAGCCACTAGAAAGGATCTCACTTTCGTTTTCTTTGTGGCACATCCAGATGTAATTGGTAGAGAATTTTGAGGATTTTGGATTCCGGGGTTTCCTTGAGGACGGTTCCTTCCTTTTGGCTGAAGGTAGTTTCGTAGTTTCACTTGAATCAGTTAGTGGAACTTCCGTCCTTTTTTCAAGTTTGGATGCCTCGGAGCCTCATGCTAGAGTTAAGAAGCTTAGATGTCAAGCATGCTTTGGTTGAGGAACCTTGAGATCACTAACAGTTTTCAGCTAACAGATCTCCTTTTTGTGCCATGGAGTGATGTAAAAAAAAAAAAGGGTTGTAAAGCTTTGAAGGCCACAATTGTGCAGTGGTTAAAGGATGCTATTGGTTTGGTGTACATCTGTCAGAGTCGTCCTGTTGCAGAGGGTTTATGGGCTCATTTGACCCATTATCAGGCACCATCCTGGGCTGAATATCAACAAGTGTTGCCCCAGGAGATTTGTAGGGTGGCTACTTGGAAGAATTTGCACACTTTTGTGAGGCATTATCGTTTGGATGTCCAGGTCCCAAGGGCTTTGGGGAAAGGGTGCTTCGAGCACTACTCTCACATTCCCATCCCATTTAGGGAAGCTTTGGTACATTCCCAGAAGTTTGCGCTGATCTGGGTACGTACAGGAAAAGGAAAATTGGCTCTTAACTGCTAAATTTCATTCCTGTAGTACCGCAGATCAGTCCAGAGACCCACCCAGAGGAGGGTTTTTTTTTTTTATTGGAGAGCTTGCTCAATCTGTTATAGTAATCAATCTTAAGAATGGTTCTGCATGTTTTTTTCTTATTAAAGTCAAGGTAATCTGTTCTGAGTTTTCAAATTCCCACTGCTCATTCAGGGGAATATAAATTGGTTGTTGTGGTTGGTGTTATTTCCATCTTGGCTTGGATACTGATCAATACTGAGGGACTGCAGGTGGCACCTCAGGTTATGTTGCAGTGTCAGTAAAACTTTCTCTGTCTCCATCTGCTGGAGGGGAGGCAAAACCCAGGAGTCTGGGCTGATCTGTGGTGCTACAGGAACAAAAATATTAGCAGGTAAGAACCAATTTTCCTTTAGGTCTAGCTAGCCTGTCCAATTTTCTTCCGGGTACAATACTACAGACCCCAGTTAATGTCTAGCTTTCCCCCTCACTTCTTCACAATGAGGGGGATCCCTCTGTGCCTGTCTCAGGCTCTCTTAAATTCCACTGCTGTTATTTATTCCTTGTACTTATTAACAATTTGTTGACTCTACTTTTCTCTGGACATCAAATTGGAAGACCACAAAAAAACTTTCACTTAGTTATACTAATTAACCACCACCACAATATATTAAGTTTAACTTCAACAAACTTCCATACCTTGACATCGTACAAGCTCAACATAAAAGCCTGGAAAACATCTCCCCCCCCCCCCCCCCCGCCCAAAACCAAACACACAAACCTTCATGGAAGGCCGTTCAATGTACCCTACCATGTGAAGAAGTATTTTCTGATGTTGCTCCCAAGTCTTACCCTCCACCCCACACACACCCCCATCCTGGAGCTTCGTACCATAACCTTTTCTACAGCATTCTTTTCCCTGAAAAAAAAAAAAAAGGTTTTGATTCCTCTGCCAAGATTTACATTCACAGAAGTATCTTAATGTCTCTATCATATCCTCTCTTCTAGGGTGTACACAGTTAGGTCCTTCAGTCCCATTTCAGATTGCTTTTGGTGCAGACCCTGCACCATTTTGGTAGCCTCTCTCTGGATTGCCTCTAGCCTATTTCTGTTTCACAGGTGCTGCCTCCAGAACCGAACCCAATATATTCTAGTTGAAGCCTCACCAATGAAGTGTACAGTAGCAGTATTACTTAATCTTTCTACTGGTTATGATTCTCCCTATGCACCCCCCAACATTCCTCCAGCTCTGGCTACAACCTTATCACATGGTGTCACTACCTTAAAGATCCTCAGACATAAATCACCTCGAGTTCTACCTCGTGGCTGGTGCACATCAGTGTCTCAATCCAATCGTACTGCTCCCCAGGATTTCTGCAGCTTGCATGAAGGATTCTGCACTTTTTGCCAAGCATTTGACCAGGCTAAGCTTTCTAGATCAATTAAATTATTAGACTAAACGAAAGGGAAGCGGTGGTGCTTTGCACAGCACTGACAGTAGCCAGGACCACTTTCTGTACAGTGGACATGAGGTGAAGAAGAATTAACCCATTCAAGAAATGTCTTGGGAGGGGGGGGGGGGGGGCGGGTTTAGTATTCCCTGATTTATCGGTTCAGTGGTTTTTGGACACTTAGGATTTATTAGCCATTGTCTTAGTTTCCAAGTTAATTTAAGGACCACATTTTGTAGTACAGGAGAAAAATCTCCACCTTGCCGGCGTGGCCTTCCCATGATAAAACCCGTCGCTGTGAAAACCAATGGCACACGCTCTCGTAGTGCATCTAAACGATTCTGCACACCAGAATAAAAGGACTGTCTTTTCTGGTGCCCCTGGGCATCAGCAAGGAGGAGAGAAGCACTTCATTCCCTATGGTCTAATATTTGGGGATATATTTGCAGGGAGGCTGCAGTACTGAATCTGATGGGACTAGAGCTGTTTGGTGGGATGAGGGGGGGGGGGGGGGGGGGGGGAGAAAGGAGAGGAGAGAGCGAGACCATCTCTGGCTACTTTAATCATCGCAGAAACATGAGACAGCAGAAAGCCACACTCTATAGCCTATCTAGTCTGCCCATCGTATGGTACCTGCATGTTTCTTAAGGAGGCACGGTCTTTAAAATGTTGGCAGTGATCATCCATAGAACACAGGAAGCAATATACAATCCTTTCCTTGAAGGGTAAAATTATTTTATTTAGGTTAATTCATGCCACACACAAAACAAGGTTTAAAAGCAGAGTGACTTTGTAAAACACCTGAACGTCGCTGTGATTATGTAGAAGCGAATACGTGTTTCTCCCTAGAAAGCTACTATGAAAATAGCGATATTGTAGAAAGGCCAAATGTGTCCTGTTCTAACCAGTCCGGTGCGAGCTAACAAGCCCTTCAGAGAAACAAAAGGTTGGAGAAAGATAAGCCAACATCCTGTTAAATGTATAAAGCAAATCAACAACAATAATTTCAATGCTTATTTTCTCCTAAGGCTGTGCTGGTCTTTTCAGTCATAGGCTCTCCGCCCCAAGATGGAATTTGCAAGATACTCAGGAAACCGACCTCCTGGGATTTTGTAAGCCAAAGCAAATAAGGTGATGCACGAAGCAGGCCTTATAAGAGCAAGACAGTGGAAGACAGGAGGAATCTGAAGGGCCCTTCCAAGTTAGTACACAAGAAGTACAGCATTGCAAAGCATCATTGCTTCTGCATAGGAGGTTCAGCTCTTGCTCCTTTCCCCATGCTTACCAGAAGGGGAAGCTTCCCATTAGTGATGCTAATAAGGCCAGAAATGGAAGCCCGGGGCATCTACTGGCTTTTCAGAGTAGTGAAACTGGCCTTGCTGTAAAACAAAAAAAAACAAAAAAAAAAAAAACACAACTAAAAAATAATCCCAGCTTGGTTGGCTTGGTCAAGATGCAACCAAGCCGTGACCACAGCAAGATTTTAACAGCAGCTGGCTCTGGCTAGGGCCATGATTTCCTTCAGCTAGCCAAAAAGAGCCAAAAACGAGCCAATTCTCAGGCCTAGAAACAGCAGTTTCTTTGGCATTTGACTAACTTTAATTTGAAAGTGTGCAGTGTTAAAGAAACACGGTGACACTCTGCACGATTTGTTGCGGATGTTTTGAAAACCCAACTGGTTGGGGGCTGGCCCGGCTCCTCAGTGGCAGAGCTGCCATACAGAGCTTTCCTGGTTTCACCTGAAATCGGGGCCTTCAGCTCGGCTGGAGATGCTGCAGAGGTAGCAGTCATAGTTCCTGGGGATGGGGAGAGAGTCGTGGCCATTGTGGAGGGTGATGCAGGGTCAAAGGACAAATGTGGGAACCTTCCTGCTAGGGCATTTCAACTTAAGATCCTAAAGTGTATTAAAAAAAAATATATTTATATTTTTTACAGGCCAAACAGAAAGCATACACTAGGATACAGCAGGCTGTTTTTCAATAAAATCCAGTCAGCTGTGATTTCTTAGAGACTGATGTAAAACACAGGCTATAGGCAGCAACAATCAGCTTGCCTGTGGCACATAAGGTTATCAGCTAGCTCCATTTTTTTTTCCCTGGAGGGGCTGATCCAGTCCAGGTTTTATCTCCAATGCATGCAAGCAAATGTTTTTTGTTTCCGTAAGAAAATGCAATATCCCATCTCCCTGCATGCAATGGGGGACTGCAGGTAAAACCAGGAATGGCTCACCCATCTCTCTCGACATGGAGCTGTGGGGGGGGGGGGAGAAGGGGTAACCTTATTATTCAATCATGGGTAAAACTGCTTGCATCAGGCTGGGGGAATTAGCTGTCTGCAGATCCGAAAATGGGAGAACCCATTACAGAAATGCGAGGATTTAAAATTAAATGTTTTAGTGGCTCCGTGTTTAGCAAGGTCCACTGAGATCAGTGGAGGTGACATGACACTGCACCATCCCCCCCTCTCTCTCTATATATATATATATATATATATATATATATATATATATATAATCTTTTATTATTATTTTCTTTATTTTTAACAGTTTCTCTGTTCATGTGATACACATTTCTCTGTTAGAATTATTTAGCTTTTTTTTCCTTCTAGCAGTGATCTATCACAGTTTGCCCTTACGATAAAGTACGAGCCACAGGTTGCCTTCCAAATAGTTCAGATCACTTATTATTCATTTAAAATAAATTGGGGCGGGGGGGGGGGGGGAAGTGAAATGGAATCCTCAAACTGCTGCTCCTCCTTCAAATTGATAGTCTGAGATGTTTCATATCTAAATCACAAAATGTAACCACCACTCCCCCCCCCCCAAAAAAAAAAAAATAATAATAATAATCCCAGTTTTGCCAGGCAGAAATTTTCTTAGCTTGCTGACCAGTGAGAGTTTCTTTCCTCCCTCCCCCACTAACCAACAGTCTTCCTCCAAAATTTCACAGGATTAAAAACAACAACAACAAACAAATTTACAGTCATTCAACATGGTGCAAACCCCCAATTTTCAATTCAGTAGGGTGTTTGGGCAATTCAGGCCCTTCCAGGCTTCCCTGTCCGATTTCCAGTACTGAACGCTGAGTCAGACTCTGCGCATTGCAACAGAACGCTCTCTCTGCAACAGGGAAATCGATCTCCGGGCCTGCAATATCCGGGAATGCGATGGGCATCATGTGATAGGAGGCAGAAGCTATGTCACAGCAGGCAAGTGTTCTCCAAAGCAAGAGCCCCTTCCCCGTTTCTGGGAGAAGCGGAGCTCAGGTAGCATTAATGCGAGGGCACCCTCTCCCTTGCCTTTGGCGCAGATGTTCTGGAGACTGCGCTCCCCTCACCCACCTCACTTTTTTTTCTATTCTCCCAATATACCTGTATTTCTCTGTGCATGCAGAACGCAGGTCCTTCTGCTAGAATTGCAGAGAGGTGTTCCAGGGAGAGGGGGGGGAAGGGTTGGAGTCGGAACTTACACATCCGCTTTTTGGATTATAAAAAGTAACTCACAAAAGTCACGCCCTCCAAAGGGGAGGTGCAACTTTATGTCAGTTAACCTATGTGTATACCAGGCCAATTACCCCAGCTTCTGCAAAGGACTCATGCTGCCTGACGTTAGCCCTGCCCGCACAGTTGTGAGAGTATCCAACTAATGCCAAACAGTGAGAATTTTCAAGAGACCTCAAGGCACAAAATATGTCCGGGCAGCCACTAGAAACTGGAATGGAAAAACTGATCTCAGCTAATGTGTGTGTGAATTTAACTGCCAGCTTAATTAAGCCAGAAAACTGAATTGTGCAAGTCCCACAGCTCTGCCAGTGTCCTTCCCTCACCCCAGCTCTCGTGCATGTGCAGAATCCTAGGACCTGTTCTGAACTGCACCACGCTCAGCTGCACATTTTTTTGGAAAATGTTACCCCGGCCCATCTAGATGAGCTTTTGATAATGCAGGCAGACAATGGGTCCCCTGGACTGGCATCTAGGCCTTAGCAAAGGTTTGCAGCAGCAGTGATTTCAGAAGGAATCATCAGATAACAGAACATTCATAAGCCACTGGGCCTGCTGGCAAGGGACCCAATGGACAAGCAGCTCCTGAATTCTCTCTTCACATGTCCATTCAGAGTGCCTAACAACCATCCATACTCCTCCCCACTGCCATCCCAGCTCCCTCCCGACACTCTGCCAGGTCTGCTCATTTCCTATCTGTGCTCTCTCCCTCCACTCGCAAGTTACTATGCTGTTAATTTCAATTCAAGATTCAGCAAACCAAGAGCATATTTCTTTACTATCTAAGGAGAATGAGTAAAATCCATGAAAAATTATGAGCAATTTATTTTTGAAAACTTCAAGGCTACATAGTAACTTAGTAAATGACAAAAAAAAAAAAAAAAAAAAAAAAAGGACCATCCAGCCCTTCCCCAGTGCTAAGGATACCTCCCAGCTGCCAGCCAGAGTGCCACTCCTGCAAGATCTCTCCTTATCCAGTCTTCCTCCTTGGTACGCCACCATCTTTGGTAGAAAAGCAATGCAAGATCCCTTTTCTTAGCTCCCTCTGGCAGCCCCCTTTCCCATGTCTAATCACAAAGCTCCATGATAATCTAAAGAGCCAGCAATACTAATGTGGCAATTGCCCAAACATCCCGCCTCCTCAGTTCCCTGCCTAGACTGCCCAACAGACATGGTTATAGGAGCACCTGCATTTCCACTAGGACTTCTGGATAATTACTGAACATGTGCCAGTGCTACCACTAGGACTTTTGACATTTCATGTTAAAAAAACTCTTTGCCATACATTCTGGCAGCCCCAACACTCAGCTTTTCCTCATTCTATGAGGAAAGGCTAAACAGGTTAGAGCTCTTCAGGCTGGAGAAGAGACAGCTGGGAGAAGATATGACAGAGTTCAATAAAATATAGGGAGGGGTGGAATGGGAAAATAGAGAATAGTTATTTACCCTTTCAAAAAGTACTAGGACTCCAGGAAGCTAATTTAGAGCACATTTAAAACAAATCAGAAAAAGTATTGCTTTCACTCAGCAAGCAAACCGCAGAATATATTACCAGAGGAGGTGGTGAAAGCAGTTAACGTACCTGGGTTTACAAAAGGGTTTAGAAAATTTCTGGGGAAAAGTCCTTAACCATTATTAGCGATGAAGACTTAGGAAAACCACTGCTTATCCCAGCTATGAGCAAGAAGGATTGGATCTATTCTTGGGATTCTTCCAGGTACTTGTGGCCTGGACTGGCCACTGTTGGAGACGGGATGCTGGGCTTGATGGACCTTTAGTCTGACCCAGTATGGAAGTTCTTATGTTCATTGCTTAATCAGGAGATGCTTTCTGCTCTCTCCACTTTTAGCAAGTAAGGATCTTCTATGCTCGCTCCAGAACCTCAAACTCCATTACTATTTTAGCTGCCACCACCCACCTTGGAAGCACAGGCCACATTTTCACCCCCCTTTCTGTGAAGTGGAGGAGCAGCCTACTGGTTACAGCTAGGACTACAAACCAGGGAAGCCAGGGTTCAAATCCCATTCCTCATCCTTGTGGCCTTGGGCACCTCATGTTACACTTTGTTGCCTCGGTTACAAACTTAAGGGGTCATTTATTAAGCATTTTTCCCCATAGACAAGCCAAGCCCTCTGGGACAGGGAAATACCTACAGTACCTGAATGTAATCCACTTTCTGGTGGTTGAAAGGCAGAATATAAAAAAAAAAACAAAAAACTAAAAAATATTTCCCGATTCTTCTCCTATCACGACACCTTGTTCTAGAGCTTCTTTTCCCTTGAAACAGGTTTGCCTCCTGTGCATAAACACCTTTCAGGTAGTTGGATTTAATTACTTGAAGGCAAGGTGCTTTCAGCTATAGAGGGTTTACAATCTCTGAATGCACCCAACTCAATGAAAGGTAGAGTGACCTGCCCAAGGTCATAAGAAGTGGGATTTGAACCTTGGCTTCCCTGGTTCTCAGCCCTCCACTCTGGCCACTAGGCTATGTCCTATCTGAATGTCGCTATCACATCTCCACCCGTCTCGCCCCTCCTCTAGGCTATACATATTTAGATTTCTAACTCTCATCTCCTGGGACTTTTGAAGCAGACCGCACCCCATTCTGGTAGCCCTTCTCTGAACTGCCTCAATTCTCTCTCTATCTTTCCAGAGGCAAGGCCTCCAGAACTGGACATAATGCTGGACGTCAGGTCTCACTAATGACCTGTACAACGGCATAATCAGCTTCTCTTTTCTACTAGTTATACCCCGCCTTGTGACATTGTTTCCCTACCTTGAAATCATCAGATTATAATCACACCTGAGGTCTCTTTCCTGCTTTGTGGATGTCTCAGCGCTCTCTTGGATTTCTGCAGCCAAAATGAGTAACCCTGCATTATTTCTTTTGTACTGAAACTTAGCTTCCAAGCAGTTGGCCAGTCTTCAACTTCCTTAAAAGTCCACTTTTCATGCCATCTGATTCCACAGGCTTGCAGACCTTAGTACCATCGCAAAAAAAGAAAGGTTTCCTCCTAAGCTCTCAAGGAAATATTGAAGGGTGTGTGAAACACGGGAGGACTGAAATCTGAATGGCCTTGGGCAGGTCACTCTATGCTTGTACTGCACTTTGGGTTTACCCAACTTTGATACATTGGCTAACAACAATATTCCTTCTCCACTACCCTGTCTGTCCCCCACCCCAAAGCTTTTATGAAAATCGAGACACTAGGGAATAGGTAAGATAAACGGGAGAAAGTGGGAGTTTTTGAAAGCGGACCAACAAAAAGCAGAAATCCATTTTGCATTGAATCTTAATCACTTAACCTCAAGCTTTTAGATTCTTTCTGTCTTCTCCCTCAGGGATGTGCACTCTGTAACAGATTTTAATGTCCTTTTCAAAAAGACATACTTTTTCCTTTTAACCTCTCTGCAGCAGCAAACACAAAAAGATACCACAACAGAACTGGCCCCAAACCAAATTCCAAAACACTCCACTTCTTTTTTCTGAGTGAATGACGTTCACCAGTAGCCTCTGTTTTCCCTCAGCCAGTTTTTAACAGTGCCCATCAGCTTGGGACCCACCCCTAACCCAGGACAGTATCAAAAGCTTTGCTGAAATCCAAATCAACCACGTTCAGTGCTTTGTTTTAATTATCTTGTCACCAAATCAAAGACATTCATCAGGTTTAACACAAATCTCCCTTTGGAAAAGCCTGCGGCCTTGAATCCTGCAACTTGCTGGATTCTAGATACTTCACTATCCTGTATTTTAGCAGATTCTCCATTAGTTTTCCAACCACGCAGGAAAGACTAACCAGCCTGCAATTTCCAACCTCCTTTCTGTCACCACTTTTATGACGAGTGACAACATCCACCCTCCTGAATAGGATCCTTCAGTGGTGGGGACAGGCTAAGGTGGAGAATGACTAGGAGAAGAGAAAGAGACTGGCAAGTCAGATGAGAGAGATTGGGATAGCCTGGGGTGAGAGAGAGACACTAATTGGGACAGAAATGGACTGGTGGGGGAACAAGCTAATGGGACAGAATGGAACGTGAATACAGACTGGGGGGGGGGAAGAGAAAATTTGTGGATCAGACAAATGAGACTTCAGGGAGGCAAACTAAGGGAGAAAGAAATGTGTAGTAGTAGCAGCAGCGAAAAGGACTTGTGAGGACAGATTGGCGATAGAGACTGGCAGGGTGGGGGAGGTGGGAAAAGAGGGTGGCTGCTGCTGACAGAAAGGTGGGGAAAGGCTGAGGGCAGAAGAGAAAGACTGGAGGGGGACAGGCTAAAGCAGGGGTGGCCAACTCCACTCATTGAAAGCCACAAACAGGTCAGGTTTTCAGGATATCCACAATGAATATGCATGAGATAGATTTGCATATAATGAAGGCGGTGCATGCAAACCCCTCTCATGCATATTCATTGTGGATATCCTGCAAACCTGGCCTGTTTGTGGCTCTCGAGGACTGGAGTTGGCCATTCCTGGGCTAAGGCATGGAAATAACGAGGGGATAGGCTGGGGTGGTGGGTCCCTGAACATTTTGGAGGTTCATAAAGGGTCTACACAGCCAAAAAGGTTGGGAACCCTGATGTAGGCCATTGATGACATTGCTTGACAAAATGGCCACTTCTATGCTAACTGCTTTAGAGGGTACAAATAAGGGAGACCAAACCATGACCATATCAGGTCTGGGTCATTTTCAGTAGGGTAGATGCCAGGCCCATGGCCGGCCTGTCACCAAAATTCTATCAGAACTGATTCACTGGATAAGCAAGTTATTACATTAACACTTTCCAGCCTGGAAATGGAAAGCGATTACAATTTCTTCCACAAGGTACATGACCACACCTTGGAATGACAAGACTTTCTCCTTTTGCCTCGCTCTTCTAGCTCAGGGTTTTCTCTTTCACGGTTTGAGATCCGATACACAAGCATTGTGTCTGAATACAATTCAAGATTGGCCTCTAGTACCGGAGTGCTCAGAATCCACGCATCGTGCCCAGTCTCGGGTTCCAGCAGCACTAGCACTGGTTATTTCCAGAGAAGAGTGAATGCTTAAATTACAGCAAAAAAAAAAAAAAGAGAGATCTCAATTCTGCAAATTTCTGAACTGGACAAAAAACTCATGCACCAGGAGTAAATCTTCAGTGGAGAAAAAAAAAAAAAGTCATTGACCCAGATACAGCTATTTCTGTCACAAGGGGAAAAAACAAACCTAAAATGGGTCGCCTCTCTCCAGATATCTAACAGTTAATACAGCTAGGATGCATAGCACTCTGACCTGATGTCTCTCTCCCCAAAACAAAACAACACATTCAGAATATAGGACTGTCTCCGGCTATTAGCAGAGAATCACTTACCACAAGGCACCCCTAAAGAGTTTCCCCTAGGAGCTCACAGCTTCCTTAGTGTCCTCCTACTCTGCTTATCTCAAGCTGATAAATTACACACGTCAACGCAGGCGGAGGCCCCCTCCCCCAGTCCAAACACACTTCAGGGCTTCCTCAGCCAACACTGTCAGACAAGGAAGATAAAGGCAGGAGGGTTTCATTATGACCTCTAGGCATGAGGTATTTTATAGGATATTGAAGCAATACAAAACTAAGAAGCTGCACTAGAAAAAAAAAAAAACAAAACCAATCAGCCGGAGAGAATTTTAGCTTAGGAGAAAAACACACACACGTATACAACTGTAGCACATAAACATATACATTAGAAGAGTACATCAAAGGGGAAACAGTTTCAATGTGGTTAAATCAAGCTATCTTATTCTCCCCCCCCAGGACTTTTTCTTTCTTTTTGGTCTGTTTTAGTAACACCTCCGGACCCCAAGTTTGGCTTCTCTCTTGGATTCTTTTGGTCTGGCTATAGGATGAACCCGATGGAGGACTATGCATGCTCCAATCACCTAAAGAGTCAATAACAGGCAGAGAGAAGAGAATTCTACGGACAGACTCCTCTGGTTGAAAGACAGGAAACGGGTAGGATTAAATGGACAGTTTTCCTGAATGAAAAAAAAAAAAAGGTCATTAGGGGAGAACCACAGCAATCAGTACTGGGACCTGTGCTGTTTTAACTTATTCATACAAGATTTGGAAAAGGGGACGATGAGTGATCTGATCAAATTTGCAGTTGACTCAAAACATTCAAAGTTGTAAAACCAGCAATGGATTGTAGGTCTGCAGAAGGACCTTGCGGGTCTAGGAGACTGGGCAACCGAATGGTAGATGAAATTTAATGTGGAAAAGTGCAAAGTCATGCACATAGGGAAAAATTAATCCCAACTACAGGAACACAATGCTGGGTTCTGTATTGGGAGTCACCATCCAGGAGAAAAAAAAAAGGTCCTTGGGAGTCCTTCTAGACAATACACTGAAATCCTTGGTTAGGTGTGCAGCAGTGATCAAAAAAGCAAATGTTAGAAATGATCCAAAAAGGAATGGAGAATAAAACAGAAAAAAAAAAAAAAATCATATTGCCTCTATAACAAAACCACGGTGCAACCAAACCTTGGGGCCGATGCAATAAAGCGTGCCCAGCCTAGCACTCAGGTTTACCCTCGGGTGGACGCACGTTTTGGACACGATAGAGTAACACACCTGATGTAATAAGGGATCTAGTGCATCCAAAATGGGCACCCAAACACATAGCTAATAGCGTTCATCACATGTAAATTCCATTTAGAAGAGGCTATTAGCTATTACCCCCCGATGCAGTAAATCCCTGGGCACCCAATGCATACTTTTTAACCAGGCAAATAACACGCCAGTCCTGGAGCTGGCATTAATTCATTCACGAATCATGGGCTTATGAAAATATCCTGTTCTGTGGTTCCTCCAGAGGAGAAACCATAGAGAATAGTAGATCTACTAAAGTATTAATTAAATGGATCAATTGTAAAAGAAAAAAAATTTCTGGATGCACAATATACACGCTCCAGGCCAATTTCACCCCTTGCTATTGTGCATCCAGAAGATTTTTTCCTTAAATGGATATATTTTCTTTTGTTGATAGTGTTCTCTATGGTTCGTATCGAGCGCCCATAGCAATAAGCACACAGCCATGTCTCCTGGGTGCTAGGGATGCACAATTTCTCCCTAGCACGTCCCTTTTAACGCACCAGCTCGTTTAAATATAGCATCGGGTGCTCAGGAAACGTGGCTGTGCGCGCGTTAAAAAAAAAAACAAAACCGGGCGCCCAGTTTGGATGCATGTTTTTACGTGCATCCTATTGCGTCAGCCTGCTTGAGTATTGTGTGCATTTCTTGTTACCCCATCTCAAAAAAAAAAAAAAAAAAAAAAGACAAAAAAGGTGATTAGGCAAATGATAAACAAACAAACTGATTGGAAATAGAAAAGGTGCAGAGAAAGGTAACAAAAAATAAAGGGAATAAAATGACTCCCTAGGATGAAAGGCTATGCAGGTGAGGGCTCTTCAGCTTGGAAAAGAGAGAGAGAGAGCTGAGAGGGGGGCAGGACAGAAGTGGGGTGGAACGGGTAAATAAAGGATGGTTATTTGCCATCTCAGATAATACTAAAACAAGGGG
Source organism: Rhinatrema bivittatum (assembly GCF_901001135.1). Classification (NCBI taxonomy): domain Eukaryota; kingdom Metazoa; phylum Chordata; class Amphibia; order Gymnophiona; family Rhinatrematidae; genus Rhinatrema; species Rhinatrema bivittatum. The sequence continues at coordinate 54,033,054 of NC_042626.1, forward strand.
ACACTCCATGAAACTAACAACCAGCAGATTTAAAACAACTTTTTCATTTAGTACACGATCAAGCTGTGGAATCTGTTGTCAGAGGGTGTGATCAAGGCGACGAGCATAGCGGGGTTTAAAAGAGGTTTGGACAAGTTCCTAGGGAAAAGGTCCACAGCACATTATTAGCCAGGCAGACTACATAAAGCTATTGCTACCCCTGGTAGTAACAGGATAGAGAGCTACTTTATGGGATCTGCCACATACTTGCAAGCTGGACTGGCCACTGTTGGAGATAAGAAATGCCATGCCCAGCATCTATGTTCTTACAACGCAGCTTCTGAAAATGTGGTCTTTACTTTCTGTGCATTCTTACTGAGCAGTAACTGAACACTGGGGAAAGGCGATTTTATATCTACACAGCCACTAAAACATCTCTCTCTTCAAAGCTGATTTTCTCTTTACTTTTAAAAACATTAAATTAAATGAAGGGGAACTGCAAGCAGCCCCCAAAAGGCCAGCTTGTAAAAAATACTCACAAACCACATTATCAGACCAATATATGATTCAATGTGGTTTATATAAAATCGCAGACCAGTAAGGAATAAAATTGTTCCAGGGGGGTCCTCCTCTGTCTTGGTTATTTTTTTTTTTTTAAATAAAAAAGGGGGGATTCAGAGAAACTGAGATCATTGCAATTTTCAAATCCAGTCTCATCACCTCCTCCTCCCCCAACAAGGGGAGTCTTGATTGTATAGGTTATCTACAATTAATATGCATAGGACATCTTCATACACCTGGTCCAAGGATCCCCCTGATTTCAGTTACCCTGAAATCCACATCAGTTGGCCAGGACTGTGAACACCAAAGCTGAGAACCATTAACCTAAGAGTCACCGGCATCAGGCAGGATTTGTTTTTCAAAGTGACTTTTAGCTCCAGTGTTGCACTCAGAATGGCTCCAGTGATATTAATCAGAATAACTGCTTCATGTCTTGAGGCCACTTAAAAATAATCAGTGATCTTAACCTTCTGGTGGAAAACAAGGGGTTACACCAAAAGCTCCTTCCTAGACAGCTGGAAAATAATGAACCTTTATATTCCAAAGCTCCATGCAGGCCCTCAGTAGTTTTTGATTGGTTCCATGTTTGCCCCTGGTCTCTGGCAGTTCTCTCCTGCTGCAGACAAAAGGTGCATTTGTAAGCTAAACCTTTGGCAAGCCAGAATCCTACTGCTCTGATGCAGTGACAGCATTCATCCTGCAGTCTATCCTTAGAAATTAGGGAACGGGGAGTCTAAAATACAGTGAACTTTGTATCTTACATAATAAAAAAGTCAACAAGTTAAGAAAGATATGGTAGATTCTCATCTATAAGTTTATCAACATACCCATCTACATCTCTTTACACGGGCACCGACCAACCAAGGCTTACACAAAGGCTGCTGGTTTATACAAGCCTTGGACAAACAAATAATATAAATGCAAAATAAGAGTAATGGAAAGTATTATCAGGGGCACTTAGAGAAGATAAGGCTATTGCAGAAAGACTAAATGAATTCTTTGCTTTGGTGTTTCCTGAAGAGGATGCTGGGCAGATACTTGTACTGGAAAATGTATTCAATGATGATGATTCATAAAAAATGAAACAAATCATGATGAAGCTGGAAGACGTAATAAAGCAGATCAACAAACAAGAGTAGCAAGGACAGCAGGATGTTAGTCCTCACACATGGGTGACATCATCCGATGGAGCCCGGCATGTGAAATTTTGACTGGCACACTAAGCATGCCCAGCATGCCGCTAACCATGCGGGGGTCCCTCTTCAGTCTTGTAACACACAGGCCAATACAGTACAGTGCGCTCCGGCGGAGCGCACTGTTAACCCGCGATTGGTTGCGCTAGCTTTACCCCTTATTCAGTAAGAGGTAATAGCGCATCCAAAACGCGCGTCCAACCCCCCCGAACCTAATAGCGCCCGCAACATGCAAATGCATGTTGATGGCCCTATTAGGTATTCCCACGCGATACAGAAAGTAAAATGTGCAGCCAAGCCGCACATTTTACTTTCAGAAATTAGCGCCTACCCAAAAGGTAGGCGCTAATTTCTCCGGACACTGGGAAAGTGCACAGAAATGCAGTAAAAACTGCTTTTCTGTGCACCCTCCGACTTAATATCATGGCGATATTAAGTCGGAGGTCCCAAAAGTTAAAAAAAGTAAAAATAGAAAAAAAAATTTGAAATAGGCCCGCGGCTCGCAAACCGGAAGCTCAATTTTGCTGGCGTCCGGTTTCCGAACCCGTGGCTGTCAGCGGGCTCGAGAACCAACGCCGGCAAAATTGAGCGTCGGCTGTCAAACCCACTGACAGCTGCCGCTCCTGTCAAAAAAGAGGCACTAGGGACGCGCTAGTGTCCCTAGCGCCTCTTTTTACTGCCGGCCCTCATTTTAATAAATTAAAATACTGTATCGCGCAGACAGGAGAGTGGCCTGTGCGCTCGCCTGCTCTCCCGCGATTTTACTGTATCGGCCCGAGAGTTAGCAAAAATAAAAATTTATTTTTAATTTTTATATACCGACATTCTTGTGTAATATACAAATCATACCGGTTTACATTAAAACAGGAGATGCAGGAAAAAAAAAAGTTACCTTTGTCAAATACATTTAACATTAATAACAATGAAAATTGTTAACAAGGGATAACAACTATGAAAAAAGAGAAAGGTTAACAAAAGTGGAACAAACAGAAGTTAAAAAAAAAAAAAACCAAAAAAAGGTAGCACCAAGGGTTGCACAAAGGGGAGTGCCCCTTTGTTGCGTCCCTTCGGCGCGCAACGCCAGGTGGAATGGCGCCATTTACCGGCTCGACACTGGGCTGGATGACATCACAAGGGGGCGGGTCTCATGCTCACTGTTTTTCTTCATAAATAAAACAAACTGAGAGAAACCCAACTCCGCGGCGTGGTGGTCGCCACTCTGCAAATCTCATGAATGGGAACTACATGCAAGTAAGCCACTGAGATGGACATGGCCTGTACGGAGTGAGCCTTGATGTGACCGTCAAGCTGTAAGCCCACCTGTGCGTAGCAGAAGACAATGCAGTCCGCCAGCCAATGGCATACGGTCTGCTTAGAGACAGAGACTCCTAATCTGTTTTTGTCGAAGCAGACAAAAAGTTGAGTGGAGAGGCGGTGAGGCGCCCTCTTTCAATCTAGTGTGTGCAGAGCCCGCTTATCCTGGTGAGCATGAGGCGGCAATACAATGGACTGGTTGAGATAGAACTCTGAAACCACCTTGGTAAGGAACTTCACTTGTTGTGACAAAATTTTGTGTAAGGTGGGTACAACACCAGAGCTTGCAGTTCACTGATCCTGCGAGCTGATGTAACTGCACCCAAGAAGAAAACGTTCCAGGAAAGGTACTTCATGTCGCAAGATCGCAATGGTTCAAACGGAGATTTCATGAGTTGTGACAGGACAATGTTGAGATCCTATGAAACTGCTGGAGGGAGAGTAGAGGGCTTTAGTTATAATAAGCCCCTCATAAATCGCCCCACGAGCAGATGAGAAGAGATTGTGGTACCATCTGTATCCCGATGGTATGCCCCAATGCCCCAATGCACCCAAGTGACCCCTCACCGATGTGGTCTGCAGGCCAGATTCAGAGAGGAACAACAAGTAGTCTAAGGGCGCTGGTGGGGAGCAAGAGAATGGATCCAGACCGCGTTCCTTGCACCAATTTGAAAACCTCTTCCACTTCAGATTGTATGATTTTCTGGTAGAGGGTTTTCTGGACTCCAGAACCCACAATACCCCTTCTGAAAGGCCAAGGGCCTGTACAGTCACCCGGTCAACATCCAAGCCGTGAGAACCAGGACTTGGAGGTTGGGGCAATGCAGCCTACCCCGGTCCTGGGTGATTATGTCCAAAATTGTCCCGAGGCAGATCGGGGGTGGGGGGTGAACATGATACGGAGCCCTGATCCTGCTGAAGCTTCTGGAGCATTTTCGAGATAAGGGGAGGGTAAGTGTGCAATAGCCCGGTGCCCCAGTGAATCAAAAAAGCATCCGCCATCCAGCCTAGGGAGCAGAAGCGGTCCACCTTCCTGTTTTCCAAGGAGGCGAGAAGTCTATATTCGGGGTCCCCCAGGAGCGAAAGATCCAATTCGCTACCTCTTGACTAAGAGACCACTCGTGAGGTCGGAAGGCACGACTCAAGGTGTTGTCCACACCTGGGAGGTACACTGCCCTGAGGAGGATGCCATTGTTAATGGCCCATGACCAAATGTGGACTGCCTCCTGACAGAGCGTGAAGGACCCCATTCCCCCTTGTTTGTTCAGATACCACATAGCTACCTAATTGTCAGACTGTACAAGAACCAACTTGTTCAGGAGCTGCTCTTGGAACACCTGCAGGGCATACCAAATCACTTGCAGCTCCAAGAAGTTGATCTGGGACTGCGATTCCTGCATTGACCAAAGCCCCTTGGAGTGGAGGCCCACAACATGTGCTCCCTACCCCATCCGAGATGCATCGGTGGTGAGGGTGGTCTGAGGTTGTGGGCTCCAAATGGGATTTCCCTGCTCCAGATTCGAGGAGGGGGGGGGGGGGGCAGAAATCGCCCACCACTGGAGAGAGTGTCGTAACAGTGTGGTGATTATGAGCACACAGGTCTTGGGTAGCCTGACACCATTGCGAACGCAATATCCGCTGTGCTCTGTGCATGAGCAGTCAAGCAAAGGGAGTGACATGCACAGTCCCCGCCATGTGGCCCAGCAAGCAGAGAGGGCCGACTCATGCTCCCTGCCTGCCAGTTAACCTTGTGGCAGGGTTCTGTGGTGGAATGATGGTGGCTGTCCGCGGCGTCCAAGGTTGTCTTGGCCTCGCTCTGGCAGGAAGTCGTTGAGGCCTGGCCATCGGTACTGGCGGGTAGTATTTTCAGGGCCAGTAAAAAGGCCTCTTCGGATATTGCCAAGGAGACTTCTTGGGTAGCTAGATGTCAGAAGTACTGGCTGACAATTGCTGAAGGGTCTCATGATGGTCCTTCAGTTGTGCCACCGCTTCCTTGATTCTGTCTCCAAACAGATTTTCCCCCGTACATGACAAGTCAGCCAGGCGGTCCTGGACTTCAGGGCATAGATCTGAGGCACATAGCCACGCCGTCCGCAGCGGTTCTCATAGCTGCCTCGAAGACATCATAAGCAGAGCGGACGTCGTACTTATCACACTCAAAGGCCCTGCCATACAACCTTTTGGAAATCCTCCTGGTATTGCTGTGGCAGGCATTCACTGAACTCCAGGGCCTGTTGCCACAGGTTTCAGGAGTACTGACCCATATGTAATTGGTAACAAGCGATTCGGGCGGTTAATATTGCGCCCTGACAAACACGGCATCCAAGGGCATCAAGGGCTCTATGCTCCCAACCCGGTGGGGGCTAAGGCATGGGTGTGCAGATCCTCTTTGCCTTCTTCAGGGCTGATTCTACCAGCACAGACTGCTGAGGTAGCTGTTGGCACTCAAAACCGATGGTAGGCTGGACTAAGTAAACTGCGTCCATCTTATGGATCACCAGTGGCACCAAGATGGGGTGCTCCCAAAAGTGGGCCAGCAGCTCCTTGAAAATGTCAATACCTCTTTCGCAGCATACACAAATTGTAGAATCTCATAAGAACATGCCATACTGGGTCAGACCAAGGGTCCATCAAGCCCAGCATCCTGTTTCCAACAGTGGCCAATCCAGGCCATAAGAACCTGGCAAGTACCCAAAAACTAAATCTATCCCATGCTACTGTTGCTAGAAAATAGCCACTGCTATTACTAAGTCAACTTAATTAATAGTAGGTAATAGACTTCTCCTCCAAGAACTTATCCAATCCTTTTTTAAACACAGCTACACTAACTGCACTAACCACATCTCAAGCATCCTGTGCCTAGTGTCTTGCTCACTTAAAAGCTGGAAAGGCAGAGTCTGCCATGGCTTTTACGAACCCCGCAAATGAGAGATCCTCTAAAGCAGGTTTACGCTGTTCTTCTACTGAAGAGGGCTCGGAAGGTAGATCCTCTGATTGCTCCATGGAGGACATGGACGCCTCCCCTTCCCAGGGGTCACAAGGGACCTCCGCCCTCACTGTGTCCCTCCGGGAATGCAGGGAGTTGTCTGAAGCGCGGGCCTCGAAGGCACCGAGGAAGGAACCAAAGGTATCGGCAGGCCTCGAGGCCGTAAAAGCGCCGACGGATCCAACTACACGTGCCTCTCTAACTCCTCTTCAAAGGCAACCAAGGATAAAACGGCGGAATCAGGACGTCCCCTGGAGTACGCAATGAGCCCTCCACTGGTATTTGTGGAGGCCGCCTGGAGGCACTGGAGGGAATCGCTTCCTCTAACAGAGACCGCTTCATAGGAGATACCGACGCCTGTCCATGGTCTGGTTTAGTAGACCACGATCGATGTCTATGTTTCTTCGATCTCTCTCGATGGTCACCTTGGTCTTTGCCCAGAACCGATGGCAACAGCGAGGAACCCGACCGGGATGACAAAGACCGCAGCTGGTCCCCGGATCTTAACTTGGGTCCCTGTAGCGGTTGAGGGAGGGGGGGCAACTTCAATGGGGTAGAGACTGGGATCTCCTTACCGAGCGAGGTGGAGGTCCCCGAAGCTGAGGACAGATCCAATCTTAGACGTGCCTGACAGCTCTTAGAGGTCATCTGGGGATAGAGGTCACAACCGTGGAAATTGTGGGATGCCCCAAGGCAAAGGACACAGACCTCGTGGGGGGTCCATGATGAACATCATCCGGGGACACTGGCGAAAGCCAGTCGATGCCATCGCAAAAAGTATGCGGTGCGCGGCTAATGATCAGTGGACACCAGGTGAGGAAGCTGTTGGGTGATCGACCGTGAAAGTTGAAGGAACTGTGCAAATGGCCGCTGTACCAGCCACCTCCAGCTCCGCCCTGCCCCTGGACCGCCCCCTCTTCTTCGGCCTAGCTTTTGCGCGCATAACAAGGGTTATGTGTGTGGTTGGGCCCCTTTTAAAACGCACGCGTAACCAGGCATTTAAAATCAGGCCATTAGGGAATAATTATTATTTATCAGTGCATGATAGCAGCATGGGATCTATTTACTGCTTGGGATCCTGCCAGGTACTTGTGACCTTGATTGATCACTCTTGGAAACAGAATACTGGGCATGATGGACCCTCGGTCTGACCCACTATGGCAAATTTTTGTGTTCTTAACTAATTAATTTATGCGCTAGACACACGTAGTCTGAAGTTTTAATGGTATTAAATGGCATGCTAAAAAAAAAATAGAAACAATGTTCTGCTTTGCCTACAGGATGTATATTGGAAATATTGGTTTAGCATTGCCAGTGTGCTGGTTTGTACAGTCAAACAGCTGGACAAATGAGTAACAGCTGCATTACATCTCCAGATCTTGCTTTTATTCGTTCACTCTTCTATTTCCTTGTCTTCTCTATGTTCCAGCACACACACAGCTGGTACCTAATCTCTCTCTCTCCCCTTTCCATTTAATTGCCATACCACTCCATCCAGAATAACCAAACCAGCACTTCTTTGCCTCAAGGTGGCCACCTCACCACCCCCAGTCAACTGAAGAAGCTTATTCAGTCCTAGTTTTGCACAGTTGCATGCAGGGATTTCTGAATTTTTTTTTTAATTCTTTATATTTTTGAGCTTCACAATATTCACTGTTCCTAAAAGAACCAAAAAAGGAAGAAAAACTGAAAGATTAGCAAAGATACATAAAATTAACCATGATTTAGTTGGATTTATAACCTGCTTTTTGAATACAAAAATTCACCCAGGAGGCAAAAAAAAAAGCACTAAACTCCATACAGTCCACAAACCGAGAGGGGATGACTAAATCAGAAGACGGAAACCTCTCTAAGGACAACAGATACAAGTTAAACTGCCAAATCTGCTACACCATCTAACTTTAAACATGCCCCAACTGTAGAATTAAGGAAAGTTTAAAATGGCAGCAACGGCTGACAAACCACTGGCTCTGTCTCTCCCGGATATATAGCTCTGATTTTCTTAAGGGAAGGTCCAAACTACAACTCCATACATGCAATGGGGCAAAACCAGGACTGGATCGGCCACTCTATTCTGCGCCTCACCAGCTATTTTCTTCTCTTCAGTCCCATCCGAGGATTCACCTCATGTTTCCTTTGCCAGCGAAGGGCAAATTCTCATCACTGCATGTCAGGGTGCAGGGAGCTGCTTTTGTTTTAGCAGAATGTGATCAAAACAATTCAGATCACTTTGTAGGAAAGACGCTGTGTCAAAATGAAAAGCCAAACATTGTGGAAACTTTGCACAGCCACAGCAAGTTTGAAAGATTAAAATAATTGAAATTAAAGGCAGGGAGCCTGCTTGTTTTAGTCCACTTGGATACTTAGAAATAAAAGGTCAAACAAGCTATAGGTGAGACTGCTAAATGAATACAGCTGCGAGGAGCTTTCCGCAGCTCTGCCTCCTTCTCAGGTCGGTCAATGCAAAGTGCATTAAGTCACTCCAGCAAAAAGGCCTCGCCTACAGCTCATTTGTTGACCTTTTATTTCTAGGCAAAAATTAAATGCAATGCCCCTTTTTTTGGTAAACTTATGTGCTTTATTTTTACAAGCCTGTTTATTTCATTGCCCAGATGTTTCTTCTAGGTGGATAGCCAAGGGTTTTTACAACTCTCTTCTGTTTGAAGTCAAATAAACGGTGTTATTTTAGGGTCTCAGCAGCCAAAAAAGACATCAAAATAGATTTCTGGGACCAAAGAAGACTGGGGGTACTGAGCTGTTGATGGCGTAAAGATCCACAAGAAGAGTAGTCAAGATATCCAAGCAAACAATGCCAAGCAAGTGTAGCTTGCTTATTGTGGCGGTTACTACCCCTAACTAATCAAGCTAGATATTTCACTTGGATGCAGCTCCTCCACCGCTCTCTACATTAATGGCGGGGGTGGAAGGGAATTAGAACCAAGAGCTAAGAGAAACAGATAAGTATGGGAGAAGAAAAGAGGGAAGCTTGCTGGGCAGACTGGATGGGCCATTTGGTCTTCTTCTGCCGTCATTTCTATGTTTCTATGTTTCTATAATAAAAGAAAAATCAAACACTCTCCCACCCAAACAGCTACAAATCCAAATCTGTAATTTCTCTGTCTTCTCCCACTATATAAACGCGACACGAAACATTTTAATGCTGTAAATCCATCTCAAGCTGTTTGGATTTTTGGGAAGGATTTTCTAGCGATATCCTGATACTCATCACAAAAAGGTGCAATGCCTTAGCCCGAGTCCCAAGCCACATTTAACGCAGAGAGATTTTACAAAGCAAAACGCCACTAATTTTCTAGTGCCCCTCGGTCCACAAGGTGATTCAAACTTTTTTTTTTTGGGAGGAATGGGGGAATAAAATCTCCTCAAAAACTGTTTAAACAAACAGCAAATCAATTTCTCATTAATTTTATTATACGACAGATGAATATGCTCCTGTACAGAGTAAAAGGATATTCTGTAAATTGAGGGTGGAAGGCCACATAATAAGTAAATGTGACGAGGTAATGCTATACAGCCTTCAACATCTACTGGGCTTTTATTTTTAACAACTGTATAACAAAAAAAAAAAAAAAAAAAAATGTAAAGAGTCATCCCATCGATCCTGTATTCAAGGGATATTGTGCAGGCACCTCCAGGCAGTGGCTTACATGGAGACTTCCCTCACAAATCTGCAGCTCTGATTCTTGGTGGAGAGGGTGCTCGGCGAGTGTCTGTAGCTGGATGGAGATAGTGTAATCCGGTTACTGCCGCCACATTCCTGGCCCATGGAATATGGCAGGAAATGCCTTAAAAACCACACAGGAGCAACTGGACACATGGATCTCCTACAAGCTCAGCTATGGGAGTAGGCTCTTTAGCTCAGTGCTAGAGTCCCTGCATTGCAGCCCTACAAGATCCCCAACCGGAGCTCTCGCAGCTGGTACCCGAGTTTCTGCTGGAAACTACATGGCTTGTCCCCAGCCCATATAAAGCTGAACAAGTTTACAGTGAGCCCAGGTCTCTCTCTATACATTCAAGGGAAGAATATTTTTTTTTGCGGGGGGAGGCGGAGAAGAGGAGAGAGAGAGAGAAAGAAAACCCTATTAGCCTTTCAAAACAAATTAAAAGACAATATGAAGACATTCTAAGTGAATGCATTTTTAAAGGTGCTTTTAGATTTTACAAAATCTTGTTTCTAAAACTTATTTTGTTTAGATTTTCCAAGGGCTCATAAAATAAAAGCCAGTTTGACGGTGCATAATGTCTTGGCGTACTGGAAAAATAAAGCTTGTATGTTTAAATGTTTGTTTAGGATTTCCAACTGTATCCACTTTGCTAGCTGACTTAAGAAATGTTGTTTCTTTGCATAATAATTTTGAGTACACAGGGGGATGCTGAACCTGCCTCTATAAAATATTTTCAGCTCAAGTTCCTCTCCAAAACAACGCTGCATCATAGTAACATAGTAATAGTCGGCAAAAGAAGACCAAATGGTCCAGCCAGCTGCACGTGGTGGCAACTGCCGCTCCACACAGATCACCCCCCCCAAGCGGTGGCAACTGCCGCTCCACACAGATCACCCCCCCCCCCAAGCCCTGTGTCAAGGGCAGCAATAGCCGATTCCTCTCCAGGCTTCAAAAACTGTGGGTATCAGAGGAGCGGTGCCAAAGGCCGCTGGAGTCAAGAACCTTTTAGCTTAGAAAACAGCCCTCCGGCTCCTCCTGTACTGCTCCATTAGACCGAGGATGCAAAGGCAGTAGGATCCCATCCACCCACTTTGAGATTTCTCCCAGAGGCAGAACAAAAAAAAAGAGTATCCATTCAATGGCATACTTGTTGGCCAGATTGGATGAACCATTGTTGTCTTTATCTGCTGTCATTCATAACGTTACTATGTTTACGGTTAAATCTAATAGCAGGATATTCCATCTAGATCCTTCTCACCTGGACTGTAAAAGGGGGAAATCCCTTATATTTTAAAACATTGATCAGCAATGAAAGTTTCAGCCTATTTCCTCCGGCTGTCCATCTACACATAAATCTCTGTACAATCCTCTAAGCATTTTCCCCCCCCAACCATAACTTCTCTGTTATTACACAGAGATCATCCCCTTCCCTCTCTGCAGTCTCTTCTAATACGATAGCCGATTGATCCCCCACTTATAAGCCCTGCAGCTGTTCTGTGAGCCCTCTCAATAACAGCAGCAGCAGTAAATCTGTCCCTGGGGCAGTGGGTAAGGGATGAGGGAAATCGGAGAAGCAGCTCCAGAATGGGCCCACGACATCCTGCACCACAATGCTGTGCTCTCCAGAAGAAAGAAATCCATTTCTCAATCTGATCATTACAGGGAAGTAAAGAAGGGCAATCTTAAGCATGCTGCCTGCAATTTGTTAGAATAACAATATTTTACATTTGTACATAACTAAGTAAATGATTACTCGCCACCCCCCCCCCTTAATTAGTGCTAAGTTTAAATTCCTGAATTATTGAATAAAGCTGTATGCTTGCCATGTTAGATAGGTAGATATAAAGCTCAAACAATAAGTTATAGGTAATAAATTTAATATCCAATAAAAAGGTATTTGGAGGCAACAAAGTGATATTGTTTCAGGAGGCATTTAGATCTGTTTCTGCAGAGAGATTGTTCTGAAGGGTGTTAAAGGTACTGACAGTACCTTCCAATGTTGTCTGTAGTTTTATTTGTTTTGATGTTCATTGTAACCTGCCTAGCACTGCTTGTTTATTTTAGGCGGGATATAAATACTTTAAATAAATATTGTTAATCCAATAAAAAGGTATTGCCTGCAGCCTGCTTATTGAATTATGAAATGCAAAGCCACTTTATTTTCTCTGCTTGAATTAAAAAGAACAGAGCCAGCCTATCTGAATAAAATCTTATGATTTTTTTTTAGGCCATTCCCCATCTAGTTTCTGAATGTGACTGAACACCCAACTGAAGAAATCAGTATATTTCAAAACAATGCCAAGCAGTGTTAAAAAAACAAAATGCACCCCTAACCTTCAAGGATGCCATGATCTCAGCCTGGATTTAGAGAGAGTATATGCTCCAGGGTGTCCCTTCATTTTTAGGTAATTAAGTTCAAGCACAGATTAACTCTTGCTGCACAGTAACAGCCATTAACATCGACTGTTGATAGAACACCTATAAGAGTCCATTAGCTAGACTGGAGTTTCCACTAATTGGACTCAGAGGGATTGTGATAATTTCCTCTCAAAGACAGAAGTCCAGAGCAAAAACATCTTATAAATCAAACATAAAAGCATACTGTTTAAGTGCACAAAGAAAAATTTCAGAAGCAAAAAAAAAAAAAAAAAAAAAAAAAAAAAAAAAAAGACTTCCAATCTTTTTTTTTTTTCATTAAAGCAGTGGGTAAATTTACATCCAGATTTTTAGTTTGCAAGAAAAAAAAGAAATCACTAACTAGCAATAGAGAAGTAACACATTAACCCAAAGTCCCTGCACAACTGCAGGTAGACATTGCAATTAAAAAAAAATGTATATATATTTTATAAACTAGGAAAACGGGCCACAAGCCAAGATCCGTTCGTAAGCAAATACCCAGCATAATAGTATGATTCATAATCCTGCACTTATACAAACCCAGTGTTGGCAGGGATGAAAAGAAAAACATTTAAAGTTTGCAATCAGGGAAACTAAATGAAGAATGAACAAAAAGAGGCATGTTTAAAAAAAAAAAAAAAAAAAAAGTACGACTCACCTTCTGTTAGCCAAGTCTCCTGAAACTGGCTTAAATCCTGGAAGAGATCTGGAAAAAAATAAAAAAAAAGTTTTCATTACTTAAAATAAGCAATGGAAAGTAATTTCTGCTAAACTGTTTTGACTGCGAAAGATCGGACAAATGCAGTCACTTCTGATTAAGATGTATTTACATGACTACAGATTTTGGGGGAAAGGCAACATTAGAACCAGAAACTGATTTATTGTTCTGTAATTTGCTAGCAGGGGATACTAGGTGCTATTTTTTTTTTTTTACCTTCTGATTCCTGAGGTGGCAGTTCTGTGTCCATGAATTTGCTTCTGAGGGCCATCAAAGGTCTGTCGAGGTTCCCATTTCCTTGAGGTTTCTATTAGAGAGGACACATACTAGCTTCACAAGCAATCCTCCAGAGAGACTGACTGATGCCATCAGACAATTAAAAATTCATTTTTTGGGGGGGGGGGTTGTTTCAGACTCTGGAGAAATGCTGATACCGACTTGAATATGTCCATTACATATTTAATATGTAACTTGTATTTATTCTTTTTTTCGGGGGTTTGTTTCAGAAAGGAGAGGGTGGAGACATCCGAGCCCAACTTCAAACTAGCAATCAGAAATCTAACCGAGTCAGGAAGGCAAGAAATAAGCAGAAAATTAAATACTTACAGTTGTTAAAGTGTAAGGGACTTGCTGATCCAAATAGCCTTTCCTTCTGTGATCCATTTGTTAACTTTTTATAGGCATTTGAGACAGGATTTTTCTTCTTTCCTCCCTTCCCTGCAAGCCTGGATGGCAGAGGAAAGACAGAGGCTGAAAAACATGAATGGAAGGCAGAACCATGCATGGATAATGAGCTCCATTCACAAAAAAATGCCGAGAGAGAGCGCAAGCTTTGCCTGGGGGTAATTAGATGGAACAAGATCCAGCCCAGGAGACCTTGCTGTGGCGATCTGCCAATACATTTTTTTAAAATCTACTTCCCTCTGTACAGTAATGTGAAGTTCTTATAAACGGGGGAGTGAGGAGATAACTTTTAAAGAAAACAACTCCACCGATCATAGCTTTACGGGAGCCAAGAAGTTTGCTCATTGCGTCCAGGTCTGGTATTTCGGCCGATTTTTGTTTTCGTGAAGGAAGTATATTATCTAGAGTTCCTAAATCTAATTGGACATACGTTAGTGCAGTGTTGATTGCAGTAAATGAAACTTATGCGCTTACAGTAGCAAACGAAGCAGGCTTTTTTTTTTTTAATGTATTTTTGCTTTGCTCCACCCCCTCCCCCATTTTCTTAGCTGGAAACTTACAACGTGCCTCTGGACCTACATGCAAGGATAAATAAAATCGCTCCAAAAGCTCAGTAAAAAGACTCCTAGTTTGCAAACTGAAACCTAGGCATGGAGCAAAGAACTTATGGTTAATAATAAATGGCCTTCGTACGGCAATCCTGTCTCACCTGAATGCTGTAGTTGCTGATTTCCTGATGGTGGGTTGGTTTTTTTTTTTTGGCTCGGATTTGTTTCACTTTGGAGGAAAATCATGCACGCACAAAGCCAGCCGCAGTTTTCCACTGTTGATTTTGCAAGGACTTGTTTTTCTTCTCGGTTTTGTTTGCCCAGGGGAGACGCAGCGCCGCTGAATTTCCTTTCATGCTCTCGAATTTCCTTCGCCTTTTGTTTCATAAGATTTTTTTTTTTTTAACTGTGTGTGAATGAAGCCTAGACCCCGCGCGCGCTCCCGCCAATCGGAGCGCAGGCTGGGGGAGGCGAAGGCGCGGCGCGAGACCCGCCAGCCAATCGGAAGGATTGACCTTTTTTTTTTCTGCCTCGTTTCATTCAGGGCTCGGATCCCATTCATAAAAAAAAATCCCCCAACGAAACAAGACTTGCAAAGTTCATTCATTTAGGTCTGCAAAGCAGGCAAGAGGAGAAAACTCGAGCGTCCTTCGGTGCTTACTGCTGCTTCAAAGAAGAACTGTTACAGGAATCCTCCAGCTAGCTACAAAGTCACTGCTGCTTCAGGGCTTGAGATCTTACAGAAATACTCCATTCTTCTGGGCACTTACAGTTTTTTTCGGACTCAGATGTTACATCACAACTCAGTCCTTCGACAAAGTCACTCCTTTCCTTCGGGCAAATCTATACAGGAGTTCTTTCCACGGAAAAGTCATCCTTGCAGATTTGGCGCATCAGTACTAGAGAGATTCTTTAAAACAATGGCCTTACTGTCTTGATTTTCTTTCCCTATTCCTCATTTTATAACATCATCTGAACGAGGGTATATCAAGGCCTGTATGCTGTTTCCAACAATGGCCAATCCAGGTCACAAGTACCGGACAGATAGCTTCCATGCTGTTGATCGCAGTGGCTTTTCCAAAGTCCATCTGGTTAACAACAATTTGTGGACCTTCTCCTCCAGAAACTTGTCCTTTTTATTTCTGCAATTTATTAATATGTATCCAGATATAAATGTCAGTTCATATTCCCTATTTCATGACATTAGGGAAAAATAATAATAAAGAATAATAGGTTAAGGAGTAATTCGTATTTATAATTAGGCTCCTTTATACACAGTCCACAACAAAGTGGAGTGCAGTAATTTTATCGCTTAGAAATTTTTTCAAATGCTCAGCATTATAGAACACGTGTTTATTCACCTGAGACACACCAATACGCTTAACGGGGACATTTAACAAAAAAGATGCACCAATAATCAATACCTACAACTGAAGCGCCAAGAAGCATTTCCTAGTAGCCTGAGTAGGCTAAGAAAGATCAGGAAATGTATTCACTGTATGCCCCAAGAGAGAGGACCAATGCTTAAAAAACCCAAAAAGCTTAATACCAAGTCTCTGTCCAGATCTAAAGCAAATGAGGCAATCAATGTCATTGATTCTTCCTCTGAAGTTTTCTAAGCTATCTGCTAGAATAAGACCCTCCCATCGCTCCTTCCTGCTGTTTTACCAGATGCCTCAAGAATGGAGCAGAATATACCTCAGATAGAAGAGTTATACTCAGGCCGATACAGTAAAGTGCGGCCGCGGTTACCCTGCTTCTAACCCGCTTTCTACTCACAATTTGGCCGCGTTAGTCCAACCCGCGATTCACTATCCCTTTTAACCCATCCTTACTGCTTCTTTAAATCAACGGGTAACCCTTTCCGCTTGCGGCATGTATATGATATGTAAACGATCGGATTAGCTATTCCCCCCCATACAGTAACGTGTGCCCTGATTATTGCTTTTTTAACCTGCAGTTTAGCCGCATGTTTAACCTGCTAATTTACTGCCTACCCTTACCCCTGCATTAGTGTGGAGCGTCAGAGAGACAAAATTTCACGGGCAAACGACCCCCCTCACCCCCCAGGACAAGAGCCAGGATCGGGCAAACATTCCCCCAGCCCCCGCTCACCTGCCCTGGTCGTGTCCATGGTGCCGGTCTCCCATGCGGGCTCGCTGACAGCTCCGGAGCAGGAAGGAAGGACCTGTTGTTTCCAAGCATAAACCTAAACTCTTGCCTGCCCAACCTAAAATCCAACGCGCCGGGAAAGCCACTCTTCAGATCATGACTAATCCCATCCCCCGGCCCCCGCTCACCTGCCCTGGCCGCATCCATGGGTGCCGGTCTCCCAGGCAGCCCCAGTCCTCTCTCCCCTCCTCCCGGGAGCAGCCGGCGGTGAGAGCGAGAGCAGCCCGGGGCGGATCGCGAGGTGGCTTCCAGCAGCCCCCGCTGGCGAGGGTGCATGAACGCACGCTGTGACCTGAGCGCCCGGCTGGACGTCAGAGGTCACGGCGTGCGCCCATTCACCATCGCCGGCGAGGGCTGCTGGAAGCCACCTCGCGATCCGCCCCGGGCTGCTCTCGCTCTCACCGCCGGCTGCCCCCCCGGGAGGATGGGAGAGAGGACTGGGGCTGCCCCGGAGACCGGCACCCATGGACACGGCCAGGGCAGGTGAGCGGGGGCTGGGCGATGGGATTAGTCGCGATCTGAAGAGTGGCTTTCCCGGTGCATTGAATTTTAGGTTTTCTTTTGCTTAAAGTTGGGATCCACTTCCTGGTACCTGTCATTTCAAATGTCATTTGAAATGACAGGTACCAGCGCACCCAGGATACTGTATAGGCGCTGTATAGCACCTATACAGTAAAATGGATTGCGCTTCATGGACGCGCGTTGGTCGCAGCTTGCATTTGCATGCCATTTAAATACAGTATCGAGCGGTATGTGATTCAGACTGCGTGCGGCAAACGCGGGTGCGCCCGGCACTAACGCACCTCTTTCTACCGCACCTTACTGTATCGGCCTGACAGGAGAAATTTTTAAAACCTCAAGAAAATACTTCATCATCTTTTTAAAACCTTGAGAAAATACTTCATTCTAGCTCTAGGAAAATGTGTAAAACGTAGATTTTTACACCTAGAAGTATTTTCAAGGATCTCCAGTTTATTCCTGAGGGATATATTTTCCTTAATTAAAGCTATTTTTGAAGTCAGGAAATATCAGCAAAATATTGTCTTAACTGAAGAAAATGTTCTTCTAGCTACAAGTCATGATCTTCTGATTCCAAAGCGGCATCCACCAAAACATTTACACAGAACCTGCCACGGTACTCTCAACTCGAAGTAAAATCGTACCAAGATCCTCCAAATTACTGTCTCGTGTGTCTGCCATTCTTTCAGGCCATCCACACTTGGGAGCACAGGAACTGACCCGCAGGCCCTCTCCAAGACTTCTGCCGCCTGCAGTCTGCTCCCAGCACCGTCTTCCATTGTCTCACTCCAGCCAAGAACTCTCAAGAGTTCGGAGAAGCAACTGCATCACTGATTTAGAAGAAAATCTGCTAGCAGCAGTGAAGTCCAAACCTCCTGAAAGAAACCCCATAGCTAGAAGAGAACATTGCCTTCATCTCCTCATGCACCTCAGCAGATCCCTGGCACAGATGTTGGGCGGTAGTCTATTGGCCTTTTAACCGGCAATGAAGGGCCAGGAGGGTACGACTGAACCCTACCCTTCCTTTTGTGAACTATGCTGATACACAAAGGCAAATGGAGGAAAAGAAAACAGGCAAGGCTGAGACTCGACAAGAGCCCACAAAACCTCTACTGTCCAATCAAGCTTGTCCCCACCCTTCCCTTCCCATCCCTCTTTACTATTATTTTTTTTCTTACTAGTGTAAGGGCCCAACAAGCATGATGGGAGAAAAAGGCATACGCACAAGAAGAGTCGCTCTCCTACTCTGGGATGGCCCCTCTTCTCAGCCAGGGATAGAGAGCATGCCCACTTTTCGCTGCAGGTAAAAGTACGATGAAGGTTAGCGGGGGGGTGAGCCCTTTGTGCTGTGGCGGAGTTGACGCAGCCTCCAGGGCGAACCCATGAAGTTTACGCCGGCAGCTGGCAAACGTGCCCTGTAGCAGGACAGCCTGGAGCTTCACCTTTACCAGCCGCCTCCCTCACAGGTTAAACCCTTGGGTTCTGGCAGCCAGCATGGCTTAGGTGGGGCCCTAGGGCAGTGAAGATAATTCAAATCCAGATGCACACTGGGTCAGGGCAGGCAGCAGACTAACAAAGTCAGACACAGGCCGAGGCAGGCAGTTAGCAAGGGTGGTCAGGTTCAGGCAAGGGCTCAGATCCAGGCAGCAGGCAATCATGTGCAGGTCCAGGTGGCAGGCAATTGTGGTCAGGTCCAAGCAAGAGGTCAAGATCTGGAGAATCAGGCCAAGGGTTGATGAAGACACACTGAAGACACTGGACAAGACATATAAGATAAGGCGAGGTTGGACAAGGTGGGCTGGATGAGGAAAGGCTGGAAAACAAGGCAGGATGAGGCACAGGAATGCTAGGCAACATGCACAGCAAGGCCTAATACCCATTGCTGAGGTAAGAAAGAGCAGAATGGCTGGGCCTTAAATAGCGTGCAGGGTGAGGTTGCCACTAGGAGCCATGAAGCAGCTCTCTCGCCACGGGGCCTTTAAGGTCTGCATGGTTGTGCGCAGAAAGGAGGGGAAGCAGTGTCCTGGTGGTGTCCCTGTCATGTGGCACTGTGGCAGCGTCTGGGGCCGTGGTATGCACGGGGTAAATGCGGCCGGTCACGGGGCCTGCCCACGGCCAACCAAACGTAACAAGTATTGCATTGTTACACTGCATGCATGCATTTACCCACATAAAGGCCAATGTTCTGAAGCAAGTTTTATGCACATAAACATATGCTCACCTGCAAGAAACGTGTGCAAATTTGCCATTCTGGGCAGAGGTCACAATTATTTGTGATTATTCTGGGCTAACTTTTTTTTCAACCACATGCTTTAATAGAGAAAACAATTTGACCAGGGCTGGAGTTTTTCCTGCACCCACATTCTCTCTAGCCCCTTACTAAATTTCTGTTCTGCTCACAGTCCTGGCCACAGTGCTATTATTATTATTGTCAAGAGGGTGAGTAACCCAATGCACCAACTCAATATATCTGCAGTTGTTAAAAAAAACAAAAAACAGGCAACATATGAAACTCCTAAGTAAGAACAGTGGTACTAACTTTCACAGCACCCTGGTGATGTTAGGATGGACCAGTACTGTAGAGGCAGCTAACTAGCAGGTCGATACAGTAAAGTGTGCTCCGTCGGAGCGCACTGTCAGCCTGCTCTGGACGCGTGTTTTCCCTTACCCCTTATTCAGTAAGGGGAGGAAAACACGCGGCCCACCCGCGGCACCTAATAGCGCCCTCAACATGCAAATGCATGTTGATGGCCCTATTAGGTATGCGCGCGGGATCCAGTAAGTAAAATGTGCAGCCAAGCCGCACATTTTACTCTAAGAAATTAGCGCCGACCCAAAGGTCGGCGCTAATTTCTTCCGGCGCCAGGAAAGTGCACAGAAAAGCAG
Source organism: Rhinatrema bivittatum (assembly GCF_901001135.1). Lineage (NCBI taxonomy): Eukaryota > Metazoa > Chordata > Amphibia > Gymnophiona > Rhinatrematidae > Rhinatrema > Rhinatrema bivittatum. The sequence continues at coordinate 54,052,694 of NC_042626.1, forward strand.
TAAAAACTGCTTTTCTGTGCACCCTCCGACTTAATATCATAGCGATATTAAGTCGGAGGTCCCCAAAAGTAAAAAAAAGTAAAAAAAATAAAAATAAAAAAATTTGAATTCGGCCCGCGGCTGTCGGGCCGAAAACCGGACGCTCAATTTTGCCGGCGTCCGGTTTCCGAGCCCGTGATTGTCAGTGGGCTCGAGAACCGACGCCGGCAAAATTGAGCGTCGGCTGTCAAACCCGCTGACAGCCGCCGCTCCAGGCCAAAAGGAGGCGCTAGGGACGCGCTAGTGTCCCTACCGCCTCCTTTCCCTCGTTTGCACCGCGTCGCCTAATTTGCATACTGGATAGCTCGCACCGGCGAAGGGCCGTTGCGTGCGCCGGGAGAGCGGGCGTTCGTCCGCTCTCCCGTGGTTTTACAGTATCGGGCTGTAGGTGACATCACTTGCCTCTGATTGGCTGGATATTCTCTTGTTGTATCGCTCTATTCCAATTCCAGGGCAAGGCTTGTTCTAAAATCAAATAAAGATGCCTGAGCCAAGGTTAGGGAAGTGGTTACACAAAAGAAAAATAGTAATAAAACAAAAATTTGAATGTGAAAATTGAGCACACCCATGTGGTTTTTGGGAGAACCAAGATGAGCAAATTATCCCAAATGCATGCAAATGTGTCTCATGGGTGGTAATTTTCCACCAGGTCATGCCAGGTCGCCAACCTGGAACTTTATTGAACTTGCTTTCTTTTCCCCATTGGGGAAAAAGGGGAAGGGGTGGAGACTGCCACAATTTTTGTTTTGTTAGAAAATGACCTTTATTCTCATGCATAGAAATGGTGGATAGCCTGGAAACCTGACCCGAGCAGCACTATGGCTCTCGTCCTTGCTATTAGGCCTCTTTAGTTGTTCATCCTTGAAGCAGAAGTTAGATTCAAGCACATTGATCTGACACAAAAGAGGGCCTCTGATGTAGGAAAGTCCTGCACCTTGATCCTACTTAAATTTTCCCCCACCTTTGACGCCATTGACCATTATGTCATAATAAATAAGACATCAGGCATTGGTATTAAGGCCTTAAAAAAAAGGAAGAACATAGCACGTCATTGTGTGCAGCTCCTTCTCCTGTCAAACCTCTGCCCTGCAGTGTTCCACAAGGATTAGTCCTTCTCATCAACCCCTTTCAATCTCTCTCTCTCAGGCCACTATGAAGTAATTAGGAATCCGGGCTCCAATGTTTAATCTACTCCAATTAAATTCAAGTCTTTATGGCACTAGGAACTGACAAGAAACATAACTGTGCAAAAAATTAAACAACCATCTTGCAGAGATATGGAAATGGGCCACATCTGATAAACAAGCTCAATCCCAACAAAACAGAGTTATTAACACTAAATACATCTTCACCACTCTGTGAGGAAGTATATAAAACTTCCTGAGAGTACCTTAAAGGGCCGGCCACAACTATCTGGCCCTGTCCTCCTTAAGTCCCAACCCCTCAAGGGATTCTGGGAGCAGGGAGGATCCCTTCAGTCTAGCATAAGAAGGCAGGGCCCAGAGGGGTAGAAAAGGCAGATCTACCTTTGTTGACTGTTTTGTTGACCAAGTGACCACTGAGGTAAGCGGCCTTTTGTTTGTAACCAAGGTTTGGCCTCATTTGTACTCTTGACTGTTTTCCAACCCATGGCCACTCGTGAATGAGTTACCCACTCACATATGGGGATAACAGTGGGATCAACTGAGCTAAAGCAGGAAGCAGTCAGAATCCCACTGCACAGAAGAAGGGGAAACCCCCCCCCCAACATATAGATTTTTTTTTTCCTGGGGCCTGGCTGTAGGGACAGCTTGGGACTCCAGTAGAGCAGGCCAAAGGGGTTAGCCCCGCCTGAGGCAGAAAGGGAAGTAAAAGTCAGTAAGGGCCGGACAGGCCAGAAAGGTTTTTTTTGTTGTTGTTGTTGTTTTGTCTTCTCTTCTTCCCCCGGAGAGCCACCCAGCTTCACTGCTTGTGCAGTGTGACATGAAGATGGAGCTGGTAATACAGCTCCTCAATACAGGGCAATCACAACTGCAGACTGCCGTACAAAATCAAACTTGCAGGCAGCAGGCACTGCGAGAGCAAGCTCTGCAAAAAAACAACAACATGGTGCTAACCCAGGTGGCACAGGCTGTGCACTCTCTTGTCATCAGTAGTACTTAAGATGGCCCCAGGAGAAGACCCCCAAATGTGTCCTGAAAAACTTTGAACGGACTGCTTGTTTGGCAGGATGGCCGGAAGATAGATGGACTACCTATCTGGGAAACCTCCTTACAGGAAGTAGTCAAGCTGCCCTTTCAAATCGCCAATCTGGAGGGAAGGGCTACATATGCCAAAGTCAAAACAGCCATCTTAGAAAGGGTGAGACTTACTCTAGAAGCCTGTCGATAGCAAGGAGTTCTTCAACCAGAGGAAAACCCGCAGAACCTTTTCCACAGACTTAAGGATGCAGCCTGGAAGTGGCTGTGCCCGGAAGGGAAGACCAGGGTGGAGGTAGCCAACGCGGTTCTGCTAGAACAAATCCTAGATGGCCTAGAATGCCCTAAGCGGCAGTGGGTGTGCTGACAGTCCCTCTGATACTGGAACTACGATCTCTGAGTTGCTGAGCTGTAAGGAGAGACTATAGGTAGTGAGTAGACAGGGTATGCTAGCCATAAACAGTGGTAGATGATACACTCACACTTGTAGATATCTGTAATGTCTTTCTATTCAACAAAGAGTCTTCAGTATTCAGGAACAGGAGCTGCAGGCGAGTACTGGTTCCAATAGACAGTCTGAAATAGAACTCACAATAACTGTGTATGGGATAGCTTCTGGAATAGAAGAGAGGCTAGGAGAGATTTAGGAACATAGGCCCTTGTAGAGCGAGTACCGGTTCCTGTCTGCAATCAGCAATGGTAACTCACGATCTCCGTACCTGCGATAACTTCTTAGACTGAAGGGAGTCTTAGGGATTAGGAACATGGGCCCTCGTGGAGCGAGTACCGGTTCCTGTCTGTAATAGGACTCACTGTGTTCACATCTGCGATCGCCTCCAGGCAATAGGAGTCTTCTGAGTCTTCGGGAATGTAGGCCCTTGAGGAGCAAGTACCGGATCCCGTTCAGCAATCTGAAATCAAGAAGAGGGAGAGTGGAGCCCCCGAGGAGCGGGTACTCCTGGTAAGTTTGAAAAGGCCGAGCAGTGGAGAAAGGTTTCCCCTTGCTGACTCGGATCGTAGTTGCAAGTAGCGTGGACTGCCGAAGCAAGTCCCGTTGGAGTTCCTTGCTAACTCGTTAGCAAACAAAGACCTTTTAAATTAAAATGGATGACGTCACTACGGGGGGACGCCCCCGAGGTTCGCGCCCTTGCTGGTACAAAGACTGGAGCGCGCGCACGCGCCCTTACGTCATCAGGAACATGGCAGATCCTTGGCGTCAGGCCAGCCCGGGGATTCCAGGAAACAAATTGCGAGAAGAAGCTGCGGCAGCATCTGTCCGTCAGACCCGAAGGGAGTCGCCATAAGGTAGAGAGGGCGAGAATAGGCACGAACGCAACACACTCACAAACTCTTGTGAAGAAAGCACCAGAAAAGGTCCAGTGGTCAGTGAAGCAGGGGAGGCCTTGACGTGGATAATCAACATGTTGTTAAAGTTGTATGCCAATAAAAATTTATAAATTTAAAAAAAAAAATCACAAAAAAAAAAAAAAAAAAATCCCTCCACTGCTCAACATTTTGTGATGTAACAAACTCCTGCAAAAAAAGAGATATCTAGAACCTTGCCATACCATTGTTGAGAACAGGGGTGTTTAGTGTGCCCTTGGACCGAACCCAGACCTTCAGGGCCGGGCCGAGGGTTGACGGCGTGTCCCAGCGTGGCTGACGGGCTGACCCTCTGCCAGGCCTGCAAGCTCCCAAGGCCAACACCCAAGGATGTTGGAAGATGAATGGTCCTCCGACCATTCCGAGCCCTTTCGGACCTGCTGCGAGGAACAGCATGGAGCAGCAGGCCTGGCCTGAGGTAGAGGGCAGACGGACCTTGACACGTAGACAGGTCTATGGTCGATGCGACAGCATCGCAGATGAAGACACTTGGTTGATGCGACGGCATCACGGATGAAGACACTTGGTTGATGCGACAGCATCACGGACGAAGATACTTGGAACTTGACAACAGCTGGGAGGAAGGACATTTGCACTGTCTCTCGGGGTGCCCTACTCAGGCCACCCCCGGGACTGAGTCATGGACCACCCTGTCCCACTACGCGCCCTACACAGCCCTTGGAGGCTGGTCACGGACCACGAGGAGAGCGGAACGAGTGCAGGGAAGACCCAGGCAAGGAGAAACTCCAATGACGGAATCGATGTCACCTGAAGCTCCATCTATGGCTGGCGGGAACGGAGGCTCCGGAGCACAGGGACCAATCCCACCTGCAGACCGCTCCATTCTCGGGCACACACCATCCGAGAACCACAGCTCTACAGGAACAGAAGTCTCAGGAGCACCAGACGAAGATGCAGGGAAGAACATCCTGGAAGGCAGGCACATCAGGAGGTGGAAGATCATGACGAGACCTCAGGACATGGACCGGGACCTCAGGCAAGACATCAAGACACGAAGACGTGGTAGAAGGCAGACGAGACGAGGAGCTCCACGAAGAACAGAAGACCTTACAAGGCTCTGGCAGGCAGGAGCCTCCAGAGGGATGACACTCCACTGCAAAGCCACGACAGACTGAGAAGACAGCCCTTTTATAGGGCTAAGAGAGGAAGTCCACTCCCTAGGTGGGGCCAGCACACTTCCTGTGCCTGGCCCTTTAAATCTAGTGAAGAGGTGCGCGCCGGCGCCTAAGGAACAGCAGAAGCAGGGCTGTGCAGGACCGTGGACAGCAGCCTGCACAGCGTCATCGCGTAGACTCAGGCTGGGCCTGAGGAGCAGGCCCTGATGTCGGCAGCGGCTCCAGCCGCTGCGGGGAGCCCCAGGGGCGGCTCCAGCCACCGGATAGAACCGGGGCTTCCGGCCTAGCGCAGCGAAGATGGTAATGGAGTCAGGGGCAGTCCCTGCCCCGCGGGGAGAGGCAGGAAGGCCGCGGCTCCGACCGAGGAGAAGATGATCCGGGGCGGCCTCTGGGCCGCGAGGGGCAGGCGAGACCGCGGCTCCAGCCGCACAGGAGGCCCGACGGCGGCGTCCTGCCGCGTCGGGTGAAGAACAGCAAAGTGGTAAGTGAGTCTGCTCGCAGGGAAACCCGCGGGCAGCACAGTTCATAACAACCATACAGTCACAGTACTGACTTGCGTTATCAAATACAGTAACCTTATGAAAAAGCAGTAATGCAAATACTACACCAGGCCCTAGAACATTAATACATCACCTACGGGAATAACAGAACAAGCTGAACTACTAAAGAGAAACTACACACTAGTAGAAATACTGCATATCAGTCACACACAGGCAAAACAGAGACCAACCCTTACCTAATATAGAAATAAGAGACTACAAATTAGAAACAGAAACATGCAGACAAAACTGAAATAGAAAGCCTGAGAAACCAGACTGAACAGTGAAATACCGAAGAAAGAGCAAAATACAAAAATATAAGAAATGTATATTCCCAAAGATGGCATATTCCAATTGCTTCCAAGGAGGAAGGGAAGAAGTCAGTAGGAGAAGAAACAGAATGAGAAGAGAGACCCTAAAAAGGAATTAAGAAATGATCAACAAGGGAAAAGTAGGCAAAAGCGACTGGGAACAATTTATTAGAAAAATATAAAGATCAGATCTCGTTCTGTTTCTTCTCCTACTGACTTCTTCCCTTCCTCCCTCACACACACAAGCTCAAGCTTTCTCTCACAGATTCCCTCACACACACAAGCTTTCAATCTAACATACTCTACCATACACACGCAAGCTCTCATTCTCACATGCTCTACCACAAACACAAGCTCTCACTCTTATATACTCTCCCCCCCCACACACACACACAAGCTCTCTCTTACATTCTCTACACACAAGTTCTCATTCTAATATGCTCTACCATACACACACACATACACACAAGCTCTCACTTCTCACAATCAACCACAACAAGCAGCTCTCACTCTCTCAAATCCCGCCCCCCCCCCCCCCCAGCTCCCATTCTCACACATACAGATGCACACCCAGGCTCCCATTCTCACCCAAACACACACATTCAAGCTCCCATTCTCACCTACACACACACGGGGTCTTTTCATTGGGCACAGCCAAACTCCAATTTCCGCTGCTGCAGGGATAGAATCCCACAACAGCCTTCCTGCTCCGGCCCTCCTCTTCACCGTTGTGAGGTTTGGATCCTGTGATGGCCTTTCTTCTCTGACTCTTCCCTTCGCTATTGTGGGGATGGGATCCCGCGACAGCCTTGCTGCTCTGATCCTCCTCTTCGCCATCACGGGGAAGGGCTGCAGGTGGTTCCTGGCTCTGCAGCCCTTCAACTATAAGATCCTATTGAGGACAGGAAGGGAAAAACACCAATGCAGATTTCCTGTCTAGAGAGGTGTCCCTAGTTCAGGCAAACACTCAGCCTAGTAAGCCTGAGCTGAGTGGGAGGGTGTGGGAAAGAGTATGTAAGAAACTCCCTCAGCCACAGCTATCTGGCCCACTCCTCCTTAGTCCCAACCCCACAAGGGATTCTGGGCCCAGGGAAGATCCCTTCAGCCTAGCATAAGAAGGCAGGACCCAGAAGGATGGAAGAGGGCCCAGGGAGAAGGCCAGAAGTCAGCCTATACCAGTTCAACTTATATTTGACTGTTTTTGTTAACCAAGGGACTGCTGAGGTAAGCAGCCTTTGCACTGTCTTTATTTTTGCCTGTAAATAAAGCATTTTGTTTGTGTGGAACCAGCCAGACTTTGGCCTCATTTGTACACCTGGCTTGCTTCCCAACCCGTGGCCGCTCCCAAGCGACCACACACCCATTGAAACAGAGAAAATGATGGCAGACAAAAACCATATGGCTCATTGTAGTTGGCCCAGCTATATCTCCTGCTCAGCTTTATAGTCTCTTCCTCTCCCTTGGAGATTCTCCATCTCAAGTTTTTATTGAATTCTGATACTGTCCTTACTTCCATTACCTTCCCATGAAGGCTGTTCCATACATCTGCCACTCTTTCTGAAAAGAAATATTTCCTTAGATTACTCATGAGTCTACCCACCTTTTACATCTCTTTCTAGAGCCTCCAATCTGTTGAAAGGGGCCCATGTCCAGAGCATTTATTCTTTGGAAATATTTAAATGTCTCTCTTATATCTTCCCTTTTCCTCCAAGGTATGCATGTTTGGATCTTTGTCCCCATATGCTTTATGATGAAGACCACTGATCATTTTAAAAGCTGCCCTCTGGACAGACTCCATCCAATTTATATTGTTTTGAATGGTCTCCAGAATTCTACAAATGTCTCATCAGACACATATATAGAGGCAATATCACCTTCTTTTTCTTACTGGCACTTCAAATACTACAAAACACAGCAGCTAGAATACTAACTGGAAAAAGGAGGGACTATATAACTGAAACTCTAGCAAAATTACACTGGCTACTCATAGAACAAAGAATAAAATACAAAGCCCTATGTACCATACATAAACTAATACATGATGAGAAAGCGGACTGGCTAAACACTGCACTACGGGTACGCGTCCCTCACGGAAACCTTCGTTCAGCAAACAAAGCTCTCTTAAGCATTCCCTCAGTCAAGACAGCAAGGCTAACCCAGGTAAGAGAAAGGGCCTTGTCTTTAGCAGGCCTCACACTATGGAACACAATGCCTTTGGAGATCAGATTACAAAGAGACCTCAAAACCTTTAAGAAAAGTTTAGACATAGCTTTCTAAACAAGCCTTTTATAAAGAGACCGGAGAATAGAAAATATACAGGAACAGGCAGAAGAGCACCAGCACACAGCACTATTCTCAAAATGTGCATTATAATGTTTTAACAAGTTTATTACACAACTAACTTAATAGTAAAACACAGAGAATGCGATTTTTACCTGTGAATAGTACCTTACAGGTACACTTGGTTAGGACCTCCATCACTAAACAATTGAGTCTTTTTATGATTTAATGTAACCAAACCTTTTTGGCACCCCTTAGAATGTACTATAGTACGCTTTCTCCTACCTTATTTTATGTGCCTACATGTAAACCATGTGATGGTATATAACTTAGCGACGGTTTAGAAAAGACTTTAAATAAATAAATAAATATTCATCTTTCTATGCTCCAAGCATGCTCCTGATATCAGCCCTAGATTTCACTGCCTATACTGTACTGCTCCCTTGGTTGTGCGAACCAAATGCATGGCCCACAATTTTTAGCATTAAATCTTAGCTGCTAGACTCTAGTTCATTCCTTCAGGCTGTTACCCTGTTGCAGAATTTGGTATTATCTGCAAAAAGATACATGTTTTCCCAATAGCCCTTCTGCAATATAGCTTATGAAAAGCTGTTGAACGACTAAGGATCAATCTCTGCAGTACAACACTGGCAACACTCCTCTCCTCAGAGTGAACTCTGTTTACCATTACCCTTTATCACCTTTGACTCAACAAGTTTCCAATTATTAATCACGTTAGTGCCCATGTCAAGAGCACTTGGTTTGTTTATAAGTCATCAATGTGAAACGGTATCAAAGGCCTTGCTGAAATCCAAGTACACTACATCAAGTGTTCTAATCTAACTCTCTAGGAATATATTGAGGTTTCACAGTACTGGAGGTTTACTAACCAGTTTGGAATTCCCCAAACCTTTCATAATACCAAAAAGTGGAGAGAGGTTGGAGCCTCTTCCGCCTGCTGTTGCTTGAAGAGATGCTAAGGCCTGAGGATGAGAGGAAGAATGGATGGTTCCCACACCAGGTTTGGATAAGTTCTTGGAGGAGAAGTCCATTAACTGCTATTAATCAAGTTTACTTAGGGAATGGCCAATGCTATTAATTGCATTAGTAGCATGGGATGTTCTTGGTGTTTGGGTAATTGCCGGGTTCTTGTGGCCTGGTTTGGCCTCTGCTAGAAACAGGATGCTGGGCTTGAAGGACCCTTGGTCTAACCCAGCATGGCAATTTCTTATGTTCTTATACTGTATGATCTTTCAAAAATCAGTACTTTTTTCACCTCATTTGGAAAGAATAAGGTGGAGACTACTGTGCATTCAATATCCACTCAGTGAGGGCCCGAGATGGCAGAGCCTGCTGTCCTTCTGTATGATGACAGAGGCATCCCCAATGGAATTGGAAATTGAATTGACAGACAGATGAGATATGGATACCATACTTGCCATGGCCAGGTCGGCGCTATAAGAATTAACTTTGCCTTGTTCTGAATAGCTTTCTGGATAGTCCTGGCAATGAGAGGAATTGGTGGGTATGTACAGATTAGACCAATGCTTCAACCTAGCAAGAAAGCATTGGTAGCTGATCTGTAGTTGCTCAGATTAATGGAGCAGAATTACGGTAACTTTCCTGTTATCCTCTGAGGTGAACAGGTCAATCACTTTCATTCCCAGTGATTGATCAAGTCATCTGCAATCTCTTGATCCACAAATCACTTGTGCGGCAGCAGTACTCCGCTGAGGCAGTCTGCCAACATATTTTGGAAGGTAGGTCACTTGAAGACAGTGGCCCATAACTAGATTTGGAAGGTCTCCCTGGCAGAGGGTGTATGAGCTTTTGTCATCCTGCTTGTTTATGGAGAACATGGCCATCTGCCTGAATCAAGATTCTCTTGCTCAAGAGAAGATGAGAGAAAGTCCTTAGAGCAAGGTGGATGGCTCACAGCTCCAGAAGATTGATTTGCAGAGGACTATGACTCTTGGGACCACACTGCACCAGTTTACACTCCTCACCCCTTAGTGTAGGTGCTGGTAGACAGTCACTTGATTGATGCACTGGGATGTGTAGTGAAAGATCTCTCTTTAGAACTTCTGGGTTCAACCACCACTGAAGGGATGCTCTCATCTCGAGAGAGATTTGGTGGGATAACGGTTGATAAAGTTGATCTCACTGACTTTGGAAGGCCCACTGAAGACCCCCATATGTGCATATAAGGCAAAGGAATCACATACATGCCAAAATCCTGTCAGAGAAGAATCAGAATTGACCTTGTTGATGCTCGGTCTTGCTATAGAAAAGACCATACTAGACCCATCAGCAATGCAACTTGTTCAACAGGAGGAAATGCTTTCTCTCCAGGCTCCTATGAACTGAATTTTCTAAGACAGAACCAAGTTGGACTTAGAGAAGTGGAATCTTTCTCCTCCGTCAATCATGGGGTAACAAAGGAGGAGATCTCCATTGGTCCAAAAGGGAAACGTCTGGCAGGAACTCAGAATGAACTACGGTAATCCCACTTCTTCCCCTTCTGATTTGTGAAGGGACTCCCCTGGAGGAAGAAAATGTACCACCTCATAGTAAGGAGTTACTCCCAGCACTGGAAACTCGTGAGGAGAGGCACACACCTGTGCGGGACTTTGAGCATCCTCACTATATGGGAACATTTCCTCTATCTTGGACAGGAGAGATTCTAATTTCCCTTTTTGGACTTCGGGGCTTAAAGAAGCAAAGATATTTTTCACTAGCTCCAAAAGCTGGGCTCCCACTGGTTGAGGGACCCTCTGTGCTAGCGCTGGAGGAGAGACTTCTTCAGAAACTCAGATCAGCTCATCCTCAATAAGGGCTGCCGGTAAAGCAGAGGAGGAATTCGGCACTGTGACAGCTGCATCTGCTTGTAGAAATAGTCAGCTCCTTGCCTGTTGCATCAACAACACTCTTTGAACAGCACCTTGCTCCATGGATAGAGCCGGCAGCTTCCATGCCATAGCCCCAGCAGCGGGACTCTTGATTTAATATGCCAAAGTGCTACACTCAGACATGATCAACAATGCCTTGGCTTGACATGCTGAATGTGCTGATGATATGAATGAGGCTCTGGTTGGGGCTGGGTCTGGATAAAACAAATGGCTTAGTGCCATAGGGATCTTTTGTGCCATGAAAATGATAGCACCTGCACCAATGAGGCTCTCATCTTGGTGACAATAAAGGGCTCGCTCTGGCACAGCCCTGTGTCGATAGCGCTGATCTCTTCTTTGGTGCCAAGGGGATGGACCAGAGGGGATTGCCTTCTGTCATTTAGGCACTCTTCTCAGTGCTATAGGCTTCCACTCAACCAAGATGGATGCGGGAAATGATACCATGATAAGGTGTAGACTTCTTATGCTTGCAGGAATGAAAGGAGGAAGATTCCTGCCTCAAATTCTTGCATCAAGAATCCAAAACCTCACTCCTGAAAGAGGAGTGGCCCTGCTGCTCAGGTTCATTGAAACTTTGGGATTTTACCTGCCAGTGCCTTCCCTCTTGAGGTAAGTGAATCCTTGTTATTTAGGTAATTTTGTATACAGTAACCTGGTTTTGAGTGCTATACATGTAAATAACTAGAACCCTGTCCCGGCAGTCTGCAGGGTTTCCTTTTCAGCTAATGAGGCTATATGTGGAAAGCAGAGGCATTTAAATTTGAAGAATTCTCCAAAAAGTTTTCTTACTGTACAACAATTTATTCTCTTCTGTAAGAAAAACCACCTATAACATTGGGAGGTATCATAAAGATCAGAACTTAGGTTACTGTGGGCCTGGGCTGGATGTACTAAGGGGTTTTTCCTATGGGAGGAAAATGGGTAAATAGTGATTGGCTGTCTGAAAAACTCCATCCCTTGTTGCAACTAGCACATTGTGTCCTTTTGACTGCAATTAGAGGAGGTGTTCTTGGGATCATATTTAAGTCAGAGGAAGTAAGTAATTCAGATAGGGTTGCATTTCCAAATCTCCGTGCATTATTTTCCATGAAAAAGTACCTACTAAAAGCAGATGCAAGTGATCGAGTGTACTTTGTACCTACATAAAGTTTTAAAGCAAAAATATGCACAACACTTCCGCTTTGAAAACTGGTGCAATGTCCATGGGTAAAAAAATCTCTGTGGTCTCTGTCCTAATGCAGCTAGCTTGAAAACTGAACCTTTGTGTTTTGGGGGAAAATTCCTCTGGCCCCCTGGGAGATCATCAAAGGTTGTTAAAGCTGCACTGTGACTGGTTAGCTCCTTTTCAAGTGCTATTAGCAGGTAAATAATACACCATGGGTGTCTATAAAAGGATGACATGGTACCCAAGTGCAAGCTTGCTGAGATCCTTTAATGCGTTCCCTGCAGGGACAGGGTAAGCACAAGGTGAACTAAGTAACTGTCTAGAGTGCCAAATTTTAGAAGGGAGGGCGGCAGCTGCAGCTAAAATCTGCTGCTGGAAGAGCCAAATACCACAGGAGAGACGAGGAGAACAGGCTGAAAGCAACCCAAGGGCAGAGGAAGGGGAGCTGCTTTCTGGAAGAGCTGATGATGCAGAAAGAAGAGAAGTGGGGGAGATGAGGGTGGAGAGCGCACAGGCTACAGCTGGTGCCTGCCACAAAGTCTCTCTTCCTCCTCCACCCGTGCTATTCCCCTCTAGCCACCTGTTGTTGTCTCCTCCTCCGCCGCCCGCTACTGCTTTACCTCTGGGCTCAGCAGGTCTTGCCAGTCTACAAGGCCCTGTGCAGGTCCAACTTTACAGGGATGTAGCAGCCAGCAGAGGAGTTGACAGCAACAAGTAATCAGCACTGCGCCTCCTGCCGTTCTTCCTGTTGGCCAGAGGTTTTCAGAGGGGGAGGGGAGTCAGAGAATTATGTCACGGGGGGGGGGGGGAGGGCTGCATACATGCAATCAGCCCGATACAGAAAAGATGGCAGGAGAACAGGCGCTCCCGTGTTGAGCGCCCACTCTCCCAACGTGCGCCCCGCCACCTCTCCTGGGCACGCGATCCTGTATTTAAATGAGGGGGTCGTGCTAAAAGGAGGCGCTAGGGATGATTGTGCGCCCCTGGCTCCTCTTTGGCCCAGGAGAGGTGGCTCTGTCAGTGGTTCAGGAAACAGACGCTCAATTTTACGAGCGTCGGTTTTCCAATCCCGCTGACGGCGATCAGTTAGGAAAACAGACAGTGGTAAAATTGAGCGTCCTTTCTCCTAACTGGACCGGCCAGCACATTTAAATTTATTTATTTATTTACATTTTTTGGTTCCTTCGACTTAATATCGCCAGGATATTAAGTTGGAGGGTGTACAGAAAAGCAGTATTTACTGCTTTTCTGTACACTTTTCTGGGCTGCTGGGCAGGCGTTAATTTATGAGCGTAAAATGTGCGGATTGGCCTCACATTTTACTTTCTAAATCCCAGATGACTGACTAATAGCCTCATCAACATGCATTTGCATGGGATGAGCACTATTAGTTTTCAGGGGGGTTTGACAGAGCATTTTCAAGGCGCTAAACCCCTTACAGTATAAGGGGTAATAGACGCCCATCGAAAACATGTGGCCAAACCCATGTTAAACAGTGCGCTCGGCCAAGCGCAATTTACAGAATTGGTCAGATTGAGAGAAAGGTGACAAGTTCACCTAAGGTGCCTAATTCCCTTGCAATAGCCCTGGTTCCTAGAATATGTCGATGCCTGTATATATTATCTCAGCACCGGAATCAAACAAAATCGTACACATACACAAACCTGGCTTATATAATAAAATGATTAACAATGCAATTTTCTTTTAATCATTTAGCTGTTGGATGTAGTAAAGCGTTTTTCTCATTTTGTGTCTATGGGGGAAAAAATGTGCAGTACATCTGACCCAGATGTGTTTTGGTGCCTGAATTAGATAAGACAAGGCAGAAGTGTCTTGCAACCAGAACACCCCTGGTGTGATGAAAGCTGTGCTGTTCTTTACACAAATAAGGAACTGTTACATATAATTCTCACCTGTCTTTTACCACTGTCTAACACCTCACTGGACACTTCATACATCATATCTTAACCCCTGCTTCCCCTACATTAAAACTCCGGTGCTGAGCTTGAATACTGGAGTGTCCTTGGTGGGATGGCACTTTGCCTCCTGATTCAAGATTAGAAGGACGCATCCCCAGCCTGGATCATTTGGCTAGCTTTACAAGTCATCTGTAACTTAATCCAGGCTTAATTTGCTTCAATTTGTGTTCATTTCTTTCTCTCTCTCTTTTTTTTTTTTACCCTGAATGGAGCCAAAATAAGTGCTTTAATGCTACAGAATTGGCTCAAAATGTTCATATTGGAGCTGAACTGCCACACATCTTGTATGATGCAAACAGTTTCCCCACCCTCTTGATAACAATTATAAGGGTAGTTCCAAGATTTCCCATAGTATAACATTTAATAGCCTGATAAAAAACATTCTCTCTGGGGATTATATAGTAGTTCTCACTACATAACACAGCAGAAACAATGTTCTCAGGCCCAGGGGGGTGAGGGAGTGGGGAAGGAGAGGAGGGAATCCCAGACATAGCACAACAGTTACATCTAGTGGCCAGATTTGGGGACCATAGTTACTGGATTCCAGAAAGCGGCCTGATGAATAGCTCCCTGGCTGAGGACTGTCGCTGTGATGAATGGGGTCAAGGTGCTGGGGGCTCAAACTGATCCTTGGACCCTCTCCCCCTTCAAGGGCAAGTTAAGCTTTCAGGATATCCCAAATGAACATGCATGAGTTTGAGAAGCATCAGGCTAGGTGAGCTGGGAAGGGGGGATACAAAATAGGGGGAAAATCCTTAACTAGTTGCGAATGAAGGCTCGTGACGTCAGGTCCCAGCCCTGGTTCCAAGTGAGGAGGAAGCCCAAAGGAGCAGAAATAAACTGCTGTCATCCCCCCCCCCCCAACACAAACTAAAAAAAAAAAGCATCATCCCTAGCCAAGTACCTGGCCAATTTTCTTTTTCATGAATTTTAGTGAGAGCTAGCTAACACAATACTGTTTCTCCTACTTTCTGCAAAATGCAAAGCACTGCAGTTTGCACAACTGAAGGAAAATCTGCCTGAGAAAAGGACTGCAGCACTCACAACACCTTCCAAATTAAAATCTTCATTATCCTTATAAAGGGGCAGCTGCGCGCCCCCCCCCCCCCCCCTCCAATCTTCTTGGCTTTCTTTTGATCCAGTTTAGTTTGGAGGGTTTGGTTACTTTCTTTGTTTTCCAATAATTTTACGTTTTTACCCTTTAAGAGGACTGCTGCCTTGAGTTTTACAAGCATCATTCTCAACAGTCGATCAGCAAAACCTCCGGTCTGAACACACAAAGGTCCTGCCGCTTTCTTGGCTCAGGCGATACTCAAGTATAGGATCCATTCAAATTGTTCCAGTGTGAACTAAAAATAATCTGGACTCCTGTCTCCTTCCAGAGCCTCTGAGGGGCTGAAGATGTCCCACCAAGCATTGATTTGTCATCCCACCGCACCTATGTAATAGATATTGTATCTATTTTCTGGATCTTGTATCTCATCTAGAGATCCCGAGACACCTTGCAGCTACTCTGGATATCATCTAAATGGTCAGATAACTAAGCTGAAAACATCCAGGAGATACTCAGAGGTCATGGAGATGTCCCTTGGTCTCACTGCTCCTCAGCTTTCCTGTCACTGTGACTTACCTAAATTGCCCCTTATTTGTGGGCCTAAGGAGTGTGAGGAAATGTGCACTGACTTCAAAGTGATAATTGTAGGGATTTACACCTATAGGAAAAGGAGACACTGGGAAAATTAATTCCAGAGAGAGATTGAGAATCCGTGTCAGGGACTGAGGAAAACTTATCATATTTGTAAAAAAGTAGAGGAAGATCCAGCTGGTTGTGTTTTCAAAGTGTGAAGGCTTCCCACGATCTCCTGGGAAATGCAAAAACTGTGTAACATAGCAATATTTTGTGCAACTATGAGTCAATTACATAAGAAATTGCCATACTGGGTCAGACCAAGGGTCCATCAAGCCCAGCATCCTCTTTCCAAAAGTGGCCAATCCAGGCTACAAGTACTCAAGCACTAAGTAGATCCCATGCTACTGATGCAAGTAATAGCAGTGGCTATTCCCTAAGACAATTCATCTCTTGCTTTTAAATGGGACTCACTGAGCTTTTTTAAGGACCATGACTTCATTTGAGAATCTGGAGGAAGACTAAAAAAATGTATGAGGGAGTAGGGATTATACTGTTTATGAAGTATGTTCAGTGTTATAAAGGATGTCAGAAATGTATGCATGGGCCTTTAAAGCAAGAACTAAACCGGGCCCTCCAAAATAAAACAAAGGAAAGAACATGATTTAATAACTCATATATAAGCTGATGATTTGGGTCCGCACTGGATGAAGACTATGGGTTTGGGATCAAAGCATGGCTGTGTGATTTATTAAAGAATATAATGCTTTGTTATTTCATCGTGTTGTGCCTGGCTGGATTCTACTGTCTGGCCGGTATTACAACAATTAAGCGACATGATTTGTGCTGGTGACATGCGTTTGCTGTCCTATTTGCAGGATCATGTTACCTGGTACGCACCGGCAGAGGGGAGATGGTTTACCCGAGTCCCAAGGTCGCAGGGCAGTGGAAGGAATAAGAGCTGACACTTAGTTTTTCACAGCTACAAATTCCTATTTTATTTAATGCAGCCCTTTTCTGTTTTGATGTGTATTTTTCTAAGATTAGTTATAAAAGAAACCAGGTAGGGTAGTGGAATAGAGATTATATTTTTTGCAAAGCTCACAATGTTTTAAAGATACAAGCTTTTGGCCTACTACGGTTTCTTCTTTGGCCAATATGAATAGGCCCTTAGGGACATTTTTCTTTGCAGATTATAAGTTCTAGTTCCCTTAGTGTCTGCAGTACCCAAGGTGATATTTTCTTCTTTTTCTTTGTGCATTACAGTATTAAAAACATCCCTTTGGTTCCATGGCCCGAGACCCTGCCTATTGCCTATCATTATCTTTATTCAAGATTTGAGTGCTACAGGATGTAATGTCATGAGCAATTAAACCCCTTGAAAACCACTTGGTCTCACTGCCCATTTAAGGCTGTTTAAAAAGCATAGTACTCAAATCCTTTTTTCAAAGTCTTGCAACCTAACCTCCACCATATGGATTCATGAAACTGTAATTCAACATGCTGGGTTAAATTACGCTAACACTGGAAACAATATGCATAGAAAGTGTCGGCCTTGAATGGTGCAGGAGAGGACGTCTGCTCATTGATTGGATCCAGGATGTCTGAGCTTCCCCCCAACCACGACAGACTGAGCACTAGAAAATCAAGCAAGAGGCCACATTATAAACACTTGGGTAGCAGGCATGGCAGGGTTTCATTGTGTTCGTTCTAATTTTGGTTGCACTTCATCCACCCCCATGGCAAGGAGGTAGGGGAGGGGAATGGAGTCTACCCAGATTTCAGAGGGTGGCGGTTGACATTTACCTAAAGTCTTAACATGCTTAGGGCCAGATGTTTAGTACATCTGGACTTACACATAACACTAAGCCTGGCCAACACTGAAAAAATGACCTATGGAATCTGAACAATGTGATGGACTTGCAGAGGTCATGTGGATGTGCAACTGGCTAACATACCCTTCTGTACTCCTTGTCTGAACAGCTCAAACATCCCCTCTTCTTCACCATAGAATGCTTTAAAAAAAAAAAAGTCAGATTCATTTGAACAGCAATCAAGCTTCCTGGTCAGGGTGATGGAGGAGTGCTGAAAGTGAAGCATACTAGGAGTTTAGGGAACAAGACTCTATGGCCTGTTTCCAGGCTGTGTGTTTCAAAATGCCAGTCATGCTCAAACTGGTCCTCATGCCCCATCCAGCCAGTCGGGTTTTCAGGACAGTCCTAATGAATATTTATGAGAAATATTTGCATATATAGGAGGCAGTGCACGCAAATAAATCGCATGCATATTCATTAAGATAGCCTAAAATCTGACTTCACCCCAGATCAACAGAATAGGCTGATCCAGTTCTGGTTTTGCCCCACTGCATGCATGGACATAATTCTTATTTTCTTAGAGAAATCAATGGGAAAATTAGAACTACAAATTCATCCTTACAGTCCTGGTTTTGCCCCTTTGGATCAGCCTGTTTGGTTGACCTGGGATCAGATGGCAACTCTAACACACTTCCATGTCTGGATGCTGGGCTGGATGCTGGACTTGATGGACCCTTGGTCTGACCCAGCATGGCAATTTCTTATGTTCTTAATTCTGTGTCATAAGGTACAGGCTGAACCCCACTGACATGCACTACAAGACCTCTTGTGTCTGTCCTCACAGAGTGAGGGACCTATCAGGTAGCCCACTGATCCTATGCTAGCTTCCTTATTGGCTGAGCAGAGAGTTTGAAGGTGCATGGATGGATGCCACCAGGGGCAGATTACAGGAAAATATTAACCCAGGGGATTTTTTTTTAAACCAGCCCATATGTATCTGTCTGAGTCCCTTGTGCACTTTCCCTGCAGGATGTGTTTCAATAGTTCCCTAAAGCACACCAAACTGACCCTTCAGAGATACATTTGTGACCTGGAGCCTGGCAGAACTGAGCCAAAAAAATCTGCAACATAATGAGAAATTACTATTTACCTGATAATTTCCTTTTCTTTAGGACAGTCAGATGAATCCGGAACAAGTAAGTTATGCACCTCTACCACTAGATGGAGATGGAGCAAACTGACGTGAAGGTATATTTCCTTCTGCAGTGACATCAGCCCGCCAGTATTCTCTTCAAAAGCAACTGTGGACAGACTAGCAAAAAAACTTGATTAAAAACAGATAACGATTTCAATTCTCAGCAAACAGACAACACTGAGCTCAGACAAGACTGTAATAACATTAGCTAGGGACTGGGCTAACACTTACTAGTAATCCCTGTAATACGTAGTCACACAAGATTACCACACTACAATCATTCGGCAGCCAAGGGAGGGAAGCTGGATTCATCTGACTGTCCTAAAGAAAAGGAAATTGTCAGATTAAGTACGGTAGTAATTTCTCATTTCTTAGCATCCAGTCAGGTGAATCCAGAACAAATGGGAAGAACCCAAGCTACTCCCAAATGGAGCGGGAAGCTGCCCGCGGTCCAGTCAAAACCTCACTTGCAAAGGCTGCGTCCTCTGGGGCTTGCTCATCCAGTTGATAATACCTGGAAAAGGTGTGTAAGGAGGACCACATCGCAGCTCGGCAAATGTTGACAGGAGACAACAATTTCACCTCCGCCCATGACGCTGCCTGAGCCCTAACCTGACTAGGTAACGGCTTCCCAGCATCCACGTATGCAGCCATGACTACCTCCTTAATCCAGTGAGCTATTGTAGCCCGCGAGGCCAGCTCTCCCTGTCTAGTACTGCCGTGAAAGACAAACAGGCAATCCGACTTCCACATGAGCTCAGTAACCTCCAGATACCTGACAATATGTCTCTTGACATCCAAGGGTTGCAACAGACGATATTCCTCTACATCTCTCTCTCTGTCCAGAGATGGACTGATTCAAGTGAAACTCAGTGACCACCTTCAGTAAAAAGGAAGGAACAGTAAACACAGCTGTACTGCCCCTGGAGTCACCCGGAGGAATGGCTCCTGGCAAGTCAAGGCCTGAATTTTGGAAACCCAACGCACAGAACAAATTGCCACAAGAAACACAGTTTTCAAGGTCAGTAAGAGCAAGGGCAGAGTTCGCAGCGGTCTAAATGTAGGGCCTGCCAAGAAATCCAATACCAAATTAAGACTCCATGGGGCACCGGAAATCGCAAAGGAGGTCAAAGATGTTTCACACCTTTCAGGAAACGGGCCACATCAGGATAAGCTGACAGGGAACCACCTTTTACCTGACCCCTGAAACAGGCGAGAGCCACTACTTGTACCTTTAAAGAATTGAGAGCCAAGCCTTTATTAAAGCCATCCTGCAGAAATTCCAAAGTGAGCGGGATCATGACCGAAGAAGGAAGAGTACCTCGATCCTGACACCAGGCCTCAAACACTTGCCAAACCCACACATAGGCCAAGAAAGTGGAGAACTTTCCAGCTCTTACAAGGTGGAAATCACTGCTGCAGAGTATCCACATTTCAGCAAGCGAGGCCTTTCAAGGGCCATACCATAAGACAAAATTAAGTCGGATCTTTGTTAAGATCAAGTCCCTGGTACAGCAGGTCCCTGTTGCGCCGGAAAATGAAGGGGCGAGTGGCTGGAAGACAAGTTGCTGTATGCCTTTCGTACATGGTCATGTTGGGCAGATTGGTAAGAAGAAGCCTATGCAGATCCACATACCATGGTCTCCTGGGCTAATCTGGAGCGACCAAGAGCACCATCCCTCTGTGGCACTCAATCCTTCATACCAATCTGCCCAACATGACCACGTACGAAAGGCATACAGCAACTTGTCTTCCAGCCACTCCTGCAGATCTGTCCTGCGGCTGAAGAATCGCAAAGCTTTCGCATTGCGTGAAGTCGCCAGCAGGTCTAGGAACGGGAGACCCAAGCGATCCAGAATCAGCTGAAATGCCTCGTCTGACAACACCCACTCTCCTGGGTCCAAACTCTCCCTGCTGAGAAAGTCTGCTCTTTCATTTGGACCGATTCAGTAAAGTCTGCGGGAGAGCAGACAAATGCCCGCTCTCCTGGCGCGCGCACAGGCCACTCGCTTGTGCACGCGATTCTGTATTTAAATTAGGTGGTGCAGTAGAAACGGGCAAAAGGAGGCACTAGGGACACTAGCGCATCCCTAGCGCCTCCTTTTGACCCGGAGCGGCGGCTGTCAGCGAGTTTGACAGCCGACGCTCAATTTTGCTGGCATCGGTTCTCGAGCCCACTGACAGCCACGGGCTCGGAAACCGGACACCGGCAAAATTGAGCGTCCGGTTTTCAGCCCGACAGCTGCCGGCCCGTTTTAATTTTTTTTTTTCTTTTTTTACCCTTCGGGACCTCCGACTTAATATCGCCATGATATTAAGTCAGAGGGTGCACAGAAAAGCAATTTTTACTGCTTTTCTGTGCACTTTCCCGGTGCCGGCAGAAACTAGCGCCTACCTTTGGGTAGGCGCTAATTTCTTAAAGTAAAATATGCGGCTTGGCTGCACATTTTACTTTCTGTATTGTGCGGGCATACCTAATAGGGCCATCAACATGCATTTGCATGTTGAGGGCGCTATTAGGTGCCGCGGGTTGGACGCGCTTTTTCCACCCCTTACTGAATAAGGGGTAAGGGAAAATGCGTGTCCAAGGGCAGGTTATCGGCCTGTTAGTCTTTTCTGCTATGTGTGAGGCTGAAATCATCAGGAGATGCACTTCTGCCCATTCCATCAGGTGATCTATTTCCTGTGATTCTTGTTGGCTCTTGGTACCTCCCAGCCGACTGATGTATGCCACAGTCGTTGCACTGTCAGATATTATTCGGACCGATCGACTTTGCAGCCTGTTGCCAAACTGCAATCATGCCAACTGAACCATCCTGGCTTCCAGCCTTTTAATGTTCCAGAAAGACTCTTTTGCATTCCAGCACCCTTGCGTGGTCAGCACCTGACAGTGAGCTCCCCAACCAAGGAGGCTCACATCTGTTGTCAATACTAGCCAGTCCGGTGGTGTTAGGGAAACTCCCTTCCTTAGATGATTCCTTCTGAATTCTTTAGTTAATCCTATATTGAAGTCGTACAGTTATTCAACATCTAGCTCTCACGGTTGGCATCTGTGCTGTCGCTACTACATTCGTATTCATATGTTCTTAAGTTCTTATGAGCAATGTTTAATGCTCTATTGTTTTCAGGTTTCTCCAATGTCTCCAATGTACTTTGCTCTAATTGTCTAAGGTTCTATGTAATGCCCTCCGGCGGCAGTTCTGTTTTTACTGTAAACCGGTGTGATCTGTATACTTTCTTACAGGAATGTCGGTATATAAAAATTCAAAATAAATAAATAAATGATCCATCTGCAGCCACCACTGCAGTTAGGAGGAGACCTCCATCAGCAGGTGGAGCCGAATTGAATAGTCCTGAGATTTCAGGTTCCACCGAGACAGCAGGGAGCACTGAGGAGGATGAATATGCATACTCGCCCATAGTACCACTTCCAGGGTCTCCCCATTAAGCCAAGTACTCGCAGGTAGGACCATACAGTCGGGCACAGAGTGTTCATCAACAGACGGAATCGTGCTAGCAACTTCTGAATTTGAGCTTCTGCAGGAAAACCTTGCCCTGTTTCGTGTCGAACTGAACCCTGAGGTATTTCAACGAGTCAGCAGGCTGACGTCTGCTCTTGACCAGGTTCACCACCCAGCCGAGCACCTGCAACAGGGCAATCACCTTGCGAGTTACCAGGCGGTTCTCTTCCAGCAACTTGGCTCGAATCAGCCAGTCGTCCAAAAATCAAGTGCACTAGGATCCCATCCTTTCTTGACTCTGACGTTACTACCATTACCTTGGAAAAGGTCCTGGGAGTGGTGGCCAGACCAAAGGGCAGTGCTTGAAATTGAAAGTGGCATCCCAGAACTGCAAACCGCAGAAAGTGTTGATGTTCTAGTTGGATGGAATGTGAAGATACACCTTGAACAGATCCAGAGAGGTCAGACATTTCCTGACTGCACAGGCATTATCACCGAGCGCAAGGTTTCTGTGCAAAAATGTTTCACTTGCAGATGACATTTGACACCTTTGAGATCCAGGATGGGATGAAAAGTGCCCTCCTTCTTGGGCACCACAAAATAAATGGAATATTGCCCCTATTTTCTTGAGACATGAGCACTGGAACCACAGACCTCAGACTGAGGAGCCTTGCCAATGTACCTTCCACTGCCTGCTTCTTCTGCGGGAGTGGCAGGGAGACTCCATGAACACATCCAGAGGAACAGTGCAAAACTCCATCACATATCCTCCTTGTATCACCTCCAGGACCCATTGACCCGATGTGATTTTGACTCACCTCTGATAAGAGAGAGATGTCCCCCTATCTCCTGTTCCAGGGGATGGGTGAGCAAACCTTCATTGGAAGGCTCGAGAGGTCCCACTACCCGAGCCTGTGCCCCTTCTGGGATGTCTGGGACGAAAGGACTGAGGACTACTGAAGGGTCGGGCCCTCTGAAAGGTTGCTCTTTTATAGGGTCAAAAATGCTTGGATCCTCTAGCACGACCTTTCATGTTAAAGGAGCACAGCATCTGCTTCTTATCCTCCGGAAAATGACGAACTGTGATTCGCCCCACTTACTGGCCAGTTTCTCCAACTCGCTCCCAAATAACAGCAAGCCTTTAAAGGGCAATTTGGTGAGGTTAGCCTTGGAGGTCGCATTGGCCGACCAATTTCTCAACTTTAACTGATGCCTGGCCGCTATTATCAAAGCCATCCCTCTGGCTGAAGTGTGTACCAAATCACAGCCTGCATCTACCAAAAAGGCAGTGGCTAGTTCCATAACTGCCCTGGAGTTTTCCCCAGCATCATCGACTTCCTGAGAGAGAGAAGCAAACAAGAGTGAGCCACCAAGGAACAACAAGAACGATCTGCATGGTCAATGCCACTGCTTCAAATGCTTGCTTAAGGATAGTTCCAATCTTTCTATCATGACCATCCTTCAAGGCCGCTCCTCCTTCCATGGGAAGAGTGGTCTGCTTGGAGACTACACACACAAAAGTGCATCTATCTTTGGAAACCGTAATCGCTCTCTTACTAATGGATCCAGAAGGTACAGGCCTTCCAAAATTCGACCCTCTTTGAAAGTAGCCTCTGGGACGCCCCACTCAAGATTAATCAATTCTTCAGTGGCTTCCATCACAGGGAAAAAACAAGAGGCTTTACGTAAGGAAACCAAAATAGGCTTCCTCTTTGGCTCAGACATGGAATCTGCCCCAGGAACCCTGAGAATTTTCAAGGTCTGGGAAATCAGAGCTGGCAGTTCATCTCTATGAAAGACACACACACAGACACACCTGGAAACACACACACACACATCTGGTCACACACACACACACACATGGTGTGCATGGTTCTGTATGGTTCTAATCCTGGAGGAATTTCAGCATCCTCAAGAGAGTCAGGATCAGCAACATCATCCTTGCTATCCGGATTTCTATCGGGTAGTCCTGCTGCCACTCTAGGAGTACTCCGGCGCTTGACAGTAGGTCCAGGCAAAATTCCTACCTACAAATCTGCTCTGGGAGCATTGGACAGGGCTGATTACTACGCCTGAAGAAAGGATTGCAATCCCTGGAAAAATTCTACCCAGGAAAATTATCCATACAAGGAGGTACTCGAGGCGTACTTACTAAGCTACCGTCCCCTGTTGAAGAACTAGTTAGGGGAGTTTCAAATTCAGGTGCCCCACCTGACACGTCCTTACCCAGTCCTACATCCGGCTGGGAAGAACCAGGCTTAATGAAATCAGAGGAAGAGTCTCCAAAGAGAACTGGCACACAGCAAATGCACCCACCACAGCATTAAGTAAAAAGTTTTTGCTTGCTGCCAGCTCTTCCCCAGCCTGCAGAAGCCTCTCCTTCTCCCATTCCCACCTCCACCCTTCTTGGCACCCCATCTCTCCATTTTCCAGGAGACTCACTGGTTCCATAGCTAGCTAACCTTTTCAGAAGGAAAGGCCAGCCTACAGAAGCCTCCCCAACATTGCACAGGTACTTCCTCTTGGCTCACCCCATCCCTTTTTGTGATCAGAGCTTGCCTCCACTTCTTCGTGCCCCCACCACCATTTCAAGGCATTCCTGTTGACTGAGTGCTACAGAGTGTGCTGCTTTTATGGTTCCCCAGGCTCTGTAGTGCTTACCTACTCCAGGGAAGGGGCGGAAAGACCCTGTTCCTCCAGGGCTTAAAAAGAAAAATGAAGCCCTGACCTAGACTGGATAGCGCCACAGGACCCAAAGCAGTACAATTCCAGAATCCTGCTGTTCCATGTGGGTCTAGTGCAGCCAATGCTGGGGCAAGGGTATTAGGCATCATAGGTAAACCTTACCGCACAATTAAAAATTATGTATTTATAACTGTTTTTAAATTAAAAAGGACATTCAAAGTACAGTCTTATGAGGTAAAAGTATCATTTACAGCATGTACACTATATACATGCACTGCTGTGGTGCCAACCAGAAAACCCTGCAAAATAAAAAATAAAGCGACATTTGGATCTCATATTGCATTAAGCCTATTGTAACAGAAGTTGGCTGTGGGCTCGGCTCTCAGAAAGCCTTGGATAAGCTGAATTACAATTAAAATATAGTAAAACTCCAATACAAAACAACAGCAGCCGGCAGCATTCAAACATGAAAAGGTGATGCTACCAGTATTACACCAGGCCCTAACACACCAATTTGGAAACCAGAACAAGCTAAGTTACTATAGGTCCCTACACAGTAATTACATGCTAGCAGAATACCTCACCTCTGTCACACATGCAGAACATAGATCGTCCCTCACTAAATATAGAATAAAGAAACTATAAAGTATAAATAGAAATGTGCAGACAAAAACTGAATTGGAAACGGCCAACAAGCTAGATCATGTATGCAGTGCAACGATGGAGAAAGACAAACATTACCATTCCTCATAAAATATCAAATAATTAAAACAAGAAATATAAATCAGCAATAGTAAAGCCATACTAATAAAAAGAATAAATATTACAAAACAGTTGAACATCCAATAATTAAACTCATAAAATTTGTACAGATTTCCCAAATACCAATAAAATATTTTAAAACAGACACATCAGATAAAACTAATTAAGAATTTTAAAATCCCACGCTTCCTACACTTTCCAGTCACCCTGAGATTGTTCTGGATTAGTGGGGGTGAGGGAATACACAAATTTTCTTTCGTCACACACATGCTGACACATTCACTCATACACCCACTGACACATACACACATACACGCTCCCTCCCACCTGACACAAACATACTTCCTCACACCCACTGATACACACATGCTCCCTTGCACCTGACACATACACACACACTCAGTCACACCCACTGACACACACATACGCTACCTTGTAGCTACTGACACATACATACACCTGGTCCCTCACACTCCCACTCTGTCTTTTCCCCTGCCACCTCTGAATACATACATATATATATAATTATTTATAGTGGTGGGCAGGAGGGATGCAGGCAGGGCTACCAGCTGATGGCCATGCTGTGGGAGAAAGTAGGTAGAAAGGCCCAATTCGGGGAGGGGAGGGTTATTTTTTGCCGTGGCCCCAACATAATGGGGGCTGTTGGCAGAAATCAGTTAGTGGCCTTTAGGCTTGTTGAAGCAGCAATGGGGTGATGTGAGGGAAGGCCTCAGGAGCATTTCCTGCCACTGTGGTGGGGAGAGGCGGGAAGCAGGCCCACAGAGATCAGCAACACCGCAGGAAAGAAAAAAATAAATAAAAATGCAGGCCTATAGAGCCATGCTGCAGCTGCGGAGACAGCAAATAAAAGAGAAGCCTAGGCCCATGGAACTATTGCTGCAGCCGTGGGGCCATTGAAATCAATACCAGACACATGACTGGCTTGAACGAAATCCCAGGGCATGCCCGAAGCCCCAGTAGGCCAATCTGCCCCTCATGCCACCCAGGCCTGGTACTTGGGAGAGTCAGAGAAATTGTTTATAATCGAAAGGCTTTTCTTTGTCTGAGGGTGTGCAGTTTAACACCACACACTTGCAGGCAGTGCAACAAACTGGCTAACTTTCAGGGTTGCCAGGTTTTCATGAAAAAACAACCGCTATTTTCCTTAAAAAAAAACAAACAAACAAGCAAAAAAAAAAATGCCCAAAACACATGATATTAAAATTACTTTTATTAGAAGCTATTTATACACAGAAAATACTTAAAAAATACTTTTGTGAGTGTAATGGAGGAAATACAGTAGCTTGCAATAGTATTTAACCCCCTAAAATGTCCAACAGATTTTTGTGGCTTACATAATGTTACATAGATTTTTCCAGACAGTATGCGCTAAAAGTAAAATTTTAAACTCACAATTCCTTATTCAGTAATGGCTTCTATCTAGTCACCTTCCCATGCAGGCCAGTTGTATGGTTGCCTGGTGCACCGCCACTCCAGTCTCAGCCACTGAACTCTGTAGCTCCTTCAAAGTGAAAAATTTAAAAAAAAACCATAACACCCCCACACACTCATTCTCTTCCCCCCCCCCACACACACACTCATTCTCTCTCCCCCCCACCAGCAGCACATGTCTGCCCCCCCCACACACACACACACTCATTCTCTCCCCCCCCACACACACACACTCATCTCTCTCCCCCCAAGCACATGCCTGTCCCCTACACACTCACCTCTCCCCCCCCAAGCACATGTCTGTCCCCCACACACTCATCTCTCTCCCCCCCCCAAAAACACGTCTGGCCCCCACACTCATGTACCTCTTCTTTTTGATTGTTGCCAGTTAAGTGCTTCACTCCCCTCAGCGTTCAAGCCTGCCTGCTGCATAAAACCTTCCAGGATCACCAGACACTGTTGCTTGCAGTCAGTACCTGTCTGCCCACGTGCTCCTCGTAGACAGACCTCATCGGCAGCAGCAGCCAATCACAGGGACAGCTGGGAAGGAGAGTTGATGAGAGCAACAATAAAGTGGAAGCTCAGAGTGAATCTATTAAATAAAATATCACTGCCTGCAACATCTTACAGGTAGAACAACTTAAATTAAAAGAGAAGGTCGCAGACCTGGAAAATAGGGCATGACGCAACAACTTAAGAGTCCAAGGCTTTACGGAGAAACCAGACAAGAATAACTGCGCGTCATCGATTTTGAGATTCTGCAAGTACCTACCCTCAGTACTTTGGAGGTGTCTGAAATTGAGACCGAAGGAGAGATTAAAATTGACAGAACACACAGGGCCTTGGACCAAAGGGCAAATAATCAAGTAAGAGACATTATTTAATGACACAATCCAAGGACACAACCCAAGGACTCCTCAAAACATTCAGCCATTAATCATGCCATTTGTACATAACTTGTAATGTGACTTGTATATCGTTTAACCATTTATTCTTTCCTTTTTCTTCCTCTTCACCAAGTTCTGCCACCCTTGTTAATTGTAACTGTACTTTCGGTCACCTGAGTTCTAGTTTGATGTATTTAATGCACTCCCGTTTCATGTAAACCAGCAAGATATGTTCTCATGATTGCCGGTATATAAAAACCTTAAATAAATAAATAAAATAAATAAATAAATAAATTATTGTTTGTTTTTATGATTACGTCACGACAGAAAGAACTACTCTGGCAGCATGAAAACAGCTCAAATAGTCCCGGGAAAGGCAGGAGATAGCGGTCTTCACTGATCTTCATAGGCATCTCTTTCTAATCACCAAGAGTTAAGAAAGGCCACAGCATTTCTGAGAAAAGAGAACATTAGGTATCGATGGCTACATCCCTTTGATCTCACTTACATGGTCGATAAAGTGTCAACAAGGATCCAATCTGCAGCGGAAGCAAATTCAGCGCTTAAACAGAGGGGTTTTAATGGTTCCCGACATGCCCGCACAACTACAAGAGGAACGGAGTCTAAAGAAGGCTATCCAAAATGGCAGCGAGTAAGGGATCTATCACCAATTGGGAGGCTCGTCTTCTCTTAAAGAGCTGACTTGATCATGAGCTCTTGATACTGAAAGGAACAATTTCCATGTGGACCCAGGAGGATATCAACCGGGGAGCATTTTTGTTTGAAACAGTTACTGAATTGGTTTTGGCACTCAGTCCTAGAGATTTTTGTGTGATTTTCCATGCTCTTTCATGCAGGAGTGAAGTTTTTATGTTCTGGATGTTTCGTGAGGAATGCGGCAGTGTTATTAGTACTGCTTATATTTACTTTCAGCATGGATGAATGGAAGTTTTCCTGCAATGCTTGAGGGAAAAAGGGCACATAAGGGTTTTTGGTTTTTTTTCTTTGACTTAAGGTACCTCAGCCTTATTGTCACCGACTGAGAAGGCTATGAGAGGTAGTGGTGAAGGGGCAAATTGAGTTCAGATTTAAAATTAGGGGGGGCCACATACTTGGGGGAAATTGATAACAGTTTTGTAGTTAACAAGCCACTATCCCGGCTAATATAGCTGATGGCATGTGGGTTTATGGGAGGAGTGAGAATATGTGGCAGTGAGAGTATGTGGCAGGCTCCCAAAAGGGGGATTGAATATGTTCACATGAGTGTTTGCATTTTAACATTAAGATATGTTTGCTTTTGAATTATTCAATACAAAAAAAGGAGGATATATGAAGTTCTCTTTTATAATTGTTTAAAATACTAAATTAAACAACCTTATCAACTATTTATATAGGAACAAATACCATCAGTAGTAGTGCAAATGGACTGTAATCCATCGCCTCTCGCCACGCAATGGGCCCCAGGCGAATTCAGCATTTATTTCAAGCACTTAGTATATAATCATTTGGTATTGTTCCTAATATTTATTCCACAATGTTTAATATCTACTAAGAATTTTTTAATTTTTATTCAAAGTTTATCCCAAAAACCCAAAAATACTTATTCATTTATGTATTTCTAGAATATAGATCAATTATTTCCTAGCATAAATTAACTGTCCACCGTCATTCAGTTTGTTTAATCATTGACATCCTGGAACAAAATCCTAGGATCAAATATACTTAGCCCCACTGTTGATGTATTTTTTCTCAAATTGTCCCGACATGGGCCATGTTTCGACTGTTTCCAGTCTTCCTCAGGGGATACTTAGCATGTTGTAATCACGATTTCAAAACCAGTTTCTGTTATTCTGCCTTGCCAGCGCTAGTCAGTTAATTTGACCTAGGACATACAAAAATGTAATGTTAAAAAATACTATCTAAAAAATCTCATCAACGATACAAATTCATCTAACCTTCCCAGAACGGTTTTGCCAACTCCCTTATAACAAATGTTTGTAACAAATTTTTGTAACAATCTTCTTTCAAACTCAACAACAATCTTTTACTCACAGTGTTACTAATGCCCATTCCTTTTCATGCATTAATGGCGCCTCGGCGTTCTTAGACTCCTCCACTTCCTGTCCACTTTTTTATACCTGTCATACCCGGAACTTGATGCTGTCAATCACATTCAAACATCACTTAACTCAATACGAAATTCCTGTTTAACCTGTGTAACCTCCACTTCCTGCCCACTTCTTTTTGACCAATCCGGAACTTGATGATGTCAATCATCCTCAAAAGTCACTGCTTCCAATGACATCCTTTTAAAATACCGACCAGTCAATTTCTTTGTTTAACCCACTAGGGGTCACTGTTTTAAAATAATGAATCCATTTTTGCTCTTTTTGTAGAAGGATTAGATCAAAATTGCCACCTCTCTGAGGGTATATCGGCCGTTCTATAACTGCAAATTTGAAATCCGAGAAATCATGTCCCTCGGATATGCAATGCTGTACCAGCGGTGCTTGAAATAAATGCTGAATTTGCCTGGGGCCCATTGCGTGGCGAGAGGCGATGGATTACAGTCCATTTGCACTACTACTGATGGTATTTGTTCCTATATATATCCTCCTTTTTTTGTATTGAGTAAATTTGTGAGTGAGGATCCTCAGCTTCTGTGGATTGATTGCTTTTGAATTATGCCATTTACTACTTGTTTCATCACGCTATGGCCCTTTGCTATTCTTCCACCAATCTGCTTCAGTAGAGGGCTATGATTATGGAGGTGGTTATGACACAAGTGTGGGAAGTATACATTTGTTTGGTGGGGTTTCTTCCCCTAAATGGAGAAGAAAATCTGCGGTCGAAACAGAGTTTAAACCAGTTAAATAAGGCTAAGGAAGAGTTTAAATTATGGGATATCCACAATGAATATGCATGAGATAGATTTGCATACAATGGCAGCAATGCATGCAAATGTTTCTCATGCACATTCATTATGGATATCCTGAAAACGTGGCCTGTTTGTGGCACTCAAGGACTGGAGTTTGCCATCACTGAGATAGCCTATCAGTTAGATGCTGTTCATCAAGAGTATTTTGAAGGGGGGAATAAAGTGGGAAAACGTCTGGCATATAAATTAAAACAAATTTCTACCCAAAAGAATGTAGTTAAAATTAGGGCAGCAGATGGGCACACTGACAGCTAATACAGATATCAGAGAGCAGTTTCTTTCTTTTTATAGAGACCTTTATAAGGCAGATACCTCTATATCAAAACAAAGGATTGAGGAGTACGTGCGGAATCTCTCTCTTCCATGCCTGACGGAAGAGATGCAACATTGGTTGGACAGGGAAATATCCAGCAAAAAGATACTTTATACTATTCACATCTCAAGGCAAGTAAATCACCGGGCCCTGATGGCTTTATCGCCAGTTTCTACCAAAAGTCTCCTCTTGCAGATTGGGTCACTTGCGTAAAATAGTCAATCAACTTAAAAAGGAGGGCAAGCTATTACTGAGTTCTAATTTAGCAGGAATTACCACTCTTGCTAAGCCAGAAGAAATCTTATGTTATTGAGAATCATATCGCCCTATATCACTGATCAATATAGATATTAAGATACTTGCAAAAATCTTAGCAGATTGGTTGAATAAAATAATTGGATTATTGATTCACCCTGATCAAGCGGGATTTATATCAGGAAGAATGGCCATAGACAATGTCAGGAAGACAGCAGATCTAATCTGGTGGGCTCAGAAAGGGGCTATTTCCTCCTTACTCCTCACTATCCCTGCGGAAAAGGCATTGACATGATGCATTGGCCTTTCCTCTTTCATATTTTGGAGAAAATGAGGTTTGGTGGAGGATTTTTGACATGATTAAATAAATTGTACTCTTCACCACAGGCTTGTATAAATGTTAATGGGGATATTCTGATAATTTTGAAGTGGAAAGGGGGACCAGGCAAGGATGCCCTCTTTCACCTCTATTGTTTGCAATTTTTTTGGAACCTTTTGCATTGGTTAAAAAAAAAATAAATTCCAATACAGTCCAATACAGCAGGTTTTGAGATAGGAAATAACACTTATAAATTATTTTTGTTCGCAGATGACATGCTGTTCACTCTGTCCAACCCTGAAGTGTCATTGAAAGCTGTGGTAGGGGAACTAGGAGATTTCAGTGGGGTATTCAGATTTAAAATAAATTGGACAAATCTGAGATTTTGAATATTGACTGTCAACATGAGATGGAACAGGTTTTAAAAAAATTTCCGTTCAAATAGGCAGCACAAAAAATCAAATACTTAGGGGTGTATTTAGATAGGAAGCTTGAGAATGTATTTAAACAATTATCCCCTGCTTCTGCATAACATCCGCAAAGATTTGGAGAAATGGGAGCGCTCTTCATTTTCATGAAGGTGGCGGATTGCTATCATCAAGATGAATGTATCACCTAGGTTGAGTTATCTTTTTCAAACACTCCCGATAGTTATTCCGAATTCATTGCTAAAGTTGTGGCAGAAGAAAATCTTTGATTTTATATGGAAAAAATGGCAATCTAAGGTGGCAAACAAGGTGATGTATCAAGTGAAAACTCATGGCGGACTTGGCAAACTTAACATAAGCTGATACTTTGCGGCTGCCAAATATGTGCAGTTATAGATTGGCATAAGATTACTAACCTTAAATAATGGGTGTGTATTGAACAGGCATGAATGGGGGATATGCCTCTCAGTATTACTTTGGCAACCTTATGACACATGGCTCTTTATAGAGGGTCTGGCTCCAAGCACACAAACCACTTTAAGAGTATGGAAATATTGGTGGGTTCACTTGGTGGGTAAGAAAGACTATTTCTCTTCCATGGAATTGTACCATAATACCGCTTTTTTTTGCCCTGCTCATTGTTGGGGGCATTTCAAATTTGGAAACTGTGTGGAATTATATGATTTGAGCATATTTGGGAACCAGGAGAGCTAGTGCTTTTGGTACTTTTTGCACAAGATTTTGGCTTCCCAAAGAGGAATTTTTGTCTTATCTTCAAATGTCTCACTTCCTAAAAAGTATCGATGTTCACACTCAATTGGGTATGGGAAAATCTTTCATAGAAGGGTTGTGTGTACAGGTAGATAAACTGAAAGAGGCAATTTCAAAATTATATGCTTCTTTAATTTAGCATCTGAACAATCCCTGGTGCGTGTAAACGCATGGGAAAGGGATCTAGGTCAAGTTATTCCTGAAGAAGAATGGAGCTTAGCATTCATGAAGGTTGCCAAATCCTCCATCTCATCATTGCTGGTTGAGAATAGTTATAAACTTTTATTTTGCTGGTATCTCAAACCAGGCAAGATATACCATATGTATCCTAGAATTAATAATATCTGTTTACAAGTGGAGACTTTCTGGTGGAAATGTGACATAATTAAAGTCTTTTGGAGGGAAGTGGCATCTTTGATTTCAGAAATAGTATGGGAGCAGGTAAATTTAACTCCGAAAAATGTGCATCTGAATATTTCAGATGAAAATCTCTGTAAATCCACACAGTTGATGGTGCAGCAGATAACATTGGCTGCACGGTGTAAAGTAGCTGTCTGCTGGAAGCAAATTCATGCTCCAAATATTAAAGTGGTGATTCATCACTTGGAAAAGTCTTTCGAATGAACAAACCGACAGCCATTAATCATCATACTCTATCTAAATTTAATTCCATTTGGGTGAAGTACTTAAAATGAAAGACTAGTGTTGGATAAATCCTGATATAAATGAAAATCTAACGAATAGTCTTGTGCTATACCAATCCAAGGTGTCTGGGAATGTTTATTCAACATTTAAGTAGAGATCCTTCATCTTTTCATCTATATATTATGCCTTGAAGTTTGCAGAGGCCTTTGATTTTGTATATTCCTATTGTTTCATATTTCTCTACTTGCAGATTCTCTGTGCTTGCTGTATCCTAGACTGATCAAGCGATGTGGGAGGGGAGGGTGGGTTTGAGGGTAAGTTGAGATAAATTCAAGGGATTGTGTGGGTTTAAGTATGACGTTCTGTTGTATTGTGTATTTTAAATGTCAAAAAATATTACTGTATCTATATTCATGAAAGATGACCAGTGCAACGTAGTGTTATCCCAGTTTTGTTTTGTATATTACTATGGATATAATAAAAACTGTTGATTACAAAATAAAACTAAAATAAGAAGTTCTAATTATATTTTTCTGAAGCTTAAAATATAAAGCATCATCTCCATTTTCCATTGTTGATTCAAATTCTGTAGTGCAGGGAATACCACAAAGGACTTCCAAATAACTGTACCATACAAATATGGGTGATTAATGAAGGGAAGCACCGGTATGGGTGATTACTGAACATAACAGAGTATTGTTAATTTGAATGAGTACATTGCTATAGGCATCCAGATGATGGCTGAACTGACTGGACACAAGTCTTTCTAACAGTATATAAGAAGCTAAGATTTGCCATTATGGGTCAGACCAAAGGCCCATCAAGCCCAGCATCCGACAGTTGCCAATCCAGGTGACAAGTACATGGCAGGATCCCAAAAAGTAGGTAGATTCCATGCTGCTTATCTCAGGGATAAGCAGTGGATTTCCCCAAGTCCATTCCATCCCCTCCCTTCCTGGAAAGGACAACTCAGTCAAAGCATGGAAGCAACAAGCCAGTGAATGCTTACAAGTCCCTCAATGGCCCTACCCCTTCAAGCACAAGCTTCCTGTTCAGTAAGGAAACATATGGGTGAGGCAGGGCCACTCTGGGGCCTGTGATCATGCGCTGGCCCTGTGCTTCATGACTACTGCTGGAGGGGACAGTACAGTAGGTATTTACATAGGGCATCAAAACACGTAGCACTACTTCCGGCAACACTGCACCAAGGTCTGCAAGCTGACCTCAGTCTGATTGCTTCAAACTTATAAATGCCTCCAAATTAGAGACTGGCAGTCAGAAATCGACATCCATAAAGTAAGAGGATGTAATTTTGACTAAGAATGACTTCAGGGTGTGCCACACTCGTGGTGCTTTTGTTTCACATTTGTTTGCTTGGAATTCTCTTTATTCATTTTGTTACACCTCCCCTTCTTTTCAAACTCAGCCCATCTCATGTCGTCCCATGATCCACCCCTCCCCCTCATCTTTGACCCAAACTAAGCATATAGCATTATACTTTTAATCCTCTCCTCCCCCTCACTCCAATACATTCTGCCAATCTTCTTATTAATAAAACAGATACTATGAGTCCCAAGATGCAATGAGGCATATAGTGTAAACTAGGCCTGGCATCACTCAATAGATCTTGTGCCCTTTGTCAGAGCTGAACTTCCCATCATTCCAATTTCTTATGCTGACTCTGCGCTATGTCATTACTTTCCAGTAACTCCTATTACACAAATCCCCAAAGATCTTCTGTGATTGAATTCTAAGTATCGCTCTATAATAAATCCCTCCACCTTCCTCTGTTGGTTAATCCTTTGTTCAGTCTGGATTTCCTTTTATAGGTGACTTACTATTTTCAGAGCTCAATTATCCATCAATCTCTCTGCTGAAAATAGTCAAATGCTTATTTTAGCAATCATGTTTGAGGTATGGTGGGTCGATAGCTCCATTCGTTTTTGGGGTGGGGGGAGGTAGGAGAGAAGGGCTTGGGACTGCTATTCTAAAGAATTCTGGGACCTGCAGCTCTGTCTTTCCATTAAATACCACATGGAACAAAAAAAACTCTTTTGGTATTGGAAACTGGTTTTGACCCCATAAGGTGAAATTGGTTCTTATCTGCTAATTTCCTTTCCTTTATTCCTGACAGACCAGTCCAGAACAACAGAGTTTTCCCTCCTGCCAGTGGATGGAGGCAGAGGACCACTTCTTTGCCTTCATGCCTCCTCGCTATATAACGTGGTCTGGTCGGAGGAGGCATCAGCTGACTATTGCCCAAGTTGCGTGGGCGTTCCTTCCAGCTAAGCATGTGTACTGGCGTATCCCTCTTTTCCTGGATATGTACTCTGTTTGCCTCTGTTCACTCCCCAGAGTGACTGTTAAATACTTTATTTTCATTGTGTTTTAAGGTCTGGCCAAAAAGAAATGTATTGAGAAAATGACAACAAAAATTAAAAATCTGAGCCTCAATGTTGCTCTTCCCCTTCCTCGGGTCTCTATAGCAGTGGTTCTCAGCCGGTGTGTCGCGACACACAGGTGTGTCGCCAAGCACCGGCTGGTGTGTTGCGGCTCCCGGTGTCCCACTGCCCCGCTTGTGCTTCCCTTCTCCCTAGGGGCGGGACTAAAGAATGGAGAGACGCTGTGCGCCACTGCTGCAGGCCAGGCCATAAGAACCTGGCAAGTACCCAAAAACTAAGGTTCCCCGGGAGCCTCAGGCCTGCAGAGATCTTCACCTGAGCATTTACCTCAGGAAAAACTCCATTGAACACTGCCTTTCCCCCTCCCTGTGGGGAAAAAAGAGGGGAGGGCCAGATGAGGTATGTGAGGGATTTCATTTTGAGGCACATGGGCATTTCCCTTTGAAAATCGGCTTCCAGGCCTACAGGTCAAGTACCCATGGGCCTGTAAGCGCTCTGAAAATTACCCCTCAGACATTGCCGGGCTTCTTTGAAAATTGCCTGGGAAGGTAAAACATAAGGACGTAGTTCCACATTGCCTGCACTTTTACTTGCACTGAAGTAGTAGCATTCTCGGGGCAGAAAAACTACGTTCGTTGTTTTGGATTTTCAGAACCATGCTGTTGTTGAATTGGAAAAAAAGTGTCTGCAGAAAAAGCAGCTGCAAGCCTCTGCTGGCGCATCGTTCATAGGCAATTTCCAAAATGAAAGTGCACATGTATTTTCATTTTGCAAAGACCTCTGGTTAAAAGTACCTACAGACTTTGCAGCCAAGTGGGCAGTATGAAAAGTGCCCCTAGATGGTTACAACTCTAGCATCAGCAGTATGGCTGCACTGGGTTTCCAAGAAGGTGGAGATAACCCGCATGAGAATAAGGCAGGGTAAAAGACATAGTCGGAAATTTTTTTTTTGGGCGGGGGGGGGGGGGGGGGGAGGATAGGAAAGCTGGCGGTTAGTTTGTGTTTGGGACTTTATGTGCTGGTTTACCAAAAGTGGCAGAAAACCAGAGAGAAAGACCACTGGGTAGACGGGGCAGGCCAGTAGCTTTTTGTTTATTTAGATTTATATCCCATTTCATTCATACAAATTACACTTGGAGCGGTTCACATCTGCTGTCATTCGCTATATTACTATATGTAAATTTTTGGCCTAATACTTGGCACTCCACTCCTGTCCCCGGGGGCCTGCTCTAACCACAAGAGATGCCCCACCTTAAATTAGAAAAAATATATTAGAATGGCAACTTTTGCATAAGAAAGCTGGATGGAAGACTTTCCTTAACGGATTTGCATCTGTGCATTAGTTCTGATGAATGAGGCATCCTTTTTAAACAAAAGTTGGAGCAGCTGCAATCCTGTCTCCTCCATCCCCTTTTTTTCCTTATGAAATCACATATTCAATCATTTCCCATTTTACATACGATGCATTTGTTGTCTTTTCAACAGTAAAATATTTTTATACTTGGACATTCACGTGCTGGGCACAATCCTGATTCAGTTCCATACTCTGTGGCAGATTTAAATTAATCAAATTGATTCACCAATTCAGTAATTTGCTTCTGGCAGATCTACCTGGACTGTGCAAACAGGTTCTTCAGCGCTCTAAGGGGACGATGCAATACAGTGCACGTCCACAACCCCTTATGCTACAAGGGGATAAGCACCTTCAAAACACGCGTCCAAACCACCCCCACCCCCCCCGCCATGAAACTATTAGCGCTCATCACATGCAAATACATGTTGGTGAGGCTATTAACTATTCCCCAGATCCTCAAAAAAAATGTGCATCCAACCCACACATTTTTACACTCAGAAATGAACACCACCTGCCCAGAGCAGGCATTCATTTCTGAGAAGCCCAAAGAAGTGTACAGAAAAGCAGAAAATACTGCTATTCTGTACATCCACAGACTTAATATCGTGACAATATTAAGTCCCACAATCCAGTGGGAGCACTGAGAGGAGAGGATCACCTTGCTGGTGGCTTTAACGAATCAGTAAGTTTTGCTTGGGAAATTTTCTTTTTTTTAAAAGTACTGGGGCGAAGTTAACTATTGGGGAATATTATTTAGTGTGTTTGTGCTTTTAATAGTCAGTAAGGCAGCGAATAAACAGAAGTTAGACTGATTTCCCAACCCTCCCCCAACCCCTAGCTCATCCTTTAATTTATAGGCAGGTGCCACTTTCACAAAAAACAAAACAAAACAAAAAAACCCAGCCTTTTAACTTCACTTCACGAATTCCCCACACCTTATTCAGTTTGATCATTCCCCTGTAGACCACTACCAGTCATACAGGCCGATACAATACAGTGTGCTCCGGTGGAGCGCACTGTTAATCCGCATTTGGACGCGCTTTTTCGACGTGCTAGCTTTACCCTTTATTCAGTAAGGGGTAATAGCGCATCGAAAACGCGCGTCCAACCCCCCCCACCCCCGAAACTAATAGTGCCCGCACTATGCAAATGCATGTTGATGGCCCTATTAGTTATTCCCGCGCGATACAGAAAGGAAAATGTGCAGCCAAGCCGCACATTTTACTTTCAGAAATCAATGCCTGCCCAAAGGCTGGCGTTAATTTCTGCCGGCGCCAGAGAAGTACACAGAAAAGCAGTAAAAACTTAATATCATGGCAATATTAAGTCGGAGGCCCCAAAAGTAAAAAAAAAAGTAAAAATTAAAAAAAAAAAAAAATTGACCTGCGGCCCGGAAGATGGACATTCAGTTATGCCGGCGTCCGTTTTCCGACCCCATGGCTGTCAGCGGGTTTGATAACCGATGCCGGCAAAATTGAGCGTCGGCTGTCAAACCTGCTGACAGCCGCCGCTCCTGTCAAAAAGGGGGCGCTAGGGACGCGCTAGTGTCCCTAGCACCTCCTTTTACCGCGGGCCCTAATTTGCATAGGCCACCCTCCTGAATCGCGCGCCCAGGAGAGTGGACTGTGCGCGCGATGGGAGATCGGGCGCTCGCCAGCTCTCCCGCGCGTTTTTCTGAATCGGCCTGATAGTGAATTCACTAATATATTTAAAGGACGTTAATTAGATGCATTCCTACTCCCATAGCAACATAAAACTTAACTAGAAACTGAACAAATTTGATATAAAGACAGCAGTCCAGCAGCAAGAGGGGGGCTTCCAGTCTTTTGCATCGAGTGTCACATGTAAAGATTGTCACATGTAAAGATTTTGCATCGAGTGTCACATGTAAAGATTAAGCCATTGTCAAAGCTTGCTACATTCGTTCCTTAAGTTAAAACCATGTTATGTTAAACTTTGTTATGTTAATCTTATTCTTTTGCTCTCAACTCTCCCACTCTTTAAATCCCTGTTCATTGTAACTTTATCTTTCTAGTTAATTGGTTACCCCTTGTTTCGCTGTAAACCGGTACGATAAGACCCTAGTCTTGAGTATCAGTATATCAAAAGAATTTAAATAAATAAATAAACAAAATAAAATAAATAAATAAATAAATGTATTATTTTTTACCCGCCGGTGAGAAATTGTACATGTGCATGTGATGCAAAGAGCTCCTGACTCAGAGAACGAGTCCGATCTCTGGAGGCTAGAGTGGCAGACCTGGAGGAGCTGAGGCAGACAGAGAGGTATATAGATGAGACCTTCAGGGACATAGTAGCCAAGTCCCAACTTCAGATTGGCAGCCTTGGTGCTAACTTGGAGGAAGAAGGTCTCATGATTAGAGAGCATCAATCTGGTGCAGCAGGAAAGGATCCTGTAGCAAGGACCTGCTCTCCAGGTGGTGCATTATCCTTTTGCACCGAGGATGAGTCTCCAAGGCCTACTGCCCAGGAGGGAAGGGTTAGGCTTCAAATGCTTGCTTAACGATGGTCTCAATTCTCCTATCTTGCACATCTTTCAAGGCCGCTCCTCCCTCCATGGGGACAGTCGTCCATTTAGAAACGGCACAGACAAGTGTATCCACTTTCTGGAAATGCAGATGCTCTCTCGCCACTGGATCCAGGGGGTACAGGCCTTCCAAAGTCCAACCCCCTTTAAAATTTGCCTCCGGGGCGTCCCATTCAAGATCAATCAATTCTTGAATGACTTCCATAACTACGAAAAAACAAGAGGCTTTACGCAAAGAAACCAAAATGGGATTTTTCATTGGCTCAGACATGGAATCTATTCCAGGAACCCCCAGCATCTTCAATGTCTGGGAAATCAGGGCCAGTAATTCATCTCTATGAAAGAACCGCTATACAGTCCTATATGGTTTTAATTTTGGAGGAATTTCCCCATCCTCCAGGGAGTCAGGATCTGCCTCATCATCAGTGCCCTCTGGATTCCTGTCAGGAACACTTGCAGCTCAAGAACATAAGAAATTGTCATGCTGGGTCAGACCAAGGGTCCATCAAGCCCAGCATCCTGTTTCCAACAGAGGCCAAAACCAGGCCACGAGAACCTGGCAATTACCCAAACACTAAGAAGATCCCATGCTACTGATGCAATTAATAGCAGTGGCTATTCCCTAAGTAAACTTGATTAATAGCAGTTAATGGACTTCTCCTCCAAGAACTTAACCAAACCTTTTTTTGAACCCAGCTACACTAATTGCACTAACCACATCCTCTGGTAGTACCAGAAAAGGGAGAGGCCACTGCCTGAGGAACTAACTTGACAGGATTAGATGGGGTGGAGGACTGTGCCTGAAGAAAGAATTGCAATCCTTGAAAAAATTCTACCCAAGAAAAGGCAGAAGGATCCATGCTAAAACCAGGAGGCACTTGTGCAGTGCCCACTCAGCTGCCATCCCCTGCCGAGGAACCAGTCAAGGGAGTTCCAATATCAGGCATTCCTCCTAACACATCTTTACCCATAACCTCATCAGGCTGAGAAGAACCAGGCTTGGCAAAATCAGAGGAAGATAATTCTCCCTAAGCCTCTAAACAGCACTGGCATAAGTTGGAGGGCACACCAGGCTAAGACGCCCGAATATGACAGGCAGCGCACAAGGAAAGGTTCGTAAGGCTTCTTAGCTATAGGTGCCATTATATATATACATACATATATATATATATATATATTTATTTTTTTTTTATATATGCATCCAAAATTTAGGCGTCCAAGGGCTAGGCGCATCTCAACTTAAGCGCACACAAACGTATGCCCAATTGTGCACACAGTTTAAGCGAGCGTCCAAACCAGACGCTGCCTAACCTGGACGCCCAAGCCGACTCTCAACTAAGCATCCATAACCTGGACGCACATCGGGATGCACTGGCTGAATGGACGTCCCCTAGAGGGCAGCTGAACACATAGATAGAAGCGCATGAAAACACTGTCGCGGCCTACCACGCAGCGCAGTGGAAAAGTCCTGGAGCAGGGCCTAGCCAAAAAAAGCTACTCACCCCCCCAGGCTGCCCCACCTCCTATCCCTGAACCTCCCTCGGGCGGGATGAATGACAGAACAGCGTGCCAAACCCGGAGACCCAGGAAGGGGAATCCCTGAACAACCCTTCCTCCCTGTTTCTGTAAGGTAACTTTTTTTTTTTTAAACTTACCTGAGCTCAGTCCTTCCCAGCTGAGTACAGAGACAGTCTCTGGCTGCGGAGGGAGATGGCATCTGCCGTCACTGCTGTGCTCGGTTTCCTACACCTGCTGCCTTTAAGCTGTACAATCAGCTAAGTCCACGCCAGCTGAAAAACCAGCTACCGAACCAAGGCACACATCTGAGGGACCACGGAAATCACCTCAGGAATTTTCAACTGGGGGAGGTTCCATTTGGTATGACCGCAGGAGAGCGGGGCATCAACATTTTTTTTTTTAATTCTCCTTTTAAAATCTGAAGCAATTTCCAGTAAGGAGAAGCACATCCACCATCTGCTGGAGAGCAGGAGACGGAGAATACTGGCAGGCTGATGTCACTGCAGGACTATAGATACTGTGATGTCAGTTTGCTCTGTCTCCATCTGCTGGTAGAGGTGCATAACCCACTGGTCTTGAACCCATCTATCCACATGCAAAGAAACTATTATTAAGGTAGTGTTATAGAAATCCACTGCTTATTCTTGGGTTAAGCAGCTTGGAATCCTGCCAGGTACTTGTGACCTGGCTTAGCCACTGTTGGAAACAGGGCTTTATGGACCTTTGGTCTGACCCAGTATGGCAAATCTGATGTTCTTAGGTTCTTAACAAATAAAATTGTTAAACCATGGCTAACCATTCCCATCATGACTGAACAAGGTAGTGAGCCTATACCTCACTGGATAATGTATTCTTCTAAACATAATTGCAACACTTAATGCTTAAACTTGTGTCTGCTAGTTGCTTATTTCCACAGGGCAGAAACCTAGGATTAATCTCTAATTGTCAGGGGGATAAACATCCCTTTGATATGGTAAAGGCAAATACCCAGTAATTAGACGTCTAGTTTCCAATGTTTATTTCCATCTCTTTGGTCAGGGTATGAGTCATTTTACACCAGACATTTCAGTTACTAGATTCCTGGATGGCATTGGTAGGAGAAGAATCAGACTATTTATAGGATAACACGGTTTGCACTGCAGAGTGTAATATATAATTGCAATACATCAACTTAAAGATTTTACACAGGAAATAATTTTTCTGTTTTATTCCCCTCAGGTTATAATCATCTATTAGACGATAGCAACATAGCTAATCAAATAATTCTTCAAGATTTTTAGTGAAGGGTTTCCATACCTGTATTAGTCCTGAAGAAAACTGGATTCTCTGCAGGTGGCAAAACCTTTTCTTGTCTGAACGTAAGAATTATCCAAAGAGAATGCTATCCATGTGCTTTCCAGACCACAAAAACCTTGAGCAGCTCCCTAGCTGAGAAACGTCTGGGTCATAATTAGGAGGAAGTGGGGGTGTCATTTTCTTCTGCTTTCTATGGTCTCACTTTAAAAGAAAATGACTTAGTCTGTCCCCCCCATTATACAGGTTGCACTATCTACTGCTACACACTCATAAGTAAGCCACACTCTAAGATCCATGCTGACTTTGCTCAGTGCCCTGCAGATCCCATCCTGTCTTATCCCACAAGCCACATTAAAGAAGGCTCTGTTATCATTTTCTCAGACTTATGCCAAGGTGATTTA
Source organism: Rhinatrema bivittatum (assembly GCF_901001135.1). Classification (NCBI taxonomy): domain Eukaryota; kingdom Metazoa; phylum Chordata; class Amphibia; order Gymnophiona; family Rhinatrematidae; genus Rhinatrema; species Rhinatrema bivittatum. The sequence continues at coordinate 54,095,683 of NC_042626.1, forward strand.
GCAACTTAGTAAATGTCGGCATAAAAGACCCACATGGCTCATTCTAGACTCCAACTTTTTTTTTTAAGGGTAGTAACTGCCGCTCCATGCAGGTTACCCCAGTTTAGTTACCCCTTTCCTTAATTTATTTGGATGGGAGGTGGTTATTTAATTTTCTATACTGAAAATTTTAAGCTGAAACCGATTACTGTATGTACTCGTCTTTTATTGCCCTCTGCTCTCTTTCCCATCTGAATCTTGTTGCACGAAAACAGAATATGCCAGTTTAAGTAACATGGAACTCACTTCGTGCCAGATACGGTTTATGGGGTTCTTCCCCCTGAATGCTTTCTCCTCCTTCAGGTTAAAGGCAGTAAAACAAAAGAAATTCCATGCTGGGTCAAAACCAATGTCCATCAAGCCCAGCATTGTCTCCACCAGTGCTCTCTCTGGGTTGCAGTGCCCTCTCTGGGTTGCAGATTCCATGAAGTAGACCTATTTTCTGTTACTCACTCCCAATGACAGCAGTAGCTTTTTGTCTTCTTGGCTAATAATGTTTTACGGACTTTTCCTTCCAGAACTTGTCCAGACTTCTTTTAAACACCATTATGTTAGTCACCTTGACCACGTTGTCTGGCAACAGATGCCACAGTCTGAGTGCTGAGTAAAAAAGTACTTTCTACAATTTGTTTTAAATCTGCTGTTAATTTCATGAAGTGCTCCTTAGTTATAGTATTATTCGAAAGGGTAAATAACCATCCTTTATTTACCCATTCCATCCCACTCATGATTTTATAATCTTATATCATGTCTCCTCTCAGCCATCTTTTTTCCAAGTAAGATGTTATCATTTCCCCATAAAATTTACCTGTACAAAGGAGAATGGCCATCACTTGGGCTCTGTTTTGTAAAGAATTGAGCAAAAGAACTGTATTAAATATTGTGATTGCTTCCTGTTCCATCACTGTAGACCAAGCCACCTAGGATGCACAGAAAATGTTTGCCCTGGGCTTTAAACAGGGAGAGTTTCTACATGAACCTGCAGAAAACAGCAACTGTTCCACAATTCAAAATATAAATTTGGGGGAAGAGGCTGATGGGAGGGACGTTACACTGAGGTTATTTTAAAAGGAGTTACACATGTAAATGTTACATACTATCATAACAATTTTCAGAAGCCCAATTACACACTTAAAGTGTACTTAGACGTGTAAAACCTGTGGGGTTAGATATTCACTTGGGTCCTACAAATGTTTTGGTCATGGGTACACATTTTTCTGCACACTTCTGAATTTTACAGGCTGGTAAGTATTTGCCACGGTCACCAATGCTGTCTTAACTTGTGTTAGGGCCCTGAGGATAGAAGTCTTTCAGGGACCCCTTCCAAGGCGACGGGGGAAGTAAACCAGTGTGTTTGTAGTCTCTGCACCCTCCTCCTACATAGACTTCTTGTTACCTACGGGCTTGTGGGTGTGCACCAGCTCACAGGCCTCGGGGAGGGTTGAGGTTTTTTTTTGTGTTTGTTTTTTAACTTATTGTTGCTGTCAACGCTCAAACCTCAGGGAGGATTTTGGCACCCTTAGTGGTGTTCGCGAGATATGTCAAGGACGGATCATAGAAAATTAGCCCAGCTTTTTTTTTCCCCAAAAAATTGCGAATGAAGTATCAGATGATACCCCCAATCTTCGTTCTTTCCCCAGCCACAAAATTCCCAATCTCCCACCAAACCATCGCTGAATACCAGTCCCTGCTCTACCCTTCCTCACAAGGGACATCTCGTGAAGTACCTACAGTACCTAAATATGTACAATCCGCATAGAAGTGCCGAAAAGTAGAATAAAATAAATAAGGACAACAGTGCTTATAACCCGACTCTCTCTCAGCCCCTCATCCCCAAATTATTCCCAGTGTTTATAACCCGACTCTCTCTCTCAGCCCCTCATCCCACTGATCCCCAAATTATTCCCTCTCCTTAACACCAACTTTAGAAAAACACATAAAAGCGCTTTTTCTTTCCATCATCACCAGACTCCCAACTCGCATTCTCACACTTTTCAAAGTCTCGCGGGATTTCCAGCTCATCGTGGCTCTTTAGAAAGTACGAGTCCCGCGCCGACTCCGAACTCGAGCGCTAGGCTCTTCTCAAAGTCTCGCGGGTTTTCGGGCACCGCGTGGCTCCTAGGAGTGTAGGATCCCCGCGCTCTTCTCAAACCTTCGTATGACTAACAGGAAGTGAGGTAGTGGTTAATGTGGGGCGGACGGCGATTGTAACAGCGGTAAGGTGAGGAAGAGGAAGGAGGGGTAATCTGGCTGTGGGCTTGGTTTTAGAGACGGTCCTGACAGGTCATTTGGTCAACATTACTTCCAGATTGTAATTTCTTATGAGCGGAGGAAGGAAGCGTCTTTACCTAATCACGTGAATAATCTGCAGGAGACCCACCGAATTTACCTTACAAAAATATTAATTTATTGAATGATTTTGGTGGTTTCCCTTTAGGTTAAGATGGTTCTCCTTTTCCAGATTTTATGTCTTTAGTGGGTTTTTTTTTAATGAACTAGTAACAAAGTCTGACTGAGGCTGCACTAGGACCTCAGAAGCAGGACGCTAGTATTTCTGTTCTTTTTTTTTTTTTCTTAATTAATTTAATTTACATTTATATTCTAAATTCATTTGGAAGTTCAAGGTTGATCACAACATTAGTTAAATATCTATTTATTGTTATTGCACTTTTAAACATGTTAAAAGTAGTTGCTGGATCTTGTATGCTCTTCTACTGAAGACTGTTCTGGGTAAGGAGAAATCTTGTAGGCGGTCATATTCTATAGCTGCAAAGGTAACAATACAATGACGGTACATACAATTCCCAAAGAGCACAAATCCAAACAAAAGTAGAAGGGAATCATTAAATCTAACACTGTGAAATGTTCTTTATTAAATATGATTCACCTTGGTATCAATATACAATACAAGTCAATTTTCTTTCACAGTCTTTATGAATGCTAGAACCCTCTCTGCTCAAACATAACTAATTATTTGAGCAACAGATATGCTGATTAAAAATCATATACTACACATATCACACACCTTTCATTTCTACAAACACTTATACAATAAAATCAAAATTATACAGCTGTCCATGAGTTTAAGAATGTGAATTGTAATTACAAAGTATGCACTGATACAATGTATGCAACAAGATACAAGAAAATTGTTACTGTATAATTTTGATTTTATTGTGTAAGTGTTTGTTGGAATGAATGGTGTGTGTGTGTGAGAGAGAGAAATGTGTGTGGTAAATGATTTTTAATCAGCAAATCTGTTGCTCAAATAATGAGTTATGTTTGGGTGGCATATCGCGGTGCAGATGGTAGCTGCGGGATAGGATAACTGGGTGTGGCAGGTACAGGTGACACAGCTGCTAGCTGTACTGGTATGGCCAAAGTTAAGACTACATCCAGTCAGCTGGTGAGTTGCTCCATAGAGGTTGCCAGGAGATCCAGGAAACATTGCTGTTCTTGGACCCTGTGTGCAAGACCCAGAATGGCCTGGAAAGCGGTGGCATCCACCAAGTCCATGGCCTTAGCAATCTGTTGCAAGCGTGGACCCCTGGACCGAAGTGGAGTTGGCACAACCTGCAGGAAGGATCTCTGCAGGCCCCCATCGTCTGTTAGTGAAGCTGGCTGTGGCAGAGGCCCAACCGGAGCTTCACCTATACCAGCCCTCGTTCCACTTAGGTTGAGCCCTGCAGATGAGTTGGATATCCATGGAGAAGATTGGGTCATAGGTCAGGGATAGGCTGGGTTCAGGCATAGTCGGAGACCGGTGGTGGTCAAGCATCAGGCAGTAGTCAGTGGCAGGCTGAGTTCAAGCGTGGTCAAAGGTCCCAGGCTAAAGTCAAAACCAGAGATCCAACCGAGGAAAAGCAAGCAGGGAAGCAGGCAGGCAGGGAGGTGAGGAGGAGCAGAGGCAGGCAGACACAGAAGAACCAAAAACTGACCACAAAACACAGACCTGACGAAGAGCTGAAGGCGGACCGTAGATAGAGGACAAAGAGCAGGAACGAGGACTAGGAACACAGAAACAAACGCTGAGGCAACTTGCTCTACACAAGGTAGTGAACCTATTGCCAAGGCGTTTTGCTGCAGGGGAGTCTCAATGACCTCAACAGTGACCGTGGAGACTTTCCCACCACAGACCCTTTAAGTTCACTGAAGTGATGCATGCACACGCTTAGGGATAGTGCTTTGCTTAAAGGACGGTGTTGCAGGGCAAGCTGAGCATGGCAGCCTATTGTGTATTCTTTCAAGGTTTTCCCCAGCGTCTGTGCTCTTTCCACCAGGCTCAGGGCTGAAGGTAAGTATGGCTGGCCCTGTCCTGCAGACCACCAAACACAACGACATCAGCAGCAACCTAGTCGATCTTTCCAGAGGGAACACCAACCTACAAAATTGTCCCAACAGGTGCAGCTGAGTTTCGATCCTGGTTCCCCTATACCTTCCCACCAAATCACGATGCACTATCCTCAAAATTGTACAAGATGATTACTGCTTACATTTTTACCAACTTCCTTCTTTTCTGATTTTCATACCTTCACTTTCGGATCAGTCACAACTCCCTCGGCATCACATGGAAATTCAGATTATTCTCCAGCTGCAAGCCATAGAGCAGATCCCAACTTCACAAACAAACCAGAGATTCTGTTCCTGATACATCCTCATTACAAGAAATTAGCGGGAAAAGTTCAAGATGAATTCCCTCAGCGCTCTATTCCCCTTTGTTCAATGAGGGGATTGGATTTGCTTGCTGCATATCAAGGCCATCTATACACACATCCCCATCCATCCCTCCTTTTGGTTTTACATTGGTTTCAAGCTGGATTCTACTCATTACCAGTACAAGGTATTCCTGTTTAGCCCCAGAATCTTCACCAAGTGCCTTGCATTGGTAGCGGCACACCTAAGGCATTAGGGTATCCTGGTATTGCCATTTGTGGATGACTGGCTCATCCCACCATCCTCCCGAGATGGAGCATTGCAAGCTCTTCACACCATGATATATTTGCAATGCTCCATTACGGGAGGATGGTGGGATAAGCCAGTCATCCACATATGGCAATACCTTGGGTCCAGCAACCCTCCCAGATTGTAGATAGTGAGCTATCCTTTCCTTCAGCAGTCTCCATTAATTTTCCCACCACTGGGGTAAGGCTAACAGGCCGCCTCCTTGCTACCATCTTTGTCATCTGTTTTCAGGAATCTATTGAACAGGGCTTTCTGTGGGCCTGCCAGCACATTTCTGAGCACCCTTAGGGCCCTGGAATTACCTAATCTGGCCCCATGATCTTGTCCAATTAGTTTTCTTTTGTTTTTTTTCTTTTTAGATTTAGCTCACATTTTTCCTAGTTCTTAGAACATAAGGCTTGCTATACTAGGTCAGACCAAGGGTCCATCAAGTCCAGTATCCTGTTTCCAACAATAGCCAAGCCAGGTCACATACCTGGCAGAATCCCAAGGGGTAGATAGATTCCAAGCTGCTGATCCCAAGAATAAGCAGTGGATTTCTGCAACTGTACCTTAATAATTGTTAATGGACTTTTCATCCAGGAACTTGTCCAAACCTTTTTTAAACGCAGCTATACTAATAGCTTTCACCACATTTATTTATTTATTTAAGGGTTTTTATATACCGCAGTACGTAAGGAAATACATCACCGCGGTTTACATTTAACAATAACTTAGCAACAGGCTTTACATTGACATTATTAATAGGTATTACATATACTAAAATCGATATAACAGTTTTGACGGAAAACAGGCTGGACAGACTGTGGACCATCCAATAATGTATAACATGCAATTAAAATATTGATGTAATTATTAAACCTTAACAAACCAACACAAAAACTAAATAGTATCTAATACAATACAGGTTCTGAGAGTGGATACAATTTCTATATTGTACCGAGGATATTTCTGTTATTTAAAGCTAATTAATATCATAAGGGGAAGGGTGGGCATGTAAGGTGAGGAAGGAGATTGAGGAGGGCATGTGGTTAGGGTGGGAAACAGGGCATGGGGAGAGGGTGGAAAATTGAATGGCATTTCAGTTAAACGGATATCATTGTGTGAATGCTAGTTCAAATAACCACGTTTTGAGTCCTTGTTTGAATTTCTTATGGCAGGGCTCCAGGCGTAGGTCAGAGGGCATCTTGTTCCATAAGTTGATTCCCGCTATGGAGATAGAACGGTCTCTTGTGGTCACGTGTTCGATGTTTTTTGTTGGGGGGGGCTGCCAATTTAGCTTGATGGATATGTCTTATGGGTCTCTTAGAGGAATGGAACACAAACTGCTCCGAGAACCATTGCATCTCTTGGTTATAGATCGACTTATGTATGAGGGAGAGGACTTTAAAGGTAATTCTAGAAGCTACTGGGAGCCAATGCAAGAACATGAGAGCAGGTGTTATGTGATCATGGAGATGGGTATTGGTGATTAATCGAGCTGCTGCATTCTGTAACATCTGTAAAAGTTGAATTGAGTTTTTAGGGAGACCTAAGAGTATTGCGTTACAGTAGTCAATTTTTGGTAGTATGGTAGCTTGCAATACCGTCCGGAAATCTTGTGGATGTAGAAGAGGTTTAATTCTTTTTAGTGTGTGAAGTTTGAAAAAACCATTTTTTATTGTAGCTGAGATGAATTTCTTTAAAGTGAAATGGTTGTCAATAATGACGCCAAGACTGCGGACTTGCTGTAGTAGGGGAAGAACTGAAGTAGGATGGTAGGAAGTGCTGGAGGGGATATTATTGTGTGGCGAGATGATGATGAGTTCAGTTTTGGTAGTGTTTATAGCTAAGAAGTTTTCTGTGAGAAGCTTTTTTATTTCAGTTAGTGCTGATTCCCAGGTTTTCAGGGCATTAGAGAGGGAATCATTAATAGGGATAAGAATCTGTACGTCATCGGCATATATGAAGTGGTGGAGTTTTAGTTTTGCTAGGAGTCGACAGAGAGGTGCTAAGTAAATGTTAAACAGTGTTGATGATAGCGAGGAGCCTTGTGGTACACCTTGTAGCAGATTTCTTGGTTTAGATATTTGGGATCCCAACTTGACACTGTATGTCCTGTCTGTCAGAAAAGATTGGATCCAATTTAGTGCAGTGCCAGTGATGCCGATTTGAGAGAGGAGGGATAGAAGGATATTATGATTGACCGTGTCAAATGCCGAAGAAATATCTAGTAGGGCAAGAATGTATGAATGACCAGAATCTAGTGTTTTTAGAATAGAGTCTGAGAGGGATACTAGCAGCGTTTCAGTACTATGGAGCTTACGAAAACCGTATTGTGACAGAAATAATAATCGGTTATCGTCTAGATAGTCCATGAGTTGTTTGTTTATCACTTTTTCTATGATTTTTGACACAAATGGGAGGTTCGAGACAGGACGATAATTGGCCGGTTCAGATGGATCCAGGTCTGGTTTTTTGAGAGTCGGCTTTATAATTGCATGCTTGAGTTGCGTAGGAAAAACACCAGTCGATATAGATTTGTTGATGATGTTGGAGATGGGAGGGGCAATCCTCGTGGGGATGGAAAGGAGTGTTTTAGTAGGCATAATATCTATAGGGTGCAATGCAGGTTTTATCTTTTTTAGAATGGTTTCAATTTCTGAAGTGGTTGTGATTTCAAAATTAGTGAGTGATGGTGAGGAGATCATGGTGCTTCTGGGTAGAAGTGATACCAGTGGAGCATGTGCAGTAAAGCGTGCCATGATATTAGAGACCTTTTCATAAAAGTAGGTAGCTAGCTTCTCACATTTGTTTTTATTGTCATTTTCTGGATTGCTGTTTGAAGGTGGGGTAATAATGTTAGCAACATATTGGAATAAAGCACGCGGGTTGAACTGATACTGATGAATTTTTGTTGTGTAGTAATTTTTCTTAGCTTCGTCTGTTGTTTTATGATATTTATGGAGAAGGGATTTAAATTTCTGTAGATGTGTTTGATCTTGATTTCTACGCCATTTCTTTTCCAGTTTACGTAGTTCGCGTTTCATCATTCTAAGGTCTGTGTTGTACCATGGTTTTTTATCTTTTTTATCTGTGCTGATTTCTTTCGTTAGTAGTGGACAGAGACGATCAGAAATGCTGCTGTTGAGTTGATGCCAAGAGGTGCAAGCAGTATTGGCATCAGAGAGGTCTAATTTATGGATATCTTCTGTAATGGCTTCGATAATATCGTCTATTTGGCATTTTTTTCTGTATTCAATGGTTCTTTTCTTTGCGTATGTTGCTTGGGGGTTGCAGTTAATGGAGCAGTGCGTGTCTACTCGGTAGTGGTCTGACCATGGTATAGGTGTGCATTGGGGGTGGTCAGATTGTATGAGAGAGTTAGTAAATATTACATCCAGTGTATGTCCAGCCTTGTGTGTTGTTCCTGATACAATTTGTTTAAATCCGATAGCGTTAAGGGTCGCAAGTGTGGCATCACAAGCAGGTGTGAGGGGGGATCGGTCAAAATGGAGATTTGGATCTCCGAGTATGATGGCTGGCATATTTATGTCAATGTGTTTTGTAATGTATTCCGTAAGTGTTGATGGATTCTTTTCTAGTATACCAGGGGGTGCATAAATTAAGCAAATTTGCAGGCTTTTGGATTTAAAGAGACCAATTTCTATCTTATAATAATTCGATGCCAGAGGATGCCACATCCTCTGGCATCGAATTCCAGAGTTTAATTATGCATTGAGTAAAAAAAATATTTTCTCTTATTAGTTTTAAATTTATTACCCAGTAACCTCATTGTGGTCTTTGTACTTTTCGAAATATTAAACTGATTAAAGTTTACTCGTTCCATTCCATTCATTATTTTATAGACATCTATCATATCTCCCCTGAGCCATCTCTTCTAGAACATGAAAAGTCCTAACCTCTTTAGCCTCCCTTCATAGGGGAATTGTTCCAACCCCTTTATCTTCTTGGTCGCCCTTCTCTGTACCTTTTTTAATTTTGCTATATCTTTCCTGAGATGTGGTGACCAGAACTGCACACAGTTCTCAAGATGAGCATTGGAATCAGAATTGATCCCTGGGGCATTCCACTATTCACCTTTTTCCATTGGAAAATTTACAATTTAACCCTACTCTGTTTTCTATCTTTTAACCAGTTAGTAATCCACAATAGGTCACTGCCACCTATCCCATAACGTTCTAATTTCATAAGGACATAAAAACATGCCATACTGGGTCAGACCAAGGGTCCATCAAGCCCAGCATCCTGTTCCCAACAGTGGCCAATCCAGGCTATAAGAACCTGGCAAGTACCCAAACACTAAGTCTATTCCATGTTACTGTTGCTAGTAATAGTGGCCACTTTCCAAGTCAACCCAATTAATAGCAGGTAATGGACTTCTCCTCCAAGAACTTATCCAATCCTTTTTTAAACCCAGCTACACTAACTGCACTAACCACATTCTCTGGCAACAAATTCCAGAGTTTAATTGTGCATTGACTGAAAAAGAACTTTCTCCAATTAGTTTTAAATGTGCTACTTGCTAACTTCATGGAGTGCCTCCTAGTCCTTCTATTATCTGAAAGACTAAATAACCGATTCACATTTACCCATTCAAGCCTGTCATGATTTTAAACACCTCTATCATATCCCCCCTCAGCTGTCTCTTCTCCCAGCTGAAAAGTCCTAACCTCTTTAGTCTTTCCTCATAGGGGAGCTGTTCCATTCCCTTTATCATTTTGGTCGCCCTTCTCTGTACTTTCTCCATCGCAACTATATCGTTTTTGAGATGCAGCAACCAGAATTTTACACAGAATTCAAGGTGCGGTCTCACCATGGAGCGATACAGAGGTATTATGACATTTTCTGTTTTATTCACCATTCTCTTCCTAATAATTCCTAACATTCTGTTTGCTTTTTTGACTGCCGCAGCACACTGAACCGACGATTTCAATGTATTATCCACTATAATGCCTAGATCTCTTTCCTGGGTGGTAGCTCCTAATATGAAACCTAACATCATGTAACTATAGCATGGGTTATTTTTCCCTATATGCATCACCTTGCACTTATCCACATTAAATTTCATCTGCCATTTGGATGCCCAATTTGTCAGATGCTTTCTGGAAATCCATATACACTATATCAACTGGCTCGCCTTTATCCATGTTTGTTTATGCCCTCAAAAAATGTAGCAGATTTGTGAGGCAAGACTTCCCTTGGCTAAATCCATGTTGGTTTTGTCCCATTAAACTATGCTTATCTATATGTTCAGCAATTTTGTTCTTTGATAGTTTCTACCATTTTGCCTGGCACAGACATCACTCACTGGTCTGAATCCTGGATCACCGCTTGATCCCTTTTAAAAAAAAACATTTGCATTACATTGGCAAATGTAGCAGCTTGGAGAAGAGACGGCTGAGGGGAGATATGATAGAGGTCTTTAAGATCATGAGAGGTCTTGAAAGAGTAGATGTGACTCAGTTATTTACACTTTCGAATAATAGAAGGACTAGGGGGCATTCTATGAAGTTAGCAAGTAGCACATTTAAGACTAATCGGAGAAAATTCTTTTTCACTCAATGCACAATAAAGCTCTGGAATTTGTTGCCAGAGGATGTGGTTAGTGCAATTAGTGTAGCTGGGTTCAAAAAAGGTTTGGATAAGTTCTTGGAGGAGAAATCCATTAACTGCTATTAATCAAGTTTGCTTAGGGCTAGATTTTAAAAGCCCTGCGTGCGTAAATCCTGGTGGATTTACACGCGCAGTGCACTCGCGTGCCTATTTTGCATAGGCCGCCGGCGCGTGCAAAGCCCCGGGACGCATGTAAGTCCTGGGGCTTCGTAAAAGGGGCGGGAGGGGGCGTGTCCAGGGGGGGCATTTCAGGGGGCGGTCCGGGGCGGGTCCAGGGGGCATGGTGACAGTTCGGGGGCGGGCCGGGAGGGCGGTCCTGAGTCCCCTGGCACTGCGGCCCCTGGCACTGCGGCCTGTGCCCCCTGGCACTGCGGCCTGTGCCGGGGGATGCCGAGGCGGTGCGCGCAAGTTTCGCCTGCTTCAAGCAGGCGTAACTTGCACAACAAAGGCAGGGGGGAATTTAGGTAGGGATGGGGACTGGGGTAGATAGGAGAAGGGAGGGGAAGATGGGGGGACACGGAAGGAAATTTCCCTCCGAGGCTGCTCCGGCTTCGGAGGGAACGGAGGCAGGCTGTGTGGCTCGGTGCGCGCAGGCTGCCGATTTTTGCGCAGCCTTGCATGCGCCGACCCCGGATTTTATAAGATACGTGCGGCTACATGCGTATCTTATAAAATCCGGCGTACTTTTGTTCGCGCGCACGTACTTATTTAAGATCTACCTCTTAGGGAATAGCCACTGCTATTAATTGCATCAGTAGCATGGGATCTTCTTAGTGTTTGGGTAATTGCCAGGTTCTTGTGGCCTGGTTTGGCCTCTGTTGGAAACAGGATGCTGGGCTTGATGGACCCTTGGTCTGACCCAGCATGGCAGTTTCTTACGTTCTTAACCCTCCAGTCTTCAAGAACCATAGATGATTTCATTGATAGTTTACAAATTTCCAATAGCAGGTCTGCAATGTCATTTCTCAGTTTTTTTAGCACTGGGATGTGCTACTCTTTAGTTTGTCAATTTGCCCTAGAACATTTTCCAGGTTCACTGAGATTTGTTTTAGTTCCTCTGAATCATCACCTTTGAATATCATTTCTGGCATGGGTATATTACATCTGCCTCAGTAAATACTGAAGCAGAGATTTTGTTTAGTGTCTCTGCTATGGCTTTATTATCATCTAGTGATCCAACTGACTCCCTTGCAGGCTTTTTACCTCAAATGTACCTGGAAAAGATTTTATTGTGAGTTTTTGCTTCCACGGCAAGCTTCTTTTCAAATTCTCTCTTTGCCTTCCTTATCAATGCTTTGCATTTGTCTTGCCAGTGCTTATGCTGTTTCCTGTTTTCTTCATTTGGATCCCTTTTCCATTTCTTGAAAGATGTTCTTTTAGATATTGTAGCCTCTCTCACTTCACCTTTCAACCATACCAGTAGTCGTTTAGCCTTCCTTCCATGTTTTCTACTGCGTGGATTACATCTGGTCTGGGCTTCCAAGATGGTATTTTTAAACAATATCCATGCCTGAGCTAAACTCTTAACCTTTTGCAGTTGCACCTTTCAGTTTTTTCCTACCATTTTCCTCATTTTATCAGTCACTGTTTTGAAAGTTAAATGATGTTGTAGTAGATTTCTTTTTTTGCAGTCCCTCCTTTTATTAAGTCAGATTGGATAATGTTGTGATCACTATTGTCAAGTGACTCCAACACTGTTACTTCTCGCACCAAATCCTGTGTTCCCCCTAAGGACTGGGTCTAAAATAGTTTCCCCTCTTGTTGGTTCTTGTACCAGCTGCTCCATGAAACAGTCTTTTAATTTCTTCTAGGAACTTTACTTCTTCCCATACATTCTCCTCTGTAAATGAGGCTGCATCTATCCCACTTGTATCCATGCTCTTGTCAAGCAGCAATGGTCCTTCTCCAGGGTCTTCTTTAGTGAACACCAAACTGAAGTATTTATTTAATATTTCTGCTGTTTCCTCATCTTTCTCCACATATTGCTCCTTGTCTATTTTTGGTTTTACAAAACCACCTCTGGCCTTCCTCCTTTCTCTGATATATTTGAAAAATGTTTTGTCACCTCGCTTTTTCTTCTTCGGCAGTCCTTTCTTCTGCTTGACTTTTATTTATTTATTTATTTAAAACTTTTTATATACCGTTGAAACAAATGAATTTGAATAAAACAGTTTACAATTATTTCAAAATAAAAATAAAGAAATTTAAAATAACTAAAACTTCAAATAATGATGACAGTAAAAAATAATAAAATAAAATAGTAAAGTCAGAATAAAAATACATTGGTATCAATATAATATAAAAAACTTTGCATATTTTAGTTAATGTTTACTTTACTAAAAAAGAACAGATAGAAACAACTTTTTGCTTTCCTGATTTCTTTCCTCATCTCCTTCAGCTTCACCAGACATTCTTCCTGTACTTCTCTTTTCGACATTCTTTGTGTTTCATGCATTCTGATTTTTTTTTGCCTTTATTTTTTTAGCCACCTCCTTTGAGAACCAAATTGGTTATATTGCTTACTTTTCTTACATAAAGATTTGTTGCCCTAGTAATAGCTCCTTTTAATTTGGTCCATTGTTGATCGACTTCATCTTTTCTCAGTCTCCTAGTTCCTCCTCAAGGTACGTCTCCATTTTATCAAAGTCTGTATTTTTGAAATCCAAAACTTGGATGTTTAAGAACATAAGAAATTGCCATGTTGGTCAGACCAAGGGTCCATCAAGCCAGCATCCTGTTTCCAACAGAGGCTGAACCTGGCAATTACCCAAACACTAAGAAGATCCCATGCCACTGATGCAATTAATAGCAGTGGCTATGCCCTAAATAAATTAGATTAATACCCTTAATGGACTTCTCCTCCAAGAACTTATCCAAACCTTTTTTGAACCCAGCTACACTAACTGCACTAACCACATCCTCTGGCAACAAATTCCAAAGCTTTATTGTGCGTTGAGTGAAAAAGAATTTTCTCCGATTAGTCTTAAATGTGCTACTTGCTAACTTCATGGAATGCCCCCTAGTCCTTCTATTATTCAAAAGTGTAAACAACCGAGTCACATCTACTCGTTCAAGACCTCTCATGATCTTAAAGACCTCTATCATATCCCCCCTCAGCCGTCTCTTCTCCAAGCTGAACAGCCCTAACCTCTTAAGCTTTTCCTCATAGCCATCCCCTTTATCATTTTGGTTGCCCTTCTCCCTCCTGACTGCTATATCAAAGCATACTGTCTGATGATCATTGGTGCTCAGGTGAGCACCTACCTAGACATTAGAATTCTCCCCATTTGTGAGCACTAGGTTGAGTATTGTTCCTCCCCTCTGGGTTCCATCACCATTTGTTTGAGCATAGTCTCATGAAGGGCATCCACTATCTCTCTACCTCTTTCAGATTCTGCAGCAGGGATACTCCAATCTGTGGTCTGTGTGGAAACCAATAAATCCACATGAGGTAGATTTCTCTTCCTTCCATCTTTTGGATATCCTCAGCCATATCTCAGTCTAGTTCTTCTGACTGATTTGGAGGTATATAGACCACACTAGTGTAAATAGAAGCACCATCTTTTTTTTTTTTTTTAAATAGCTCACAGTGCTTCTTTTCCCCATGTCCACTGTATTTCAGATGCTTGAATATTGTTTTTGACATAAAGAGCAACTCCTCCCCTATTTCTGGTTTTCTATCCTTACTGAAAGGTTGTAGCCCATTCACGAGCCTCATTGAACCATGTTTCTGTAATAGCAACGGTATCCAAGTCCACCATTAAGGCTTGCAGATCTGGAATTTTTTTGCCTAGTATTTGGGCCTATAGCTTTTCTTACTCAGTTTGCTGTGTTTTGTGGACACCTTTTCTGCTGTTTTGAGCTAATTTTTGTAAATTTCTCTGCCCAGTCCTTTAGTTGTTAAGGATGGCATTCCAACTTCCTCCTGCCACCCCCATCCTCTAGTTTAAATGCCTAATGACATATTGTTTGAATTTCTCACTTAGGATCCTTTTTCTTGTCACTGACAGATGTAAGCCAGCTTTACCATATAACCTGTCCTGAAAACCTGACTGGCTGTGGGATCCCCAGAACAGGCCATATAGCCTATACTGTTCCATACACGGCCCAAGCCCCCAATATATCCAAAACTTTCTTACTTACACCAGGTTTTGAGACATGTATTGACGTTGTCTGTATGGATTAGCTTTTCCTTCCCCTTTCCATGAACAGATACTTCTGAAAAGGCAATAAGAACATAAGAACATGAGAAAATGCCATACTGGGTCAGACCAAAGGTCCATCAAGCCCAGCATCCTGTTTCCAACAGTGGCCAATCCAGGCCATAAGAACCTGGCAAGTACCCAAAAACTAAGTGAGGCAATATTCTATTCCACTCATGATTTTGTAGACCTCAATCATATCCGACCTCAATCTTCTTTTTTCCAACTGCAGAGGCTTAACCTGTTTAGCCTTTCTTTATAAGGGAGCTGTTCCTACCCCTTAACCATTTTTATTTCTGTTCTCTGTACCTTTTGTAACTCTGCAATATGTTTGAGATGGAGTGACCGGAATTGCACACAATATTTGAGGTGCAGCCGCACCATTGATCTATGCAGAGGCATTATAATGTTCTATTTATTTTCCATTCCTTTCCTAATAATTCCTAGTGTTCTATTTGCTTTTTTGGCTGCTGCTGCCACATACTGAGCTGAAGATTTCAATGTACTGTCAACAATGCTTCCTAGATCCTTTTCCTGGATGATTACTTGTAATGTGGAACCCATCATCATGGATCTAAAAGTAAAGATATTTTTCCCTATGTGCAACACTTTGCACTTGTCCACTTAGATGCCCAGTTCTCCCGTTTCGCAAAGCTCTTCTGTAGTTCCTCACAATCTGCCTATGTTTTAATTATCCTGAATTTCTTTTATTACTTTTTGCACTCCTTTCTAGATCATTAATGGAAAAAGTTGAACAGCACTGGTCCCAGGACAGATCCTGGGGCATTCCACTATTCACCTTTCTCCACTGGGTAAACTGACCATTAAGTCATTAATAATAGGTGGGAGGTGGTTTTATCCTGAGTAAATGGAGCATTCGGGTATCCGGAAGGCACTGGTTGCTGTTGGCGAGTGTTCCAACAAACCCAGCAGTGCTGGTGTGAAGGTCAGTAAAACCAAATCAATGAAATCTTTTAAGTTGGTTTGGATCAGTGACCCAGAAAATAACTCTCCAGCCCCCTAGCAGGAAAGGAAATGATAGTCAATAAAGGGTTGATTGGGGGGGAGTCGACAGCAGAAATCTGTTAAAAGCAGTAAGCTAGCAGAGTACCTTTGGTGTTAGCTGTAACCTTTTTGGACAGAAGCCGCCAGCAGGAGCACAGATTTTCTTTAACACTCAGAAGGCAGTTGACACAGAAACAAAGCTACAAGTATGAATAGATGCTGATCCCACCCCCTATATTGTAAATATAAGGGAGAAAACATTTTTTTTCATGTTTTCATTATTTTATCTTAATTTTTCCTGTTATTGCATTTCCATCATTTTTGTCTTCTTTTCTGTTTCTCTCCTCTCTAATTTCTCTCCTTTTTTTGTTCCTATTTGGGGTTTTTTTTTTCCCATTGATAAACAGGCTGAATTAGCCATGCTGTCTGGGCTGTCCCTCCAGAGCGGCTCGAGGCAGAAACTTCTCTCCAGATATACAGAGCTTTGCTCTGTGCACCTGCACAACACTTCCCGCCTAATTACCCTGCTGCTCTCAGTTCTGTTTTTTTCCTGCACAGCTCACAGACACTGATCCTCTCCTCTTATGCTTTTTTCTAGGAGCTGAGGCAAAATACATTTTTGAAGTAGGTGGTATTGCTTCATTTGGTATTGAGAGAATTTCAGTCATATATTTCCTGAATTGGTCCTTTGGTGATATAATCTGCATACAGGGAAAATTAAAAATCTGCAGGTTCAAATATCTGGATTTATTTTCCAAGTTCTCAGTTTTCCTCGTGGTATATTGCTCCCCTTGAATCAACTTTTTTCATAGATGTTATCTGTCCCCTTACTGAATTTATTTACCCCTTACTGAATAAGGGGTAAAGCTAGCACGTCGAAAATGCGCGTCCAAATGGCGGAGCGCACTGTACTGTATCGGCCTGTAAGTGAGCTAGAGGTAGTGAGCACAGTGAAGGGTGGGTGTTCTAGGTGAGTGGTGCTTGGCCCTTTAGTACGTTGAAGGCTAGGACCAGAATTTTGAAAATGGAGCAATAGTATTTTGGGAACCAGCAAAGGGCTTGTAAAAATGGAATGATTTGCTCATATTTCCGAGCATTGAGCATAGTTCATGCAGCTGCATTTGATATAAACTGCATGAGATTACTGGGTTTCTTTTATAGCCCCACATAGGAGTTGCAGTAATCCAGGTGGGAGATTACACAGGCCTGAATTACTGTTGCGGAGGCTGGTCCTCTAAAGAGGGGGTCAAAGGTGGCATAGTTGGTGTAATCTAAAGAAGACAGATTTAATTATAGTTAGAATTTGGGCTTCAGCTTTGAGTTTGGAGTCTAGTATGAAGCCCAGACTGTGTCTTGGTAGCAGACAGGTAAAGCTGTACCATCCATGGTAACGTTTGAATGCATGTGGCTTGTGTTCATTTTTGCCCATCCACAGTACCTCTGTTTTTTTTGAGAGTTTAGTTTTAGTTTGTTGAAATGCAGCTAACCTGCAGTTATTTTGAAACAGTTGTTTATACTGGCGATTTGTGAGTCTGGGTCCCTTTATTTAAATGGATTAGCATAGAGATGTGCTAATTTTAGCACGGTTTTTATTCGTTTCGGCGCAAATGTTTTTGAGCCCTAAAAAGCTTATTAAATTGTGAATAAAGTTTAGCACATAAAAAGATGCTAAATCCTGAGGAAAATGGTGTCCTAAGCTTTGCATGCCTTATTACATCGGCCTGTAAGAAGAATCTTTCGCCAGTACTCCTGGGGCATGTGTGAAGTTGCTGCTTGGCTTCATGGCACAAAGAAGTATTTACCCCCGTCCTGGCTTTACCCTGTTGTGTTCATGGACTAGAAAAGAGCAGGGCTAAAAAAAAATTCATGTAGGCAGTAAGGTAAGATATTCTAAGCTGGTTCAAACCAAAGGTCCATCAACCTTGCATCTTGTCTCTGAGCATGGCCAATCCTGATCACTAAGAGGTACTCAGCAAATTCGAAAGAGTAGATCCATTCCTTGTTGCTCACTCCTAGTGTTTAGTGATGGCTTTCCCAAGTCTGTCTGGCAATAAGTACATAAGGTTTGGATTAGCTGCTTTCTTTTAACATGAAACAGAAGGCAGCCCCATGTGCGTTCGTGTTTGCTATGCAGTGTGAGCTGTGAAGTGACTCAATTTCTGAAGGCAGAATTAAGGCCAGTCCTGGTTTTGACATCCCCCCCCCCCCCGAGACGATGCATTCTAATACTTGCAGCTACCAATTTCAGATGGTAGAAGCAGGGATTGCAAATCCCAGAATGCACGGGGGGGGGGGGGGGGATGGGGGGATGTAAATTCAAACATCCAGATGGTCAGAAGTCTCTCCTCATCATCCTGCTACATCTGTCCAGACAAGTGGATTATTCCTACTTGCCTGCATCACATCTACCTGTAAGTAGTAGTGATGACGAGACAAAGAAAGCTATATTGTGTGCCTCCATCTGCTGTTAGGTCGGAATAATCCACTTGTCTGGACTGATTTAGCAAGATTCAAGGAAAAGATTAAAAGATAAAATGTCTTCTTCCTTGGCTTGGGTCACTTAAAGCTCAGAGGGAATGAGGGGAAGAATGGAAATTAAAGGACAAAGAATAGGAGAGCTCCCTGGTTCTGTTCTTTTGCATATAAGGGACTTGTATTTCTCTGAGGACAACCAGAATGGCAGTCCTCATACATGGGGACATCATCCTATGGAGCCCAGCATAGAAAACTTATGTCAAAGTTTCTAGAATTTTGATTGTCTCTCTGAGCATGCTCCAGCATGAAATATACCATGTGTCCACACAGGGTCCCCTTAGTCTCTTCTTTTCTTCAGAGACCAGTGTCTCGCAGCGAAGTTCAGTCTCACCTCATGTTTTTGTAAGTATTTGCATAATGGATCGCATGGTCGATGCAGGGTCACCCTGGGTCTCTCCCTTATCATCTCAATCAGGTTTTTTGGTACTTATCGGTATGTTTCCTTTAGTAGTCAATGCCACAGGTGGCGGTACACTCTATGCCTGCTGGCCATAGATGACCACCGCCATTGATTTCAATGTAAGGTCCCTTTTCTTTTGTGATGCAATGCCCTCAGTGAACAAGGACCATGTCAATCACGGATCCCCATGATAGATGTGTCCTCTCTCTGAGGGCATCACATGATGTCTGGGGTTGCAACAAGTGTGCACAGATGACCCCAAAAGGTTGCTGGGCCCAGCCAAACTTTCAGAGTGTGAAATAAACCAGCCAAAGAGATAGGAATTAACTGAAGAGGAAATTAGATCCAAAGAGTTTTATTTATTTTATTTAAAACTATTTCTTTATTGTGTTTTCCTAAACCAAAAATTATATTTAATTTTCTCCAAAAATATTAGGCAGGGTCTGCCATGGCTTCTCTGGAAATGTGTGGACAGATGTTAGACATATGGACAGCGATGAAAAGTGTGGTATCTCTAGTGACCCCTAAAATGAAAACATCCCTCCTCTTTCCCCTTCAGCTTCCTTCCGTCTTAGGCTGACTTCTCCACGGATTAAGATTTTGTAAATAAATGATTGGACGTGAGTAGATAAGTACATATAAGGAATGCAAGTGTCTGAATATATGTTTACTGAGAGAGAGAAAATAATTCTTCTGCAGCAAAGAATTTCAACTTTCAGAGAAGGGAACACACCCTCTTTCATTCCATTTTCTGTTTTACCCATAAAGAAAAATAAATGTGCAGGGGTTTTACAAGTGCTTCCTATCCTTGCTGCTGCCATCCTTAACGATCTGAATGTTGCTGTGTTTGTTACTGGGTGTTTAGGGCAGTACAACTCTAATGCAACTGAAGTATGATTACAACAGTGGTTCCCAAATTTTCTCAAAACCCCCAAATTGGGAGAACTGACAGTGGCGGATTTACCCCCAAGGCTGGGTTAAAGATTAGGATGTCCATGGACAGAGGACTGGAGATGGAGGATTTTTGCCATGGAAATCGGAGAGCAGCTGGAGAGTACCAAGCTTTGGGTGCCTTCAGAGGTTTGCACGCTAGACATGTGCCTGTGTTGCTATTGGCTTTTCTGTGCACCCTCTGACTTAATATCATGGCGATATTAAGTCGGAGGTCCCGAAAGTTTAAAAAAAAAAAAAAAAAGTTAAAAAAAAATAAAAATTTGAAATCTGCTCACGCTCGCAGGTTGAAAACCGAATGCTCAATTTTGCCGGCGTCCAGTTTCCGAACCCGTGGCTGTCAGCGGGTTTGAGAACCGACGCTGGCAAAATTGAGCATCGGCTGTCAAACCCGCTGACAGCCGCTGCTCCTGTCCAAAAATAGGCGCTAGGGACACGCTAGTGTCCCTAGCGCCTCTTTTTGCCGCGGGCCCTCATTTGAATACAGAATTGCACGCACAAGAGAGTGGCCTGTTTGCCCGCTCTCCCGCGACTTTTACTGTATCGGCCCAATAGTCTCCTAGTGTCTGGCTTCTCCATCAATCTGCACAAGTGGGCAGCACCTGAGTGATACCACTCCTGCCTCCACCGCTGCAGATCCAGTCTCACGGTAGGAGCTGCGAAATCTCACTGCTCTTCTTGTGAGACTGACCCCACAGCAGCAGGAGACGATGCCACCCAAACTCTGCCGCTGCCAGCTCGTGCAAAGGATATGCTTTATTTTTCCCCTAATTGGATCAGGCACGGGTTTGGCAAGCCTGTTATGCGTCCTACGGCGCTTTTTTTCACTTCGGCTGCTGCGGGGTGGATTCCTCCATCATAGCCACTGGTGGACCCAGGCTGCTGCCTCCTTGGAGCCGCCGCCCTGTGCAAGTGCACTGCTTGCACAGAGCGTTGTGCCGACCCTGGAGGAGATAGAACTTGAAACATGGCATGAGCGGCAATGGAGGACGAGCACTTTCACTGGTGGGGAGTGGGACTTGAAACACAGCATGAACCTTTGTCCCACAGTAGCTTCCAGCAGTGTTGGAGGCCTTGAAATGCTGCTTCTGCAGTTTTGGATCAGTTTTTTAATCATCCTAAAATTAGTGTGACAATCGGTTTAAACCGATTGTCACCTTTGGGAAAATCTGAGACTTTATGGGTGAAAATTGGTTTAAACTGAAAACAAAGTACCCTACCTTTGGGGAAGTCTGTTCAAGGGAGCTGATTATCAAAGCCAAATTTATGATCTGTGCTTAAAAAGAAGAGCTGGCCAAAATAATTGCACCTTAAAGCCTATCTCTAGTCTGAGTATTAGTGCTCATGACTGAGCTAGAAACCAGAGTCCCTATTTATTCACGCAATAGTTGCAGGATAAGACACTCCTATCCCATCAATTCATGTTTTCTTTGTATATCAATCAAAATTGCCAAATTGTTAACCAAGTTATTCTGTTACTATGTAAAGAATAATAAGACACCGTTGTCATAATAATTCCATGTGTTACCCTGTAAACCTATATGATATGCCAGAAAGAATGTCTGTATATAAAAACAAACAAATAAATAACTAAATAAATAAGCAACAGCAATGCAAGCTTCCCTCGCACACACATTACTCCTGGGGGGGATTCTGCACCAAAAAATTGAAAATTCAGCACTGAAAAATTGAACATGCTGCACACATTTTGTAAATTCTGAACATTCTTCAGATTTATTTGTCAAAATAACACAGTATATTTTGCAAATAATCATCCTATATTTCAGTATTTTCATTTAAATAATAGTACAGAAAACAGAGACTTCATATATTTCTCACTTAGGGCCAGACTCATTAAGGCTTTTCTCCCATTTTGTGTCTATGGTAAAAACCCTTAGTGAATCAGGTACTTAGTGATTTCCTTCTGGCAGAAAGTACCAAACTGAAAATGTTTACCTTCTTCATTTGACCATCAGTTTGTCTCTGTCTCTCGTGCAATCTCATATATACACACACTCGCTTTCCCACAATATGCAATTACACACACAAGTTCCCAGACAGACACCTACCTACCCACACAGCCGGTTCACAACACCCAGGGGCTCACACATACACTCTCTCTCAGGGCCCGAGCCTCTTCTTCAGCTGCCAGCGAGATGAGGTCCACTGGCGGCTCCTGTGTCCTTCCTCTACTTCGTGGTGGTGCGCTGCCGGATCGTGGCATGCGCGGCAGCAGGAGTTATGTTTAACCAAACGTCGCCATCTACTGCCATGCACGTTACGTTTGGTTGAACGCGATTCCTGTTGCCAGCTCCTACCCTCTTCCCCCTTCCCACTCCCTCCTCTCCCTTTTCCTCCCCCTCTCCCTTTTCCTCCTCCTCCTCCTCCTTCCCTCTTCCCCTTCTCCCCCCTTCTGCTTCCCCCCTCCCCTTTATTGCACTCCACTGTTTGTTTCCCAGTCTTCAAGCTGCCTGGTTGTGCTGAGTTCGCGGAGGCCCCAACCCAACTCTTCAGGCAGGCTCACAGAGCTTGACAATAATCAGTGCTGTGCTGCCTCCCGTGAGCCTTCCCCATGCTGTGCTGCCTCCTCCGAACCTGGTCCATGCTTCCGGGATTGCGGAGTCCTACAGATAAAGCCCCCCCCTCTTCCAGCAGGCTCGCGGAGCCATTATTGCCGCGATCCTGCCTGCGTTTGAAGTCGGAGCGAAGGTGAGGCCCATAAGCAGCGAATTCGGTGAGGTAAATATGAAAATCTGCACGAAGTAGGAAATCTGCGGAAATTCTGCCGCAGCACAGAATTCCCCCAGGACTAACACATACACACCACTGCCTCAGCATTGAAGAGGTACAGTTGGCATGGCAGCAACTTGAGTTCCTTCACACACACTGTCCTACCAACGTACCTCAACTCTTCTCTGGAGGAATCGCCTCTAGGTAATTTAGTACCCCTGCCTGTTTGATCTTTGGCTGAAATGGCCTCTAGTGGTGCCAGTTGGTGCCCTAATTGAGGTGACGTTTTTACTGATCTAGATTCCTGCTTACAAGGGATGGAATGGCTTTCATATGGTGATGACTTTTGATTACAAGCAACTGAGATGCACTGGATTTGAGTTCTGAAACTCTATGCCAATATCTTGAGCCATACAGGCCCTCCTAGACTGGCATTAAAGACAATGCCATGAGTAACCCTTAGGGTTTTTTACTCCAAGGCAAGCAAGCATATTTATTTCTTTGGGGCTGCTCCAGCTAGCATATTTATTCCCATGCTTGACTCTTAATCTTGGGGTGATTCTTTTTATGGGGGTAAGCTCTCACTTTTGGCCTGGACCATGGTGTCTTGCTTCACAGTGTATTTAAATAATGTAGATGCATTCCATGAGGTGAAAGGCTGTGATAAATCAGACAGGACGTGGTTGTTAAAATAAAAGTTTACGGATTGATAATCATAAATTAAAGTCCATTTGTCAATAATGTTGAAGTTACATTTGACTTCTGGTACAAGTGAGTCTCTATGTAGGTAAGTGTCCTTTTATTCAGGTATCTGGATAGAGTCCCAAGCTCTCCCAGCGGCTATCCAGGAATCTTATTTGAGGGATCCCCATCACAGCAAAAAGTCCTACCTTAGATTGTCATCTTCTTAGATACCCAGCCCATCCCGGTCCCATAGTATGGAGATCAAGTTAGGGTCTCCCAATCTTGTTCTTTCATCCTTAGGTGATATTTCTGGGGACTTCTCGGGGAAAAGTCAAGGCTGACAAGAGCGTTTGAACAGGGGGCATCCAGAGGCGTATATCCTATTTTGGGGGGTGGGGGAGGGAAGGCTTTATTCATCCTACAGTCCATTTAAGAGAACAAAAAACGTATTCCGTATACAGAATTTTCCTGGCGACTCAATTGTTTCCGGCACCCGCCTCCTGTAGAATTTGCTGTGTCAGACATGCATGGCTTTGCACAGACTGGATTATCTGATGGCATTCAGACAAAGTGACTTTGTATGTCATCACAAAGTCATCATCCTTTTGCTCTGCATTCTTCCATATTACATGTCTTGAAAATCTCCTGCAAAAGAACCTTAAACATTTGCATGGATGTGGTGCCCTCCAGTGCATGTAGCTGGTACTTGCACCAGGGCACTGCCACTGACCACTCCATATACTTCACAAATGACAGTCTTTGAATTTTTGAATGAGCACAGGACAATAAAATAGTTAAAGTTATGGAGAAATATCAGGTTTCCAGATACATGTGCTTTGGAAGGATTTAAATTATGGAAGTTGAAAGACATAGCTATCCTATACAATTTTATATAAAGGTGATAATTTAGAATCATTTGAATATATTAAATGGGGGAATATGATATTCCAACTACCTACTTTTTCAAATATTTACAATTGAGGCATGTCCTTTATATTATCATGGGGACCGTTAAGAAAGTTATAGTTGAAGAAGTTATTGTGAACACCAAACCAAAATGGATAAGAGTGCTTTATAGCACATTAACTTACTCTGAGGACTTGCCTTTACCTGTTATGTTTGTAAATCAGGTTAGGCGCAAAGCGATTAAGAAATTTTAATAAACTAAACTAAACCATGGATATGAGGGAAATAGGCATTGGATGGTGCTAAATTGTCTGATTAGTGGACTGTCTTAGCTGAATCTCCAAGACCAGTATCAGCTAATCACAATCTTAGGCTTGCCTACTTTAATTATATTCACAGGATTTATTTTACAATGGTTTGGCTTTTTAAGGTGGTTTGGTTGAATTCTCCCCTATGTATTAAATATGGGGTTATAGAAGGCATCTTTCTTCATTTGACATGAAGCTGTGTACAGATACGTGATTACTGAATTGCAGTCAATTCTATGTAGAATTAATATACAAAATGAAAATCCCTCCTGATCCAGTGCTATACTTGGCATTATTACTGATATTATGGTGCCTAATCCTTCTATTGTTAGTCTTAGAGTTGTACTGATATTGGCCTGCCGCAGGCTGTCTATATGCTAGAAAAAGCAAAGTGTTCCACCTAAAGAGGAATACATTATGGATGCCATAAATATAATACTTTGCAAGAAAGTATTATATCTTGATGAGAGCTGTACAGGCAAATATCTAAAAATTTGGAAAGAAGGACTATTTGTAATTTGCATGCAGAGTTCTGGGAATGCATATGATGTGGTGTGATCACCAAGATCTGCAACAGAGTGGACATTCCAGAAGAAGTAGAGATAATGAGAAGTGATTTAGGAAAGTGTGAGAATGGTTGAAGGTTTGGCAGCAAAGATTCAATGTGAAAAAGTGCAGCGTCATGCATTGGGAGTGCAGCAATCCAAATGTGTGTGGTGTGATTGAGAGACTGATGTGCATGGACCAGAAAGAGACCTCAGCTTGATGGTAGCTGAAGGCGGTGAGGCAATGTGACAAGGTGGTGACTAGAACCAGAGGAACGCTGGGCTGCATAATGACAGGTATAATGTCAGGGCAAAAAAGGCATTTGGTGGGCCCTCCCATCAACGGAATTGCAACATAATCCTGAACCCTGTAAATAAAATCCTTGCATTCAAGTATAGAGGAGAATTATGTTGTGTCCCAAAGGCTCTAATCTGACACACAATGAGCAGAAAAAAGGTGATAAATATAATTTTAGATGTGTCTTGTAAGCAATGTTAGCTCTTTCCATTGTTTGGAGGATAACTTCTCTGATTTTGTGATTTTTATGTTTTGTACATCGCTTTGGAAGCTTTTATTGTAAAAACTGGAAAGTGATTTATAAATGTTGTAAATAATAAATATTGTCCCTGTAACAGGTCATTGGTGAGGCCTCACCTGGAGTACTATGTTCAGTTCTGGACACTGTATCTCAAAAAGGAGAGAGACAGGATGGAGGCAGTCCAGAGAAAGGCATCCAAAATGGTATGGGTTCTGCACGGAAAGACACATGAAATTAAATTTCAGGACCTCAATATATATGTATCCTAGAGGAGAGGGAAGACATGGATATATGATATAGACTTTTAAATACCTGAAAGCTATTAATAATGCAGAAGAATCAAACTTTTTCCAATGGAAAGGAAGCTGTAGAACTAGGTCTCATGATCTGACGCTCCCAGGGGGAGGCTCAGTAGCAACATCAGGAAATAGATTTTCACAGAAAAGATGGTGGAAGCCTGGAATACTCCCTTGGAAGAGGTGTTGAAGACAGGAGCAGTAGTGGAGTTCAAAAAGGATGGAATAAACAGAGGATTCCAAGTGGCTAGAAGATGGACCTGAAGAACCAAGATAACCTGAAACAACTTTCGGCGTAATAATTTTGCTTGGGATAACCTGCACTGAGCAGCAGTTACAACGCTAAACATATAGGGGCAGATTTTAAAATGTATGCACGGGCGTATATTTCTTCGTGCAACCCGGCGCAAACAAATCTATGCCCAATTTTATAACATGTGCGCGCATGTTATAAAATCCAAGCTTGGCGTACGCAAGGGGGTGCACACAGTGCACCTTGTGCGCGCCGAGCCCGAGGGGAGCCCTGACGGCTTCCCCGTCCCCTCCAAGGCCGCTCCAAAATCGGAGTGGCCTTGGAGGGAACTTTTTTTTCGGCACCCCCAGCCCTACCTAAAACCCCCCCACCTTATTTTATTTCTTACGCCTGTCAGAAGCAGGCGTATCTTGCGCACACCGGCACGGCCGGAACGGAGGAGGGTTCGGGACACGCCCCCGGACTGCCGTCACGCCCCCGTACCACCCACTTATGAAAGCCCCGGGACTTACGCGCGTCCCGGGGCTTGCGCGCGCCACCGAGCCTATGCAAAATAGGCTTGGTGCGTGCAGGGGCAGATTTTCTCAGGTTACGCGCGTAGCCTTTGAAAATCTGCCCTATACTGGGCAGACTAGATGGAGCATTTTGGTCACTGGCCATCAATAAGCAGGGCTGAATTAGCCATTACATGTGGGTGAGGATTTTTTCATTTCATTTATTAAAACTTTATAACCCGCTTGTAAAACATGTTACCCAAGCGGTGGTACAAAATTTAAAACAATCAAAGTTTAGATAACATAAAATAACTCCAACATAACAAAGCAAAAATTACAATTAAAAGTCCAGCAATATACAACTAAGCATTCAAAGCATTTAAAGCTATGGAACAAGAGGCAAGATAATCTTTTCTAATATTCTTCTTTAGTAGATATAACTACTTTTGTTTCTTTTTAGTAAAGTAAATATTAATTAAAATATGCAAAGTTTTTATATTATATTGATTGATACCAATGTATTTTTATTCTGACTTTACTATTTTATTTTCACTTTCATCACTATTTGAAGTTTTAGTTATTTTAATTTATTTTATTTTTATTTTTAAATAATTGTAAACCGTTTTGTTCAAATCCATTTGTTATAAAAGTATATAAAAAGTTTTAAATAAATAAGATTACAATACAGATTAAATAACATTAAATTAACAAAGAATTCATCATATTAGCAGTGTTACCGCATCATCAAATTGCAGTCATCCACTCTGCAAAAGTAACTTTGCACTGAATGAACTTCTCTCTCTTAGCTCATAGAGCTTTTACTATATGGAGCATGTGCAGGAGTTTTGCTTGGGCGTTTCCTCGTGAGCCACCTCAGACTTTTTTCGTCGGAACACACCACAAATGTGTACCTCTAACTTTTTTTTTTGTCTCTGAAATCTTGTTAAATTTAGTTTTAAAGTTGCCTCACTGCCTCGGCAACCACCTGCTACTTTAAAAAAAAAAAAAAAAAGGAACATGGTTTTTCCTCCTCGGGATGTCAAAAAAAGATATAATTTTTCATTTTTGTTTGGCATTAGACTTCTAATTAAGTTTTTCCTTAGCTGCCTAGGGTGCTCCTCTGCAGCACTTAGTACTGCCCTAAAATAAATAATAAAAAGTAAGTAAATAGAAGAAGAGTAGGTGTGGCAGCTGGAATTTATTGCCAGGGACCTCTGGATTTTCCATTGCCAGTTGAATGCAGCTCTGCATTCATGACTTCTCCTTCCCAAAGCGCCGAACTCAAGATCAGCCATGGCCTCGTGCTGTGGAAGCACAGTGCCCCTTCCATTGCTTTGGGAAATCTGGTGCATGGGTGCTGTCAATCCTCCAGTCCCATTGAGCAGTCATCGGATATCCTAAGAGCTCTTGAGGAGGCACCATGTTTTTGAGATGTATACTATTCCAGACTCCTTCAAGGATGTGCTGTTTGTGGCATCAGCAGAGGTTATGCATCCTTAGAGGTATCACTAAAACACCATGATGCTGCTGATGCATGTGCCTCTCATGGTGCCATCGCCACAAGAGCCATTCTTGCATGGACAGTTCCATGAGCGGCACCATTGAAACTTGTACCATTCTCAGTACCGTCAATGTTTGCATTATTCTCAGCACAGTCAATATTTCTAATGTTCATGGTGCCCTGAAGTTTGCATTTCTCTCAGTGCCATCAAAGCTGCTGTGTGTAGTACAACATTCTGTTATCACAGAAAGACCCAGAATCCTTTGACAAGTATGGTATAACCCCTTCTTTCCATTTTATTCAGATTCCTCCTGGCTACAAGTGTGGTGAAAACGAAAGTCCTGTATAGCCAGTATGGACACATTTGATGACACTATTTTGGGTAGCCTTAGGTCAATAGTCCTGGCAGTCTGGCTACCTAGTTTAGGGATGAGTCCTCAGTGTTGTGTCTGTGGATCCTTGGGCTGAGGCAGGATTGGCTCTGCCTGCAGGGAGGAGCTCTGCAGGTTCCCACCATTGGCAGGTGGAGCTAGGCAAAACAGAGACCCATCAGGACCTTCACCTATATCAGCCCTCGTTCCCCTCCAGTTGAGCCTTTGGGTATTGGGGTCGGCAGGACTTAGGTGGGGTCTCTGCTGATGGCAGGAGAAGTTTGTGGTAAGCTGAGTCATAGGCAGGTGTGTCCGGGGTCAGAGGCTGGCAGTGGTCAAATGTATCGAAGGTCCAAAGCCGAGGTCAACCGGGTATCTATCAGAGGAGTAATAGGAGGGATGGATAGGCAGGACAGGCAGGTGATGAGGAAGAAGACAAATGGACAAGGCTGGGGTGAAGATGATGAACTGGAACTGAAGACAAACTGGACAAGGCTGAATGAAAACAATACGCTGGGAAGCAACACGCACTATGTAGTGTAGCTGAACCCGATGCTGAGGTATCTGGTAAGCGTCCGGGTTAACCTTTTTTGGGGAGCAACGTGTGATGTCATCTAAGGTGCCACGGGGGTTTTCTCACTGTGGGATCTTTAAGAATTTGAACATCAGCGCATGCACAAAGGGAGCTGTCAGAGGCTGTGTCAGGGAGGCAATCGATGGCATCCTGCCACGCTGTGTCGGTGACATCCCACTGTGAGATGTGCAGGTGGCATCTCGCCACGCCCCAGGGCCAACTTGGCCGGACTGGGCCCAGAGGTGAGAGTGGAAGTCCGCTGGGGTAGCCTATGGACTGCCAAACATAACACTCAGTAACTGGTGATCCAGTGAAAAAGAGTTATTTCTTCGTCCAAAGAGGAGTCCCACATTCTCTATGGCTTAAGGAGAGAAAGTCAACCGAGCCCATGTGGGCAGGGCCTCCTTCATTATGAAATGTGGAGCGTAGCCAATTTTGTTCCCTTTCCCTAGACCTTTCTTCCCTAGAGGAGACTGGGGTCTCTATCCTGATCTTCTTCATATACTTGGAGTTAATGTGCGTAGGGGCAAAGGTCTTTGTGCAAACATTTTTGACCTCCTCCAATTTCTAGAAACACCAGCAGAGCCAACAGCAATACAAATTCATAGTATCCTGCAAAAATTAAAAACCAGAATGTGTGACCCAGTAGCAAGGAAACTAGACTGCCAGTATAGAATACAAAAATAACGCCATATACATATTATCCCAACGCTTATACACTTACATTGGCTGTCCTTGTGACAACAGATTGAATACACAAAATTGGACTAACTGTTTTTATGCTTATCAATCTGGGATCCTGTCCCTGGTCAAATACTCTACTCAAACTGTATCAGCCTTCATGGCCGTTAAGATCCTCTCACAGAAGACTGATTGATGTTCCATCTTTAAAATGTGCCTGTCCTTTTGTGATGAGGGAGTCAGCCTTCTCAGTTGCAGCTCCAATTTTATGGAATTCCTTTCCTATCGAATTACAACTCAGTCTCTTTAAAAACATGTAGAAGTCTTTTGAAAACCTTCCTTTTTAAAAAGGCTTATTATTGATTACATCAAGTTAATTATTAAGTTCTGAAGATACCTTGTTACATCCAGGCTTAAGGTTAAGTTACAGTGCGTGGTTTTTGTTATTACTTAATTTGTATTCTATGTATTACATTTTGATTTTATGAATGCTTATTTTGTATGTAGCTTAGGCCTATTCTGTGTTGTGACTAATACATTTTAATAAATGTAAAATGTAGTACTCCACCAATTAGTTGTGGTGCAACTGGCTCTTCAAAAGCAAAGAAAACACAGTTATACTCCAATATCCCGCTGGGGAAGGATCCCAAGATACAGGACAACTTTAGCAAAAAGGTTTTCCAAAGCTCTATGTTTAATGCATGAATCTCTACTGACCGGTTCGATTCTTACAAGAGTATACAAAAACTGAAACCTTTTCTTCCAACTGGTGATATTCTCAGTCACCCTTAGATGCAGAAGAGAGAGTGTATACACCATCTTCTTTGAGCCATCTATGAAGTATTTGAAACAATGGTACTCACTTCGATAGTGTGCATCTGAGCATGCTGTACGACTTGGTTGAGAGCCAGTAGCCTATGCAATGATGTCTGACAAGTTGGCAAATAACCCATGCCTAGGTGATTACTTTTATGGAGAAACGCTTAGAGAAGTGATTGCTCAAATAAAGGAACAGAATATAGCTGACCTGCCCCTCTACGGGATAGGGACAACAGTCAACTGCAAGACACTCTTATTGTGCTTTTAAAAGGCCATATTTTCAAAGATGCCCCTTCCAGCAATTTCAATTATCTGGTAGTATCAACTTTTCTTATTACGTTATTGTGTTACCTATGTTCTCGAGGCCACATGCACATGCAGCCCTTCATACCTTGGACTGTAAAAGAGCCTGAGCTTACTACAAGAGAAGACTCCAACCTCATCATCTGGCTTCTCAACTATTCCTCTCTTACAATCTTAACATAGCAGTAGCCAAACATACATTGTCTAGCTGGCTAACAGATTCCACTGCGTACTGTTATAGGCTAACAGGGCTACAGATTACATTAGTGGCTCATCTGCAAAGCTGCAACGTGGTTGTCAGTACACTCCTTTACATTCTATTACTATCTGGACAAATTCTCAGATTAACAGTAAATTTGAACAAGCAGTTTTGCATAGGCTGTTCACCCAGTAGTCTACTCTCCACGGTGCAGCTGGGTTGCTTATACAGTAAATGCTCTGCTACAGCCCTCAGCTTAGGACTTCCCATATGTATTGGCTAATTCAGTCCCATTTATCGAAGGAAAAAGCAAGTTTGCTTATAGCAAATGGCATTTTCCTTAGCGGGATGAATTAGCCATACTAACTACCTGTCCACCTCCCTGGAGAGTCCACTACTTAGCATTAACTCTAAAATTGACTGAGGGAACTCACAAGGCAGCTCCCAAGAGGAAATTCCTGCACATGCTCAGTAAAGCAAAAGTTCTATGAGCTGAGAGAAAGAGAGGTCTATTTGATGCCACTGGATGATGTTACCTGTATGTAATAGCTAATTCATCCTATCTCCAGAAAACACTATTTACAGCAAGCAAACTTGCCCATCTAGTCTGCTTGCTGGGCAGACTAGATGGGCCATTTGGTCTTCTTCTGCCGTCATTTCTATGTTTCTATGTTTCTATGTTTCTATCTGCCGTCATTTACTAAGTTAGTCTGTACACACTGTATATCTTTCATTAATAGCTTGTTAAAATAACTATGCAGGCACTCCTTTTTGTTATTGATATAATTTATGTATTTTTTCTTAAATCAATAAAGATTTGTTTAAAGAAAAAATTGCAAAGGAATTTGTATTAGCACGTTTTATCTCAGTTTAATGGGAAAACATTTTTTTTCAGTTTTTGGCTACAGCTATCAGTTTTCTGGGAAAATGTTATTTTGCTTTCTATAGAGATGCAGCCATCCTGAAAGTTTGGTTGCTGTAGGTTAAATGGTTCAGGAGGTAATGTGTGTAAAAATGAAAGACAAAATTAATACATAAGCAATTTTTTTTTTTAAAGAAAGTGCTAAAAATGTGCAAATTAAACATGCATTATAAAAGGAATGTTTCTGCTGGCCAGTCAGCAGTTAGGTGCCTGGATGTTGTCTGCTTGCCGAAGTCTGATGGAGCTCACTGCGAATAAAATTTTAAGGAAAAAATTTGACCTCTTAAAAAAAAATTAAATAAATAAATAAATAAATAAATTTCCTCTTGAAGTGATAATGCCTTTGTCATCTGAGGCCGCCATTAAGATAATTGCGCCTTGTTTTTCTAAGCAATGCTCTGGCCTCCTCCTTGAGGGAATAATGTAATTTCCGGGCTGGGTTGTCCCCTTCCATTGAGGGGAGAGGGGATGTAGTGCATTAAGGAAAAGATTTGGGGAGATTTGATCCATTTAGAAAAAAATTCTGGAAAGATTTTTTTTTTTTTAATTGGAGGTGGGGATAAGGCCTTGGCAGGTTATTCTTCAGCTCAGCAGACTTCCGCTCTCACCTCTGGGCCCAGTTCGGCCAAGTTGGCCCTGGGTGTGGTGAGATGCCACCGACACAGCGTGGCAGGACGTCAGAACCAGGACGTCAGAACCAGGGTTGAATCTTCATTTGCAAGTATCTAGGGATTGTTTCACCCTGGACAATAGGCTATCTATGATCAAGCACACACTATCATCAAACAAGGATACTTTAAGATCCAAATTCTCAAAAGATTAAAACCACTACTGGAACATGATGATTTTTGTACAGTTCTTCAAACTTTAATTTTTTCAAATACTGTAACTTTATTTTTGGACCTTTCTGCCAGTTCATTAAGATCATTTAAAATGCTTCAAAATACTGGTGCCCACATTTTTTCAGGAACAAGAAAATATGACTATTACATCTGTTTTACAGTTACTACATTGGGTACCCATTCAGTATTGAATACAATACAAATTTCTCACATTAATTCACAAAATACTTTCTAATAATGATACTGTTTGGCTTGGAGCAATACTTCATTTTTATGTACCATCAAGAACACAAAGGATTTCTATATGTTCCATCTATTCACAGTGCCCACCTTACTGAGGTTCAAGATAGAGCAATCTTGATAGCAGGCCCTAAATTTTGGAATACCATGCCAAAGCAGTTGAGAGTGTGCACAGATTTAAAACATTTTTAAAAGATCTGAAAACACGGCTCTTCAAACTAGCATTCAAGGATTGATCCTCTTATTTTTGTTTATTGCTTTATAAAAATGACGGCAGAAAAGGACCAAAAGGTCCATCCAGTCTGCCCAACAAGCTTATGGTAGTATCTGCCGTGCCATACAAGTCACCCCCATCCTTATCAGTTTCCCAGACCATCAAAGTCAGGGCCCCTTCTGGTTGCTGTTTGAATCCAATTCCCTGTTACCTCTTGCCGCTGAAGCAGAGAGCAATGTTGGAATTGCATCAAAAATATCAGGCTTATTGGTTAAGAGTACTAATAGCCACATCAGCAAGTTACACCCTTGCTTATTTGTTTTCCAAGACCGTAAAATTCAATGTCCTTGTTGGTTGCTGTCTGAATCTAATTCCTCCTTTCCTTTTTTCCTCTTGCCGTTGAAGCAGAGAGAAATGTTGCAGTTGTATCAATAGTATGAAGGCTTATTGGTTAAGGGTAGTAACTGCCTCACCAGCAAGTTACACCCATGCACTCTTTTCTTCATTTCCATCCTCTAGCCTTTAGGGATCCACAGTGTTTATCCCATGCCCCTTTGAAATCTTTCACTGTTTTGGTCTTCACCACTGCCTCCGGAAGAGTATTCCAGGCATCCACCACCCTCTCCATGAAGAAATATTTCCTGACATTGAATCTGAGTTGTCCTCCCTGGAGTATCATTTCATGACCCTTAGTTCTACAGATTTCTTCCAACAGAAAAGGTTTGTTGTTGTTTGTGCATCATTAAAACCTTTCAGGTATCTGAAGGTCTGTATCATATCTCCCCTGCACCTCCTCTCCCCCAAGGTTTACATATTTAAGTCCTTCAACCTCTACTCATAAGTCATTTGATGGAGACCACCCACCATTTTGGTCGCCCTTCTCTAGACCGCCTTTATCCTGTCTCTGTACCTTTTGAGATTCAGTCTCCAGAACTGAACACAGTACGCCAGGTGACGCCTCACCAAGCACCTGTAGAAGGGGATTATCATCTCCTTTTTCTTACTGGTTATTCCTTTCTCTATGTAGCCCAGCATTCTTCTGGCTTTACCTATCGCCTTGTTACGTTGCTTCGCCATCTTCAGATCACTAGACACAATCACCCCAAGGTCTCTCTGTTGCACAATAGCCCTTCACTCCCATCATATACAGCTCTTTTGGATTACCGCACTCAATGCACTTCTTGGCATTGAGTCCAAGTTGCCATATCTTCAATCACTGTTCAAGCTTCCTTAAATCATGTCTCATTCTCTCTACTCTATCCAGCGTGTTCACTATGTTGCTGATCTTAGTATCATCCGCAAAAAGACAAATTTTACCGTCTATCCGCAATGTTACTCACAATGATATTGAACAGAACCGGTCCCAACACCGATTCTTGTGGCACTCCGCTTAACACTGTTCTTTCTTCAGAGAAGGTTCCATTTACCATTACATGCTGTCTTCTATCCGTCAACCAGTTTGTAATCAAAGCCACCACCTTGGCGCTCACTCCCAAGCTTCTCATTTTATTCACAAGCCTGTTGTGCGGGACCATATCAGAAGCTTTGCTGAAATCCAAGTAGATCACATTGAGCACTCTTCAATCTAATTCTTTAGTCACCCAATCAAAAAAATCAATCAGATTTGTCTGACAGGACCTTCCCTTAGTGAATCCATGCTGCTTTGGGTCCAGCAATTCTCCTGACTGTAGATAGCTCACTATCCTTTCCTTCAGCAGAATCTCCATTAATTTTCCCAGTACCGAGATGAGGCTAACCGGCCTGTAGTTTCCAGCTTCCTCTCTGCTACCACTCTTGTGGAGCAGGGCCACCACCGCTCTTCTCCAATCACTTGGCACCACTCCTGTTTCCAGTGATCTATTGAATAGGTCATGCAGCGGACCCGCCAGCACATCTCTGGGCTCCCTCAGTATCCTGGGATGAACCTCATCCAGCCCTATGGCCTTGTACACATTCAGTTTTCCTAGCTCTTACCATACATTTTCTTCTGTAAATGGAGTTTAATCTACCTCATCTCCATCTACAGTCTTGTCAACCAGCAACAGTCCTTCTCCAGGGTCGTCTTTAGTGAACACTGAACGGAAGTATTTGTTTAATATTTCCGCCATTTCTTCATCTCTCTGCACACAGTGCTCCGTGTCACCTTTCAATTTTACTATACCACTTCAGGCCTCCCTTC
Source organism: Rhinatrema bivittatum (assembly GCF_901001135.1). Classification (NCBI taxonomy): domain Eukaryota; kingdom Metazoa; phylum Chordata; class Amphibia; order Gymnophiona; family Rhinatrematidae; genus Rhinatrema; species Rhinatrema bivittatum. The sequence goes on from NC_042626.1 coordinate 54,130,993, forward strand.
TTTCTCTGATATATCTAAAAAATATTTTGTCTCCTCTCTTGACCTCTTTGGCAATTCTTTCTTCCACTTGACTTTTTTCTTTCCCGATTTCTTTCTGTCTCCCTCATTTTTAACAGATATTCTTCCTTGTGTTCCTTTTTTTGAGATCCTTTAATATTTCTCGAATGCTGTACTTTTTGCCTTAATTTTTTCAGCCACCTCCTTAGAGAACCAGATTGGTGTCTTTCCTCTTCTTTACTTTTCTAACATATAGATTTGTTGCCTCTGTACTAGCTCATTTTAATTTGGCCCACTGTCATTTCACCTCACACATTTTCTCCCAATCTTCCAGTTCTTCCTCCAGTTCCATCCTCATTTTGACAAAGTCTGTATTTGTGAAATTCAAAACTCTGGTCTTTGTGTGACTTCTCTGTATCCTATTTGTGATATCGCACCATGCCCTCTGATCACTACTGCTGTTATATTGTTTGTCTACATAACTGTATAATTAGTTAATAACTCATATGTATGTTTTTAACCTGTAAACTGTTCTGATTTTCATTTGGCAGAGCAGTATATAAATCTTTTGTAAATAAATGAATAAATAAATCTTATATCCCCTAACAGCTCCCTTATGGTTTTTGACCTGGGGCCATGCACCAGGGCTCCTTTCAGAACCCTGCAATCATGGGTATTAAATCTGGCCACTAGGTGTCACCATTGCTCAATGATTAACTCCCTCACCTCCCATTCCCCCCAGTGCTCCTGGCTGTGAGTGCTGGATTTAAATCTAGGTCTCTTTCCATGGCAGTACACAGCATTGCTATTGAGCTATTGGGCTGCTCCTAGCTCTGATTATAGTCTTATTTTGGTGGGGAGGAACACTAAGGAATGGTAGTTGCTACTTTCCTTAACAGAAGGCTTGGGGCTAGCCTGCATGGAGCATCAATTGTTGTTATCCTTAAAAAAAATAAAAATCCATCTGCTGGACAGATAGACCATTTTGGTCTTTATCTGCCATCATTCACTATGGTAAATCTACGCAAATCACCACTGTGTTCCAGCGATGCAATACAATCAAAAATAAATCAAAGGCAACATGAAGCTGCTCTATCGCTGCCAGACTGTGTTTTACTGTAAATCATTTGAAAACGCTGTTTGTGTAAATTCAACAATTCAAAAGTTACTTAATTAACCTACACTATGTGGAACAAAATTTCAGAAAAACCTTTCAAAAACAATTGAAAAAATGTTTGAAAAAATATTTTTGAAAAAATATTTTTATGGAGAAGGTGATCTTATGGAAATGCCCAATTAGCTTAAGGCGGGTCCGATCGGATCGGATTTCAAATGCTTGAGGATTCACCAACATCTACAGGGAAGTCTATTACGGACCCGCCTTAAGCTAATTGGGCATTTCCATAAGATCATATTAGGTCCTTTCTAGAGGAAAGGTAAACATTTACACCTCCGTGGATGTTTTTGAATCGTTTTGGGATCACAATTTCAATTTCCAAAAATAAAAAAAAAAAAAAAAGTTTTCTTTTATTGGAGGAGGTGGGGGTTGATGATTATAACTAATTACATATTGGTGCGGAGTCGCCTACACTATATATGAAACTTCCACCTTCTCCATAAAAATATTTTTTCAATTGTTTTTGAAAGGTTTTTCTGAAATTTTGTTCCACATAGTGTAGATCATTCACTATGGGCCAGATATTCGTACCTACGCGCGGGAGTAGATTTGTGCGCACAACCCGGCGCGCACAAATCTACGCCCGATTTTATAACATGCGCGCGTAGTCGTGCGCATGTTATAAAATCCAGGGTCGGCGAGTGCAAGGGGGTGCACACTTGTGCATCTTGCGTGCGCCGAGCCCTAGGGGAGACCCGATGGCTTTCCCCGTTCCCTCCGAGGCCGCTCTGAAATCGGAGCGGCCTCGGAGGGAACTTTCCTTCCGCCCCCCCACTTTGCCCTACCTAAATTCCCCCCCACTTTTATTTTTTTATTTACACCTGCCTCTGGCCCCGCCCATGCCCTGCCCCGCCCCTCCCATTTTCTCAAGCCCCAGGACTTACATGCGTCGCCGGGCCTATGCAAAATAGGCTCGGTGCACGCAGGAGAGGGTTTTCGGGGTTACGCGATAATATATGCGCGTAATCCTTTTAAAATCCGCCCCTATGTTACTTATGATGTTTGTTCTTTACAAAAGTGAGTAGGGGTTGCCACCTCACCCCAGCTTAACTCAAAAAAGCAGCTCCAGTCTCTTAGTTTTGCCTCCATTGCATGCATTCCCTACTTTTCTTAGGGAACTAATTGCAGTTTTTGGTAAGAAAGAGCAAACCCTCCACTTTCATCAGATGTTAACCAATAGGGTGCAGGTGGTACCTTTTTTTTTTTTTTTTATCAGACTGAATTAATACACTTGTTACTGACCTTTTGAGATACCATGCAGGACGCACAACGGCTTGGCTTGTTTGCTAACCTTTATTTCTGTGTTGGCTGGCTGCTTCAAGCAGACTGATCCAGTTCTGGTTTTGCCCCATTGCAGGTAGAGAGATGTAATTGTGATTTTCCTATTGGGCTCCCTAAGAAAATCATACATTTCAAATCCATCCATGAAATGGGGGCAAAACCAGGACTGGATCTGCCTGTTTAGTTGACATGGGAGGGCAGATGACAGCTTATTTCTAGGGCATTTATTACATGGGTGTTTCGCAGGGTCCATGAATCCATTACATTACAACAGCAGGGGGCAGCATTGGCAGTAAGATCTGGGGCACGGGCAAGGGCAGTGAACTATTCAGTGGGAAGCGAAGGACTCAGGAGAGATGTTTCTAAATGTTTACTCTTTTTCTTTTTTTTAAATATAGTAAATTTATAAGAGGCATTAAGGTGCTCACGTTGTGATATGTATTTCTGGTATAAAGTTCAGGATATGAGTGTAATTTTACATGGATGCAGATGTGAACATCACTTGAACTCTGCAGTGAGTTTACTGGAAATTTAGCTACTGCTTCCTTGGGTTTCCGTCTGTAGATATGGAAAAGGTTTGGGGATTGTGGGTATCGAGCTGTGCTGCAAAATATAGCTTCAAGGCAAGAGATGTATTGTGTATTTTTTGTACAGAAATTACATTAATACAGCCTCTAAAAAAAACAATTAGCAAGAAAAAAAGGACCCCCCTCAGTGCTTATATTACTTTCCACAAAACTCTCAATAAGAAAGGAGCTCCTTCAGAAATAAAGGGGAAACACCTCAAAACAAAAATAAATCTAGGAAAACTGCTGGAAGAGAGGCAATCCATTATGTAGCTTTGTCATTTTGCATTCTCAGAAACATAAGAACATAAGAATTTGCTAAACTGGGTCAGACTGAAGGTCCATCAAGCCTAGTATCCTGTTTCCAAACAATGGCCAATCCAGGTAATAAGTACCTGGCAAGATCCCAGACAGTAAATAGATCCCATGCTGCTATCACGCAATGATTAAGCAGTGATTATTTCTTAAGTCTACTTGGTGAATAACAGTTTATTGACTTCTCCTTCAGGAACTTGTCCAAACCTTTTTTAAACCAAGCTACGTTATTATTATGTCTAGGCCTATACTCTAGGTTCTCTATTTTTTCTTCATACCTGTACAAAGTTACTTTAAGAGGTGCATAGAAACATGATAGAAAAAGACCATATGGCTCATCTAGTCTGCACTGTCTACAGTAGCAATCTGCATTTCCTCTTCATCCAGTCCTTACAAACGGGCCATGTAAGCCAGCCAGCATATGGAGACAGAGGTTAACAAGCTTGCCAATGTTGCCCCACTCCCACCTCCATGCCAACAGCAGCCTGCCAGTATTCTCTGTCTCCAGCAAACGGAGGACGTATATTCTGGTTTGGCTGGCTAGGAATAGTTACAGGCTCCTGAGGTGACAGGCTAGTTCTCCTTTCCACAGTTGAGCTGGATCTCAATAATGTGGTCATTTTGGGGGGTCTCCATAGCTGCTGCTTCTTCCCTCTGTTGAGCAGGCTGCTTTGGGGGGACTTCCAGTGTAAGGGTCCCCTCCCTACCTTGTCTTCCTCCCCTCTTATGCTCAACCTTTGTTTTTCCCCCTTACCTTGTATTCTCTCTCTATTTTCTGACTGGGCTCTGCTCTTTTAAGAAATGTTCTACAGTGAGCAATAAAAAAAAAAAGAAATAGCAAAGCTGGGAGAGAGAGGTTCCCAGAGGCCTGGTTTAACAGCAGCAGTCCGTGGCATAAAAGAAAAGTCTCATTGCAGTGTCTTTGTCTGTCTCAAAACAAACAAAATCAGCAAGAGTAGTTACTTCAGTAGAACCCTCCAGAAATGCAATTGGGTCCACAGAAACCTGTAAAGTGTTTGCAGTTAACGATGATCTCTCTGTATGCTTCTGAAGTGGAAAGTAGAAAACCTTATTCAGGGTGTGAAAGAGTGGCCTTACTTCCCGTCCTTAATCTGTGCGGGACCAGGCATCTCTCCTTAAATCCTACAGGAAGAGAGAGCTCTTTGAGTAGACCCTGCTGAGAGGGAGATAATGTGAGCACAGCTGGGATCAGGAGGACCCTGTGTCTCCAGGAGCAGGAGCTCTTGACCCTCTCTAAGAACATGCCATACTGGATCAGACCAAGGGTGCATCAAGCCCAGAATCCTGTTTCCAACAGTGGCCAATCCAGGCTATAAGTACCTGGCAAGTAGCCAAAACCTAAGTCTAGCCCATGCTACTGATGCTAGTAATAGCAGAGGCTATTTTCTAAGTCAATTTAATTAATAGCAGGTAATGGACTTCTCCTCCAAGAACTTATCCAAACCTTTTTTAAACCAAGCTACACTAACTGCACATCCTCTGGCAATAAATTCCAGAGTTTAATTGTGTGTTGAGTGAAAAAGAACTTTCTCCGATTAGTTTTAAATGTGCTACATGCTAACTTCATGGAGTGCCCCCTAGTCTTTCTACTATCCGAAAGAGTAAACAACCAATTCACATTTACCCGTTCCAGACCTCTCATGATTTTAAACACCTCCATTATATCGACCCCCTCAGCCATCTCTCTCCAAGCTGAACAGTCCTAACCTCTTTAGTCTTTCCTCCAAAGGGGACTAGTTCCATCCCTTTTATCATTTTGGTCACCCTTCTCTGTACCTTCTCCATCGCAGCTATATCTTTTTTGAGATGTGGCAATCAGGATATTACACAGTATTCAAGGTGCGATCTCACCATGGAGCGATACAGAGGCATTATGACATTTTCCATTTTATTCACCATTCCCTTCCTAATAATTCCTAATATTCTGTTTGCTTTTTTGACTGCTGCAGCACACCGAGCCGATGATTTCAATGTATTATCCACTATGACACCTAGATCTCTTTCCTGGGTGATAGCTCCTAATATGGAATCTAACATCATGTAACTGTAGCATGGGTTATTTTTCCCTATATGCATCATCTTGCACTTATCCACATTAAATTTCATCTGCCATTTGGATGCCCAATTTTCCCTTCTCACAAGGTCCTCCTGCAATTTATCACAATCTGCTTGTGATTTAACTACTCTGAATAATTTTGTATCATCTGCAGATTTGATTACCTCACTCGTTGTATTCCTTTCCAGATCATTTATAAATATATTGAAAAGCACGGGACCCCGTACAGATCCCTGAGGCATTTCATTGCCCACCCCCCTCCACTGAGAAAATTGTCCATTTAATCCTACTCTCTGTTTCCTGTCTTTTAGCCAGTTTGTAATCCATGAAAGGACATCGCCACCTATCCCATGACTTTTTACTTTTTCTAGAAGTCTCTCATGAGGAACTTTGTCAGATGTCTTCTGAAAATCCAAATACACTACATCTACTGGTTCACCTTTATCTACATGTTTATTAATGCCTTCAAAAAGTGAAGCAGATTTGTGAGGCAAGACTTGCCTTAAGAACATAAGAAAATGCCATACTGGATCAGACCAAGGGTGCATCAAGCCCAGAATCCTATTTCCAACAGTGGCCAATCCAGGCCATAAGAACCTGGCAAGTACCCAAAAACTAAGTCTATTCCATGTTACCATTGCTAATGGCAGTGGCTATTCTCTAAATGAACTTAATAGCAGGTAATGGACTTCTCCTCTAAGAACTTATCCAATCGTTTTTTAAACGCAGCTATACTAACTGCACTAACCACATCCTCTGGCAACAAATTCCAGAGTTTAATTGTACGTTGAGTAAAAAAGAACTTTCTCCAATTAGTTTTAAATGTGCCCCATGCTAACTTCATGGAGTGCCCCCTAGTCTTTCTATTATCCGAAAGAGTAAATAACCGATTCACATCTACCCGTTCTAGACCTCTCATATTTTAAACATCTCTATCATATCCCCCCTCAGCCATCTCTTCTCCAAGCTGAAAAGTCCTAACCTCTTTAGTCTTTCCTCATAGGGGAGCTGTTCCATTCCCCTTATCATTTTGGTAGCCCTTCTCTGTACCTTCTCCATCGCAATTATATCTTTTTTGAGATGCGGCGACCAGAATTGTACACAGTATTCAAGGTGGGGTCTCACCATGGAGCGATACAGAGGCATTATGACATTTTCCGTTGTATTCACCATTTCCTTTCTAATAATTCCCAACATTCTGTTTGCTTTTTTGACTGCTGCAGCACACTGAACCGACGATTTCAATGTGTTATCCACTATGACGCCTATATCTCTTTCTTGGGTTGTAGCACCTAATATGGAACCCAACATTGTGTAATTATAGCATGGGTTATTTTTCCCTATATGCATCACCTTGCACTTATCCACATTAAATTTCATCTGCCATTTGGATGCCCAATTTTCCAGTCTCACAAGGTCTTCCTGCAATTTATCACAATCTGCTTGTGATTTAACTACTCTGAACAATTTTGTGTCATCTGCAAATTTGATTATCTCACTCGTATTTCTTTCCAGATCATTTATAAATATATTGAAAAGTAAGGGTCCCAATACAGATCCCTGAGGCACTCCACTGTCCACTCCCTTCCACTGAGAAAATTGTCCATTTAATCCTACTCTCTGTTTCCTGTCTTTTAGCCAGTTTGCAATCCACGAAAGGACATCGCCACCTATCCCATGACTTTTTACTTTTCCTAGAAGTCTCTACAGTCAACTTCTTTTCAAATTCTCTCTTAGCCTGTCTTATCAATGTCTTACATTTAACTTGCCAGCGCTTATGCTTTATCCTATTTTCTTTTGTTGGATCCTTCTTCCAATTTTTGAAATGAAGATCTTTTGGCTAAAATAGCCTCTTTTAACCATGCTGGTAATCGTTTTGCCTTCTTTCCACCTTTCTTAATGTGTGGAATACATCTGGACTGTGCTTCTAGGAAGGTATTTTTTTAACAATGCCAACGCCTCTTGCACACTTTTTACCTTTATAGCTGCTCCTTTCAGTTTTTTTTCTAACTATTTTTCTCAATTTATCAAAGTTTCCCTTTTGAAAGTTTAACACTAGAGCTGTGGATTTGCTTACTGTCCCTCTTCCAGTCATTAATTCAAATTTGATCATATTATGATCACTATTGCCAAGCGGCCCCACCACCGATACCTCTCTCACCAAATCCTGTGCTCCACTGAGAATTAGATCTAAAATTGCTCCCTCTCTCATCGGTTCCTGAACCAATTGCTCCATAAAACTATCATTTATTCCATCCAGGAACTTTATCTCTCTAGAATGTACCGATGTTACATTTACCCAGTTAATATTGAGGTAATTGAAATCTCCCATTATTCCTGCACTGCCAATTTGGTTAGCTTCCCTAATTTCTCTTAGCATTTCACTGTTCGTCTCACCATCTTGGCCAGGTGGACAGTAGTATATATACTCCTATCACTATACTCTTCCCCAAAACACAAGGGATTTCAACCCATAAAAATTTGATTGTGCATTTAGTCTGATGCAGGATGTTTATCCTGTTGGACTCTATGCCATCCCGGACATAAAGCGCCACACCATCTCCCAGATGCTCCTCTCTGTCATTGCGATATAATTTGTATCCCAATATAGCACTGTCCCATTGGTTATCCTCTTTTCACCATGTCTCTGAGATGCCAATTAAGTCTATGTCATTAGTCACTGCTATACAGTCTAATTCTCCCATCTTACTCCTTAGATTTCTGGTATTAGCATACAAACATTTCAAAGTGTGTTTTTTGTATGGTTTTTCATTTTGCTTTTTAATTGATAGGGATAAGTTAGAATTTTTTAGCTCCGTTGAGTTTTTAGTTACAGGCACTTGGACTACTTTTTTTATTATTGGAACCTCACTGTCTGGATGCCCTAATTCTAATGCATCAGTAGTATCCTTTGAAGATACCTCACTCCGAACCATGTGCTGCTGAACAACTGTCGGCTTTCCCCTTTGTTCTAGTTTAAAAGCTGCCCTATCTCCTTATTAAAGGTTAGCGCCAGCAGTCTGGTTCCACCCTGGTTAAAGTTGAGCCCATCCCTTCGGAAAAGACTCCCCCTTCCCCAAAAGGTTTCCTAGTTCCTTACAAAACTGAATCCCTCTTCCTTGCACCATTGTCTCATACATGCATTGAGACTCTGGAGCTCTGCCTGCCTCTGGTGACCTGCGCCTGGAACAGGGAGCATTTCAGAGAATGCTACCCTGCAGGTTCTGGATTTCAGTTTTCTACCTAGGATCCTAAATTTGGCTTCCAGAACCTCCCTCCCACATTTTCCTAAGTCGGTGCCCTCATGTACCACGACAGCCGGCTCCTCCCCAGCACAGTCTAAAATCCTATCTAGGTGACGCAAGAAGTCAGCCACCTTCGCACCAGGTAGGCATGTTACCAGGCGATCTTCACGCTCACCAGCCACCCAGCTATCTACATTCCTAATAATCAAATTACCAACTATGATGGCCGACCTAACCCTTCCCTCCTGGGCAGTAGGCCTTGGAGACACATCCATGGTGTGAAAGGACAATGCACTACCTGGAGAGCAGGTCCTTGCTACAGGATCCTTTCCTGCTGCACCAGGTTGATGCTTTCCGATCATGAGACCTTCTTCCTCCAAGGCAGCATCAGGGCTGCCAGTCTGAAGTTGGGACTTGGGTACTATATCCCTGAAGGTCTCATCTATATACCTCTCTGTCTGCCTCAGCTCCTCCAGGTCTGCCACTCTAGCCTCCAGAGATCGGACTCGTTCTCTGAGAGCCAGGAGCTCTTTGCATCGGATCCACATGTACAATTTCTCACCGGCAGGTAAAAAATCATACATGTGACACTCGATGCAAAAGACTGGGAGCTCCTCCTCTAGGAAGTTGTGTTGAGTATACTGCAAAGATAGGGAGTCTACTGTTCAGTTGTTTTGCTGTTTATATGAATAAAAGTTAAAGTGCATGAAGAAAGGTTGGAGTCAGCATGGTTTCTACTCCATTCTATAAGATTTCACTTAGCTCTCCTTACATGTGATTGAGAAGGGGAGTGGAACGCATCTCTGGGGATTGGAAGAACCTCCATCAAGTACTTTCTCAAACAGTTCTCATGGGTCAAGAGAAAACACATAGGGGATTTTAAGAGCCCTTACATCCAGATGCCTCGCTCTATTCTCTGACATCTCAAACTTGTGTTGGACCCTCATAGCATCTTGTGCTACAATCGATTTGAAATCTTGCATACAAGCACACTGAGTTCCCAGTGCCTCAGTCTTCCCAGTAAAATCCATCCATGAGCCTTCAATACTGGCCATTTTCTCATTCAAGCTCGAGCCTTTTCATTGGTAGCTCAAGGCCAGTTACATTCTACAATAAGTATTATGCACCTGATCCTTGTTTTCTTACAGTTCTCTGTTTATGCTCGACCTTGGCCTTCTGTAGCTTCAGGTAATTTTTATTTTCACTTCCTTTTTTCCAGATGCTGTAGATTTATTGGAGCCTGCACCTAATCCAGACTACAGCGTCCTTTCCTATCTATTTCTGGTTATTCTGTGAAGAGAGATTACTAGATGGCACAGGGTATCAGGCACAGACTGAGTCAGGCCTGATTTTACACCTCTCCCTCCCATTGCATCTGTGGATTTATAGTTTTCATTTTGCTGAGAAAAGCAGGAAAGACAAGTACAGAGATGCAATGGTAAAACCATAACTGGCTTAGTCTGTCCCTAATGATTTGGAGCCATCTGCTCACCCCATGTGTGATGATTAGGGTTGCTACCTCACCCAAGTCAACCAAATATGTTGATCCAGTCCTGGTTTTGCCCCCTTGCATGCAAGGGAAACTCCAATTACAAGACATGCGGAGGACATATCAAGGGAACAGTGGATGCAGGGTTGCCGTTTTACTTCACATCCACTGAATAGGCTGACCCAGTCCTGGTTTTTGCCCCCTTGCATGCATAGAGATGTTGTTCCTATTTCCCTATTTAAAAAAAAAAAAAAAAAAAAAAAAAAGGTAGAAATTATCCTACAGCTTCTGGATCTGAGCTTTCTAATTTTTAAAAAATATACCCAGTATTGACAGTGTATAGGTTCGACCTCCATCAGCCAACAGGGAGAGACAATAACATACTACAAATCTTGCAATAGGTAATGGAGGTCCAAACCTAGAAGAGCTTAGGCATAAATAGAAGGAAAAGGAGCCATACAGACTGGCCAGGGTGAGGAGGCAGAAAGTGGCTTGGTGATAATTCATAGCAAAAATCAAGCATTACAGGAGCTACTAAAGTTGGTGTGTCTCTTTTGTGTGTGTGTGTGTGGGTGAAGGAAGATTAAAAGATTGTGATGTTGATATTCAGTGCTGTTTGTCTAGCAGCTGAACGTAGACCCCTATAGTTTCAAAGTAAACAGGCTCATCTTTATATTGAAGAAGTAAAAGTCCAGATGTGTGTGAAAACTGCAAGGCTGAGAGCACTCGCATTTTGGAAGTGTAAAAGTGAACCCCTCCCCTCCCCACTCACCGTCTGTATTTTAAAGCTCCTTTCATTTTTACAGAGCCAGTTTTTACAGAGTTTTTACAGAGCCAGTTTTTACAGAGCCAGCAGTTATTACCATGCTAATAACTGCCTAGGATAAATCTATGTTTACGTATCTTATAGTTTTTGTTGATTATATATTTATCTCTCTCTAATTGTTTCTTAGTTTAAATTCTGTACTGTCTTCCATTGCCCAGGTTTTACGCTCCCTGTTTAATGTAACTTTACTTTCTACCTTGATGTTAATTGGTTTCCCCTCAGTTACATTGTAAACCGGTACGATAAGACCTAGTCTTGAGCATCGGTATAGTAAAAGAAATTAAATAAATAAATAAATAAATGTCCAAGGCAACATCTGTCAGTAACATCTATATAAACCTTGAATTAATTAGACCCATGATCAACTGAACCTTTTATCCTATGGAGGTGGATTTTCTGCTACCTAAACAATTGTGATGTAATCTATCCCTTAAGAACTTTGGAGAAAAGTACATAGATGAGTATATGGTCTTTTCATTTCACTTAAATAGGTAGAATTTTGGAAGTATCAAAGTGCCTAAAGCGTTGAGAGAGTCCCTTTTGTAGACTTGACCTGTCTGTGACTTACATTCTAATTGTGGTTTCTTCTTCCCCCCTGGATATTCCTCTTAGGACACATTCCCGCTGGGAGGAGTTGGGGAGGGGGGAGAAAACTCCACCTGTCAACCCGACTACGCAATCCAGCCCACATCCTCCAGTCTATGGTATTCCGGCCTCCCCTGGGAGTTCAGCATGTTGACCTTCATAGAGGTCAAATGCAGACATGGATTACACATGTTTGAAAGCCTTTAATTCTCGTTGAATTATGCAGCCAGGTTCCCTAGCATTTTTATCCTTCACCAAGTTTTAAGATTTATTCTGGAACTGGGTTTGGGGAGGTTCTAAATTGCTCTCTGTGGTGAAACCATGGTTTATACATGACCACCCAAAAGACAAAAAAAGAAAACACAGAGACAGAAATTAAATGTCATTTAAAAGAAAAACCCTTTGTTGTCCACAAAAACATTGTTTCACTGTTGCTGTCGTATTAACTTGAAACCCAAAGTATTCTGGTAATGGAAATCCTATTTTTAGCAGGAAGATTGGAACCACAAGTCCCAGAATGTACTGAAAAGGTATCAGGAAACAAATATGAACTCTTATGAGCCATTTCCTTTATGATCTGGCTTTATATGGAATAAAATCATGAGTACAGAAGCATGTAACTATGAGTAGGCCCAGATTATCTACTAGGGGAAGTCAGCAGCTGCCTGGTGGCATGTTCTCACAAGCACTGCTCAGTCAGAGACTTGCTCCCTTGAAGGTGGAGAGGTTTGGGGGTCGGCAGCATTCTGAGCATTCTAAATGAGTGTTGAAGGGGATGGGTGTGATAGGACCATGCTGCTCGGATTGGATGGTGCTTGTGAGAAAGGGACAGAGAAGGAGGTGCTTCTTTTAGCACGATGCATGTTCAGATAAACACCCCTTCCTCTTCTACATCCTTAGAGGGGTCTCATCCCTGTTTCTGCGCCTAGGAACGTTTAAAAGGTAAATTCAACCCTGACTGTGGGTAGGGTTGCCATCTGGTGCCATGTCATAAGGATAAAACTAATCCAGTCCTGGATTTACCCCAGTGCATGTGTGGATTTGTAGTTCTTATTTCTCACAGGACAAGCAGGATGGTAGTCCTCACATATGGGTGACATCACAGTGCTTGGGGCCTACTCGAAACCTCAGGTATTTGCAATGAGATGGAATTATCGCGATGTGAGTGTATGCGTCCTACGCGCCACCAACTAGGACCCGTTCTATGAGACTGTTTCAAAAAGCCCAGTCTTCGGGCAGAAGAATGACTTCTTAGAGTCCTTCCGAAAGGGCTGCTTTGAAGAGTACTCAGAAGGCATCAGAGAGAGCTGTCTCAAGGTCTCATGATGGTCCTTGAGTTCCGCCACCATCCGTTGAATCTGCTCGCCAAAGAGATTGTCTCTTACACAGGGTAGGTCGGACAATCTGTCCTGTACTTCAGGGTGAAGGTCGGAAGACTTGAGCCAGGCCCTTCATCTTGCCGAAATAGCAGCTGCAGATACCCTGGTAGCAGTGTCGAAGATATCGTAAGATGATCTGATCTCATGCTTGCTTGCCTCAAAACCCTTGTTTACTAGGGTTTGGAGTTGCTCTTGAAATTGCTGAGGCAAGGAGTCTGTTAAGTCTTGTATCTGCTTAAATAAGACAGTATTTTATTGGGTCATATAGAGCTGATAAGAGGCAATTCTGGAGATAAGCATTGATCCCTGGAAGACACGGCGACCAATGGCATCTAGAAATTTCTGTTCCTTGCCTGAGGGGAAGGAAGTGTGAGGTTTTGATCTCCTTGCTCTTTTCTGGGCAGATTCGACAACCACAGATTGGTGATCCAATTGAAGTTTGCGAAAGCCTGGAGCTGACTGAACGAGATAGGTGGTGTCAACTTTTCTGTGGACTGGAGCAACAGAGCCAGGATGTTCCCAGTTCTTTTTGAGGAGATCCATCCTGGTGGATAGGGATAGAGGTTATTTCCTTGGGAGCATCCAGGAATTGTAACAGCTCCATCATTTGATGCCTGTCATCTTGTTCAGTCTGCAATTGGAAGGGAACCAATTCAGACATCTCCTTCACAAAATTTATGAAGGAAAGGTCCTCTGTAGGAGAACACTTTCTGCTTTCAGTAGGTGAAGGTGGTGAAGGCAAATCATCAGTGTCTGGTGAAGAATCATCAGTCCAGGTGTCGTAGGGATCAGCACCTGCTCCTCTAGGGACTAGAGGAGGACGGGGCGGTGGGATCCCTGAAGGGCCTGGTCGAGGCTCCAAAGGACTCAAAGGAATAACTGGAGGCACTGATGAGGGCATCGAAGGCACCGGTGCAGACATCGAGGGCATCGATGGATAGCTCGGTGGTGTCGATGGACGCGTTGGCACCGATAGGTGGATCTGTGGCACTGAACGTATTGGCATCGGCAGAACTCCTGATGGAGGGATGCGGAACAGTGTTTCTCCTCCCGATGACAAAGCAAGTGGAGAGGGAATCGGCGCCATCGGTGACCCGGGATCCATCGGTGGAAAAGCGGCTATAAGCGCTTCCATCCTTGAGAGCAGCGGTACCAACGCTGCTGGAATCGGATCAGTGGTTGGTTCCGCAATCGGTACCGGTGTCGATGCATCGCCTTGTCGATGGCCTCCTGAACCATCCGGTCAAGTTCTTCTTGGAGACCTGGAGTTAGCAGCCCCGGCTCCAGAACAGAAGAAGGAGGCAGAGGCATAGCTGGAGGGACCACCGTTAAAGGCGGAGTCGCAGCTCCCGATATCCTGTCGGATGAGGGTTGCCTGGATGACCCGGTCGCCGAAAAGGTCGGTGCCTTTTCTGGATGGGGCTTCTTCGACTGCTGGCGAGGTCGATGATTTCGCTCCCTCGATGGTCCGAGACTTTCGATGCCGATGGCGATGTTTATCTCTACGATCCTCTCAGTCCTGAGGGGGAGGAGCGGGTGTCAGAGGCCGAGAAGTAATCGATGCCGGATGGTCACCGGCCAGAGATCGATGCTGGCGCGAAGTTGACGGTGCCGGTCCTGACGTCGGCGTCGGGGTTTGAGCACGGAAGAGAAGTTCCATCTTTTCCATGCTAGCCTTGCGACCTTTTGGTGTCATAAGAGCACATTTGGTGCAGGTTAGGACATTGTGCTCACTTCTGAGACACATTACACAGACCTTGTGAGGGTCTGTGATGGACATGGTGCAATTACAGTCCGGGCACCAGCGGAACCCTGACGCCATGGCCATGAAAAAATTGAGCCGCGGTACGGTCGACGGCCAGTAGGCTGCGAGGGCCAAACTAGACGGTAATCGACGGAAAATGGGTAAAAAATGTACCGGAGTACCGCGGCTTGAAAAAATTGAAGGAGGGACCCCCTGTGGGGTAAATTAAATTTTAGTAATTCCGTGAGGAAAGTTCCTGTCAGGAATCTCTGCAGAGCTCCTTAACTGCGTGGCTACTGCTGCGCAGAAAAAAAGAAGACTGAAGGGAGGACCTCTGCTGGCTGCAGGGTTAGTGCCATGCTGGGCATGCCCAGTAGGTGCCAGTCAAAGTTCTGGAAACTTTGACAGAAGTGTTCCGTGATTGGGCTCCATCCTGTGATGTCACCCATATGTGAGGACTACCATCCTGCTTGTCCTGTGAGAATACCTGTTACAGGTAAGTAACATTTGCTTTCCCTATATATCCATTGGACAGTGGTTCCCAAACCTGTCCTAGGGGATCCCTCATTCAGTATCCACAATGAATATGCATGAGAGAAATTTGCATGCAAATTTATCTCATTTAAATTCACTGTGAATATTCTGAAAATCCAGCTAAGTGGAGGTCCTCCAGGGCAGGTTTGGGAAACATTGTCCTAGGAAAAGCAGGAATGACAAATCTCTGAATGTAATAGGGTAAAGCCAGGACTGGATTAGCCTGCAACATGAATTGCCAGCTCTACCATGGATTCATAAGAACATAAGAATTGCCATACTGGGTCAGACCAAGGGTCCATCAAGCCCAGCATCCTGTTTCCAACAGTGGCCAATCCAGGCCATATGAACCTGGCAAGTACCCAAAAACTAGAAACATAGAAACATAGAAACATAGAAATGACGGCAGAAGAAGACCAAACGGCCCATCCAGTCTGCCCAGCAAGCTTCACATTTTTTTCTCATACTTATCTGTTTCTCTTAGCTCTTTGGTTCTATTTCTCTTCCACCCCCACCATTAATGTAGAGAGCAGTGATGGAGCTGCAACCAAGTGAAATATCAAGCTTGATTAGTTAGGGGTAGTAGGGGTAGTAACCGCCGCAATAAGCAAGCTACACCCATGTTTATTTGTTTTACCCAGACTGTGTTATTCAGCCCTTATTGGTTGTTTTTCTTCTCCCCTGCCGTTGAAAGCAGGGACGCTATGCTGGATAATGCGTGTGTAGTATCAGTTTTCTTCTCCCCTGCCGTTGAAGCAGAGAGCTATGCTGGATATGCCCGTGAAGTATCAGTTTTTCTTCTCCCCTGCGGTTGAAGCAGGATATGCATTGAAAGTGAAGTATCAGGCTTATTTGGTTTGGGGTAGTAACCGCCGTAACAAGCCAGCTACTCCCCGCTTGTGAGTGCGAATCCTTTTTTCTTCTCCCCTGCCGTTGTTGAAGCAGAGAGCTATCTGGATATGCGTGAAGTATCAGTTTTTCTTCTCCCCTGCCGTTTGAAGCAGAGAGCTATGCTGGATATGCGTTGAAGTATCAGTTTTTCTTCCTCCCCTGCCGTTGAAGCAGAGAGCTATGCGTGAAGTATCAGTTTTTTCTTCTCCCCTACCGTTTGAAGCAGAGAGCTATGCTGGATATGCATTGAAAGTGAAGTATCAGGCTTATTTGGTTTGGGGTAGTAACCGCCGTTAACAAGCCAGCTACTCCCCACTTTGTGAGTGCGAATCCTTTTTTCCACATTTCCTCTTGCTGTTGTAGCTTAGAGTGATGTTGGAGTCACAGTAACCATGTGTATGTTTATTGAATAAGGGTATTATCTCCAGGCAGTAGCCGTCATTCTGGCGAGCCACCCACTCTTTATTGACGGCCTCTTGATTTTATGGATCCACAGTGTTTATCCCACGCCCCTTTGAAGTCCTTCACAGTTCTGGTCTTCACCACTTCCTTTGGAAGGGCATTCCAGGCATCCACCACCCTCTCCGTGAAGAAATACTTCCTGACATTGGTTCTGAATCTTCCTCCCTGGAGCTTCAAATCGTGACCCCTGGTTCTGCTGATTTTTTTCCTATGGAAAAGGTTTGTCGTTGTCATTGGATCATTAAAACCTTTCAAGTATCTGAAAGTCTGTATCATATCACCTCTGCTCCTCCTTTCCTCCAGGGGTGTTACATATTTAAGATTCTTCAATCTCTCCTCATAAGTCATTTGATGAAGACCTTCCACCTTTTTGGTCACCCTTCTCTGGACCGCCTCCATCTTGTCTCTGTCTCTCGGAGATACGGTCTCCAGAACTGAACACAATACTCCAGGTGAGGTCTCACCAAGGACCTGTACAAGGGGATAATCACTTCCCTTTTCTTACTCGATATTCCTCTCTCTATGCAGCCCAGCATTCTTCTGGCTTTAGCTATCGCCTTGTCACATTGTTTCGCCGACTTCAGATCATTAGACACCATCACCCCAAGGTCTCTCCTCCTGCTCCGTGCACATCAAGCCTTTCTCCCCCCATCGAATACAGTTCATTCGGATTCGCACTCCCCATATGCATGACTTGCACTTCTTGGCATTGAATGTCAGCTGCCATGTCTTCGACCACTCTTCCATCTTCCTTAAATCCCGTCTCATTCTCTCCACTCCTTCCGGCGTGTCCACTCTGTTGCAGATCTTAGTGTCATCCGCAAAAGACATACCTTACCTTCTATCCCTTCCGCAATGTCGCTCACAAAGATATTGAAAAGGACCGGTCCCCCAACACCGATCCCTGCGGTACACCGCTTAAACACCGCTCTCTCTCTCAGAGAGAGTTCCATTTACCATCACACATTGTCTTCTGTCCGTCAACCAGTTGCAATCCAGGCCACCACCTCGGCACTCACTCCTAAGCTTCTCATTTTATTCACCAGTCTCCTGTGCGGGACAGTGTCAAAAGCTTTGCTGAAATCCAAGTAGATGACATCGAGTGCTCTTCCTCGATCCAATTCCTTGGTTACCCAGTCAAAAAAGTCAATCAGATTTGTCTGACAGGATCTTCCAATGGTGAATCATGCTGCCTCTGGTCCAGCAATTCTCCCGACTGTAGATAGTTCACTATCTCTTCTTTCAACAGTGACTCCATTACTTTTCCCACCACTGAAGTGAGGCTAACCGGTCTGTAGTTACCAGCCTCTTCTCTGTTCCCACTCTTGTGAAGCGGGGACCACCACCGCTCTCCTCCAACATTCGGCACCACCTCCCGTTTCTAGGGGATCTATTGAATAGGTCACACAGCGGACCTGCCAGCACATCTCTGAGCTCCCTCAGTATTCTGGGATGTAACTTCATCAGGCCCCACTGGCTTTGTCACCCTCAGTTTCACCAGCTCTTCCCATACATTTTCTACTGTAAATGGAGTTACATCTACTCCATTCCCCTCCAGTTCTTGTTAACTAGTGTCGGTCCTTCTCCAGAAGGACCGACACTAGTTAACAAGAACACAGACTGAAGTATTCATTAATATTTCTGCCATTTCTTCGTCTCTTCTCCACGCATTGATTCCTTTCCACCTTTCAATTTCACTATACCATTTTGAACTTTTCTCTTTTCACTGATTATATCTGAAAAATGTTTTGTTACCCACTCTTTACCTCTTTGGCAATCCTCTCTTCCGCTTGACTTTTTGCCATCTTGATTAATTTCTTCGTCTCCCTCAGTTCTACCAGATATTCTTCTTTGTGTTCCTCCTTTTGGGATCTTTTATATTTCTTGAATGCTGTTCTTTTAGCCTTTATTTTGTCAGCCACCTCCTTTGAGAACCAGATAGGTTTCATTTTTCTTTTGCTTTTCTTTACTTTTCTAACATATAGATTAGTTGCCTTGGTGATTGCTCCTTTTAGATTGGTCCACTGTTGATCCACATCTCTCTCGTTTTCCCAGCCTTTTAGTTCTTCCTCCAGGTACTTCCCCATTTCATCAAAGTCTGTGTTTTTGAACATCAAAACTTGGGTTTTTGTGCTTCTTTTCCGTGTCCTTTTTGTGATATTAAACCATACCGTTTGATGATCACTGGTGCTGAGGTGGGCACCCACCTGGACGTCTGAGACATTATCTCCATTAGTGAGCACTAAGTCGAGTATAGCTCCTTCTCTCGTGGGTTCCATTACCATTTGTTTGAATAAAGCTACTTGCAGGGCATCTACTATTTCTCTACTATTTTTAGATTCTGCAAGATGGGATTCTCCAGTCTACATCTGGCATATTAAAGTCTCCAACGATCACCACTTCTCCTTTCTTTGCTATCCTGTGGATGTCTTCAATCAGTCTCTGTTCAGCTCTTCCTTTTGGTTTGGAGGCCTGTAAACCACTCCAATAAAAATGGATGCCCCATCTTTTTTAAGTCTGCCCATAGTGCTTCTTCTTTGCCCCATCTTCCTTGCAGCTCAGATGCTTGGATATTGTTCTGAATATAGAGCCACTCCTCCCCCTTTCCTATCCTCTCTGTCCTTCCTAACAAGTTATAGCCTGTATTGCCGTATCCCAGTCATATATTCCCGTAACCATGTTTCCGTGACAGCAACAATGTCCAAGTCCGCCTCCACCATTAGGCTTGCAGCTCTGGGATTTTATTACCCAAACTACGAGCATTTGTGCTCATAGCTTTCCAGCTTTCTTTGCTCAGGTTACTGCTGTTTCCTGGACTCCTTTGTGACCTATGTAGTTGAGGTTTGTATCCACTTTTCTCTTTGCTTTGTGCAAGGGAGATATTAATGCCTCTGATGACAGAATCATCCATCACTGTGGAGCTTTTTCCTTTGGTTTCTGATTTGGAATTGTCTGTTATGCATTGGGTTTTTTCTCTCTTTTCCGATAACATTTCAATCTTTTTCTCAAGGGACTTCTTCAGAAGTCCTTGAGACAAAAAAAGTCCTTGAGAAAAAAAAAGTAACTACGTTACTTTGCCAAAAAATTTCTGAGTACAATGCTTAAAATTGGAGCCTTGATGTTTTTAATTAATATTTTTTTCTGGGGTTTGCTGTCTGTATTTTGCTTTCTCATTTGTTGTAGTGAGTACCCTGGCTGGTGTTGTCTGCCCTTTTTGTGTCACGGTAAAGAAACAGTGATTGTTTCATGTGGCCTCTGAGCTGCATTGACCTCGCCCAAAAGACTAAAACTATATAGCAAAGTTGACTTTAAGGTGATACAATTAAGGGCCCGATTTTAATGGCCTGCGTGCAAAAAACAGGGGTTATGTAAGTGGCTGGGCCTTGCGCGCGCTGCTGCGCATAACCCCTGTTACACACACAAGAGCCAGTCCTTGGCAGAGGGGCAGGGCAGGGCTAGAGGCCTCCTGTACAGCGGCCATTTGCCGCTGCGCCGAGAGATCGCAACTTGCTACAGCTCCTTTGGGGGAACAAAAGGTAATAAAATAAAAACAGAGGTACCCTAGGATAGGGATAAGGAGTGGGTAGGAGAGGGGAAGGGAGGTTAGGAGGTAGGAAAGTTCCCTGCCAGTCCGCTCCTTAATTGGAATGGACTGGGAGGGAACTGGGGAAGCCTGGCGATGCGTCATTGCGTGATTTTTGCCTATGTCTGCCCCCCCCCTGCACGCGCCACCCGCGATTTTATAACATGCGCACACTGGCGCGCACGTCTTAAAAACACGCATCCATGTGTGCGTGCCGGGGTAGCGAACGCACGTGGGATGCGCGCTTGTTCTTTTTTAAAATCTACCCCTTAATGTCTATTGGAGATACTCTTGCAGTTCAGAATGCATGAATATCCAATTGCCTGGCTTGGTGGCATAATTTCTATGGTTCCATTTCAATCTCATGTCTATATGAAGATTAGCAGAGGTACTCAACCTGGGGTAAATAGCCCACTTTCTTTTTTTGGATTCCAGAGTCTTGTTAATGGGTTTCCAAATGGTGAACATCCCTGTGGAAGTGCTTTATACAAAATGGCATACTTTTTCCACAGAGGGGGATGATGTACATCTGGAGTAGATTTCCAGTAGACATCTATAGGAACAAAAATGGTGGCAGAATTCAAGCATGCATGGGATAGACATACAGGGACCTTAATGATGGGGATGGGAAAGAAAGGATACGGAAGACCAAAGATCAATGTAAGACCTGTATCCAGCACAGATGGGCAGATCAGATCCTTTTTCTAATGGAGTTTCCACTTCCATTTCTCCAATTGGGCTACAAACACTGAGCACCTGCTGCCCTATCTCATGAGGGCAACAAGGAATCTAGCTCTTCTTGTCTGGCACCTGCTGGTGGCCATCTAGGAGAGTTGGAAGTGGTTTCAAGGGGAGAGTGGCATCCTGTTATCATCCATAAGAGGCACTGCAGTACATGTCTTATAAGTGAAAGGAATGTGGGAGGAAAACAAACAATCCAGGAGGCTGCAAAGAAGAGTTTTCTATTGGCATTTGAATGGGAAGGAGACACCTTGCACGAGTTGAAAAATGCAAGATTTATCCCTGCCCAGGCTATTGATCTTATTGGTCAGATTGCTTTTGGGTGTTCTGCAATTAAAACATACTGTATACGACTTCACTGCATCATCTTCTGGACCTCCTAAGTTTTAGGGCTACAGGCAAAAAGGCTCTGTAAGTCAGTTTGCTTGTGTGGTTTTCGAATGATGCACCTTTAGCCTGAGAATTAAGTTTTCTGCAAAATCCATATAAAAAATTGCAAGCAAAAACTTGTGAAGAAAAAAAACAGCACAAAAAAACCACAGCAACACTTTTGCTCAATCTTTCAATTTAGAACCTTTGGACAAAAGCACAGCTGGGTTTTGTTTTTTTTTTGCCAAACTATTTTTTGATTACCTCATGATGTCTGTGGCTTTTTTTTGGACATTGCAAGGGAATGAAAAGTCCTTGGTAAAAGGTTGCATGAAGAGCAAAATGGGCTTTTGATATTTTTTCGCCAGACTTTCCTCTGATCCTGAAACACAACCTGGGTCCTGTTGCTGAATAGTGAAGTCTCCTGGGCACTGCTCCTCACTGCATTGTTATTAGGGAGGGCATCAGACTTCTAGATATTTTATTTCCACAAGGATGACCATAGCTTCTGCTCACATATTTTGAGCATGTCAGAGGATTTCAATCTAGGCAGTATTATGGTTTCCCACCCCAAAAGTTATTTGGCAAACTCAAACTACCTCATATGATTATGGTGTACAATCTTGGTCTTCTTCTCCCTCAGTAAGCCCTGCTTTGAGTCTGCAGCTAAACCATCTGTAAAAACCCCATTGCTGATGACCAGGAGGAACTGGTAGTACAGCAACTTTGGGGATCCATACAAAACTTTTTTTTTAAATGTCAACTCACCCACTTTTGTGAATCTGCCTTTAAGCTAGGCGAGAGAGGCAACCGATTAAGCTCCGGAAAATTGAGAAACTAGAATTGGAGTGAAACCCACCAAAAGCAGCATTGGATGCACGGTCTGGGAAAGCGGGCTGTCAAAGGAAAAGTGCCGAAACATCTGATTCCTATTTTGCACTCTTCGGGAGTCTGTTTACTGTATACCTCCAGACTGATGAGGGTTCTCACTGATGAACGCTAGGCAGAGCAGGTCCTTGGATGTCTACTAGCTAATCCTCTGAGGAGGGCCCCTGTAATGAAGAGAGCAGATCTGGCTGGATGGAATACTGTTGGAGGGAAAAAAGGGATTTTGTGCCTTCCTTCCTGGTGTTATCCTAGGCAACTGAACAAACCCCCACTGGCAAGGCCCATGTTAGGCAGGTGCAAAAGGTCTGGGCGGTGACTTTGACATACTGTAAAAGTCCCTAATACATGTTATCCCGTTAGCGACGTGTGAAATGACATACAAACATAGATGCTGGCAGATAATGGACCATCTGGTCTGCCCATGAGTGCCGCTTAGAGGTCTTGTTTGTTTATTTATTTAATCGCCTTTCTAATTTAAAATCAAGGCAATATACAATAATTCTAAAATCCAATAACAAAACTCAAATACAGTATTTAAGAGAAATAAACTCACTGCTTATAACAATTAAAACAACAGAAATTTCTTAGCATACGGATAGGCGGATCCAGAACAAGTGGGTTATGCACCTCTACCAGCAGATGGAGATGGAGCAAAGCTGGCATCACGGTATATATATACCCCTGCACTGACATCAGCCTGCCAGTATTCTCCGGCTCCAGCAGATGGTGAACATGCATATTCCTGCTACGGATTGCTTAAAGAAATTTTGAAAGGAGAAAAGAAGATTTGTTTGCCCTGCTCTCATGTGGTGATACCTTATGGTCCCTCCCTCAGTCAAGAATTCCTGAGGTGATATCTTTGATCCCTCCCTCAGATGAGTGCCTTGGTCCATTTGCTGGATTTTCAGCCAGCATGAGCTTAGCTGTAAAGAAAAACAAAAAAAAAAAAAACCAGCTCTCTTGCTCCTGGATCCAGAGGGTACAGCCCATCCAAGGCTCGCCCCCCTTTAAAATTAGCTTCCGGGGCACCCCATTCAAGCTCAATCAATTCTTGAATGGTCTCCATAATAGGGAAGAAACATGGAGCTTTACGCAAAGAAATCAAAATGGAATCTTTTTCTTTGGCTCAAACATGGATTCAGCTCCCGGTACTCCCAGCATCTTCAACGTTTGGGAAATCAGCGCTGGCAACTCATCTCTGTGAAAGAAACCCAACATAGTTCTGTACGGTTCCCAAACCCAGAGGAATTTTTTCCATTCTTCAGGGAGAAAGTATCGGATTCATCATCCATGCCATCTAGGTCCCTATCTGGGAAACCCGCAGCAGGTCTAGGTGTATTCCAACGCTTACCCGTGGAGGAATGGAATGGGGCCATGGAATTGAGGGCCACAGTTTAAGCAAAACTTAATGAATATAAAGAAAACACTGGGGCCAATGAGGTGTGTGTTATGTGGAGGGGGGAAGGACGACAAGCGGGGGCAGGGGTCTGGTGTGCTAAGAAATGTTTTTGTTCTATAAGTGTGCCTGTTTAATCCATATGACTGCATTTCCACCCTAGCCTGACCAAACATTACTAGACTTCGAGGGCCAGAAGTCCTGATGTAATAAGGTGTATCGGGCTATGCATACATTATGTGCAGACTTTACTCTCGATGCAGCAACAAGTTTTGCAAGTAAGAACATAAGAACATGCCATACTGGGTCAGACCAAGGGTCCATCAAGCCCAGCATCCTGTTTCCAACAGTGGCCAATCCAAGCCATAAGAACCTGGCAAGTACCCAAAAACTAAAGGCTGGATTTTCAAAGCCCTACGTGCGTACATCCATGGGATTTACGCACCGGGCCTATTTTATAAAGGCCTGGTGATGCGCGTAAAGCCCCAGGACATGTCTAAGTCCTGGGGCTTTGAAAGAGGGGCAGGGAGGGGGCGGTCCGGGGGCGGGGCCAGAGGCCTCCGGCACAGCGGCCATTTGCTGCTGTGTTGGAGGATTGCGTGCCGGCAGGCACAAGAGGTAGGATAAAGGTGTGTGTGTGTGTGTGTGTGGGGGGGGGGGTTTAGAATAGGGCTAGGGGGGTGGGGAGGTTAGGGGAAGGGGTAGGAAGGATAGAGTAGGGGGGAAGGAAGTTCCCTCACAGGCCACTCCTAAATTGGAGTGGCCTGGGAGGGAACGGGGGAAGGCCGCGGGTGTTGGCGCGCACAAGATGCACTACTGTGTACCCCCTTTGCATGTGCCGACTCCCGATTTTATAACATGCGCGCACCTGGGTACGCATATTATAAAATCAGGCGTCCATGTGTGCGCGCCGGGTAGCGCAAACACATGAACACCCGTGCGCTTCTTTTAAAATCTACCCCTAAGTCTATCAACATGGAGAATGCACACAAATTAGCATGCCTCTATTTAAATCCCATCTTAATAATGGCATTAGCTGTTACTCCCATCAGATCTGATTTTATGGGGGGGTGGCCCAAAATTAACAGGTGGGAGGGGGGCAATGTACTAGAGATCCACACTGCCCCTATTCCTTATCCTATCCTATGTGGATCTTCACAGCACTGGCTACAAAATACTTTAATTTCTGGCCGCTCTGTATCATCTGTCCATTTCATTCTTTTCTTGCCCTTGCTTCCTCTTACTTTCCCTTTGCGGTTATGGCAGTTATTTTATGCATGTGTTAATCTCTCATGCTGCTATAGAGTAATTAGGTAAACAGGCATCTAACCAGGCCAGGTATTCCTGAACTTCTAAGATGTTGAGAGAAGGGGGATAATTACCTACCAAAAGTAAAACAGAAAGACTCTGGCCTCAAATCTTTACAGGACTAGATCAAGGGCAGTGTTGTTTCCCTTTTCAAGTTAGCCTTTTTAAAGATACAGAGGATCATGTGCCTTCAGGCCCTCTTAACTGCTGCATCTGTAAGGGCTGACTCAGAAGTGACATGATTCTGCTGTTAAGGGAAGGGGCCTGAGCCAAATGTGAAGGGGCACAAGCTCCCCTGTAACTACGCTTGTGATGCAGAGAAGGCATGGTCTTAACTCATGGCTTCTTAATGCTGGAAATTTAATTCCTGGTCAGAGCTTGTGTAAAGTTACTCAGGCTGATGTTAGTCTGTGGGGTTGAAACTAATGTTTGTGCCCGAATCTGTGGGGTTGAAACTGTTTGTGCCCGAATCAGGTTTTCTGCGTATAAAACGTGTTTTATGCACAGAGAATATGCTTTGTACACATTTTTTATGTGCACAAAATGTATTTTGTACTCAAATGTTATTTTATGTGCAGAAGACACTTTTGAATGCAAAAAATGTTTTCTGTACAGAAAGTATTTTATGCTTGCTAAGCATGACCTCCTACATTTTCAGTTTAGTGTGCTTTTTATAAACTCCTGATGCATTAAGATACCATTAACTTGCTGCATTGGGAGTTAATTCAATTTTTACTGTGTGAGTAAAAAAAAAATGTGAGCTAAAATGTAGTTGCATCTCTTTAGCTGTGCTCACGGCCTCCTAATTCCTACCAGCAGCTCTATACCCAACAGGGATTGGATCCCTTGAAAGAAAACGAAGACGTCTTACCATGGATAAAGGGCTTGTGAAGGAACAAAAATATTCTTCCTGTTAAGAAAAACCAAAAAAACTAAAAAGTAGAATGTCTAATCTCTGAATGAAGCTGCTGCTGTGTAATTCATGGGTAAGAGAATGAAGCTTGCACGTTCCAAACGAGTTTGACTTTAATATGGAAATGGAAAAACAAAAAAATGAATCAGGAGGGAGGCGGGGAAAAAAACATACAACAGTTGCATCTGACCAGATGTGCTCTTGGGGGGGGGGGGGGGGGTGCTATAGGAGATATGTCCTCTACATCCAGCTCGTAAGTGGGGGTAAGTGCTTGTGTGTGTGGGCCCAGAGCTTTGCCTTGGGTTTGGGATTTTATTTTTTTAGGTAAAAGTTCATCTAACCCTAGGTGCTCTGGAACCATATTGGGCAGACAGCCCCCCACCGCTTCTCTTGTTTACCTCTGCTCAGGCTGGTGTGATTAATGAGGCCAGGGCACATCCTCCTTCCCTGGGATGCAGGGAGAGGTCCAGCTGTACAAATAGCCCTCCTGCACTTATTCTGGCCTGGCTGACTGGGAAATTAAACTACAGGTAGCTAAGAGACCATGCCAAATTTATTTGTTTAATAAGCCTTTGCCAAGTAACTTAACCTTACAAAAGCTGTTTGGGCAAAAAATCTGGTGAGGTTTACACATGAGGGTGTTCTCGTTTTTCTCAGCATTAGCCAGGCACGTGCTGGGGCCAAAAGGGGCTCTCCTGGTCTTTAACAGGGCTCATAGTAGGTCCTGAACTAACAATCTTACCAGGGCCAAGGCATGTAAGTTCCAATTTACGCTCTGCCACCAACCCTGTATGTGACCTTGAGCAGGTCACTTTTTCTCCCTCAGTTTACTTTAACTGCAATTGGATGAATGTACTTATTACCTTTTTTCTTTCTTCCCTGACTATGAATGACGGCACTGTCATATAATCTGAGTGCTAGTAATTTGCTGCATGGCCATCCACCCCAGAGATGGTCGCTTGCAAGTTCCTGAGGCCCTTAAATTACACGTTGTGGGGTGGGAGGTTGCTTGGATTAAAGTTGTTGCAGCAGTCCAAAGTGATCTGCTTCATGTTTGCAGTGCCATCTTTTAACAATTCCTCAAGGAAGGGCCTAGACTATGTGGGCAAAGGAGGAGGCAGGTGAATATGGCTCACTGTGTCATTCTGGGGACCTCGATTATCTTTCTCCTGCAGCATCCCATATCACTAATATTTAAATGCAGGTGTCAGACATGCACACAGATATGCACTCAATCTGACCAGGCCCTGAAACCAGTTCACTCCCGAATCCCGATAGCTCAGAAATCCTGTTTCTCTGTGGTTCGGTTACAGTGGAACGCCACATGCTTCCCGGTGCTCATCATTTCTAGATCTGTACAGACTGGGTACAGCAAAAGCTCATATGGACTCTATAGTTTAGTCTCGGAACCAGACGTACACCTGTCTGCCCTCAGATAAACTCAATCTCCCCCCTTTTTTTTTTTAATGTGTGAATTCCTTACCGTGTTTATTCTGAAGTCAGCGCTACAGTTCTGGAGACTGCATGCTGAGCTGCAGAGACGGTGAACTGAACCGGCTGTAGCTCTTTGGGTCTCCTTTGTAAATGTTGCTCTTCATGGCCGTGATGCATTCACAAGCTCAGTTGGCAACTTCCTGCTTTTGCTGAATAATTGCGCCCTCCCTCCTCCCCAACCCATCTAGAAAGTTTCCATAGTTGCCTCTCCTAAAAAGACTTTTTTAATTTCAATTTTTCTCTATCCAAAAAGTTTCTAGACTTCAAATGAATTTGAAAGGGAGGTTAGAATAGTTCCCTCCAAAGAGCTTTCAAATGGTGTATATGAGGGAGTTCCCCCAGAATCTCCCCCACCCCCACATGACTCTTCCTAAAGCAGAAAAGGTGACTCCCAAGGTCACGCAGGATGAGGATTTAATTCATGGATCATGCCTTCCCTGTTTATCTGTAAAAGCCTTGACCCTTGTAGAAAGAATCTTAAAGTCAGAGGTTAAAGCGGCTTGACCTTTCTTTTTCTAAGAGTCCAGGTTGTTGCCCACCCAGTACCAGGAGGACTAGCAGGCCCAGATGCAGCTGTTTGTTGGGTCATTGGCACAGAGTTTCAAGGAGAGTTAATCGGCAGATGTTATCCAAAATTCTTTGTGGAGTGTGGGAGAAAGGCTGAGATGTGGTTTAGCTCTCTGGAGCAGAGGATGACCAATCTGAACAAGGTGTTTCTGAATGGTCAAATATCTACTAAGCAATGAATAAGTGGTTGTATGGGGGAAGGAGGGAGATATACTGTACAGTGTCAACGCATGTTCCACTGTTATTAGAGCAGTGTCATCTGTTAAACTGCATATGCTGTGGCACCACTATCACATTAACTCTTTGTGCTGTGGTATACTCTTTCATGGGGTGCTGTTTCCAACTAATACCATTGCCACAGGGCTGCTACCAATTCCTTTGTAGCAGGGGACTCCCTTTCTAAGGGGTTTCAATTTTCCATTCTTAACTTTTTTTCACTTCTGAAAATCAACTTACTTCAGAGAAGGTAGCCCCCAATGACTTTAAGTGAGGGTTTTTGTCCTATATTCACCAATCTTCCTCTTGAAACCTTGAGGTTGGCACATATGTGTTGTCACTGTGAAATTTCATCTCACATCCCAAATGCTGACAGACACGATGTGTGCTTTACAGTATGCAGTGTCTTTCACTGGACCACCCTAGAGAGCTTTCAGCCAGTCAGATGTGTAAGAGATCTGAGAAACTGCTCGTGTTGAGACAGAAGCGAGGCTGGAAGCTGGTAGAGCAGGCTGGAACAGGAATCTTCTGCCTATACTGGTCACCTTCCTCTTGGATTGAGTCCTCAGATTCTGGTGGCCAGTGGAACTTGGATGGGAAGCAAGGACACTCACCAAGTTAGTGGAAGGTGCCCTCAGGAGCGGGACAAATCCACAGTGGGAATGGGAACAGAAGGAAGCCCACAAACCAAGACATGCAAACAAGACAATACAGAATACATGGCCTGAGAGTAGGCCAACTTAAGGCATCAGATTAGGGTCACAAGATCCAGAATCTAGGAGTATAGGGAACAAAACAAGAAGCAAGTCAAGAATGTGGCTGGGGTCCAAAACTCTGGCAAAACAGCCTAGACAGACAAGACTCAAGAATGTTTAAAACAAGACAAATATGAGGCCAGTACTAGGACAATGCCAGGAACTGGACACGAGATAAGACCAGGACTGGAACCAGATCCAGGCCAGCAAGACCTGCAACCTATAGAGTCTGGAGGACTAGGAAGCTAGTACAACACATCCACTGAGGAGTGAGGGTCCCTGCTGATGGGAGGCAAGAACTGCCTACAGATTCTCATAGAAACAAGCTAAAAATAAAGTAAAAGTGTTCTCTCTTTCAAAAACTGGTCACTAGACATAACTTTCAAGGTCAGCGGTAAATGGAAAACATAGAAGCCACTTTTACGATGTCACAGTGTCAAAAAGTCCAAGTAGGATCCTCTGTCACCATAGAAAATGGTTGCTAGCAAGGAAACTAACACTGGAACTTCCTTTACCGTGGCCATGAAAGAGCTGCAACCCTTAAAGGTACAATGATACAGAATCATGGTGCAACATGTTAGTAGCTTCCCTTATAGTGCTGTTCTCCATTTATAAAGAACGTGGATGAACTGGAAGAAGTACTTTCTTTTTGGAAGATACCATGGCAAGATCAAAATGATTACAGAACTGAAAAAGGACTTTGAAGATGCAAATAACAGGAGTCTGAAAAAGAATCAGAAAATTTGGGGTATTCCAAATGGAAAGGAAAGCGATGATCCAGTGACATTTATGGAGATGTTTCTGCTAAAGCTACCAGAAATTGATTTTATGAAGGACTTCTGGATTGAAAGAACATAACATCAGCAACAAGAAATACTCAAGCAATAGTGGCTCGTATGTTACGATATCCTCATTATTGAAAATCCTAAAAAAAGGTGAAGGTACAGACATCAGTACTGAGACAGCATTCTCATAAATCATGCTTTGAGAAGGTGTGAGAGAACTGCGATATTGATTTGAATAGGTGTTAACTAAAATATTGTTAGAAAGAGAGAATATCTGGGAGGATCATTCTAGCAAACTAATTGCAGTATGAAACATCAAAGGAGTATGATAGAAGAAATTTGCCTTAGAAGCACAGATATATAGCAAGGCAAGAGCTCAGTTATCCTCAATTCTGAGAGAGTACTGAGAGCAGCAGCTGTCTCTGCTTGTGAGTAACCAGGTAAACAGGCCAATATAGTAAGAATCGCGGGAGAGCAAGCGCTCCGTGTTGAGTGCCCGCTCTCCCAACGCGTGCCCAGCCACCTCTTCTGGGTACGCGATTCTTTATTTAAATGAGGGGTCGCACTAATAAGGAGGTGCTGGAAACAAAATGCACTTTGGAATATCCATGGATAGAAATACCATGTACGATGGGGGAAGAGTATAGTGGTGGGGGGATGCTGCCATCTGCTTGGCCAGGATGAAGAGACGGACAGTGAAATGCTAATAGAAATTAGGAAAGCTAACAACTTAGGAAATACAATTTCAATTACTCCAATATTGATTAGATAAATATCTCATTGGGATATGCTAGGCAGGTAAAGTTTCTAGGTGTCATAAATGACTGCTGCTTGGAACAACTGGTCCTGGAATTGATGAGAGAGGGGGACTGTTCTAGATCTAATAATCACTGTAATGCAGGAGGAGAAGGAGCAGTAGTGGGGCCACTTTGCAATAGTGATCATAATGTAATCAAATTTTAACATAATAATTGAAGGGGAGACATTAAGTAAAACTACAAAAAACAAGACTGATGCCTTGGAAAGAAAATGTATTCATACAACAATGCCCGCCTGACTCTGGCCGAGTTTCGCCCTTTAGGCTGTATCAGGGGCTCTTAAAATTGTATAATTTATAGAGTGTGTTCTCAGGCACACATGTGTAGTATTGGAAATTAGGGATGTGCATTCGTTTCATACGTTTCAATATGAAACAGATGAAATGAATGCACATCTAATTGACATGAAATGGGAAACGTATGAAATGAATGAAACGAATGCACATCCCTATTGGAAATATCAACTGATTTGATTATTTATAGTGTGATTATGGAAATGACTTTAGAATCATATCTTGGTCAATGTTCCTTGGGAAATCTTTCTATCCACAGTTGTGTCTAAGGAGTGCTGCAATTAAGCTGCACACAACAGCACATTTCACTGAAAAATCTTAAAGTTTCTCCAAGACATAAGCATGGTGCAATTCAGTCAGTAACAAAATATCAACCAGTTGATGAAGAAAATTGGAAAGCACATAAGCACTAACACAAGTTGGATGTAAAGCATTAATAAAGCAGATCAAAAGAAAATTGGCAAAGAAGCTCGCTAGAGAGGCAAAAACCTAAAATAAAACTTTTTCAAATGTATTTGAAACAAGAAGTCTGTAAGGGAATTGGTTGGACCACTAGATGACTGAGCTGTTAAAAGAGCACTCAGGGAATATGAGGCTACAGCAGAAAAACTAAATTAATTTTTTACAGAGGAGGGTATGGGGAAATACCTATATAAGAACATAAGAAATTGCCATACTAGGTCAGACCAAGGGTCCATCAAGCCCAGCATCCTGTTTCCAACAGTGGCCAATCCAAGTTACAAGTGCCTGGCAAGTACCCAAACACTAAGTAGATCCCATGCTACTGATGCCAGTAATGGCAATGACTATTCCCTAAGTCAACTTGATTAATAGCAGTTAATGGACTTCTTCTCCAAGAGCTTATCCAAACCTTTTTTTAACCCAGCTACACTAATTGCACTAACCACATCCTCTGCATTGTGGAAAAAGAATTTTCTCTGATTAGTTTTAAATGTGCTACTTGCTAACTTTATGGAGCGCCCCCTAGTCCTTCTATTATCCGAAAGCGTAAATAAACAATTCACATTTACCCATTCTAGACTTCTCATGATTTTAAAGACTTCTACTATATCCCCACTCAGCTGTCTCTTCTCCAAGCTGAACAGTCCTAACCTCTTTAGCCTTTCCTCATAGAGGAACTGTTCCATCCCCTTTATCATTTTGGTCACCCTTCTCTGTACTTTCTTCAGTGCAACTATATATTTTTGGAGATGTGGCGACCAGAATTATACTCTGTACTCAAGGTGCGGTCTCACCATGGAGTGGTACAGAGGCATTATGACATTTTTCATATATTCACCATTCCCTTCCTTATAATTCCTAACAATCTGTTTGTTTTTTTGACTGCCACAGCACACTGAGCTGACGATTTCAATGTATTATCCACTATGATGCCTAGATCTTTTTCCTGGGTGGTAGGTCCTAATATGGAACCTAACATTCTGTAACTACAGCATGGGTTATTTTTCCCTATATGCATCACCTTGCACTTGTCTAAATTAAATTTTATCTCCATTTGGATGCCCAATCTTCCAGTTTCACAAGCTCCCCCTGCAATTTATCACAATCCGCTTCTGATTTAACTACTCTGAATAATTTTGTATCAACTGCAAATTTGATTACCTCACTCGTATTCTTTTCAGGGTCATTTATAGAGATATTGAAAAGCACTGGTCCAAGTACAGATCCCTGAGGTACTCCATTGTTTACCCTTTTCCACTGAGAGTATTGATCATTTAATCCTACTTTCTGTTTCTTGTCTTTTAACCAGTTTGTAATCCATGAAAGGACATCGCCTTCTATCTCATGACTTTTTAGTTTTCTTAGAAGCCTCTCATGAGGA
Source organism: Rhinatrema bivittatum (assembly GCF_901001135.1). NCBI lineage: Eukaryota > Metazoa > Chordata > Amphibia > Gymnophiona > Rhinatrematidae > Rhinatrema > Rhinatrema bivittatum. The sequence goes on from NC_042626.1 coordinate 54,163,530, forward strand.
ACTTTGTTAAACGCCTTCTGAAAATCTAAATAGACTACATCTACTGGTTCATCTTTATCCACATGTTTATTAATCCCTTAAAAAAAGTGAAGCAAATATGTGAGGCAAGACTTCCTTTGGGAAAATCCATGCTGACTGTGTTCCATTAAACCATGTCTTTCTATATGCTCTGTGATTTTGATCTTTAGTTTCAACTACTTTTCCCAGCACTGAAGTCAGGCTTACTGGTCTGTATTTTCCCAAATCGCCCCTGGAGCCCTTTTTAAATATTGGGGTTACATTGGCCACCTTCCAGTCTTCAGGTACAATGGATGATTTTAGTGATAGGTTACAAATTTTAACTAATAGATCAGAAATTTAATTTTTTAGTTCCTTCAGAACTCTGGGGTGCATATCATCTGGTCAAGGTGATTTGCTACATCTTCCAGGTTTACAGTGATTTGGTTCAGTTCATCTAACTCATCATCCTTGAAAACCATCTCCGGAACGAGTATCTCCCCAACATCCTCATTAGTAAACACAGAAGCAAAGAATTAATTTAGTCTTTTTGCAATGGTCTTATCTTCCCTAAGAGCCCCTTTATTTATTTATTTAATTTATTTATTTATTTAATTTTATATACCGACAACCATTTGCACATCGTGCCGGTTTACAAGTAACTTACAACCATAGGATATATAGGCAGAAGCCTTTACAAATAACATTATGTAACATAAACGCAGTAACAGAGCAAGAAACTAAATAACTTAACTCCTTTAACTCCTCAGTCATCTAACGGTCCAATCCTCACATGCTTTGAGACTGATGAGTCAGAGGAACCGAAGTAAATCATGGCGAACCAGGAAGATATAATAGAGAAAACTGATAAACTAAAGAGTAACAAATCACTGGGGCCGGATGATATACACCCCAGAGTTTTAAAAGAAATAAAAAATGAAATTGCAGAGTTATTACTAGTAATTTCATTGAAATCAGCTATGGAGGCTTGGAGGGTGGCTAATATATTGCCCATTTTTAGAAAGGGCCCTGGGGTGATCCAGAAAGCTTTAGACTGGTGAGCTTGATGTCAGAGCTGGGCAAAAAGTTGGAAACTATTCTGAAAAACAAAATTACTGGTCATCTGAACAGACTAATGGGGCAGAGCCAACATAGATTTAACAAAGGGAAGTCTTATCTGACAAAACATGTGGACAAGGGTGAGTCGGTTGATTATAGTGCATCTACATTTTCAGAAAGCGTTTGATAAAAGTCCCTAATGAGATACTCATCAGTAAAGCGTCATGGGATATGATGCAATGTAGTATTCTGGATTGGTAACTGGCTAAAAGATAGGAAAAAAAGAGTAGGTCTGAAAGGTCAATGGAAAAAGTTAAATAGTGGATTGCCCCAGGGACCTGTACTTGCACTGATGCTTTTAATATATTTATAAATAATCTGAAAAAGGAAGTGGTGAGTGAGGTGATCAGATTTGTAGATGACATAAAATTATTCAACTTGTTAGATCACAAGCCGATTGTGAGGAATTACAAGAAGAACTTGCGAGACTGGTGAACTGGGCATCTAAATAAATAAATACATTGATAAATGTATTTATATTTATTGTGATCAATTGCAAAGTGATGAATATAGGGAAGAATAACCCTTATTATAGGTGCAAGATTCTGGATTCCATATTGGGCAATACCACCCAGGAAAAGAAACCTAGAATCATTATTGAAACTCATGGCTCAGTGCATAGTGACAGAAGCAAAGCAAATAGAATATTGTAAGGCCTCTGTATTGATCCATGGTGCAACTGCACCTTGAATATTGTTTGTAGTTCTAGTTGCTCTATCTCAAAAAAGATACAGTGGAACTGGAAAAGGTACCAAAAAGGGAGACCAACATGATAAAAGGGGATACAACGGCTCCCCTGTGAGGATGGGCATAACAGGTTAGAGCTCTTCAGGTTGGAGAAGAGACGGCTGAGGGGAGATATGATAGAGGTCTATAAAATCTTGAGTGAAGTGGAATGGATAAATAGAAAACAGTTATTTACCCTTTTAAATTGGACTAGGCGGGGACACTCCATGAAGCTAACAGGTAGCACATTTAAAACAAATCTGAAAAAGTATTTTTTTTTTTTTCACTCATTACAATCACATTGGACATTGTTGCTATAGGATGTGGTAAAAGCAGTTAGTATAGCTGGGAGCGTTCAGACAAATTTCTGAAGGGAAAATCTATAAACCATTATTAACCATGTAGACTTGGGAAAGGCCCGGCTTGTATCTAGTTATGAGCAAGAATAATTAGACCTATTCTTTGGGATCCCTCTGGGTCCTTGTGATTTGGAGTGGCTGTTGTTGGAGTTAGGACGCTGGGCTTGATGGAATATTGGTCTGATACAATGTGGCATTTCTTATATTCTTAAATAAAGACAGCACAGAAAAAGAGGCTTGCTTAAATGCAAGAGCTAATGTGAAAGCAGGTTCATTCGCATTGTTCTTTCCAGCAAGGATTAAAATTGCAGTAAATAATGGGGGCAATTTTAAAACTGTTTGCCATCTGGCTACCTTTTACCCATCTACTTTGCACCAAGTTTCAAAGTGAAAACCTGTGCGGATTTTGTACAATGTGCATGAGGGCTTTCACACTTTTTTGTGCAGGTACTTTTTCAATACAATCTACACACAACATTTTTCTTCCCTGATCTAAACCTGCTACTGGGAACACCTTCTCTGAAAGCGGCCAAAAGCGTGCATGTTGTGGAACAAGGCATATACCTTTGCTGCATTAAGGAAGGGTAGTTTTCAGATGGACAATTGATGCTGGTAAATCGCTGTTTACCCATGTAAATGACTTTTGAAAATTGTCCTCAATAAGACCCAAACTTTTAAGGATCCCAAAAAACATGAATCTATTGATTTGACTTTCAGAAAACAAAATGAAGACTCCGTGATTGATGCGTGCAGAAGAAGGCGACAAATGGAGAATATCAAGGTGAGACAATGAGTTGATGTACTGAAATTGATCTGCGGCGTTGTGATCGCAAACAAGTCTGTATATAGGTTCATTTAAGAGTCTAGTTTACAACTGGACTAACTGCAGAAGATCTGTGATTACCTGAGCGGCTTAGGAATAATTACTGAGAGTGAGGTCATGCAAAGCTTGCATACTTTGAGAGTTTTGGGTCTGCATGCATGGATTGGTTGTTCAGAGACTGTTAAGTCTGGTTGTGTGAAAGAATTTACAGTAAAAATAAGATGAAGTCCTGTTGGTAATTCAGATCCGTTTTGAAATCTTGCAGATATGTACCTTTACATTGTTTAAATATGAACCAGTGAGTTTTACCAAAAACCTTTGGCTTTAATAACAAAATATGGAGACGATATGAGAAGACCTGAAATACTACAGATTGCCTTTGGGAGTATGTTGCATTATAAGGGGTGATAAGTGCCTGGCTTAGAAGTGACTCAATTTAATGAGGGTGAGGGGTACCTGGTATGGAAACCCGGGGTTTTACCCACACATGAAAAGGAGGTAGTCGGAGAATTCTGGAGAGAGACTGTGAGTCCTACATGATGATGTGGAAGTCGTCAGAAGACCTGCTGTAGGTCATGTGCATGCGATCATCATATGATTTGTGTTGGGGATTGAACCATCATACATGTAACATAATTATGCTATGTTACTATGTAAATTTTAACTGTAAAACTAGTGGACCTCACTATTTTTAAAATTTAAAGGCTTCCCGTGATTGCCTGGGAAATGCATCGATCACGTGGAGCAGCAACATTTCCTGCAACTATTCACCCACACATCTCTTGACTAAACATGACTCATTGAGCTTTGTTGATAACCATAACTCTGAGAATCTGAAAGAGAGGGTTTAAAGAGTGCATGATACAATAGGGATTATGTATGCTCTGTCTTTATAGGGGCTGTAAAAATGTATGCCTGGGTCTAAGATAACATAAGGCAGGTGCAATGAAACAGGGGCAGAAGCAGCCTGAAGAGACGGAGATTCCAGAAGGCAAAGAGAGCTGTAAAGGGAGGTCCGTGGGAACACCAATTCAAGACGGACAGAAAAAGTAAACAAGAGTTCCTTGTAAAATCAGAAGGAACAGGAAGCAGAGGCTGCTGGGAAATGTAGTATTGAGAATTTAATTAGACTCAAGGTAGAAGCCATGTAAAGCTGTTACTCATTAGATGGAGAAAGGGTGAAGGAAGCCCAGGTGGGCAGCCAGGGGAAAAGGACTCGCTCAGATGCAGAGGTGCCCACAGCCTGTGGCAAAAAAAGGTACAGCTGAGAGTAGGTTCTCTGTAGTCCTAGGAAATTGGGTTGACCAAAGTATTCTAGTATCTCAGGAAAGGAACTGAAAGTCACAAGTGTGAAAAGAACACTGATATCCAGACTAAAGTGTCAGCTGGTCACGTAGGCCTAGGCAGCAACCTGTGACAACGGGTTTAGCAGTAGGGAAGTCGCCAGGTTTAATCTCGGAGATCCTTGGAGGTCCATGATATATCCTTAATACTTATAGGGATAAATTGAATATAGTAAGTTAGATACTGAGACGTGCTGAAATGTCAGGATCTGAGAAGGATGGTAAAGTGTCAGTATGAAGCTTGCAGTTGTTTACGTTTGTTTCTGGGGAATGGTGCAGAAATTGATTCAGGGAAGTTGCTGGACAAAACGGCACCCTGAGCAAGGGTTGCAGAGGGTGGCCCTTCTCCCTTTTTCCCTTTGGACCTATCTTCTCCCAGAATCGAACTGACTGATAAGGGCGATGCGGCACCCCTCTTGGCTTAGCACCCAGGAGAGTTGTCCTCCTTGCCCTGGATGTGTGTATGAGAAATGGTTCATAGATGTAGAATGCTGGTTGCAGCGAATGATTGGCATTAACTGAAAGGCTAGATGTTTACAGGGCAGGGGAAGGAAAAATGCAGAAATATGTCGGGATTAAGGGAGATGGTGAGACTGGAAAATGAATGAATAGGAGAGAAATAGGAGGTGATTCGTTTTCTGAAGGATTGCTTCCAATATACAGTCGGGCCAATACAGAAAAACCCGCGGGAGATCCGGCTATGATATTAAGTCGGAGGGTGTACAGAAAAGCAGTTTTTTCTGCTTTTTTGTACACCTTCCCGGTGCTGGCGTTAATTTCTGAAAGTAAAATGTGCGGCTTAGCTGCACATTTTACTTTCTGTATCGCACGGGAATGACTGTAATAGGCCCATCAACATGCATTTGCATGTTGTGGGCGCTACTAGTTTCGGGGGGGTTGGCCGCGGGTTTTTCCTGTATAAGGGGTAAAAATAGCGCGTCAAAAACGCACAACCAAACGGGGGCTAACAGTGCGCTCAGCCTGAGCACAGTTACTGCATCGGGCCCGAATGTTAGATTGCAGTTTGAGGTTTATTGGGAGGAGCTAAGACCTTTTGTGAGAAATCCAAGGTGTGGGAAGAAAAGGCTTAATAGCAGAAACCTCTTATAGTTTCTGAATTAAACTTGTGGGGGCAAAATGTTTCTTCTAGGATAATTTTACAATTTATAGTTCTGGGATGATTAAACCACAGAAAGTGGCAAAAGATTTGGTGTACATTGGTTGATACTAAAATGATGTATAGATAAACTTAGGCTGTGCAATATAGTGGTAATAGTCTCCCGGAGAAGTTAATTTTGTTCTTGTGAATTCAATATTTATAATGTGCTTATGCTTAAATCCCTGCTAGTGGTGTCTTTATTTAATAGCTCATTTATATTCCACTATTGGTGTCTGGCCAGCCACTTCAAAGTGGATTACATTCCTGTAGGTATTTCCTTGGCCCCAGAGGGCTCATAATCTAAGTTATTTTGTACCTGAGGCAATGGAGAGTGAAGTGACCTGCCCAAGGTCACAAGGAGCGACAGCGGGATTTGAACCCTGACTTCCTTCTTCTCATCCTACTGAGCTACTCCTCCAAGCTGTCTATTGGGGGTCACATGTGGCGAGAGGATGATAAAGAATTGGCAGCACAGGTCAGTAGAGTCCATGTGGACCTGAGGGCCACAGCAGTAGAGGTAGGGGGGTGGGGGGGGGGAGGAACAGGATAGTGGTGTGATTGGGCTGGGACAGAGCCGAAGAACTAAATGATGGAGTTGGGCAGGGAGGGGGCAGTGGGGTTGGTATAAAACTATTAATTGCCTTACAAATGTTTTGCAGGGGTCAGCTAGTACAAATATATAAACGCATATTCTCTATGGCCAAGTCCGAGTCTCTGTCCTTAACCCTTTTTGATTGGCCTGATGAACATAGGCAACTCCTCAGAAATGGAGCCATTTGGGGGATTTAAAAGAGCTTCTTAGTTTCAATGTTAAGCACAATAGTACTTTGTGCAAGTCTGAACCCAGACGGCGGGAAGAAAAGGGTTACACAGGAATAGCCATTTGGATATGCTGATGGGACGGTTTATGGATTTGTATGGATGCTACAGATAAGAGGCTTGGAAGAAGTCATTCCCCTGAAGCAGGACCTTGGGGTCCGAAACATGGCCGTGTCGGGACTTTGACGCATTCTTCGGCGATAAGTATCATGTTGTAAACGTTTTTTGGGATTGTGACTGGATATCTCGGTTTTTCAGCACTACTTTGGAAATATAATATGTCAGTTGTTAAGACTTGAAGTTCGTCAGCAAACTTGGGAGACTGGTTTTTATTGAAAATATACAAAAAAAGAACAAAACATAAGTGTTACTAAATAAAAGCAAAGTCACCCTATATCATAAGAGAGTCTGCTGTCAATACTGACTCTAGGTTTAAGGGTCCAACAAAATCTGATGGCAGTTGTTTCTGGGGAATGGTGCCTCTTTTCCTTCCCTTGCCCCAGCATCTGATTCTCTACTTCTGCCAGGTCTTCCTCTCTTCCCACTCTTCCTGTATCTGCCCTGCCTCTCTCAGTTAACCTGAGCGCTGGGAACACATCCCACCACATCTAACAGCTGTGCGCCATTTTTTGCTGGCACTTCAAGCATTGCTCAAAACTCATAGGCCAGCGCTTCCTGGCTGCTGATCTCGCTGATGCCTAAGATCAGCAACGGGCTGAGTTGCAATTTTTTTTAAATGCAGGAGCTGACCCCTTGTCCCCGTGCCTTGTCCCCGTGATCTCGCTGATGCCCCTTGCTATCAATAATACCAGTTTAACCATTGCTTAGATTTTGTTAAGCACAATAGTACAACATAGGGGGAAAGAATTGGGGATTAGGGGCAGAAGAAGGAAGGGGAGTATCTGAAAAAAGTATTTAGGAAAAAGGAAATTTAAACCAAAATTGAATTCATTTATTTTCATATTGTGCTTAACTTCTCAAAGGTGTAACAGGTCGGTTGGATTAAAACATGATACAGACTGATCCCCGTACTCTTCTTTTCCTGTGGAGTTTAAGGAAACCAAAACCCCCAAATAAAACAAAACAGAAAAAGATGTTGCTTTAAGCCCTCCAGCGGAAAGGTTTGAAGCAAACGACCCAAAGGCTGTTGCTGTTGGGGGAGGTCAGAGGTCTCACAATACGGCCCTGCCACCTTGGGATGTAGCACAAGGTTTTTGAGCAACTGGAAAAAAAAAAAAAAAGAAATTAAAAAAAAAAATCGTTTGACGCTTTTCCTCAGCCCCTAAGCCTGCTAACACAAGCCAGCTGAGGGAACACAAACAAGAGGTGGGCAGAGCAAGCACAAACCCCGGCTTCCTCTGAAATTTCCAACCCTCTGTTTTCCTGTCGGATTCCAGACGGATGAAATTTTCCTGGCACTCGGCCCGTTGCTGGCAGCATCTCTCATCTGGATGGGCTGTAAATCAGGGGGGGCTGGGGTTAAACTGGAGGATTTATCTGACTGACATGCCCCCTCCCCCAGCTGCTCCCTCCTGACCTCATGGACGAGAATCAGGGCATCAGGGTGTGGAGGGGCACGGGGACAAGGGGTCAGCTCCTGCATTTAAAAAAAATTGCAAGATTGGCGATCTTCTAAGGCTTTTGGGAGGTAATGCAGTTTTCTTAGCCAAGCGTTGTCCTTGCTCCCTTCTAGTCCTCAGATCTGGGGAGATTATTTGCTGCAGGAAATAATCAGGGTCCCCAGCCTTCAATTCTGAGCAGGAAATGGAGTGAACTCCTCCTTTCAGTTGTCCCACAGCGTGCACTTTGAAGGCAATTTCCAGATGGTTTAAAAGGTATTTTTCATAGAAGTTACCAGTTGGCTCCATGTCTGGGATGATCCAGTTCTGGGTTTTTTTCCCCCCCATTGCATGCATGGACTTGTAGTTCTGATTCACCTGAGAAAATGGTGATAAAACCAGGGCCGGCGGAAGCACTAGGTAAAACTAGGCAGGGGCCTAGGGCAGCAATCGCGGCAGCAAGGGAGAAGAAAGACAGCCGCTGCCGCGGTAATGGCAGATCAGCAGCTGCTGGCAGGATATGCTGAGCTGCCACTACCACCACCGTGGCAGCGGCTGTCTTTCTTCTCCCTTGTTGCCAACTGACGAGCGACCCATCCATCCTCACCCGACCCGACTACCGGCTGGAGTCAAACTAATTTGACTCAAGTTGGTAGGGGGCGGGGGGAGAGAGAGTGCAAGGCAGAAGGTTCGCCTAGGGCGCCTATACCCTTGCACCGGCACTGGATAAAAGCCAGACTGGATTGGCATTTTTGGGCTGATAGAAGTATGGAGGCGATCGTAAGCATGGAGGGGCATAAAAGACAGATCCAGAATGTGCTTTCAGCCAGTATGTACCTGGCTGCCGCCTAGGAATTTCTGCAGGGCTGTGGATCTGGACCTGGTTTTCCTCTAAGGTGTGGCTAGGCATGCCGCAAAGCAGACCGCGCAGAACCTGAAATGATGAGCAGCGGGCACTCCTCCTAGCGCTGCTGATACCTTTGCCCCAGCTGTGCCTGCAGCACAAGCCTGTTCAAAAACATCCTGGTTGCTGATCTTGGGCATCAGCGAGATCAGCAGCCAGGAAGCGCTGGCCTATGAGTTTTGAACAATGCTTGAAGTGCCGGCAAAAAATGGCGCACAGCTGTTAGATGTGGTGGGATGTGTTCCCAGCGCTCAGGTTAACTGAGAGAGGCAGGGCAGATACAGGAAGAGTGGGAAGAGAGGAAGACCTGGCAGAAGTAGAGAATCAGATGCTGGGGCAAGGGAAGGAAAAGAGGCGCTGGGGCAGATGCTAGGGAAGGGGGAAAACAGGCATGAGGGAAGATGTTGGAGAGGGTGAAGGAAGAAGCAAGAGGATGAATGCTGGGGAAGGGGGAATTGGAGTAGATAGAGAAGAGAAAGAGAAAGAAATGGGTGAAGGCAAGGTGTAAGAGATGGGAAAGGAGGCATTATAGGAGTGAGGGATGATGGAGAGATGGAGGAATAGGAGGAGAAGGGAGATCAAAATAAGGAATGAAGACTAATAGAGTTAGATGTGAGAGTAGAAATATGTGAGAAGAGAAGGGAGAGAAGAGAGGTGGAAGCAGAGGACGAGGGAGAAAGATAGAAACATAGAAATGACGGCAGAAGAAGACCAAATGGCCCATCCAGTTTGCCCAGCAAGCTTTCACACTTATTTTTCTCATACATATCTGTTACTCTTGGCCCTTATTGGTTACATTTTGGTTCTAATTACCTTCCACCCCCCGCCATTGATGTAGAGAACAGTGCTGGAACTGCATCTAAGTGAAGAATCAAGCTTAATTGGTTAGGGGTAGTAACCGCCACAATAAGCAAGCTACTTCCATGCTTATTTGTTTACCCAGCCTGTGCAATTCAGTCCTTGTTGGTTGTTGTCTGAATGTAAATCCTCTTATTTTCATTCCCCCCTGCCATCGAAGCAGAGGCTGGATATGCATTGAAAGTGAAGTATCAGGCTTATTTGGTTTGGGGAAGTAACCGCTGCAACAAGCAAGCTACTCCCCCGCTTATTTGTGAATGCAAATCCTCTTTTCCACATTTCCTCTTGCCGTTGAAGCATAGAGCAATGTTGGAGTCGCATTAACTGTGTGTATATTTATTGAATAAGGGTATTATCTCCAGGTAGCAGCCATCATTCCCGCAAGTCACCCCCATGCCTCTTCTCTTCATTCACATCCTCTAGACTTTATGGATCCACAGTGTTTATCCCACGCCCCTTTGAAGTCCTTCACACTTCTGGTCTTCACCACTTCCTCTGGAAGGGCATTCCAGGCATCCACCACCCTCTCCATGAAGAAATACTTCCTGACATTGGTTCTGAGTCTTCCTCCCTGGAGTTTTAAATCATGACCCCTGGTTCTGTTGATTTTTTTGTAATGGAAAAGGTTTGTCATTGACTTTGGATCATTAAAACCTTTCAGGTATCTGAAAGTCTGTATCATGTCACCCCTGCTCCTCCTCCTCTCCTCCAGGGTGTACATATTTAGGTTCTTTAATCTCTCCTCATAAGTCATTCTATGAAGACCATCCACCTTTTTGGTCACCCTTCTCTGGACCGCCTCCATCCTGTCTCTGTCTCCAGGGTCCCTAATGGCAGTAGCAGCAGGTGACAGTGCTATGGCAGAAATGGCAAACCAGCAGACAATGGGTCCCCCTACCCACCCGCCTGAACCCTAACGCACTTGCAAAGTAATGTGCACGCCTACACATACCCCCAAAAATATCAGAGAGAAAGTTGGACCTGAGACCAAATGTTAATCCTGGCTTCCGGCCAGGCCTGTCTATATGATGTGATCACAGTATAATCTTCTTTTCCCTGCATTAAAAAAAAAAAAATCACCAGTGCCACATGCTGGGGATGGGTGTAAACCTACCAAATCTAGGGAATGCCGTCTTCAGTGAGACGAGTGACAAAATACAAATGACCTCCCAGTGCAGAATGAAATCCAGAAGTGTCGGGGATCCTTCCTGCCCCTGTTAAGACCAGGTGTGCTGCAGGTGGCCTGAAGCAAGGAAGCCACGGTGGGGGCATGTAGACAAGCAGGACGTCCATCTGTCTGACTGAGAAACTCACATGAGTTAGCAATTATGTGCGAGATAGGTTCCATAAAGTAAACAGAGAGAGCGATGAAGAGAGGGAGTTTCCATAGCAGTATATTGGTGGACATTATATAGAAATATATATATATATATATCTTGTTGACTGGAAAGATCAGATTAGGATAAATGCCTTATTTTCAAGTGAGTCCCAAAGGCACAGGGAAATTAAGTGGTGGGTTAAAGTTTAGGAGAGAGTGAATTAGCATTAAGACCCAGGGAATCAAAGTTAAGTTGCCCAAGATCATCTAGAGAGGCAGAGAGAGAGAGAGCCTTCTCTCCCAGAGAGTCTTAGTCTGGTGGGTCTCTCTTTATTTTCTTTTGGGTGTGAGACGCATGGAAATTGTATGTGGCGGGGGCAGAGAGGGTTTCTCCTGCACAAAGGAGAGGTGACTACCAAAGAGGGTATTAAAAAATTCTCTTACCCTGAGCTACACAGTTGTTCATATGATACATTGAGGGAAATGACATTCCTTAGCTCCTAAATCATACAAATGTGTCTCAGTTAATATTGGAGAGTGGATCACGTTCCTTCCCACGTAGCAGCCATAACATGAGGTCAGTCCAATGAAATGAGGGCTAGAATTCAGATTCTTGTTCCTGCTGAGGGGGCGAGGTCCTGTGGCAGTGTCTCACAGGGAAAGGCAGCAAGGGAATTCTGGCCTCCGTTTCGACAGAAAAAGAACATCTGCCAGCTTCCTGCAAGCCGGCAAGGGGACGCACCGCCAAAGAATGCGGTCTTGAAACCTCATGTACAACCTCATCTCTGGATAAGTCCATTAGCTCCATAAAAAGTAGCACTGCCTGCTGAGAATTCCGTTTTCTCTTGGACCAGTATTGCCTACCAGAATTGTTGCCCAAGCCAAGGTTTTTGCCCCCTTAGGCATATTTTTGCCCAAACTGGGAAGGTCGTAGTACATTTCTTCCCAAGATCATTAGCTATTGGTTAAGTCATGGTACACAGTCATAGTTTATCTTGGCTTATTTCCACTGGGGGGTTGGTAGCCAAATTGGCAGGTGACCCTCGGTCTGAATGCTCTCTCTTTATTATTTTGCTAATGAGATCAAAGGAAAAGATTGATAGTAGCTGTATTTTGAATTATTATTTTTGGTTCAGCAGCTGAAGAGGACTTTAGCATAATCCTTGGCTCCTCATGAATAGATAACTGTATTTTTATGACTTAATTCTTGGCAGGTTGCAAAATGCAGCAAGCACAGCCAACTGGTCACCTCCTTGGTTAAAAAAAGATTTCTTCTGTGGCTGCCAACATGAAGGGCCTGCAGAGCTAGGTTGCAGTCCTGCACTGACAAAGTTGAAGATGCTGATCAGCTGCCGTGTGATATGTGGAAAGCAGAGAGAACATGGATCAGGCACATCTGGAAAACTGTTAGTTTAATAAAGGCAGGGATACCCCGCTGATGGCTGAAAAGAACCAGAGTGGTGGCAAATTGTAAAATAAGTAGGAAGCCATTAGTTTGCCACCTGCTGCAGAAGGAGCAGGAAGCTAGTCTCAAGAACAAAGGAGTAAAGGGGACCTCTGGCTCCCACCCTTTCGCCCATCCCCAAGTATTGTTGACCTTGTTGAGAGGTGAAGTCCAACCATAGTTTTTCTAACTTCTGTTTCTGTGTATTATCGGGCCGATACAGTACAGTGCGCTCTGGTGGAGCGCACTGTTAGCCCGGGTTTGGCTGCACATTTTTGAAGTGCTAGCTTTACCCCTTATACAGTAAGGGGTAATAGCACGTCAAAAACGCGCGTCCAACCCCCCCCCGAAACTAATAGCGCCCGCACCATGCAAATGCGTTTTGATGGCCCTATTAGTCATTCCCGCGCGATACAGAAAAACTGCTTTTCTGTACACCCTCCGACTTAATATCATAGCGATATTAAGTCGGAGGCCCCAAAATTTAAAATTTTTTTAAATTTTTATAAAAAAAAAATGTAAAAACGGCCCGCGGGTCGGAAGACGGACGCTCAATTATGCCGGCGTTTGTTTTCCGAACCCGTGGCTGTCAGCGGGTTTGAGAACCGACGCCGGCAAAATTGAGCGTCGGCTGTCAAACCCGCTGACAGCTGCCGCTCTTTTTACCGGGGGCCCTCATTTGCATACTAAATTGCGCGCGTCGGGAGAGCGCGCGTGCGCCTCGGAGCGCCTGCTGTCCCGCGGGTTTTACTGTATCGGCCTGTATGTAAGCAAGGAGGACCTGAATGCGTTGGAATGAGAGTTAGGCAACGGAGAATGGGATATCAGGCAGGGTTTTGACTCCGTGAGGTTTGCTGTTCAATGCTTTACAAAAAAACTGCTATGACTAGCGTTAACCATTTATTCCAGTTTTGACCTCTGCATTTACTATCCCGGCATGAAAGCTCAATTATGCCACAAGGTCCTGGGTTTTTGCTGTGCATCATATATGCAGAGATCCTGGTAGCACAGACCTCCTGTACCCTTTGCTCTAGTTCGGCTTTCACTGACTAGTCAGAACTGTTACTGCAGGGCCCCAGACCTTTGTGTCCATGTTTCTAAGCAGTGCATCTACAGAGCTGGAGAAGGAGCCCAACTTGAGCAAATCATCATCGTTTCCCCTCAGCTTCAATGGTGCTCACTAGGGTCAATCCAAAGAACCCCTAGCTTTTCAGTTCCAAAAGCACGGTAACTCTGGCAGAGCCCCACCCACGGCCACTAAGTGACAGCTGTCTTACATTTAGAGAATCTGTCCCATTGTATGTGATTTGAAACTGACGTCTGTGTCCCGCACTGTCCTTCGCTGAAAGAAGCCCAGGGGCTTTGACTTGTCCCTTATTCCCATCTCACGCACATTCTGAAACGTCCCATAGCTTTTGAAAGTTTACCATGAGGGCTTACAGTGTTTATAGTGTAATTGCCACCTCCAACCACAGTCTTCCAGGCAACACCTGTGATTTAACAGTGCCATCATACTGTAAATCAGGGTGGCTGTCTCGGACACACAGGGCCATTTTTATTTTTCGGCTTGGAGCTCTATGTACTCCTAATGCCATGAGCTCATCTGTCATTGGTGTAGAAGCAATAATATGCTGGCATGAACCTCTTGCCATTTCTGCATGGAGGGGGTGGAGTGGGGAGGGATAATATGTTAATAACTGTTCTCGATTTTCTCCCCACAAAATAGTGTTGCTGAAGTAGGACTGCGAAGCTGGCTAGTTGGTGTTAAGTTCTTGCCAATATTTCTGTTTGAATTTCTTTCCAGAATCCCAAAATCCACTGTTTTATTATCCTTGTGTTATTTTCCAGTGGTTGTGCTGTACTCTTTGCACGTGTAAGAAATGGCAATGTGTCAGGGCAGGCAAGGATAGGGTGACTTGTTCGGATTACACCACTTTTTCCACCTTTCAAAGGCCAAAGTTGAAATCTGGGTCAAGTCATAGTTTGAATAAGTTTGGGGGTTGTCAAGGTTCTGAGAAGATGCTGTGCTTAAAAAGGCACTTGGTAAATCACTCCGATTAAAATTCCAGATTAAACCGACACCGCAGGCCAGACTTGGAGGGCTCAGGGGAGGGGCACAGGGGTACAGAACCTGTCACCTATAGGACTGGAGGGCTCAGGGGTGGGATACAGGGGTCATCACCTCCTAGAACTGGAGAGCTTTGGAGGCGGGCACAAGCCATCATCGGATGGCTAGTTTAGGAAATTATGCGTAAGAACAACTTGCACGGCTTTGGCCTATTTTATTTATTTATTTAAATGTCTTATATTCCGCGATTCTTCATTGTTCAGCGCAGATTACAGTACCTAAGCTATACCTGCTCCATGGATAAATACAAAACTTCAGTGCTCTAGTATTAAATTTCCTAGAAAAACTGAAGCACAACTGATCATCCCTGCTCTGGTGTTAGAATTAGAAATGTGCATGTTGCACACTGCCAGGCCAATGCACACCAGAGATGGCTGCAGATATAATGGCTGGAAACTGTTGTGACTAAACTGGGATTCTGTATGAATGAAAGACATTGAGGCCAATTTTCAAAATGGTTTTGGTAGGTAAAATGACTTTTGCCCATGTTAAACAGACATCTGAAAACTGCCCTCCCTCAATGCAGTATGTATAGATCCAGGGCAGAAGATTATGCGCGTAGATGGCATTTTCATCTCTTTGTGCACACTTTTGCTTTTGTAAATTGGTGCAAAGTACACGTGGTCTTTGTCCCAATGCAGACAGTTTGAAAATTAATTTATATAACAACTTGCATCAATAAAACACCTTAAAGTGTTCTGTAGTCTTAGAAATCATAATAGCACTATTGAAACATCATTACAGGTAGGTAAACTGAGACCCCCAAAAATAAATGAAGCATACTGGGTCTGTGGCAGACTTGGGATTAGAACTGAGACACAGGAACATAATGGGGGCGATAATCAAAATTGCTTGTGGTGTGTAAACCCTGCAGATAGTTTTTACCCGGAGGGTTTGCATCAATAATCAAAGCAAAATTATGTGCCTGATTTCTCTGCAGATAACTGTTATGGCAAAAAACAATGCGCGATGATTTGAATAATCAAAACTATGCATGTTGTTCTATCCACCGCCATATACCTGCCCTTGGGAATGTCTCAAAACAATGTAGGCAAAATTCTCCATCAACAAATAGGGTTGAATTAGCCCTGACATGAGGGTGACATTATCTGATGGCACCGGTTGGACCCATCTCTTTAGCTCAGTAGAACCTTTGCTACTGAGCATGTGTGGGAGTTCTTGTATGCATGTTGCCTCATGAGCCCCTCAGTCTTTTTGTCCCCTTTTTAGTACATACATGTACCACTCTCTAATGTTTAATGCCATAAAAAAAATAAAGAAGTATATAACTCTTTGTTTTCTTTACCACAAGTTTTGGATCTGACAGACACTCTCCTACCAAACCTTTGTGACGCGTTGGAGCTCCTTGCACAAGGCTTCCCCCTCCTTGTGGCTCTGCATTTGCTGTAGTCTCGGGGTTGAACAGAGAAGAAATATCACCAACTGGTGTCTTCAAATGTAGGACTTGCCCATTGCTCTCGACACAGGAGCATCCGGTGCAGTCGGTACACCTACCGTGATGAAGGAGAGTTTGGCACCATTGATGCAGGTGCCATCAATGCATGAGTGTCTGGTGCCTCAGTGCAGAAAACGATGTTGATATGGGAGTGTCCTGAAGTGATCAGTCTTTCTTATCAATTCAATGGTACATTTACTGCATTGGCACCATTGGTGCATGTCACAGAGCAGAATCGGTTTATGGCTGGCCAGAGAACAGAATTACATACAATTTTATTCTTTGCACACAAAACAGAATATAAGACTACTTTCCTTGCAGTTTAACAGCAAAAGAACTTCAGTAGGGCAGTTATGTTTAAGGTTTGCTTTCTCCTTCTCCTCAGGGCCTGTCTCGCTCTCCTCTGAGCCTATGTTTTATCCATGCTCGGAGGAGACACCCTGCACCCAGAATATCCTGTTTTAAGGTGGACCGGGCCCAGACTGCTGGGACTGGTCTATTAAGGTGTTCTGAGGGATTCTATAGGACACTCTGTCACATACCCTACCCCTCAGCTCAATGTACTAGGGTCATGTACCGCCATAGGCCCTTACTACACTTTCCCTTGGGTCCTCTCTTACCCCGGCACAACCTCTTTTCCCAACACATGCATGTTATAAAATCCGTGCATCCATGTGCACGTGCCGGGAACCCTACCCTTCCTACCTTTTCCCCTCTCCTCTCCGACCACTAACCTACCCTTCCTACCTTTTCCCCTCTCCTCCCCAACCACTAACCTAAACCTAACTATCCCCTATTTTTTTATTTCCATACTTACTGATCCTCCGGAGCAGAAGTATCTTCTGCACACTGGCTGGTTGCCGGCACGTGCTTCCCTGGAAACCCTACCCTTCCTACCTTTTACCTTCTCCTCCTGACCACTAACCTACTCTTCCTACCTTTTCCCCTTTCCTCCCCGACCAGTCAGGAACTGGTCTAGGCCCGATTGCGTAGCCACACATACCTAATAAAATCTCCCCCCCCCCGCGTGTGCGAGTCACGGGCCGCCCATGCATGCACAAGCGGATGTTAAAATCTGTCGTGCATGTGCAAGCGGATATCGCATTTTATAACATGCACGCGGCGACACGCACATGTTATAAAATCCTTGCGTCCATGTGCGCGTGCTGGGAATTGCGCGCACATGGACGCGCACATGCACCTTTTAAAATCTACCCCTTAAGTTTTAAGGAAATTCATTTCTTTCCTGATCAGAGGAACTCTCATCCATGTCAGTGTATCTCTCCTGCCAGAATTATGGAAGAAGATAGAATCATTTATAAAAGATTTTTTTGAAATAACAGTGATCCCAATCCTACAGCGGTTTACTGACCACCTTAGCTCATTGTAGTATGGTAGACATCATACCAGCGAAAAAGTCCCTTCTTTCTTCAAAAGATATTTGGGGACAAAGTCCTCCAGAACTCTCTGTGGAATGCTCATATGGTGACTCATCTGCCTCATATGTTCTGATACTCGCAAGTCAATAGCAAGCAGACCGATATCCCTGTCTCCAATGATATTCTGTTTCAGAGACTAAGAAACAGCACCCGACCCCAGTTTTTGAAGAGTCTCAGAGCACATCTGTCTCTATACGAGGATAATAACTTTCTGCTATTCCTTGAATGGTTGCAGAAAAGTCCTCAAGGTTACAGAATGTAATTACTATTAAGGCTTCCCCTATTTTCTAGCACATCATCATTATCTATTTGATCTCCCATTTGGACCAATGCAGAGGACTTTGTCCCCAAATATCTTTTGAAGAAAGAAGGGACTTCAGGACATGGAGAGCTTCGGTGAAGGAAAGTACATTCTTCTCATCAGATCAAGTCAATGATACTTCATTTGAGCCATATAGTGGCAGCAGGGCTGGATTCACTCACGTTACAACTGTTACACTTTATATTGGTTTCTCAATGAGGAACATGTCTCTTCATGCGTGGCCAAACCTGTTGACCTAGGGAATGCACCCCTCTTTGGATTTCTCTCGTATCCGGGATCACTGATTCCTCCTGTTCAGGGACCATAGTCTATTATGGAATTAATTTTTCCCAGATAAATCTCTTGGAACTGCAAACCATTCTGGTTTGCACTAGTGGCACTCTTCCATCTTAGATTAGACGCCAAGGAGTTGTCCGTTTGAAAACTTTAATTGAATGGAGACGTATTCTTTATATATTGTGCCCAACTCAGGCCGAGTTTCACCTGCACATGGGGCTGCCTCAGGGGCTAAAATATAAATAACAAATATAACTCTCAATACAGGACATACAAGAGCATAATTTAAAATCGTAATTAATTATATATACATACATATATAATGGTAACATATACAGTGAAAGAACTTCTTTGAATCACATGTAGTGGAAAAGCATAAATCAAAGAGCAAAGAGGTGGCATGATATATGATTTTACCTGTATGCAGTATAGCTCACACCGAACTTGTCTGCTGGTCTGTAAAAGTGTACGTAAATAGGCACAAATTCGTGACCCTCTGCTGAAAATATCAGCAGATTAAATATGAGCTCTTGGTTGCAAGACCTCCCTTCACAGAACAGACCTTCCCAGAGTCTCAGACTCATTAGTGAATCACCTTCACAGAGTCTTCCAAACCAGTAGACAGACTGAAAGGTCACTCAGCCTAATAGCAAAGGCATTCAATGCTCAATAATTCCCTCTTTTCACTATTCAAAGAGGACCAAAGTATCTTTTATTTGACAAGGAGGCCATACTCCAAAGAGGAGTTCGGATTTAGATAGCAGATATTTTTATCCAAGTACCAGGCAGGCCTTTTCTCTCCCCTCACCTGTTCTATCAGAGATCTGCGCCAGTATTTACTGCCCCTTTTACCAGCAAGTCTCAATGCTTCATCAGTGACAATGGCGCCTTAGTGCAATGTGTCTTGTTTCTTCCAAGTAGAGGAAATTCTGCTTTCACTTCATTATTGGATATTATCATTTAAGAGGTTTTACTGGCACATAAATCCTCCAGTTTCAAAACCTGTGTTAATGCGACTTCAAGCTGCTAAAGTTGGCCTCTTGAAGTATCTTACTTTTCATAACAGAAGGGTGCACTACACCCATCCTGAATTTCTCCTCAAGTGGTCTCTGTTTTTCACCAAATCATGCCATGTACACGGAGGACAGAAGACTTTTCCTCTCATTCCTTTATGCCATATTATTGGAGCAGACCTCTACCGCAGTGCCAGGTTTATCAGCTGTATGTGTTTTACAAACTCACTGGTCTGTGGGTATCAGTGGCCATTCGTTCCTTGTCAAGCTGGTTAGCAGTCTGGCTTCCGGTTATAGACTTTGTTAATGCTTATCATGTCAGAGCTATATATTTTCATTGCTCTTCTGAGAGCTGTCTCCATAGCAGTCATCTGTAAAACTGCAAATTAATTGTCTGTATGTTTTACTACTGTCTGGACAACCGATCTAGAAGAGACAATATTTTTGGACAAGCAATTTGCCATAGTATGTTTGCCAGTAGTCTACTCTCCATGATGGGGTCCAGGTTACTTTCTAGTCAGAGCTGTGGCCCTCAGCTTGGGATTGTCCACTTGTCATGGCTAATTAAGCTCTGCTTGTTAATGGAGAAAGCAAGTATGCTTACCGTAAATAGTATACTCTGAGGGCAGCAGGATGAAATGACCATGCTTAATACCCACCCACCTCCCTGGAGAGTTGACTACCTAGCTAGATTTAGCTCTAATTTTGACTGAGGGGTTCAAGAGGCAACGCATGTGTGAGAATTCATTCACATGCTCAATAAACTTTTGAAAATTACCCCAACAGAGAATCCATGGCAGAGCCGGAATGAGGAATAGGGAAATAAAGCAATCTGCCCAAGGTCTTACAGAGTTAGCAACAGAACTGGGATTTGAAGCAGGAGCTCCAGATTTAGCTTAATCTCTAGGCTGCCTCTCATTATTGCAATTGAAAAATGAAATCAATATCCAATTCATTAAAAACCATATGAAAATATAACAAATTAAAATTACAACTAGCAGATAGTTATGGTACTGAAAGTCTGCTATTCAACTTCTAAGAGTGATGCCAAGGATGGAAGCTAAAATCCCAAATTAATCAAAATCATATCTAATTTTTCTTTTAATTTGGGCTATTATATTTTTCCAATGGCAAACATTCTTGTCCTATTAGTCTTACTGTAAGATCTTGCTCTAAGCAAAATAATGTAGTACCAACACCTTTCAAAAGGAAGTATTTTATTCTTCCTACAGGAAAAGGTTTTTTTGGGGGGTATTTTGGAGGGAAGGTTATTGAGCATGGTTATTTATCTAACTGCTAAATTGCTGGAAACGTCTTCCCTGTGTGTGCATTAAACACTTCCTGCCTGAAATGTTTCTAAGGGCTCTCGGTACTGACAGGATATTAAACAGATTCTGTGGGGTTTGGACACTATAGAACCATGTGGTATTTGCAGACAGGAATGCTAAAAAAAAAGCCCTTTATTCAGGGGTAATATACAACATACAGCAGAGGACTCTAACTAGCAAGCAAGGGGAGAGCTGGGCGTGCAAGCTGAGTCGCAATAATCCCCTTCTCGCTCTAGCTCCTCTGTGACTGAGGATGCTGCAGAAGGTGACCTCGCTGCTTCCCTCTCCCACAATGATCTAGCGGCTGACTTAAGAGTGCCCTTGCGCCGGGTCCTGGAGGGAAACAGAGTCTTGTGCTGGAGGATCATTTCTGCGGTAGCATAGTTGGATGGAAAGGGTTGGTGGGGAGGAGCAGAGTTGGAAAATAGAGAACCAACTACCCTATCTTTGAATGAAGACTCATGGCACCTTAGTCCAGCTGGGGCAGATTCCAGTGGAGATGAAAGCCCAAAGAAGTAGGAGAAAGCTGCCAAGTCAAAATAGTCCTTCCCATGCTGGAGGTGCCACTACCACCCTGGGTAAATTGTTCCAGTGTTTGACTAACTTTGGTATGATGCTGATTTGGGGCAAAAAAATCCCCTAATAGTTATTTACCTTAATGGATGGGGAAAGTCCTTATCTGAATTGATCACAGTATTATATACTGTAAATTATGGCAGTCACTAGTGAGGAATAAATCACCAACAGCTATAGACTTGTCATTACTTTTTAGGCATTCTTTCTGTAGGAAAATACCTTATGTCCTGGGTGCATGTGTCTGTCCTGTCTGTGTGTGATCCCTTTTGGTGTAGTACTCTGGGCTGTAACTCATGGGAGCACTGAGCCAGGGCCTTGGAGCTGTCAGGCAGGCATAGGGGTCCAGAGAACCCAGCAAAGCAGGCATCAGAGGGATGGTGTGAAAGAATAAACTGAGTGCCAGTATCAGGAACCCTAAAGCCATGCTGGGAAGAACACTGCTTTCATCTGTACACCCTCTGGGCGGATACCCTTTTTTATTTTAAATTTGTTGTATCTTGGCTTCGGAGAATAACACAATCAAGTTGAGGGGTGGTTGGCAGTTGAAATTTAGTGCAAAAAAGTGCAACGTCATGCATTTGGGATGCAGAAATCCAAAGGAGCTATATGAGATGGTAGGTGAGAAGCTGATGAGTACTGACCAGGAGAGATTCACTGTAGACCCAATATAACGCAAAATTACTTATAAAGTGGTCAAAGGTTGACTCACAATTTCACATCTTTCAGATCTGATAGATATTCATGACACTTAGCCAGATAAGTACAGATCTAAATATGTATACTCTGGCAGAGAGGAGGTACAGGGGAGATATGATACAAACCTTCAGATACCTGAAAGGTTTTAATGATGCACAAACTTCAGACCTTTTCCTTTGGAAAGAAATCAGTAGAACTAGGGGTCAAGAAATGAAACTCCAGGGGAGGTGACACAAAACAAATACCAGAAAATATTTCTTCACAGAGAGGGTGGTGGATGTCTGGAATGCCCTTCTGGAGGAGGTGGTGAAGACGAAAACTGTCAAAGAATTCAAAGGGGCATGGGATAAATACTGTGGATCCCTAAAGTTAGCGGATGGAAATGAGGAAAAGGGTGCATGGGGGTAACTTGCTGGTGTGGCAGTTACTGCTTTTAACCAATAAGCCTTGATACTGTTCATGCAACTGCAACATTGCTCTCCGCTTTAACGGCAGGGGAAAAGGGGAGTTGGATTCAGACAATAACCAATGAGGGTCCCGACTTTTATGGTCTGGGGAACTGATAAGTATGGGGTAACCGGCATGGAACAACAATTACTACCCTACAGTAGGCAGGGGATTACTACCCTTAACCAATAGTCCTTGATGCTTTTGATGCAACTACGATATCACTCTCTGCTTTGACAGTGGTGGGGGGTGGAAGAGGAATTGAATTCAGACGACAACCAAAAGGGCCCTGACTTTTTCGGTCTGGGTTACTGATACACAGACATAAGGGGAAAAAGCACAGGACTGCTTCTAAGGCCAAGTCCATAGGCAAAACACGTCAGCACTGCTTGAATTTTCAATAAGGCTCATCACCCAGTAAAAATGTTGCTAGTGATAATTTTTTTTATGGGTTATCACAAGGCTTGGGAATAACTGCATGGAGTGACAGTTGCTACCCTTAAGATAAACATGGGGTAACCTGCGTGGCAGATACTACCATAAGAAGCTTGCTGGGCAGACAGGATGGACCATTTGGTCCTTTTCTTATTCTATGTTACTATGTTAATGCAAAACGTCATGGGATAAACACAAAGATGGTAATGATGCACTAGGATAAGGTTCATGCAGTGGCAGTTACAATCCTGAACGGAAGTTGTAGGGATAATCTGCAGAGAAGCAGCAGTTACAAGCAGGGGCAGCTTGCAGGAAAATATCAGCCTTGGGGGATTTTTTTCAAAACCAGCCCACAGGGTATCGGACTGACTCTCTCGTGTACTTTTCCTACAGTGTATATTTCCACAGCTCCCAAAAGCAAGCCAAACATGGCTTGCTTTGGGAGCTGTGGAAATATGCTGTGGAAGAGAAATAGAACCAAAAGGTTACTAAGAGCCAAGAGTAACAGATAAGTATGAGAAAAAAAAAAAAGTGCGAAGCTTGCTGGGCAGACTGGATGGGCCGTTTGGTCTTCTTCTGCCGTCATTTCTATGTTTCTATGTAAACATCTTTGAGAGGTATATATATCATGTGACCTAGAGTTTGGCAAAATTGAGTCAAAAAATCTCCAACATAAATTTCATATTTCTCCTAAATAACTGAGTAGTACAGCACACCCTAAACCAGGGGTGAGCAAACAGCTGCAGTCACCGTTCTACCCGTGCAATCGGTTGGGCCCGTCACAAGTTTGGTTACATCTCTCATATAAATATATAGCTCCTAGGTTCCTGCTCTGGTGTTAAAGTCTCTTGCCAATCAATCAGCTCTTGAGTTAGTTGCCAACTAATGAGACAACCAGACTTCTACCAGTGTCTGAGACACATACTTTGATTCTGAGAGTACATGTGTGTGTGTGTGTGTGTGTGTGTATATGAGTGTCTATTTGGCCAAGGCTGGTGCAAGAGGATTAGGCACCCTAGGCACCTTCTGCCTTGTTCCCGCCCCACCCCCCGGTTACGCCGACACCTGCCCCCCAGACGCGACCCCGACTCTTACCTCTCAGTTTTCTGGTCCACGCAGCCTGCCAAATCTCCACTCCTCTTTGCTGCCGCCGCTCGCAGCCCTCCATGGCTCGCGCCCCCTAATGTTCAGCGCCCTAGGCCCAGGCCTAGCTCTCCTAGTGCTTCCGCTAGCCCTGTCTTTGACCCAAAGACCATACATGCATTCTTACTCTCAATGTGTGGATGTGACTTTGTGTCACAGAGAGAGAGAGAGAGTGCAAATGTGTATCAGAAAAACACTCCCACCCGCACTTTGTGTCAGAGAGAAAGACACCCACAAATACACACACACACTCACAGACACAGTGTGTGTGTGTGTGTGTGTGTTCTCTCTGACACACACTTACCGTCTCTCTCTCAGACATGCATATTCCATTATTGTGCTGCTGCTCATGTGCTCAAACAGTGAGTGCCCCTGCTCCAGTACTGTCATGTCATGTAAACGTTTTGCTTTCTGCCAGCCCTTTCCCAGCCTGCAGCAGTCTGCTCCCTTTCCCAATCCCACCCTTCTTGGCGCCCCCACTCTCCAGGAGGTTTACGATTCCACAGCCAGCTGTCCCTTCTTAGAGTTCAGCCCAGCTCAGCTCAGCTCAGCCCAGCCCAGCCACCTCAGTCAGAAGTCTACCCAACACTGCACAGGCATTTCCACCTGGTTCATCCCCTCCCTTTTTATGACTGCAGCTTGCCTCTGCTTCTCTGTGCCCCATCACTACTCCAGGGCATTCCCATTGACTGTGTGCTAAACAGAGTCTTCTGCTTTTATGGTTCCCCAGGCTCTGTTCTGCAAACCTCCTACTGCTATTTCTCCAGGGCTTTAAAAAAGAAAAATTAAGCCCTGGCCGAGATTGAAAAAAGGACACTTGAAACGCATAGTGCATTAGGCGAATTATAATACGTGTTGGATGTGGGCTTGACCCTCCGAAAGCCGTGAATGAACAATTACAATTACAATACAGTAAACCTCCCAAACCAAAAGTGCACTAACTGCCAGCACTTAAACAGTGACAGTCCTACTTATGAAAGGCAACACTGCAAATATTACTCCAAGCCCTAAAACACCAATACACCTCCTATGAGGAAAACAGAACAGGCCAGGCTGTTATAGATCCCTGTGCAGAAACTATATGCTAGCAGAATATCTCACCTTGGACACATAAGCAGAATGCTGAAAGACCCTCACCAAATCAGAATAAAGTGACCATAAAGTATAAACAGAAATGTATAGACAAAAACTGAACTGGAAACTGCAACAAATCTGGAAAAACAGAAACATCACCATTCCTTATAAAATTTAAAATAATAAAGTCAGGAAATATAATAGTAAACTCGTACTAATAAAAAGAATATATATGATAAGAACATCCATTAATTAAAAACTCTTATATAAATTTTTAAACATTTCCTAAACGCCAATAAAATGTTTTACAGCAGCAGACTTATCAAACACCACCCAATAATTAACTAATAAAAAAAAAAGTAAATACTCTGCTCTCAGTACTTGAGAGCTTTCGATTGCAGTCACCATGAGATTGTTATGGATTAGTTAGGGGCTCAGAGGGGGAAGATATGCACAAATTTCTCCTATCTCTCATGTGCTCATCCTCAAACACCCACATACATACGTTCTCTCTCTCACACATAAACATTCGCTTACACATTCATGCTTGCTCAAATCTCTCATATTCACACATACATGCGAGCGAGCTCACACACACACACACACACACACACACACACACACACACACACTAACTAACACACTAGCATTCTCTCTCACTTTTCAGCCCCTTGGCATCTGAAGATATATTTTTTAAATAAGCTGTTTTACTCACACTGGTCTTGGAGGAATGCAGATAATCCTGGAGGTGTCCCATGATGTGGGAAGAGGAGAGCTGAAAGGCCGTGATGCTGGGGGGATAAGGATCATTATTTTTTGCTGTGGTCAATTATAAGGAGGGGCCAGAAGGTCTTCAACCAGCAGTGAGGCAACAGTGTGGGAAAATATGCTGGTTGCATCCCGCTAGTACAGGAGGCGATAGAGGCAGCAGAGATGGGAGAGGAAAGCCACAAGAGTGCTTCCTGCTGCTGAGGTGCTTCAGGGGGAGGGGTGCCTGAGGAAGCCGGCCCATGCCACCATGGTGCTGCTTGGGGAGGTGCGTGGGGAGCCGGACCATGGTGCCACAGTACTGCATTGGCAGGGCTTCAGGGAGCCGGCTTATACTAGAGATGTGAATCGTGTGATCGATCGTCTTAACGATCGATTTCGGCTGGGGGGGAGGGAATCGGATTGTCGCAGTTTTGTTTTTTTAAATATCGTGTAAATCGTAAATCGGGGGAGGGCGGGAAAACCGGCACACTAAAACAACCCTAAAACCCACCCCAACCCTTTAAAATAAATCCCCCACCCTCCCGAACCCCCCCAAAATGTCTTAAATTACCTGGGGTCTAGTGGGGGGGTCCCGGTGTGATCTTCCACTCTCGAGCACACTAAAACAACCCTAAAACCCACCCCGACCCTTTAAAATAAATCCCCCACCCTCCCGAACCCCCCCAAAATGTCTTAAATTTCCTGGGGTCCAGTGGGGGGGTCCCGGTGTGATGTTCCACTCTCGGGCCATGGGTGCGTTGATAGAAATAGAAATGCAATACTCGTTGCACAATGGAGCCGGCCGTATGGCTGGCGCCATTTTGCATTACGGCAACACGATTCGAGTGCAGGAGGTCGTTCCCGGACCCCTTCTGGACTTTTGGCAAGTCTTGTGGGGGTCAGGAGGCCCTCCCAAGCTGGCCAAAAGTCCCTGGAGGTTCAGCAGGGGTCCGGGAGCGATCTCCTACACTCGTGACGTCGGGGGACAGGAACCAAAATGGCGCCGGCGCTACCTTTGCCCTGTCATATGACAGGGCAAAGGTAGCGCCGGCGCCATTTCTATCAACCCGTGGCCCGAGAGTGGAACATCACACCGGGACCCCCCCCCACTGGACCCCAGGTAATTTAAGACATTTTGGGGGGTTCGGGAGGGTGGGGGATTTATTTTAAAGGGTCGGGGTGGGTTTTAGGGTTGTTTTAGTGTGCCGGTTTTCCCGCCCTCCCCCTTCCCCCGATTTATGATTTTTGACTATAAATCGGGGGAATTCCTATTATATATCGCCTTTAACGATTTTTGACGATTTAAAATATATTGGACGATATTTTAAATCGTCAAAAAACGATTCACATCCCTAGCCTATACCGCCGCGATGCTGCTTGAGGAGGTGCGCGGGGGAACAGGACAATACCGACCCGTTGCTGCTTGGGGAAAAGCGTAGGAAGCCAGCGCATGTCGTCTTGATGCTGCTTGGGAAGGAGTGGGGAGCAGGCCCATACTGCCGCAGCTGTCACCTCTACAGCAGACCACGGAAAGCCTCGGGGGGGGGGGGGGGGGAGCTCCAGCTCTGCAGGGCTGGTGTTGGTAGCAGCAGCAGCTCTGTGAGCATAGAGCCGCTGTGACCAACATACACCAACCCATGTGACTGGCCGGCCCGGCCCACCGGGTCATGCCCGAAGCCCCCAAAGGCTAATCTGCCCCAGTTACCAGCCTAAAACCTTGCTGGTCAGACTGAATGGTTATTTGCTTCTCTTTCTGCTTTCAGTTACCGTGATACTGTGTTACTAGTGCAAATTTAAGAAGTGGGGCCCTGAGTTAGGAACCCAGTTTGTTAAAAGTTCAGGACTGAATACAGTCCATCCAGAAAGGAATTTTAACATACTATGCAAAGAAACTGTATGTTTTTAAGTAACAAGGATTGCTGTTGTGACAGGGTCTCTTAATTGTCGGCACTTATTTTGCAAATGCTATAGCCCCTAACAGCTTGATGAAGTAAAATAAAAGCAGCAACTCACTCAATTATTTTTTGGAGACTTTGCATTGGTGCTTGTATTTCCCATTGGGCTACTCTGGCAGTCCATGAAGATCTGAGGACTTGGAGAGAGAGAGGCCCCCCCACTGCAAGACTTGAGAGTGGAGGTGGCAGGACGTCATCTAGCTCAGTTTCACACGCCCTTTTTGAAACATTTATCCAGAAGGGAGTCTTGCAGGAAGGAGGCTGGAAACGGTGGGCTTGGATGGATTGATCAGGGTCTGCCTCCCACATAGTTTGCGCGTAGGCAAACCAGGCAGTCACCTAAAGTGCCAACCCATAGGGGGCGCTAAAATGGCCAGCGCAAGCTCCTGGCCTGATGGCCAAAGACACAAGAGGAAAGGCCCCAGTAAGGCTGCGGTCGAAAAAAGCAGGGGAGAAAGACCCAGGCAGTAGGGCCTTGGGCATCCGAAGAAGCAGAGAGAGAGGCTCAAGCAATGGGACCGCAAGCAAAGCCCACTAACTGGTAGGAGCTTTAAAACATTTCAGAAAGTATTTTTTTCAGTCAACACACCATTAAAGTTATGGGATTTGTTGCAGAGGATGTGGTCAAAAATATGGCTAAATTTAAAGGTTTGGAAATATTTTTCAAGGACAGATCCATTAACACATATTAAGCAGGCAGATGTGGGGATCACCACCTCCTATGTCCGGGAGATTTTCTGGGTACTTCCAAGTGACTCAGATTAGAGAAAGGAGGCGGGGCTCAATGGACCATTGGTTTGACCTAGTATGACACGTTTTGTATTTTTAATTTCCCCCACCCCCCACCTCCCCTGCATTGATGTGCAGTGGGAGGGAGAAGATCCCATGGGCAACCTCCAAAGGAGCAGGAAATGAAGCAGAGAACTGAGCGAGATGATGTGCTGGTCTGAAGCACCCAAGCCTCACTCTCCCTGCTGAGCCCAGTTCTTCCTTTTAAGGGTTCCCCATGTTGTGGACTGCACATGCCATCAAGCTGGCCAGGAATGGCTGTCCCAACTGCCTGGTGGATTAAGAGGGTCTCTAACCCAAATCCCCTTTGTAGCCTCAGAATCCAAGATGGCTTTTTGCCCAGTAGGGCTAGATAGGCTGCTGTACTCAGTGCCAGAGCCTTCTCCAGCCCAGTGCAGGTTTAAAAGGTAGTGCCAATCTCTGAATGTTTGGGGCAAAAAAAAAAAAAAAGATTCCAAACTGAGTGTCCGTTTGTGACTGCCCCAAATTTATCCAGGCCAGTTCACAACTTGTCCAGGTTTGGCTTTGATTGTCAGGACCTCTCATTCACTATGAATGTTGCTCATGCTGCACAAAAAGAAAACAATGGATTTATATCTATATGTATATATTTATATGTAGGTGTGATATCTCCTAAAAACATTCAGTGCTATATCACAGGGAGAGAATAGAGAACTATATCTGTTTAAGGATGCCTTAGAAAGTTCCTTGGGTGCCTTAGAGAGTTCTTGGGATTCGAAGAGCGACCCTGACATGCTGGTTTTTCTAAGCAGTCCAGTTTCCTTTTTCATAGGCACCAGAATTAATCTGATAGGAAGTGATTAGATGGAAGCAAAATGTGGCCTCAGCGAGAAAAGCACCAGTGAGCCTGCAAATCGAAATGGCTTGTTTATACCCGGCTTCCAAAGTTAGAGTACTTGTGAGGAAGACATTTAACAACAAATAATGAAACTTCTGCCTATGGTGGGGGGAGGAAGCCATGAAGGATTCAGTGTGGCTCCTTAGGCTTACAGTACATATCAGTTCTTCTCTCTATAACTTAGTCCTTCCGTTTTCTCTGTTTGCAGTCCTGTCCCAGGCTGATGCTCTAGGCAATCCAGCTGTTTAAGCTTGTAAAACATGTATACATTGTATATAGCACAATAGATGAGGTCTGAACCTAAAGCTTAAAAAAGGTTCCTTTCCGGTTAAATTAAAACAATATGGCACTATGTGAGATTAATGTCTGGTGAAAGGCAGGGGGAGGGGCAGTTATTATGGAGCCTCAGAGGAGCCGACACCTGCACCCAGCCTTGCAATGGACACCCTCCTCTGAATCTCTGCCCCCTCTCATAAGTAATGACTGCGGCCTGTAAGGCGATAGCTTGACTGGAGAATTGTCTTACAGGCAGGCTCGGCATGGCCTTCAAAGCCCGACTGAGCTGGCTATCATCACCCAGAAAGACAGAGAATGGTTTTTCCTGCCTATTCCCTTCCAGAAGTCCTGCTGCTACCCAGCATCCACTGTTCTACACCTTCTGAAGCTGTCAGCCAGTGTTATAAAGTGACTCTAAGGTGCTTAGTTAACCTGGGGACCAGCTCCTGGATGGCTCAACATGCAGCAGATTACAGCATTACTTATTGTGGCCCTTGGGTGCCACAGAAAAGATTGCCGAGTGTATAATGCTGAGAGTTGTTGTTTCCTCTTAAAGGAAATCGCTAAAGGGCTGATGAAAGAGAGAAGTTCCAGAAAGTGTGGAGTCATTTAGTGGTCAGAGGGAGTGTATAGTAACACTGTGACTGATAGGCTGTTTCAGCCCCTAAGGGCTGGGTTTTAGAAATGGTTATTAACCTGTTTTGAGCAAGGGCAGGGGCTCCTCCAGAGTCACCGGGCCGAGAGAAGGGAGCAGCCGGAACTTATCCCGGGGGATCAGGGAGCAGAGGAGAGAGCTAGCAGAGATACTCCAGTAGTGTCTCAGGGAGCCTGACTGAAGTAACTGAAAAATTAGATCTAGGAATAAAAAGTACATAAAAGAAACGGAACTGTGAAGAGGCCATTTGGTATCAGAAAAGAAAACCTATGCCCTCGAAACAGGGTGGAAGATCTCCAGTTTCCTCGTACAGCAAGTGGAAGTATGTAGCTTAAAGCCATATGAGAGTTAAAGTGACTACTTTGAGATCTACTGTGTCTGACAAGAGATTTTGAACATGGGGCTTTGTACGGGTTGAAGAGTAGCATATAATGATTGTAACATAATTGGTTTGAGGCTTTCTGGAAGGCTGAGAGTGAAGTCTTGCTGGATTTCTACATTAACTGAAGATACTTCTAATAAACTATCTTTTCATTTAGAGCACAATCCTTGAGGTGGACAGTGGCTTTTTGGAAGTGCATGTGTGTGTGTGATTGCGCCAAGTTTGGGCCTGCGGAATATCTGCCCCAGCCCACGACCCAGCTGAGAACTGTTTTTCCTCACTTTGGGTGAATTATTCCAGGTTTCCCGAAGCTGAGAAGGTGACCACCAATGAAGGGGGGGGGGGGTGTTTACATTATTAAATGTAGATTTTCCCTTTTATGTCTTTTCTTTTCAAAGGTGGCAATAGTTGCATGGGTAGTTTTTTAATCTTAAACAAAAAGATGTTTCAGCTTCCCTTCAATTGCATAGAGGCTCTGGAAGGGAGCACAGGCAGTGGGAATAGCTTTTATTGCTCTGATGCCATGGGAGGTATCACCAGAAACTGGGAGAGCTCTTCTACTGGGGAGAGGCTATGAAAGGGAGCACAGAATTCTGGATGAACAATTCTATCGCTCAGAGGTTATAGGAAGGAGCACAGACATTTGAGAGAGCTCTTCCTTTGGTCAGAGATTATGGGAAGGAAGCACAAAATGCTGGGAGAGCACCTCTATTACTCTGAGGCAAAGGCAGGGAGCTGGGGGAGAGAGAGATTGTGGGAAGGAGCATCCTTCCCAGGAGGGAATAATTCACCCAAAGTGAGGAAGAACAGTTCTCAGCTGGGTCGTGGGCTGGGGCACATATTCTGTGGGCCCAAACTTGGCGCAATCACACACACTCATGTACTTCCAAAAAGCCAAGGTAGAATTGGCGCTACCTGCGAGGAGGAGCCCCAAATGTCCCCACTGTTGGCAGGTGGAGCTGGTGGAAGCAGAGACCTAGCTGGTGCTTCGCCAATACCAGCCCATATTCCCCTTAGGTTGAGCCATTGGGTGCCAGGGCCGGCTGGTCTTAGGTGGGGGCTTTTGCACTGTTGTAGAGGTGAGAAGGTTACAGGCCAGTGGAGTGGAAAAGCTGGATTGGTCCAGAGCATGGAGGATGAAAATAGTGGCAGTTGGAGGACCATAGGGTATTGGTACAGGTGGAGATGCTCACCAGGTGGAGACGACACAATGTCCTGATCCAGGCTGAAGGTCACCAGGCTGGTGGAGCAAGTCGGAGTCGAGGTACAGGCAAAAGGTCCAAAGCAGTGAGAGTTTGGTCATGAGCGAAGAGAGGTCCAAGGTTAGAAGCAGGCGGAGAGTCAGCAACATCAAGGTCTAAAACTGAGGTCAGGCTTGGAGTCCAAGAGGCAACACGAAGGGATGGACACGGGCCACAGAACAACTGACAGCAGACAAGGGGAAAGACCATGGAGAAGGTTAAAGGCTGGAGGCAGAACATGAGGAGAGGACCATGACATGAAGAAGCAGACATGCAGAACACAGGAATATGGCAGGATCCGAAGAAGGGCTGGAACACTGGAGCGGAGCAGTGGCAACTATAGATACCGAGGGGTAGTCAACCTATTGCTAAGGCAAGGAGATGGCGCAGGAGAGTGCCTTAAATAGGTCCTAGATGATGATGTCATCAGAAGGCATCCTGTTCCCACCACTAGCCCTATAAGTAGGCCACGATCTGGTGTGCGCATGCCTAGAAAGGCGCTGGAGAGTTTGTAGTGTTGGGCCCAGGAGGAGCATGGCGGCCTACTGCGCAGGACGGAGACGGTGGTGGTCAGCAGCAAGCAGCATGGAGCTCTGCCCCAGCATCGGGCGAATCCAGCTGGGCCCTCGGACCAGA
Organism: Rhinatrema bivittatum; assembly: GCF_901001135.1. Lineage (NCBI taxonomy): Eukaryota > Metazoa > Chordata > Amphibia > Gymnophiona > Rhinatrematidae > Rhinatrema > Rhinatrema bivittatum. The sequence goes on from NC_042626.1 coordinate 54,195,834, forward strand.
GGTGAAGTGTGGTGGCTTACAGGAGACTATGGATTGCCAAACGCAACAAAGGAGCTTGTTTGCCATACCGCTGAATTTGGCTAAGCAAAGAATTTTATCCCTATTGGATAGGACCCTTAAACTCCTTTTGTAATCTTAAGAAGACAGAACATCAGGAAATGTTATCACAATGTCCATATACAATAACATATTATTTATAGACATTTAATAATCTGCTTTATTCCATGAAGGGCCTCAAGATGGACTACAACACGTTTTAAAAATAGACAATACCATTTGAATTACGATACAGTTAGTATCAAATTCACAGTTGGCCTCTTCACAGTTGGCAGATCAGTGAGAATCCAATGGTGTGTAACTTAAGGCCTTCAAGACAGGTAGTTACGTGGTTAAGTTGGCGGACTGGAGGCTTCTGTCGGGAAGGTCTGGATGAAGAACCATGCTTTAACTTTTTTTCTGAAAGTGAGGTAGCAGGGCTCAAGACGTTTAAAGTAAACAGTCTCTTATTACAAATATTTGGTGCACAGCAGGACAGGTTAATCTGGCAGAGGCCGGAGGAGGGGAGGAACGAAGGGCAAATTGCGAGAATCGCAGTGCTCTTGTGGGAGTGTAAGACAGAAGAATTTGAGATAGCTACTTTACTCTGGGACCTGTTTATTCATGCACTTGAAGTCAAAGCAAAGAGTTTTGAATTTTATTTATTCTGCTTTCAATTGGGAATCTGTATAATTTATGTAGTATTGGTTTTATGTGGACTGTTACTTTGGCTCCTACCAGAATTCTCACAGCTGTACTCTGTAGGAACTGGAGGTGTTTCAAACTATATTGTGAGATGCTGTTAAATAGAGATTTCCAGTAGTTACTCTGTTAGTGATTAATACAGTACCAAGATTGTGTTTTTTACGGTAGCTGCACAGTTGCCAGATCTAGTGCAGTGCACAAATGAGGTTCTTATCACTTTTGTGATGTGAGTTTTCGTACTGAGGTTCTGATCGAGTTGAATCCCTAGGTTTCATAATGATTCTTTGGGATTTAATGCGGTACCTAACAGGATAGGTAGTGATCATAAGGAATGATCTTGGTGGCTGATCCAAAAGATTTCTGATTTGAAGGGGTTCAGCTTGAATTTAAGATCACTGAACTATTGGTCTAATGCTGTGAGATAGTGACTGAGATTAGCAATGTAGTCAGACCCAATTTTGACGCAGAGTTGAATGTAATCCACAAAAAGGTGGCAGTCAGTATTGAAGGACTAAATGAGGTCACAGATTGGGCAAATGTAAATGTTGGAAAAGATCGGGGAAAGGACTGAGCCTGGGGTACTCCACATGCAAACTCTCTGGGTTTGAAGGAATTGTTGGCCCAAGTAACAGATTGTGTTCTATTAGACAGAAATGACTCAAACTATTTAAGAGCAGTGCCTTCACTGCCAATGTCTCTTAAGCACCAAAACAGGAGTTGGTGATCGACGGAATCAAAGGAAGCAGCTATATCGAATAGAACAAGGAGGGAGTTGCTACTTAAGTCAGCATGTAGTTTGATACTATTTGAGATAGCCAATAGGACAGATTCAGTTTTCCAAGGACAAGCAAGATGGTAGTCCTCATACATGGGTGACATCATCAGATGGAGCCCCAATGCAGAAAACTTATGTCAAGGTTTCTAGAACTTTGTCTAGATACACTGAACTTGCCCAGCATGCCCTATCCCATGAGTCCATGCAGGGTCCTTCTCCAGTCTCTCTTTTTCCACGGAGCTGTAAGCATTACAGTGTGAGTGAGCTCACTTTGGCTGTTTTTTGGCCTTGTGGAAAACGTTATTTTTCTTGCATTTTTCACAGGTTTTTTTCTTGTTATCCAGTCGCTGGGGCCCTCTCGGTGCCTTCCCATAGTGTCTTCTAGTAAGGGTATTCAGCAATTTGGATAAGTTCCTTTCACAGTCGATTCCCCCGTAGCGGTGGTGCATCCGTGCCCCCTGGCCTTCGCCGCCCTGCCACCATCATCTTCCATTAGTGCCCATTTGTTTCGTCTGTCATTGCTACGTCTGGTTTTTGGTGATGCCCATGGTGCCCGAGGACCAGTCCATTATGAATCCGCATTAGAAATGTCTGCTACCTAGGGGCATCACATGATGCCTGGGGTTGCCCCTTATGTGCCCAGATGACCCCAAAGGGAGGTTGACTTTGACTTGACAAGATGGAGCAACTCTTTGAGTCGAAGAAGTCCGAGACATCAGCATCGGCGGTATTGGAATCAAAGGACCAAGGAGCCACTCCGATGAACACTGAGCCATCGACATCGGCGGGACCATAGGTTCCACTGATGTCGCTGGCAGATGGGGGGTGCCGAAGACAGATCATAGTCAATCTGCTCCAGGCCAAGGACTCAGGTGCCTCATCATCGGCCCTTGGTACCGGGCAAGAACGGGCTGAGTATCGAGGGAAGCCGAAGAAACATTGGCACCGGTCCATGTCAATGCACAGGGAAGCACCTGCTTTTGACACGATATCCCTGATGCGACCCTCTTGGCAAGAAGTGCCAAGCCTTCATTGGAGCCAGGGGGTCCACGATGGTCTTCACCGGACCTTATGTCAGTCACTGATCCTGCTCGAGGGTCCGAGGAAGATCTGGCTACTGCTCCTTCCTCCCACTCGGTTTTAGCATCTGCAACATTTGAGGAGGAGCTGGAAGGTTGAGTCTAGCTAGCAGTGGACCGGGGTGCTGCAGGGTTTCGGTCCTGTGGCACTGATGACACTGGACCTAGTGCCGCAAATTCTTGTACCACTTCCGAAGACGCTCAAAGTGCTCATCGATGCATTACTGACCCAGTTGGCATCGATTCCTGGGACGGCATTGGTTTCCAGGACAGCATCAGTGCCCAGCGGGGCACCGAGGCCTCCCCATACTGATACAGTGGTTGTCAACGGATCCTCCGAGGAAGAAGCTCCGCAAAAGCCGGCTGTTATGATGCTGCTCGTGGGTCCCAGGGTGAACAGCCTCTCACCTTCATCGTTCCAGCGGCCTGATGCCACTGCTTTGTGCGGCCCGACCGCCGCTGCCATCCTCTCTCCGTGGCAGGCAGAGCCGCCGCTGACTTTGTCTCTTATGGCTTGGAAGCCGCCGACATCTCTGCCTCACCTTGCAGCAGGAGGGACGCCCCCAGTCTTCTCTGCATGGCCCGGAGGCCACCTACGCCACTCCTCCCCATGGCGGGAGCCACCGCCGATGTCACACTCTTTCGTGGTGTGGAGCCGCTGTCGTGCTGTCTTCTCCTGCGGCAGGAGTGCCGTCACCAGCCTCTGTTCATGCTTCATGTGGGGCCTGCTTCAATTAAAGCGTCCCCTAAAGCCTCCTGCTGTGTCTTGGGATCTCAACGTGGTGTTAGCTCATCTGATGATAGCTCCTTTTGAGCCACTGCACACCTGTGACCTGAAGTACCTGACCTGGAAAGTCATATTTTTTGGTGGTGGTCACTTCAGCGCACAGGGTCAGTGAGCTTCAGGCCTTAGTGATTTATCCACCTTATACTAAGTTTTATCATGAAGGGTGGTCTTGTGTATGAACCCTACGTTCCTGCCTAAGGTGGTGACAGAATTCTATCTTAAACAGTTAATCATCCTGCCAATATTCTTTCCCAGGCCCCATTCACACCAAGGCGAATGAGCTCTGCACAGTTTGGATTGCAAGAAAGTCTTAGCTTTCTATCTGGAGCGGACAGAACAGTCCACCCAAGTTTTTATTTCTTTTGACAAGAATAGTTTAGACGTTGCCATTGCCAAACAGACACTATCCAATTGACTATCCTTCTTTTATGTCCAGGCAGTACTGTATTTTGGGTGTTATGTCAAGGCTCATTCTGTCAGAGCCATGACAGCGTCAATGGCTCAATTGTGAGTAGTTCCTGTGGAAGAGATCTGCAAGGCTGCAAAGTGGATTTCTCTCCACACATTCATATCTCATTACTGTCTGGATAGGGATGGCTAATGCTACAGTAGGTTCGGCCAATGTGTCCTTCGGAACCTGTTTGAGGTATAGAACTCAACTCTCTCACTTAGGACCCGTTGTTTGGGTTCAGGCTGTCTCCCCTTCTGTTACCAACAGCACTGTTGTTGTTGAGCCTGTTGGCACCTGGTTAGGTGTCTGTTGGTCTCACCAACATTTTGTGTTGGTGAGCAGCCTTTTGCTAGGGATTTAGCCATGTGTGAGAACTACCATCCTGCTTATCCTCGGAGAAAGCAGAGTTGCTTACATGTAATAGGTGTTCTCTGAGAACAGCAGGATGTTAGTTCTCACAAAACCCACCCACCACCCCACAGAGTTGGGTTTCTCTTATTTTTATTTTAATTATAATTCTATGTTACAAGATTGGAAAAGGATCGCGCATGGACACAATGTATAGGGCATGCTGGGCATGCTCAGTGTATCTAGTAAACGTTCTAAAAACTTTGACATAAGTTTTCTGTATCAGGTCTTAATCTGATGATGTCACCCATGTGTGAGGACTAACATCCTGCTGGCCTCGGAGAACACCTGTTACAGGTAAGCAATTCTACTTTACCTGACCTTTCCTGAACCTGAATTGTAGGATGTTGCATTCTTCTAGGAAGATTTGGAGGTAAACCACTTTCTCCACTTGTTTGGACAAGAAAGGAAGTCTGGAGACTGGGCAATAGTTGTCAGTTATTTTCTGATCAGAGCCAGGTTTCTTCAGGATAAGTTTGATGACTGCCTTTTTGAGTGAGTGGGGAAAGAAGCCTTAGGTTAGAATAGCATTTATTAAAGTTGAAAGCCAGGGGACTAGGTCATGCTTCAGATTGCAATGAGGGAAGGGTCTAATGGGCTCATGGAATGACTGTCTTTGGAGGATCTTCTCCACCTCTTGTGGGGAGATTGTTCTAAAGTTTGATAGCTCCTTTCTGATAACATCCTAATATGTTGGTATGCCCAAGGTTCAGAGGGGGGGGGGTATTAACCTTGCTGGGGTGATCAGGAACTGAGATGGGTGAGACAGACAGGGGCATCTAAAGAGGATCTAATAGTTTGGATTTTCTCCATGAAGAATTGGGCAAAGTCTTCTGTGGTGTGATTCTCTGTGGTAGTGGAGGGTGTTTGGGGATCAAATTTGGAGTGTTTCAAAAAGTTTACTCTCTTAGTTTGACTTGTTCAAGTTGCCTGGAGATGTAATATTTTTTTTGCTTGTCAAATGGCTGATTTGTATTTTTTGAAGTGCTCTTTGCCGAGTTGAAGGTTGGCATCTGGTTTTTGTTTATACCAAGCCCTTCAAGTTGACAGGTTTGTTTAAGGAGACGTAGGCCTTTGTGGAACCATGGAGAATTTCTGGGTGTTCTGATGGAGTTCTGTTTGAGAGGGACTAGAACTTTGATAGTTGAGAATTCATCATTCCATTGCTGAACTAAGAGTTTGGGTTGGTCTGTAGTAGTAATAGTTGTTGGTATGTTGAGTTTGATTAAGTTTTTGCTAGGAACTGCAGATAAGTTCCTAAAAGGAGGTTTGGGTGTGGGGATAAGAGGGATATGACTGAGAATTGTAATGGTAGCCTGGATTAGTTGATGGTCTGACCAGGAGATTAGGACCACTGAAATTGTATTGGGATCAAGCTCAATGTTTGAAGAATGGAAAATTAGGTCAAGAGACTGCCCATGCTTGTATGTGGGAATCCTGATTAGTTGGGCGAGACAAAGACCATCCATGTTGTTCTGGAAAGTAATAACATAGCTTTTGAGGTGAGGCTAGGCAGGCCTCTGCATGGTAATTTAGGTCACCTAGGACCAAGACGTTATGGGTGGTGGTAGCAATGTCACATAGGAATTTGGATAGTTTGAAGAAGGACTCAAGGTGATTCTCTGGAGAGCAATAGATTAGAATGAATTTTGGGTCCTTATTGCCTTGAAATTTAATTACTAGGCAGTCAAATCTACCTATATGTTTAGTAGTAACTAAATCAAGGGCCAGTGTGTCTTTGAAGATGATAGTGATTCCTCCTACACAGCCCATGAGTCAGGGAGTGTGGTGAATTTGATAGCCAGGTGGGCAGAGCTGAGTGAGACTCAGTATTACCTTCTCCAATCCAGGTGTCAGTGATACATAGGATGTGGCATTGGTATTCTTCAGTTAAGTCCTGAATGAGGTGAGATTTGCTGTTTGCAGAGTGAACATGTTGTTTGTATATTGTTTATTTGTATGACTTATGAATGCTATTATATATACTGTGTTGGGCTATTATTTTAAACCATGAAGGCAGGTAATAAATATGTTAAAACATTGAGCAGGCCTAATTGAACGGATGGAGGAGTGATCTGTTTCAGTAGGGTAGAGATCTTGTGTTGCAGGGTAATTGGGAGAAGATGCCTTGAACAGGTTGGCTTTGGTGATAGAGGATCTACACTTATAGTACTTTTATCCATAGCTTTTTTTTTTTTAAATATCTATCAAGCATAAGAACATAAGAAAATGCCATACTGGGTCAGACCAAGGGTCCATCAAGCCCAGCATCCTGTTTCCAACAGTGGCCAATCCAGGCCATAAGAACCTGGCAATTACCCAAAAACTAAGTCTATTCCATGTTACCATTGCTAATGGCAGTGGCTATTCTCTAAGTGAACTTAATAGCAGGTAATGGACTTCTCCTCCTGCTTTTTAGATTCCTAGATATGTTAACCATGGCAGTTGGGATTCACTATTCTGTCACTTGGGATTCAAAGTCTTCCAGCCAGGAACACCTTTCAAATGTTAAGGTGTCAAAATAAACTTTGCGAGAATGTTTTTCCCTTCTCTGGATTTTCAGTTCGACCAAGTTCCATTGGTTGTGTTTGAAAAGGGGAATGGGGTCTATGGGCAGTACAGGACAGTAGCAGACTTCCAGCAGCAGCCTTATGGCTGTGAAATATACCCACATCTATTACTTCCTAACAAGTGACGGCAAGCCAACCAAAAGAAAACAATTCAGAAAGGAAATGAACGAATGTCCTTAAGAAAGGAGGCCTGTGACATGCTATCAGACGAAGGAGGAGACTGGAAGGCAATTATTCCCTCTGTAAGCTTGTCCCTCCTGTACCTCACCAAACCCCTTTGGTATAAGGTGGAGAATTTTATTCAGCCACTGGGAGGGGAAAAAACTAGCCTTTCTCCCGTTCTGCTCCCGTCCATTCTTGACAACCTTGGGGGAATGAATCATCCACGTGGAGAATGTTAATTGTGCCCAGGTGTTACACGTTAACCTTTGCACTCTTTACCAAAACATTCAGGTTAGCTTGTCACACGATCAGGTACATCCAAGCAGGGGTTACGATTCAGTCGGTAGGTTGCTCTTTTGAAATTGCACCGGGGAAAGACTGTTGTTCTAGTAGTTCGGCAGGATTCCCAGTTGGGAAATCATCGGTATACTTAGCAATAACATGATCTCATTCTTTTTTCTGTAAAACAATCACATGCAGCCGCAGTGACTCACTTATTAGACAGTGTCAGGTAAAATTGGTTTGGAGAGTTCGGTTACTGGAGAATAAGCAGTTTCTGTTGAATGGCAAGGGCACGGACTGTCTGGTTTTCCTCCCTCCACCCACAGGATCAGAGTTTTTTTGTTTTTCACTCTAGCAGTTTTCTCCGGCTCCTTTAGGCTTCCAGCTCAATTAGAATTGGCCTCTGATGAGCAATGGTACCATGAGCCTTCTTTCTCTTCAACTCAGGGTCTCCCCACCCCTGTTTTATAACCTTTCCTAGACTTGCCATTCCAGTAATAGTCCTTGGCTAGCAGGGCTGGTGCAAGGGGATTAGGCGCCCTTGGCACCTTCTGCCTTGCGCCCCCCCCCCCCCCCCCCCAGTTGTGTCGCCAACCCCAGTAGGGGGCACAAGCCACGTGGGGCCGTGAGCAGTGGCGCCGCAGTGGCAAAGAGGAGTGGAGATTGCCGAATCTCCACTCCTCTTTGGCACCGCCGCTCGTGGCCCCACATGGCTCGCGCCCCCTAATGGTTGGTGCCCTAGGCCCAGGCCTAGTTTGCCTAGTGCTTCTGCCAGCCCTGTGGGCTAGGGGCCACAGACTGTGGCTCCCTTTGAAACCCAGTAAGCATGCATCCTGAGTTCAGCCAGCAGGGGTCGTCAGGCTGAGACCTCCTTCTTCTCCTTCTTCTCCCCAGCTCCATCTAACTTAGGGGTCGAAACTGGATCTTTCTCATGGAACCATGAGACCAGCTCCTGTGGCACCATTCTACCATGAGCTTTTGAGACTACATAGATACCATTTTCACATCTATAAGCATCAGAACCTGCAAAGAACTGAGCTTGCTCCAAAACCTCTGCAGCTACCCAAAGTTTGTACTAACCTAAGGTCTGATTCACAAAGGCTTTTCTCTCATTCTGTGTCTGTGAAAAAAAGGCCTTGATGAATCAGGCCCTTAACAGAGCTTTATTTTTTGGCCCAGCAGCTTCCACTTCTGTCGGAATAGGCCTCTATTAGACAACACTCTGAAACTTCATTTGCAACTTTCCAGAGACATTTCTTTTGCTTCCATTTTGTATCCCCTTCCAACTCAGTCCAGCAATCGCAAACACTATCCTTAGCTGGCATCTCTAATCCATGGCTCTCTCCATATCTGGGCTAATGTGGACCCTAACTCTGATCATTTGGTGTCACCATTGAGCAATGGTGGAGACTCCTTCCCCCAGGGGCTTTGAATGCTGACTGTACAGCATCACCAGCTCTGTCGGCCCAAGGAGCAGAAGACCTGAAACCTAGGTCTCCACAGGGCAGTGAGCCGTCAGGCTGGCACTGTGGAATGTGTCCATAAGGGGCTTGGTAGATAGGATATCTTTACAACAATTGTTTCTATTAATAGTAATAATATTTCTATTAAAATTTGTTTTTCTATAACTGTATCGCATCCCTTCTCTCGGGTATTCTCTAAAGACCTCAGAGCACATCAGGGCAATGATCATGCCACAGAGAGGGACACAGAGATCATCCTAGGAATAGAACAGTGAGACCTGAGCCATCTCCACAGTGTTACCCAAAAAAAAAAAAAAGAGAGAGCTGATACAGAAGGAAACCAGGGAAAATATAAGAGGAAAAACCAAAGAAGTGAGATGAGGAAATAGGGGAAGTAATGAGATAAGACCTTGGGGGCTGGGGAGGGGAAGTGGGAGTGGGAGGGGGGTAGGAACAGGGTGTTCCTGGACAGGAAAGAGTCTTTGGCGGCAGGAATGGAAAATGAAGGGAACAATAAAGGATGCAGCTAAATAATGCACACAACTGATTTTTAATAGTAGGCAGCTTCTTTGGGGGGCAGCCGACAGTAAAAAGGGTAACTGCAGTCCATGTTCCGTATCTAGAGAAATCCATGATTACAATAACCATATGGCCCATATGGTGGGGGTGGGGTGCACGGGGGTTGGTACCAGGTGTCTCCATGTCACCTGAGCTGGTTCCAGTCCCAGTGCATACAGAAAGATGCAGTCCTGCTACTCTGCTAGAAATGGGAACTTCAAGCCCATGCTTGCACTGCGACGTGAAGCTCTGACAATGACTGACCAAGTCAAAACACACATCAGCATTGGAGAGAGATTTCCTGCCCGGCAGGACATATGACTAAATATGTTTGTATATATATATATTTATCGATTGCAGCTGAGTAAACCAAATCACAGGGAGATGAAGTGATTTATCCAAGCTTGGGGGTATGGACAGTTCTGCTTCCTTTCCTTTTTCAGTCTTTGCCTTAGCTCATACCTTTCTATTTGTGATTCATCTCCTTTATGGTCTGTCAGTGTAATATTAATAGTCAGCACTTTTTTTTTTTTCAAGTAGCACCTATTCTTACACTTGTTTGACTTGCCCTGTGGTCTCCCCAGAAAAACATGCATCTGGTGCTGCCTCTGCTCCCCCAACTTGTGTCCGTCCTTCTGCATGGAGAAGTGACTTGGGGAAGAGAGACCACTGAGCCAGGGACGTGGGGGCCAGAAGAGGACTGATGCTGGGCCCCAGATACCTGTGAACATGCGTCCATCTGTTTGCAGTATGCAAATAGATGGCTTTTTCATAATAAACGTTTATTGAATATCGAAAAGATTCATATCAGTTCCCTCTTCATAGTGCCCCATCAGAGTTTGATTCCAATATGTCAGCTTTGGGAATGTGAATGTGGGCAGCATCTCTGATGTCTTTTTATCTTGCATGAAACAGAAGGAAATGCATTTCTCTTTCTATTCTTCCAGGGTTCACTGCATGCACAGTCCGGCTGCTTGGGGTTTCCAGTTCAGTTTTTGTCTGCATATTTCTATTTATAATTTATGGTCATGTATTCTGTATTTGGGGTGAGGGTCTGTCTATGTTTGGTCTGTGGGATCAAGGTGAGGTATTCTGCTAGTTTGTAATTCATCTCTAGAAGTCTGGCTTCTTCTTCTGTTTTCCACACAGGAGGTATATTGATGTTCTAGGACTGGGTGTAATATTTGTAATGCTGCCATTTCATAGTGTCTGTGACCAGTTGGAGGGGAAAGACTCTGTGTGGTTGGCCCTTCTCATCCTACCCTTAAGACGGGTCCTTCATGTGAGTACTGGCAACTGTCTTTTTACAAAAAACACTGCTAATACTTATTTTTATGCTACTGGATGTATGCAGCACTGCAGAGCAGTGAGAAATATTCACGATTGATAAGTCCCTGCACCACAGAGCTTAGAATCTAAGGGCCGGATTTTAATAGCTACGCGCGGGCGTAGATTTGTGCCCCAACCCGCCGGGCACAAATCTACACCCGATTTTATAACCGCGCGCAGGTTATAAAATCCGGGGTCGGGGCATGCAAGGGGGCGTGCACTTGTACACCTTGCGCGCGCCGAACCCTAGGGGAGCCCCGATGGCTTTCCCCATTTCCTCTGAGGGAACTTTCCTTCGGTCCCCCCCCCCCCAACCTTCCCCTCCCTTCCATTATCCAACCTGCCCCCCATCCCTTCCTAAATCCCCCCCCCCACCTTTATTTTATAGGTTGCGCGCACCGGCCAACGGCCGGCCCGCGATCCCGGGCAGAGCAGCAAATGGCCACTGTGCCTGGAGGCTCTGGTCATGCCCCTGCCCCGCCCCCGGACCGCAGTCCCCACTCCGCCCCTTTTTCTGAGCCCCGGTACATGCGCATGTCCCGGGGCTTTACGCGCGCCGCCGGGCCTTTTGAAAATAGGCCCGGCGGCGCGCGTAACCCCACCTGGATTTACGTGGGCAGGGCTTTGAAAATCTGCCCCTAAGTACATATCTGAGGCAATGGGAGGTGGTGACTTCTCAAGGTCTCAAGAAGATTTTTGCTGATTTTCAACCCATTGCTCTAACCATTAGCTCATTTTTTTCTCCCACGTGGTGGTTAGAGTACAGAGCTATGAACCTAAAAACTCCCGATCCATTCCCCTATCTAGCTATTCACTTGCATGATCTTGAGCAGGTTACTTAAGCTCTGTGTCCTTAAACTCAGATTCAACATCCCCGCCCCTGAGAAGTTAAATAGTCATAGGAATTACCTTATACACTAAAAAAATAATCTATAAATATTATAATTGCTATATTTTTATGCCTGTAGCATTCTCTTTTACGGCCATGAAGGGACTCAGATTTGACACAGATCTGGAAACTGGCTCTTGGCACTGAGCTAAGACTGATGTCATTTTTTAAGGGATTATTCCATTCCGCTGATTATGCATCCCCTTGTATGTTTCGGACTCTTGTTAATTGCTTCCCCACATTGTTAAACGCTCACTATTTAGCAAGGAATCCACTATCCAAGGTCCTTTTCAAAGTCTTCCTGCTCGGTCGTGTTTGCTTTCATTTCAGGTCTGTTTTTTGTTTCGGTGACTAATGTACAGTGCTCACACTTTATCAGCGTTAAAGGCTCCTTCGCCTTATGTTGACCCCATCAAAGCAAAGATGCATCCGCCCCCACCCCCACCTCCGTCCTTACTCTTGTTTTGAGTCATACTTCTAAATAACTGCAATGAGTTATGACCAGGTTAGGCAGGGTTGAATCCTCTCTGCCAAAGGTCAGCTATGTGGCTGAGAAACCCTGGAGGTCTGAGCACCGCGCCCCCACTGTAAGAGATCTGGTCTACTTGGTCCGCAGGGATTGGCTGATGGAACTTTGAAATCACCAGTGTCAGCATACGTCCGGTCACTAGTGAATGGTACATTAGGAAGAGATAAAGCTGAAGTGGACGGATGGCCAGATGAAGGTTGAGCTTAAGGCCAGTAAAACCATGTCTAGCTTGGGGGGTGTCTCAGCATGCCGCTATAACACTCGAGCAGCCTTAGGATCAGGAACTCTAGGTGAAGGCATGGAACAGGAACACTGGAGCAGGACTGCAGAGTGGATGCAGAGCAAGAACATGGTTCAAGCCCTGCCATTCCCAACAGTTAAAGATCAACCCGCCAGGGTGATTTACTTATTTATTGAATTTCTATACCGTCACTCTGTATTCAATCATAACGGTTTACAATTGTACAATCACAGAAAAACAATCATATAATCATTTAAAATTATAAAAATAAATAAATACAATGCTTAAAACACATCTAAAAATGAAAACAATTATAAAACCTAAATCCTTTTTATGTTTTTAACATCACGATAATCTGTGAGCCTTAATCCGTTTTTATTAAACAACTCTCATACACTAGCTCAAACAGCCAGGCCTTTAAGTTCTTTTTAAAAATCAGGAAGTCTTTTTGCAATCTTAAATTAGAGGGGGAGCAAATTCCAGAGTTTAAGGCCAGCAATCGAGGCAGCTCTTTCTCTCACTTCAGTCAAATGTGCAGATCGGACAGAGGGGATAATTAACAAGCCTTTATTCGCCGACCTCAGGTTCCTTTGTGGGTATGCAGGTGTAATGAGGCATTTAACCCTTCTGTTTTATCACTGTAGATTGATTTATGTAATAAACATAAAATGTTATACTCAATTCTAAACTTAACCGGGAGCCAGTGTAATACCATCAGAGTAGGTATTATGTGATCAAATTTATGTCCGCCAGTTAAAACTCTGGCAGTCGTGTCTTGTAGTAACTGTAATGGTCATAAAGAGCTAGTTGGTAGACCAAAAAAAGTGCGTTACAATAGTCAAGATTCTAAAAACACTAATATCTTCTGTTTCACAACTTTTCTTTTTTCAAACTCAAACTTTGGGAGCTAAATCATTGCACTATGGAGGAAGAAAGCATGTATATATTTTCCATAATATAGGCCAGGGGTAGGGAACCTATGGCTCGCGAGCCAGATGTGGCTCTTTTGATGGCTGCATCTGGCTCACAGACAAATCTTTAATAAAAAAGTAAAAATCTTAACAAAACCCCTCACCCTCCTGATGCCCCCCAAGACCTCCAAAATTAATTTACTACAACCTACCCCCCCAAGACCTGCCAAAAGTCCCTGGTGGTCCAGCGGGGGTTCAGGAGTGGTCCGGGAGCGATCTCCTGGACTGGGGTCGACCAATGGCAGCGGTAGCCCCTGTGACAAAGTGAGGGCAAAGGGCCGTCGACACCATTTTGACTACTGGCAGCCGACAGCCCAAGTCCAGGAGATCGCTCCCAGACCGCTCCTGGACCCTCACTGGACCTCCAGGGACTTTTGGCAGGTCTTGGGGTGGGTCAGGAGGGTGGGGGATTGTAGTAAATTAATTTTGGAGGTCTTGGGGGGGGTGTCAGGAGGGTGGGGGTTTTTGTTAGATTTTTACTCTTTTATTAAAGATTTGTCTGCGAGCCCTGGACCACCAGGGACGTTTAGCAGGTCTTGGTTGGGGGGAGGTCAGGAGGGTGGGGGGTTGTAGTAAATTAATTTGGCAGGTCTTGGGGGGGCGTCAGGAGAGTAGGGGGTTTAGTAAATTAATTTGGTAGGTCTTGTATGGCTCTCATGGAATTACATTTTAAAATATGTGGCGTTCATGGCTCTCTCAGCCATAAAGGTTCCCGACCCCTGATATAAGCGGTGCGTTTTTCTATGTTTTGAATAACCCATAATTTCTAGGAGCTCCCATCATTAGCTGTTGGTTTGCCTAATCCAATGGGGGGGGGGGGGGAGGGTGTTAACCTGCACAGAACAGCAGTTACTACCATAAGAAACTTTCTGGGCAGACTGAGAGGACCACTGGTCTTTTTTTCTGCATTCATTCCTTTGTTACTGTAAGCCTTGTGGTGGGAGTGAGCTAATTTTGGCTATGTTTGGCCTTGTGGAAAACTTTGATTTCCTCGCATTTTTCACAGGGATTTTCTCGTTGTTCCATCGCCGGGTCCCTCTCGGTGTCCTCCCATAGTGTCTCCTAGTCAGGGTTTTCAGTGATTTGGGTAAGTTTCCTTTCAAGGTTGATTCCCCTGTTGTAGTGGTGCATCGGTGCCTGCAGGTCATCGATGTCCCACTGCCATCATCTTCCGTTAGTGCCCCTTTGTTTCGTCCATCATAGCACATCCTGTTTACAGCCATGCCCCCGGTACCTGAAGACCATGTCCATTACGGATCTGCAGGAGACATGTGTCATTTGCCTAGGGGCATCACATGATGTGCCCAGATGACCCCGAAGGGATGTCAACTTTGACTCAACAAGATGGAGCAGCTCTTTGGGTTGAATAAGTCCATGCCATTGGCATCGGCATCAGCATCAGCAGCATTGGCATTGAAGGACCAAGGAGAACCGCACCAATGGACACCAAGACATCGACATCAGCAGGACAGTTGGTTCCATCAATGTCACTGGTGGACAGGGGCACAGGAGACCGACCATTGCTGATTTCCTCCAGGCCAAGGACATTGGATTTCTCATCATTGGCCTTGGCACTGGGGTAAAGGAGGAAGCTCCACCAAGGCCCTGCTGAGGTGCTGGGGCCTGCCGCTCCTCCATCCAGTTCTACCAGTGCTTGCACCTCTGGATGTAGGCCAAGCACCTAGGGACCCATCCCCTATCGCATACAATGAGGATGAAGAACCTGGGGGGATGGTGTTTTGGAGTCCTCCTCTGAGGGCCTCCCTTCAGACCCTTCTCCTCCAGAGGAGTGAAGGAAGTCTCCGCCTGAGGACCTGACCTTCACAGGGTTTGTGAGGGTGACGGCGGAAGCCATCCCTTTTCAGTTATTGATGGAGAAGGATGCCAGGCACAAAATGCTTGAGATACTCCAGTGCATGGAGCCTCCTAAAGAGATCATGGTGATCCCGCTACACAAATCCTAAAGGAGTTGCTGCTGAATATATGGGAAAACCCCCTCATAGTGTCTCCCATCAATAAGAAGGCAGACAGGGTTTACCTTGTCCAGAAGGCTGCTGGATTCGATAAGCTTTAGCTGCCCCACCAGTTGGTGGTGGTGGAATCTGCCTTCAAGAGGGCCAAGCACTCTTGGACTAGAATTTATCCAGATAAATGTCCAAATATTCATTTAGCCAGATAACTTCTGCATTATCTGGCTAAATGCTTTGAATATGGACCTCTGTTTTTAAATATATTTGATTATGTATTGGATTATATATATTTAGGATGTATGTAATTATACATTTATGTTTTTGATTATTAAAGTATTATGTGTCATATATCTAATTATATATATTTATAATGTATTTGATCTACGTATTTCCTTTGATAGACCAGAAAGGCAGTATATAAACTCTAGATAAGATTAGATTAGACTGAGTGCTCTTCTTTAACCTGACCACTGTCTATTAGCTGGTATTTGGTATGATCCATTAGTTAATTGATTCATTGAACTCCAAGTCAGGAGAACTGGCATAGAACTTTATATCCCTGCTCCCTTCACTCTTTCCAACTGGATAGGGGCAGCAAAACTAATGTAAAAATGTTAAAGGATGTGATGGAGTTACCTGAAACTCTGGTATCTGGTGATTGGGGCAAAAGTGGTGTGAAAATTCAAACAAGCATGGGATAAGCCACGAAAATCTAAGCAAAGATAAAGCTGGAGATCAAATAGGATCAACGATATTGGAGTAGTTAGAGAACATGGACAGATGAGATGAGCCTGAAGGCGTTATGTACTATCATATTCTACATTTCTGGGTATTCTGTTTCCAATAACAGTCTAATGTACCCAAATCTTCAGAAAATAGGACCTCCAGTATTTTCCTGAAAATGCCCAGCACTGCTGTGAGAACTCTTGGGAAAGAACAGTGTATGTCCATGATGAGAGTCAGATGACGTAGAGAGAGAGAGAGAGACTGGCCTTGTAGCCAGGATAAAGGAAGAAAAGATCTGTAGTGTGAACTGTGAAGCAAAGCAGAGCTTCCAAGCCAAGGCATGCATGTTTCAAAGGTGGGAGGCATAGGCACACACATACTGCAGCTCTGTGGGCTGTAAAATGTAGATATCTAATTTCCACCTAAGCCTATAAACAGCCTAAGTGCAGAACCATTAGGAAGGAAGCAAGGTTTAAATCATAATTCTCTCCAAATAAGGGGATGTCTTCTCTCATAACATATGTTGCCATGAGTTCTTGCAATCACCCAGTGGCCTTTGCTCCTATTTCCAGATATTGCTGGTGGTTGGTATCTGTGACTGGTTGATTTTGGCAATCCCTGCTTCCTCCCACCCAACTATATATTCTGTGTGTGTATATATATATATATATACACACACACACACACATATGCACACACAATCAGCACAGGTAGGGGGTGGCAGGGGAAAGAACACAGAGCAGCATTACAAAACTCATGGGCTGGCCTGCGTCTCCTCCCCATGGATCACATGCCTCGCCCTTTGTGTTTGGAAGAGGGAAGAAGGGTTTTTGAGAAATTCTGGCATCCGTCCCGCAACCTGAACCACTGAGAGAAAGAAGAACTTCAGGAAGGGGGCTGGTAATTTAATGTTGTGTTGTTCAATTGTAGCTTGGCCAGCCCTGATCACCAACGGTGGAAAACGGGAATAGTTATCTGCCCCAGAGGGGCCACAAATTTACCATGGAAAAAAAAAAACGACAAAACATACCTTAAATAAAAAGAGAGAGAGAGAAAAAAAAAGCAGGCTTATGTCTGTGCGCACATCCTCTGGACTGGCAAATCCCAGCATACTTGTCTTCCTTGCTTTCCTTATACTATATATTTTTTTACCTCCTCCTCTGCACTAGGTCTCCCGGGAGGATGTGCAGAAGACATGGCAGCAGCAGGCGGACGGAAACAATTTTCCCATTGTTAGTTAGCCCTGGCAGCTCTTCCCAAGGTGTTCTCCGTTGCCGCCAGGGGAAAGGGGTTGGGAGGGGAGAACCCCAGAGCAGGTGGCTTAAGAAAACAGTAACAAGGATGTGTCATGGGCTCTTCAAGCACTGCAAGGGGAAATGGTGCTTCGGCTTTGCAATTTTTCACCCAGCTTGTCTCCCCGTTGAAATGCAGTCACATCCACTTAAGTGTTACCTTCTGTAGGAAGCACAGTTGTGTTTTTATTGGATACCTTTACGGGCATGGCTTGGTGAAAAGAAATTACCACTGGTGGCGAGCAGGTATCCCCTTTCAGCAACTTGTAATCTGACTACAAGTGAAAACCCGGGAAACAGGAGAGAAACCTTGAAGTTGGGGACCACATGTGGCAAATGAGTGGCAATTTATGAAGGGAGTGAAAAAGCTCCTCGTCAATGGATGGTGCATGTGCTTTAGTGACAGCGTAGGATTCGCACACACTGTAATTCCTGGGGGAATTCTGCACAAGGCAGAATTTCTGCAGAATTCCACTCCTGCATATCATTTGCTGTCTAGCACCTAGAATTTACCTCAGAGACCTGAAAGCGGCGATATTAACCCGGATAGGAAGGGTCCTAGAGAGGAGAGACACAGCACTGTTGGCTGAAAGAGGAGGGTGGGGATAGCCTCTGTCAGTGCAGACCTCGGAGAGGAGGGAGGCAGCAGCAGTTTTGGGTTGGAAGAAGTGTCCGCCTGCGTGGGGGCCGGAAGAGAAATCTCCGCTGCGAAGGCTGCAAGGCAGCTGTTGTCCTTTCCTTTTCTCTGTGGGTTAGGGAAGAGCAAGAGAGGGAGACAACTAAATAGGAGTGGAAGAGAAAGATTAAAAAAAAAAAAACCAAAAACACTGGGAGTGGGTAAAACCTGGGCGGAGAAAGAGCTTAGGGGTTTCAAGCCTCAGAGGAAGGGTAGATCAGAGGATAGGTTTCCAAATGGAGAACGTTCATTAGTGGAATACTGTAGGGATCTATATTGGGACCTGTGCTGTTTTAACATATTCATAAATGATCTGGAAAAGGGTACAATGACTGAGGTGGTCAAATTTGCAGATGACACAAAATTATTCAAAGTTTTTAAAACCACAGCTGATTGTGGGGAACTATGGAAGAACCTTGCAAGGCTAGGAGACTGGGCATCTGAATAGCAGATGAAATTTAATGTGCACAAGTGCATTAGCACATAGGGAAAAATAATCTCAATTACAGATACATAATGCTGGGTTCTGTATTGGGAATCCCACCCAGGATGTTAGTCCTCATACATGGGTAACATCATCAGATGGAGCCCCGACACGGAAAACTTATATCAAAGTTTCTAGAACTTTGACTTGTCACACTGGGCATGCCCAGCATGCCCTATACTCTGTAGGGTGGCCAACTTTTCCATTGATCATAACTGGACACCCCACTAAACTTCATGCTTTGGAAGGGGAGGTGTCTGTGTGTCTGTGTGGGGGGGGGGGGGGGAGGGAGGTTACAGACTACTGTCAGTTGTCGATCCACTCATTACTTGACTTTCAAGCACCCCCCTGAATATACTTTGTTTTATAAAATGTAATTTCAACTATTCTTAACCACATCAGCCTCTCTCATGCAGTTTTTCTCTCTCTCACAACTAAACACCCACCTCCATACTTCCTCATAAACACACAGCCTCCTCTCTCTCTCTCTCTCACACACACACACACACACACACACACAGCCTCCTCTCTCATATACACATGCACACTCCCAAACACACAGTCTCCTGTCTCAGACACAGGTGGTTCGCTCTCCCTTTCCTTAAAATCTTCCCAACCTTTCATCCGTGTCTCCCTTGTGCCACCTGTCTCTCAATATGCTCTCCCCTCCTCTGTGCACTCCTCTCATGTGCTGCCTTCCTGTCTCTA
This sequence comes from Rhinatrema bivittatum, assembly GCF_901001135.1. Taxonomy (NCBI): domain Eukaryota; kingdom Metazoa; phylum Chordata; class Amphibia; order Gymnophiona; family Rhinatrematidae; genus Rhinatrema; species Rhinatrema bivittatum. The sequence goes on from NC_042626.1 coordinate 54,214,925, forward strand.
GTCCCCTCCTTCCTAGCTCTTGTCTTTCTCTTCCTCCTTCTTCCCTTTTGTCTCCCTCTCCAGTGCCTTCCTCTTTATCTATCTTGTTTTCTCCTGTGTCTCCGTCTTTGTGCCTCTTCTGTCTCTTTCTTCCTTTCCCCATAAGAACATAAGAAATTGCCATACTGGATCAGTCCAAGGGTCCCTCAAGCCCAGCATCCTGTTTCCAACAGAGGCCAAACCAGGCCACAAGAACCTGGCAATTACCCAATCACTAAGAAGAACCCATGCTACTGATGCAATTAATAACAATTCCCTAAGTAGACTTGATTAATAGCAGTTAATGGATTTCTCCTCCAAGAACTTATCCAAACCTTTTTTGAACCCAGCAACAAATTCCAGAGCTTTATTGTGCATTGAGTGAAAAAGAATTTTCTCCGATTAGTCTTAAATGTGCTACTTGCTAACTTCATGGAATGCCCCTAGTCCTTCTATTATTTTAAAGTGTAAATAACTGATTCACATCTACTCATTCAAGACCTCTCATGATCTTAAAGACCTCTATCATATCCCCCCTCAGCCATCTCTTCTCCAAGCTGAACAGCCCTATCCTCTTCAATCTTTCCTCATAGGGAGCTGTTCCATCCCCTTTAACATTTTGGTTGCCCTTCTCTGTACCTTCTCCATCACAACTATATCTATGATACTCATAGCCCCTTATTGGCCAAGATATATTTATTTATTTTAATTCTTTTCTATACCGGCGCTCATGACACAAGTTATATCAAATCGGTTTACATCAAACATGGGAAATTAACATTAACAGTTGTCATAGCTAGAGAGCTGCTGATAGAATTAATAGAAGAAGCAAGTTGCAATGGGCAAGGGTTACAGGAACTTAGAGGTTGGCGGAGGTTAATGAGAACAGAAGCGTTTAGGTTCACAACAGTAAATAGGAACAGATGAATGAAACAGGTAATAGTCATAGAATATACACAATAAAATACCAAATAAATATGGCGTGGCAGTATAAATACATAATTTAACAATGGTAATGAGATAGAAGTGTATGAAATAGTAAGGAATGAAACAGAGATGGAAGAAGTAGTAGTAAGAAACAAGAGATCTGGTTTCCACTCCTGCAGGAGTTATCCATCCAGAGGCTGATCAGTCTGGGGACTTCCTCAGATCTCATCTCTCAAGATCAAGGTAAATTGAGATATCCCAACTTTCAGGCCCTATTACTCACAGCCTGGATGTTGAGAGGTTAATTCTTCAGCCACTTGATCTTTCAGAGGATGTGTCTTGTGTCCTACTGACTTCTAGAAAACCTTCCACTAGAAAGTCCTATGGACTGAAGTGGAGGAGGTTTTCCTTGTGGTGTGAGCAGAAGGCTCTATATCAGGGGTCAGGAACCTTTTTGGCTGAGAGAGCCATGAACGCCACATATTTTAAAATGTAATTCCATGAGAGCCATACAATATGTTTAAAACTAAATACAAGTAAATGTGTGCATTTTATGTAAGATTACACTTTTAAAGTACAATAAGTCTCTGAAAATAATACACCAATACATCTCCTATTAGGAAAACGGACCAAGTCAGGCTGCTATAGAGTCCTACACAGAAACTACACGCCAGCAGAAAACCTCACCTGAATCACGTGCTGACCCTCACCTAACATAGAATAAAGAGACCAAAACGCATAACTAGAAGCATGCAGAAAAAACTGAATTGGAAACTGCAACAAGCCAGAGTTTCTGTATGCAGTGTAACAAAGGAAAAAAGAAACATCACCCATCCTTATAAAACAAATCAAGAAATATAAAATCATCAGCAGTAAAACTGTACTAACAAAAAGAACATATTTCGAAACAGCTGATGAGTGGAATATCCAATAATTAAAAGCTCATATAAAAAATTTCCAGACACCAACAAAATATTTCAAAATAGCAGACACAAAGACCCAGTAATGAAAAATAATAAGGATAAAAAACGTTTTTGCTCTGCATACCTGGGAACGTTTGATATCCAGGTGTCCTGAGATTGTTCTGAATTAGCAGGAGGAGGGTGGTTTGCTTGGAACTTTCTCCTCTCTCAGTCACATACCAGCGCTCTCTCTCATATTGGCTCTCAATTACACACCTATACACACATGCTCTCAGTCACTCACATATACACATGCTTTTTCTCTCTCACTTATATAGGCTCTTAATTACACATTTACACACATGCTGTCTATCTTTTCACGCTTACACACACACACAGGCTTTCAATCACATAAATACATGCTGTCTTTTTCTCTCACACACAGACTCTCATTCACATGCTTACAAACATGTCCTCTCTTTCTCTCATTTACACACAGGCTCTCAATCACATACTCACATGCTCCATCACCTAAACCAGCTCTCAATCACACACAGACACACATGCTCTCTCTCTTACTTATACACACAGGCTCTTAATCATACATACACATGATCTCTCTCACACACATACTCTTTCACACAAACAGGTTTTCAATCACAAACTTACACATACAGGTTCCCAATCGTAAACTTACATTCATGCTCTCTCTCTCACAGGCAGGCTCTCAATCACAGACATACTCTCTTTCACATATACAGGCTCTCAATCATTCACATACATGCAATCTCTCACTCACACACACAGGATCTCAAACACACATGCTTGCTCGCTCATTCACTCTCTCTCTCCCCCACCCCCACCCCAGGAACTCGCGGCAGCAGCAGCCTCCTCCCAACGCTAACCTCCTTCATTTTCAGCCCTCGCGGAGGAGGAGTCCCATCGGCCGCGGTTGAAGCTCTTCTTTATTTTCCTCCGAGCCGCGCTGCACAGTCTTCTTTTCGTCGGACTGACGCTGACCACACTAGTGTGGTCTCTTCTTGCCGCACACGCACCCGATGCTCACCACTTCCTCTTCCGGGCTGCAGGGGGGGTGGGGGGCGGGAAGAAGAGAGTATGCCGGTGCCGCCGACTCCAGCTATTCTGCCGCGTTCTGCCCGGGCTGACAGCATTTTAAGCCCGGGCGGAGGAGGACCGGGGAGCAGCTGGGTCAGCGGGGGACTGGAAAGTGTGGCGACACACTGATTTAGTAGATTTGTCTGCGAGCCAGATGCAGCCATCAAAAGAGCCATATCTGGCTCGCGAGCCATGGGTTCCCGACCCCTGCTCTATATCCATTCTCCTGCCCCACACAAAAACTGCTTGATTACTTTCTACAGCTATCGGAAGCTGGCTTGAAAGCCAACTCCATTAGAGTTCATCTGAGTGCAAATGGCGCATACCATCAAGGTGTAGATGGTATACCCATCTCTGTACAGTTCATTCGGGGCCTCCTGCTATGTCTTGGAACTTCAGTGTGATGTTAGCTCAGCTGATGAAAGCTCCCTTTGAGCCAATGCACTCCTGGAACCTGAGGTACCTGACCTGGAAGGTCATAATTTTGGAGGCGGTCTTCTCAGCACACAGGGTCAATGAGTTCCAGGCCTTAGTGACTTATCCACCTTACACTACGTTTTATCATGACAGGTGGTCTTGCATAGGCACCCTAAGTTCCTAACTAAGGTGGTGACAGACTTCTATCTTAACCAGTCCATTGCCATGCCAACATTCTTTCCTAGGCCCCATTCGCATCAAGGCAAACGAGCCCTGCACAGAATGTACTGCAAGTAAGCCTTAGCCTTCTATCTGGAGTGAACAGAAGCTCATAGACAGTCCACCCAACTTTTTGTTTCTTTTGATAGGAATAGGTTGGACATTGCTGTTGCCAAACAGACACTATTGAATTGGCTAGCAGATTGCATCTCCTTCTGTTTTGTCCAGGTGGGACTGCATCATGGAGGGTCATGTCAAGGCTTATTCTATCCAAGCCATGGCAGCATCAGTGGCCCATTTGCAAGCAGTTCCCGTGCAGGAGCTCTGCAAGACTGTGATGTGGAGTTCTCTCCACATATTCATATCTCACTACTGCTTGGATAGGGATGGCCAACATGACAGTAGGTTTAGCCAACCTGTCCTTTGGAATTTGTTTAAGGTGTAGTTGTTTCTCGCCTAGGGCCCGCTGTCTCCCCCTCTGTAACCAATAGTACCATTGTTGTTGTACCCGTTGGCACCTGGTTTGAGTGTCTGTTGGTCCCTTTTTATGTTGGGGAGCAGCCTGTAGCTAGGGATTCACCCATGTTTGAGGACTACCATCCTGCTTGTCCTCAGAGAAAGCAGAGTTGCTTACCTGTAACAGGTGTTCTGTGAGAACAGCAGGATGTTAGTCCTCACAAACCTGCTCCCCACCCCACAGACTTGGGTTTCTCCTATGTTTGATTTATATCTTATTCTATGTTGTAAGACTGGAGAGGGACCCCATGTGGACGCGTGTGTGGCAAGTCAAAGCTTTGACATAAGTTTTCCGTGTCTGAGCTCCATCTGATGATGTCACCCATGTGTGAGGACTAACATCCTGCTGTCCTCAGAGAACACCTGTTACAGGTAACAACTCTGCTAAATCATGAGTGGGGCGGAATGGGTATGGTTATTTACCCTTTCAAATAATATTACAACAAGGGTACACTTCATGAAACTAACAATCAGATTTAAAACAAATTGTAAAAAGTACTTTTTCACTTAGCACACAAGCAAGCTGTTGACTCTGTTGCCATAGGATGTGGTCAAGGTTATTAGCATAGCAGTGTTTAAAAGTGGTTTGGACAAGTTCTTGGAGGAAATGTCCATAAAGCATTATTAGCCAGGTAGATTAGAGAAATCTATTGCTATCCCTGGGAGTGTTGTGTACTTGTGTTCCGGACTGACCATTGTTGGAGACAGGATGCTGGGCTTGATAGACTTTGATCTGATCCAGCATGGCAATTCTTAAGTTCTTATATTATTAAGGAAGAAGAAAGCGAACTGAAAGGAGTCGAGCCTGGGGAAGAAAGCAAACTGTAGTAGAGGGGGGGGGGGGGCGTAGAAGAAAGAAATGCAAACTGCTGGGGGTTGAGCCTGGAGAGAGGAGGAAAGCAAGCCAGCTGGGGGGTGGGGTTGAGCCTGGGTAGGGGGAAGAGAGCAAGTTGGGGGTCAAGGTGGGGTGGAAGAAGCTGGGGAGGGGGAGAGCTTTGGGGGATTTCACGACTGGGGGAGAGGGGTGAGCCTGGAGATGGGAGGAAAGCAAGCAAGCTGGTGGGGAGTGGATGAGGCTTGGTAGGGGGATGAGAGCAAGCTGGGTGGGAGAAACTGGGGAGGGAGAGAGCTGTGGGTGAGAGGGGCCTGTCCCGAAGAGCATTTGCAGTACTCCTGAGGGAATTCTGCAGCTGTAAAATGCAGCTTTAATACAAAAAAAAGTTTATTACACAAAGGCACTGATTATATGATGGTGTTTTGATAAATAAAGTCTATAAAATTTTAAATATTGTGCACAACATTTTATATTTATTTGCACACAATTCCCCCAGGAGTAGACAGTCACATCTGAGAGTTTATTTCTAAGGTATCGCCAGCTTTCTGCCACTACTGGGAAGTATATTTTGTTCTTCTCTGAACTGATAGGAATGTGAAGGACTAGGGAGGAAATTCCCCATTAGAGCAGCCGCTCTCAGCCCATCACTCATACTAATAATAAGTGGATTTGACCTCAAACACTTTGGTTATTTTTTTTTTGTTTTGGATAAAGCAACAGAATAAGACAGGAAACTGACAAGCATATGCTATTTTTTTGAATCATATAGGGAGTAGCACTTAAGGTGGTGCTTGAGAAGAGAAGAATGATGATAAGAGGGGGGACTTTGGATGATCTTCAGGTTGGGCTCTTGCTTTGCTGGCTGGCTGGGAATGGGAGAACTATTGGAATCCTACTTCCAGCCTCTGTGGGGAGGGAGTCAGGGCATCACTCTGCAGGAACATCCACTGGCTGGGGCTGCTAGTGTTGTGGGGTGAGAGAGAGAGACCAGTGGGGGACAGGGTGAGTAGTGAGAGACTGGTAAGGAGGAGGAGCGTTCAGAGAGAGACTGCTGAGAGGATGGTAAGAGACTGCTGAGGACAGTCTGGAGTGTGAGAGAGACTCTACCCCCAACCTCAGCAGACTGTCTTTCTCTTTCTCTCTCTCTCAATGCCTATGCTCCCCATCCATCTCTCTAGTTCGGCTCAGACTTGTATGCCTAGTTCCCACTCATATTTACCTTGGGCTCTGCCAAAAAATTTGTCCTGGCTGCAACACCACAGCAGCCCATCACAGATTAAAAACGGCCCAGCCCACCAGCAGGAAGAGTGCATGGTCAAGATCAGTGACCTACTGCAAGGTGTACAAGATCCAGAACCTGAAAAGTGGAGGCTGCTTCATAGCATTCAGGTAGGTACAGGTGCAGATGGGAGAGGAGGGCATGCCTCTCTCTACCATAAGAACATGTCATACTGGGTCAGACCAAGAGTCCATCAAGCCCAGCATCCTGTTTCCAACCCCGTGAGGTGGCAGCACTGAAGCATCTGGAGACCTTTGAGCACCCAAAAGTGGCCAGGTAAGGAACCATGCCCTTTGGTGGGAATGGAGGAGAGAAACCCAGAAGCGTGCAAGGTACGTGGCAGTGTACATGTCTATGAAAGGAGGCAGGTGTGAAGCCCTGGCCTTAATATTGAGAAAGAAGGTGCACCAGAGGCTTCAAAATGCACTGCAATTAAAGATGAGCTGATTAGCAGGAATTTGATGGAAAGGTGTATGATTTAGATATGCTCAAAAGAATTCAATGCATTTTAAATGAATATTGTGACATGCAAATAAAATCTAGAAACAGGAAGCAACTTGTCTTGCAGTGTCAAGAAACCTAGAGTGAAACTTGACTGAGATTAGCATGAAAGTGGGTTTATGTTAAACAGTCTGGCTGCATAATTTTAGTTGTTCCATTGGGCCAGAGGCGATTCTATAATGAGGCAGGGTGAGGCGGCTGCTTCAGGCAGCAGAATTTTGAGGCGGCAAAAAAATGCCTCTCAGAAAGCCACTGTGGCGTCCGCCTCACCCTACCTGCCCCTGCCATGGCTGCTTCAACTCAGGTCGGCGGTGGCCGAAGAACGAACAGAGCCTGGGGGCTGCTGCCGGAGCTTAGGCAGTCAGCAGCCGAAGAATGAAGAGAGGCCCCAAACGAGTGTGAAGCAGCTTGTGTGTATGTACGATTGTGTGTGCTTGTGAGTGTGAGTTTGAGAGGCAGCTTGTGTGACTTTGAGAGTTAGTTTGTGTGATTGTGCGCGTGTGTGAGGCAGCTTGCTTGTGTATGTGTGCTTGGGTGAGAGGCAGCTTGTGTGTGTGCGCACGTGTGAGGCAGCTTGCTTATGTGTAAGAGATTGCCGGCTCGGGGGCTTGTGAGAGAGAGCATGTGTGAGGGTGCTTTTGGGTGGGTGCCAGAGAGAGGGAGCCTATGGGGGAGTAGAGGGTGGCGGGGGGAGGGGGGGTGCCTTCTCATCCCTCGCCTCAGGCAGCAGATTGCCTTGAGCTGCTCCTGCATTGGTCCTTGGTGGGAAGACTGCATTCTTTGTAGGCTGTGTTAGACCAACATAGGAATTATCCAAATGCCCCCTCCATTTCAGGTCTCCAAGGGAGGGAATCCCTCCCCATTTCTATCTCCACAGGGTGCCACCAGGGATATGCCAGCCCTAGTCCTCCCCCCCAGCTTCAGAGGGGGTCCCTCAGTCTTCTAACCTTAGATCCCTAATACAAGTTAAAATGCCACTGATAGCCAACAAATATAGCCACAGATAAAAGCAGCGCTCCTTTAGCCAGGAAAATAGGGATGCTGTCCTGAAATTCTTCCAGATCTACACAGCTGCTTTGGTCTACTGTGGTAGCTAAAACCTAAAGAAACACATTTACAGACTGAGTTTATTCTCAGCTGTGGGCTGGCTCATGACAGAACTGATTTACTAATCACTTTGAACCTGTCTTTCCATTTGATAAGGATGATATAAAAGAGAAAAGGGAGCTCTTCAAAGATATTACTGATAAAGACTGACTCAGTTTGAGGATGGTTTCTAGTCCTGGCTGTATGCTGGTGCTTTTTTCAGTGTTTCTTCAAGGCGATGGCTCAGGACTATGGAATTAATTAAAATAAAAAAAGAACAGTCAGAGCCAGCGTTTTCAATGCACTTCTGGGGCAAAAAAATGGGTAGCTTGTGTCATTTTCCATTAAATATGAAATTAATCTGAATCCTCATGTGACATAAGCACTACTACTAACTCACATTTTAATAAAGAACCCTGGACCTGACCCTCTTTTAAATGGCCCTCATCTGTTTTGGGTTTTTTTTGTCACCTTATAAGATCCTACTTCTCTGCAAATCCATGTATGGTATGTTTTAGACTACATAGGAATATTTTACTAAGTTAATTTCCTTATAGCAGTTAAACTGTAGTGGCCCCAAGGCAGTGGATGCAGCGCGGTTCCAGAAATGAACCACTTAGTCCACAGGTGTCTCACCAAATATAGACTTTGTGATCATTTGTTGTATGTGTTTGGGCAGAAGAAACTCAGCATTCCTGGGATACATATTACATCACCTTATCCACCAGCACCCTTTCTGCTTATTAAATTATCCCATTTTGTGTTAATATGCCCAACGATGGGGTTATGCACGACATTTCTAGGCAGGAGACAATTCCATGATGTAATCGTTCTAACAGTAGCATGGTTCTTCCTCAAAGTCAAATTAAACTCTTCAGTTTTGTAGCTTTTTTGGAATGATATCTTTTGCTCTGGTTTGCATTACCCAGCATAAACATTGTCTCACTAATCCACATAATGACATTCAAAGTATTTATAGCCAGTAATCATATTGCTTCATAGTCCGTTCCTCTCCAAGGTAAACACTTCTAGCTGCCCTAGTCTTCCCTCATGTGGTCGGAGTTTCATTCCATCCATTTGGAATTGCCCAGTTGGCCTTGACTTGGCAGTATGTAAGCAGCAGCTACGCATGCGTGCCCTGTGTAGTAGCAATCTCCCTATCTTAAGAGGGGATAGAACAGAACAGAGCGGGAAAAGATGCAAGCAAAACCAAAAAGAAACTAAGCTTATAACCAAAGGGTAAAAGGGAAGACATGGCCATAGCAGAAAAACTAAATGAATTTTTGCATTGGCCTTTGCTGAGGAGGGTATTGGGGAAATACCTGGGCTGAAAACATTCTTTGAGTGTAATGATTAAGAGGGACTGAACTATATCATGGTGGACCAGGAAGATGTAATAGAGCAAATAGACACTAAAGAGTAACAAATCACCAGGACTAGATGGTTTACACCCCAGAGTTGTGAAAGAATTCAACAATGAGATTGCAGACTTATTGCTAGAGATCCCTAACTTCTCATTCAAATCAGCTATGATACCTAAGGATTGAAGAGTCCAGGTATGATATGAGAGATTTTAGACAGGAAGTTTGACATTGGTGCTAGGCAAAATGGTAGGTGCTATTCTGAAGAACAAAATGTCTAGCCAAAGGATAGTGACTGACCTGATGATAAGAGGATAACTCTTTTGAAAGCTTGTCAGGGATGTGTTAAGTTAGTTCAATAAAAGGTGTTGCCTACAACTTGTTTGTTGATCCTTAATTTCATGTATTGGGAAAGGAATGGAATATAAAATGGATGACATTATTATAATCTCTCTGTATTGATCCATGGTGCAACTACACCTTGAGTATTGTATGCAGTTCTGGCCACCCTATCTCAAAACAAATAAAACAGAGCTGGAAAAGGTACAGAGAAGGGTGACCAAAATTATAAAGGGACTAGAATGCCACCCTGTGTGGAAAGATTAAACAGGTTAGAGCTCTTCAACCTGGAGAACAGATATGACAGAGGTCTAGAAAATCTTGAGTGGGATGGAATAAGTAAACAGGGAATGATTATTTACTCTTTCCAAGAGTAGTAGGACTAGAGCACACCCCAAGAAGCTAACAGCATATTTCATCTGATATCAAGACTATCTTTGGTTATATATCAATTTATCTCACTCTATAAAGGCTTGGTTACACAGTAAACAGTTATCCTTGAATCTGTCAAAAACTGAGATAATCAGACTAAGTAGTACCCTTTATACTTCATTTCCAACTTCTTTCACGTTTGAAGATATCACCATCCCATTTGTAAATGAAGCAAGGATTTTGGGTGTAACTGAGGACTCAGAGTTTTGCTTTAAATCTCATATTAAGGCCGTAGTTCAAAAATCTTTTTGGAGATTAAGAATTCTTTATAAATTAAAACCATTCCTTGAACCAGAGAATGTTTGCACAGTTATGCAATCACTGGTTCTAAATAGCCTTGACCACTGTAACTCCATTTATTTGGGGTTACCTAAATGTGCATTGAGAACCCTTCAAATTATACAAAATTCGGCAGCTAGAATTTTTACCGACACCACCAAGTAGCATATTACGCCTGTCCCTACTCATTGCAATGGTTACCAATTGAATGGAGGGTTCAATTCAAAGTGCTGCTGCTGATTCACAAAGCTCTTGAGTTCTGGAGCACCAGCTCATTGCTAAAGGTCTTCTGTCCGTTGAGGAGCTTGTGATCCGCCAGGCAATATCTACTTGAAGTTCCAAGCCATAAAACCATAAGGCTAGTCCACACCAGAGACAGAGTTTTGGCAGTTGCAAGTCCACCTGAGACACTGCGCAAGGAGACCTGCTGTAAAATTTTCAGGAAGCTTCTAAAAGCATTTTTATTTAAAGAAGCTTTTGGTGACTTTTAATGGGGAAAATTAATACTTCAGTCTTGTTATTTTACCTTTTGTCATGGTTCCAATTTCTTATTTATGTATGCTTTCACTCTGTAAACCACCTAGAATACTTGGATAATGTGGTATATGAATTTTAAAATATAAAACAATAAAACAAATAAAACAAATCAGAGAGAGTACTTTTCACCCAGCATACAAATAAACGGTTGAAATTGTTGCCAGAGGATGTGGTGAAAGCAGTTAGCATAGCTCGGCTTATAGAAGGTTTAGACAAGGTCCTGAAAGAAAAATCCATCAACCGGATGTAAAACCCACTGCTTATCCCTGATTATGAACAAAAAGGGCTGGATCTATTCTTTGGGATCCTGCCAGGTACTTGTGACCAGAATTGGCCATTGTCAGAGACAGGATGCTGGGATGGACCTTTGGTCTGACCCAGTAAGGCTTTTCTTATGTTCTTAAGTGTGACAAATTTAAGTTCAAACTTGACTCAAATGAATTTCAGGCCTGGCTGGAGTGATAAAATATTCAGGTTTTCCCCAGATTTGCCCGAATTTCCATGCCAGTTCGAGGAGTTTGCATCAGATTAAAAAAAAAATAATTGTGCCAAACTAATTTGATAAATCCTTGATCTCCATGTGGGTTTGGCAAACAAGGATATAAAATTATTTTCAGGAGTGTTCACGATGCTATTACTGAGGAAAGGCTGGGGAACAGCCGGGAATGGTTATATCTGGAAACAGGGGGTAGCTGATTGGGGAGGGAGGAGAGAAAGGAGGGCCCAGCAGCAAAGTGCAAGTTACTCCTTCCCTATCTGCCAGCCATTCAGATGATTACCAGTTGGAAAACATCTGCTTCACTATTAGGCAGGGTGGGCCAGAAAACAATCAGCTGGTGTGGGGCATCTTTAAGTATGGGGCTAGGGGGTAATTATTTCACATGCCACCCCATGCTTGGAAAGGAGGAGATCAAAATGTGATACAGTGTGAATGTTTAGAAGATTAGCGTTTAGATTTGTTAGATAGCGGTGTCAAAATTTGCAGCGTTGAGTGGTTGTGCACCTAAGTAGGATTTTAGGCCTGTAAGTTTCTGCAGAGACATCAATAAGTCCATCTGAATGTTGGCTTGAATGCATTTTTACCTGGTGCAGTACTGTATGGGCTCTCTGGCCATCCAACATACCGAACATCGACCCCATGCAAGCACAAGGCCATGTTTCCAAACGTTTTTGAACATTTACAGTTTTTAATGTAACTCTGCTTAGAGCTTGAACATAAAAACATAAGATCTGCCATGCTGGGTCAGACCAAGGGTCCATCAAGCCCAGCATCCTGTTTCCAACAGTGGCCAATCCAAGTCACAAGAACCTGACAAGTACCCAAACATTAAACAGATTTCAAGCTACTAATCCTTATTGATTAATAGCAGTTTATGGATTTTTCCTCTAGGAATTTATCCAAACCTTTTTTAAACCCATTTACGCTAACTGCAGTAACCACATCCTCTGGCAATGAATTCCAGCGCTTAACTATGCAGGATGATGATGTCCCGGCAGGGTTCCCACACCCCGCCAGCAGGAAGAAAGCCTGGGGGGAAGGGGGGGGGGGCGGGGATGGGTGGAAGAGAAGGAATGGGATAAGGATGAGTGAAAAGGGAGGGGGGGAGGGGGGAAGGGGTGGAAAGGTATGAGTGAGTGGAGAAGGAAGAAAAGACGTGAGTGGGGAGAGAAGGGAAGGATGTAGAGGAGGGCAGGGAAAGATGGAAACATACGTGCGCATATGTGCGCTTCGTTCCCAGCGTGCACACATGGATGCACCGATTTTATATGATGAGCACGCCGGCGCGCACTTGTTACAAAATCTATTGGCTGCTTCGCGTAGGGGGTGTGAAGTTTTGCAAATTTCTGGTGGCGACACAATGGGGCCTTCCCCAGTTCCCTCCCAGTCCACTTCAATGGGAGGGAACTTACCTAACCTTCTGCTTAACCTTCCTTCCCCTTCCCCTCTCCTCCCCACCCCCTAAACCTAACCTACCTTTCACCATTTTTAAAAAATGTTCTTACTCACTGCTCATCAGGAGCAGCAGTGAGTTACGCATGCTGGCCTGCTGCCAGCACGCACTTCCCTGGGACAGTGGCTAATGGCCACTGACCTAGCCGGCCTTCTTCCCGCCCCTTTTTTAGGGCCCGGCCCTTGTGCGTGTGTCACCACTTAAGCACCTGGCCAGGCCCTTTTGAAAATGCGGGAGGTGAATGTAGGGCCCGGCCACACATGCCAGTAGTGGCAATTTTTATACGTGTCGGGCTTTTAAAATCCAGCCTTAAGTGAAAAATAATTTTCTTCAGTTTGTTTTAAATGAGTTACTTGCTAATTCATGGAGTGTCCCCTGGTCCTTCTATTATCTGAGAGAGTAAATAACCGATTTACATTAACCTGTTCAAGTCCTTTCATGATTTTGTAGACTTCTGTCATATCCCCCCTCAGCCGTCTCTTCTCCAAACTGAACAGCCCTAACCTCTTCAGTCTTTCCTCATAGGGGAGCTGTTCCATCTCCTTTATCATTTTGGTTGCCCTTCTCTGCACTTTCTCCAGTGCAATTATATCTTTTTTTTGAGATGCGGTGACCAGAATTGTACACAGTACTCAAGGTGCGGTCTCACCATGGAGCGATACAGAGGCATTATGACATTTTCCATTTTATTAATCATTCCCTTCCTAATAATTCCTAACATTGTTTGCTTTTTTGACTGCCGCAGCACACTGAGACAATGATTTCAATGATTTCCACTATGACTTCCACTGATTCACTGATTCACAATGATTCACAATGATTTCCACTGAGACAATGATTTCAATGATTTCCACTATGATGCATAGATTTCTTTCTTGGGTTGTAGCACCTAATATGGAACCTAACATCGTGTAGCTATAGTATGGGTTATTTTTCCCTAAATGCAACACCTTGCACTTGTCCACATTAAATTTCATCTGCCATTTGGAAGTCCTTGACTTTTCTTCTATACACAGCCAAAACACTGCTAAACATTTTGTTCTTTCTGTATAACATCAGCAAAATCTATCCCTTTCCGAATACACTACAAAAACCCTTATCCACCGATCCTCACAGGCCTCCCACTGAATCATCTCTCCCCTTTATATTCTATTTAAAATGCAGCAACATTACTTATCTTCCTCCAATGTTGTTATGACCTTGTGACCCTCTCAAATCACTAGGTTGGCTGTCATCTGCTTCAACATACAGTTTAAGTTTCTCCTGCACCTTGCCACTTCTCATTACCTTCCTTTCTTATCTTCACTTACAGCCCTCCTTGCAAACTCCATTCATTAGGCAAGCTACTCCTCTACTGCCACCTCCTGACTCTGCACGTTCCACCTTGCTTCACCATAGGCCCAGAATCAGGGACGGTTCTATCAGTAGCCAGGGTGAGGTAACCGCCTCGTGGCAAAACCCTGAAGCGGCAGCAAGTGCTCCCCAAAACACTCCTGCAGCAGCCGCCTTACTTTGCATTTTGCATCCCGATGTCAGTGGCACGGATTTAATGATAAGCTGGCAAAGTTCCCACACTCTACGGACAGGAAGAAGACCCGCAGGGTGGCGCTGGATGATGATGTACCGGCAGGGTTCCCACACCCTGCCAGCAGGAAGAAAGCCCGGGGGGGAGGGATGGGTGGAAGAGAAGGAATGGGATAAGGATGAGTGAAAAGGGAGGGACGAAGGGGTGGAAAGGTATGAGTGAGTGGAGAAGGAAGAAAAGAAGTGAGTGGGAGGGAAGGATGTAGAGAAGGAGGGCAGGGAAAGATGGAAAAGGGGTGTGAGAGAAGGGGAAGGAAAGGAAGCGGGTGAATGACATGGAAAGGTTGGCGAGAGGAAGAGGGGTGTGAGCAAGATGGGGCATTAAAGGGAAAAGGGTGTGAAGTAAAGAGGGAGCAAGACTGTATGGGGGAGGTAGGAGTGGAAGAGAGTGCAGGGCCACTAGAAGTACTAGGCAGCTGCCTATAGTACCACAGTTAAGGGGGCAATGCAGCAGTGGCAGGGCCACATCGATTGCTTCACCTAGGTCTTCCTACCCATGCAGGATCTGATGAGGAAGTCATATTGCGTGGACCTGCATGGGTGGGAAGAAAGAGGCATAATTGTTGCAACTAGAAGGAGCTGGAGCAGCATTGGTCCGAGTGGACGAAAGAAAGGAGCAGAAGCAGCGTTGGTCCATGCCCCGGGAGGAAAGAGGAGGAGTCCCATCACCCACATGTGCTAAAGGTAGAGGCTCCTGCTGCTTGCGTGTTCCAGAGGGGGAGAAGTGTGAGTAAGAGAGCGTGTGCATGTGAATGAGCATATGTGTGCATATATACGAGAGAGTGAGGACAAAGTTTACATGCAGGCTCTCCACTAATGCACAACAATCTCAGGGTGATTGGAAATCAAAAGTTCCCAGATATGGAGAGCAGGGGATACTTTTTATCAGTTGTAATTACTGGATGTTATTTGATGTGTCTGTGGTTTTGAAATATTGTATTGGCTTTTGGGAAATGTTCTAAATTTTTATATAGATGTTCTATTCATCAGCTGTTTTGAAATGTTCTTTTTATTAATACCATTTTATTATTATGATTGATGTTTTATAGTTCTTTGGATTATGAGAAATGATGGTGACTGCATAGAGTGTCTGGCTTCTTGCAGTTTCCAGTTCAATTTTTGTGTGCATGGTTTTATTTACACTTATGGCCTCTATTCTGTATTTGATGAGAGTCTATCTGTATGTACATGTGTGACTATGGTGAAGTATTCTGCTAGTATGTAGTTTCTGTGTAAGGATCTATTGCAGCATGGTATGTTCTATTTTCCTAGTAGGAGGTATATTGGTGTTTTAAGGCCTGGCGTAATATTTATAGTGTTGCCTTTTCATAGTTAGGGTTATTGCAGTATGAAATAGTGCTGTTTTGTTATGGGGGGGGTTTCTATTTTGTAAGTGTAGTTCAGTTTACTTAAGGCTTTCTGAGGGTCGAGTCCACAGCCAACGCACGTGACAATAAATCGAATACCTTATGGGTTCCAAATGTCTTTTGTGCAGAATTTTCTGGTTGGTGCCACAGCAGTGCATGTAACTATAATATATGTGTTATTGTAAGTGATATTTTTACCTCAGAAGACTGTACTTTGTCCTTTTTCACGTAAAATCTCCCTTTTTGGGTCGTGGAAGCGGTTAATATGAAATTGTAAAATCAATGAATGTATAATTTTTAATTGTGTGTGGGAAGCATGGGAGCCAACTTTTCAAAATATTTGGAGGTGCTTAACTCAACACAAATTACCCCGCCTTGCTCTTACTGAAGAGGTTTGATCAATATTGCTCCTACACCGGTGGCACCGATGGTAGGGAGGGCTGAGGAGAGGGGCTATAAGGCCTAAATTGCCTGCTACCCTTCCACTGGCCCTGAGAGAGCGTGCCCGCCATTCACCTGTCTCCTACTTCCCCAGGAGGCAGGTCATTGGGTTCCCGGGAGTGTGTCTGGAAATATTATCACGAACACTTTTTCTGGCACTTCTTTGGGAGCCATGACCCCCTGCCGTCCGTCTTCCCCAGCATTTCAAATCATTCAAAATGTCAGACTGCAAAGGGGACCCCCCACCCTTGGCCCTCTCAGTGATTTGACCTGCACTGCACCCTGATGGGGAGGGGGAGCACCATCTCATCCCTCGCCTCAGGCAGCAGGTTGCCTTAAGCCACCTCTGTGTGGAATACGTTTCCTGAGCTGGTTCGTCATGACCCCTCTTGGCCCCATTGAAATCTTGCCTAAAAACATATTTTTGAGACTGCTTTTACATCTTTAACCTTGGCTCTCCATGTTCATAACCTATTTAATTGTAATCATGTTTTCTGTAATAAATACATTTCTCAAAGGCTCTTATTTGTCTTGTCCAAGTGACTTCAGTAGACTTGCAGGCCTCACAGAGCAGAGATTGTCTTTTATGTGTAAATGTACAGCGATGCATATGTCTGGTAGGACTAAAGAAATAAGTTGTAGGACTTTAGGTCCCTTCCAGCCCTCTGTCAGCCTATGAGTGTGTAGTACTGATATATTTATCCGTTACAGGAACAGTTATGCAATCTTGAAGGGCGAGAGAAGCGGTTCCCAGGTCTTTTGGGTTTTTGTTTTTTTTGCAGAGGTGTGTGTGTTGAATTGTTGAACCTATGCGTGGAGGTTACACAGCTTCTTGTGAGTGAGGTGTGCAAGGCACTGCCCTTGTGATGTCATGGGAAACAGTTTTGAGTAGATTGTATGCTGTTGCCTAAGCAGGGTGGATTTAGTTAAGCCAAGGCGATCTAAATCATTGATTTGAATCATTGAGAGAAAATCATCATTTAATTGTTTACCCCTGATACTGCTTTGCATATTTCTCACTGATACAACTTTGCATATTTTTTTTTAAAACTAAAACCAATCTGATTGCTTAAATTTGTTGGAAATTTACTGAAAGTCATAGGGTGTTGAAGAATGACTCATTGCAAAGTGAATTCTTTAGTTTACTAAACCAGCTGATTCGCATTGTTCTTCAAACATGTCAACAGCTTCATACCCATCTTTTCTCCCAATAAGCAGTTTTCATTATGATGATGCTCCATCAGCAAGCAGGACTGAATTGGTCATGATAGCGCCAAACAGACCCTTCTCTCTTAACTCATATAGATTTTGTTCTACGGAGCATGCCCAGAGTTCCCACGTGCAAGCGCACTGCTTCATGAGCCTTTCAGTCTGTTTTTTTGTCCAAGCTTCTGCATGGGCATGTATCTGCTCTCTCTTTCTTATTTTGATCCTAGCTTGCTTCCTCTGCAGTCAATCTACAATACTTTTCGATGCAACAACAAAAAAAAAAAAAAAAATAGTTGGTGTAAAAAAAAAAAAAATATTTGACTCCCAAGAATGCTGCTCCCAGCCACTTGAAGGACAGCATGTGTGGCCAGAAGATGTCTATCACCAGCGACCATGATATTACCACAATGCAGCTAACTGTTACAACTGTGGCCCGCTGTCATAGGGGTCCCAAAGAAACGGCCTGGAAGATGGAAAAACTTTGCAGGTCAGTGAAAAGCTGCAGTCATTCCTCCTCCTAGAGCAAATCCTCCTCGGGCACCCTCCATGCCGAGCTGAGCAGGAGCTCCTCGAACAAAGCTCTTCTCTTTTTGCAGTGCCAGTTCTGGATCCGCTGTGGGGCTTGTCAACACATAGAAGGAATCAGCGCCATGCCTCGGAGCCAATAGCACAGGTGGCGCTCCCAAAGCTGAGGACAGGGTCAGTCCCATCAATCGTCACACTGTCACCGCATCAGCTCTCGGAACCATCGATGTACCAGGACTTGGGCCTCACCTTCCTGTCAATGCATTAGGCCTCGACGCAGCCGTTTCCTCCGTTGACACATTAGCATCAGATCCATCAATACTCCACAGCCTGGCACAATTTGAGCACCGTTCCACAGCTCCATCGGTGCACTCGATGCATTCGCGGGGAGAACAATCATTGAGAAGCCCCGAGTGTGATCTTTTTTGATTCAGCCTGTTTGGCAATCACATCTCATCTTTGCCTGAGAGATTCTCTTGCACTGCGGGTTCACAAGGCCAAGCACGTTGATGTCAGGGCTGACCCTGCTTCTTCATCAGCCACTAACCTTTCACAGAGAGCAGATGGGTTTCATGTGGGAAATCCAGCCTGCCTGAGATATGCTTGAATTTAAATGGAGCCCATCTCGCTTGTGACCTGATCCTCATTAATCACATGCTGCTGGGGGGGGGGGGGGTGCCAGAAGTCTTAGTCTCCTGCTAGAGAGCTCTGATTTAGGGCTCTTGGTTGTCTCACTCTCCCGCCTTCCTTTGATTGCATTCTATCCTGAACTCTAATCCCAGCATTAAGCTGAGAAGAGAGATCTGTGCTGTAAACTCCGGAGGCCCTTCCCACTCTCCCAACCCTCTCAGGAATAAAGTGGAAATCACCATTTTCCACTCCCTAGTTACAAACCCAAAGCATTATCATGCACACTGAAATTGCCATGCTGGGTCAGATCAGTGGCCCATCGAGTCTGGCATCTCGTCTCCAAGCAGTGGCCAATCTGACCCTCTAGAAGTACCTGGCAGATCCATCCCCTGCTAATCACTGCCAGGTAGCAATCCCCTAAATTTCTCTGATTAATAATTAATGCTGCGGCAGGTTCTCTTTTGACTCACCAGTGCTTTTTTTTCAGTGTTATTAATACAATGCTGGCTACTCAGCGCACATGGCCTTTACGTGTGGTGTAATGCTGGACAGATATAAAGGTCTGACAGCCTGCTAAGATTCCTCTTAGAGCACAGAGGCGAGAATAGGAAACAAAGCTTTGCGCAAGAGATTTCTGGATCAGAAAGAACTAAACTTGCCACAGTTTTTTGTCCTTTTTAATTCCATTTTTTCCCCTTTCAGAATTTTTCTTACAAAGTAAAATAGTTACAGAGCTGTCTGTACAGTAACATGAATAGCAGTAAAAACAGGAAAACCCCCCCCCCCCCAATTGCTGAAAATTGTTGACAAATAAACGTGGTGTTTTTCAATTTATTTTTGGTTTTATAAAAATAATGTAAAAATAATCATCAAAAAACAACTGCAGTCAGTAGCATTGGCCAGATGCTCTTTTGTGTTAGGATTTTAGAGGCAGGTCAAGTTGCCATCTCACCTCTGTTCAACCTGGAGAGATCTATCAGGCCCCGTTGCATGCAGGGATTGTAGTTCTGATTTTTTTCCATACATTTACCCTAAGTAAATCAGAAACTACAACTCACTGCATGAAGTAGAGCAAAAGTATCCTGGATCAGCCTCTTCTGGTTGACCTGGGGAGGGATAGCAACGCTAAATATAGAAGGCGTGAAATGGACAGACCTGAAGCAGAGGACAATAAACTTCGGGGTGTGGCCTAGAAGGCAATGGCAGGAAATCCCTGCATTCTGATTTGCTGATTTCCAGCACTCTGCTTTACTAGGCTCCACCTCCATCCCTGTTAGGTATACGTTTTTTCCTTTTGTATACAACACAAACTCCGATAAGCTTCCTCTAAATTTGAAATTTTGTTGACAGGTGAAGACATTCAAACCCTTTCCCGTCTTTTTTTGTGATGTGATATTTGTGAAATTTATGTTCCCTCTTCTCCATATATCTATATATATATATATCAATATCTATCTATCCAGATCAATATCTATCTGTCTATCTATATATAGATAGATAGTCTAATCTGTGAAACAGAAGGCAAGACTTAGTTAAGGTGATGAGTTTATGAAAATAACCCAGCCAATCACTGTATGTCTTTATTACAAAATCTTATTACAAAAATAATTACAAAAATAACTTGTGATTTTTGCCCCTCCCCAGCACTTTTGTAAATGGAGGTTTTCTGCCATGAAATGACACAGGACTTTTAGAAAAAGTTCACTGCACATCAGTAGATTCACTTTATCGGGGTCCCCCATCAAATATTTTACAGGACCCCCCCCTCCCCTTCACCTCCTGTTGTTTGAGACACTTCTTCCATCCTCTCTTCTCTCACGCAAGCACTGAGATATCAGAAAAGAACCTGAAAGGTTCTGGAGCTTGTTAGGTATGATGAATCTGGTATAATAATACAGATGTGTTTTCTCTCTGGCAACCATCTGCTCTGTCTGATCGACAGTCCTTGCCTGTCTTTTCTTTAATGCAAGACAGGAGGCCTTCATTCAGAACTGGGAGACGTAGCAGAGTCCATGTCCTCTGCCTCCTGCTCTTGGGGGGAGACTGGCTGACCTCCCTTAACCCGCTTCCACTTCATTCTTCGGTTTTGGAACCACACTTTCACCTGGAGAAGGGAATAAAGAGGACATTGCTCAGTGGTCTGCCATGGTTGCTTCATAATGCATTCCCCAGCACCTCCCCTCTCACCCTAAATTTCTATCTCTTTCTTAATCTCTGCTGGAAGAAGCCCCACATGTAACAGATCATGATGGGGAAGACACAGAAGCTCCATTTCATTCTCGTGCTGCCAACATCAATATATTAGTGGCCAATGGCAAACTGGTCCTCAGAATGTATATTAGATGGAGGAGTGGCTTAGGGGTAGTACAATAGACTGATATCATGGAAACCACAGTTCAAATCCCAGTTCTGCCACTGACCTACTTTGCATAAGTCACTTTATTTCCTGTTCTCAGATAGCCACTTGGATTATTAAACTCTTTTGGAAAGGGACTTTTTGTACCTAAATTTCAATAATGCTGTAAGTCGCCTCTGGCATCATTTAGCAAGGTAGGATAATAAAAAGAAATCCAAATCCATATTTTCATAAATCGGTTAAATAAATCAGACTGACTGATATATGCAAATAAATCCATTCAGGATATTTTGAACTCCAGGCTACTTATGGGGGAGAGAAGGGGTCCCATGGGCCAGTTTGAGCACCAGTGAAGTAAACCAAGATTTCAAAAACTCGGTCCCTAAGACTCTCCAGCAGATCTTGTTTAAAAGATTATATGCTAGATGTATCTGCCAGTGTGCCTCACGACTATCCATTGTGGATATTCTGAAAGCCAAACCTGGCTGAGTGTGTGCAGGACAGGGTTTGGGAAACCCTGGACATGACAACACACTAGGGAAGCAATATTAGGTTTTGATGAGACAGGAGAGGAATGAGAAGTAGCTGTTGGATGTCAGCTGTGTGGAAAATGTCAGGAGTTCCAGCTTTGAATTCCTTTATTAGTTGTGCAGACGGTTGTTATTAGGTTTGAGGCTGCGCTGTTTAAGCTAGGCAATATAGTAAAAGCTACTTGAGTCTGGACATGTGACAGAGTGGACTAAAGAGCAAGCAAACAGACACCAGTAATCTAGAGGGATTCTCTGGTTAGAACCCCACCTGTATTAATGCCTTGTGACTGACAAGACCCTAGATACACAGTTAGAAAAAGAAGCTTCCTCATTTACTCTTATAAGGCAAGATGGCAGTGACAGCTAAATGCTAAAGAAACAAAGATGATGCATGGCTATTGCATGCTAGGATAACTAAATATATATTTATTAGGAGCTAAAGTATTACCTTATATAGAGAGAAAGTTGTTTACTGTAAATAGGACTGTTAGTTCACATAGGCAAAACGTAAAGTCATGCATAGATATTAGTTACACGAATTAAGTATAAATTCCTGGAAGTTAATGCATATGGAAATAGAGTGTGAAATACCAACAGCTGATTTGTTTATGGCTTATTATCAATAGCCTAAGATCATATATAATGTGTGAAATTCTAATGCACCATTTAGAGCTCTCATATCCTGGATTCCTGCTGGTGACCTGTTTAATCTGTTCATATACAAATCAGACAATACATTTTTGAGGAAGTTGCTTACTGCACTTTGTCTTAAGGAGTAGAAAGACTAGGGGGCACTCCATGAAGTTAGCATGTGGCACATTTAAAACTAATCGGAGAAAGTTCTTTTTTACTCAACGCACAATTAAACTCTGGAATTTGTTGCCAGAGGATGTGGTTAGTGCAGTTAGTATAGCTGTGTTTAAAAAAGGATTGGATAAGTTCTTGGAGGAGAAGTCCATTACCTGCTATTAAGTTCACTTAGGGCCGGATTTTAAATGCCCTGCGCGCGTAAATCCGGCCGGATTTACGCACGCAGGGCCCTTGCGTGCCGGCGCACCTATTTTGCATAGGCTGCCGGCGCGCGCAGAGCCCTGGGACGCGCGTAAGTCCCGGGGCTTTGTAAAAGGGGCGTGTCCTAAATGACTCGGCATTGCGGGGGCGGGCCCGGGGGCGTGGTCGAGGCCTCCGGACCAGCCCCTGGGTTGGGTGATGGCGTGCCTGCAGCCCGCTGGCGCGCGCAGATTTACGTCTGCTTTTAGCAGGCGTAAATCGTGCAACAAAGGTAAGGGGGGGTTTAGATAGGGCCAGGGGGTGGGTTAGGTAAGGGAAGGGAGGGGAAGGTGGGGGGAGGGCGAAGGAAAGTTCCCTCCGAGGCCGCTCCGAAATTGGAGCGGCCTCGGAGGGAACAGGCAGCTCACGCTGGGCTCGGCGCGAGCAGGTTGCACAAATGTGCACCCCCTTGTGCGCGCCGACCCCGGATTTTATAAGATAGGCGCGTATCTTATAAAATCCAGCGTACTTTTGTTCGCGCTCGCGCAAAATTATAAAATCTACCCCTTAGAGAATAGCCACTGCCATTAGCAATGGTAACATGGAATAGACTTAGTTTTTGGGTACTTGCCAGGTTCTTATGGCCTGGATTGGCCACTGTTGGAAACAGGATGCTGGGCTTGATGGACCCTTGGTCTGACCCAGTATGGCATGTTCTTATGTTCTTTTGTTCTTGGTGATTACACATTTTTCTTTAAGTTTTTTAATTTAAGCAGAGATATATAGAGCCAGATTAGGAGGCCTTCCCGGGAAATCTCACAAGGTTTTCTCCATTAAGGGATTTTCCATAGCTGCCACTAGATAAACTCAAGCCAGTGGTTAGGGCAGCAGGCCACAACCCAGAGAACCAAAGTTCAGATCCCACTGCCACTCCTTATGTCCTGAGGCAAGTCACTTTTGCCCCTCAGTTGCATCAGGTACAAATTCTGGAAATAGGGAAATATTATTAGTATCTGAATATAATCTGCTCTGAAGTGCCAAAAAGAAGAATATAAATCAAATAAATGCAGTTAGCCCTGGAATTTTTTTCTCTCATAAGAAGATAAGATATGCCATGCTGGGTCAGACCAAGGGCCATCAAGCCCGGCATCCTGTCTCTGACAATGACCAGTTTGTGACACAAGAACTGGAAGATTCCAAAAAGTAGATCTGTTACATATTGCTCACTCCCAAGGATAGTGATTGCATTCCCTAGTCTACCTAGCTAATGTTTTATGGACTTTTTCTCCAGGAATTTTTCCAGATCTCTCTTAAACCCTGCCATATAGTTGCCTTGACACATCTTTTGGCAACAGATTTCACAGCTTGATTGTGCATTGAATGAAAACATACAATTTGTTTTAGAACTGCTGGTTGTTAGTTGCATGGAGGGTCTCCTTGTTTTAGTATTATCTGAGATGTCAAATTACCATCCTTTATTTACCTGTTCCACTCCACTCATAATTTTATAAACTTCTGTCATGTTCCCTCTCAGCTCTCTCTTTTCCAAGCTGAAGAGCCCTAGCCTATTTAGCATTTCTTCATAAGGGAGTTATTCCATCCCCTTTATCATTTTTGTTGCCCTTCTCTGCACCTTTTCTAGTTCTGCTGTTTCTTTTTGAGGCTGGGGGTGAACCAGAATTGTGCACACTAATCAAGGTGTTGCTCAATACAGAGGCAATATGATATTCTTAGTTTTATTCTCATTGGGATCCTGCCAGATACTTGTGACCTAGATTGCCCCTGTTGGAAACAGGATACTGGGCTTAATGGACCTTTGATCTGACCCACTATGGTAAATCGTATGTTCTTATGCTGCTAATCTTGTATTTTGGATCATTCCAGACATTCTGTTTGCTTTTTGCACTGCCCCTTGAACTGAGGATTTCAATGTATTGTCCTCAAGAACAAAGTCCTTTCCTGGGTGGTGACTCCTAATACAGAATCCAGCATTATGTACCCCCCCATTTGGGATTATTCATCATTATGTGCATCACGTTGCACTTTCCTATATTAAATTTCATATGTTATTCAGATGGCCTGTCTCCTAGTCTCACAAGCTCCTTCTGCAGTTCCTCATAATCCACTGCCGTTTTAATAGTTTTGAATAATTTTGTGTCATCTACAGATCTGATCTTCTCACTTCTGCATTAACTAATTTTCACAATTGTTGACTTCTGTGTTTGTCTTGACTAGACTGTAAGCTCTATTGAGCAGGGAATGTCTCTTGTGTGTTGTTTTGTACAGCACTGCATACGTCGAATAATGATAGAAATGTTAAGTAGTAATAGTAGTTCCCTTTTCCAGATCATTTATGAATGTTAAATAGTACTGGTTCCAGTATAGATCCCTGTAGTATTCCATTAATGACTTTTCTTCATTTGGAAAACTGACTCTTTAGTCTTATTCTCTGTATCCTGTCTTTTAACCAGTTACCAATCCATAATAGAACACTGCCTCCTATCCCACGACTTTTTAATTTCCTGAAGAGTCTCTCATGGGGAGGTTGTCAGATGTCTTCTGAAAATCAAAATACAGTATATCAACTCACTAACCTTTATTTTTATTTATAACTTCTAATATTTTTCCCAGCACAGATAGGCTCACTAATTAATATTTTCCTGGATGACCCCCTAGAACCTTTTAAAAAAAATTATCCGCCCTTCAGTCTTTTTGCAAATGACATTTGGATATGCATCAGAGTGGACACAATGGATAGAGCGAATGAAAAGTGACCTAGGTGTTGTGTTCCGTGCTCATGGATCCTTGTTCCTGTCTTGTCTTGGTGTTCCTGGTTTCTGACCGGATCGGCTAGCGGTGATTCCTGGTGTGTGACTTCGGATCGGCTAGCGGTGATTCCTGGTGTGTGACTTCGGACTGGCAAGTGGTGATACCTCGGTGTGTGATCTTGGACTGGTAAGCGACGACCCTCTGGCACTTGACCTTGGACTTCTTCTTGACCATCGTCTCCAAGGGCCCACCTAAGTCCCAGTGGCCTGGGTCCCTACAGGCTCCTCCCAGGGGGACCGTGGGCTTCCAGGGTGAAGCTCCAGTCAGCCCTTGCACCAAACGCTTGACTTTTTGACCTCTCAAAGGTCCACCTAAGTCCCAGCGGTCCGGGTCCCTACGGGCTCCTCCTGGGGGACCACGGGCTTCCAGTGGCAAAGACACAGCTCCTTCCTCGACGTCACGACTCTTCGTCTGCCTCCACAGTCGCCTCTGTCTCCAGTGCTGAGGGTCAGCTGGTCACGTCCTCTGTTCCTGCCTCGCCACCCGACGGGAGAACCTATGGATCTTCCTCCTAAGGTACACCATCCTCCCGTCGGCCCAAGGGTCCACAAGCCTGAGCATAACACTAGGAAAGCTCGAGAAGAGGTCGAAGGTTTGGCAGCTGGCATTCAATGCTACGAAATGCAGCGCTATGCTTGTATGTGAAGGGGGGCAAAAGACTGATGTGCAAGAACTGGGAGAGAGACTGCAGGGTGATAGTATCTGATGATCTGAAGGCAGCGAACAAATGTTACAAGGCGATGGCTAAGGCCAGAGGGATGCTGGGCTGCATAGAAAGAGGCATAACTAGCAGGGAAAAGGAGGTGATAATGCCTCGGTACAGGTAATTGGTGAGGCCTTACCTGGAGTACTGTGTTCAGTTCTGGAGACCGAATCTCAAAAAGGAAAAAGGACAGAATGGAAGTGGTCTAGAGAGAGGCAATCAAAATGATGTGGGATCTGCATGGAAAGATTTATGAGATGAGGCTGAAGTACCTACATTTGTATACACTGCAGGAAAGGAGAGACAGGGGAGATATAATACAGACTTTCAAATGTCTGAAAGGAATTAATGATGCACAAAAATAAAATGTTTGCCAGTGGAAATGAAGTTTTAAAACTAAGGGTCACAATATGAAACTCCAAGGGAGAAGACTCAGGAACAATGACAGGAAATATTTCTTTAAGGAAAGAGTGGTGAACGCATGGAATGCCTTCCCGGAAAAGGTGATGAAGACAAGAATGATAATGGAATTCAAAAGGGCATGGGACAAATGCAGAGCTTCCCTATTAGCTAGAGAATAGAAACTTCTGTTGCACCTAAAGTTTACATTTCTGCTTGGAGGTAACCTGCACAGAGTGGCAGTTACTATCCTTAACAGAAGGCTTGGGGGTAAACTGCATGGAGCGGCAGTTACTACCCTTAACAGAACTCTTGGGGTAACCTGTGTGGAGTGGCAGTTAATACCTAAAAAAAAGAATTTGCTGGGCAGACTAGATGGACCATTTTGGTCTTTATTTGCCATCATTTACTATGTTACAGTAACTGTGTTCATTTTAAATGATAGGTTACAGATTACTAATAACAGGTCTGCAATTTCATGTTTGAGTTCTTTTAGAACTCTGGGGTGAATACCATCTGGTCCTGGTGATTTTTTACTCTTGAATTTGTCAATTTGATTTATTATATCTTTCATTCTCAGAAAGATTTTTTTTGTCAGACTGACATAATGCTACTGTAGTAGTTTTGCTTAATGTCCTCCCTCCAGTAATTATGTCAAATTCTTTTGCTTTATGATCATTAGATGATTGAGGGGGAAAAAGGGAGGACAAGGCCATATTAAAGAGATTAAATAATTTTTTTTTGTTTTGGTCTTTACTGAGGAAGATGTAAGGCAGATATCCATGCCAGAAGTGATATTTAAAGGTAAAGATTCAGAGAAAGTGAAACAAATCTCAGTGAACCTAGAAGATGTAATAGGGCAAAGCTTCCTAAACTGTGGGTCGGGACCCCAAATGAGGTCCAAAAATCTTAAGCTGGAGTCACAAGTGCCTCAAATGGCAGCACTTTTTAGGTACCAGAAACAGCAACATTAGTAGTAGAAGTCAGTATGGGGCCTGTGAACCAGACGCACTAACAGAACCTGCAGTGCACGTGTTTTGGTGGTAATCTAGCATTACTAGTACTGCTGCAGAAAACCTGCATGAGAGAAATTAGGGCTTCTGTAGGGCCTGTGAGCTTACACTGGTTCACAGGGCCTGCATGGACTTTCATTACCATTTGTCATTTGCAGATTACTGTCAGGCTTCAAACCAGCCATGAGGGAAGGGGAGGCTGAGTTGCAGAGGTCAGTGGAGATTGCCAGTAATCCTCTATCCTCACCCATCACTGAGCCTACCCAAGAGAAAAATGTTTCCCCTGGCATCAGCCTGCCTTCTCTTCCTACCAATTGTCATCCACCTTTGGCCCATGGCACAAAGGAAAATGTTGCTGCTGACCTGTTACGGAGATGATTGGAAAAGGGTCTGTTTGACAGGAGGGATCAGATGCAGAAGGGGTTTGAGAGCTAGATCAGGTGGCGAAGGATTGGCTGTGGAAGTGGAAAGGGGGGGGAATGACAAAAAAGATTGAACAGGAATGCAAAAGAGTTGCTGGGGAATGAGAGGATCAGCTTGGGGTGGGTGATGTGAGAGAAGGGTTGGACTTGCAAGGTAATAAGAGAGAGGTTAAGGGATCAGATTGAGATGGGAATGGGAATGGGGGATGTGATGAGAGGCAGAGGATCAGTTGAGCGTTATAAGGGCTTGAGGGTGCGAGGGGATCATCTGGGGAGATGCATAAAGATTTGGAGGGTGTGAAAGAGGGGATAGGATAAGGAGGGGAGTGCGAGGAGCAGCGGGATGTAAGAGGGGATCAGTTTTAGGGGAGGAGGTTAATAAGGGGGGGGGGGGCGGTCCTATGCAGGAGGTGGAGGTTGGGGGAGAGAATAGAGAAGTATGGATCAGCTAGAGAGGGTGGAGGTTGAGAGAGGGGATCAGCTAGAGCAGTGGTCCCCAACCTTTTCTGCACCAGGGACTGGCTTCAAGCAAGACCATTTTTCCATGGCCCGGCAGGGCGGGGTGGGGTAGGGGCGGGGCTTTGGTCATATGGGGGCGGGGTTATGGAGGGGGTTGGATTTTTAGTGCACACTTATCATTTAATTATGACATTTATAATGTGAATGTGACTCAACTCACCATAGGTTCTCACATGCATGGCACACTGACCCATGATCGTCACGGGGCTAGATGTAAAAGTACAGTTTGTATCCACGGGAACCCCCCTGACCCACAATAATGGATGTAAAGCAGAATTATGACATTCCCCATACAACTCACCCTACAAAAAAATATTCTGGTTCTGGTGACATCTCAGTAACAGCAACTCAAACTCCTTCTACTTCCAGGCTCAATAGCCCTACTTATGAAAAGACAGCAGTTTACCACCAATGCATGTCCTCTTGAGAAAACACAACAAATAAGACCGATACAAACGCTTACATGCTAGCAAAATATCTCATCTCGGTAACAGACACAGAACCGACCTAACATACTCCCAGGATCTGTAGTAATGCACATAAACTAATCCGCACACAGTTACACCTGTATTATGGAATACACTCAAACAGGAACAACCCTATCTATGAAAAGGCAACACTACAAATATTAAATCAGGTCCTAAAAACCAATACACCTCTTATTAGGAAAACAGAACTAGCAAGCAGCTATAGATCCCCACACAGAAATAATTGTAAAACTATACTAATAAGCAGAATAAATGTTTCTAAACAGCTATGAACAGAATAACATCCAACAATTAAAAACTCATAAAAACTATTAAACATTCTCCAAACACCAATAAAATATTTCAAAAAAGCAGACATCACACAATTAAAATGGCAGTCAAGAAAAATAAACTTAAAAAGCCACCTTTAATTACCCCCTCCAGCAGCTCTCCTACTACCCTTCCCTGCAGGCCGTGGCACACACCAGAAGCAGCAGCAGAAGCTAAGCTCTATACTTATGGTCCTCTTCCTTAGTGCCCATGTCTCTCACACACACACACACCATACCAGTCATGCCCCCATGACCAGTTTCTGTCTCTCACACACCAATCATCTCCCAAACAGTCTTTGGCACACACACACCAGTCACCTTCCTGAACAGTTTCTCTCATGCCATACACACACACACAGGCTTCCCACTCCCATGTTCTACTTACATATATGGGCTTCTCACTCTCATAATCACTTTCTCAGTCTCTCTCTCTCTCTCACACACACACACCCCCACACACACAATCACTCACCAGTCTCTCAATCCCATGTTTGTTCTCTCCACATGCACAGGCTTCTCATTCCCATAATCACTTTCTTTCTCTCTCTCACACACACACTCACTCACCAGTCTCTCACTCCCATGCTTGTTCTCTCCACATGCACAGGCTTCTCATTCCCATAATCACTTTCTTTCTCTCTCACACACACACACTCACCAGTCTCTCACTCCCATGTTCTCTTTCAGATATACAGGCTTCTCCCTCCCATGATGTGTCTCACACACACCCAGGTTTCTCACTCCCATGCTCACTCTTCACACGCACAGGCTTCTCATTCCCATAATCACTTTATTTCTCTCTCTCTCTCACACACACGCGCACACACACACACACCAGTCACCTGATCTCGCTCATGCATACACACACACACACACACAGGCTTCTCACTCCCATGTTCTCTTTCAGATATACAGGCTTCTCCCTCCCATGCTGTGTCTCACACACACCCAGGTTTCTCACTCTCATGCTCACTCTCTTCACATGCACAGGCTTCTCATTCCCATAATCACTTTCTCTCTGTTACACACACACCAGTCTCTCTCATTTCCATGCTCACTCTCCACGTGCAAAGGCTTCTCATTCCCTGAATCACATTCTCTCACATTCACACATACAAGTCTTTTTCTCTCACACACACCGTCACCTTACCAAGCAGTCTCTCTCTCTCATGCATGAACACTCACACAGGTTTCTCACTCCCATGCTTTCTTTCACCCCCACAACACCAGGCTTCTTACGCCCATGCTTTCCCACATACCCAGACTTCTCACTTCCATGCTTTTTCTCTCTCACACACACACACAATCAGTCACCTCCCTGACTAATGTCTCACACTCTCACATACACATCAGTCATCTCCTTGAGTAGTCACTTCCATTGTCTCTCACATACACACACACACATCAGCTCTCTGACCAGTCAATCACACACAGGCTGGCTGGCTGCTTCTCTCTCTTTCTCTCACTCACTTCCTCTTCTCCCCACCCCCACCCCCCCAGAGCACAAATGGGAGCTGCAGCAGCCCCCGCAGGCCAAGAAAGAAGAATCCCATCGGCCGCGGGAGGCTCATGCTGCTGTCTCGATTACCGGCTGCTTCAATTGCTCGGGGACCGACGCTGCAGCCGCCGCTGCTACTTTATCACGCGGCACGGCTCTTTCTCCTTCCCGCGCACCGCTCCGTGTATCACTTCCTGTTCCGGGTCACAGGAGGGCAGGCACGGGAAGAAGAAAAGGCCAGCCGCGGGTGCCACAGCTTCTTCTAGTACCGCTGCCGTTCCCACTGGGCTTGAACGTGCTGACAGCCCGGCGGCAACGGCAGCGGGAAAGACCGGGAGCGCGCGACACACCTGCCGGTGCTTGGCGGTGCCGCGGACCGGCAAAAAACACCCACGGCCCGGTCCCGGTCTGCGGACCGGTGGTTGGGGACCCATGAGCTAGAGTATGGGAAGGGTGAGAGTGGAGTGATTTTTGGAAGGGAACCATCCCTCTGCTAATATTATTTTGGTCATCCTCTGGGATCATGTGAATTTTCTAGTGCTAAAATTGTTAGGAAGCGCTAGGAGAGCGGTTCCACTTTCCAGGGGTTTGTATGTTCTTGGACCACAACACTACCCCAGAAGAACTCCGAAGAGGTGCCACAGCAGGCGAGGCGTGCCCGAGCATGGGCTGGACAGGAGTGAGGCTGGACCGGAGACTAGGATGACTGAAGATACTGACCCTCCTCCAGACCTGCACGCTTTGGGAAGACCATCAATACAATGGTAGTCTTATGAACAGTCCTCTGACCATTCCAAGCCCTTTTGGACCTGCCACTGGGTAACGGCAAAAAGCAGCAGGCCGGATGGAGGCCAGGGCAACGAAGACCGGAATATAGAGATTCGGACGAAGACTCAGGAACAAGATACTTGAATGCACAGACGAGACTCAGGGACGAGGTACTTGGATGCACAGATGAGACTCAGGAACGAGGTACTTGGATACACAGACGAGACTCAGGAACAAGGTACTTGAATGCACAGACGAGACTCAGGAACAAGGTACTTGAATGCACAGACGAGACTCAGGAACAAGGTACTTGAATGCACAGACAAGACTCAGGAACAAGGTACTTGGTATTCAGAAGACTCAGGCAAGGTTCAACTTATTCAGGAGACTCAAGCAAGGTTCAAGGTATTCAGGAGAGTCAATCAAAGTAGTGGGTTGAGACTGCGATGCAGCGCGCCCTACACAGTCCACCCGCGGGACTGGTCGCGGACCACGCTGGACTCGAAGTAGCCTCTAGATGAGAAATGGAGTAACGAACGGAGCATGTCTCAAAAGCTGTAGAGGCCTGCACCGGGACGTGCCCTATACAGCCACCAGTGTCTGGTCGCGGACCACGCTGGGACGGCACAGGGATTAGCAGAGTCTTTGGCATGGATGGAGCAAACACAAGGGACTCCGTAGACCAGGGACAAGGATACAAGCGGAAGTCTCCCGGAGGCTCGTGCTGCAGAAGTGAGGAAGGCATTGTACCATGAGGGCCCTACACAGCCCGCCCATGGGGCTGGTCGCTGACCACGATGTGGCACACCAAGAAGGGTGGCAACGAGGGACCAGGGGTTCAGGACATCTGGACTGGAACATGGACTTCAGGAACACGAGAAGAACATCATGGACATCAGGAACAGGAGACGAACATCTGGACTGGATCACGGATTGCAGGAACTGGGAGACAGACAACAAGACTGACCATGGGTATCAGGAACAGCAGGCAGACATCTGGACTGGAACATGGATAACTGGACAAGATGAGACGCTCCAACAAAGAACAGGAAACACAGGACCTTGAAGAAGAACTGGAATAGGGCCGACTCCTGGAGCGAAGGACAGGAAGATCCCAGGAGTGTCTAACTCCTTGCAAAGGCAATGCTGGAATGGATGCTGAGCCCTTTTGTAGGGCAGAAGAGAACAACGCCCAGGGAGGAGCCAGCAGGGGGCCACAACTGGCTGGCCCTTGAAGAGCAGGAGAGAGGCGCGTGCCCGTGCCTAAGGAAAGCTGGGAGAAGAGAGGACAGGCTGGTGGCTTCCCCAGCCACATGGAAGGCCCGAGGAGAAGCAAGGCAGGCAAGCGAGGCAGCCCTGCCATGAAGATGGAGAGATGGTAGGCTGCAGGAAGGGCAGGAAGCTGCAGGCACCAGCAGGGACGGCTTCCCTGCCGGGCAAGGACCCAGGCAGCAGCAGGCACCGACAGGGATGGCTTCCCTGCCGGCTGAAGACCCCGGCATCGGTGAGGATGGCTCCCTGCCGTCCGAGGACTCCAAGGACGGTCCTAGCCACGTTTGGAGGCACAGGAGCGGCAGTGGCTGTCCTGGCTGCAAGGGAGAGCTCCCAGCGGCTCGACCCTGCCACTCAGGGCTGGAGGCAGCCGGGGAGGAACCCGGTGACGGCGGCACACCTGTCGCGAAGGAAACAGTGCCAGCGGCCCGACTGGCCGCGGGAGATAAAGGACTTGCCCGCACTCCTCGCGGGCAGGTTCACAACAAAAATGAGGTCACACTGGCTAAAGGTTTTGGGAAAATTAGCAAACTAAAGAGTAGTAAATCACCTGAACCAGATAATATAGACCTAACATAGACCTTTCAAACACTGAAAACACAACATCATCCTGGATTACCATAACTAGAACTGTAGCAGACAAAATAAATCCCTCTTACCTCCGCCGGACTCCAGCACCGTCCCCCTCGCACATCCTCCTCTGTCGGGGCTCCCTAGGCCCAATCAGGGCTAGAGCCCGCTCGCTTACTCCACGAGCCGTGCAGAGGAGGCAACAAAGATAATAGAAAAAGAAAACCAAAACAAAACACCCGAAAGGAACCCGCATTGACCTTAGAGCAGCGCGCACACGGTGAGTCAGCCGCGCCCCCTGAGAGGCACTAGGCCAATCAGAGGGCGGCAAACAGGACTTTAAATTGCGGCAACTACCTCCGGCGTCGCACGCCGGGCGTCGCGCGTCCGAAGGAGCGCGTTCTAAGGGGCCTGCCCCTTAGCGCGCCCCTTGGAGCGTCCCAGAGCCAGGACCGTTTACTCGTTTACCTTCCAATCAGGGACTATTTACCACCACTACCTCTGGATCCCTTTAGAATACTATAAAGTCAAGAAAACACCTCCAAAGGCAATGGACACACCACAGCCTACTTATTAGAGTACCAAGCATATTGCACTCTTAACCCTAGCAATCTCTGGTATCCTGATCTAGCATTCTGCACTTCAGCCTCCAGCACGCATCCTATCAGCATCTAGCAACCACTCATCCAATTCTTCATCCAGCAGACTCTCATCCAATTCTTCATCCAGCAGACTCCCATCCAATTCTTCATCCAGCAGACTCTCATCCAATTCTTCATCCAGCAGCCACTCATCCAATTCTTCACCCAGCAGACTCCCATCCAATTCTTCACCCAGCAGACTCCCATCCAATTCTTCATCCAGCAGCCACTCATCCAATTCTTCATCCAGCAGACTCTCATCCAATTCTTCATCCAGCAGCCACTCATCCCATTCTTCATCCAGCAGCCACTCATCAAATCCCTCTCTACTATTAAACCAATTCTACTATACTAACAGCTCTCAAACCCATGGGCTTCCCAATTCCAATCCTCCATCACAGGACCTATCCCACAGGAAAACATTCCTTGATCTCACGCCCACCTACTTACAAATCCCTTATCCCCATCATGATTTCCCCATTTACCCAAACTTTAGGCTTAGCTCTTTTCTCTCTGATACTATTCAACGCTCAATCTCTCTCCAAGAAAACACTAATTCTTAATGACATTCTCCTGGACAACAATCCTGACCTCTGCGCTACCACGGAAACATGGCTTAAACAAATGGACACAGCACTAATAAACCAACTTCCAATTCAAAGTTACGATATTTTCTCCATTCCCAGAAAGAAAAAAAGGGGAGGAGGTACCCTCCTAGCAGCCAAAAAAGAGCTAAAAATTACTCAATTCCCAATTAGTTCACCCTCAAAAATCGAAACAGGCCTATTCAAATCAGACCTTCTTCTAATCTACGCCCTCCCAGGCCTGCTGGAATCCAATGCATCACCCATACTAGAATTAATAGCAACTCACTTAAATCTAGATCGTCCTACCATAATACTGGGCGATTTTAACCTACACGTCGACCACCCCATTCGCTCAACTAATTGCGAAGCTTTCCTAACCGCCATGTCGGCTTTAGGCTTCAAACAAATCATAAACAAACCGACCCATAGAGCAGGCCACACCCTGGACCTTATATTTGTTAACTCAAGCATATCACACTCAACGCCACCCACATGCAAACCAGTCCCCTGGTCAGACCATACTTTAATATCTTCTGCCTTTTCGGTGGAACAATCAAGCAAAAAATGTGTCCCACTTCCAGAATTTATATACAGGAAATCCTGCACATCAGAGGAATTACACAATCATCTGGTCCCAGAACTCCCACTCATAGACATCACCTCAGCCAACTCAGCCCTTCACTCTTGGAACAAGATAACAGAAACAGCAGCAAACAAACTCTGTCCACTGGCAACAAAAAAACTCAAGCAGAACACTTCCAAAAAACAACCTTGGTTTAACGAAGAACTTCAAAAACGCAAACACTCCCTCCGACAGAAGGAAAGCAAATGGCGGAAATCACCAACACCGACCTCCCTCTCCGCTTACAAACTCGCACTACACCAATACAAAAACGCCACATTAAAAACTAAAAGGGACTTCTTTGCACAGAAGATCCACCACATTATCTTCGATTCCAAAGCCCTATTTGCCTATGTATCTAACTTAACACAAACCATTACTCCTGACATCCCAGCAAACCTAGCACAAGAAAAAGCTGAGGAATTGGCCCTCTTCTTTAGCAACAAAATCTCCAACCTGATAACACAGCTGAGACCCAACACTTCAGATCCATCAAACCTATATTTCCACCACAACAAAGACACTTCTCTACAATCCTTCGAACTATTCTCTATATCAGAGATACTCTCTGCATTGAAGAAAATGAAACCCTCATCACACCCTTCAGACCACATCCCTTCCAAACTTCTCCTGCTAATACCAGACACCATCTCTACCGCTCTGACAGACATCATTAACTGTTCACTAGCACAAGGAATTTATCCTGACGACCTGAAAATTGCATCCAAACCGCTCTTAAAAAAACCGAACTTAAACCCCAATGATCCTACCAATTTCCGTCCTATATCAAATCTCCCGTTCATAGCCAAGGTAATGGAAAAATTGGTTAATTCCAGACTCTCAGACTACCTCGAAGAACATAAAATTCTGTTCCCGACCCAATATGGTTTCAGGAAATCTTTAAGTACAGAATCACTACTAATTTCCCTGACTGACTACCTTACCATGGGCCTGGATAAAGGTCAAGCTTACCTGCTAATCCTCCTGGACCTCTCAGCTGCCTTTGATACGGTTAACCACTCCATCTTACTAATTCAATTAGCAAATATTGGAATAACAGGAACAGCTCTATCGTGGTTCAAATCGTTCTTAGGGAACAGAAAATACAAAGTTAAACTACACAACAAAGAATCTCAGCACTACTCTTCCTCTTCAAGAGTTCCACAGGGCTCCTCACTCTCACCAACGCTCTTTAATATCTACCTGCTCCCTCTTTGCCAACTTCTAAACAAGTTAAACCTTAAACACTATCTATATGCAGATGACGTCCAGATAGTCATCCCCATCAAAGAATCCTATACTAAAACTCTTGAATTCTGGGAATCTTGTCTTCAAAAAATCGACGGACTCCTCTCCAACCTAAATCTAATACCAAACTCTTCAAAAAGCGAACTCCTCCTAATTTCCACCGAAAACAGTAACACAGACACAAATCCACCACCCAATTTACAAACCCCACAAGTAAGAAACCTAGGAGCTATCTTCGATAATAAACTAAACCTTAAATCATTCATAAATCAAACTACTAAGGACTGCTTCTATAAACTTCAAGTCTTAAAAAGAATAAGACCACTGTTTCACTTTCAAGACTACAGATCAATTCTCCAATCAATAATATTCGCTAAACTAGATTACTGCAACTCTTTACTATTAGGTCTTCCCTCTTCTCACACTAAACCCCTTCAGATGGTTCAAAACACGGCTACAAGAATATTAACAAACACTCGGAGAAGAGACCACATATCACCAATTCTCAAAGACTTACATTGGCTGCCAATTCACTACAGAATTATATATAAGTCCATAACCATTATTTACAAAACCATACATCAACACTCTCAGCTCAACCTTCAAATTCCTCTCAAAAAATTTACTTCCAATAGACCAATCAGAGAGTCCTACAAAGAATCCTTACAAGTACCACATTCCAAAACCATGCGACACATAACAACCAGAGACAGGGCTTTTTCCACCGCAGGACCAACACTGTGGAACTCCATCCCACCAGATTTGCGACAGGAACCCTGCCCCCCCACATTCAGGAAAAGACTCAAAACGTGGCTTTTTATGAAAGCATTTCCTGACCTAAACTGAACTTTAATCAGTCTTTGACTAGTCACTCTGACTTTACCTTAATATAACAATTAACTCCACAGCATTAGGGCAATTCGTTATCACCTCAAATGCATAGATAGGCATATATGTATCATATGTATCTAGTTTAAAACCCCTGCTTCTTTTCTCTGTTCCAAGTTATATTACTCCCTTGTTTTATTGTAACTGCAACTCTTAACTTTCACTTGTATATTGTTTACTATTACTACTACCTTTATAATTTGTTATTTATTGTTATTTATGACCTCTTGTTACCTCTTCACTTGTTAATTGTAAACCGACATGATGCGATACCCATCGCGAATGCCGGTATAGAAAAACTTAAAATAAATAAATAAATAAATGATAAAGAAAACTATAAAAGAAACAAAAAATCAGAACCCCTGGTACAATGAAAATATCAGAGCAGTCAAACGGAAACTCAGAAAAAAAGAGAAATCGTGGAGAAACAACAAAACATCCACACTACTAAACGCATACAGACCACAACTAGCGGAATACAAAAAACTCATCCATAAAACAAAAAAAGACTTCTACACTAACAAAATAAACAAATACCAACAAAACCCTAAGATGCTCTTCAGCATAGTAAAAAGCCTAACTAAATCATCTTACGATGATCAACCACAATCAACACCAAAGATCACTAGTAACGACTTTGCAGACTTAATGAAAAAAATCAAAATCCTCATAAAGAACAACCTAAAAAATGACTCACAAGACCAGAAAATACCAAACATTCAAACAAAAAGCTGGCCCAACTTTGAAACAGCATCTTCTTTGGAAGTCCAAATGATCATTAAAAAAAAATGAACCCAGCCAAATACCCTATTGACGCCATACCCATTACAACGACAAAAAAATCTTGATCCACCAATAACTAAGACGATAACTGAAATCGTAAACCTCTCACTCACGGAAGGAAACTGTTTTGCCAGTAGCCTTGGAAGATACCTCCCTCCAAAGCATGCGCTTTTGAGCACAATGGTAATTCAAAAGCTGCTCCATCTTCTTC
Source organism: Rhinatrema bivittatum (assembly GCF_901001135.1). Lineage (NCBI taxonomy): Eukaryota > Metazoa > Chordata > Amphibia > Gymnophiona > Rhinatrematidae > Rhinatrema > Rhinatrema bivittatum. The sequence goes on from NC_042626.1 coordinate 54,253,045, forward strand.
ATGAATGTTCTTTCTAAGCTTTCTTAGTCTTGTTCTTTCTACCTTGTTGAGCCATATATTTAGAACAGACTTTCTGAGTTGGTGTGTTATTCTCCCTCTCTGGCCTTAGTCAAATCCAACCTAAGAACCCACTTGTTTGAGGCTCCGTTTAAATTCTAAATCTGGTTCTCCCTGATTACAGCCCAGTTTATTTAAATGATTTTTCTGTAAGAAATATATTTCTGAAAGCCTCTTATGCCTCCTGTATATTTATCTTGAGTTGACTGTAAGCTTCCTAGAGCCGGATCTGTCTCCTATGTGTATCTGTCCAGCACTATGCGTGCCTAGTAGTGCTATAGAAATTAGTAGTAGCAGGACTATAAATGCAGGGCTAGCTTAGTAATGCATTGTGATCTGGAATTCCTTGGCTACAGATCATCCCATGTTCCCTAAGGCAGACCAAATTCTGGTTTTACCCCATAGCTGTTCCGCTTTTCTTAGGGGAAATCAGAACTATATCATCCTGGAAGCAGTGGTCTGTTAAAGAGCCAAGTATGGCAAGCCTCAGACCCCTGTTATTAGACCCATATTCCTGCAGGGCCCAAGATGGAGACAAATCCTACGGCTGATCTGATATTCCAGACCTGAGAAGTTCCCATCTTCTGGTTTTCATAACCTGTTGGTTCAACACATGCAAATATCTTATGAATATGCCCTGTGGCTCTCCTAAAATCCAGCTTTGCTGAGGGAGGGGCTTTACAGGAAGAGATCTGGGACTCACCGCTATCCTACTGGAGGTCTGAGTGGATGACGATGGTATGAGGCTGGTTAGGGACACAATGGAAGGAGGCTCCCAAGCATTAAAACACATTAAAAAAAAAAAAAAGGGGGCCGGCCCCGTAGTTCAGTGGCAAACACTATGCACGTCCAGGGGGGTTTGATTCTCAGGTCTAGTGTTTTGCTCCCTGAGTCAGTTGGGCTGGTGATCTTGTGGAGGCAGTTTTCACCGCTCCTGGAAAGGAGGGAATCTCAGCCGTTGCCCAGCAGCGACACCTAGTGGCTGGACTCAGGGTTCATGTTAACTGGTTTTTGGAGGAAACTGCAGTCTGGGGTCCCTGACCGAGGACTGTCGCTGCCTATGTGGCAGGTTAGCTACAAATGAAGGCTTATGGTGCCGTAGCCCAAAGGAGCAGGAAAAAATGGCCAGGTCCAATAATACAAAAGAAGGGCACACAGAAAAGAACTGAATAATATTGTACAAACTATTTCATCTGTCACACACATGCACACAAAATTAATAGCAAAGGGAGAGGGATGTCTGAGATAAAGATACTGATCCTTTACCTGTCGTTCAGTAAGATCCAGGTTCACAGCGATTTCATACCTCCGAAGCCTGGTCAGGTAATTATGGTGAGCAAACTCGGCTTCCAGTTCTCGTAGTTGCTCCTTAGTGAAAGCCGTTCTCTCTTTCCTTGCCTTGCTGTGTGTCTCGGGCTTAGAGCTGGCATCCTGGTGGTCTAGAAGGGACATAACAACAAATCATTAAAGGAAGAAAAATAATACAGATATAGCTATACACATGCTTTTTAAAAAATAATTCTGCTTTTTCCCTAATCCCAGTCTCCTTTTCTTTCATTCTGGCATTTATTTTGGTACCAGGTAGGTATTAGGGTGTTGATGGTTTTGAAAGTCCCTCATGTTTAGCTGCTTCCCCATGAATCTAAGTGAGCTGGGGGTGATGCTGTGCTGATCCCCCATCAACGCCTCATGCAGGACTCACATTGATATCTACAAAGCATGAATACAGCACAGACAACTGCAGATAGGATCTTCATCACAGTCCCATGCAGGCATCACAGTGATACATGTAAAGCACGAATACAGCACAGATAGGAACTTCATCACAGTCCCATGCAGGCGTCACAGTGATACATGTAAAGCACGAATACAGCACAGATAGGATCTTCATCGCAGTCCCATGCAGGCATCACAGTGATACATGTACAGCACGAATACAGCACAGATAGGATCTTCATCGCAGTCCCATGCAGGCATCACAGTGATACATGTACAGCACGAATACAGCACAGATAGGATCTTCATCGCAGTCCCATGCAGGCATCACAGTGATACATGTACAGCACGAATACAGCACAGATAGGATCTTCATCGCAGTCCCATGCAGGCATCACAGTGATACATGTACAGCACGAATACAGCACAGATAGGAACTTCATCACAGTCCCATGCAGGCGTCACAGTGATACATGTAAAGCAAGAATACAGCACAGATAGGATCTTCATTGCAGTCCCATGCAGGCATCACAGTGATACATGTACAGCACGAATACAGCACAGATAGGATCTTCATTGCAGTCCCATGCAGGCATCACAGTGATACATGTAAAGCACGAATACAGCACAGATAGGATCTTCATCGCAGTCCCATGCAGGCGTCACAGTGATACATGTACAGCACGAATACAGCACAGATAGGATCTTCATCGCAGTCCCATGCAGGCGTCACAGTGATACATGTAAAGCACGAATACAGCACAGATAGGAACTTCATCGCAGTCCCATGCAGGCGTCACAGTGATACATGTAAAGCACGAATACAGCACAGATAGGAACTTCATCGCAGTCCCATGCAGGCATCACAGTGATACATGTAAAGCACGAATACAGCACAGATAGGATCTTCATCACAGTCCCATGCAGGCGTCACAGTGATACATGTAAAGCACGAATACAGCACAGATAGGATCTTCATCGCAGTCCCATGCAGGCGTCACACTGACTCATGTAAAGCACGAATACAGCACAGATAGGATCTTCATCACAGTCCCATGCAGGCGTCACAGTGATACATGTAAAGCACGAATACAGCACAGATAGGATCTTCATCGCAGTCCCATGCAGGCGTCACAGTGATACATGTAAAGCACGAATACAGCACAGATAGGAACTTCATCACAGTCCCATGCAGGCGTCACAGTGATACATGTAAAGCACGAATACAGCACAGATAGGATCTTCATCGCAGTCCCATGCAGGCATCACACTGACTCATGTAAAGCACGAATACAGCACAGATAGGATCTTCATCGCAGTCCCATGCAGGCGTCACAGTGATACATGTAAAGCACGAATACAGCACAGATAGGAACTTCATCGCAGTCCCATGCAGGCGTCACAGTGATACATGTAAAGCACGAATACAGCACAGATAGGATCTTCATCGCAGTCCCATGCAGGCGTCACAGTGATACATGTAAAGCACGAATACAGCACAGATAGGAACTTCATCGCAGTCCCATGCAGGCATCACACTGACTCATGTAAAGCACGAATACAGCACAGATAGGATCTTCATCGCAGTCCCATGCAGGCGTCACAGTGATACATGTAAAGCACGAATACAGCACAGATAGGATCTTCATCGCAGTCCCATGCAGGCGTCACAGTGATACATGTAAAGCACGAATACAGCACAGATAGGATCTTCATCGCAGTCCCATGCAGGCGTCACAGTGATACATGTAAAGCACGAATACAGCACAGATAGGATCTTCATCGCAGTCCCATGCAGGCGTCACAGTGATACATGTAAAGCACGAATACAGCACAGATAGGAACTTCATCGCAGTCCCATGCAGGCGTCACAGTGATACATGTAAAGCACGAATACAGCACAGATAGGATCTTCATCGCAGTCCCATGCAGGCGTCACAGTGATACATGTAAAGCACGAATACAGCACAGATAGGATCTTCATCGCAGTCCCATGCAGGCGTCACAGTGATACATGTAAAGCACGAATACAGCACAGATAGGAACTTCATCACAGTCCCATGCAGGCATCACAGTGATACATGTAAAGCACGAATACAGCACAGATAGGATCTTCATCACAGTCCCATGCAGGCGTCACAGTGATACATGTAAAGCACGAATACAGCACAGATAGGAACTTCATCACAGTCCCATGCAGGCGTCACAGTGATACATGTACAGCACGAATACAGCACAGATAGGATCTTCATCGCAGTCCCATGCAGGCGTCACAGTGATACATGTAAAGCACGAATACAGCACAGATAGGATCTTCATCGCAGTCCCATGCAGGCGTCACAGTGATACATGTACAGCACGAATACAGCACAGATAGGAACTTCATCGCAGTCCCATGCAGGCGTCACAGTGATACATGTACAGCACGAATACAGCACAGATAGGAACTTCATCGCAGTCCCATGCAGGCGTCACAGTGATACATGTAAAGCACGAATACAGCACAGATAGGAACTTCATCGCAGTCCCATGCAGGCGTCACAGTGATACATGTAAAGCACGAATACAGCACAGATAGGAACTTCATCGCAGTCCCATGCAGGCGTCACAGTGATACATGTAAAGCACGAATACAGCATAGATAGGATCTTCATCGCAGTCCCATGCAGGCGTCACAGTGATACATGTAAAGCACGAATACAGCATAGATAGGATCTTCATCGCAGTCCCATGCAGGCATCACAGTGATACATGTAAAGCACGAATACAGCACAGATAGGATCTTCATCGCAGTCCCATGCAGGCGTCACAGTGATACATGTAAAGCACGAATACAGCACAGATAGGATCTTCATCGCAGTCCCATGCAGGCGTCACAGTGATACATGTAAAGCACGAATACAGCACAGATAGGAACTTCATCGCAGTCCCATGCAGGCGTCACAGTGATACATGTACAGCACGAATACAGCACAGATAGGAACTTCATCGCAGTCCCATGCAGGCATCACAGTGATACATGTACAGCACGAATACAGCACAGATAGGAACTTCATCGCAGTCCCATGCAGGCGTCACAGTGATACATGTAAAGCACGAATACAGCATAGATAGGATCTTCATCGCAGTCCCATGCAGGCGTCACAGTGATACATGTAAAGCACGAATACAGCACAGATAGGAACTTCATCGCAGTCCCATGCAGGCGTCACAGTGATACATGTAAAGCACGAATACAGCATAGATAGGATCTTCATCGCAGTCCCATGCAGGCGTCACAGTGATACATGTAAAGCACGAATACAGCACAGATAGGATCTTCATCGCAGTCCCATGCAGGCATCACAGTGATACATGTAAAGCACGAATACAGCACAGATAGGATCTTCATCGCAGTCCCATGCAGGCGTCACAGTGATACATGTAAAGCACGAATACAGCATAGATAGGATCTTCATCGCAGTCCCATGCAGGCGTCACAGTGATACATGTAAAGCACGAATACAGCACAGATAGGATCTTCATCGCAGTCCCATGCAGGCGTCACAGTGATACATGTAAAGCACGAATACAGCACAGATAGGAACTTCATCGCAGTCCCATGCAGGCGTCACAGTGATACATGTAAAGCACGAATACAGCACAGATAGGATCTTCATCACAGTCCCATGCAGGCGTCACAGTGATACATGTACAGCACGAATACAGCACAGATAGGAACTTCATCACAGTCCCATGCAGGCATCACAGTGATACATGTAAAGCACGAATACAGCACAGATAGGAACTTCATCACAGTCCCATGCAGGCATCACAGTGATACATGTAAAGCACGAATACAGCACAGATAGGATCTTCATCACAGTCCCATGCAGGCGTCACAGTGATACATGTAAAGCACGAATACAGCACAGATAGGAACTTCATCACAGTCCCATGCAGGCGTCACAGTGATACATGTAAAGCACGAATACAGCACAGATAGGATCTTCATCGCAGTCCCATGCAGGCGTCACAGTGATACATGTAAAGCACGAATACAGCACAGATAGGAACTTCATCGCAGTCCCATGCAGGCATCACAGTGATACATGTAAAGCACGAATACAGCACAGATAGGAACTTCATCACAGTCCCATGCAGGCATCACAGTGATACATGTAAAGCACGAATACAGCACAGATAGGAACTTCATCACAGTCCCATGCAGGCATCACAGTGATACATGTAAAGCACGAATACAGCACAGATAGGATCTTCATCACAGTCCCATGCAGGCGTCACAGTGATACATGTAAAGCACGAATACAGCACAGATAGGAACTTCATCACAGTCCCATGCAGGCGTCACAGTGATACATGTAAAGCACGAATACAGCACAGATAGGATCTTCATCGCAGTCCCATGCAGGCATCACACTGACTCATGTAAAGCAGCATGGACTTGGGGGTTGGAGATAAGGGGAGATATAATAAGGTATAGTTTTAATTTAAATAAAAGGAAACATTTAAGAATAAGGCCAAGGGGAAGCACTTGACGCAGAAAGCAGACGGGCTTTTACTTTGAACCATTCGGCACTGCGTAGCTCAGCTGAATCACTGCACCATCTCCAGCAGGGGTTCAGTGAAGTCTAATCTTTAGACATTTAATATTTGTAACGAAAATGAAGTCACTGGCATAAAGAGAACACAACTGAGCAAAAGAAAAAAGCTTCTGTACAAATATTTTTAAAGCAGACAGCAAGAGTTAAGTTTCCTGAAAAGTTGAGAACCAGACCTAGGGATGCATGATGTAATTCCTAAGCTTGGTGACCCGCTGCAGCTCTCTGCCAATGCTTTGTTTTGTCTGATCTCAATTTTCATTATTAATTTTTCCCTTTGTCCAATATTAGAAGGAATAGGTAACAGCTTTTCCGCCGTGTGACTTATTTTTTTTTTTCCCCTCTGGTAGCCAAATGAGAACATGCTTGCCAGTTGGATCGTTAAAAGAGCTGGTGTTTGATTACAACCGACCGCTGCCCTCTCGGGCCTTTCCTGAAAGACAATGTAAAAAAATAAAATAAAATAGGGGGAGATGGGAGACCTGTAAATAGAGAAGGGGCAGGCACCAGAAGGGGAAAAATATCAGACCGCAGCAGAAAATCCAAAGTGGAAAAAGGCCATTGTTTGACAGAGTCCATATGTTTTCGGGGCTGGGAAGCCAGCCAGCCAGCCCTGAAGAGTTTGAACTCTGTTAAGGCTTAATTTTGGGGGGAAGAGACTGAGGGGGGGGGGGGGGGGGGGGGTCTCTGGAAAGACATGTCTGCAGCTTTCAGGACCATTTCTCCAGTTGACCTTCTGGTGGTGGGTGGTTTGACATTGATGACGCCACTGAGACCGTTCAGGCCTTGAGTCGTACAGTCATCGGCGCCGGAAACTGTGGTCATGCTTTCAGACAGAAAGAGGCGTGGAAAAGACAGTAGCAGTGGCATGTTGTCAGTCTTCTAAGTGCTCTGCGAGAGCTGAAAAAAAAATGGGTGAATCGGGTCTGTCTTAAAGCAGGGCTTTGGTAGAGTTGATTTGACTCAGAGGTTCAAGGGATCACAGTTAGCAGAATCCTATGTAGGGGAAATTCCTGGTCCTGTGTCCCTGGCTGACCTCTAACCACCCTTTTTCCCCTACCCCCAGGGTTGCTACCTTACTCAGGACAGCCCGGAGGCTGCTCCATTCCTGACTTTACCCACATTGCATGCAGGAACTTGTGATTCCTGTTTTTCTTAGGGAAATTAAAACTATGGGGTGAATTTTCAGAGACTTACATGGGGGTTGGGTGTGTAAATTGGCATGTGGGTGTGTAAATAACCTTTGTGCATGATAAATGATTAGAAGGGTGGGTATGTGCACACTGTCCATGCAGTGTGAGAAAGTATGTGAGGCAGGGTTTGGAAGGATGTGCACTTTTATGTCTTTTATAAACGGAGACAGTGTACGTCATCAAATGTGCGCACATGCTTTGACGCCTGTAATCAAGTCGTGGAAATCAAATCTGATTGCTCTTTTGTCTGCAGTTTTTGGGTGGGGTCCACAACAAGTGGTGGAGGGTGTGCATGAACTGGTGAAGGTCTGGGTCAGCTCATGGTAACATAGTAATGATGGCAGAAAAAGCCCAGATAGCCCATCCAGTCTGCCCAGCAAGCTTCTTATGCAAGTATCTGCCACTCCTTGCAGGATACCCCCATGTTTCTCTCAAGCGTATTTTATTTATTTAGTTAGTTAATCTACCATATAAATGGGTTTGGACCGACGTGCCGCAAATGCGCAGTAGAGAGCACGTCGGTCAGAGGGGAGCCTAGCGGACTTGGAAACGGCGAGGAGGAGCAGCGGCGGCAGCACAGGAGGTCTCCGGGGGGGGTCTCTCTCTCGTGCACGGGGAGAAGCGGCGGCACAGACAGACATGGGAGGTCACCGGGAGTCTCTCTCTCGCGCACCTCATCACAGAGTGTCGGGCGGGCCAGCATCGAACCTGGTGGAGAGGCGCGCGCGCGAGAGAGAGACCCCCGGAGACCTCCCATGGAGCAGGGCGGCGGTATCTAAGTGTCAGGTGGGCCAGAGAGAAGACGAAAGAGTGGAAGAGGGCTGAGGGAGAGGGACGGGGTTGTGGAGGAGGTGGGAGGGGAAGGAAGAGGATATAAGTGGGGAGGGTAAAGTTGTGGAATACAGAAAAAGGGAGTGAGGGCGAGGGAAGGGGTTGAGGAGGTGGGAGGGGAAGGAAAGGGAAGATGAGAAGGGATGGAAGGAAGAGGATGTAAGTGGGAAGGGTAAAGTGGAGTAGAGAAAAAGGGAGTGGAGGAGGGCTGAGGAGAGGGGAGAAGGGGAAGGAAAGGGAAGGTGAGAGGGGAAGGGAAAAGGGAAGAGGATATGACTGAACAAGTGGGAAGGGTAAGAAGTTCTGGAGAAGAGAAAAAAAGAGTGGAGGAGGGCTGGGAGAGGGAAGGGGTTGTAGATGAGGTGAGAAAAGATGGAAGGAAAAGGGAAGTTGTGGAGAACAGAGCGGCTCTAACCGTGCCGGTCTGACCGATGGAATCTCGCCCGTTTTAACGGGCTTAATGGCTAGTTATTTTATATACCGTCGTTCCAAGTGAGGATCACAATGGTTTACAAATGAAACATTTGCCGTTCCGTGCAGTTACCCCCCCCAATGCCTTATGGTAAGAGTAGTAATGTTTACAGTCAATCAAAACCAAGCAACCGGTGCTTGGAAGTACATGCACGAGTATTTTCATAAGTGAGATATGCGCATACATCAGCCAGCTTTATAAACTACCTGCCTCTGTGCATGTGCTACAATTATTTATACATTTACTCTTATAAAATGGGTGTGTATAAACTATGTGGATACCTGCATTCAAAGTTTGTGTGCATACTGAAACATTTAAGATGGATTTTCAAAAGATGTTTGCGTAAAAAATAGCTCATATATGTGTAAAATAGCATATATGCGAGTATTAGCTATTTTAGAAACCTGGACATACATGTGTAAATCAGGGTCCATGAGTAAATTTACATGTGCAAAAAAGGAAGCAGGCCAGGGGCATTCTGGGGAGGTGCCAACATTCTGGGGAGGAGCCAAGGGCATTCTGGGGAGGGCCAACATTTGTGTAAGTCACTATTTTATAAGCACATGTAAATTTGGCACCTTACTTGATATATTTATTTCTGCTCCATATCTGGAATAAATTATTGTTAACATCTTAAAAGTGAAAAAATGACAGGGTGATGGGTCTGGGTGCAATGGGAGCACTTCAGGCTGAAGAGCCAAGAGGGTCTTCATGAGCTGCAGATGGTCAGGGCGAACTGGTAGACCAATTGGTAAAACTAGTTAGTTCATTGCTATGTGCATATTAGAAAAATCCCCTGACTTAAATGTGTCAAAGCCAATTTACAGGAGGTAAATGCAACTAAATAACACACAAAATCTACTCGCACATCCCTTTAAAATGTGATGTTAAAATACAGAGGTAAATCATTGGTGCAGACTTATCTAACATAGTAACATAGTAATGACGGCAGAAAAAGACCAAAATGGTCCATCTAGTCTGCCCAGCAAGCTTCCCAAGGTAGTAACTGCCGCTCTGTGCAGGATACCCCCAGGTTTCTCTTAAGGGTAGTAACTGGCTAAATTCTGACTTATCCAGCTAAGTAGCACCATTATCATTCAAATGTATCCAGCAAAGCAGCGGCACTTATCTGGACAAGTTCCGATTTATCCGGCTAACTAGCAACATGTGCTACTAGCCGTATAAGTCTGGAAAACGCTACTTGTCCATCTAAGTAGCGCTCTTCGGACTTATCCAGCTATGAGAAGCAGCAGTTTAGGCGGGCATTTCTGCCTTTGGTCTCTCCTGAGGAACAACAGAGATGAGGAGAGATGCTGATAGGGGGGACTGGGATAGGAAAAGAGGGACAGGAACTGTGAGGATGATGAGAATGGGGCTGAGAGAACGCTGACTGGGAGATGGGATTAACTGTTAAAAGGGATCACCGCTGGGAAGGTCTGGGACAGGAACTGAAAGAAGGAATTCTGGCTAGGAGAGGAGCAGAGAGACTGTGAGGGGCAGAGGGTCTGATGGTGAAGCTGTGTGAGAGAAGTAGACAGACTGAGCATGAAAAGGTGAGATGGGCTGAGAGAGAGGGCATGGGCTGCGATAAGAAGAGGAGCTGGCATTGCTTTCTGCCTGCCTCGCACTGGTCTCACCAGATCATGCAGATCAGGTCGAGAATACAGGTGCACCCCCAACCACAAAGGCATTCTGCTGCCCCTGGTAGCTGGGGTGAGGAGAGAGAGGTGCTGAGTGGGACAGAAGAGGGAGCTGATAAGGATAAGAGCAAACAAGAGAAGGGTTGCGAAAAGAGAAGAGGATCATGGTGAAAAGAAGCAGCATGAAGGAGAGAGGAGGTGGATGGAAGTGGCAGGAGAGTCTGTGACTAGGAGGAGATGAGAGAAGAGAATGAGCTGTGGAAATACAACTGCCTGATAGAAAGAGATGCGTATGCAGAAAAGAAATAACAGAAATGGTAAAGAAATGAGAGGGAAAACCAGAAAATCAGTTTTAAAGAAAATGTATGAGGAGGCAGTGACCTAGGATAGATTAAACTACAAATAGAAAGGCTGGAAAATTGTCTATTTTAAGTTGTGAAGATTTCTGTGCCAGCTAGATGGATCAAGAGTGGGGGGGGGGGGGGGGGGGGGCAGCTAATATCTGCCCTTTAATTCCAACCCTGCAGTGACAGGGACAACATAAGATATTTTACTAGAAGGCTGGGGAAGGGGGAGGAGGCTGTGGTGATGTGCATGCAATCAATGCCAGGGAATGAAAACCTCTCTTTTAAATATTGCTCCCCTTAGCCAGCACCAATATGGAGGGGCTGCAGTCAGGGCTTGAACTGAGGGAGGATGGTGGGAAAAACCATTCTCCTTGTTCACAAAACCAATAATCAAACAATCATGCCCCTGTTAGCTCCTGCAGGAGACCTCCGTTATCCTCTGGGGTTTCCAAGCTCCCCATGGCCCTGGACCTGGGGAGATGCTGTGACGGCTGAGCTGCCAGGGCTCAGGAGACGGGTGGTAGAGTATCTTAGGAAGGGTATGAGGGGAAAAAGAGACATGCTTGGGCTAAGGGAAGATAGAGCAGGGATGTCATTCAAGCCTGGGGAGGAGGGAGAATCACAAATTGAGAGTATTAGGCGCCCTGGATGAATCGTCAATCTTGCACGCTCCTCTTACTCACCTGCCTATTGGCTGGTGCTCTGGCAGAGCATCTCCCTCTCTTGCTCTACTCCATATCCACCTCCCTCTCCTGTATTCCCCTACCTTTTTCTCCTGTCTGCAGTGCCCAGCATCCTTTCCCTTCCTCTGACCAGCAGTTCTTCTCCCACTCCGCATCTTCCTCTTTTTTTTTTTTTCCTTCACTCCCTGTTCAGCACACTAGCATCACCCCAATCTTTGCCCCTTTCCCCCTCTCTCTGCAGCCCCTACATGCCCAGAATTCTCTCTCTCTCCATCCCACCCTCTCCTGCCCAGCACCTTCTCTCTCACCACAATTCCCTCAGCCACCCATGATCCTCTGGCTCCTCATGTCCCCAGCATCCATTCCCTTTTCTCTTTAGGTGCGGTGCCTTAAAAGTGGGTAGGCAGCATCTGGAGGTTTCCTGGGGTTTTGCCACTGCTCCCCCAACCCCCAACAGAAATGTTTGACACCCTAGGCAGCTGTCTACTTTTCCTAATGGAAGAACTAGCCCTGGCTAAGCCCGCTAATGAAGGGAAGCCCAATGCTCTGAGGAGGGGTAAGAGGTGGACAGCAGTGAAGGGAATGAGTGCACAAAGGGGTCAATGCAATACAGTGCGCTCACACGAGTGCACTGTATAACCTGCTGTCGGACGCAGGTTAAATAGACGCTAATCCACCCCCTAATGCAATAGGGGGATTAGCGCCTATTTAACGTGCGCCCGACACGGAGTGAATGAGTTAGCGCTCATCACATGCAAAGGCATGTGATGAGCGCTAACTCATTCACTCTGCATTCAAAAAGAGACGCACATTTGTCGCTCAGCTATTAACGCCCTGCCTGAAGCAGGCATTAATAGCTGAGCGCACATGGAAGAAGTACGTCTTCAATTAAAAAAAAAAACAAAAAAAATACCTCGGCAGACTGAGTTATGAAGACCGACGCCGGTAAACTCGGCGTCCGTTCTCATTGCTAGCAGACGGCCGGTTATGAAAACCGATGCCGAGTTTACTGGCGTCGGTCTTCATAACCGGCAGCCGCCGCGGGGTTGCGTTAGCAAGGAGGCGCTAAGGTCGCGCAAGCTAGCTTGCTAGCGTGACCCCCTAATTTGCATATTGCATGGCGCCCCCCCCCTTGCGGGCACCATGCGTGCGCTAAGAAAGCGGGCGCTGAAAAGTCAAGTGCCCGCTTTCCGCAAAATGTATTGCATCGGCCCCAAAGCCTGCAGAGCAGGGATAGGAAGAGAAACTGGGAGGCAAAGAGAAAAAGTTGAGTGTATGGGGAAATGGGAAGCAGAAACGGGATAAGAGGGCGAACAGAGAGGAGCAGGTAGAGGATACTAAACCCCCTGCCTCCAAATATAAAAGACAGAGAATGCCCATGTAGGAGAGGAAGAAGTAATAAAAAGTGCCGAGGGAGTAAGGAGAGATGAATGACTGGCGGGACTTTTGAGTGCCTCTTTGGTTTTTGTTTTGGCCACACGACTCTTCCCCGCTGCGTCACCATTACCTGCTCCTCTCTGGATATTTAAATACAGGCTGCTCAGTCACACTCGTGACCCACCATGTAGTATTATTTTTTTCTTTTCTTGCTGGGGGTGCTGCAATTTGTGTTCCACTCAGAGCCCCCAGTCATTTTCCAAAGTTGGCCTGATTGCACCGAATTTTATAAACTGGGCATAACTTTAGGTGCCATCATTGAAAAATTACCCTCCCTATTTCCTTCTGTATAATGAGGCAGAATCCAGGATGCTGGGTTCATCCACTCACGTCGGCAGTAAACTTTAACAGCTGACAGCTAATCTAAAAAATGCTTTTCTTAAACATCCTTCTACCATTTTGTGCTTATGACTGCTGCTCTGATTTTTAGATTTGATGGTTTCCTGAGAAGAAGATCTGAGGCAGCTTAACCGGAGAAACGCAGTCTGAATCGGGAGTTTATAGGAGCCAAGTTTATTCACGTGTAGAAGCATTTCCAAAGAAATGGATTGAAGAACGAGGATTTTAGCATCACGTCTTATGTTTTTGGGATGCGTTGTGAAACGCTCTCACAGTGAAGCTAAGGGGAAGCCTTTATGTTACGAATGACTTTTAAATGATTGAAAACAAGACACAAGTTTTGAGATCAGATTTCTCTATTAAACTTGAGAAATTGGTGCACAGTGGTATATTCACAAGACTTTATAAAAAATAACTGATAAGAGATGACAAAATGAATCGATCAACTCAGTTTCCAGTGAAGGTGTGCTTATAGATGCTGATCTCTCTTCACCTTCCATAAGAGATTTTCTTATGTAATATCCATTGGGGAATGATAAGTTATGGGAACAAAAGTGCCACTGTTTTGACAATTTGGATTTTTTCCTTCAGTCTCATATTTTGTAGCCTCTTGTTTTTTGTTTTTTTTATGATCGTGTATAAATTGTATATAAATATATAGTTAGTTAAGCAACGTACCCACTTCCTTATTCCTGTCTAATGAACCCCAGGTCTTATCTGTTTCCTTGCAAGCCACTTCATATCCACGTGCATCCATTACTTATGTACTAACTGCTCGATTTTCAAAGGCCTGCACGCGCCAAAACCGGGAGATATGCGCAAGACTCGGACCTGCGCACGCCGCATGGATTTAAAAAAAAAAATTCTGGAAAAGGGTGGGGCACGGGGAGGACATGGGCAAACCCGGACTGCACCATGAAGTCCGTGCATAAGTAGTTACGCGTACAAACGTGCGCCGGGATCCCCTACGCGTAACTTTACTTCTGCTATGGACGCTGTGTAAGTCATGTAACAAAAATAAATACGAGGCCAGTCAGCAGGGTTTTAGGGCTTGGGACCAATAGTGTAAAAGGGAGGCAGGTTAGCTAGGGGGGTTTAGCAAGTCCTTTACTGGGGCGAACTGGGAGCAAACTGATAAAAAAAAAAAAAAGGCCTAATGCGTTGCCATGCAAACCTACCATAATCCCCCCCCCCCCCCCGTTACGCGCTCAAGATGGCATTTGTGCGCACATGCGCTCGTCAATATAAAAAACTGTGCGCGTATGTTCACGCAGATAGCCGGTTTTATAACACGCGCACCTATGCACGCGTGTGAGATAAAATCGGAGGGACCATATGTGTGCGCCGGTAAAACACACGCACATATGCGCGAGTGTGTGGGTCTTAAATTTTACTTCTACGTGTCTTGCTACTTTATGTAATCTGCCTTGAGTTTACCTTTAAGAAAAGGCGGCGTATCATATTTATTAACAGAGCTGTCCAGCTCATGTCGCACCATCTCAGTTTCCAGCTCGAACCGACATCCCTCTTACATTAAGTAGCCTGCGATCTATCTTCTATAAATTTGTCGGATCCTTTCTTTAACATAGATATACACTATTAATTTGCATAGGTTACATACAATTTTAACTCATCGCTGCCAACCTCCTTTTTTTTTTTGGTTTTACCCCACACAAATAAAGTGACAACTGGTATAAAAGGGCACTGCCCTGTAAAGCATACTGCGCTGGCTTGGTTTGAGGTATTTAATTGTCATTTATTCTTGTAAAACCTAGAGTCAAAGGTAACTTATTGGGTTCAGTTGATGCTGTAGATTTGGAAGTCTTGCCTGTTTGCTATTAACCTGACTAAAGGGAGGGTAAACTTAAGAAAAAACAAGTTTTTTGAACTGTAGTTATTGTCTGCCACTAATCTTTCTGGCTGCAGATTGAGGTGCATTCATTTTGCTTTCTAGATTTTCAGCGTGCCCTTCCACCTCTCAAGGGACTGCTGGGACCAGGGTAGAAGTTAAAACCCACCCGCTATGTAATTGCTAACACAAACACTTTCTCTGGCTTTTGAAGGACTTGATAAACACACGGGGGATGTTGCTGTTAGGGTGCTGGATGTGGGCGTAGGCCGCCCAGGGTTCTTTGTTTTTTGCCTTCGCTGTTCGCGCTGGTAAAGGAAGTTGGAAATCGGACGCACGCAGACTTGGTCGCTGAGTGCCAGCACAAAGACCATGATATTTCCTGCATTCCGTTCTATCTTGTAATAACTTAACCTCATCATCTTTACGCCGTACAATGTGACAGCTCCTTCCTGACTTCGCTCGAGAGAGATTTCTATGTTGAGAATCAGAATTTAAGAATTTCTCAGTGTTTTGCTGCACTTGAAAGAAGGTACCCCAGTCTGACCAAGTCAAAAGTTGACCACATTGATGTGCCGCCTACCTCAGGACTATAGCATCAAACTATCAGGATCATTTTCCAAGCACCATAATGCATGGTGCGATGCTAATCAAAAGAGGGAATTTTTAGGAGACAGAGAGAACATTGAGAGAATATTGTACAAATCTCATTGTTGTGTGAATTTCCTCACTATGAAAGATATCAAATCACAAGAGTGCCGTGTTCAGTTCGTACGTCTCACTCTGCATGTCAAAATGGTTCCTAACCCCTACATTACTACCTAAACCTCACCTTGAGTTACTAGGTGGGCCTCCTATAGTAGCATAAATAGCTAACTACTCAAGGGCCTTATATATAGTCTTCCTCTCTCTCTCTCACACAAATGCAATGGGATAAAACCAGAAATGGAAGAGCCTCTTAAAGTTAGACACATATTGCCTCTAGAATGGGATTAAGAATGGAAAGGAATATCTAGACACATTTATTTTCTTTTAATTGCCAACTGGATTATTAAAAAGTAATCATTTTGCCGCGTCCCTTAGGCTGTCTGGCATTTGGGTCATCTCAGATATTCAAATATGTCTTTTTACAACCAAATAAGTAGAGAAAAAAAAACCTGTCTAGATAGCCACAAGCTAAAAATGATCATGTTTATTGTGGATGGAAATAGCACCCCAGCTCTGCAATTCTGTTTCAAATTGTCCACATGATTCACAGGGGGACAGTTGAACCCACCACCTGACTGACATGGAGGGAGCCATTTCGTTTCCTATTGATTTCATTCATGATTATGATCTTCCCCACTTCATTGTACCCTTGCAAAGTAGCAGCACCTTTCACCTGTTGTTGATGTGTGCACATCTACAGCAGCGTCTGTACGTGTTCATTTTTAGCTAACCCTGGGTTGCCCTACAATAAATTCTGTCTATGCCTATCTGCATATATAGATCTGATTCTGCACGTGCCCATTTGCCAGGAATTCAGTTATGCAATATTTCTACCCAGCTGCAGCAGGAATACAGCTGGGCACCCTCATCCCCCTGCAGCGCAGGTACCAAATGTCTGCTGAATTTCTAAGGGGGGGCTGTAACTACCCTTTCTCCCCCTGCTCCTCCCTGCCCACTGTCCACCAGCTGAATGTGAAAGAGCCGAGATCGAAGGGAGGCAGGTGAGGCAGTGGGATGCCAGCCTTGTGCGTCTGCTGCAGTTTATGCCACACCCCTCAGCCCTATTTTAGCACATTTCAGCCTCCTTTTAAGTTGGGAAAATGTAACACGGAGAATATTGAAACCAGACAACCCATGCATGCGACTGGAAGCAGTTTGCAAGGGGGATTGTGCTTCTGGTAAATGCTAAATCTGACAAGCGTTTCACTAATAATACTTACATCTATGACTTATACACAGCAGTGGAGAAAGTAAATTCTGCAATTAGTATTCTTGTTCCAGAGCGTTTACAATACAAATTTGAGCCTAGGGAGGTTAAGTGACTTTCTGAAGGTCACAGTAGCCACCTGGGATAGAGGAATCGAAACTGAGTATCTAAATTCCTGGCTCCTTCCTTGCACCCCACTCAAGTTTTTTTTGTGTGGCTGGCATTCAGTAAAGTTACCCTAAGACAAGGTTACATGCATGTGTGGCAGAAGCCACTGTCTACATATCAGTGCCATAAAACTAAACTTAACTTTCAGTTTTAAAAATGTTGCGCTAAACTTTCATATACAATCCGGCAGAGTAAAGCATTTTATTTGCTAGAAACAATTTTACTAACAGTGCATCACATCTTATTTTAATATAATAGAAGAGTAAGGCTTTTTGTTCTCTATTTATAGCTCAAAGGAGCCTGCAGGAACTGGACCAGAGAATGGGGCAGTGGGAGGGTGCGACTACAGTCCTCGAGGGCCACAAACCCATCTGGGTTTCAGGGTAAGCAAGATATGCAAATCAATCTGTAATCAATACATATACATCTTGTGAGTATTCATTGGGGGACTGGGCGAATAGCAGATGATTTAATCCTAAAGGGCCAAACTGGCTTGCCGCCCTCTATGTGCTAGGATGAAGTATAAGATGTGGCACTTGTAATCATTCGCCCTGATGACCCTTGGTGACTTTTATTTCCTGTGGCCTGGACCCATCAGGTTTTTCTGCCTGCCGCTGACACAGAAGTGGCTGGTGGATTATTAAAGGGCCAGATATCAGCAGATTCCACCACAAACCAGAGCCACTCAGAGGTGGCTATTGGATCAGGTCGTCAAGATCACCAGATGATACAAATCGAGGAAGACATTTCTGGATGCAGATATACCTCATGAGTACGATTGTGGAGATCCTGAAAATGCAACCTGTATGCAATTTTTGAGGACCTGAGTGGCCAATTCCATCACTCCACTAAAAAAAAAAAAAAAAAAAGAAATGTGCAAACTGGACTTTGTATGCTTTGCTGATGCTTATCAAAAAAAACCCCTTTTCCCTTCCATATGTTTGCCACTCAGACTCCTAGAAGTTGATCTGGAAATGAGCAAAGGAACATGCATTTATTTTTTCCCTGAAAAATTCATCCTAATACCCAATATCTTTATTTCTCCTATACATTAGGTTGTCCTCGAAAACTTTCCTCTAGATTTTTTCTGTTACCCCCCACAACAAATATTCACAAAGTGATATTCATGTACACTTGGTCAGTGAACTGAGTTCATTTGCAACCCTCAAGGACCAAAGTTTGAGGTCCCATCTCAACCCAAAGAGCTTTATTCATACCTTTCTGCTCTTTTAACTAATCCATGCATACAACCGCATCGGCTGCAAACTCGACACCTAGATAACCGTGCCAAAATCTAGATTTACCAACGATGCCGTCCGATAAATTGCCCCTCGTTATAAAATTCATGTGCCGTTTGTTTTAATTTGCCGCAGAACAAGATGGACTGCTCTGGCACTGAGCGTAAAGGAGAATTTCCTCTTACAGAGAAAATGTGGAAACAATTACATGCCTGGATTTTAATAATATACCCAGACCTGGTTAATCTGTGCTTGGTCTGTCCAGATGTCTGAGAATATGTAATATAACCCATGGCCGATCTTCTGTCAGGTATATGCACCCTCTGCAGGCTGTGATCACTTTTATTGGAGTAATCACAAGAATTATTCAAAGACAATGAGGTGCATATGCTTAGAAGAAGACCACAAATTCCCCTTCAGGAAAAAAAAAAAAAAAAAGGCACCTGAATGGTCTCCAAAACTAATCTTCAACAATCAGTTTGGTCTGATAAAAGCAATTACGGCCCCTGAGTAGTCCAGTTTTCTCTCTAGGACCTGTTTGACTGCTAGAACTTAAGCGCTACTACTGGACGGGGAAACTTGCTAGCCCATCGGCCTTCAGTTCCATGGAAATAAAGTTTGGCAAATGGGAGCACTGGTCGCATGGAACATCCTGCCAGGGGAGATGAGGAACTGTTTTCGAATTCAAGAAAACAAGGGACAAGCACAGCAGATCTCTGAGCAAGAAGACTACTGTAAAGTTGAGCAGGAGATGTGGCTAGACAGACCCGATGGGCTACGAGGTCTTTTTCTGCCATCATGTTCTATGTTCAGCCTCCACCATTGGAAGCCCGTTATGGACTCTCTAGTTACATCCAGTAGAGGGGATCACCTGCAACATGTCCTCCAGCCTTTATTGTCACATATTTAAGGGGACTAGCATGGAGATCGTACTACCTAATCTAACCCAGTTATGAACATCCAGATCAGAAATGAACGGTTCTTAACTTTAAAACACAAATGTCATACAATAGCGTATTTTTAATTTTAGTTTTATATTATGACATAAGAATAATCCCAAGACATTTCTGAACAAGTACTTTTGAGACCACAGGAGGTCCGTCTGTTAAAATGTCATCTGACATCTTGAAAAGTTCCTCTTTAGATTAATGCCAGTCTCCAGGAAAAAGAAGTGTCACAACCTGTAACATACTTTTAAAATTAGGTTGAAGCCTTGACTATTGATCATGCTCACAAGTTTCAGATTCGGGCTAATTCATCCTCTTTTTATTTAAATTTATTTATTTAAATTTCTTATATACCGGCATTCGCGATGGGAGTCGCATCATGCCGGTTTACAAATAACAAGGTGTGACAACAGAATAAATGAGAAGAGGAAGCCTAGAGAAATTCCCTCCTGGAAAACAAAACATAGAAAGCCCGTGCTTAAACACGAAAATGTTTTCAGTTCATGGTTTTTGAAAAGTACGAGAACTTAGTCGGGAAAATATCTTCTCTGCCAGCAAGTTAATTTTGCTTGATGAGCATTAACATGTTAAGTTTTTATGGGGTTAAATTAGGAGAACCATTCTGGAGGCCAAAACCAGTAAATTCATCGCACTTCTTTTGCTGCCTGTCATAGGGCATGGGCATCTCTTAAAAAAAACAAAACGGTGTCTTTTAACCTCAGGACACAAAGCTTTCCCAGATTCCGCACGACTGCAAAGAAATGCTTTCAGAATACCAGGTACTAGCGTTATGCTTGTGTTGTATAAGATGCTAGCGATGATCTTTCTGTTACTGAGTGGCTCAGCGGTGTTCTGTTTTATCGCCACTGTGCACGACAGGGGATATATGATTCAGAGATTCTACTTTTTAGTTGTGTTTAAAGTGCAAAAGTGCCTGTTTGTGAGAGTTTGTACACCTGGTAGAATGGGGGAGGTTTTGTTGAAATTTGCCACGTTCTCTCTCTACCAAATGTTGTTGGGGGAATTCTGAATTTTGTTGAAGTTGATCTGTTTTAGGGACCAGATGTTAAGCTATGTACAAGTCATTGCAGCTTGTTTAAAGATAATAAGAGATTTTTTTAATGAGAGCAATAGTGCAGAGCTGGTGCTGCAGAAACTGGAGTCTCTGGAGATTGTGATGAGTCTTTTCCAAAGACCCTTACAAAGATTCCCCCAGGACCATCAGTGAGATATTTTTTGTAGGTGCGTGGGCAGCGCTTACGGTAGACTCCGTAACTGCTTGTTCATCTGTTTATCCGTGTGTGCACAGGTATCAAGGGGTAGTGGGGGAGGGCCTTCTCTGTGGACGGATTTTGCGGAAATTTGAAAGGAGACTCTTGCTTCGGTGCCAGATGTGTCCAGTGGGATGGCACTCCTTCCGATGGGTGTGCCAGGAGAGAAAAGGCCAGCTGTGAATTTTGCAGGGGTGGGCAGGGGATGGAGACAAAACACAAAACTAGGAATCGCATTACCCATCTCCAACTTGTTCACATTAACTTCTTTAAAGAAAATGGATACTGGGATTCAAGAAATTGTGCATTTTGAAATTTTTTTTTTTTTTTTTGCGGGATTAATACCTCCCATGTGTTTAAATGCTTGTTTGAAAATTTTAGGCTGAGCACAGCACAAAAGTCCCACATATGGATGTATACAAAGTGCATTTTCTTCTACATGAACTGGAGAGTGGAAGGGGAGGGTGGTGCCATGGTGTGGTGTCCTGGCAACTCTGGTATTAAAAACTGTGGTAAATTGATAAAACTGTATTTTGTGTGTTTAATCTTGGCTCCAAAACTATGAAAGTCGTTTATTATTTATTTATTTTATTTACAAGCTGCTTTCCGAGTCTTAAGATACCTAGAAGATTAGAAAACACAACCCTGCTGTAGGTTTCTGTTGCAACCCTGCAGTACTCTCTGGAAGACTCTGGTTACTCTGTGTCAGTCAATTCAGTTATAAAATGCAGCAGGCCCTGTTGCCAGCATCATTTAATATCAGCCATCTGTTTATTCTAAGAACGTCTCAGAAATATAATTACATTTACCATGCGCTATAGAAAACAAATATATGAAAGGAGCCCTGTGCCGTATCCAGAATTATTTTGGGAGAACTCCTTTGGAGGAAGCCTGCCCCTTGTTTAACACTCTGGATATGTCTGTCCAGCTGTACTCTAAGGAACCACAGCTGGAGTTCAGGAAATGGAGCAGTCGCTAAGTGGTTGGATGACAAAAGGAATTTATCTGTTTGCATTTCCATAGCTCTGTTGTCAGCAGCTCTCGGCCACGTGCAAGGATGAGGGGGCAGCCATCAATTCCCCCCACCCCACCCCGTCACTCCCAGATAATGACTAGCAAGCGATATGGAGAGAGTCCTAGCGTAACTACAGATAGGCTACAGAGGCAGAACAGGATGTGTGTGTGTGTGTGTGTGTGTGTGTGTATATAAAATAATTTGGGAGAGCAGCAGAGGTAAATAGAAAAATCTAGTGATATACATAGAATGGGAGATAAAGAGTTAGAAATATTTAATATGTATTACGTGTCCTTAAAATCACAGCATCCTTTCTTAAAATCTTCCTGGCATAAAAAATGTCAAAAGTTTTTTACAAGGGCCAACACGAGCTGACCTGCATAAGAGTGGTTTTCGAGAACTCCCACTGCAGGTAAAAGTACATTAGGCTGGGGAAAGGAAAGCGTGCAGAGGGATTTCGTTTTGAAAAGACCCCTCGGACCTCCCGGCACGTATCTATCTGGCAGCTGCTGCAGAATGGGCGCAAAGTCCGTGGGCGGCACGGGTGCCGGTGGATTTTCAGAGGGGAAACTTCCCTTTGAAAATGAGGCGACCGGTCTTGTCACCTGCAGATCTGTAAGCTGGGTGGGGAAATCTGAAAACCGCCCCTTAATAAATGTGAATTCTGCATGAAGATGTCTCTGTATACTGAGAATTTTAACTTCAGCCTGAAATACCGCTGAGTCTTCAGGATACCTCTGATGTCTTGAGCCGTTTGGTGCCCTTTGGTGGCAGCTGCCTGAGGCACAAGGTGGTTAGAAAGGTAAGCTGTCAGGATGCCTGATGCCATCTTGCAAAAGAATGATCACCTGTGCTGGCAGAAGCTCGCGCTCTCTTCCCCCTTTCTCCCCAGAAAGTAGAGTCCCCAGCGTTTCCTTGATGGCACCCGCAGGGCCTTGCATCCTAAACATTTTTCCCATAATGCAGGGGGGGGGAAAACCTCCTTAGTACATCTGCCCCCCCCCCCCCCCCGGATGCCTTGAGCAGGTGCACTCTGGGGGGTGGGGGTGTAGGGGCTTGGGTGGCCCTTCCATGTTGCAGATTGGGAAAAGGGAAAGCCATGCTGGCCCCCTTCCCCCCCCCTTCCAAAACATCATTTCAGAGAAGAGCAACAGAGTAGAACAGATACCCCAAAGCTACCCAGTGTTTCAGGCTGGAAAACCCTCTGAGCTGCTCCTGAGTGGCAGAACTGGTGGACAGCATCGTCTCTCACATGCAGCCCCAAGCTCTGGCACCGCTAAACATTCCTTAATGCTTGTGCAGGTAGCACTTCTGCTCCGCTGGGGTGTCTTATCAGCTCATTATCTGACTGTGCACCTAGCAACTATTGCCTCCACTCTGGTTAAATGCAAGGTAGATTGTAACTTGAGCAGTGGCTGGAGGCTTGAGGAATTATGGATCCTCCATGGGCAGGCTGAATCCTCTGCTGGCCCTTTAGCATCCAGCCTGATTGTCTCCCTAAATAAGAATATTTTCAGGCTTTTCATTTCCAGCTTTAAAAAAAAAAAAAAGCCACATTTTTAGTTTTTAAACTTCTGTGACTTGCTTTTGACTAACTGGGAACCACAGATCCTCTAGGCCCATCCAGTATCTGCCCATTTTCCTTTCCTGCTGCAGTACCATGGCCCCCACTATCTTTAAAGGTGACTGGGAAAATATTTCTGGTTTTTAAATGCACCCCTCCACATATATATATATATTTTTTTTTTTATTTCTACCGTTTCTAATTTATGAGCCTGGGTTAGAACCTATTAGATCCTGACCTCAGCAGTTTGCTTTTCTTGTTTGTACGGTTATTGGGAACATATGACTTCAGCTTCCCTATACACCGCTGCCACTGAAATTCTTTTTGAGTTTAATCCATCTGGAAATTGCAACTAAGCAGTTTGGGCCCGCCGCCCCCCTGAGCAGCAGCTTGTGGCAGGGCCAGATTTAAGACCATGGTGCCCATGGGCAGAGGACCAGGGGTAGGACATTTTGCCTACAGAAATCAGACAGCAGCAAATGGAGTCCCGGTTTTGGGGTGCCCGCGCTGCCTACGACTCAATCTGGCTCTGGCTTGCGTACAAATACAGTCATTATTGATGTTGTAAAGACAGTGGTGTCAAGATGATCTAAAAAGAACAAAGTATTAACTGCCAGAAAACTGGACAGGCAGGGGGTCATATCCCTGGATCATGAAGATTATAGTTTAATATGACAGAGAAATCCCATAAACAGCAATATCCAGGAAGGACAAACTTAGGGTGACAGCTGAAAGCGGAAAAAGTTTAATTCCTTTCACTTTTAATAAAGGAGCGAGGTTGCTTTGTTAGTCTGCTTGGACGCCTATTTGAATGAGGGTCAACAAATAAGCTGTAAGTGAGACTTTTTTTAATGTGACTTATTTTGCATCAAACTGATGAAGGATGCACAGCTCTCATGTATTAAGCCAGTGCAATCAAAAGACACTGCCTACCGCAGGGGTCTCTGACCTTTTCCATCTGCCAGGCACCAAGCTATTTTCTGATGTTCAAGTGAGCACCATTATATTTGATTAAAAAAAAAAAAAAATTAGGAACAATTAAATCAACGATTTTAAGCATTGTAGATGAATGCCATCAGTCTGCCAGGGAGCACTTCGGTGCTGGCAAGCAACAGGTTGGAGGATCCCTGACCTTCAGCTTGTCTGTCATCTCCATGGTTTCTAGATATAAGCTTTCACACATTATAAAATTCAACCCAGCTGTTAGTCTGGAGGGATGAAACTGAACTGGGAGCTGCTGTCTGTAATCTACACTTGCCGTTCGGGTTTATTAAGAGATTTGGTACCTGGGCACAGACCGGGGAGCTATGCATGCAAAGCTTGTAATAATAGAGTTTTTTTTACCTAGCTTCTGCGGTCATAAACAAACATTTGATCAGTTTCCCAGAGAGACTGGAACAAATACTGAGAAAGGAGAAGGCCTATTAATTGCTGGCGCTTGTCACCCAGCAGCATGAAGACAGCCCTTAATGGTTTCCACCTACCTGGCGTTTCCTTTTTTCTCTTCGCTCCCTTCTTCTCCGTTTCGTTTGTAACGCTCCCCAGCACCCCGTAGTCTTCAGAGAGGCACCCCGAGGTGTCAAGCAGGCTCGGGCTGGGGTTCTCCCTCTCCCCCGCGTGCAGGTTCAGCCCGCTCTGGTTCACGTGCCGGCGGGCCTCGCTGGCGGGGAAGTGGTGCCAGTCCGGCGGGTGGAAGGGCGAGGGCTGTTCGGCGAAGGCGCGCTCCTCCCGCGGGAACGTGTGGGGCGCTGCTGCCAGGCAGGAGGCCGAGAAGTCCGGGTAGGCGGCGAAATCTGGCTTCTGGTGGAAGAGGAAGGGAGGCTGCGGGTAGTGCGGCGCCGGGGCCTCCGTGTGGGGGGTCCGCATGCACCCCCAGAGTGGGGAGGAAGCGGGGGCACCCCGCATGCAGCTGCTGCCGGATGGATCCATGCTCAGTTGCCGACGTGCAAGCTTTTGGCGATGTAATTTTCTTTAAATAAAAGGGGGGGGGGGGGGGGGAACCCCAGAAGGTACCCTGTGTCGTTCCCTTAGGAGACGTTGCTATCATCAGCACTGGCGCAGGCAAATTACTGCATTCATTTAAATCGGTGTAGGCAGGTTGATTTTTTTTTAAATTTTTTTGGAATCCGGGCAGCGCTTCTCCTGGCTTGTGAAAATGTGCTTTGAAGCCCTGCCGGGTCGGGGAACCACTTTTTAAATCCCATGCAGGGCGCGCAAGGGTGGGTAAGTCTACAAAGTGAAACATGAGACAGGGGGGAAGGAGGGGTTAACACTAACACACAGGGCAGTGCTCCAACCCAAGCAAACCAGGGTGCCATTAATCACCAGAAACCTTATATGTACATCTAATGGGATTTGCAGATGCAAACTTTTAAAGGCACTTTATGCTGAACAGAGAGATACACAAAACTGGCCTTGTAACGCTCCACAGTAAAAATTTTTATTGCCTCTGTTAACAAAATTCTTCCAGCTCTTTTATACCTGGGGGGAAGGGCAAGAAGACCTCTGAACCAGATCCAGATTTCAAGCCAAAGCAAAATTCCCACAGATTAAAAATAATTGGAGGAGAAATAATAGTATATTTATTAATAATATCTAATTTCTAATAAATCTATTATCTTTCTTGTCTGTAGAAACATAGAAACATGACAGCCTATCTAGTCTGCCTATCCACAGCAGCTCATTCAGCTTTTCTTGTGGTCTATATATTGTTTTTATAAATTAACTCTATGTGCCAATAACTGCTTTTTATTCGTAGCTGGGCTTTATTTCTACCTATTTAAAGGCCAAGGTACAGTGAAAAATATTTGCGGGAAAATTGAGTGGGTCTTGGAAATCAGTATCATTCAGAATTGCATTCAGCTTTTGAGACAATGTTAATATTAAATGTTTGAATTTAAAGCCCACTCTGCTTCTACCAATATGATTCTAAGAAATCCAGGGGTGCTGCTCTTTATCAGCGTGTCCCAAATCCAGTGCAGACAGCTGAAAAGGGAATCTTCATCAGAGCTCCGTCAGGAGTCACACTGATACATGTAACGCGCACAGGCAGCAGCAGAGTAGATCGTCATCAGAGCCCCTGTGTAGGCATCAAACTGGTACACTTGAAGCAGGAACACGGACGGTATGGACTGCTGACGAGCAGGCACTGAGAAAGAGAGGTTTATATTCTATTCAAGGGACCTGGGTATAATAGAAAGTGCAAACTTTCTAAAGTACAACAGAAATAAAGTATGCTAAGTCAGAGAAGGTAGGAAACCTAGAAATGAGAGCAAAAGACAATGCAACAGAAAATAGCAGCAAGATGGTATTCTGAGCTGTTGTACAGTACACGAGATAGCTTCATTTCCTATAGCTTCTTTAATACAATTTATCTCATAATGTCGGTTCTCCTACTTTAACTTCATCGGATTATCTTCATGATGAGATGAAGGGGTCCATTAGTTCCTTCCATACCTTTAGCAGCTGATGTCAGTTTATTATTTTAGAAGTCATGATATCTGTTTTTGTTTTTTGGCCATCTGGCTTGCTGCTATCCTGCCTCCCTGTGTCAAAAAGTTGAGATGACTCAGCCATGTAAGGACAGATGTGAACCCTCTCCTCATGCCGGTAAAGGATATGGATCCTAGAGGATAAGTCATTTGTGGTTAGTGAACCAGTGAAAGATCAGCTTTGTCCAACTTCTAATAGGTAGGATATGATCCAAGTATCTGTTCCAGTGCCCTTTGAAATAGTCAGGACTCAGGATGGAGGTTCTTTCACTTCTGAGACATCAGATATTTGCCTTACCATTTTTGTTTTTAATTGGAGGGCAGTCCCATGAAAGGGTCTGGTTTTCGGGAGAACCACACATTTTCAAAGTAAGATGATTCTTAATCTGCATGAGCGTTAATTGTTGGATATCCTTGTAAACCAGACCCACCTGGGCCCCCACCAAGAACTGTATTAAGATCTACTGGTCTGCAAGAAATCCAGGGAATCCAACCTTAAGGTTGGATTCTTGCAGACCAGTAGATCTGGATTTCTTGCAGACCAGTAGATCTTAATACAGTTCTTGGTGGGGGCCCAGGTGGGTCTGGTTTACAAGGATATCCAACAATTAACGCTCATGCAGATTAAGAATCATCTTACTTTGAAAATGTGTGGTTCTCCCGAAAACCAGACCCTTTCATGGGACTGTGAAGACAGGAGTTTCAAACCCTTAATGTAGAAAGAAACAAAGTGGCTTACAGCCTGGCTATCCTACCCTATTAGGCATATCCCACAGGTTTTGCCACGTCACCTCAAGTCAGCTGAACAAGCTGATACAATCCTGGTTTTGCCCCATTTACATGCATGGAGATGTTCTGGTTTTCTTAAGGAAATCATTGAGAAAAATCAAAACTACAAATCCAAGTATGCAACTGATCAAAATCAGAACTGGATCAACCTATTAGGTTGACCTGGGGTGAGAAGACAAGTTTGCACCCCACTCTGTGGGAAGCAGGGGGCATGACACCATGACTGCTCTGCTACCAGAATAAAAGCATTGCTCTGGAAACAGCAGAGCAACTTCTTCAAGGTAACAAGCTTACGGAATTTTCTATCCAGACTAGAAAGAATTAATTATGAATTGTCTATCTTGCCAATTATAAAAGGCAAAATGAAACAAAAAGAGCTGTTTTTTTCAGTTTCTCTGTACCATACCTCCAAATTTCATAATAAATGGATTTAAAAGATTTGAATGTACGAGGAGTCGCTCATAAAAACATAAGATTTGCCATACTGGTCCATCAAGCCCAGTATCCTGTCTCCAACAGTGGCCAATCCAAGTCACAAATACCTGGCAAGATCTCAAAATGTAAATAGATCCCATATTGCTAATGCTCAGCAATAAGTAGTGGCTTTCCTCCAAGTCCACTTGGTTAATAACAGTTTATGAACTTCTCCAGGAACTTGTCCAAACTTTTTTTAAACCCAGTTACATTAATCTCTTTAACCACATCCTCCAGTAATTAATTCCAGAGCGTAATAGTGCATTGAGTAAAAAATAATTTTCTCTTATTTGTTTTAAATGTGCTAACTTCATGGAGTGTCCCCTAGCTTTTGTAGTTTTTGAAAGAGTAAATAACTGATTCAAATTTACTCGTTCTAATCTACTCATGATTTTATAGACCTCTGTCATTTCCCCCCTCAGCCATCTCTTCTCCAAGCTGAACAGCCCTAAGCTCTTTACCCTTTTCCTCACAGACAGGGGCGGATTGGCCTATTGGAGGATCAGGCAACCCCCGGTGGGCCGTTCGCTCCAGTCACGTGGTCTGCCATGCGCGGCTGTGACAGAGCTGCGCTCGGCAGACCACGTGATGTGTCCTGGGCCGGCCTGGGCGGCGAATACCCGGGCCGGTCCGACATCGTGAATCTGCCGCTGCTCACAGAGGAGCCATTCCATCCCCTTTATCATTTTGGTTACCTTCTTTGTACCTGTTCCAGTTCAACTATATCTTTTCTGAGATGTGGCTACCAGAACTGCACACAGTACTCTGAGGATAATTTTCAAAACTCACATGCGCCCATTTACACGTGTATATGCATGCACACAAAGTTGCTACTGTATTTTATAACCAATGTGGAAAGGTTATAAAATATGATTACATATGTTTATTTATTTAAAGTTTTTTTTATACCGGTATTTTTTGAAACATCTTATCGGTTTACATGTGACTTGTAACAGAAGGGAAATACATTAAATAGGGTGAACGCTGAACTTGGAGAGGTATATAGAGGATAGTTAACAAACTGTTAAACATTGCATATCTTAAATCAGGAAAAAGCTCAAAAACATTGCAGTTAATATTTACAATTAGTAAGTTAACGAGTTGTCAACCAATTTATTTACAATTAGTTAACGAGTAGCTAACAAACTTTGTTGGAGTATAAACATTGCAAATCATGAATATGGGATAAGCTGTGACATTGGAGTTAGTATTTACCATTGGGTTGGGCAGCTAAGATTGATGCAAAGGGGGAGGGGGCGGGGAGAGAGAGGTAGAGGTAGAGGGATGAATAAGTGGGGTTATTCCAGGAAGGCTTTTCTAAAAAGCCAAGTTTTAAGCTTTTTTTTGAATTTTTGTGCACGAATGCTCGCCTATGTAAAAACCGTGAGTTGCGCAAGTTTGGACTTATCTGGATAAATGCCAATTTTCCAGCTAAGTAGCGGCACATAGTTGGGTAAGTCCAAAAAGCGCTACTTAGATGGACAAGTAGTGCTTTTCAGACTTATCCGGCTATTTAGGCCTGCTGCTACTTAGCCAGATAAATTGGAAAATGGCTGGATAAGTGCCACTACTTATCTGAAAAGTTCAAATGTATCCACCTAAGTAGCAGGTAAGGTGCTAGTTAGCCAAATAAGTTGGAAATTAGCCATATAAGTGTGCACAGATCATATACCAAAATGTTTGAACTTCCAGTTTTACAAGGATACACACTTAGAATTTTATTACATTAATTTTTCATTTCTACCTCCCGTAAGTCGGCTTTTACACGTGTAAATCAGGGTATTTTATAACATGCATGCTGAAATGAAAGAACCAGCTTTCTCCTAGGACAAGCAGGATGGTAGTCCTCACACATGGGTGACATCATCAGATGGAGCCCGGCACGGAAAACTTATGTCAAAGTTGACTGGCACACTGAGCATGCCCATCATGCCACTATCCATGTGTCCACGCAGGGTCCCTTTTCAGCCTCTTCTTTTTCCACGGAGCTGTCGTCTTGCGGTTGTGGAGCTAGTTTTTTTTTGGAAAGCTTTTTCTCGGTTGATTCTATGAATTTCCTGCTCCGGAACCCTTTCTTTTCCCCTGGCTTAGTTAGTTGGGCGGCGCAGTATGTTTTTCTTCGTTCTGTGCGTTTGATTCCTGGTAGTGTTTCCTTCGGAATCCACCGGTCATTGACAGCTTGCCAGATTTTCGCTTATGGCGTTGTCGGGTTTTCGTCGGTGCCCCCAGTGCCCTCGGACCATGTCCCTCACGGATCCGCATGAGGTGTGTATCCTTTGCCTGGGGGTGTGTCGTCTTTGTGACCAGATGACCCCTAAGGAGAAGCTCTTTGGGTTGAAGAAATCTGAACCCTTGACTTCGGCATCAGGGCATTGACTCTGAAAGGCCAAGGGGAATGAATGGACACTGAGCCTTTGATGTCCACCCCTCCACCAGGACCCTCAGTGGAGAGGGGTGCTGGGGATCGGCCTTCATTGGTCTCTTCTGGATCATCTTCTTTCTCTTCAGCACCAGGGAAAGACCGGGCCAAGCACTGTGGGAAGTCCAGGAAGCATCGCCACTGGTCTCCATCTTCGCACAGTGCCGGGCTCAGGTTGGCACTGGCACCTGGTGTGATGCCCCCGAAGCACTGCCCAACATCGAACCCGGGAGTCCCAGACATTCCCCACTGATTCGGGTGCTGAGCACCAATTTCCTTTGGGGATCCGGGGGAGATCCAGTTACGCCTCCCCCTCCTCCGTCCGTCTTGTCTTTGGCGGATTTCCAGGAGGAATTGGATCGCAGGGTACAACTGGCAGTTGTCCGAGCCCTGTGCTCCCATCCTGGAGGGGAGGAGGCGTGGGTGCAAGAATGCTTGGCCTTCTTAAGGGCGGACTCTACCACAACCAATTGATGTGGGAATTGACGCTTCTCAAACCCCAAAGCGTGCTGGACCAAGTAAACTGCATCAGCCTTCCTATTCACTTTAGGCACAGAGATGGGGTGTTCCCAAATCTGAAGTAGCAGCTCCTTAAAGATCTCAGGGACGTGAACAGCCACCACCTCCTTCAGGGCACCATGCTGATTGCCCATATCGCCTCTTACCAGTTATACATGACACAATATTCTCAAAATCTCTGGAAGCAGATCCAGGACCTGTCTGGTAGCCTGCCCCCAGCAGCAGCAGGACACTTTTTTAGTGGTCGTACAGCAGGACCTTGAATGTGGCAAACATGAGGTGCGCGCCACCTATTATGTTTTTGAGAAGGCGGCGAGGGTAGTGGCTGCGGGAACTGGTGCTTGTAGGATGGCCTGGCTCCGAGCTTCTGCTCCCCAGCCAGAGGTGCAGGAGAAGCTTGCGGACCTGCCGTGTACTGGCGAAAAACTCTTTGGTGACAAGGTGAGGGATGCTGTGGCTTAATTGAAGAATTACTATTGAGACCCTGCAATATCTCTCTGCCAGTACATCTGACTCACCGACTTCAGCCAGGAAGTCCTCTCGACAAGGCTCGAGGAGGTCCTTTTATCGCCAGAGGAAATACTATCCTCCTGCTTCTCATGCCCGTACCCAGCACGTGAGCTCTGAGAGCTGCCCTAGACAGTAGCAGACCTCAGCCGGCACCCCAGACAAGCCCCACTACGTGGTTTTCACTGGCAGCGAGGGAACATCAGCCAGCTGTCTGTGCCCGCGACGCTAGACCCTCTGGTCGGAGGCTGGCTGTGATTCTTTGTGCACCATTGGCCCAGTGTCACCTCGGACCAGTGGGTTCTGTCCATCGTTTGTTGAGGGCATCGGCTGAACTTCCTGGGTGTCCTGTCAGACTCTTCCCCTGTCCCCCTTTTGAGGTCCATCCTCACATCAGGAAATACTTTTGAACAGAGCTCTCCACCCTCGAAACAGCCCAGGGCATTCGAGCCCTTTCCGCTTCAGCAGTGGGGGCGGGGGTTCTACTCCTGATATTTCCTGATTCCAAAGAGAACTGGGGGATTCCATCCTATTCTGGACTTGAGAGCCTTGAACAAGTTTCTGAAAAGAGAAAAATTCAAAATGGTCTCTCTGGGCACCCTGATTCCCCTCCTACAAAGCGGGGACCGGCTTTGCTCTCTCGATTTAAAATATGCTTACGCCACATCGAGATCTGCGAGGAAGCATCTCTGGTTTGTTGTGGGTGAGTGCCATTTCCAGTACACAGTGTTGCCCTTTGGCCTCGCCTCGGCCCCAGGTATCTTCACCAAGTGTCTCTCCATGGTGGGTGTGCACCTCCGCAGACTGTGGGTGCAGGTGTTTCCCTACCTGGATGATTAGCTGGTCAAAAGCACCACCCAGGAGGGAGCACTATGATCCCTGCTCTTGACTGCTTGGGAGTTGGAGTCCCTGGGATTTGTTATCAACTATTCAAAGTCTCAGCTTGTTCCGTCGCCTCAACTGAACTTCATCAGCACCCGATTGGACATTGCTCAAGATAGAGGTTTTCTACCCTGTGATCGGATGCTCACGCTGGTGTCCCTTGCAGGAGTGATCCAACAGAGCCGGCAGGTCTTGGCTCACTGCATGCTATGGCTCTTGGGCCATATGACTGTGACTGTCCATGTTACTCCCTTCGCTCGCTTACATTTGCACAGAGCTCAGTGGACATTGCGGTCCCAGTGGCAGCAGGCCACCCAGGACCTCTATGTTCGCATCCGCGTTACTCCGCCTCTCCAGGACTCCTTGTCATGGTGGGAGAGTCTGCTCAGTTTGGAACAGGGGTCCCTTTTCAGTCCCCCTCTGCCCAGATTGTGCTCACTATGGATGCATCTACCCTGAGGCGGGGTGCCCATGTGGAGGGACTCCGTACCCAGGGTTTATGGGCCACCTAGGAAGCGCCATGTCAAATCAATTTCCTGGAGCTCCGCGCGATCAGATACACGTTCTGGGCGTTCAGAGATTGGCTGACCAACAAAGCAGTCCTGATCCAGACCAACAACTATGTGGTGATGTGGTAATTCAACAAGCAGGGAGGCACTAGGTCGTTCCTCCTGTGCTAGGAAGCAGTTCAGATTTGGTCATGGGCTCTGTCCCAGGGCATGGTGCTCTGAGCCATGTATCTAGCTGGGATGGAGAATGTGGTGGCGGACAGGCTGAGTCAGGCCTTCTGACCCCATAAGTGGTCCCTGAATCAGGAGGTGGCAGATCAGATCTTCCGTCTCTGGGGCACCCCAGACGTGGATCTCTTCGCATCCCCCTATAACAGGAAGGTGGACCAGTTCTGCTGCCTGTATAGGGGGGATGGTGAGCCAGCTTCCGCTGCCTTTGCCCGCCATTGGGGCCAGGGCCTTCTGTAAACATATCCTCCGCTTCCTCTGGTGGCAAAGACTTTCCTGAAGCTCCAACAGGATGGGGGGGAGGGGGGGGGAACCATGAGCCTCATAGCCCCTCATTGGCCGAAGCGGATTTGGTTCCCGCTCCTGCCAGATCTTTCCCTCTGGGAACCGATCAGTCTGGGGACTTCCCCAGACCTCATCACACAGGATCAGGGCAGACTGCACCATCCCAACCTCAGGGCCTTGTCCCTGACAGCCTGGAGGTTGAAAGGTTAATTCTACAGCCCCTTGACCTATCAGATGATATGTCTCAGGTCCTGGTGGCTTCCAGGAAGCCTTCCACTAGGAAATCTTATGGTCTGGAGGAGGTTTTCTGTGTGGTGTGAGTGCCGCAGCTCGGACCCATTCTCCTGCTCCACACTGAAACTGCTTGACTACCTCCTGCACTTTTCGGACGCTGACTTAAAGACCAACTCCGTTAGGGTGCACCTGAGTGCTATCGGTGCTTACCACCAAGGTGTGGATGGTTCACCCATCTTTGTGCAGCCCACAGAGGGTCGCTTTCTGCGGGATCTACTACAGTAGACCTCCCGCTATCTCCTGGAACCTCAATGTGGTGTTGGCTCAGCTCATGAAAACTCCTTTCGAGCTGCTGCGCACCTGTGACCTGAAGTACCTGATCTGGAAGGTCAGCTTTTTGGTCATGGTCACTTCAGCATGCAGAGTCAGGGAGCTTCAGGCCCTAGTGACATATCTACCCTACACAAAGTTCTTCCATGATAGGGTGGTTCTGCACAAGCACCCTAAGTTCCTGCCGAAGGTGGTGACAGATTTCTATCTTAACCAGTTAATTGTCTTACCCACCTTTTTTCCTAAGCCTCATTTGCACCGGGGTGAATGGGCTCTCCACAGTCTGGATTGCAAGAGAGCCTTAGCCTTTTACTTGGAGCGAACAGCAGGCCATAAGCAGTCTATGCAACTCCACATCTCTTTTGACAGAAATAGATTAGGAGTTGCATTTGCAAAGCAGATCCTATCCAGTTGGCTGGCAGATTGCATTTCCTTCTGCTGTACTCAGGCGGGACTGTGGCTTGGGGGCCATGTCAAGGCTCATTCTGTCAGAGCCATGGCAACTTCAATGGCCCACTTGAGAACGGTTCCCTTGGACGAAATCTGCAAGGCTGCGACATGAGTTCCTTCCATACTTTTGTCTCTCACTACTGTATAGACAAGGATGGCTGACGCAGTAGCAGCTTCAGCCACTCTGTCCTCCAGAATCTCTTTCAACTGTAGAACCCAACTCTTCTTGTCTAGGGCCCATTTTTTGGGTTCAGGCTGTCTCCCTCTGTTACCAACAGTACCAGTGTTGTTGTGCCTGTTGGTCTTGCTTATTGTTCGGGAACAGCCTGTAGCTAGGGATTCAATCATGTGTGAGGACTATCATCCTGCTTGACCTAGGAGAAAGCAGCGTTGCTTACCTGTACCAGGTGTTCTCCTAGGACAGCAGGATGTTAATCCTCACAAAACCCACCCACCACCCCACGGATTTGGGTTTCTCCTATGTTTGTTATTTTATTTTTTTGTAATTCTGTGTTATGAGACTGAAGAGGGACCCCGCATGGACACGTGAATAGTGGCATGCTGAGTGTGCCAGTTAAAGTTTCTAGAAACTTTGACATAAGTTTTCCATGCTGGGCTCCATCGGATGATGTCACCCATGTGTGAGGACTAACATCCTGCTGTCCTAGAAGAACACCCGTTACAGATAAGCAACTCTGCTTTACATTTAGTTTACCAGTTCACCCAGTCCATCTGCAGCTTGTGAAGACCTGCCTGGCTCTTCAGCCTGAAATTTTCCCATTGCATTCAGATCCCTCACCCAGTGATTGTTTTCACTTGAATGCTGTTTACGATCACTTACATCAGATACCGAGCAGAAGTAAATATACACAAGTAAAAGACATACGTGCGTCACTGTGGCAGGTTTCAAAATACCAACTTATGTGCCTAAATGTATCAGTCAGGCAAAGTTACTCATGTACCCTAATTTCCGTGTGTAAGTTGCAGTTTTAAAAATAACACGTATGTGCTATTTTATGCACACAAGTGCTCATTTTTATGCTCGCAGTATTTGAAAAGTAAGTGAGGTCTCACCAGGAAGCAATACAGAGGTAGTATGACATTCTCCATTTTATTTTTCATTCCTTTCCTAATAATTGCTAACATTCTCTTTGGTTTTTTGACCGCCACCGCACACACTTAGCCAAGGATTTCAAATTATTGTGTGTATTCCATGTCCTTTAGAATTTTGTCACTGTTTTTGTCTTTACCACCTTCTTGGAGAGGGCACGCCGGGCATCCATCACACTTTCCCATGAAAAAAATATTTCCTGATATTGTTCCCGAGTCTGTGCACGAGGAGTTTCATGTCATCGCCCCTAAGTTCTACGGCTTCCTTTCCATTGGAGAAGGTTTGTTTCTTTCTTGTGCATTTTTAATACCATTCAGGAGCAGTGTGGAAGCAGATGCAGGGGGAAAGCAGTGGTGACCATAGGAGGCAGTGGAGGCCAAAGCAGTATCAGAAGGCAGGGGGACAGGCACAGAGGTTCCTGAATGGTGGGGAGAGCGGGGAGCCAAAGGCAGAGGGGAAATGGGCAGACTGGGTGAGCCTGCTGGTCTTTCGTCCACATGTGCATTCATGACCATCTGTGCACCATTCTGTATCAACACTGGTCTCCTTTAAGACTCGGGTCAGCTAGGAGTTTAGCACGAGTTTTCATTTCTGGAAACTGTA
This sequence comes from Rhinatrema bivittatum, assembly GCF_901001135.1. NCBI lineage: Eukaryota > Metazoa > Chordata > Amphibia > Gymnophiona > Rhinatrematidae > Rhinatrema > Rhinatrema bivittatum. Next base: position 54,289,159 of record NC_042626.1, read on the forward strand.
AGACAAATGTGAGTGTCGGGAGCACTGGTGACTTCTTCCCACCCATGATTCATGGGCTAAAGCTGAATCATCCACATTCTGCGTTTCCCAAAGATTCCTTCCTCCCTCCCCTTTCTTTGCTGTATCAGTCAGGCTACTGAAGCAATGGGGGAAGGGGGTAGGGAAAGCAAGGGAGATGCTGCCCTTCAGTGATGAGAATCTGAGGCCTACCACTCCCTCCCTAATGAACCCCCATAGCAGCTGCGCCCGTCAGTCACCAGCCCCGCGGTGTGCTCTGTTTACTCTCTATATCTTCCTGACAGGTCGCTCCTCTGAAACCAGAGAAAAACAACAATGTCTTCCTCCACCTGAAGCCATTTGTTAGCCGCTAGCAGGAGCTGTCTCATTTGACTCCTTTAAAGTCAACAACCCTTCTGTTGATCCGGTACCCTGGCTAGGAAAAGCACCCACTCAGGCTGCCTGGCAGACTGCTGCTGCTTGGCTCTCCCAGAAGCTATCGAAATCAAATGAGTGCAAGTTTCACAACAAGACGCACGGCAGCAGTATGAGATGCCCTGTGTGTCTACGGGGCAGCCGTACGTGACTGAGCTCCAGTAGAACTCTCTTCTCTGTGAAAGGCTGGGATTTGTGCCCCTTCAGCTATTGTGCTCGCAATGCAAAACGTTGTTCCCTTGGCTGGGGTTGGAATCGAGGTGCAAAATGAAAGGAAATTTATATCGTCTGTCTCCAACACTTCAAAAGTGCACGCAGTAAGCAACAGTACTTATATCATATCAAGCCGATGTTACCAATCAAGCAAGGAGCTCAGTGTAAGGTCTTGAGTATAATTCACAAGATAATATACAATAACAATTCAGAGTGGCTGGGGGCAGCATTGCATTTTCACACTCCACAGAGGAATCTGAGGTCTGCCAACAAAGGTTTTCCTACTAATCCATCAATTCAAAGTGCACCTTTATCTGACGTAAGAGAAAGAGCTTTATCCATTGCTGGCCCCAAATTATGGAACACCTTGCCCAAACATTTGAGGCTACAAAAAGATCTTAAGGTAGTTTTAGCCATTGGGGCTACATTCTTCCTCAAATTCCCATGCAAGTGTATTATTTTTCATCAAAAAAACGAATTTGTTTTTCAGCAACCCGACCACCTGGAGGTATTTCTTTTAGATAAAAAGGGATTTGGGGTTCATGAACAGCCTACATGATGGGTTAATTAATTAATTGGTCAGATAAGGATCTCACTCATATGTTCTATGATTAGACATATTTCCTTTATTAATTACTTATGTTGCTTCCCAGATAAAGTGGACTAAAAATATTAGGGATAACATATAATGTTTACTTTTGTATTTTTTCTTTGGCAAATTGATATGTAACTCTTAAATTCCTAATTTCTTTTCATTGTAAATGTTATGAAATTCAATAAACTTTAAATAAAAAAAAAAAAAGATCTTAAGGTATTTAAAAGGGAGCTAAAAACGCGGCTATTTAGAGCTGCTTTTAAAACAGGCTAAGACCACGTTATGAAAAGGAAAGAGATAGAGCAGTATTTGGTTTTGAATTTATATACCTGTATTGTTTTTAATTCTGTGAATATTTTTAAAATTGTGAATCACCACGATTGCATTTGATATAGAGTGACAGTATCTAAAAACAAACGAATAAATAAATATTACAAATGTTACTGCTTTGTTTTTAGCAGATCCTCTCTAATTCCCCTGGATACCATGGGATACCTTATCTAAATTTCAGTCTTTTATGTTTTTTACTACAAGTTGATGGGAAATCCCTCTAACATTAAGCAGTGCATTGACATTTGAAATACTCTGAGGAGGAAGCTCTGGAAGTCATGGCGAGGAAGTCTGGATTGTGAACACCAGAAAAGCAATATTTTAGAGTTAGGAGTCTGATAGGAGGGGGAAGTGTAAACAATGAAGTTTTTGTTTTTTGGCGGGAACATATGAGAGAGGAGTCCTCTGCTGAACAGCAAGGGAGCAGCCGAGGACTCTTCTGCTACAGACCATTCCTTTTACCATGAAATGTTACAGCTTGTTTAGATTGACAAGGCTTCGTTTCTGCTCCGAAGTTTTCACGTTAGTGGGATGAATTTCTTTTATAGTAAGTAGCTGGAATTTTTTTTTTTTTTTTTAAGAGGGCATGCTAGTGCCCAGCACTCTCGCAAGGTTGGGTTGTTCAGAGGCATGACATTTTGCAATCTAATCTGCAAATTTAAGTGTTGACCTTGCGGAATTTGAATGTCAAAGTGAGCTTCAGACCAGACTCGATAAGTCGAGTAAAATATATGGAGAGGAGTCAGAGTCTAGGTGGACTAGCTTAGTGGTGCAAACCTTGGATTATGAGTCAAGAGAAACCTCAGGACATTAGTATAAAGCTTATTTCTGCTAGTGAGACTCTGTGATCTTGGGCAAGGCATTTTATCTCAGTATCTCCATGACCCAGCTGAAAATCAGGCATCTGACTTTGTTATTAAGAATTGGTAAGGTGGCAAGACTAGATTCAACCTGAGCCACATCCAGTTAGGGTCAACGGTGGCTCATGTTTTTGAAACTGCATCCAGCCTTCAGGAGTCAGAGGGGCCGATGCAATAAGACATGCACTGAAAACAAGCGCTCATATTGAATGCCTGTTTTCCTAACGCGTGCACAGCCACATCCCCTGGGTGCCCGATGCAGTATTTAAATGAGGGGCTGCATAAAAAAATGGCATGCTATGGATGCATAACTAACAGGTCAAGGTGAGGTGTTAGTGGTGGTTTAGGGTTTAGGGGCCAGTTTCGCATGTAGAGTGAGACGTATGAACAGAACACTATACCTTGGTGAAAATTTGATGTCATTTGGAGTGAGGAAAGTCTCAAAAACATGAAATTTCTACCAAGTTCTCTCACCCTAGCTTGATAGACTCTATATAACAGGGTACCATCAAGCTAGGGTGAGATAACATAGTACAAAATATCATCTTTGTGAGACTTTCCTCACTCCAAATGACACCAAATCTTCACCAAGGTGTACTGTGCTGTTCGTACATCTCACTCTACATGAGAAACTGGCCCCTAAACCGCCACTAACACCTCACCTCGACCTATTAAGTAGCCCTCATACAGAGATATAAATAGGTGCACACAGTGACCCCAGAGGCTCCCTCTCTCTCTCCCAGCCCAGAAATGGCCAAAATGCAATTCCAAAAATGTATCACAAATTGCATTATGGCCATTTTGGGCATATCGCACAGCTTAACCCCAGGGAAAAAGGTGTAGTTATTTCCGGTGTTAAAATCATGCAATAGCCCGCGTTATGCTATCGTACGGTGCGATATTGCCCCTAATTTAACTAAATCCTGCCCAAACTCCTCCCCTGATCCCACCCCCTAAAAAATTTGCATTTGCGCCATGCTTTACTATACTTTTCGCATGCATTATGGCGTTAATGAGTGCGTTAATGCCATAACGCATCTTGATGAATGATGCTGTTAGTGAGAAGTTGACACTTTTTTTTAAATGTATTTTGCTTTTTCATAAGAAGTTTAGTCATAGAGTTCAATCTGAAATTGTTCACATAAAAAATAGCAACCTTGTAAAATTGCTAGCAGATTCCGAGCAGAAAGTCATGCAGAGTCAAGGGGCGAAGGGCAATATACTTTGGTGAGTGTGTGAAAAGTAAAAGCTATGTCTCACAAATGATTCTTCCTTGTTGGGGAGGGGCAGGGGAAAGGAGAAGGAAATGTGAATTTTCTGTCTTTTCATTTTTCAGTCTGAAACTTTATGCACTGTATTAACCTTCTGTTTTAGAGAAAAAAGGGAGTGGGAGTTAAAAATGAATCAAAACTGACTCCCTAATTTGAATCCAATGTTGTAGATCAAGGGTTCTCAACCCAGTCCTCAGCACACACCTAGCCGGTCAGGCTTTCAGGATCTCCACAATGAATATGCATGAGGTGGATTTGCATATAATGGAGGCATTGCATACAAATTTACCTCATGCATAATCCTTGTGGATCTCCTGAATACCTGACTGGTTAGGTGTGTCTTGAGCGCTGGGTTGAGAATCACTGCTCTAGATGTACTGAATGGCTTTCCCAAAGACATCTCTTTCCACATCTGGTTTGATGTCTTGGTGTTATTAGAAGAGGCCAGGTAGAAAGATTCTTTCTGAGGAATAAAGATATTTTTAATGGTGGGTTTGGGGAGGTCCTCTAGGCAGTGAGCCCACTCAGAAGGAGATTTTGTGAACTCCCTTCCACCTGTAAGCTGGAATGATGAGCAAAACACTTGTAACAGTCAACTTGGTTTATGTTTCCTGCAGTACCAAGGAGAACAGTAGACATTATAATCCAAAAAGAAGTCTCTCAAATTAAAAGGCTTAAGTGGAGGAGTGGCCTGGTGGTTAGCAGGCTGCATACCAGGGAAGCTAGGGTTTAAATCCTGCTTCTGTGCCTTGTGATCGTGGGCAAATCACCTCACCTTCCATTGCTGCAGGTATAAATTTAGAAGGTAATTTTTAAAAGGATTTACACATGTAAAATGATTTTTGAAAACTGCTACTTTTACATGTGTAACTCCTTTGAAAATTCACTCCTTATGGCTGAATTTTCAAAAGGTTTTATGCGCGTAAATGGACTTTTGAAAATTGCTACAACATGTGCTACCTTTACATGCATAACTCCTTTGAAAATTCACTCCTAAGATTGTAAGCCCAATAGGGGTAAGGAAATCCCTACAGAACCTGTATGTAATCCACTCTGAAGAGCCTGAAAAGTGAAATATTAATCAAATAAATAAATAACTTGAGCCTTGCTGTGTTACACAATCAGGGCAGGTCATTTCTTGGTCTCCATTAACTTGATCGGAGACCTTTGAAAGAATTTACAAGGCTGAACCTCACCTCAGAATACATCACCCTGTTGAGAAGTCGATGTCCTGCAGGTGCTGGGATCACCAGCGTAAGGGCCTGCGGTCTGCAGTGCCCACCCGAGGCTTGTGCAGGAAGGGGTTCAAATCCCGGTTTGAAGGGCCTTACCCTGGCCTGGGACTTTTGTTTCTTAGCTCTCTAGGTGGCTGCCTGTTTTATATGGTTTTAATAGTAATGTCAGAATTCAGAGTCAACTCTTGACATCCTAGGCTTGATTCAGTTTGGATTTCATATGCAAGTTAGCTGAAGATTCCCAAGTAATGGTTGGGTAGGATGAATTCTCCTGACCTGAGAGGTTGTTCCACTTAACCTTTGAAGTAGTCTTTTTATTAGCCAACAAAAGCTACATAATTTACATTTAGAATAAACCCCCTTTCTGTTACCAGCTGATCCTGGGTTTTGAGCTCCTGTTTTGTATTTTGAAAAACTGCTCTGAAATTGTAATTTAAAAAACCCCCAAACCACCAAGATGCTCACCTGTTCCTTGTGACCTGGATTTGGATGATTGCCCAGGCTGTACCTCAGCATATAAATTCATTGAGGTAATCAATCTTTACTTTTAAGCATAAGGCTAGAGTTCAATAAATAAAATGCACTTGAGATATGATGTCACCAATGACATCACCAGGAGACAACATAGCTCCCTCCAGAGTTGCTGCATTGAAACACAAAATTTAATCAAGAAATGTTTGAAGATAGTATGTTCTTTAACACAACATACATGGTTACAGCTGGCAGGAAAGGTAAGTCTCTCTTATATCATACATGATTACTGCTGGAGGACAAAGCAGGAGAAGTCCATTACCTGCTATTAAGTTCACTTAGAGAATAGCCACTGCCATTAGCAATGGTTACATGGAATAGACTTAGTTTTTGGGTACTTGCTAGGTTCCTATGGCCTGGATTGGCCACTGTTGGAAACAGGATGCTGGGCTTGATGGACCCTTGGTCTGACCCAGTATGGCATGTTCTTATGTTCTTACTTTTAACACTATGGGGCAATATTCAGCTCCTGAGTGGCTCGGCTAGTTAGCCAAAATTATATATCCAGCTATCTTAAAGTTAGCCGTATTATGTTTATGAAGCTAACTTTAGGACAGGTGAGCAGCACGACCAGAGTTAGGTACATAAGTTAAGGTTTACTTGACCTTATCCCTGTTGCGCTCGGGGGTGGACTCTTGTCCTGAGGCAGTGGAGAACTGCCTCCTGGTTGGGACCATGAAGCAACTGCCCCCAGGGGGCAGAGCACTGGAGGAGACAGAAGCTAGGTAGAGCTTCACCACTGGAAGCTCGAGGTCCCCCCCCCCCCCCGGGAGGAGCCCATAGGGACCCGGGCCACTTGGACTTAGGTGGGCCTCGCAGGGTCTCCTGGGAAGGTGGAAGTTTGGCGTGCCACGGGCAGAAGGGGAGCGCGGTCAGGTTCAAAGCAGGAGGTCCGATGTAACAAGGAGGCCCAGAAGAGCGTGGGTGATGACAAGGCGAGGAACAGAGCCAGAATCTAGGGACGTGGTCAGGCAGGCAGAGGTCAAAATCCAGGAGTCAGTCCGAGGAGTGGTCAGCGAGCAGAGGTCAGATGAGGTCACAGGCAGGCCGAGATCAGAAGCAGGCAGCAGAGAGACAGATTGATGAACAGACTGGAGTTAGAGGCAGGCAGCAGGCAGGCGAGTCGAGGAACGGACTGAGGTCAGAGGCAGGCAGCAGGCAGGCAAGTCGACAGGCAGGCAGGTCAAGGAACAAGCCGAGGTCAGTACCAGTAAGACAGTCCGAGGTACTACCTGGGTAGACGAACAGGAACAGGAGGACGCTGGAGTACTAGGAAGCAAGAACAAGGCAGGAACAGAAATGGAACAGAAGGATCTTGGAACGAGACTTAGGACAAGACAGGAGCAAGCAACAAACGCAGTGACAATCTAGCACAAACGCCGACCCGATTGCCAAGGCAAGGAAGTTCAAGCAATGACTTCTTTATAATGGGGAATCAATCAGGGCGCACCGTGGAGCTAGGACTTGCCCTTGGCCCTACAAGAGGCCGGACGGTCCACGTGCGCGCACGTAGGGGCGTGGCTGACACAGCCGAGGACACCGAGCTCCAGCGTGAGGCCTGGTGCGCAGTGGAAGGTCCGGCAACCGCCGCTGCGGGACGCCGGGGCCTGGAAGCGCTAGCAGCAGCCGCTAGGGAGGCCGACCCAGGACCTGCCGTGGAACCATGAAGGTGAGCAGGCCCGTGTGCGGGCCGTGCGCGGACGGGATGCGTAACAATCTATTCTTATTTGATTTATATGTTTTGATTTTACATGGTAATTGTGTTTGGTAGGAGTAATTTGCTGCAGATTTTATATAGAAGGAATTTAATATAAGAGTCAAGGTGGGTGACTAAGAAGATAGAGGTAGATTAATTGTAGTGTTTTGAGGGTCATTGCCAGACAAATATAAAACAAAATCTATAGACTAAAAGTACTTTAGGTTAGCTTTACATCCCTACTCCTTTAGAAATTTTAACTCTATAACAAATCGATGAGATGTTCCCAACGTTCATTGGTATATAAAAGCTTCTAAATAAATAAATAAGCAAATAAATAAATCAACAAAATTGTGATGCAGAAAATAGTCCAGCAGCGAGAAGGAGGTTTTCCAGTCTTTTGCACTGAGTGCCACATATAAGATTATCTCCCAACTGGTGAGAGGTTGTAGGAGTGCACTAGGTGCAAAGAGCATCTAGCCCACAGAAAATTAATCCGTTCTCTGGAGGCTAGTGGGGCAGACCTGGAGGAGCTAAGGGAGACTGAGAGGTACATAGAGGAGACCTTCAGGGATATAGTAGAGAAATCCCACCTCCATTCTGGTAGCCCCTGTGTTGCCTTGGAAGAGAAAAGTCACCTGGAAGGAGAGCATCACCATGATGAGGCAGGAAGCAATCCTGTAGCTAGGACCTGCCCTAAAGGTGATGTAGCATCCTCTTGCACCAAGGATAGGTCTCCAGGGGTACGTGCCCAGGAGGGAAAGGACTAGGACAGCTGTTATAGCTGATGATTCAATTATTAGGAAGGTTGACAGCTGGGTGGCTGTTGGACGTGAGGATCACTTGGTAACTTGCCTGCCTGGTGCGAAGGTGGCGGACCTCACGCATCACATACATAGGATTTTAGATAGTGCTGGGGAGGAGCTGGCTGACTTGGTAAATGTGTGTACCAATGACATAGGAAAGTGCAGGAGGGAGGTTCTGGAAGTCAAATTTAGGGTTTTAGGTAGAAAGCTGATATCCAGAACCTCCAGGGTGGCATTCTCAGAAATGCTCCCTGTTCCACGCGCAGGGCCCCAGAAGCAGGCAGAGCTCTAGAATCTCAATGCATGGATGAGACAATGGTGCAGGGAAGAGGGTTTTAGGTTTGTTAGAAACTGGGCTTCATTTTGATGAAGGGGGTACCTTTTCTGAAAGGATGGGCTCCACCTTAACCAGAGTGGAACCAGGCTGCTGGCACTAACCTTTAAAAATGAGATAGCGCGGTTTTAAACTAGATGATGGAGGAAAATCGACAGTCGCTCAGAAATTCATGGCTCAGAATGATGTATTTTTGAAGGATACCAAGGGGTAGATTTTCAAAGGGTTACCCCTGCGTGTGCCGAGCCTATTTTGCATAGGCTCAGCGGCGCACGCAAACCCCTGGACGCGCGTATGTCCTGGGGCTTTGAAAAAAGGGCGGGCCGGGGGCGGTCCCGAGTCCTCCGGCACAGTGGCTGTGCCGGGGGTTGGCACGCCTCCTGCAATAAGGTGTGTGTGTGTGGGGGGGGGGGGGGGATTTAGATAGGGCAGGGGGGTGGGTTAGATAGGGGAAGGGAGGGGAAGGTGGGGGGGAGCGAAAGGAAAGTTCCCTCCGAGGCCGCTCCGATTTCGAAGCGGCCTTAGAGGGAATGGGGAAAGCCATCAGGCCTCCCCTAGAGCTCGGTGTGCGCAACGTGCACAAGTGTGCACCCCTTGCGTGCGCTGACCCTGGATTTTGTAACATGTGCGTGGCAGCGCACACATGTTATAAAATCGGGTGTACATTTGTGCGCGCCAGGTAGCGTGCACAAATGTACCTCGCGCGCATAAGATTAAAAATCTGCCCCTAAGAGAACAGCGAAAATAGTGCATCCCAGTAGAGAAGTTGTAATAAATGCCAAAGTGGACCATGTGTCTTTAAGTAAAGTGCAGAAAGATTCCAAATTACCCCTGTCAACTGATGACAAACAAAAAAACGTATTTTGAAATGTCTGTACACAAATGCTAGAAGTCTAAAAAATAAGATGGGAGAGTTAGAGTGTATAGCACTGGATGAAGAGGAAGATATAATTGGTGGAAGGAGGATAATCAATGGGAAATTGTGATACCAGGGTACAAATTATATCGAAATGATAGGCTGGATCAAATTAGTGGAGGGCTGGCACTATATATTAAGGAGAGCATTGAGTCAAGTAGAATAAAAGTTCTGCAGGAAACAAAATGTAATGTTGAATCTTTATGGATAGAAATTCCAGGTGAGAAAGGGAATAAAATAGTAGTGGGGGAGTATTACCATCCACCTGGCCAGAATGAGCTAACAGACAATGAAATGCTAAAAGAAATCAGGGAAGCTAACAAAATCAGCAGCACAGTGATAATGGGAGATTTCAGTTACCCTAGTATTGACAGGGTGAATGTTACATCAGGACAAAAGTTCCTAGAAGAAATAAATGACTGCTTCATGGTGCAGCTTTACAAGAACCAACAAGAGGGGAAACAATTTTAGACCCAGTCCTTAGTGGAAAACAGGATTTGGATGAGAAGTGTTGGAGCCACTTGGCAATAATGATCACAATATTATCAAATTTGACTTAATAACTGGAGGGAACGCACTAAAGAAATCTACTGAGAAGCATTTAACTTCAAAAAGGTGACTGTTAATATGAGGAAAATGGTTAGGAAAAAAGTGAAAGGAGCAACTGCAAAGGTTAAGAGTTTAGCTCAGGCATGAACGTTGTTTAAAAATACTTTCTTGGAAGCCCAAACCAGATGATTTCCGTGCATTAGAAAAGGTGGAAGGAAGGCTAAGTGACTACTGGCATGGTTAAAAGGCTATAACATCTAAAAAACATCTTTTAAGAAATGGGAAAGGGATCCAAATAAAGAAAACAGCGAACAGCATAAGCATTGGCAAATCAGATGCAGAGCATTGATAAGGAAGGCAAAGAGAGAATTTGGAAAGGAGCTTGCCGTGGAAGAAAAAATTCATAATAAAAACATTTTCAGGTATATTTGAGGTAAAAAGCCTGCAAGGGAGTAATTTGGGCCATTAGATGATCAAGGGGTAAAAGGGGACTTAGGGATGATAAAGCCATTGCAGAGAGAATAAATTAATTCTTTGCTTCAGTATTCACTGAGGAAGATGGAAGAGAGATACCTATGCCAGAAATGATATTCAAAGGTGATGATTCAGAGGAACTGAAACAAATCTCAGTGAACCTGGAAAATTTACAAGGGTAAATTGACAAACTAAAGAGTAGCAAATCACCTGGACCAGATGGTATACATCCCAGACCACCGAAAGAATTGAGAAATGAAATTGCAGACCTGCTATTGGAAATTTGTAAACTATCAGTAACATCGTCTATGGTACCTGAAGACTGGAGGGTTGCCAATGTAATCTAATTTTTAAAATGGGATGAAGGGGTGACCCAGGAAACTACAGACCAGTGAGTCTGATGTCTGTGCCAGGCAAAATGATAAAAACTACGATAAAGAACAAAATTGCTGAACATATAGATAGGCATAGTTTAATGGGACAAAGCCAACATGGATTTAGCCAAGGGAAGTGTTGCCTCACAAATCTGCTACATTTTTTGAGGGCATAAATAAACATGGGGATAAAGGTGAGCCAGTTGATAAAGTGTATCTGGATTTCCAGAAAGAATTTGACAAAATTCCCCATGAGAGACTTCATAGGAAATTAAAAAGTCATGGGATAGGGGGCAGTGTCATATTGGGGATTGCTAATTGGTTAAAAGATAGAAAGCAGAGAGTAGGGCTAATAGTAAATGTTCCCAATGGAAAAAGGTGAATAGTGGCGTGCCCCAAGGACCTGTCCTGGGACCACTGCTTTATAATATATTTATAAACGACCTGGAAATGGGAACAAGTGAGGTGATCAAATTTGCCAATGACACAAAAATTATTCAAAGTTGTTAAATCAAGAGGATTTTGAGAAATTGCAAGAGCACATAGCAAAACTGGGAAACTGTGCATGCAAGTGGCAAATATAATTTAATGTGGACAAGTGCAAAGTGATGCACTTAGGGGTAGATTTTTTTAAAAAAGCGCGTTCGCGTACTTTTGTTTGCGCACCAGGCGCAAACAAAAGTACACTGGATTTTATAAGATACGCGCGTAGCCTCTAAAATCCTGGATCGGCGCGCGCAAGGCTGCCGATTTTGGGCAGCCGGCGTGCGCCGAGCCGCGCAGCCTGTCACCATTCCCTCCGAGGCCGCTCCGAAATCGAAGCGGCCTCGGAGGGAACTTTCTTTCGCCCTCCCCTCACCTTCCCCTCCCTTCCCCTACCTAACCCACCCCCCCGGCCCTATCTAAACCCCCCCCCTACCTTTATCCACGGATTTACGCCTCCCGGAGGGAGACGAAAATCCACGCGTGCCAGCGGGCTGCTGGCGCGCCGAGACTCGACCCGGGTGCGGTTCCGGAGGGCGCGGCCACACCCCCGAAACGCCCCGGGCCAAAACCATGCCCCCAGGCCCGCCCCCAAAACGCTGTGTCGTTCGGCCCCGCCCCCGACACGCCCCCAACACGCCCCCTTCAGAAAACCCCGGGACCTACGCGCGTCCCGGGGCTCTGCGCGCGCCGGCGGCCTATGGAAAATAGGCGCGCCGGCGCGCATGGCCCTGCTCGCGTAAATCCGGGCGGATTTACGCGAGCAGGGCTTTTAAAATCCGCCCGTTAGGGAAGAGTAACCCAAATTATGGCTACATAATGCAAGGTTTCACATTAAGAATCACCACTTAAGAAAAGGATGTAGGTGTCATAATTGAATATACATGAAATCTGCTCAGTGTGCAACAGCAGCCAAGAAAGGAAATAGAATGCTAGGGATTATTAGGAAAGGAATGGAGAATAAAACAGAGAATATCATAATGCCACTGTATCGCTCCATGGTGCGACTTCATCTTGAGTATTGTGTGCAGTTCTGGTCACCACATTTCAAGAAAGATATCACAGAATTAGAAAAGGTACAGAGAAGGGCGACCAAAATGATAAAGGGGATGGAACAATTCCGCTATGAAGAAAGGCTCTTCAGCTTGAAGACGAGATGGCTGAGAGGAGATAATGACTGGAATGGAACGAGTAAACGTTAATCAGATGTTTACTCTTTCTAAAAGTACCAAGACCAGGGAACCCACAATGAGGTTACCTAGGTAATACATTTAAAACTAATAAGAGAAAATATTTTTTTACTCTGCATAATTAAGCTCTGGAACTCGTTGCCAGAGGATGTGATGAAAGCTGTTAGTGTAGTTGCATTTGGACAAGTTCCTAGAGGAAAAGTCCATTATTAAGGTAGAGTTGCAGAAATACACTGCTTATTCTTGGGATAAGCAGCTTGGAATCTATCTACCTCTTGGGATCCTGCTAGGTACTCGTGACCTGGATTGGCTACTGTTGGAAACAGGATACTGGGCTTGATGGACCTTTGATCTGACTCAGTATTGCAAGTCATGTTCTTATGACTAACTCCAAATATCGGAGTTCGCTGGTTAATTTATGCGGCTAACTCTGCTCCTCCCCGAAATGCCCCTGACATGCCTTGTGTCTTTTAATATGCCGGTTTTGCCATTTAGATGGATTTTTCTGTTATCCATCTACATAGCTTTTGAATATCTACCTCTATAAGCATAATTGCAGCCTGGTCTAAAAAGAAGAAAAAATCTTTCATTTTTGCAAGATAAATTAGAGCTTTCTTTTTAAATAGAAAGTGTGGGGAAAGGGCATACTTCTTAGTGAAATTCAGATGTTAAAAAATACTTTTCTTTGGCAGCACTGGCACAAGCTAGAAGGTAAGGAACGAAGGATGAATGTTTGTACTAAATTTCCCAAGGGAATCTTGTCCTCTCTCAGGAATGCGGAACTAATCCATTTAGCCTCGCTGCCCCTGGGATTTGCCCTTGAAAACTGGGACCCCAGGCAGTAAGGTTTTCTGACATAACTGACAAACAGGAGAGGTGGAGGCTCAGCTACCTGGCTTGGCAGGGATGAGGCAAGCAACTCCGTTTGGTGGAGACAAAAATAGTAATGGAATTCAAGAAAAACTTGGAGAAGTACAGAGCAACCTTGAAGAAGTGAGACGAAAGTCAGATATCAACTGGGCTCTATGCAGGACTCAATATGCCTCTAGGTGAAGAGATGAGGGGAGGGAATGGTCCCTAGACATAGGCAGCGAGGGAGTCCTTATAGGGAGGCTATTGTGTCCTGGGGCTTTCACTGAAGACTAAGGTGAGGTGGCAGGTGGAGCTCATCCTGCTAGGGATTGTGACCAAAGACTAAGCCTGCTGGCCCTACGCATGTGCGAGCTCTACTAATCTCATGAGGGCTTAAAAATACTATTACGATGCCTGCGGGCTCGGATAGTCCTCAGCCGTGGCAGCTGGCAAGATGAGTGCTACCTCAGCAGCTAAAAGAATGGCCTTTGGCTGCCATCCGCCCTTACCTCAGACTCTTCAGCAGCTGAAGGGATGGGCTCCGTCCCTCTTCAAGTCTCCTTGTTCCATTACTAAAACATCAAAGGACTGCTCCCCAAGCAGCTTATATCCACATCAAGGTGTTAATTTAATTTGAGGTCATACAATGCTTAGGAAAGGGGATAGGAAAGTAGATTTGCAATAAATAAGTGAAGGCCACCCCTTTTCTCCTCCCCCCAAAAAATATTCTGGACCACTTTTAGTCTTGTTAACTAACTTTCTTTTCTTTTCTTTTTAACCATTGACTCGCTTTATGAAATGCCCCAAGTCTCTTGTCCTGTATGTTTAGATTATTAGATTGTAAGCTCTATGAGCAGGGACTGTCTTTTTGAATGTTTGTACCGTGCTGTCTATGTTGTATAGCGCTATAGAAATGTTAAGCAGTAGTAGTAGTAGTGCATGCCTTCTTTTTTGTTAGAGTAGTTGCTTTTTGTTTTGAAGGATTGATTGATTACTAGTGTTAGAGTAGAGTTAACTGCCAAACTTGTGCTGCTGCTAAGTATCTGTTTGCAAAACCCTGCCCAAGGCTTGCCGTGCTTTTTTTGATTATTTTTTTTCTAATGAAATCTGTGAAATTCAGTTGTGCTTATGATGCTAATTATAAAAGGAAACTTGGGCCACGCCGACAGATCTTTAAGCATGGCAAACATAGTTATACCTGCAGATGGAGCTCCTACAAGCAGAACAACCCAGTCCCTCAAGCAAACCTTATACACGTGTGCCCAAATATTTAGACATGCCGGCATGAATTCAGTGAATTATGTACATATGATAAAAGTATTTGTGTACTTTGCAACTACGGGAACTCCTCAAAATTTCCCTCTTAGAATTTAAGGCGGTGACAACAAAACTGCATTCAAAGCACCCAAATTTCAAAATGGTTTCTCTTTGTTTTTTGTTACTCTCCTGGACATAGGGGAAAGCCTTTTGGAGTTCATGCAAGATATCTCCTTCGATATAAACCCATGTCGTCTTGTTCTCTTTTAATTCCTGTCCATATTGTCTCACCCAGGCTTTGTATATGCAGCAGCCCATGGCAAAAGCTGCATTTCCAGAGTCTTATCCTGGTGTGAAGCCTGCCTGTAGCTTTAGAGACATCACTAGCAGATAGGATGATTGCCTCAGCTGGGTCATATGTTAAAGTCGAACACAATGTCAAAAGAATTGAAACTGCTGCATTGGATGAATTTTCTTCACGTGGGTGAATTTTCAAAGGTGTTTCATGTGTAAAAGTAGCATATATCAAAGCAATTTTTAAAAGCCTATTTATGCATCTAAAGTATATTTACACACTTAAAACCTTTTCAAAATAACCTCCTAAATGACTTTGAAACAGGTCTTGAAACTGGTTTGAAACACCAAGTAATGGGCATTTCAGGGGCAGCTCAAGGCAATCTGCTATCTGAGGCAAGGGATGAGATGGCACTCCCTCCCCCTCCCTCAAAGCACAACAAAGGTCAAATTATCGAGAGGGTCAAGGAGTGGGTCCCTTCTGGTGATCTGAAATGCTGCAGAAGGGAGAAAGCAGGCATCAGAGTTCCCACAGGTGGTAACAACCCTCACCTCGGGCCAAGGGTCCACGAAACCCACAAATCCTAACACTAGGTCAACCTGAAGAGGTTGATCCAGTCCTGGATTTGCCTCATTTCATGCATACAGTTACAGTTCTGATTGCCTTAAGAAAAAGAGAAACTGCATTTCCTTGTGTGCAGTGGGGCAAAACTAAGCAAAATAAATGTACATGATGAAGGAGCAAAAGGGGAGCTCAGAGAGGCTAAGGAAATAGCTGAAGAACTGAATGAATTCTTTGCTTCGGTCTTTAGTGAGGGGGGGGGGGGGGGTTGGAAACATTCCCAAACTGGAAACTTTCTTTAATGGTGTAGATTCTGATAAACTAAAACAATATCTGTGATAAAGGAGAATGTAATAGATCAGAAACTAAAGAGTGACAAATCACCAGGACTGAATGGTATCCACCCCAGAGTTCTAAAAGAACTAAAATATGAAATTGCAAATCTGTTACTTGTAATCTGTAATGTATCATTTAAAACAGCCACAGTAATTGAAGACTACAGACTAGAAGGCGGTTAATGTAACACTGATTTTAAAATGACTCAGGATGATCTGGAAAATTGTAGACTGATGAACCTAGCAAAATGGTAGAATCCTTTCTTATGAAAAATCTGTCTATTGAGCAGAAGGTTTTACAAAGTGTAAAAGTATGGACAAATACAACTCTTTAATGATAAGCATTACCATCATAATACAGAACAAGAGTTACAACTGATGCAACTGATCTTCCTATGAAAAAACATTTCAGGTCACCTTCAGCTGTTTTCCCCCTCCCCCTTTTCCCCCCTTCCTCCGACGCTAACTACCCACCCAAATACAAAATTGCTGCTTTAAGTCAAACAGAAGAGACAAGATGGAGTCCAGAGAGAAGGCATGTTAAACTGCTGCTTGTACCTGGTTTTCCTTGACTTCTTTCCTTGCATTATGTCTCCTAAAAGAAAAGGCAAGGTTAGAGTTTTTCTCTCTATTTCATTTCACCCTGGTCAGCTGCTAATTACTACCTTCATGTCTCCTGCAACTGCTGTTTTGGGAGTGTCACTCCCCATTGTAGGAACCAATGGAGAAGCATTGTTCTCACCAAGGAACAAGGTTTCACTCAGCCCCCTTGATTTTTGACCACCGCCAGTTAAGAGGACTGGTCATTTGTGTGGGCTGCTAGCGTCGCAGACTGATGAGGTCACGGATATGACGCTGGTAGAGAGAACCCGCGAAACTGTGAGGAAGGAAGCTCTAGCTTTTCATCTTTGTGGGGAGAACTGGAGGTGAGGTGGAGACCATTGAGCCAACGTCTTTGGAGTTTTCAGGGACTGTTGATTCAAATACCAGTAGAGTTCTTCCCGTGTCTTCCCCTTGTGCGGAGCAGCAACCACCTCTCAGTAAGTTTCATCTTTCAACTATCAAGCCTATGGCAGTGGCTCTAGATGCGCTGTGGTATCTAATGGCTGGGCTTGGGCAAGCCATTAAGATTTGCAACACCAATGCTGCGTGGACTCTTAGGCTGAGGGGCAGTTGGCGCTATCTGCAGGGAGGAGCCCTGCAAGTCCCCACCGTCAGCAGGAAGAGATGACTGAAGCAGAGGCCCAACTGGAGCTTCACCAATACCAGCCCTTGTTCCCCTTAGGTTGAGTCCTCAGGTGCTGGGGACGGCTGGACTTAGATGTGGGACTCTGTGGAAGGGAAGATCCATCGCATAGAAGAGGTTGCAGACCATCACGGAGAAAGTGGAGTCAGGGCAAGCAGCAGTCAGGACAGGCAGCAGGCTAATGGAGTGGACTGGGCAGGCAGAGTTTAATCAAAAACGATGAGCAAGCAGTGGTCAGGGGCAGGCAGAGGTCAAGCAGCGTTGAGGTCCAATCTGAGGCCAAGTTAGAAGTCCAATCCAAAATCAAGCCAGACGCCCGATCTGAGGTCAAAGCCAGAAGTCCAGTCCAAGGAGAAGGACTGAGAGGAAGATGAGGGACCATAGGAGCAAGACAAGGCACTGAAGACAGACAAAGAGAAAACTGACCTCGAAGACAAGAACTCAGAAGGCAAATAAGACTGGAAAGGAACCAGGAACAAGACAAGGGAACTTGGGAGGAACACACAGCAGAATCAGGACCAGGAAGCAGGGATCAGGAACTAGGAATGCAGAGGCAAACACTTCTCCAATGGAGTTGACCTATTGCTGAGGCAGGGAGTGCAAGGGGAGTGAGCCTTATATAGGAAGGGAGCCTTGATGTCATCAACAGGCACTGGGGGTAGTTCCCGCCGAGGATCCTTTAAATTATAGGAAGTCAGGCACGCGCACACCTAACACAGCCCAGAGTCAGCATTGGTGTCTCTCTCCCATTCACTCCGGCGGTCGGCCGCACAGCCATTCGGGGGCCTGCCCTGGGATCGAGGTGTTTGCTGAGGGCACAGAGCTAGAGGTAAGAGAGGCGTTTCGCAGGATGGGCTCACGGACCATGAACACAACAGTGCCCCCTCCTCTAAATCCCCCCTGAGGGTTTATATTTCTTGGGGTGTGTGGCATGAATTCCTTCAAGAGTTTCTTGTCCAATATTTTGGTGACAGGCTCCCATGTATTTTATTCCAGGCCATATCCTTCCCATGATACAAGGTACTCCCATCTCTTTGCTTGACGTCTGATGTCCAGGATTTCATTTACTTAATGGGTAACATCTTCTTCAGAGGATACCTCTTGAGGTTCAGGTAGTTTCCTGGAGGGCCAAGTGAGATTAGAGGTTTGAGAAGTGAAATGTAGAATACATTGTAGATGCTTAGGGAAGCTGGTAAGTGCAACTGATAGGTTACTGGACCCAACTGGGGGGGTGATTGGGAAGGGCCCGATGTATCGGGGGCATGCCGCATGGAGGGCATCCAAAGTCAAATGTGACAGGTGCTAAGCCAGACCTTGTCCCCTGGCTTAAGTTGAGGCGCAGGCCTACGATGTGCATCTGTAGTTTTTCTGGCCCTATCAGCCGCCTTCTGAAACATCTCCTCTGTGCGGACCCAGAGTTCTTGGAGCTCCTGAACTGTCAATTGAGCTGTAGGTGAGGGAACAGTCAATGGAATAGGCAATGGGGGGTGGCTGCCTCCTATAAACAATTTGAAAAGGAGATGACCCTTTAATAGTGCTGAAGTGGGAATTATGGGAAAACTCTGCCCATGGAAGGAGAGAGACCCAGTAATCTTGTCAGTTATTTGCATAGACTCTGAGGAAAGTTTTCAGTGTCCAGTTGGTCTGATTGGACTGGCCATTAGCTTGGGGGTGGTATGCCGTTGTGTAGTCCAAGGAGATGTTAAATATTTTACAGAGGGAGTGCCAGTACTTGACCATAAACTGTGCTCCACATTCAGAAACAATATGTTTGGGCAGGTTTGTGCAGGTGGAAAATGTGGTGCTTTAATAACTGGGCCTGTGGGAAGTCCAGGAAGCGGGATGAAATGGGCCATCTTAGAAAATTGGTCAACTAGGACCCAAGTGATTGTGCAGCCGTTCGAGAGAGGGAGATCTATCACAAAGTTGGTGGATAAATGGGTCCAGGGTTCCCTGGGGGCTGGCAACAGCTGTAACAATCCCAGGGTCATCCTGCCAAAGGCTGGTCAATTTTCCTAAAATATAGTAACATAGTAATGATGGCAGAAAAAGACCAAAATGGTCCATCCAGTCTGCCCAGCAAGCTTCCCATAGCAGTAACTGCCGCTCTGTGCAGGTTACTCCATGTTTCTGTTAAGGGTAGTAACTAACTGCCGCTCCATGCAGGTTACCCCCAAGCATTTTCATTCATTCCCATCCTCTAGCCTTTAGGGATCCACAGGGTTTATCCCATGCTCCTTTGAAATTCTTCACAGTTTTAGTCTTCACCACTTCCTCCAGAAGGGCATTCCAGGCATCCACCACCCTCTCTGTGAAGAAATATTTCCTGACATTGGTTCTAAGTCTTCCTCCCTGGAGTTTCAAATCGTGACCCCTAGTTCTACTGAATTGTTTCCAATGGAAAAGGTTGTTTGGAAGGAACTGGGGGAACTGCCTTATATTACCTTAAAAAGATATGTTTGTGAAGTTTTGCTTCTTCCTGAGTAACAGATTCCTTCAATTAACAAAGTATTTTTCTTGCCAACTTCGGTTCTCAATGATTCTTGATCATTAGCCCAACCTGGGGCCTCCGCAGATTTATTTAATCTTACCAATTTTCTGGAGCAGTCGGAGCAGAAGTAATATTTTGTAGCACGTTATTAGTCTTCTTCGTAGTTGAGAAAAATATCAGAAAGTCCATGACATTTTATTTTAGGCATTTGAATTCCCAATTTTAGATCAGTGTATTAGAATGTTTCCTGATATTTCTAAGATAATACAGGAGAGAAGGGGTTTCCTTCCATTGAGACAGGAAACTATTTCTTTGGGTGCCTCTTTTCTTTTACGATACCCTTGTAAATGCATTGTTAAATTGAATAATGACTATTATAGTTTCTTCGCCCCTGAAGAGTTGAGGGGCTTTTTGAATGTCAAAACTCAACTGCAGGTAACATGCTCCTCTAGTTAATCAGGTTGAGAGATTAATTTAGCAATAGTTTGACTCAGGTTAAGCTTTTTCCTGTGATTTTGGTTTTCTTTCAATCTCCTCAATAACATGCCTCCTGCAATTTGTTGTCATGTGATGTTATTTAGGTTACCAAATATTCAGGCCGATTCAGTACGGTGCGCTCGGCTGAGCGCACTGTTTAGCACCCATTTGGCCACGCGTTTTCAAGGCGCGTCTATTACCCCTTATACTGTAAGGGGTAATAGCGCCTTGAAAATGTGTGACCAACCTCGCGAAAACTAATAGCGCTCATCACATGCAAATGCATGTTGATGAGCCTATTAGTTAGTCGTCTGGCATACTGAAAGTAAAATGTGCGGCCAAGCCACACATTTTACTCTCAGAAATTAACGGCTGCCCAAATGCAGGCGTTAACCATAGAAAGCACCGGGAAAGTGTACAGAAAAGCAGAAAAAACTGCTTTTCTGTACACTTTCCTGTACACTTTTACTGCTTTTCTGTACATAAAAAAACCCCTCAAAACATGGCTCTTCAAACTAGCATTCCCAGAATGAAGACTTCTGTTCTTTCTGTTCACTCGAATGAACTCTTATACCCCGGTCCTTAAATATGTTAATTGGTCGTATTAAGTATTTAACAAGTTCCTTGTGAAGTATTCATTTATTTATTAACTATTCATTTATTTATTAACTATTATGGTTTTTCTTATTTATCTCATCGGGCAAGTTCGCAGCCCTGGTTCTTCCTATTATTTACTTGTACCTCACTTTGTTCCATGTAATGCTCAAATGCGATGTTTTGTTTACTGTAAACCGGTGTGATTTGTAGTCTTTACAGGAATGTCGGTATATAAAAGTTCTAAATAAATAAATAAATAAATCCTCTGACTTAATATCATAGCGATATTAAGTTGGAGGCCCCAAAAATAAAAAAAATCAAAAACAAGAGGAAAAAAAAATCTGCCTGCCGGTTGGTGGGTTTGAAAACAGATGCTCAGTGTTGCTGGCGTCCATTTTCCGAACCCATGGCTGTCAGCGGGTTCGAAATCTAACGCTGGTAAAATTAAGCGTAGATTGTTGGACCCACTGACAGCCGCCGCCTCCTTATTAGCGCGGGCCCTAATTTAAATACAAAATCGCGCGCCCAGGAGAGGTGCCTGGGCACGCAACGGGAGAGCAGGCGCTCAACATGGAGCACCAGCTCTCCCGCACTTTTTAATGAATCAGCCAATTGTATTCCATTGAATTGTAATTTTCCTATTTTTTTTCCTTCTTTTAGTTTTTGTTTGGCAACTGTAATGTTTCCTGTACAAGGTCTGCTTATGGTTTCTAATGACTGGAATATATAAATAAGTAGTTAAGTCAAATGCAAAATTGCTTGCCATACAGATATACATAGCTTAATGGAGAAGCATTGACATGGTTTTAGCAAAGAGAAGTCTTGCCTTACCAGTCTTTTAGATATTTTAGATGATAATAAACATGTAATAAAGGTGATTTGACTGATATAGTATATTTGGATTTTAAGAAGCCATTTGACAAAGCCTCCCATGAGAGGCTCATCAGGAAATTACAAAGTCATGGGACAGGAGGCAGCGTCCTACTGGGGATTGGGAACTGGTTAAAAGCCAGGAAACAGAGGGAAGGACTAAAGATCATTAGTGGGATACCACAGGGATCAGTATTGGGACCTTCGCTATTTAACATTCATAAATGATCTGGAAAAGGGAAAAGGTGAAGCGATCAAATTTGCAGATGACACAAAATTATTCAGTTGTTGAAACAGCAATAGATTGTGAGGTACTGCAGAAGGAGCTTATGAGACGAGGAGACTGGGTATCTGAATGGCAGAAGAAATGTAATGTGGAAAAATGCAAAGTGATGCACGTTGGAAAAAATAATCCCAACCACAGGTACATAGTGCTGGGTTTTGTATTGGGAGTCATCATCCAGGAAAGGGACCTTGGAGTCCTTGTGGACAATACATTAAAAACCACAATTCAGTGTGCAGCAGAGGTCAAAAAAGCAAATGGAATGGTAGGCATGATAACAAAAGAAATGGAGAATAAAACAGAAAATATCACAGTGCCTCACTGTCGATCCTTGGTGTAGCCACACCTTGGGGCCGATGCAGAAAGCTGCGTTCTGGGCAACGCACCACATTGCCTGCAATTCAGTGCTCATTTTGTGAGCGTAAACTTTACAGCCAATGCAGTAAGAAGTTTTATGCTCACAAAATGAGTGTTCTAAAAAGGGAGTGATACTTAGCGCCTTCGCATGGAAATCCCATGCAAATAAGGGCACTAAGTATAATTCGCCGATGCAGAGCAGTGGTTGGGCCGGCTGTCATTTTCTTAGCGCTGGAAGTTGAACTCCAGGAGTTAAGTTTCCAGGGCTACTCTGCTGGCACTTAAAATTGGTTAAAAAACCGATAACAATACGCTTTCCGGATAAGTAACGACTTATTCAGGTAAGTGTGGCAGCCACACTTATCTAAATACTTATTTACTTATCCGCAAAGTATATTGCTGCCACTAAGCCAGAAAAGTCAGTACTTCTCCGGGTACGTGACTCAGGTCGTCACTTCTTAGCCGGATAAGTACTTCTGGTTGTCCCATCTCAAGATAGTGGAACTACTATAAATGCAGAGAAGGTGACAAAAATGATACAGAGGCTATGTAGGCTAGGGCTCTTCAGCTTGGAAAAAAAGACGGCTGACAGGGGACATAACAGCAGTTTATAAAATCACGAGTGGAGTGATAATTTACCCTTTCAAATCCATGAAACTTACAAGCATCAGATTTCAATCAAATCTTAGAAAATACTTTTTTACTTATCCAACAATCAAAACTATGCAGTCTGTTGCCAGAGGATGTGGTCAAGGTGAATAGCATAGCAGGGTTTAAAAGAGGTCTGGACAAGTTCCAGGAGGAAAAGTCCATAAACAGTTGTTAGCCAGAAAGGCTAAAGAAAGTTATTGTTATCCAGGGAGCGAGTAGCAGGAAATAGGCCTCCTTCATGGGATCTGCTGGGGACTTGTGGCTTGGACTGGCCATTGTTGGAGACAGGATGCTGGGCTTGATGGACCCTGGCATGTCCCAGCATGGAATTTCTTATGCTCTTACCTGATGATTGATTTTGGTTCTATATTACTTCATTCTGCTATCCTGTTGAAAGTTGTGCTTGAGGAATGTGCGTTCCTTCAGGATGAAATCCAAAGGAAATGATTTTTGGCATTTAACGCCTTTGCCTCAGGTCCGGAGTTGTGTGTACACATGAACTGTGGATCACTGTGTTGCCTGGCCGCTGCAAATGATATTACAAATGCTGTCTAGCCTCTGCTGGGCAAATCACATGCGCGTTCTCAGCTCTCTGGTGCTGAAATTTGCACGTTGTCAGGCCTCTGCTCTGAAAATTATCGGCATTTTTCAAACTCTTTAAATGCATGTGCTATTCATGGCACTTGTGTGCCTGCTGTTGGATAGATGTTGTTTTCCCTTATCATTTTGATGGTTTTCTACCAGTGTGTGTGTATACATTTAATATATATATATATATTTATTTATTCATTTATTTATACATACACAAACATAGAAATGGACCAAATGGTCTATCCAGTCTGCCCAGCAAGCTTATGGTAGCATTAGCCGTGCCAAACAGGTCTCCTCCTTAATGGTAGCATCAGAGGGTGGCATCTGCCACGCCATACAAATTACCCCCATACTTAGTTTCCCAAACCGTCAAGGTCAGGGCCCTTGTTGGTTGCTGTCTGAGTCCAATTCCCCATCACTTCCTGCCATTGAAGCAGAGGGCAATGTTTGAGATGCATCACAAGTATAAGGCTTATTGGTTAAGGGTAGTAACAGCCACATTAGCAAGTTATCCCCATGCTTTTTTGTTTTCCCAGACTGTAAAATTCAATTTCTTGTTGGTTGCTGTCTGAAACTAATTCCCCTTTTTCTCTTGCCGTTAAAGTAGAGAGCAATAATGGAGCTGCATCAACAGTAGGAAGGCTTATTGGTTAGAGGTAGTAACCGCCTCACCAGCAAGTTACCCCCATGCACCCATTTCTTCATTCCCCTCCCCCTTGCCTTTTGGGATCCACAGTGTTTATCCCACGGCCCTTTGAAATCTTTCACCATTTTTGTCTTCACCACCTCCTCCGGAAGGGCATTCCAGGCATCCACCACCCTCTCCATGAAGAAATATTTCCTGGAGTTTCATTTCGTGACCTCTAGTTCTAGTGATTTCTTTCCAATGGAGAAGGTTTGTCGATTGTGCATTATTATAACCTTTCATAGAAACATATAAATGATGGCAGAAAAAGGACCAAACCTTCCATCCAGTCTACCCAGCAAGCTTATAGTAGCATCTACCGCGCCATACAGGTCGCCCCCATACTTAGTTTCCCAAACCATCAAACTCAGGGCCCTTGTTGGTTGCTGTTTGAGTCCAATTTCAGGTTTCTGAAAGTCTGTATCATATCCCCCTGAACCTCCTCTCCTCCAGAATATAAATATTTAGGTCCTTCAACCTCTACTCATAAGTCATTTGATGGAGCCCCCCACCATTTTGGTTGCCCTTCTCTGGACTGCCTCCATCCTGTCAATGTCCCTTTTGAGATACAGGCTCCAGAACTGAACACAGTACTCCAGGTGAGGCCTCACCAAGGTCCTGTACAAGGGGATTATCACCTCCTTTTTCTTACTGGTTATTCCTCTATTTATGCAGCCCAGCATTCTTCTGGCTTTAGCAATCGCCTTTAGCTATTGCTTCACCCTCTTTTGCTCTGTGCACAACAGCCCTTCACCCCCCATCACATACAGCTCCTTTGGATTACCACACCCCAGATGCATGACTCTGCACTTCTTGGCATTGAATCCCAGCTGTCAAATCCTCGAACAAGCTTTCTTAAATCACTTTTCTTTCTCTCCTTCAAGTGTGTCCACTCTGTTGCAGATCTTAGTGTCGTCCACAAATAGACAAACTTTACCTTCTATCCCTTCTGCAATGTCACTCACCAAGATATTGAACAGGACCAGTCCCAAAACTGATCCCTGTGGCCTCCACTTAACACCGCTCTCTCTTCAGAGTAGGTTCCATTTACCATTACACACTGTCTCCTATCGGTCAACCAGTTTGTAATCCAGGCCACCACCTCGGCGCTCACTCCCAAGCTTCTCATTTTATTCACAAGTCTCCTATGCGGGACCGTATCAGAAACTTTGCTGATATCCAAGTAGATCACATCGAGTGCTCTTCCTCAATCCAATTCTTTAGTCACCCAATTAAAACAATCAATCAGATTTGTCTGACAAATGTTCTAATAGTAAACAAATATAAATGTGCAATACTAATTTAAAATTCTTCTCTTTGCTTGTCCCCTCTCCCTCTCCCTCTCAAGAAAAGAAAAATAGTCATTTGGAACCTCTGAATAAAAACCTTGCAAATCTCATAATTATTAATGCACAGAAGAGAGGGGGGATTTTTTTTATTTGATTGCAAGTGGTTTTATTTAATTTTTTTCATTGTTCATATTTTAATGAAGCAGCAGCGTCTTTTCTTGGGACCCTCATCTGTGGGAGAGACAGATAGGGACATAATGTAAGAAGTTACTAGAGGGACATCTGGTGATAAATTGCTGAATTGCAATATGTGCTGGCTAGTTCTGCAGTGAACTGGTGACTATGTTTTGACTTGGTTTTTTCTCCAGCGGTAGTTTAAAAAAGCTGAAGGCCAGGCTTCTACACTTTTCACTATGAGGATTTTGTGAAAACCAAAGCGAGCATTCCAAAGTTTGGAGACTGCAACTCTCGCTGACGTAGCCATAGCTAGCCTATGGCCAATAAGGCCATGGCCATAGGTGCCAATCACCATGGAGCGCCTCTCACAATGTGGCTTACAAGTTGCCTTCCCTTCTCCCCATAAAACCTTGGTCCTCTAGGGTAGATGAACTGTTCTGCCTGCTCATGGTGTCTCCCCTCCCCTCAGCATCCTCTTTGAAGAGGGAGGTGGGAAAACGCGATCAGAACAAAAATACAAACGCTGCTGATCAGCCGAGGCGGCCTGCACAGGCCACGCCTCCCTCTGCATTCAGTCGCCTGCCTTTCTCAATTGGCATCAGCAGCAGAAGGAGCAGTGCGGCCTGCGGGACCACCAGAAGAACGTTTGTTTTCCCACTCTTCCCCTGCAGTCAGAAGCAGGAGGAGTAGCGTGGCCCACCGGCCAAAAGCTGCAGTTTCAGTCAGGAGAAGAAGTAGTGCTGAGGAGGCTAGGAGGAAGGTCTGGTGGGCCCTGGGACTGGAGGCTGCTGCTACTGATGCTGCTCCTTGGGCTTCCAGAGGCGGGAAATGAGAGAGATCGTGATTGATGTGTGATGTGCATGTGTGATTGATCATGGCACAGAGAGATCGTTTGTGTGTGCGATTGAATACGACAGAGAGAGGTGAGGTGAGTGTGTGTGATTGAGAATGACAGAGGGAGAGCATGTGTGTCTGTGACTGAGCATGGAAGAGAGCATGTGTGTGCATGTGTCTGACTGAGCATGGCAGAAGGCAAGTTGATGATGAAGAAGTCAAGTTGATGATGAAGAAGGCAAGAGATGATGTTCCCAACGTATCTCGGTATATAAAAACGCTTAAATAAATAAATAAATATACGTTTACGTTTGTGTGTGTGTGTGGGCATGTGATAGAGTATGGCAGAGAATAAATGCGTGTGTGTATGAAATTGAGTACAGCAGAGAACGAGTGCATGTGTGTACATGACATTAATCGAGTGCATGTTGTGTGTGTGTGTGTACATACATGCATGAGACTGAATGTGGCAGAGAGCGAGTGCCCAAGTCTGTTTGTGTGTGTGTGGGATTAACAGGCCGATGCAATACAGTGCCCTCAGTTTAGCACACAGCTTGCTGTGGGGTTGGACGCGCATTTTGGACACACTACAATAACTCCCCATGCAATAATGGGATTGGCTCATCCAAAATGCACGTCCAAGCCAGCGCGTAGCTAATTGCGCTCATCACATGTAAATGCCATGCAGATGAGGCTATTAGCTATTACCCCTGATTAAAAAAAATCATCATGCGCCTGATGCGCACATTTTAACATGCAAAACTTAACGCTAGCCCGGAGCTGGTGTTAAGTCTTCATGCGCTCCAAGTCGCCATAAAAAAGCCTGATACTAAGTAGGAGGAATCACAGGAAGCAGCATGGAAAAAAAATCTTGAGGGCGGTTAGGTTAGAAAAACTGTCGCTCAATTTACGAGAGTTGGTTTCTAACCAGCTAACAGCCACATCTCCTGGGTGCCCGATGCCATGGATGCGTTAGGGATGCATAATTTATCCCTAATGCATCCTTTTTAGCCCGGCAGCTCATTTGCGTACTGCATCGGTTGCCCAGGAAAGGGGGATATGTGTGCGTTGAAAAAATGTGGCACTCAGTTTGGACGCTCGTTTCTTCGCGCTTGGTATTGCATCGACCTGCAAGAGAGCAAATATGTGTACATGCATGCACGTGAGATTGAGCATAGCAAAGATCAAGTGAATGTGTGCATGAGATTAAGCTTGGGTCCAACAGTCCCCTACTTTCCCCTGTTAATCCATGACAAATATCAGAGCTTCTGGAAACCAAGTTCCTAGGTATGGAAAGCGAGAATTTTTTTTTTTTTTAATTCTTACATTTTTTAATTATTGGGTGTTGTTTGATGTATCTGCTGTTTTGAAAGATTTTATTCTGTATTTTTTTTTATTTTATTTTAAAACATATGTTACCTGCCCCACCTACATTCATGGCAGTGCACAATAAAACATACATGGTAGATAACAAAAAATTACATGACAATAGAATTTAAAATTAAATAAAATACATTATAAATCAGATTACAAATACAAAACAAATCAAATTATTACACTGAATAAGGATTAAGGTGCCGGAAGACACTGGGGGTAACGAAGCCAGGTGGACTACAGGTACCTCACCTGGAGGTGAGAAAGCCAGATGGACGATAGGTTGCCCGCCTGTGTTCTGAATGTTTGACCTAAGTGAGGGATTCTTCTAGCTTCTTGTTTCTGCGTAGGGATCTGTAGCAGCTTGGCTTGTCCTGTTTTCCTAATAGAAGGGGCATTGGTGTTCCAGGACCTGGTGTAATATTTTGCAGTGTTGTTGCTGTTTGAGTGCTGGCAGTTAGTGCTGTTTTGATATGGTAGGTTTGCTGTATTGTAATTGTAATTCAGTTTACTCATGGTGTTTCCAGGGCCAAGCCCATACCCAACATGCATTATGAAAGGCTTAATACTATATGGGTTCCAAGAGGATTTTTTTGCAAGGCTGGCATCACAGCAGAGAGTATAAATATAATATGCATGTTGTAAGTGATATTTTTGCCTCAGAAGACCGTACTCTGAATGTTCTTTTTCATGTATTTTAAATGCATCATTTTAAATTTGTTTTGGGAGGGTGTGACTGGCGTGGAGCGCAAAGCTTTAAGGGGGAGGGTGGAACCAGCAAGCATTATGTTGGGATTTAATTTTGAAATTCCCACATGTGCTTAGCAGATGCACAGTCTGTGGGTATGCAAGGACTCATGGTTCTGACTGGCCCCCATATTTTCAAAGACAAACTTCATGGGCGGTTTCCCAGCCTCTTACATTAGGTACATTGGATATGTCTGATGATACTGAATCTTCTGATCTATTCTTAAGATACAGATACAATTATTTCATCATTAGAAACCTAACTAATTTAAATATGGTGAATAATATTTGATGCATGGATATATAAATATTTTTGTTTGTCTTGCTTGTGAATCTTTTTATAGTTATGAGTTATAATTTGTAAATAATTTTATATTCCGCTTAAAATTATAGACAGAACAGGCTATACATTTTTATAAATAAAGCTCATGGTGCCAGGATCCCTATACTGGGTCCAATAGAGCTGGAAACCCAAGGAGCAGGAGGAAACTACTGGGTCAAAATTAAAAATAGAAATTAAAACCCCTACATTTAACAGAGGCTCCCGCCTTGTGATGGTGTGTGTTGTGTTCATGGTGAGGGTGCACTTTTTCCCTTGGCCAAAGGTGCCAAATGGCCTGGCTACGGTTCTGCTCGCTGAGTTCAAATCCCTGCTCTTTCATTGACTCTGTGAAGCTTTGGACAAGGTGCTTTATCTCTCTGTGCCTCCATTTATCTGGTGTTGATTAGATGATAAAATAATAAGGTACAAGCGCTCTTTTTTTTAAGAAAACAATGTTATTACTTTTGCTGATGATCCTTTCGAGTAAAAAATTGTGTCTCACAAATAATAAAAGCTGGGCTTACTTACAGTGCGCGTGGCAGAGGGGAGAAAAGCATGAATTTAAGGTCTGTCTTCCTGCTCCCATCCCCAAGCTGCCACTCTGCAGTGTTCTTCTGATGCAAGATGATTTCCACAACTGTGACCCTGCATCTCAGACACAACTGTGCTCGTGTGTCTGAGGATTTGGGGCGCCAAGTTGTGTTGGAGTGCTCTTTGGATAAAGGATACCCTATTCATTTGGATTTTTCATGCTGGTGGTCTGTAGGCTTGTTTGCAGTTCCAATACTATAATTCCGCCACACGTCGGTCTGATGTTTGTGCTGAACAAAATGTTTGGGGGCAAAGCGGAAAGTGTGTGCTCAGCAGGCAGGTGTGCAGAGTACCAGGAGGCATCACTGAGATGTCCCATTTGATTACTTTCTATGTGCTCCTATATGGGCACAAACTTGCAGGCCTTTCTGCTCCTGGTTTAGCCATTCCAATATTCAGCTCTAGATTGATCACTGTTGCTTCTGTTTGTTTTCTTCTTTTTTTTTTTATATTAAGAACAATTCAATTCTAGATTAATTAATCTGGCTTCATTCTCTGTTCTGTTTGCACTGGTGATCTGTTCTGGGATTAGACTGTGGATTCGTTTCTGGTTTCTGGTCGGACTTCTTCCTGGAGATAGCTCCAGAACCCCCTTCATGTTTAAATCCAGCATCGATCAGTCCTGAGGTAACTCGAGTTTAGGACTGAAACCACATCTGTGGGTGTGGGATCTAGCTCCTCCAGAATTAATGTGGCGGCTCACCCTTCAGTCTCCATCTCCTGTGAACACCAGCAGCATTGAGTCCCTCATGTTCGCTAATGGAGTAAAGGTGAAAATGGTACTGTTCAGAGTGTCAGTCTTGTTGAACAATTAACAAAACAAACAAAGGTCTAGATTTACAAAAAGACCGCGGCGTCGTGAATCCCGCGGGGGGGCAGGGTGGCAAAGCAGGGGGCGGTGTTTCCAGGGCCAAACTCATACCCAACGGTGCGATCGCTGCCGGCATTGCGCCAAATAACTACACCATAAAAGGCGCGAAACTGACAGCGATAAAGAATCGCACCTTTCGCTGTCGGCGAAGTCTTCACGGCGTCAGCCCTGGTGCCACGCCGACTCCTCCTCTTCTGGGGCTGACGCCGCCCTGATCCTGGTATCGCACGCGATAAGGGACTTTTTACGTGCGAAACATCTCTTATCGTGTGCGATCCGCATAGTAAATGACCCCCAAAGTGTTGGGGTTTTTTTTTTTTTCAAATTATAATTTTATTGTAGTGACAGCAATTAAATATAATGCAAACAAGAGCAATCAAAACAAGCTGTCCCACATTTAAGGACACAATACCAAAAATGAGCCAAAGCATAAGGTTACAAACAGTAACTCTCCCCACCCCTCTCCCCCTTGTACATCAAACAAAACAGTATATAAAAGAAATGCAAAGGATATCAAGGTAGAGCAGATTGACTATGAACACATGAGGAAGAAGGCATGCTAAGAGACCAAAATCTGGGAAGGATTCTACTGGTGGGTCAATCCCCTCATTAACCAAGGATCCCATATTTTATGAAACTTAGAGATAGTATGATTTTTAATGGCTGTCAATTTGGACAAAAGACAAATCTTTTCTAGTCTCTGCTGGACATTGTCCGTAATGAGGGCCAAATCAGATTTCCATCTGTGGGCCAGAGCGCATCGGGCTGAGAACATAATCTGATGAAACAAAGCCCCCTTGTGCACATCTACTTCGAGGGGCAAATTCAATAATACAGTTTCAGGAGGAGGGCTTATAGGAGTAACCAATGACATGGGCAAAAGAGAAAACCACCGCCCAAAAATACCATTACCTGAGGGCACTGCCACCACATATGAAAATAGAACCCCCTTTCACCACACCCCTTCCAACAAAGGTCAGTCTGGTCGGGATAGGCCTTATGGAGGCACACCGGAGTGATGTACCACCTTAACAGGACTTTATAACTATTTCTTGCAGATATGCAGAGATGGAGCTGCATTTTGTGCACAGGTAAATTTGATCCCAAACCTCATCCAACAACTCCCACCCCAAATCGTGCTCCCAGGCCACCGCAAAGATCGATTTCCGACAAGGGTCCTGATTAAGAAATCTATAGAGGTTTGAGATCATCTCTTTCATGGAGTCAGCTTGATCACACCAAGGCTCAAATTGAGTCTTTCCCAGTGATAAATCCAACCCCACCCTTTCCAAACCCAAGAAATGTCTTATCTGGAGAAAACGAAAAATTTCCCCCTGCCCTAACTGAACAAAGTGTTGTTAAAGTTGCAAATTGTTGGGTTATTTTTCTGTTTGAGTTTTCCCATCCCAGGGATTAACATATTAAAGAGCAACTCCTCCTGAGCCTTACGTTATTCCCAAGCCAAATAAATCAGAAAACTCTACTGGCACTGAAACTTGCAAAATATAAGATCAACTTCAGTTTTTTATGTTATCTTGGAGAAAGAGGTCTATTTTAAAAGGGGGTAGGACTGTACTAACAGTGTTGGCCGTGTGTTCTAATTAATTATCAAAACCTAAGGCATACAGTAGTTTTGGACAGTAGAGAAAGAAGACTTAGGAATGAGACTGATGGGAGGGCTGAGTAAGGGAACAAGGAAGTTGACATTTTGAAAGAAGCTGTTAACGCTGCTGTTTGAAGGGCAAACCTGGGGAGGCTGGTCCTTCACTGGCCATCCATAAATGTGTCAACTTTTTCCTCCTCTGCCATCAATCAGTCCCAGGCAGTCATGCTGGAAGGAAGGAGATTTCAATGGGGCAGAGGAAAAGCTCTTTGGAGGTTGTCCTTAAATGTGAAACACATGGTTGAAGGTTGTAAAATGTGGTTTTCTTTCTAGGAAGGTGGGGTAAGGTTCAGGATACTCCACGGCTTTAAAAGATGAAATTCAGGAGGCTGAGGGGAGGGGGTAATGTAGGGAGCCGGGAAGATAGAGTAGGTAACATAGTGAATAACGGCAGAAAAAGGCCAAAATAGTCCATCTAGTCTGCCTAGCAAGGTTTTTTTTTCTAATTTTTTTTATAAAGATAGTAGCAACTGCTGCTCTGTACAGGCTACATGGCAGGTATACATATATGATGTCTAAGCCACATAATAAGGACCTGATTTTAAAAAGCATTTACATGCTTAAACTTGGGTTTTCACATGCAAAGGCACTTTACCCAGGTAAGTGGGCTTTTGAAAATTGCTACAGTATAAGCCATTGAATTGTCCATAGGATATTCACGTGTAAGTGCACTTTATATGCGAAAATGGCTTTTCAAAATTGCTACAATAGTATGTTACATTTATACATGCAACATTTTAAAATTCGCCTGTAGGAGATGAAGCTATAGTAACTCCGCCCATCAATATTTTGAGGCGTCTGGGACAGAGAGAGAACAGGACTTTGCACTAATAGCACAAACAGGACATTTTTAAAGCGTTGCACAGGCAAAACCGGTCCCATACAGACCGCGTGCGAGCAACACGAATTTTAAGAAGCCGGGAAGTACGTGCATACAGACCTGTGCGCACGTCAAGAATAAGGAGGCAGAAAAGGGGTGGGGCCAAGATTTACATGCATAACCCCCGAATTTTGCAAGGCTGAACATGGCAACGCGTGCCATGTTCCCTGCGTAACTTTACCATTGGTCCTGATGAGGCGCAAGTCTGGGAATTTTGAGCCAGAGGGATCCTGAACACCAGGGGGGAGGGAGAGAGAGAGAGAGAGAGAAAGAGAGAGAGAATCTGCCTAGGGCGCGAGGGGCTGTAGACCCTTGTAACACTGCCCCCCCAAAATCCACCCTGAGTTGAACGTGCCCCTCTTACAGTGGGAGATATCTAAAGTGTCAGATTGTCTCTCTAACAGAGACTCTCTCTCACTCACTCCTCCCCCAAAATATGGTCACTTGTGTGAGTACAATATGGGTGCACATGCACTCCTTTTAAAATTTTACCTGTAAGGTTCTGTTTCTGAAACATTATGGGGCAGATTTTCAATGGGGTATGCGCGTACCCCCCGAAAACCTGCCCCAGCTCCCCCTGCGCGTGCCAAGCTTATGTTGAATAGGCTCGGCGGCGCCCACAAGCCCCGGGACGCGCTTAAGTCCTGGGGCTTTGCTAGGGGGGGGTGTCAGGGGGCGTGTTGGGGGTGGCGCGACGTTCGGGGGATTCCCGGGGACGTGTCGGGGCATGGTGCCAGCCCGGGGCATTCCAGGGGCATGGCCGAGGCCTCTGGACCAACCCCCGGGTTGGGTGATGGCGCGCCAGCAGCCCACTGGCAGGCGTAACTTTTCAAACAAAGGTGGGAGGGGGATTAGATAGGGCTGGGGGGGTGGGTTAGGTAGGGGAAGGGAGGGGAAGGTGTGGGGGGGTGGAAGGAAAGTTCCCTCCGAGGCGGCTCCGATTTCGGAGCCGCCTCGGAGGGAACGGAGGCAGGCTGCGCAACTCGTCACACGCAGGCTGCCGATTTTGCGCAGCCTTGTGCGTGCCGACCCCGGATTTTAAAAGATACGCGCGGCTATGCGCATATCTATTAAAATCCAGCGTACTCTTGTTTGCGCCGTTCGCGCGAACAAAAGTACGCACGGGCGTACTTTTTAAAAATCTGCCCCTATATCTACACAGTCCCATAAATCCAGGGCTCGATGCTGGGACTGTGCTATGGGCAAAAGGATTCCAGCAACTATACTGGATCCTGTGCAGACTGTGATACCCATTCGGATCACCCAAAGAATTATCTGGAGACGCATATCAGGTGGATGGCTTATTTTGTTTGTTCATACCATAAATTAGTTCAATTTCAGTCTACTTCTGTTTGTGTATAGCTGATCCCAGCCAGTAAACTAGAACAGGACAGGTCCTTATTCAACAGATAATTTTTTCCACAGGCACTGAATGGGTAAAAGTTTTTTTTTTTTAATAAGGCCCCAATATTTATTTATTTTTATTTATTTATCGGGTTTTATATACCATCATTCGAATTAATCATCATAAATCCATCGTAACGGTTTACAAATATGAAGGTTACAATGTTAAGGGATAAACAGAGTTTCAAAAAAGGTTCAAACTATTGTTAAACATAGGGGAATCAAATGTTAGTTATTTACTGTTCTGTTTTATGTTTAACTTCTTAGTTATAATCTGTAGTTGTGATAAGTTCATTTATTCATTTATTCTTCAGGTTGAGTGGAGGGTGATGTTGTTGTGTTGTTCATTGGATGAGCTGGTATGCTTTGTTGAACAACCATGTTTTTAGATCTTTTTTGAATGTTTTTAGGTTTTCTTGGGTTCTGAGTTCAGTTGGTAGGGAGTTCCAGAGTTTTTGGCTACCTAGAGATATTGCTCTCTTTTGAGTTGAGGTGAGTTGATTGGAACACGTAGGTGGTGTTTTTAGAAGTCCCTTATTTGCTGATCTGAGGTTTCTGTTTGGGGTATGTAGTTTTATAGAGGAGCTTAGCCAATTTTCTTGTTTTTCATATATAATTTTATGTAGGATGGATAGTACT
Source organism: Rhinatrema bivittatum (assembly GCF_901001135.1). Classification (NCBI taxonomy): domain Eukaryota; kingdom Metazoa; phylum Chordata; class Amphibia; order Gymnophiona; family Rhinatrematidae; genus Rhinatrema; species Rhinatrema bivittatum. The sequence goes on from NC_042626.1 coordinate 54,323,787, forward strand.
TTGTATTCAATCCTGAATCTTATTGGTAGCCAGTGTAGTGAAATAAGTATTGGAGTGATGTGGTCGTGCTTTTTGGATCCAGTGAGGATTCTTGCAGCTGCATTCTGTAGGATCTGGAGTGGGCGAATAGTGTTTAGAGGTAAGTTGAAAAGGAATGAGTTACAGTAATCTATGCTGGAGAAAATTAGTGATTGAAGGACTGATCTGAAGTCATTATTGGAAAGAAAAGTTTTTAAGTGACGGAGTGTAAGTAGTTTATGATATTCGTCTTTGATTTTTGTTGTGATATGGTTTTTGAAGGAAAGTTCTCTGTCAATTATTACTCCGAGGTTGCGAGCATGATTGGTTGGAGATATAGCCGTATTTTGGTTTATTAGGTTGAGGTAGTATTTGAGGAGAGTTGTTCCTTCTGTCTAATAAGATCATTTCAGTCTTGTCGAAGTTGAGGATGAGTTTTAAGTTGGTTAGTATTTCCTTTATATTGTTTAGGTGAGTTGCTGTTGATTTGTAAGTTTCTTCTAGTGATTTTTTTATTGGGATTAATATTTGAATATCATCAGCATAGATGAAGTGGGTCAGATTGAGATTTGATAGGAAGTGGCATAATGGAAGCATATAAATGTTAAAGAGCGTTATACCGCATATATACATACATATATATATATGGTTATACCCCATAGATTCATGCAGTTCACCTCTTTTCTCATCAACAGAGTCCAGTGATGGTGCAATCACTTTTTGGTGCTTAATTAATATCATATCTTATTGGGGGAGATGGTGGAGAAGGAAATATTTCTGGAAGTTTAAAAGTGATTTGTGAATCCTCAAATGTTTTTCAAAAACCTCTATAACATACTTTTAAAAATTAAAAAGCAACATGTTTCAAGAAGCTTTACTGAAAAAATTCTGAGTTTACCCAAATGTGTGTCCAGTGACCCGATGGGACGTGTTTGTCTATGTGCATATCTTGTCTGAAATTATTGCCCTGTTCAATAGAAACATTGTCCAATGTGCAACAGTATTGCCCAGTGTGCACTGGGAGACCCACTGTGGGTTAAAATGGAAAAGGAATTATAAAACCCATTAGAATACGGTGATTACTAGCAGAGCTATAAAGCAGCCTTTTTCTCTTGAATTTTCACATTGGTTTAATAGAGGATGCAGAACAATTTAGAAAGGTGATTTACTAATTGCAAATAGAAGTGGAAGGCAGAAATGTGCTTTATTGAGGCCGGAGGAAGTCAGGCACATTAAACGAAGATGTCAAATAGTAATTGTTTTTTCTCAAGATATAAAGGGCCCTGATGGATAGGACCCTATTAAATACTACAAGAAGGGAATTACTTCAGAGGTCTGAAATTAAATTAAAAGATTGGCTAGTGAATGAAGTCATAGATTTTCTTTTTTCTTTACCATCTTGGCCAGAGTTAATGACTTAACTTTAAGGTGAACAAGGAATCTGTTTTCTTCTGATGGACTTTAGTAGTTTTTGAGTTCAGCTTCTGCTTAACCAGTGGCTGCAGCCAGAGCTCCAGGCCTTGTTTCCACCCCTAGGGCAAGGTGAGGAAGCAGCTCTGTCCTAAGGGTGGTTTGGTGATGGCTGAGGCCCCTTCAGGAGCAGTTTTATTATTTTTTGTTTGGTGATTTATTGATTAGTATTGATTTTTGGATTATTTGTTGTATTATTTTTAGTACTTGTTACATTTATTGGAGGTAATTTTCAAAGGAGTTATACATATAAATCTAACACGCTATCATAGCAATTTTCAAAAGCTATTTACTTGCAGAAAGTGCACTTACATGCCTATAACCTATAGTCTATTCAATGGCATATATTATAGCAATTTTCAAAATCCCATTTACACGGGTAAAATGCATTTACATGTGTAAAATCCAGTTTTATGCTGGTAAATCCTTCTGAAAATTACCCCAACATGTATAGAGCTAATTTCTTTGTTAAAATCCGGCTGCCTTCCCAGTGAGCTTTGGATGCTCACTGTGCATCAGGGAGACACTGTTGCACACTCTGATGCTTGTGTTGCTAGGACCCGGTGAAGAGATGCATAGGACATGCATGCTCATCGGTGCACACGATTCTGCGTACTCTGATGGAGGACTCAGGTGATCGCCCCAATGATGATGTCACATGCTTAAGACTACTTATCCTGCCTGAACCTGGACTCCTTTCCTTGACAACAGATTCCTTGCCCTGTTCCTTGTCCCTGCCTTGCTTGTGGCTGACTCTGAATGCTGTTTCTGTTTGCCTGCTGCCTGTCTCAATCTTGGACCATTCTGGGTTCTGTCTGCTTGGTATTGGAGCCAGTTTGAATGTTGGGGTGCCCTGTAATAGCCCCCATCACCTGAGCTAGGGTGTTTTTGAACCTTTAATGTGTCCAGGGAAAGTCCCTGTGCCAGGACTCCAGTCTAGGCAGGAATCCATGCCAAGTTTTGCCTGCAGCTCACTGAATACTTGAAGCAACCTCAAAAGCTTGAGGCCCCTTGTGGCTTTTGCAGTGAATTTCTCAGCGTAGGGATACTAAAAGTAAGGTGTCCATCCTCTAGGAACTTTATTTGGGACAGCACAGCAAAGCTAAAAAAATGTTAGAAATAAAATAGCACAGTACAGCATTGTATAGAGTATGCTCACAGTTTTGAACAGCTCAAATGGACAGTCATAGACAAGGTGGATCATACCGGAGGCAACGATAAAGAGAGATTGAATTATATTGAACAACAGTGGATATTTAGATTGCATACAGTGACACCGCAGGGTTTGAATGAGGAAGTAGAGTGGGCGAGTCTGATTTGAAGTTGACAGCGTCTTTGATTTATATCCACCAATAGACGAAGATTTGATGTAACGACGTAGTACGCAAGACGTAGTCTATCCCATTGGTCGTTTTTGGATCTGCTGATCAGCTTTTAAAGCAGAGACCAAACGCTGATTAAATAGCGCCGTTGACTCGGAGCTTGCGAGACCGAGAGGAAGGACGTAGAGAAACAAGCAGCGTTCTCAAAAATTGAATGGGAAAGCCGCGATTTTGCTGAATGCCAGATTGAATAAGAAAGGATATGCTCCCCTGATGAAGGAAGAACAAATTTTCGAAACGCAGCTGTGTCGGGAGATAAGTTCATATATTGTTTCATTGTTGGTAGCGGCAATTTAAAGCACAAGAGTCGAGCGTCCACAAATTTAGAGATTGGCGTTTCTATTTACAGATTATTTATAGAGTATTTGCAATGAGAAGAAGTCTGAAATCAATTCAAATAATTTCCCCCGAACATAGGACAAAGGAAACGGGACATTGAATAGCAGTATTAAAAACTGCTTGACAAGCAAATTTAATGATCCGATTATGTTAGGTGGAGAATATATTTGATTTTTAAGAAAATTATATATTGAAAATTAACAAAAAATTGCTTTTTGAATTATTAAATAAACACATAAAGGAGGACGGAGGTTAGTTGATGATTAGACTACAAGAAGGTCGCTACGCCGTGGAGGTGAGCACCCAGAATATGAAACTTACCTCTTTTTCTCCAATAATTTTTCATGATTAAATTATTAATAATAATTTTTTTGCACAAGTAAATTAGTTTATAAGCATTTCATTTATAGGAGAGAGTACGTTTGATGTGAGATAGAAATAAAATAGAAACAGCTGGCACTGTGCCATGTCACCAGGAAGACTGAAAGTGGCAGTACCAGGGAAACTAAGGGTTTTAAGAGTGGCACTACTTGGGTGACATCAGTGGAGCAGGGATCTGATACCTGAGGAAAAAGGTCTGTGCATGGGGACTTTAGGAGAGAGCAGGAGAAGTTTGGAGAAGACAGAAGTGCAGATAACCAGCTTTGCCAAACTCCAGAGGATTTGTGAGGGAGCCAGCTTGCACCAGAGGGGAACAGCTCCAGGAACCAGTAGCACTATTATTACTGTGTTCCTGGGGAAATTTGTAAGCAGGAGAGAAAAAACAGAAGTTTGTTTTCAGATTCCAGCCCGAAATCTTTGCCTGACCACGCCGTTGACTCTCTCCAAGCCCTGGCCTCTGCTTCGCCTGACCACGCCGTTAACTCTCTCCAGACCCAGACCTCTGCATTGCCTGACTACTCCGTTGCCTCTCTCCAGCCCCAGACCTCTGCATTGCCTGACTACTCCGTTGCCTCTCTCCAGACCCAGATCTCTGCATTGCTTAACTACGTTCTTGACTCTCTCCTCGTCCAGACCTCAGTCTTGCTTGCCACTGCTTCCAGATTGCCGCCTGCCCTGACTCCAGCTTGCCCTACGATGCCTCTTCAGTCTATGTCCTGGACTTGGCTTATTCAGGCTTTGGCCTGTTCTTGCTCGGGAGCCCCCTGTCTGACTTTGGTTCTATTAGTGCCTGAGTCTCCGGGACTCCGCCTCGTCCAGTACAGACCTTTACTCTCCTCTGTTGCTGCCTCTGGGCTGACCTCGATCCATCCATCGACGACGACATCCGGAGGCCCACCTAAGTCCAGCCGGCCCCAGTATCCAAAGGCTCAACCCGCTGGGAACGAGGGCTGGTATTGGTGAAGCACCAGCCGGCCTCCGTCCATCAGCCCTCACCACCTGCTGATGGTGGGGACCCATAGGACCCTTCCTACGGGTTGTGTCTATCCCACCTCAGCCCAAGGGTCCACCTCCGGCACAACAGGTTGCAAAAGCCATGGACTCGGCGGAGCCGCATGCCCTGCAGGCTATCCCTGGCCTGGCTTCAAAGATACAAGAACAGCAACAGTTTCTCGAGGCACTGGCCTCCTCTCTTGAGCATCTACATGCCCGGCTTGATGACTTATCTAGCAACTCAGTTCCAATATCGACTTCCTCTCATCAACAGCCGTCGCCTTCCACTCCTAGAACCTTGTTGGTCCTACTAGCTCCACCTCGTTTCAGTGGTGATTCCAAGCTCTGCAGAGGGTTTATCAACCAATGCTACATGCAGTTTGTTCTGCAGCCCTCCATCTTTCAAGATGAACTAACGAAAGTCACCTTTATTTTGTCTCAACTCGAAGGGAAGGCACTGGCTTGGGCTTCACCCTTGTGGGAACGATCGGACTCCCTCCTGCAGGAACTGCCTTGATTCGTGGCTGTGTTCCAGCAGACATTTAATGATCCTGGGTGGCATGCCGTGGCAAGCACTAATCTGCTACATCTTCGACAAGGCCAAAGAAGCCTATTTGACTATACCATCGAATTCCGGACCTTAGCCTCAGAACTCGTCTGGCAGGAAGACTTCCTGCGAGCAATCTACCTGGATGGACTCTCCCCGCAGCTAAAGGATGAATTGGCAGCTTGGCAGCTCCCCTCCTCTCTTGAGGATCTTATTGATCTCACTGGCCGAATTGATCATCATCTCCAAGAGCGTCATCGGGAGAATCGGAGGCCCAAGAAGTCCTTTCAGGTTCGCTCCCGTTTGCCACCAGCCATCAGCCCTGCCTCCAGTAGGGTCTCTATTGTGGCCAAGATGGAAGAACCCATGCAGCTGGGCCGTGGGCAGCTTTCCCCAGAAGAGTGCCTCCGGTGGAGACAAACAGTCCTGTGTCTGTACTGCGGAGCACCTGGCCATCACCTACAGACCTGCCCAGTCAGTCCGGGAAACTTCCTGGCCTAAGTTCAGTTGGGCGCAATGCCTATGGCCCCTCAGTTATCCATGCCTGTCACCTTAATTTGGGACTCCCGGTCCTTTCCAGTTCTTGCTCTGGTGGATTCCGGAGCAGGAGGCAATTTTATTCTCAAGGATCTACTTCAACTTCTGGATATAAATACCCGTCCTTTAGAGACCTCCTTGTGCATAGCTTCAATTTAAGGAGAACCGTTACCCGGTTGAATTTCCTTGACCACAGAACCAGTTCAGCTACTTACTGGTGCCCTTAATACTAAAGAAATTGAACATTTGGTACTAGAGAAATCTATTCGGTAGTTTTAGGACTACCCTGGCTCCAACGTCACTCCCCTCAATTCGATTGGGGGTCGCTCCAGCTGGTGTAATGGGGTTCCACCTGCCATCAGACTTGTCTACACAAAGTGGTGCCACCACCCGTGGTTCCCTTGGCGACCACCTCCTCAGGCATACCAGCTCCCTATGCAGACTTTGAAGACGTGCTTTCAAAGCAAAAAGCGGACTTTCTACCACCTCTTCAGAAGTTTGATTGCCCCATCGAACTCCTGCCTGGGACCACGCCTCCCCGGGGGCATACTTAACCTCTGTCGCTTCCTGAGACCAAGGCCGTGATGGAGTACATCCAAGAGAAGCTTGCGAAAGGGTTAATTTGTCCCTCTACATCTCCTGCCGGCGCAGGATTCTTCTTTGTCACGAAGAAAGACTGATCTCTAAGGCTGTGTGTTGATACTGCAGCTTAAATGCAATTACCCGCAAATACAAATATCCTTTGCCCTTAATCTCTGAATTATTTGACCGACTACATGAGGCCTCTATATTCACCAAATTGGATCTATGCGGATCTTACAACTTGGTGCATATTCTCCCTGATGACATCTGGAAGACAGCTTTCAACACCAGAGACGGGCATTACGAATATTTAGTGATGCCTTTCGGCCTCTGTAATGCGTCCGCAGTATTCCAACGAATGATTAATGAAATTTTCAGAGACCTATTGTACGTAAAGGTTGTGGCATACCTTGATGACATCCTTGTCTTTTCCAAGGATCTGGCTACGCACCGCACTGATGTTCGCACAGTTCTTCATCGTCTCCGTGAGAATCATCTGTTTGCAAAATTGGATAAGTGCTTGTTTGAAAAGTCCAGTCTACCCTTTCTTGGGTACATAATTTCACAATGGGGATTCTCGATGGATCCTGAAAAACTCAAAGGAATCCAAGATTGGCCACAGCCCGAACTACAATGATTTCTAGGATTCATGAATTATTACCGCCATTTTATTACACATTATTCAACTTTGGTGGCTCCTCTTACCGCATTGACCCGTAAGGGCCAAGATCCCCGAAACTGGACCCCGGAAACCATTACAGCCTTTCATCACCTCAAAGAGGCTTTCCTAGTTGGATCCTGTCTTCACCATCCGGACCCAAACTGCCCCTTTTTGGTTGAGGTGGATGCCTTCGCAATTGGGGCTGGGGCGGTCTTGAGCCAACGTTCTGCTTCCAGATCTGTAGTCCCGTGCTCATTCTACTCTCGCAAGTTCTCTTCAGCAGAACAAAATTATAGCATTGGAGATCGCAAGTTACTTGCCATCAAATTGGCTCTAGAAGAATGGCACCCGTGGTTAGAGGGCGCTCAACATAAATTCACTGTATTCACAGATCACAAGAATCTGGAAAACTTGAGCCATGCCAAGCGCCTTAACGCCCGTCAAACTCGAAGGGCCTTGTTTTTTTTCTAGATTTAACTTCGAGCTTTGCTATCATCCAGCTGTAAAAAATCTCCGGGCGGACACCCTATCACGTTCCTTTGAATCAGAAGATACTCCGGAAGAACCCGGTCACATTTTTAACCCAGTTGTATTTGGCTGTCTGCAACTCACCCAGTTCCCACTGGGAAGACTGTTTGCCCCGTCAACTCCGTGAAAGAGTCCTACAGTGGGCACATGACTCTAAGTTTGCCGGTCACCCAGGGCGAGCGTGAACTCTAGTGCTGCTCTAGAGGTTCTTCTGGTGGCCCTCTATGGTCACTGACGCTAAAGCATACGTCGATTCCTGCAACACTTGCACTCAACAAAAACCCACTGTCGGTCAACCATGGGGTCTGCTCCAGCCACTTCCAGCTCCCGAGGAACCATGGACGCATCTCTCCATGGATTTCATCGTGGACTTACCACCATCTAAGGGTCACACGGTCATATGAGTTACTATAGATAGATTTTCTAAAATGGCCCATTTTGTTCCACTACCGGGCCTACCATCTGCTCCCGAATTGGCACGCCTGTTCTTCCTTCACATATTTCGACTACATGGCTTACCCAAGAACATTGTCTACAACAGGAGTCCACAATTTGTTGCCCGATGCTAGCATGCTCTTTGTAGCAAATTTGGCATCAACATCAGTTTAACAATAGAGTACCATCCACAAGCCAATGAACAAGCTGAACGTATGAACTGCTCCTTAAAGTCATTTCTCCACGCCTATATAAATGATCGTCAAGACAATTGGTTCGAACTCCTTCCTTGGGTGGAGTTTTCCCACAACTCCCATATTGCCACTGCCACAGGTACCCGTAATGGAGAAGGTTTTTATTGGTAATGATTCAGATGGACTCACGGTGAACCTAGAAGATGTGGTAGACCTGATTGACAAACTGAAGAGTAGTAAATTACCTGGACCGGATGGTACACACCCCAGAGTTCTGAAGGAACTAAAATTGAAATTTCAGACCTATTAGTAAAAATTTGTAACTTATCATTAAAATCATCCATTGTACCTGAAGACTGGAGGATAGCAAATGTAACCCCAATATTTAAAAAGGGCTCCAGGGGCGATCCGGTAAACTACAGACCGGTTAGCCTGACTTCAGTGCCAGGAAAAATAGTGGAAAGTGTTCTAAACATCAAAATCAAGGAACATATAGAAAGACATGGTTTAATGGAACAAAGTCAGCATGGCTTTACCCAAGGCAAGTCTTGCCTCACAAATCTGCTTTACTTTTTTGAAGGAGTTAATAAACATGTGGATAAAGGTGAACCGGTAGATGTAGTATACTTGGATTTTCAGAAGGCGTTTGACAAAGTTCCTCATGAGAGGCTTCTAGGAAAAGTAAAAAGTCATGGGATAGGTGGCGATGTCCTTTCGTGGATTGCAAACTGGCTAAAAGACAGGAAACAGAGAGTAGGATTAAACGGACAATTTTCTCAGTGGAAGGGAGTGGACAGTGGAGTACCTCAGGGATCTGTATTGGGACCCTTACTTTTCAATATATTTATAAATGATCTGGAAAGAAATACGACGAGTGAGATAATCAAATTTGCAGATGACACAAAATTGTTCAAAGTAGTTAAATCACAAGCAGATTGTGATAAATTGCAGGAAGACCTTGTGAGACTGGAAAATTGGGCATCCAAATGGCAGATGAAATTTAATGTGGATAAGTGCAAGGTGATGCATATAGGGAAAAATAACCCATGCTATAATTACACAATGTTGGGTTCCATATTAGGTGCTACAACCCAAGAAAGAGATCTAGGCGTCATAGTGGATAACACATTGAAATCATCGGTTCAGTGTGCTGCGGCAGTCAAAAAAGCAAACAGAATGTTGGGAATTATTAGAAAGGGAATTGTGAATAAAACGGAAAATATCATAATGCCTCTGTATCGCTCCATGGTGAGACCGCACCTTGAATACTGTGTACAATTCTGGTCGCCGCATCTCAAAAAAGATATAATTGCAATGGAGAAGGTGCAGAGAAGGGCGACCAAAATGATAAGGGGAATGGAAGAGCTCCCCTATGAGGATAGACTAAAGAGGTTAGGACTTTTCAGCTTGGAGAAGAGACGGCTGAGGGGGGATATGATAGAGATGTTTAAAATCATGAGAGAAGATGGCGGCGTAATGGGACTAGGAAACACCAGCAACCTCTTGTTTTCCTAAAATCTTTCTGCAAATTCGATTATGCCGTTAAAGAGGAAAGGAAAAGTAAAGGTTTTTCCTCCAGAACCCTTGCCTGCTCCCAACCAGCTGGATATCATCCGTTTCCTCTCCCAGGCAGTGAATCTTGAGGGAGCCGAAGAGCCTGATGCGAGCGCCGCGGCAGGAGAGCAGGCAGCGTCGCTAGAGGAGGCGTCCCTCAGCCCTGACCTCCGTGCACCTCCGGCGCAGCGTGACCAAATCGGGGAGCCCGCCCAAGCGCAGCTGGATGACGTGTCCAGAGCGCCGAAGTTGGAGGAGGTGAACCCTGATTTTGGGAGCGGAGAGCAGATGACCCAAGCACGAGCAGAGCACCAAATTTGTGGTGAATTGCCTGTAACATCGAGGGTTCCTGTAGACGTGGGAGAAGAACAGGAACCAGAGGCAGGAGAGAACTCTTCAGCTGTGGAAGTCTTGGGTGAGTCAACATCAGGGATATCGAGACCGGAGGCGGTGACCCTTGAAGCTTTGTGGGACCTTATTGCAGGCCAGAGGTCTTCTTTAAACCGGCTGGAAAAAAAGGTGGATTCTCTTAACTATAACTTGTAGGGAAGATTGTGGGATTACAAGAACAGGAGGCAGTTCTGACGAATAAAATATCGGAGATTGAGAAAAAAGTACATACAAATGCTACTGTGAATGCGGTAATAATAAAAGAACAACTTTCATCTTCAAAGCGGCTAGAAATAATAGAAAATGCACTTAGGCAACTGAATGTGAGAATACTAAACTTTCCTAAAATTATGGGAGAAATTCCCTACATTACCTTAAAAAGATTTCTGACTGAAGGCCTGGGTTTTTCAGATCAAAATATGCCCTCAATAAATTCTTGTAGATTTCTTTCAAACCGGGCAACAGTTAGAAATGTTGAAATTCCAACTAACTTAACGAGTTTTCTAGAGGCTTCTAATTATGAGGTCATAGAACGGAAAGTTCTTTCAGTTTCTTTCATTTCAACCCAGGATGTTACAACTGTTATGCGGAGTTATTTCAGGAAATTTCCTGTAAATTTTTGTGACCAGGAGATTAAGATATATCCTGATATGGCTCCAATAACACAATATCGAAGAAAAGAATTTTTATTACTAAGGCAAAATGTTACCTCCCTAGGTTTTTCATTTTCTTTAAGATATCCCTGTCACTGTATAATAAAGAAAGGAGAGGAAACTTTTGTATTTTTCCAAACTGAGCAGCTCCAGCAGTTTATTGAAACTCATAGGCCTGGAACGTCGTCTCCCAATTACTGAAAGGTAGAAGGTCTATATATATATATATATATATATATATATATATATATATATATAATTTGTTATAAGTTATCTGTAAACCGGCACGATGTGCAAACGGTTGTCGGTATATAAAATCAAATAAATAAATAAATAAATAAATAAATAACACTGCAGATATACGTAAAGCCCATACCATGTTGATTTTCTTATTACACTCCTGATAAATATTTTGGTTGCCTCTCTGTAGGCTTTGTTTGAATAGTTTAAAATTAATATCCTTACCATTGTATGATATTATAAAAAGTTAAAACGCTTTTCCTTTGGATTATGTTAAAAAAAAATTACTTAGAATGTTATCAATGACAAAAATTGGCTTATTATTTATGTAAAATTATTTATGGAAGGATAACTAAATGTAAAATTGTAAAATGATAAATTAAAAATTAAAAAAAAAAAATCATGAGAGGTCTAGAACGGGTAGATGTGAATCGGTTATTTACTCTTTCGGATAGTAGAAAGACTAGGGGGCACTCCATGAAGTTAGCATGGGGCACATTTAAAACTAATCGGAGAAGGTTCTTTTTTACTCAACGCACAATTAAACTCTGAAATTTGTTGCCAGAGGATGTGGTTAGTGCAGTTAGTATAGCTGTGTTTAAAAAAGGATTGGATAAGTTCTTGGAGGAGAAGTCCATTACCTGCTATTAAGTTCACTTAGAGATTAGCCACTGCCATTAGCAATGGTAACATGGAATAGACTTAGTTTTTGGGTACTTGCCAGGTTCTTATGGCCTGGATTGGCCACTGTTGGAACCAGGATGCTGGGCTTGATGGACCCTTGGTCTGACCCAGTATGGCATTTTCTTATGTTCTTATGTTCTTATTTCAGAGAGGTGGTGGAATGAGGATAACCAATGGGACACTGTGATACCAGGGTATAATTTGTATTGACATGACAGGGCAGATCGAATTGGTGGAAAGGTAGCATTATGTGCAAAAATGACATAGACGCTAGCCTGATAAAAATCAATCCAAGAGCTGAAGTGGTATAGGCCTATAGAAATAAATGGGGACCGTAACATTGATACCAGAGTGCGGGTGTAAGTGTATGCGCGTAAGCCAGCTCACGCCAGTAGACGTAGCAATATTATGACATACAAACCTATATGTGCACATGGTATAAAATAGGCTGTAGGCACATACATGTGCGTACAATTTTATATGGCTGCATGCAAATGCTGCCTCTACCGGGTAAGTGGGGGGATTTTAGGACGCACGTGCCAACACAATTACCAATTTCCCCAGTTCTTTCCCAGTTCGCCCAGCTAAGGGATAGGACTGCTTAATCCGCCTAATTAAATAGCCTCCTAAAACTTCGCTGATTAGCCTACAATTTTTTATTTCATTACTTTACTCCTGGGGAATTCTGCGCTACTGCGGAATGCAGAATTTCTGTAGATTTCCCCCTTTGCACAGATTTTCACATTTACCTTGCAGAATCCGCCGCTTTCATGCCCCACCATCGCTCTGACTTCAAACACAGGCAGGATCACAGCAATAATGACCCCGTGACTCTGCCGGAAGACGATAGTCCTTAACTGCAGGATGCCACGATCCCCGGAAGCACAGGCTAGGTTCACAGTAGGCAGCGCAGCATGGGGCAGCTCGCGGGAGGCAGCGCAGCACTGTGAAGAGTTGGGTTGGGGCCTTCACGAACACAGTACAACCAGGCAGCTTGAGCACAGTGGTGTGCAATCAAAATCATATTATTCCCGCACTGCGAGAAAGAGATAAATAAACGGCTGTAAATGTATGACATGGTCAAAGGGAGAAAGGGAATACATGATGATGGTGATAAGGGGGGAGAGGGAGGGAGAAGGAGGGGAGAGGGGGAGGGAAGGGAAAGAAGGAGAGGTTCTGTCCTGCATGTGAGACTGAGGAGAGGTATTCTGCTAGTGTGTAATTTCTGTGTAGGGATTTACAGCAGCCTAGCTTGTTCTGTTTCCTAATAGGAGGTGCATTGGTGTAGAGCCTGGTGAATATTTTCAGTGTTGCTGTTTCATAGATAGGGTTGTTACTGTTTGAGTGCTGGTAGTTAGTGCTGTTTGATATGGGAGGTTTACTATATTGTAATTGTAATTCAATTTACTCATGGCTTTCTAAGAGCTAAGCCCACGCCCAACACGTGTTACAATAGACGTAATATATCACACATAGAAGTGAAGATATTATCCAATTGTGAGTCACTCATTGGCACCATAAATATAATCTTTAAATTATGTCAGCATGGTATCCTAGACAATGTGGTTCTTCGGTTGTCCAACTCACCACAAACAAGATGACTCTTAAGTTATCAAACCAGCCCCAACAATCTAATTATTTACCATGCATGACTTTAAACTATTTTTGTATTTCATGTCAAAGTTCATCCTATGTATTATGTAGATAAATAACTTATGTCTCTTAACTTTCAAATTTAAATATCCCCACAGTTCATCCAAGGAATAGTGCTGTATTCATTATTTATTTATTTATTTATTTATTTAAAGTTTTTTATATACCGCGGCACGTAATGCACATCACCTCGGTTTACAGCAAACAGTAATTCAGCCATAGGCTTTACAATAAACATAAGTGGAAAACGCCAAACGCTTGTTTAACAGTTAACTAAGAATATAAACATCATATACATATGTGTAACAATGATAACTAAAATAATTAACTTAAAGTCTGTCCTGTAGGGACTTTTTTTTTTTTTCGGGAATAATACGGGTAGGGAAAGGGGGGAATCATGGGGGGGAAGGGAGTCAGGGGGGGAAGGGGAAGGCAAGGTAGGGGGGGAGGAATCAGGAGGAGGTTGAGCAGCGAGGTATGTAATTTGCATGAGTCCCATCCTTCAAGGGTAGGCTTTTCTAAACTGCCATGTTTTTAGGTTATGTTTAAATTTTCGGTGGCAGGGTTCCTGGTGCAGTTCCGAGGGCATATTGTTCCACATTGTGGTTCCTGCTATGATGAGCGAGCGTTCTTTTGTAGATGAATGTTTAGTTAGTTTAGGAGACGGGATCGGCAGTCTGGCTTGATGTTGGGATCTGATTGGACGGTTTGTTTTTTTTGAAATACAGGTGCTCAGAGAACCATTGCATGTTTCGGTTATGGATGGCCTTGTGTATCAGCGTAATAGATTTGTATTTGATCCTGGATGCTACGGGTAGCCAGTGAAGGGATTGAAGCGCGGGAGTGATGTGATCGTGGCGGTGCGTGTTGGTGATGATGCGAGCCGCTGCATTTTGTAGCATTTGTAATGGTTGTAACGTGTTTTTTTGGTAGGCCTAATAGCAATGCGTTGCAGTAGTCAAGCTTTGATAGAATAGTAGCTTGTAGTACTGTGAGGAAGTCGTGTGGGTGTAATAGAGGTTTGATACGCTTCAGCGTGTGTAGCTTAAAAAATCCGTTTTTAACAGTGTCAGCTATGAATTTTTTTTACAGCCAATTGAATGGCAATGTAATCCAAAAAAAAAATCATGACATAAAACCATCAGGTAGTGTCATTAGACCTCCTGACCCCACCGGGGTTTTGGCATCACAGCGAATGCCTTCATCGGGGGACATATCTAAATATAAATCAAAGACATTTTTTCAAAGGTTATATATGCAATTTTGGGTCTTTGTTTTTTGGGTATATATTGGGAAAATTATTTGGATGCTGTGAATACCTGAGCTGCATCAATCATGATAAACTGGATGCATCATTAGCGGAGCACTGTAAAAAGCACTCACATTGATTTGAAGATCTCCTTTTTTTTCTGGTTTGGAAACTGTGTGTTAATATGGTAATGGAGACTATAATTCATTTCTTCTATGTCAAGAATGATGCTGGCTCTATCCCTTTTTGTTTTTTTATACTGACATTTGATCTGAGATATCACATCTGTTTACTTTCAGGTTCTGGAGGTATTTCCCTATCCCCAGAGGGCTTACAATCTAAGTTTTGTACTTGAGGCATTGGAGGGTAAAGTGACTTGCCCAAGGTCACAAGGAGCGACAGCAGGACTTGAACGCTGGTCTCCTGATTCATAACCTGCTGCTCTAACCATTAGGCTACTCCTCCTCCCAAGGGTGTTTCCCCTTTTGGGTTAAATAAAGATATTGACTGGAATGTAGTTCTTTAATTATATTGTTTTGATTTTTTCAATTAGCTCTGTTGAAATGAGGGTGTAGTTCCGCCATCTTACATACTTTTGAGATTGTATCTGTGGAAATGTTGTAAGTTTGTAGACGTCAGTGTTCATTCTTTTTCCTTGATTTATATTTGGCTATGTCAGTGGGGGATGCCAGACTGTAAGATTTGCGTAGGTGCCTAATACCCTTGCGCTGGCCTTGATGGTGCCAACTTTTCTATTGACCAAGTCAGACAGTAAACTTTTTATTTTGGAACAGCCTACTGGCATGTCCAGTTTATTTGGCATGAGTAATCTTATACTGTCGAGACCTTTTGTGCAATGCCTTGGGCCCTGGAGATATATCCTCCTCTCCCCCCCCCCCCCCCTGATTTTGGAGAATCCATGCCAGGGTTTGGAGAGACTTTGCACAACAAAGCCCGGGTGCTGAGTGTGACCCTTTCTTTCATATCCATCACTAGAAGAGGGGCTACACCTGTAAAAAGGCATTCTTTCCCATTTTCTACTGGCTTTGCTTCTTTCTTTACACCCCAGGATCCCTCTGGCTCGGACTACTGCCTTATCGTACTGTTTTGCTACCTTGAAATCATCTGATGGTATCACATCAAGGTCCATTTCTACATTGTGCAAATCAGTTCTTCACCACCTATCACATACTGCTCCTGTAGATTTCTGCAGCCCAAGTGCCTGACTCTACCCTTTTTCACATTGAATCTTAATTATCGTCAGAGGCAGGGAGATTATAACCTGCGGTCCCGGATGTTCAGAGCTGGGAGATTTGGCAAAAAAGCCACAAGGGCTCTGAAGCAACAAATATCTCCTGGTAAAGTTCAAGAGCTGGAAACCACCACCGGAGGCTCCCGATTGAACCAGCAGTGGGTCTGGTTCCAATAAACTACAGTATATAAGGAAGTCCCATCTGGCACACTTTTGCTAGTCCAACGACTCAGTTGGTGTCCACCCATGGAAGCGCTATCAGTTTGACTGTTGGTCTCTTTGGCCTCTTTCATGTTCCTTGCGTAGTCCGTGTCTCAGATCTGGACCTCCCCCCCTTATAGGTCCCTGTTTCCAGATCCTGCTGTTATCTGATGCTGCTCCAGCTACATATGCCTGCCCTTGATCCAGTCCCGCACTCCAGCCTGCAGCCACCGGAAGTCCTGGCGGCCGCCTGAACCCACAGGCTCAACCCGCAGGGAACAGCAGCTGTCGTAAGGTGAAGAACGTTCAAGCCTGTCCAGGCCTCATCAGGGCAGCATAGAACCGTGACAGTTACCAAACATTCATCAAGCTTTCTTATTTATTTATGTTTGATATTCTGCCTTTTCCCAAGAATGTCCTTAAGATGGATTACAGTAAATTTAAATCATGCAATACAGAATATTGTGACGGTTACCTTATCAATGCAAGATTTTCCTCCTCGTTCCTGGAACAAAGAGTAAGAAGGAAGGGCAAAGGAAAAGAGAAAGGGAGGAGAGTTAGGAAGACTGAGTCATCTTCTAGGAGTTCGTTGTACCTGCAGTAGGATCAAGGATCTGGAATAATCACAAATGTAAGAGCATAGGTGCATTAACAGTAAGCTTGATTTCTGATGCGGACAAGTGAGAATCCCGTGATGTTGAAGTAATAGTCATTGCTCAAAGTTCTGAGATCAAGTCAGTACACCTTAAAGTCTCTGCCAAGGAATCTAGGGAAAGGCCTGTTCAAACAGCCATGTCTTAGCCTTGTTTCCGGAAAGTATCTGCTGCTTCAGAGGTGTCCACTCTGTGGCAGATCTTTGTGTCATCTGCACAAAGGCAAATTTTTCCTTCTAGCTTCTCTGCTACATTACTCACAAAGGGGCCGCTGAGATTAAAATGCGCTGAAAGCGGGTGCTGAACACTCTGCGCCTGCTTCCCTAAAGCGCCCCTAAGCGGATGTACAGAAAAGCAGTATTTTCTGCTTTTCTGTACATCTTTTGAGAGTGCTCAGCGAATAACACCTGCTCTAGACAGGCATTCATTTTTTAGCATAAAAATGTGCGTCTTAAGAACATAAGAGCATGCCACACTGGGTCAGACCAAGGGTCCATCAAGCCCAGCATCCTGTTTCCAACAGTGGCCAATCCAGGCCATAAGAACCTTGCAAGTACCCAAAAACTAAGTCTATCCCATGTTACTGATGCCAGTAATAGCAGCGGCTATTTTCTAAGTCAACTTAATTAATAGCAGTTAATGAACTTCTCCTCCAAGAACTTATCCAATCCTTTTTTAAACACAGCTACACTAACTGCACTAACCACATCTTCTGGCAACAAATTCCAGAGTTTAATTGTGCGTTGAGTGAAAAAGAACTTTCTACGATTAGTTTTAAATATGCCACATGCTTAGACGCACTTTTTTTTTTTTGCATTGCGGGTGATTGGCTAATAGCATCATCAACATGCATTTGCATGTGATGAGCGCTATTAGTTTTGCTGTGCATTGGACTTGTGTTGTATAGGCGCTAATTGTATAAGGGGATTAGGTAGCACCCATACAACCCGCGTCCAACTGCAGGTTGAAAAGTGCGCTCGCCCGAGCGCACTGTATTGCATCGGCCCCCAAAGATATTGAACAGAACCAATCCCAGGACTGATTTTCCTGAGGCACTCCATTAATCACTTTTCACTCCTCTGAATGAATTCCATTTACCACTACCCTCTGTTGTTTATCACACAACCCATAATCTAGTCCACCACCTTGGGATTTACACCAAGACTGTTCAGTTTATTAACGAGCTTCTTACGTTGGACAGCTTTGCTGACATCTAAGTAAATCACATCCAATGCACATCTGTAAACTAATTTTCTAGTCACCTAACTGAAGAAATCGGATAGATTCTTTTGACATGATCTTTTAAAACCAAGCTGCCTGGGATCCCTGAGTCTCTCTGTACAGGAAAGACTACTTGACTTTGTTCCCCTTCTGCAGTGAAATGCTTGAAAGAAAGCAAAGAAACAACTACACTTATATAAGCTAACTTGGCAATTAACACCCTGCAACAGAAAAAAACCCTTCACTTTTCATGTTATTGTGTTTGAAATTCTTCTGAGCAGCTCCTTCTGACAGCCATATTGGCTGAGCCATGTCAGGCACCCTGGCACGTGATTGGCTCATGCCACAGGTCCACTCAGAGCCAGATTTAAGATTATGGTGCCAATAGGCAGAGGACCAGGAGCGAGGGTGAGGGTCTCACCACTTTAGACTTCAAAGAGCAGCTGGGGGAGTCCTAGTTTTTGGGCACCTTCAGAATTTGGTGCCCCAGTCCTATATCTGTGTTGCCTATGCCTAAAACTGGCTCTGGGCCCACTGTTACTTCTGGCCTCATTGCCAGTAGGGAAAGTCATTTCCTGTAATCAGGGGAAGCCATAGTGAAGCTGGGTAAGGAATGTCAAAACAAAAATGACATTTGTGATTCAGTGAAGTAGGAGGATGGTTGCTGCCTATAATGTATGACAAGACTGAGCACATCTTTTGTTTTAAGATAGGCGTCAGATAAGGATCAGAAGGCCCATCTAGTCTGCCCATAGACCCCAGTTGACCTCTGACTTTTCCTTCACTTGTTCACAACTAGGGATCCTCTGTGCATATTCAAGGTTGCCTTGCATCCACTACCATGAAAGGGAAAAGTTTGCCTTTTTTTGTAGATGACACAAAGATCTGCAACAAAGTGGACACCCCTGAGGGAGTAGATAAAATTATAAATGATTCAAGAAAGCTTGAGGAGTGGTAAAATGCTTGGCACTTAAGTTCAGTGCTGAATCTGGATGCAGAAATCTATGAGAGCAGCTTGCTCTAGCTGGTGAAGAGCTGATGTGCGCCGACCAGGAAAGAGACCTTCAGACTGATTGTGTCTGATGATCTCAAGACAGTGAAACAGTGTGATAAGGCGCTGACCAGAATCAAAGAGATACTAGGGTGCAAAGGAAGAGGCATAACCAATAAAAAAAAAAAATGATGGCAATAATGCATTTTTACAATTTATTGGTGAGCCACACCTAGAGTCCCATGTTCATCTCTGGCAGCCCTACCTCAGAAAGGATATAGAGATGGTCCAGAGAAAGACTACCAAACTAGTACAGAATCTGCATCAGAAGTCAGATGAGATGAGATCTGAGGGCAGTCCATGTGTCCATCACCGTAGAAGTAGTTTCTGATTCCCCCTTGAAACCTCATATTCAGGTGAATTTTCAAAGGAGTTACGCACATAAATGTAACATACCAGTGAAGTCGTTTACCCATGTAAATTGCACTTACGTGAGTAAATCCTCTGGACAATTCAAAGGCATATATTGTAGCAATTTTCAGAAGGTCACTTACATGAGTAAAGTGCATTTACACGTGTAAAACCCAATATTAAGTGCTTTTAAAAATCAGGCCCTACATAAGCCTTTGCTCTAGCACTTCCCTTCCACTGACAGACGTTTGCTTTTTGTGCGTTGTTTATGTCTTTGAGGTATTTGAATGTCTCTGTCATATCGCCCTGTCTCTCTCCTCCTCCACAAGGTTGTATGTATTTAGATCCTGAAATCTCATTTCTAAAAGTTTTTGCTGCAGACCCTGCACTATTTCGGTCCCCCTTCTCTGGACCACCTATAGCCTCCAGACCTGGTCGCCTCTAGATGAGCTCTTTTCAGTGCTTCGTGCAAGGGAAAACATTAAAATAGCTTCTCGGAAATGAAAAATACATTTAGAGGACAATTTTCATGGTCATGTACAAGGGTAAATAGCAATTTACCTGTGTAACGTAAACTTGATTGAAGCTTGCTCGCCCTCAATGCTTGTCTTTTTAGCCACATGGAGAGGAGTTGTTCCTGGGAAACAAAAAACATAGTTTTTATATTCTGCTTTTCAGCCACTTCACAGTGGATTATATTTAGGTGTTTCCCTGTCTCCTAATCTAAGCTTTCACCTGAGGCAAAGGAGGATGAAGTGACTTGCCCGAGGTCACAAGGAGCAGCAGTGGGATTTAAACTCTGGCTTCCTTGGGTTGCAGCTCGCTGCTCTAACCATTAGGCTACTCCTCCCTGCCACATGGGTAAGGACGGGGAGGGAAAATAAAGCACGTGGGCTATATTTTCAATGCTATGCGTGTTATAGTCCAGGGAAGAAGTATTCCTACTTAAAGCAGGCACATTGTTTCATTGTGGACAATTTGAAAATTGACCCCTTTGAGGCTGTACGGTTTATCAGGTCACGATGTATTTCAGAGTAAAGTGTTTCCGTCTCTATTTATCTCCTTTACCTATCTATTATAAACAGCATCTATTACTTAATTATCCTCTATGGGTCTGTTATATATATGTCTGTTATCTGTCTATATCTGATATTTTATGTAGGCTGGGTATTTTGTCAAACCTTGTCAGTAAAGCTTTCTGCGGTATGTTCCTTTCATCAGCAGATGGCAGTATGGCCCTGGGAACGAGAAGAGCCACTAAAAACACAGATGGCATCTCCATCTTGCTGCTATTAATGTGGCCATTTATCCCAACCATACTGAAGTTTTTATCTCCCATGAAAACTTATTTTTCTGCTGATCCTAGAATTTAATCTCCCCCCTCTCCCCTTCCCTTGCCTTCCTTGTCCCCCACCCAAATACATAAGCTTTGACGTCCGTTTTGCTTCCTCAGGATGGGAACTTCTATAGATACATTTCATACTTATGGACTTGGTGGTGGGGAGAGGTTGGATGTGTGGAAATAATACTAAATACTAATACAAGTAATACTAAACCAAAGGGATACTCCATGAAAAACCCGCAACCAGCAGATTCCGACCAAACCTTAGGAGGTAATTTTTCAAGCTGCGGAATCTGTTGCTAGAAGATGTGACCAAGGCGGTGAGCATAGCGGTGTTTAAAAAAGAGGAAAAGTCCATAATGCATTATTAGCCAGGTAGATTGCAGAAAGCCATTGCTGTTCCTGGGAGTGAGGAACAGGAAATAGATCCACTCTTTGGTATTTGCCAGGCACTTGAGACGTAAAAACAGCAGAAAAAAAGGTGCCCAGAAGTTTAGAAGTGGTTGGCCACCCTGGCCACGGCTTTTCTTCCAGTGCCATCTGGTTTTGGCAGCAGCCAAAAGTGAGGCAGCCTGAGCCGCAGGCAGATAACTCAGGGGCTCACGTGGCAGTAGTAGAGGAGAAGGAAGGTGAGGAGGCCCCCGTCCCCTGGCTCTGCCAAATCTCTGAGGATAACCTCCCCTGGCTCTGCCACTTTGCAAAATCTCTAACTTCAAAGCCATTTCTGCAGGTAAAACAGTGCTTTGAAAATTGCCCACCCTATGCATGGGTTAAATTCCCTAATTTCACCCACAGTGAAAGGAAGCGTTCCCAGGGCAGGGTGAGGGTAGGCTTTGCAACTACACGCCTACTTCAGAAGTATTCTCGCAAAGAAGCGGGGAAAAAGTACTGGCGCAAAAGGAAGTGCGGATATGAGCCAGAACTTTTTCTTATGTGGGTGGGGGCCTCCCCGATTGTGCCTCGTTCTCATTCAGTAGTGCAAGACATTTTGGGTGGGAGAGGCCCAGGGATTTGTCACTGTTTGAAATGTTATGGATAATGTTTGAACCTGTAGTACCTGCTAGTGTCTTCCGGATGGCATTTTGTGTGATATGGGATCCATGGGATGAGGATTCTGGGATATTTTAAGGCTGCGTAGGTGAAGGGGTTTTAATGAGGTTGCCCCATTAAGAGTACTGGGAGGACATGATTGGCCTGGGAAGATATAAATTCTGGGTCAAATTGGTAGGAGTTGCCCTTTCTAAGATGCAGCTTCGGAAAAGAGGGACCTCCAGGGTGTAGAGCCCTGGAGTAGCTGGCCTGTGGCTGGTGGGGACCAGGGACCCCCTCCAGTATGGGTTGGGCCCTGCAGGGGCTTTGCACCCCAAGGGAAAAGGCCCGAGGCCAAGGACAGCAGGCAATTCCTCCCCGTGAGGAAAAAGGTACAAGGAGGAGTTCCTGAGGAGGACTGGAGTGTGGAGGAAACCAGGGAAGCCTGCACATTGCTGGAGGGAGAGGCCCAGGATGGTGGGAGAGAGGTGCCTGAGGTCGAGAGGTTGGGAGTAGCTCATGGGGGCGGGTGCGAGTGGCCTCAGGAGGTAATTGGGGAGCTAAGCTCCATGTTCCCCACAGGGGGGGAGGATAAAAAGGGGGGTTCTGTGATGGATTCAAATTCTGTTCATGTATGGACTGGGAATGTGGTATTCCAAACCTTGGGCGTTTTCATATAGTGCGTGTTTTATGCTGACTGTATCCCATGAACTCTGACTCTTTATCCTCTTCTAAAATGTACACAGCTGCTGCCTGGAAAATCCAGAAAATTAAAGCTAGAAGTTTGGTTAGGTCTGTACGTGGTGTGAATTTGTTTGTGAAACTTTATGTATCCTGGCACTAATTAAGAATTAGAAAGGCCCGGGTTCATGGTGGGGGAGGATAGGCAACGCTTGCTCAGTATTTGGCACTCTAGGTGAACCTTCAGCCATGCACCCCCTGCCCCTATTGGTGGCAGCTCCAGCACAGCGCTCCCTTCTTTGGCGAGTATTGGCTCTCCTCCCCTGGGCCTCATGCTGGTGGGAGTTTACCCCTCTCCCCCCCCAAGTTTTTGGTGCTCTAGGCGACTGCCTAACGGAAGCACCAGCCCTACCAGCCAGGACACAGTATTCTGCCCCACAGCTTCTAACAGGGTCCTCTTCACCATCTGCATGACCCGCATTGCTGAGCTCACAAACAGGCTGATACAGTACAGTGCGCTCCGATGGAGCGCACTGTTAACCCGCGTTTGGACGCATGTTTTTGACGCGCTAGCTTTACCCCTTATTCAGTAAGGGGTCGAAAACGCGTGTCCAACCCCCCGAAATTAATAGCTCCCGCAACATGCAAATGCATGTTGATGGCCCTATTAGTTATTCCCGTGCGATTCACTAAGTAAAATGTGCAGCCAAGCCACACATTTTAGTTTCAGAAATTAGCGCCTACCCAAAGGTAGGCGCTAATTTCTTCCGGCACCGGGAAAGTGTACACCCTCCGACTTAATATCATGGCGATATTAAGTCGGAGGTCCCAAAGTAAAAAATAATTAAAAATAAAAAAATTTTAAATCGGCCCGCGGCTCGCAGGTTGGAAGACGGACGCTTAATTTTGCCGGTGTCCGGTTTCCAAACCCGTGGCTGTCAGCGGGCTCGAGAACCGACGCCGGCAAAATTGAGCGTCGGCTGTCAAACCCGCTGACAGCCGCCGCTCCTGTCAAAAAAGAGGCACTAGGGACGCGCTAGTGCCCCTAGCGCCTCTTTTTACCGCGGGCCCTGATTTAAATACTGAATCGCGCGCACAGGAGAGTGGCCTATGCGTGCGTCGGGAGAGCGGACGCTCACCCACTCTCCCGCGACTTTACTGAATCGGCCTGAAAATAAATTAGAGACAGCGACCTTCACCCTATGGGGACAGATCGCTATTTTATGGACCCAGGGATTGGGGTTGCACTTAGGGAAAGGAAAAGTTTTCCCTTTGGTAGACAGTGCCAATGAACTTTGTTCTTCTGTGGGCAGTCTGAAAACTGACCTCTTAGACGATTTCATCAACAGTCGGCAAAAAAAAGAAAAATAACCCAGACTGTCAGTAAGAACATTTCTTTGAAGTAGGTGACCCTGATTCTCACATTTTTCAACTTAGCCATAACTTTTACAAGTTTGGAGTTCCTGGAAGCCGAGACAGCATTGCATCAAATTTTTATCTTAGTAGATTATGCTGCGGAATTGGAGCCCATTCAAACCTCTTGTGACAACATTTTCAGTGGATTTCTTATGCTTCTGTGAGACTAAATGGAAATATCTCAACCAGAAGATTTAGCATTGCTTCCAGGGAAGCTTAAGACTATATGAGAGCCCGCTTCACCATGGACAGAGGGAAGGGATCACACCGAAGCAGGAGCATGCCTTAGAGAGAGCAGGCGGTCCGGAGCCGATGTCTTCTGTCTGAAACAGCCACTGTTCCCTGCAGTTGGGCCTTGGGTGCAGGAGCAAACATCAGAATTGAACAGGCACCAGGAATATACAGGAAAAAGGCCAGGCAGCAGGATATGGTGGAGCAAACTCTTTGAGAACTGTTGTACCAGTAAAGATGTGAAGGCTAGGACCCTCAGTTTGGGATATTCCTACTGCTGGTCTAGTAGGGAGCCTCCGGGAGTGGGTCTTCCTAACACTGTTTTAGCTTCATGGTTACAGGATTCTTGCTGGATCCGAGTCCCTGTGGCTCCTTTGTAAGATCCCCCTGCCCCTAACAGACTGCCCAGAGTTTCAGTTTGTGCCTCTCAAATTATATTTTGACCCTTCTTCATGGATCAACATCCAGTGCAAATATGTTAGAAGTATTCAGACTAGGGCCTGCTTCTGAGCCTTGCATTACAGCAATATGAGACTTTGTGCATTTCTGCAGTGGCTTCTGCCCCAGTTCGTGTATGGTTGACAGACGTGAGCTAGTGAAATTATTGGCCTGGATCACTCTATCTCTCCCAGTTTCAGCTAGGAGAGATATATCAAGTTAGCACAGTAAGAAGGCAGCACCTAGAGCTTGTTATTTTACAGACTATCACCAACCATACTACTTAATGTTCCTAGAAATTCATGTCCAAAAGAAATTTAGCACACAGGCTACAAATCTTGCTTTTTTTCAGGAACATTTTTCAATTATTTTTATTTCTCATTTTAGGAAGTTGAACAAGTTACCGAATTATGGTAAATGAAAGCTTTAGAATCATGTATTAAAGATATATATATATATTAAAACATTTTTATTTTTTTATTCTTTTTTGCTATGGTAAAGACATGTTGAGGTTGATATTCAAAGTCTTTGTCCAGCTAACGTTTGGAGTCAGTTGGACAAAAGCCACGATTTGAATATTTCCCCTCGCCAAGCAGATAACTTTTGTGAGCACAACTTATTGTAAATGTATCCGGATAAGAAGTGGTGGCGCTGGAAGGGAACTTTAGCCAGTGCATACAGATACAATTTTGAGTGCTGTCCATCTACCATACCAGGCCAAAAATTATCCAGGTAAATCCCAGTGAATAGTCAGATAAAGTTACACAAATACTTTTTCCTGGATAACTTACCCACTTAACTGCTCTCTGATTATTCTCACCTCTTTATGTTTATGTATTTCTTTTGCTCAGTTTGTTTAGATGCGTTATCATTACACTTGGGAAATATTTCTTCACAGAAAGGGTGGTGGATGCCTGGCGTGCCCTCTCGGAAGAAGTGGTGAAGACAAGAACAGTCATGGAATTAAAAGGGGCATGGGATAAACGCAGAGGATCCCTGATGGCTAAAGGATGGAAATGAAGGGTTAAACCTGGGTTAATTAGGGTAACCTGCATGGAGCTGCAGTTAACACCTTAAAAAAAAAAAAAAAAGCTTGCTGAGCAGAATGGATGGACCATTGGGTCTTTTTCTGCCGTCATTTACTATGTTACTATTAAAACCGATGGCGGGATACAAGATAATCAGAACACGTTATATTTATTTATTTATTTATTTAATACTTTTCTATACCGACATTCATGAATAGATTCATATCAAATCGGTTTACATGGAACAAGGGGATTAACTTAATAAACTGTTTAACAATGAAGCAAAAGTTACATAAAAACAAGGAAATAGAACTTGGGGGCTAGGGTAGCCAGAAACAAAGGACAGCGGGAACTAAATAAATGAACTAAATAAACGTTATACGCAGATTTAAAAACATAAAGCAAACATAATTACAGCGCTAGACTCTTTCTCTGTTCTGTTCTTTTTCATGTGTCATCTTGGAGTATCTCAGATAAAACATGTGAACTACTGCGGGGGGGGGGGGGGGGGGGA
The DNA here is from genome assembly GCF_901001135.1 of Rhinatrema bivittatum. Lineage (NCBI taxonomy): Eukaryota > Metazoa > Chordata > Amphibia > Gymnophiona > Rhinatrematidae > Rhinatrema > Rhinatrema bivittatum. Next base: position 54,349,685 of record NC_042626.1, read on the forward strand.
TGTTGAAGGTTTGGGAAATCCAGGGATTGTTTCCCATGCACTCTTGTGGTTTACTCAGGAAGATACAAGGAGGTGAAAGGGCGATAATGAAGGCCTTGTACACACAAAGCCTATCTGTGACTGGTTTGTTCCTTGTTCCTGCTGGTGTTTTCTTCTCTACAGAAGAAAAATAAGAGGAAACCCGGTTGACAGGAGTAGGTTTGGCGATATCCCTTTCACTGTTGTGATGAGGACTTTTCCATCCTAATCTGAAATTGTTCTACAAACTTAGGATACATCTTGAAATCTTCGGGTGGATGGTATGCTCACCAAATGCTTTCTTTCTCAGTTTGTCTGGAAGGAAAGTAGACAGAAGCAGGGGACGGGGAATTGATAAGGTTGTTTCGACCACAGACAAAATCATTAACAGGGTGGTGGATGCAAGGCAACAACCTTACAATGCAAGCAGCAAGGGCCAAAATGATGACAGTGTTGAAGAGAAGGCCTGGTACAGCCAATGAGGATCTTAAGAAATAGGGAAGAGAGGGTAAGGCTGGAAATAAAGCAAGGTCTGCAGAATTGTAGCAGGATGAGTGAGCGACCAGGTCAGATGGACACAGCGAGCTTGATATTATATAAGAAATTAGGTTTTGCCATACTGGGTCAGACCAAAGGTCCATCAAGCCCAGTATCTTGTTTCAAGCAGTGGCCAAGCCAAGTCACAAGCACCTGGCAGGATCCCAAGGGGTAGATCGATTCCAAGCTGCTTATCCCAAGAATAAGCAGTGGATTGCTGCAACTCTACCTTAATAATGATTAATGGACTTTTCCTCCAGGAACTTATCCAATTGCCCCCCAGAACCCATCCTTCCCACAAACCTCACCCCGAGTTACCAATACCCCCTTTTACAGTAGTCTAATGTGTATCTCTACAAAGGTGTTCTCTCGCACTCTCTCTCTCTTTCTCTGTCTCTCTCTTGATTTGCAATAAATCACAGGCATATGCCAAGAAAAAAGGTGTAGTTAAATCCTGCAACAGAGTTATGTTAACGAGCTAAGGAGGAGGAGCATGGGACTGAATGGACAGTTCTCAAACTGGAAAGGTGTGCACAGTGGAGTGCTCCAAGGCTTACCAGGCCTCCTACTATTCAGTTTGTTTATAAACAACCTAGAAGATGGAATAATGAGTGTGGCTGCAAAATTCACAGCCGATAAGGTAAACACATGCTGAGTGGGGCAGATTTTAAAACCTGCGCAACCCAGCATGTTATAAAATCCAGGGTCAGCGCATGCAAGGGGGTGCACAATAGTGCAACTTGCGCGTGCCGAGCCGTGCAGCCTGCCTCCGTTCCCTTAGAGGGAACTTTCCTTCCACCCCCCCCCCCCCCCGACCTTCCCCTCCCTTCCCCTACCTAACCCCCCCCCAGCCCTACCTAGAACCCCCCCCCCTTAACTTTGTTGAAGAAGTTACGCCTGCCTCCCGGCCAACGGCCAGCCCGCGATCCCGAGCACAGCGGCAAATGGCCACTGTGCCTGGAGGCTCAGGCCACGCCCCGCCCCACCCCCCCGGACCCCCATGCCCTGACCCTTTTTGCAAGCCCCGGGACATACGCAATTCCCGGGGCTTGTGCGCGCTGCCAAGCCTATGCAAGAGAGGCTCGGCTCGCACAGGGGGAGGCAGGGGTAGGTTTTCGGGGGTTGCGCGTGAATCTTGCATGCTCAACCCTTTGAAAATCTACCCCCCTATGTACATCTGCAGGAAGATCTAGAAACATTCTGGGACCTCCAAATGGGAAATGGAATTTAATACAGACAAGTGCAAAGTGCTGCACATTGGGAGTCAAAATCCAAAGCATGCTGCTGGAGTCCACTCTGGAACATTGCTATCAAGCAAAGGTGATTTTATCGAGTATAAAGATCCCTTGATTAAGTGGCTATATGAACCAGTCATGAGAGGCATTGTGTTTATAACTTGCTGCCTATGTTTTGCCTGATTGTTTTATGTGTATTATGAATATTTTTATGGTACCCGCTGTGAACTGCGGAGCGTGTGAGTAATAATTATTTTAATTAGATAAAAAAAGAGAAGGATTACTGTGGGCCACACACTGAAAGCATTGGCATAGTGTGCAGCAGGGGCCAAGAAAAACAAAAAACCTTCCATATGTTAAGAATAATTTAGAAAGGTGTCAACAAAACATCCAAAGCTCTGGTATGGCCACACCTGGAATACTGCGTACAGTTCTGTCGCCCCGTCTTAAAAAGAAGGTGGCGGAGCTCGAGGAGACACAGAGGAGGGCGGCGAGAACGGTGGGTGGATTAGGACATCTCTCACACAAAGAAAGGCTTTTCAGCTTGGAAAAACGATGGGGAGGATATGAAGATGATGAATGGCAAAGAACAAACCACTAGCAAGCAGTTGTTTAGGCTGTCCAGGGGGCACCCAATGAAACTGCATGCTAACAACTTCAAGATGAACACACAAAAGTATTTCTTTAGTCAGCAGATAATTATACCGTGGCATCGGCTGCTGCGAAACGCAGTCACAGCAAGCGTTGCAAGGTTCAAGACGGGTCTGGATGCATTTCTAGAAGGACATAAACGGATATTAGAGATCGGCTGGAGGCCAGGTGGTTTCATACTTTTATAAATCTACATGCAGATGAGCTCTGGTTTTCATTTGGTGATTCTGGAGTCCGAATGGAGCATTGGCTAGAAGGACCCTGGGCCATTCTTATGACACAGCACACATCCTTTCAGCCACATTAAAAAGGGGCATCTCTGGAGCGTGTTTAGGTTGGGGGAGTAAGGAGCACACCCAGAATGGCATTTTCCTAGTGTGTCAGCATCCACCATCAACTATTACCGTCTATACATGCACTGTCTCCTATCTATACTAGAATTCTACACAGACATATCTCAACACAAACTACTGCACTTAAATCAAAACATTCTCTTTATTCTTCACTCAATGTTTTTTCATTATTTTTATCCCCAATATAAATACTTCTCATACAGAGAACATTACATTTTAAAATACATCGCACCATTCACACCCCCCTCACACATACCCATAATGTAATGTTCTCTGTATGAGAAGTATTTATATTGGGGATAAAAATAATGAAAAAACATTGAGTGAAGAATAAAGAGGAATTTTTGATTTAAGTGCAGTAGTATGTGTTGAGATATTTTCATAATGTGAACAAACCTCTTGTGCTTTCAATTTCCCTGCACTCAGGTCTTCTGTTTCCTTTTGATGTTTCTTTCTTTCAGGATGCTGGGTTTTACCATGTGCTGTTAATAGGGCTTTAACCAGAAGAGTGCTTTGTATCCCCATAGCATCAGCGCCGGGGTATCCCATCCATCTGCGGGTGTCGCACTGATACATGGCAAACACCGATCTAAAGCAAGAGAGTGGGCTCAGGGAAAATTAATTATTAAAAATAAAGACTGAAAAAAAAAAAAAAAGTGGCATGCCTTTTACTTCCTTTCCCTCCCCCACAAAAATGTAAAAGCTGAAATTATATGTGGGCTAAAAAATATAGAATACCTAGGAAATAAGACCTCAAGAGGAACCAATAGGATCAAAACAAGCAAGCTGATAATAATAAGAGCAATCTAGGATTTAGTGTGGCACCTTACCAGTGGATAAATCTTTTCTGGATTTGCCGTGGTAAACATGAACCCCCAAAAGAAAAGTAATGGAAAATAAAAATATCCTTTTCCTCTACATAGACAGACACTGCATGCTTTTTCTGGAAGCCTCCCTGTATGAAAGACCCAGCCTAATGGTTAGCTCACCGCAGGCCAACATAGGGCAGGACACACAAAATGGAGAAATCCCTTTAGGACTGGTCCATACTGTTTTGGGGACAGAAAATGAAGATGGTCCCGGGGCAGATCTTATGTTCAGTAGTGGTCTTACAGGGATCCATTAGTGGCCAAAGGTCATCACATCTGGGAAACCCCAGCTTAGAATACTGTGGGATACGTTTCACAGAAGTGTGGAGGGTGGGATTTGAGAGGGTGAGCATTTCACTGTTTCCTTGATTCAGATAAGCATGCAGCCCAATCTAGGCTAAGACATTGGGAACAATGAATTAATTATTTTAATTGTATCCCTATAATATTTTAAAAATGGCAAACCATGATGATACATGGAGGCTGCGGTTTGGCTGATAGAAGGATGGGGGAGGGGGTACTTAATGATATCACCTTGCTGTAAAGGCCAGGTATAAACCAGCTATATAAATATATAATATCACAGAACTTGCAAATAAATGTAGAAAGATTATCATTGTAATAATGGAAGCCTAACCCTTCTGTCCCTTCTGTACTTTAAATGTATCAACCTATTTGGCTTGTGGTAAAAACCCCCCAAACATTTATTTTCAGTGATGGCTGGTGCAGCCCTTCTCAAGGGTGTGGGGGTTACCTCATGGTAACCAAATAGCTCCAAAAAGTGATGAAGCAAACCTAAATATTTTCAAGCACGGTGGAAGAAACTCTGATGTTTATATGATTTGGATTGCAGCTCCTCCTTACCTTCATCAGAAATGATGTGAGAAGGATTTGAAAGGAACGTGCTCCAACCACAGCGCAAGAGGCCTTAATATAAGACCTTTCTTCCACCCCACTGGCCCCAAACAGCACAAAGGCAGGCTTCTGTGTGCTCATTTTTAATAACAGGGATACTGTTTCTACAGACATCTCACGCTAAAATTCAGCGGTGATAGGGCAAAGATGCATTTATTGCCAACAGGTGACATGGAAAGTAAAAACTCTGATAAAAGTGAGCATGGGAGTTTGATGATACATTTAGGAATAACTTTAAAACATGCACGAGCGTGCCCATATACTTTATGGACGCACACACACAGGCACGTGTATTTTATATCATGCACACCCATGTTCGTGTATCTAAAAGATATGTGGCATGAAAATTTCAACATAGCTGGCTAAATGGTGACAAAAGGCAGAAAATCCTCAAAAAATGCTACTCAGCCGGCTAAGTAGTGCTGTTTAAGACTTATCCAGCTAAGTAAGATAGCCAGATAAATAAGATAGCTGCATAAGTCTTCAAATGTTAGTTTCCGGCTATCTTATTTATCCGGTTAAGCAGTACTTTTTAAGACTTATCCAGATAAGTCAAAATGTATCTGCATAAGTGACACACATCTGCTATGCACGCATATTTGTGCTCCTGATTTTAATCATTTACACGAGGAAATTTAATTTGCATCTTTTCATTAGCACTTGTTGGCTTTTGCATGTGTAAATCATCCAGTTTTATAACGTGCGCGTGAAGGAATTTACCAGTTTTACCAATTACCAATTATAACTTCAACGGCAGGGGAGAAGAAAAAAGGATTCACACTCACAAAGCGGGGAGTAGCTGGCTTGTTACGGCGGTTACTACCCCAAACCAAATGTGCCTGATACTTCACTTTCGATGCATATCCAGCATAGCTCTCTGCTTCAACGGCAGGGGAGAAGAAAAAAACTGATACCTCACGCATATCCAGCATAGCTCCCTGCTTCAACGGCAGGGGAGAAGATAAACAACCAATAAGGGCTGTATAACATAATCTGGGTAAAAACAAATAAGCATGGGTGTAGCTTCCTTATTGCGGCGGTTACTGCCCCTACTACCTCTAACTAATCAAGCTAGATATTTCACTTGGATGCAGCTCCATCACCGCTCTCTACATTAATGGCGGGGGTGGAAGGGAATTAGAACCAAGAGCTAAGAGAAACAGATAAGTATGGGAGAAGAAATGAGGGAAGCTTGCTGGGCAGACTGGATGGGCCATTTGGTCTTCTTCTGCCGTCATTTCTATGTTTCTATGTTTCTAGTCCATCAGTTTGCCCTGTCTGTCTTTGGGTCATCAAGACCCCCTGGTTCTTCAGCCTGGACTCCCCCAAGTTTATCTAGACCCCTCACACAGTCAGTATTTGACTATAAAGAATTTTATTCTGACTAATAGCTGTTCGTGTGTCGCTTTTGCAGGTTATAAAATAGCAATTTACATGCATAAATGTTGGCCCCGCCCCTTTTTTGTATTCGCACACCATTATTTGCACATGCATGTTTGAGGTTTATAAAACAGCTCTTATGCAAATATTGCACTATTTGCGTGCACATGTGCTCATTTTTACGCCCACAGCTCTTTAAAAATTTGCCTTTAAATGTAGATTGGTGGGAGGAAGGAGGGGATTGAGTTTGTTCTTGGCTAGGTCATATTTCTCTTTTCTGCACCCACCTCAGCCTCACATGATAGGAGATACCAAGGCCTGAGATGCTATGGGCCTTCATTCAAAGCAATCTTAAATGCGCCTTCCTTTAACCGGCATTCTAGAAACTCAAGTTCTCAAATAGCCTCTAACCACAGACCAGCGCTATTGCCTGACCTGATTTCTGGGGGTAGATTCTCAGCCAGTCCTGGAGAGAGCAGGTCTACAATTACCCCCATGCACTGGAGTACAAATTCAACAACATTGGGACTGGCTCTGCTGTGTTGCAACTTCTTCTGTTGCCCCTGGCCCCAAGGTGCAGTGGTGACCTTAAGATTCTGCGCTCCGAGTGACCGGATGTCACTGTGGCACCCACACACTGGGCAGTCCAGTCTAATACTGGATCCTTATTATTCACCCCGGTACATCTTGTGCTAACCATCTGGCTCAAAACCTAGGGACAATGCCAGGTCCTAAGAATAAAACCAGGACTGGATCAGCATGCCTTGAAAAAATGAAGCTAGTTGATGACCTGATCCTCTTTAAAATACATGCACACTTCTTGAACAAAATCAGAAATTCCATTATTTTTATTACCAAAGTGGTTCTTGTATATAACAAAGCAGCCTGGACTGGAATATAACATGCACACATTTATTATGCGAGTTGCAGTTTCAGTTTTACACAAACCTGGTTATAATGTAAATTTGAATGTGCTTTTTGTTAAGAGGTTATAAGATGTGCGAGAACATGTACAGCGAAAGGAAATACTGCCAACTCTGGAGCATTTGCTTTTTGCCAACCATTTACACCAAAAAAATAAGATCCAGACACACGTTGCCTTTATTTCTCACACCCAAACTCATAAAGATGCATAAATGAATAATTTCCATAATTATGCAAGAGCCTTCACTTTCCATCTCTCACATTCTTCCTTGCTGCCACACATGGTACTGAGAAGACGAGCACCATCTTGCCAAGACTATTGCACCCCTCTTTTCCTCCTGGCAGCAAAAGATTTTGCAGGAAAAGCAAACAGCAGGAACACCTTGTAGACCGTTTGCAGACTGAGAAACGGGCCTTTGCACAGCATTTTAAAAGGAAGAGTCCATTGACACCAACATGGAAGTTCTGAGCAGCTGTTGAGGGGGGGGGGCAAGAAAACCATATTTACTATGGGAGAAATCATTGTTTTAGAATTTTATTCAAAACAAGAGTCAGTTTGTGGCTTTACAATATTAGTAGAGTGAGTTTCCTTTCTTTCGATCACACAACTAGCAAAGGCACCCAACATTTCCCCCTCAGCATCTATTGTCCCTCCTGTATTTTGAGCAGAAGGCTTCATCTGAAAGGAAGAATGAGTTGGACCTGGGCAGGACATGGGAACAGCCAAGCTCTGAGGGGGAGCGATTGGGACAAGGATCGTTTGGAGGAGAGCGAACCCATGGGTTCTTGAGCAGCTTGCAGAGTTCCTGCTAGAGGCTTGTTGGAAGAGGCTGCTGGAGCTCTGCTGATTTTGCTGAAAGTTCACATCTGAGCAGAGAGAAACTCAGGATCTGAACATCATGGAAGTACTGGCAAAATAGAGAACACAGGGGCTGAAAAGATTTTATTTTTCATTTATTTGGCACTCTGCAACAAACTGCATACAGGTACCCCAGTGGACAGCGCAATTTTGATGTACGGCATTGTTGTACAATTCCCATATATCAAAATGGTGCCGTCCAGTAGGGTGAATGCACCGGAGTTAATTAACTCCGGCGCAACCCCAGCAGATGGTGTCAGAAGAAAGAAGAGAATGGTGAGGGAGCAGTACGAGGCCTGGGATCCGGGCCTGGGCTTGACCCGAGGCCCAGGCATCGGGACTTGGCCTCCAGACCAGGCCCTGGCATTGGGCATGAGAACAGGGCTGAGGCCCCGGTGTCAGGATCCAACATCTGGGTGGGTCGAGGTGTCCGGTCTGGGCCGAAGTCCCGGCATCAGGATCCAACCTCTGAGCCAGGTAGCGGTGTCGGGCCTGGGCCTGGGTCTGGGTTCTGGCCTAGGCCGAGTCCCCAGCGTCAGGGCCTGGCCTCCGGGCCAGGCCTTGTCATCGGGCCTAGGTTCGGCCGAAGCATTGGCTGAGATCTCATTAAGTCGCCGTGAGATCTCATTAAGTCGCCGTGATCTCAGCCTATGCAAGGCTGAGATGTAGGCCTAGGCCTCGCCAGTGGATCTTCTCCGGACCGGATAATTGAGGTCCGGGGGCAATCCTGGCCCCAGCATGCTGGTGGACAGCAGCCTCTGTTTTTGATTTTTGGCTGTTTTTTGAGTTTTTTAAAATTATTATTGGTAGATTTGTTTTTTCTCACGAATTAAATGAATAAAAGAATTCACGAACTGAAATTCATGGGAAAAAAATCTCCTGAAAGCGAAACACAAACAAATATTTTTCTCCTGCACATCCCTAATAAGTAACCACATCTCAGCATACCCACATATCTAAAGTTTCTCCCAGGAGTGGAGAGGAGAGGCTGGAGCAGATAGTAAAAACAACATAAAACAAAATAAACATACAATATATTACTAATGCAAGTAATTCAAGCAAAATCAGTACATACATATTTACATAACATATTAAGATTTTTATACTCTATAGGAAACAGAATCACTTGGCATTATAGTAAAAGAAGAATTTATTAACAATGGAAAATTTAGAAAGTTAGCTTTTTATGTGTTATAAAAAAAAAAAGCACAAACCTCACCCTCCCTCAGTTTTGAGTTCAGATAAATTAGAATGAGTTCATAAAGCTCCCACCTAATTTTCAGCCAGAATATCTGCTTTAATTCTCAGTTTAATCTCATATGATTGTTGAATTCTTTTGATGAATTTTTCTGGAGTCCTTCTGCCATAACTGTCAAGCCCCTCCCATTTTCAAAGATGGAAACTCCAGCAACATGTTGAACATGGGCCCAGAAATACCAGAGGAGACCCGGGAAGAATGTCGAATTTGGGCCCACTGCTCCCAGTCTTTGGCCACCTCTGAATTGCAGGATACACTTCTGGACCCTGTACTTTATGAAGTGTATCAGTATACTGGGAACAATAAAATCATTACAGAGATGGAGAGGTGGTCACATGGAGGAAAGTGCATCAGAATGGGCCTCCTTTGTACAAATTATATAAGAGGGTTGCACTAGGATTTACCACATGGCACCCTTAACAGGGGAGTAATCTCTGTGAGACACTGGAGGGATGCAGAGCTCATTTGCAAAGAAAGGAGATTTTTATACATCATGAGTGGTTGGTCCATAGAAGAGGACCCTGACCTCATTCATGGACTTATTAAAGAGGAAGCTGTTTAACAAAATGATCAATGTTTATCGATCTTAGACTTTAGGTGCTGATCCAGGTAAAGTAACATAGTAGATGATGGCTGAAAAAAAATTAACGGATCCATGCAGTCTACCCAATTATTCCTATCCACACTGCCAAGGATATATCCCAGCTGCCAGCCATAGAGTATGACCACCTGTACATTATATTGCACTTTAGATTTAAATGTCAGATATCATTCCTTATCCTAGACAGCTTTTTGTCAACTTTTTCCATTGTAATCTGCCCTCCTGGGTAGCTGAGCATGCAAGATTCCCTTTTTAGTTTGTGCTCCGGACGTCTCTCATTTCCAACCGCCAAGCCCTATCACAATCTAAACAGCCACCAGCATCAGTGTGGCTGTCACCCAAACCTTTGCCCCCCCTCCACCTTAGGTTCCTGTGGCCTTTCTGGTTTCCAGGTGTCATTTTGTGGCCAAGAAGGCAACCTTCCACTGGGAAACAAAACGTGTTTTGACTTCCGCTAGATCACCACTAGGAAGATTCCAGAGATATCTGAAGATAGTCCATTGGGCTCGAACTCTGGTACCCCTTCAATCCACATTCCATCTAAACTGCTTGAGTACAGTTCCAGGCACAAGCAAGATCGGTCAATCATTAATTGGCAGTGCTGGGTTGACACATTGAGGTGGAGAGCAATGATGCCAACACGCCCTATGGACAGAGGTGCTCTACATGCATCAGAACTCCTTTTTCAGGGAACCTTATCTTCAACCTAACATAAACAGTGTTAGCAATACTAACTTTCTAAGTCTATCTTCTTGCTTGGGTTACCCATGGTGGTTGTCACGGTGGTGACTTGAATAATTAATAAAGGCATAAAAGATTTGTGTGTGGGTTGGTTTTTTTTAAAGTATGCTCCCATGCTGTCTTTGACCGAGTAAAATATTTTTTGCTGGGGAAAAACGATGTATCAGCAATCCTTCTGTCGCCCCCTTGCCGAGTTCCCAGGGCCCTGGAGCCCTCTTGCAATTTAGAGAAGGCATCAGAGGTATTCCCTCGCTTCCTCCCCCCTCTCAACCTCCCAAGCAAGCAGTAGCAACGGTAACGGCACCTAGCAAAATGAAAAATACAGTGGAAAATTATTTCCACGTTATGATGTTCTTGTATATCTGAATTCTGCTTATTGACGCCTACTAATTAGGAAAATGAATGACTCTATATTAAATCCATATTCTAAAGCCATTTTTAGGAGTCAAGGAATTGAGAATTTTGAAAGTTAGAGTGAAAGGTAATATTCCTGAAAATGGAAATAGAATATTTGTGGAATGTTTGATATGTACACAGTGGCTAGCAGTATCATTATTCAGTGGGTCACAAACTTGTTCATTTTTGTTTTAAGTTGCTTCTCTGCCAATGGCTTTTAACCCCTGGGAGCAGCAGCCATATTTAGAAAAGTAACAGAGTGACGTCACTCATACAGTAACCCAGTAAGTAAATTGCAATGATTTAAATACTCTCCGCATTCAGCCTCCTTCAGAGGTTTTTCTGGTGGCTCCCTAGAGGTTGATCTGTGGGAATGCAAAGCGGGACCAGTGTCTCTGCCAGCTCTCAGCCCGATTTATCAAAGGCTTTGCCAATAGGCCCATAAGCCCTCCTGGGTCTCCTAATAGGCCAGAAAGTGTCATCTCCAGAACTCTACCCATGCCCCCATTTCAATATCTTGGGCTTATTGCCTGCAGTGAAAGGGGTTTCCCTGTTATGAACAACTTATCCAGCAAGGCCTGAATCCTAAAAAAAAAAAAAAAAGATAAAGAACCTTCAGAGTAGGTTTGTGGATAGTTCCACCTCCAGGCCATTGGCTCTACCTCCATCCCTAACCTTTCCTGGACTTTCCTTCATTGCTTCCTTTTTCTTAGAAAAGGGATCCCCAAACTAGGAGCAAAAGGTCGTTCTCGGAATTTCCCTCGAAGTCTAGCTCTTTCTATGATTTGAAATGGCAGGAAAGGGAACCGAATTCTCGGAGGTATAGTGTCAACAAACAAGACATTTTTTAGGCACAGGGCATTTAGTAAAATATAACTTGAAGCCCAGTCGTGCTGAGGTCTGGGGAACCCGCTCCCTGCACGGGCTAGGGCTGCTGCAGAGGGCGAGGGAAGCCCAGTCATGGCAGAATGGCGATGCATGGTGGCTACGACTTAGGACCCTCACCTGCAGGCTTCTGGAAGGCAGCCTGCTGCCTGGTCCGCAGCTGAGAATTGTTGCTGCACTGACATGAATTGGGAGGAGAAATACAAATAAGGGAATGCCCCTGCTAGTTGTGATCTGAAGACTTGATGGCACCTTAGTCCAATAGAGGCCACTTCCAATTGTATTGGCAGTCCTTGGAGGGAAAGCTGTTTGATGCTCACAGTTTTCATCTGTCCTGTTTCACTCTATTTTTTCAATCTTTTATCATTTTCTCCCCATGCCTCGCCACCGTCTTCCCTCCTTTTTTTGTTGAGATCGGGAGGACATGAGTTTTTCTACTGCACAGGAACTGAAAGGCTTAGACTGCCGAAGGCTTACAGAGACGACACAGATTCGAGTTATTGCAGCGCAAACCTTTGCACAGAATAGAGCAGAGGATTATTGTTACCTTGAAGACTCTAGAGTAAAGTCCCATGTGAAGGAGACGGGCTGGAAAAGCACTTTCAGGGACTGCGCTTGCAAACATTGCCCATTTTCCTGGGGCATTTGCCAGTGGGGTTTACGAAGTTGCCATCGGAAATCAGCGAAGCATCACTCTTGATTAAAAAAAAAAAAAAAAAGATGGGGGGATTAGGAGAGGACGCTCCAAGATATCTCGGTATTTTGCAAAGTAAATAATCAAGAGTATAAGAATTTGCCAGTCTGGGTCAGACTCGGAGGTGCATCTAGCCCGGCATCCTTTTTCTAACTGTGGCAGACCTGCTGAGACCCAGGGCAGGTGCTGAATGGACACCGTCCCACTCTCAGAGACTCAGGTGTATGGGGTGGGGGGGGGGAGAGTGCTCTGAAGCTGGGGTGACTTCTAACCGTAATTATCTCTGCTGTTACCAGAAAAGCAGCTCTCTGATTGGGGTATTTGTGGCATAAACCTGCCCCCTTCCCTTCCCTGCCCCCCCCCCTCCCCCTCCAGGTTAACGAGGTGCTGCTGCTGTTCTTACAGAGGTGAAATGAGTTCCAACAGCTGGGGAGAACCACAAAACTTGTTGAAATAAGTCTATAATAGATATATATAATATACATAATATTGTCAAGGGACACTTAACTATAATTAGAAATATAATAGACCACTTTCCAAATGAAGGGGAAATGAGCAGGTCTTGTGGTATGGATGCTGGTGACCTTTTAATCACCACGATCAGCCTCCCTGGGGTGATTATATCTCGAAGGGAGCGGGGGCCATCTGCCAAACTCAAACCACAAGCCCCACTCCGCTGTCCCTACTTTGCATGCAGAAGGCACAAGAGGTTTGTTTTGCTCCCATTAAAAATAAAACAGGCAAGAGTAAATTATTCTGATGGTGGGGAAGCAGGAATATCAGATTCCAGTCTATTGCAAAATACAAGGGATGATCCTTTTTCTTACCACAATCAAATGTTTAGCAAGAATGGAAATTCCAGGTGTTCTGGATGCTGACATATTTTTGGGAGTCAGGGTAGTAATAATTCAGTGATGATAATGGTCTCCCAATTAAAAAAAAACAAACAACTTAAAGGACCAGGTTTGGAAGATAATTCATTCTGTCTCTTACTTTTGAGAGCTTTTGTATATGGTTTTTGGTTTGTTGGGTTTTTTTTACACATTTGCACATAATGCAGCTCCACATTAAGGCCAGCCAAAACCTTGCCTGCTGGTGCTCCCAGTTCCTGAGAAAAGATAATCTGCAAGGCTGCAGCATCCCTTGTCCCTAAGAGCTTACACCCTTAGGTTTGAGTCACAAGGGTGATAGGGAGGTTTTGTGAACCACTGCATTAGGTGAAGCTGAGCAGAATCAAAACCAGTCTGAGAATCGGGTGGGGCAAAGGGCCAAAGTCTCTACATCTAAAACAATTCAAATGGAAAGGGAAAGTCAAGATGATGGCATAAGCCAGACTTGTGCCTCAGCTGCTCTCTAGGTTTCCTTGTTTTTCCTGTTTTCGTCAATGCCGTCCACAAGAGGAAGGGAAGGGTGAGGGTTTTTCCCTCTGTGGTCTCCCCCTCCCCCCCAGATCTGCGTTCCTTCGTTGAGTTCACATCTCCAACTTCTTATTTGCGGGCTTTGAGCCCCTTTGGTGAGGCAGAGAGAGCAGTGTTGCCTTCACCTGGAGAGGTATCACTCAGTCCATACGACAGTCGACCACAACGGTCTATTGCCTTGCAGGAAGTTGCTGGCTCAGTTCAGGTGCATGGTGGTAATAATTTCACCAGAGAAGCCCACATGGAGGGAGTTGCCAGTAATTGTTCCTGGTTTAGAGACGGCCTCTCTCTCTCTCTCTGAATATGCTGCCGGGGAGGCTAGTTTCATTGTCCATAATTCAATTCAAAAACATGTTTCAGCGGAGTTATTGCCCATACAGAGGGTGAGTCTTCTATGTTTCAGGCCTCTTTTGGGATTGTCAAACCAGGGGTGGTGACACTCAGTGCACTATGGGATTTGGTGGCTAATCTCTCCTCGTCATTTATGAATCATTCCTATAAGGCTGAGGCTGTTTTTCGGAGACTGGATGTAGCTGTTCAAGATCATCAACGTATTTTGAATGAACATTCGGAAGCTTCAGTGTTTGGAAAAGGAAGTACAGGAAATTCAGGCTTTGAATATCATGATTATTCGGGAGTGGGGGGTTTTTTTTTTACTAGAACAGTGGAAAATATGGAGAATCAACTTAGACATCTACATTTAAGATTGGAAAACTTCCCTAAAACTATAGGAGAACTTCTCCGGTGTACTCTGAGGAAATATTTTTTGGAAGTTTTACAAATCGCTATAGATCCAACTCTCAGCCTTTTTTCTTCCTTACAAGTCACGTTCCAGACAATCGGGACTGTCCTCACCTGGTATGTGTTTAGGGAATCTGCAGTCTTGGAGACTACTAAAAATGAAATTGTTAAGAGGCTAAACAAGATCGGTGATTTTCAAACCGGTGCACAGGCACACAGCGGGACGCATCCATTGGCCCACACCCAGTGACACGGCCATTTTACAAAATATGCGCATATATGCACACATGTTATAAAATAGCTTGGCTGTGCAAACACACACACACACACCAAATTTTAAGTGCGCATGTGCAACTGCAGACAAATGCCACTTCTACCACGAAAACTGGGGGATTTTAAAAGGGGTGCCTTCTGACACTATTCCCAATTTTACCAGTTTGTGCCCAGTTTTCCAAACCTCCCTAATGTAATAGCCCTCACTCCCCCAGTTAGGCAGATCTGCAGGGTTTTAAGGATAGGATCTATTTTTCTTTATTTTGTAACTTACCCATCACTCATAGCAGAAGTAAAGTTACGCAGTGGGGGCCTTGGCGCACACCGGATGAGGCACGAATTTACACACACATCTCAGGTTCATGCCCCAAAATGCCTATGCCCCGCCCAGACCATGCCCATGCCCCGCCCCCTTTCTGAAATCTTCTGAGATGTGCACGCTCCAGTAGATAACGCACATGTCTTGGCAGCTTTTAAAATCTGCTCGGCCCGAGCGAGCCAGACATATTTGTGCATCCCCTAATTAATGCCCGCATTGGGCTCTTAAAATTCACCTTTTATTGTTTCCTTTTTATATGAACTGGTTAGGATGTAACCGGACCTGACCAGGGTCATCCAAGAAAGGAGGAAAAGTTTCCTTATTATGCATCAAGAGGTTCAGGCTCTTGGCGCTTCCTTTCTTCTCCGATATCTGTGCAAATTTATAGTTAAATTATATGCAGATAATTTTACTTTCTTTGCCCCTGAACAACACAGGGGTTTTTTTTGGATGCTAGGACTGGAAATCTATCTCCTAACACCTAAATACATTGAGAAGTTATCTATTTGTGTTTTTTTTTAAGTGAATAGAGCCTCTGTTACAGCCATTTCTTCATTTATTTATTTCTGAAATAATTTTCTCTCCCTCCCCACAGTTATTGATTGGGCGATGTAGTGGGTCTCTTTTTTGATCGTTGCCTTCATTGTTATATTTCTAGGGTTCTTTGCTCTCACATTGTTTATGTACAAAGATTGTTCTGTGTATATCATTTGAAAACTTAATAAACATACGTTTGAAAAAAACAATCAAACCCCATAATTAAAACAGAAACATAGGCCGGCTTAGTGGCTGACTGGTACTGCTGCATATTGTCATGTGGGAGAGATGGGTTTGATTTGCAGATCAAGTCTTCTGCTCCTCAAGCCAGCCAGGGATGCTGCAAAGGGACAGTCTCCATCGGTGGCAACATCTAGGGGCCAGACTTCGGGTCCATGTTAGCCAGGTTCCAAAGGCAGCCATGGTTTGTGGCCCCTGACCCATCCAAGGACTTTCACTGCAATGGCTAGACTGAGTAGGGGGCCGGTGAGAGGGGAGAAATTATAAAATAAGGGGAAAAAAGCCCGGATCACTGCAAATGACGCAGGCAAATAAATAAGGCTAAGCGGACCTAGAGCACCCAGCGCATATTTTCCAGATAATACTGGAAATTAGTTCACCCAATTTTAACTGTAGTCAAACCATCGGGATGAAGTACCATAATACACTTAATCCCCCAAGGGAATTTCTCTAAAGGTAATTTCCTTAGCATAAACCATATTATTCTTAATATTGTTTGTTACCGAATCGGAATGGCACCATCTATGTAAATTAGGATCTATACTTTCTTTGATATAAGTGACCTATTGTAAACCATTATGATGGTAAATAACCTAATGACGGTATACAAAAACTCTTAAATAAATAAATAAATTAAGGCTCCCAGTACTGTATCCCAATAGAAGCTGGTTCTGATTAATCAAGGAGCCCAAAAAGTACAGGAAGAAACTGCCAGGCCAAAAAAAGGAAAGTAATATCTGCTCTCTATCAATCAAAACTGTTACCCTTGGAGAGGATGATTCACACTTTTGAGGAAGTCCATGTTAACAAGAGAGTCAAAACCAGTTCCCAAACTTTAAAATCTCCTGGCTGTGGCCCAGACAATAGTAATTGGTTTCGTGTCAAGTGGACAGGCTGAGTCAGGCCTAGTTTTACCCCATTGCATGCATGGACTTGTAGTTCCTGCTTCTCCTAGGGAAATAGATCTGTGAGTTTGTTGGGGGTAGAATAGGGTTGTCACCGTACCCCACATCAATTGAAAGAGGCTGATCCAGTTCTAGTTTTGCCCTATGACATGCAGGTTTTGCATGTTTTGCTTTTCTTAGGGAAGTCTATAGGAAAATCAGATATAAAAATCCCTGCATGCCATGAGCAAAACCAGGACTGGATTAGCTTGTTTGGCTGACCTGTGGTGAGGTGGCAACCCCAGGGTAAAATAAGAAGTGAGTAAACCACCCCAAGTTTAGGGCAAAATTAACAGAATTCAAAAAAACCTGGGAGAAATACACAGGATCCTCTGCTGTGGGAAATGAGGGATAAAGCCTGGGATAAGCACAGAGGATCCTGGGCTATGGGGAGTGAGGGGTAAAGATTGGGATAAGCATAGAGGATCTTTAACTGTGGGAGAGTGTCAGGTAAAGCCTAGACTATATGATACAATTTTTTTTTAAATGTAATGTTTAACAAGTAGAACTTTTCACAAAATCAAATATTACATCAACAAGATAAATATAACATTACAGGAAAAAAACAAGTCAATCTGCTGTCAGCTCTACAGACTTTAACAAATATACATTTCTAGTATTGCAACAGTTTCTTTTGATTTTACAAATAAAGTCCCTGAGTTCTTTTACTACCATTTACTAGGTAATAAGCTGAAGACAAATAAGAGAAAATATTTTTTACTCAACGCATAATTAAACTTAGGAATTCGTTGCTAGAGGATATGGTAAAAGCTGTTAGTGTAGCTGAGTTTTAAAAAGTTTGAATAAGTCCACCATTTTTAAGGTGGACTTGAGGAAATCTCACTGCTTATCCCTGGGATAAGCACTAATAGAGTCTATCAAACTTTTGGGATCCTGCCAGGTATTTGTGACTTAGACTGGCTACTATTGGAAACAGGATACTGGGCTTGATGGACCTTTGGTTTGACCCAGTGGACATATTCTTATGCAGCCTTGGGTGAAGGGTAAAGCTTGGGAGAAGCCCAGCATTTCCTTAGTTGTAGGAGGGAGAGGGGTAAAGCCTGGGATAAACACAGAGGATCCTTAGCTGTGGGAGAATGAGGAGTAAAGCCTGGGATGGGCACATTCAGTGGTGGGGGAATGAGAGGTAAATAAATACTGGAATGGGCATGGAGGATTCTTAGCAGTGGGGGAGTGTGAGTGGTAAAGACTGGGATGGGCAAAGAGGATTCTTAGCTGTAAGGGGAGTGAAGGGTAAAGCCTGGGATAAGCACAGAGGATCCTTAGCTGTGGGGGGAGTGAGGAGTAAAGCTTGGGATAAGAACAGAGGATCCTTAGCTGTGGGGAGTGAGGGGTAAAGCCTGGGATAAGCACAGAGGATCCTTAGCTGTAAGGGGAGTGAAGGGTAAAGTTTGGGATAAGCACAGCATATCCTTAGCTCTGGGGAGTGAAAGGTAAATCCTGGGATAAGTACAACATATATTTATAGCTGAAGGGTAGTAAGGGATAAAGCCTGGGATAAGCACAGAGGATTCTTAGCTGGGGAGCGAGGAAATGAAGGGTTATGCCTGGTATGTGTACAGAGAATCTCAATGGTGGGAGAGTGCGGGGCAAAGCCTGGAACAAGAACAGAAGGTCCTTGGTGCTGAGGAGCCAAGAGGTAAAGCCAGCAATGTTTATTTATTAAAACAGTTCTATGCTGCATTATTTACAATTCTAAGTGGCTTTCAAAATATATATATAAAATAGCAAGAAAAACAAATACTTCATAAAATTCCATCTTCAATACAAACAGCAAGAATGGGCAGACCAGATGGGCTTGAAGTTTATCTGCCCGGATCTATATATATGTAAAGGTGTGGGTTGGTCTGTTGTGTCTATGTGTGGCCACCGGGGGGCACTCTGAACAGTGGAAGGTGCACTGCGCAAAGACAATCTGGCCGATGCTATACCGGGCGCTGGCTGCAGCACACGGCTTAACCCACGATCGGACGCGCGTACATATCCCCTGATGCAAAATACGTGTAGGTAATAGAGCTCATCAAATGCAAATGTACGTTGATGAGGCTATTATCGATTCCCCCTCCATGCAAAAAGAAAATGTGTGCCAGAGGCGCAAAGAAAAGCGTGCCGGCAGACAGGTTAGGAAAACAGAAGCTCTAAAATTGAGCGTCCGTTTTCCTAACCTACTGACAGCCTCCTCTCCTGGGCGCCCGCTGCCGAGGAGGTGCTAGGGGCGCGCATTTCCCCTAGCGCCTCCTTTTTTCCGCGGCAGCCCATTTGCATTTAGAATTGGGCGCCTGGGAGAGGTGGATCGGCGCGCGATAAGGGAGCAGGCGCTCAATCATGAGCGCCCCTTTAACGCCCGCCGATAATGCATTGCCCGAATATGTTCTGTCTGGAAAGCTCTGGGGGACTGGAAGACACGCTGCATCAGGGGTAGCAGGAGGGCCATGCAGATTGCCCCCAGCTGTCATTCCCTTATATATAGTCCTCATGTAAATCATGTAATGCTCATTTCAAAATCAAGTTAAAACACTGTGCAGGACGAATAACTCCCCACCATCGCCTTACTGCCCCCCACCCACCTGCTCCCCTCACCCTCCCGGCTTTTCTTCCACTTCCCTGAATTCCCTCACTCACGCACTACCCCCGCACATTGTTTTACTCCTTACTCTCTGCCCCCCTCACTCACCTCCTTCACTCCCATCCCTATAATCCTTTCACTTTTTCACTCTCTCCCTGCCAACAATTCCCTCACCTCCTTCAATCCCACCCCCACAGTCCCCTCATTCCTTCACTCTGATGACCCCCACAATCTCCTCACTCACAATTCCCTCACTCACCTCCTTTGCTCCTACCCTCCACAATACCTTTACTCTTTCACTCCCACCCCCATTGCACTTCCTTCCCTCACACTCTCCTCATTCACCTCCAACACTCCCAACTTCATAATCCTTTCACTTTTTCCCTGCCACAATTCCCTCACTCACCTCCTCCAATCCCCCCCCCACCCCCACTGTCCCCTCATGCCTTCACTCCAACCCCCTCCAATCCCCTCACTTTCACTCCCTCCCCCCACAACTCCCTCACTCACCTCCTTTGCCGTCACCCTCACAATGTCTTCATGCTTTCATTCCCGTGCCCCCCCCCCCAAATCCCCTCAGTCACCTCCTTCAGTTCCACCTCCAAGACACAACTACTTCACTTTGATCCCCCATGATCCTCTCACTTTCTTCCCTACCAGAAGAGCAGCTTCATTGGTGGCAGGTGGGGCCGCCAATTATTTCCTTGCCACACCCCCCTGGCAGCTGCCCCCATCCCCTCACTCACCCTCCATGTTCTGAAAGAGGGGGAGGATTGCGGCAGAACATGGAGGGTGAGGAGACCGGGGCTGTGGTGGCAGCTACAAGGGGGGAGGGGTGCGGATAAGAAATAATGCGCTGTCCTACCTGTTACTAACCAGGTTTCTCTTCTGGGGGGGGGGGGGGGTGCAGGTACAGGACTACAAAGGATGAGCAAGGGAAAGGGCCCTTGCACATCTTCCAGGCTCAGGGTGAAAGTTGCATCTTTAAGACATAACTTCCATTTTGAGCAAATATTTTCCATATTTTCCAGATAATACTGGAAAATATGGGTGCTCAGTTAGGAGACGGGGGCGAGGGGAGGACTCGTTGCTGGCGGAGGCCCGAATTGGGGGGGGGGGCATGGTCCCCTGCACCCCATTCCAACGCCAATGAGCTGCAGGACTAAGGGGCAACAAGGAAGACGTCTGGTGGGATGGGAAGCAAAGCCCAGGGTCAGAGGCAGGTAGCAGGGGCAAGGAGCAGCCGAGGAAGAAGACAGATGCAGCAGGAGGGGAAAATGTACAGGTGAGGGCAATGCTGGCCTTGGTCTGAGGAAGTAGGAATATCATTTTCCTACCACTTCTTACCCCAGTAACGGGCCGATACAGTAAAGTCTGTGGGAGAGCGAGCGAATAGGCCACGCTCCTGTGCGCACGATTCAGTATGCAAATTAGGCCCGGAGGTAAAAAGAGGCGCTAGGGACACTAGCGCGTCCCTAGTGCCTCTTTTTGGATCAGAGTGGCGGCTGTCAGCGGGTTTGACAGCCAACGCTCAATTTTGCCGGCGTCGGTTCTCGAGCCCGCTGACAGCCACGGGTTCGGAAACCGGACGCCGTCAAAATTGAGCGTCCGGTTTTTGACCCGGGAGCCGACTTCAAATTTTATTTTTTTTTAACTTTTGGTAACTTTCGGGACCTCCGACGCAATATTGCCATGATATTAAGTCAGAGGGTGCACAGAAAAGCAGTTTTTACTGCTTTTCTGTGCACTTTCCCGGTACATGAAGAAATTAGCGCCTACCTTTGGGTAGGCGCTAATTTCTGAAAGTAAAATGTGTGGCTTGGCTGCACATTTTCCTTTCTGAATCGCGCGGCAATACCTAATAGGGCCATCAACATGCATTTGCATGTTGCGGGCGCTATTAGGTTCGGGGGGGTTGGACGAGCGTTTTCGGCCCTTACTGAATAAGGGGTAATGCTAGTGCGTCGAAAACGCGCGTCCAATCGAGGGTTAACAGCGCGCTCCGTCGGAGTGCACTGTACTGTATCGGCCCATAAGGGAAGTATGTAGCGCTCACTAGAGTTGGGAGATGTCAAATGTACCCATTACTGCCAGACAACAAGACTGTCAATGTAGTTTATGAGGAGGCTCTCGAAGTTTTAATATGCTTAACTGGTTAATGAAATGAAACAGAATGTATCTTGTTCACTTTTGTTTGATTTTTAACCTGTAAATGAGTTATGCACCAGGCACCCCGAGCAGCATTGGGCTGTTTCGGCCAGTGTCCTACACATGTTGGCACAATCTGTTTTGCTTCTGGCGTCCGTCCCCTGCTGACACTTCCTTCTTCACTCACCACACCCTTGTTATTTCTTCTCTTTGTACCTGAACTGTGTCATTACTGCTGCAACTGTTTTTTTTTTTTTTCTTCTTCCCTTACCCATCCCAAACCTGTTAAGTGTCTGCCTGGAGCCAGGGCTTCCTGTGCTGAATATTATCCGGCCAGCGCAAAAGTCCTCTGCGTCCCCACCAAAATAATTTATCCATGACCATGTGTGGGAGGGATGCAGAAAGAGGAAGCAGGTTTAAAAAGAGCTGGAATGAACCCATTTATCTCTTGGCACACCGAATCAGGAGCCGAGTGGCTGCTTATTATGGCCCCCCTTGTGTTTACAGTGCCGGGCTTGTCTCTTTTAAAATAAGCAGCATCTTGAAATAATGTGACCCAAAACTGATTAGCAGCTCCCCGCACACGCTACAGCCAGGCCCAATTGGTTTCTAATTAAGCTGTACACCTCCACAGTTTGCATTTGATAGTCATGGCAAAAATTGTAACTGTAATTATGGTTCACCGAGAAAATTGCTCCCGGCTCCTGTCCCCAGCAAAAAAAAAAAAGAAAGAAAATTGTTGACTTTAAAGTGGACTTTATACTTATCCTCATTGGAGCAGATTTGCATATTCTGTGAGGACAAAGCAGGATGTGAGGTTCTCATGGCTGGGGTGATATCATTCTATATGGAGCCCGGGTTGCTGAAATTGTACTTCATAGCTTCTAGAAGCTTCTGAAAGGTTCTTCTGAGCATGTACGTGCCACACCGCATCACAGATATCACAAGGGGGCCCCCTTCAGTTCTTGTTTCCCCATGAAGCCCAATGCTCATGTTCTTTTTCTTTGGATAATTTTTTTTACATTTTTCATGTATTTCTTTGTGGGGCCCTCTCAGTTCACCTCATCTTTGTCCTATTAGGATCATTAGGTAGGTTTTTCAAGTATTTTTTAACTTATGTCTGTCACTCTATGCATCAGTGCCAGTGCATTGGGCAACATCGGTCAACCGTTTTGCAAACTCGAGTTGTTTGATTTCACCTCTGTTATTTTTCATCTATTGTCCCGGAAAGAAGAGGGCCAGCGACTTCAACAAGAGCCCCCCGGTCCATTCACACCGTGTCTGTCACAGATCCGTGTGCTAGACATGTACTGAGCCTGAAGAAGGACCACAGTGTCTCAGGGGCGCCACATATGGCAAAATCACATCCAAAGGACATCATTCCCATTTAGAGCTGAGGGAAAAGAAAGTCTGGCCCATCGGCATCTGTACTGAAGGGGTCCAGGAACTGCACTGGATGCCGGTGGTTCATCAACATCGAGGAAGCAATGATCTCCATCGAGCAGGGAGAAAGACCATCATCTAGCTCCTCCAGCCTTATGAAAGCGATAGATTCTGCTTCAGGAGTACAGAAGTACCAATAGTGAGCATTGTATGAAGGCTAAGAAGCGCTGGGATCGGCCGCTATCAGTACACAATACCGGGAGCATAGAGATAAGAGTACAAGAATTGCCATGCTGGGTCAGACCAAGGTCCATCGAGTCCAGCAATCCTGTCTCCAACTGTGGCCAGTCCAGGTCGCAAGTACCTGGCAGACATTCACATCCCGCACTCCCAGAGATGGCAAGAACTTTCTTTACTCTACCTGGCTAACAATGTGTTTCCTCCAGGAACTTGTCCAGATCTCTTTTAAACCCCGCACCACTAATCATCTCGATCACGTCCTCTGGCAGCAGACTCCACAGTTTGATAGTGCGCTGAGTGAAAAAGTAATTTCTATGATTTGTTTTGAATCTGCTTGTTGTTACTTTGATGGAGCGGTCCCCTTGTTTTAGTATTATTTTGAAAGGATAAATAACCATCTTTTATTTATCAATTCCACCCCAGTCAGGACTTTTTTAAACTTCTGTCATCTCCCCTCTCAGCCATTTCTTTTCTAAACTGAAGAACCCTAGACCGCGTAGCCTTTCATCGTAGAAAGATGTTTCATCCCCTTTATCGTTTTTGTCGCCCTCCTCTGCACCTTTTCTAGTTCCACTCTGCCTTTCTTGAGATGGGGCAACCAGAATTGCACACAGCACTCAAGATGCAGTCACCCCATGGCTTGATATAGAGGTAATATTTATTTATTTATTTAAAATACTTCTATTCCACTTGTGTGTCACAGTCATTCGAAGCGGATATTTTTTTTGTTTTATTCTCCATTCCTTTTCAGACCACTCCTAACATTCTATCTGCTTTCTTGACCTCTACCGCACACACTGAGCTGAGGATTTCAACATATTGCTCACAAGGACTCCAAGGTCTATTTTCCGGGTAGTGACTCCCAATATAGAGCCCAGCATCAGATGTATAGCTGTGATTATTTTTTCCTATGTGTGTCACTTTGAATTTCATTCTGCCATGTAATTGCCCAGTCTCCTACTCTCACAAGATCCTTCTGCAGTTCTTCACAGTCTGCATTTGTTGTAACAGATTTGAATAATTTTATGTCATCTACAAATTTGATCACCTCATTCATCGTTCCTTTTTCTAGAGCATTTATGAATATGTTAAACAGCACAGGTCCCAGTATTGATCCCTGTGGTACTCCACTAACGACCTTTCTCCATTTGGAAAACTGACTATTTAGTCCTACCCTCTGTTTCTGGCCTTTTAACCAGTTACAATAGAATGCTGCCTCCTATCTCATGACTGTAAGGGACTTTGTCAAATGCCTTCTGAAAGTCCAAATATGCTATATCAAGCAGCTCATCTTTATCTACCTATTTATTTACACCTTCAAAAAATTCTAAAAGATTGATAAGACAAGGCTTCTCCTTGCTAAAACCATGTTGACTTTTCCCCATGAAGCCACGTCTAACTATATGGCCAGTGATTTTGTTTTTTAAATGGATTCTATCATTTTGTCCGGCATCAACATCAAGCTCATCGGTCTATAGTTTCCCAGATCACCCCTGGAGCCTTTTTTAAATGTTGGCGTCACATTGGACACCTACCAGTCTTCAGGAATCGTGACTATTTTAAATTAAAAAATTACTGATTACTAGTAATAGGTTAGCAGTTTCACATTTTAGTTCTTTTAGAACTCTGGGATAGATGCCATCTGGTCCTAGTGATTTGTTACTCTTTAGTTTGTCAATCTGATCTATTATTTCCTTAGTTATCACAGATATTTGTTTTAGTTGCTCAGAATCTCCGCCATTAAAGAATGTTTCAGGTGTGGGTATATTCCCAGCAATCTCTTCTATAAAGACCAAGGCAAGGAATTCATTCAGTTTGTCTGCTATTTCCTTGTCCTCCTTGAGGACCAGGGCCGTTGTTAGCCCTGGGTACACAGGGTCCATGCCATGGGGACTGTTGTATCTATGGAGCCCTGCACCGATCAAACATCAGCTGTTTTGAACTACTGCAACCCTGTGCCGGTCAAATAGCTGATGTTTACACCCCCCTTCTCCTCCACAGGAAAGGAGGAAGTCTCCTCTAGAAGATTTCTCATTTTTTGCCAGTTTTGTAAAGGGAATGATTGGGCAAAAATGCTTGACATCCTTGTTTGTGGATTCCCTCCTAGGAGATTGTAGCAGTACCTATCCATGAAATCCTTCAGATGAGAATATGGGAAATCTCCCTGCCCTCCTGTTAACAATATACTTTTGCCAAAAGCTCCTGGATTTGAGAAGCAACAAGTATCTCAGTCAGTTGTAGGCTGTATCTTGATATTTTAATCAATCACACAAAAAAACATTATGAGCCCACCGGATACTAGACCATCCCAATAAACAAAAGCAGATAGGCATAGAATCAATCCATGATAGGAATAAGCTTAAAGACCTTTATAAAACGAGTGATTTAGAGCTTGCTTAATATGGTGCTATGTTTCACCACTGTGTTTCAATTTCTTTCTCAGGAGCGATGATGATTTCTCAATACTTAATACTTATTGAATACAATTTTAAGAGGACCAAACACAGTAGCGTGAACCTATTCACAACCTCATCGTTGCTCCTGAGAAAGAAATTGAAACGCACTGTGTTTTGGGCATTAAGGGCTGGGGACTTGCACATAATGGAAAGGACCTTTTTTTAAGCAAGATAAGTAAAGAAGGCACACAATATTACTGATTTTATTTGTAAAATTGAAAAAAACATCTTTATATGAAAATAAATAGACATTGAACAATGTGGCAATGAGACCCATGATTAAAAATACTGTGTGAACGCTCGGGTGTTTTTATCTGTTGGTGAAATGTAGCACCATATTAACCAAGCTCTAAATCACTCTTTTTTATGAAGTTCTCTAAGCTTATTCCTACCATGGATTGATTCGATGCCTGTCTGGCAATACAGGCTGGCAACAAATAAAGCAAAGAAGCTGTTTTATACTTTTAGGAGGTAATTTTAAAAAGAGTTACACGGGTAAATGTAGGATACTATTGTAGCAATTTTCAAAAGCTATTTACGTGTGAAAAGTACACTTATACGTGAATATCCTATGGACAGTTCAATGGCTATAGTGTAGCAATTTTCAAAAGCCCACTTACAAGGGTAAAGTGCATTTACCTGTGTAAAACCCATTTTTAAACATGTAAATGATTTTTAAAATCAGACCCAAAAGATCCAGTCAGCTGGTAATCAGCCTCTGGTTTTATTTTCCATAGTAAAATTTCTTACGGACCCCGGTATATAAAAATCCTTAAATAAATAAATAAATAAAATAAAAGAGCTTGTATCTGCCCCTAACTCCACGGCTTCTATGGAAGAGGTTAATTGTGATGACGTTTCTAGCTCTTTTGTCTCCAAAGTAAATAAGCTACATGCTGTTTCAAATCAGAAGCTTTATCTGAGCCATTACCTCCTGTTCACTCAGTGAAGGTTTTATGGGATAAATTTAATTTGTTATCAAAAAAGAAATGTTAAGTATATTATTGTTGATGAGAAACTCTTCCTTGTGTCTTGACCCCTCTCCGAGGGGGCTGATTAAAGTAGCCAAAGATATGTTAGGTTATTTTCTGATTGTGATTGTTAACAGTTCTGTGCAAGATCAAGTTCCAGCTTCCCTTAAGAAGACAATTGTTAGGCTGGTATTTAAAAAGTTACATTTGGAGCCTGGGGACTTTGCTAACCACCACCCAATCTCAAATTTACCATTTTTAGGTAGTTTTGAAACAATTTTATGACTTTGTGGAATGGATATTTTAGATCCATTCTAGAACAGCGCTGGTTGTCTTTTAGCCCTTTAAAAATAAATAGTAGTAATAGCAGTCAGTGTGGATTCTGAAAAAAAAATCACAGTACAGAAACATTAGTATTATATCCTCTACTACTAATGTGCTTGGTTTAGGCACCTTACTAACTTAGGCACAAGTGTAAGCATTTTAACTGGTTAGATTGGGCTCTTTATAGCACAGCCCACCATTTTGTTTAATAGTTTTTTGCAGCCTATTGGGAAACTAATTGCCACATTTGACATACAACACAATATTATGTGGACAACATCTAACTGTTCTTACTTATGATGGATATGGTGGTTGCTTCTTTGACAGCCTGTCCTGAAGCTATGAACAGTTGGATGGCGGCTAATGGTCTTGTTTTGAACATAAAAAAGACTGAACTATTACGATCAGTCAGTCACTAAATTCTACAATTATGAATCATGTTAAATTAGGTTTCATCTTGCTCCCAATAGCTACAGAAATAAAGAACCTCAGGGTGGCCCTTAGGGTCTCGTTCTTCAAAATTAAGTTTTTGTGCTAATTAAAATCATTACTTCCTAGTAGTGGTTCTAGATCTGTATTACAGCCAGTGGTATTAAGTCATCTTGACTATTGCAATTCCCTTTATTTGGGCCTCCCTGTGTGTACTTATGCCATTCATTACAACTTCTTCAAAATGCCGTTGCATGGCTAATTTTTGGCTGTACATTGTAAGGTCACATTCCCCCATTCTTAAAGGGCCTGCATTGGCTCCCTGTGAGTTGCCAGATTAAATTCAAGATGATTGATTTTTAAGGTGATCAGAAGGTTTAAATCTACTATCATTCATTACATTCCACTGCAATCTCTCCAATCATTGAATCAGGCCCTTTTGTATAAACCTTCTATAAAGATGATGTGCTTAACTGAGAGTGTGCATTGAGAGTTGAGCCCACTTTTGTAGAATGAATTCACTCTTGAGCTTCGTCTGGAGGAGAATTATTTAACTTTCCACAAAAATAGTTCATGCTTATTATTTTTTGCAGAAGTTTTCTTCTGATTAAAGCTTATAATAGAAGCTTGTTATGGCTGATTTTTAATTTTGCTTATCTGTTTACTTATGTGATTTGATTGTATTGTGTGTAATCAGCTGATGGTAGTAAATAGGATCAGCAGAAAAGAAAAGCTGGTAAACAAATAAATAGTCAAATCCACTCTCAAAAAGGCCAAGAGGTCTAGAAATCATTCTTCAGAGCCCTGGAGAAAGGATTCTCCTATACTTGACCTTATTGGGAGGAACATTAATCAGGATGATGTGGTTAATGCTGACATAATATTCTACCAGCTCTTCATGGGCCAGTATATGTGAAACATTCTGAAAGAAGTAAAGATCATGACAGAGCAACTCCCTCAGGATGCCATATTTATTTATTTATTTATATTATTTTATATACCGATATTCTGTATATCAATCATACCGGTTTACAATAAATAAATAAAAATAAATTAAGATGAATTTAAAAGTGTACAAAATACAAATTTTGGATTATAATCAAACAAAATATTACATAAAATATTCAAATAAAATTTAACAAGGGATAAAATAATAATCTGATTCAAATAAAATTGGAAGTAAAATCAACACAATGTAAATGAAAAGAGTAAAATAAAGCATAGTTATAAAACCATAGAGTCACTAATGGACAAGAGTATGGAATGTGGAGAACACATGGTCAAATCAACGTTTTTGAAACAGCATTGAGAGTCTCCGCAGTAGGTATGAACACCCGCAGGTTCACATGATTATGAGCCTCAGATCTTGTATAGGTTGTGCAGGACGGACTTGCTGACATGCCCTGCAGTGGAAAGAATCTATTTGGAAATAAGGTCGAGGAAGCAGTGGCTCAAATTAAGGGCCACTGGGCTGCAATTCAGATCCTATCCACTTTCATTCTAGACCCACACTCCTCATCCAGGAGATATTTGAGCAAGGCATCAAGCAGACCTTTCTGTTTATGGGAATGAGGTAGCATTATCCACTGCCACCTTAACCCCGTTAACAGCAGAGACCTCCCTCTCACCCAAGACAGCAGAGGGTCAAAATGTCACAGAGAGCATCCCAGGAGGGCACAGCCGGAATCCCAGGATCCATGTCAGGAGAAGGCTGAGATTTTATGTAAACCATTGACTCAAAATAACCTCAGACACTTGGGTTCTCAGCATAATCAGACATGAATACAGGTTACATCTATTGGAAATCCTGCCAAATTACTCTCCAGTAAGTTCTTGGTGGGTTTCTCAACTTCAGGAACTGCTTCAAAAGGAGCTCCTCTGCCTCTTAGAGACCAAAGGCGTTGAACCCATTTCACCAGGAGAAAGAGGGTGGGGTTTTTTACTTCAAATACTTCCTAATTCCAGAGAAAACAAGGAGCTCCATTTCATTCTAGATCCAAGGGCTGTGAATAAATTCCTGGTAAAGAAAAAGTTCAAGATGGTTTCCCTAGGGAACTTAATTCCCTCCTGGGAAAAAGGGGACTGAATCTAAAGGATACCTACTGTTATATAACGATGTTTTCAGGTCACAGGAAATAACTTGCATCTGTAAAAGAGAAGCACCACCTCCAGTATAGTCTACTGTCATTCGGCCTAGCATCAGTGCCACACGTTTTCACAAAATACCTTGCAGTGGTTGTGGCACATCTAAGTAGATTGGGGTTGCATGTATTTCCCTACCTGAATGACTGACTGGTCAAAAGCACATCTCAAGGAGGTGCCATAGAATCAATGAGCAAAATCATCTGGGTGTTGGAGTGGCTATGGTCTATGATAAATAATCCCCTTTCAGCCTGTTATCTCCATTGGAATTTATAGGAGCTTTGCTGGATATGACTCAGGTAAAAGCCTTTCTTCAACAAGAAAAGTTCATCCACAGTGGAAGAAATGAACGAGTGTTGGCAGGTATCAGCATCAAGCATGTTGAGATTGTTGAGTTTCGTGGCATCAACAGTACATGCCACTCTCTTGTCATGTCTCTATGTGACACAACCCCAATGGATTCTGTAGTCACAGTGGACTCAAATTATTCAGGATCTTTATGATAGCTTTCAGTTACCCAGCTTCTCAAGAACTCTCTGTCCTGGTGACTGATTCAATCAAATCAAGCCAGAGGAATCTCCTTCCAGATTCCTCCATCTCAAATTGTCCTAACCATGGATGCATCCAACCTGGGATGGATAGCTCATATAGAGGAATTCCACACCCAGAACCTTTGGTCTGCTCAGGAAAAACACCACATAATTTTTATAGTGCTGAGAACAATACTGTATGCTCTAAAGACTTTCAGAGATAAGTTAACCAACAAAATTGTCCTCATTCGGACAGGTAGCAATATTTTACATGATGAAGCAGAGAGGAACAGGCTCAGATGTGGGCCTGGGCCATTTCTTAGAGAATGGTCCTAAGGGCCACATACCTGGTAGGCAAGGAGAATGTTTTGGCATACAGATGGAGTCGGATCCTGGAACCTTCAAATTGGCTCTGGACAGGGGAGTAGCAAATCATATGTTCTACGAGGGAGGAAACACCTATGGTGGATCTGATTGCATCTTATCTGAACATAAATATTCCAAACTTCTGCTCTTGAAGAGGAACTCAAGGGAAGCTAATCATGGATGATTCTTCATATATTGGGGTACAGATCTTCAGTATGCTTATCCTCCAATTTCTCCAGTGCTAAAATTCAGAAGAGACTGAAGGACCATGATCCTCATAGTCCCCCATAGGTTGAGACAGATTTGGTTTCCACTCCTGTGGGAGTTGTCCATCAGGGAAACAATTTGGTTGGGGAATACTCCAAATCTTGTCACTCTGAGCTAGGGAAAATTGTGTCATCTCAACATCATGTCTCTAGCACTCATAGTCTGGATAATGAGAGAATAGCTTTGAATTCCCTTATCCTAGCTAAAAATGTATCTTAAATGTTTCTGGCATCTAGGAAGAATTCCACAAAGAAATGATATGATTTTAAATGAAGGAGGTTTGTCTACTGGTTCCACACAAAAACTGCTTGAATATCTTCCACTTCTTTTTGAGTCTGATTTGAAGACTAATTTCATTATTTATTTATATTCTACTTTTTCAGGTACTGTAGGTATTTCTTTATCTCCAGAAGGCTTATATTCTAAATTTGCACCTGAGGCAATGGAGGGGCGAAGTGACTTGCCCAAGGTCACAAGGAGCATTAGCAGGATTTGAACCCTGATTCACAGCCCACTGCTTTAACCAATAGGCTACTGCCACCTTAACCCACTGCCACCTTAACCCCGAGCAACTGGCACTTATCACAAGCATGTAGAAGGTAAATCTATCTCTGTGCAGCTTTTAGTTGTTAGACACCTGTAGTGCTTGCTTCAGCTGAAGCCTCCCACTATGTCTTGCAATCTCAACATGGTCTTCTCTCAGCTGATGAAAGCTCCTTTTGAGTCATCAGACTCTCCTGTGAGCTGAAGTACCTGACCTGGAAGGTCCTATTTTTGGTGGTGTTCATTTCAGTACACAGAGTCAGTGAGCTCAGGCCCCAGTAATTTATCCAGAATATCTGCTTTATACTATATTTTTAAATAACAAAGAGGTCGCGCACATGCATTCTAAGTTTCTGCCAAAGGCAATGTCAGACCTCCACCTTAACCAATCAATCATCATTCCAACATTTTTCCTGACGCCACATCCACAATGCTGAATAAGCCTTGCACAGCCTGGATTGCAGAAGAGCCTTAAGCCTTCCATGTGGAGAGGACTGAAGCCCTTAGTGTAACCCCCCTGTCTGGTGCAATGTCCCTGATGCTGGAGCTACAGCAAAGTCCCAGGGCTGTCTTTACTCTCACAGATCCCCCAAAACACTCTTGCACCAAATGTCAGCTCTGAGGGCTGGCAGTGAGGAGATCTAAACCTCCAGGGCCCTCAGTGTTGTAGAGGGATAACCCGGCTGCACAGTCACTCTCACTCTGCTCAGTCCTCACAGTGAGGGAGATCTTGATGATCCAAAAGGGCACACTCGAATAAACACTCAGTCCAAGGTTGGCGTTCAAATCATAAAAAGATTAACTTAAAAAGGAGCATCTACGCTTGAATACTGTTAACAATTCTGGTCGCCGCATCTCATAAAAGATATAGTTGAGATGGAGAAGGTACAGAGAAGGGCAACCAAAATGATAAAGGGGATGGAACAGCTCCCCTATGAGGAAAGGCTGAAGAGGTTAGGGCTGTTCAGCTTGGATAAGAAATGGCTAAGGGGGATATCATAGAGGTCTTTAAGATCATGAGAGGTCTTGAACGAGTAGATGTGACTCGGTTATTTACACTTTTGAATAATAGAAGGACTAGGGGGCATTCCATGAAGTTAGCAAGTAGCACATTTAAGACTAATCGGAGAAAATTATTTTTCACTCAACGCACAATAAGGCTCTGGAATTTGTTGCCAGAGAATGTGATCAGTGCAGTTAGTGTAGCTGGGTTCAAAAAAGGTTTGGATAAGTTCTTGGAGGAGAAGTCCATTAACGGCTATTAATCAAGTTTACTTAGGGAACAGCCACTGCTATTAATTGCATCAGTAGCATGGGATCTTCTTAGTGTTTGGGTAATTGCCAGGTTCTTATGGCCTGGTTTGGCCTCTGTTGGAAACAGGATGCTGGGCTTGATGGACCCTTGGTCTGACCCAGCATGGCAATTTCTTATGTTCTTAAGATTCCAAAAATCATAAACAGGATAAGAAAAATACAAATCAAAAATACCCTTGTCTCTTTGTCCATAGTGCCTCTTTTGATGACCCTTCTGCTCTTAACTGTCTCCTGGTCCAAAATGCCTTCCCCAGTAAGGGTAGGTAAGTTCTCCTCAAGTTCCAACATATGCCAGAGGCGATGGAAAAACTTTGCCCAGCTTCAAAATAGATTGAATCTCCAGAATATTCAAAAACTCCATTCTATCTTCCACCTTGCTGTTAACTGGGTGCAAGGTGCAAAAACATGGATCTAGTCCTTCCTTCCAGGGGATTCTCCCTCTTAGTCAGGAACTGATCCAAATATCCAAAAATCAGAGGCATGCGAAGGGGGGGGGGGGAGGGGGTGCCATTGCCACCGGCAGGAAGGTCCTGCAGCTGCACAGAACAGTAACATGGCAGAGGAAACCCCGCCAGCAAAAGCAAGGAGCTGCAGGGGCAGAGGTCAGCGGCGCCACCAGCATTTCCTGGAGCTGGTGCGGCAGTGCTCCGGGAACTGGCGGCAGAAGAACAGGCCCAGCGTTGCCGCCGGGGGCCGAAGAAGGGAGAGACTGGCTCTGTGAGAGTAAGTGCCAGTGTATGAGGGTCGGTGTGTATGTGTGTGTACCCCCAGTTCACGACAATCTTAGGGTGACAAGTATGAAGACTGGGGGATTTTTAAAATCCTTATTAGTTTTAATTACTGGGTGTTATTTGATATCTGCTGTTTTGAAATATTTTAACAATGTTTAGGAAATTTTTTAAAATTTGTACAGGGGTTTCTAATGATTGAATATTCTATTCATCAGCTGTTTTGAAATTTACATTTTTTAGTATGGTTTTACTGTTCTGATTGATTTATATTTATTGATTGCATTGTTTTGAGGAATAGTGATTTTCTACTTTTCCATTGTTACACTGCATACAGAATTTGGCTTGTGGTTTCCAGTTCAGCTTTTGACTGCATGTGTGTGTGTGTGTGTGTGTGTGTGTGTGTGTGTGTGTGTGAGGGAGAGAGATAGAGGAAGTATGTGCTTGTTTGTGTTAGCATGTGAGAGAGACACAAAGGAAGCGTGTGTGTGTGTTAGAGATGGAGGAAGCATGTCTGTGTGTGAGAGAAACACAGAGAAAGTGTGTGCATGTATGCAACAATCTTAGGATGACAGATATGGAGAGCAGGAGATTTTTTTAAATCCTTATTAATTTTAATTATTGGGTGTTATTTGATGTATCTGCTATTTTGAAATATTTTATCTATGTTTAGGAGATTTTTAAATTATATATTGGGGGGTGCCAAGGAAGTATCCACCCCAGGTGCCAAAATCACTCTTATTCTTTTCAAAAACTCTTAGACTCCAAAAACCTCTTCACTTGACTAGGTCTTAAGGACTTACTCAAAGTCTCCTCTCCAACCCTCTGCAGAATGAGATCCTGGGATGATCTCCTGACTCTCTGCAGCCCACCTTCCCTCTGAATATCTCCTAACCTTCTGCAAATGCTCAGTGGCAATTTATACCACTGAAACCAGCCCAAAAAGAGGATGGCCCAAAAGCTTGAGAGGTGCAGGATATCGAAAAAGCCCACCTACAGACATCCCAAGATGACCACTGGGAAAATATTTGTGCAGGTTCTAATCTCAGCTATGTCAGAATGTCCACCCAGCTTTTTGTTTCTTTTGACCCCTAAAAACCTGGAATTGCTTTAATCAAGTGTACCCTTTCTAATTGGATAGCAGATTGCATCTCTTTCTGTTATGCAGAGGCAGATCTGACTCTGGATGGACGCGTCAAGGCTCATAATGTTAGAGCCATGGTGTGAGTTGGTGGCTTACCTGAGATTGGCCTCCATGGAAAAAAATTTGCAAAGCTGCGACATGGAGTTCAGTGCACGCATTCACATCTCCTATTGTTTAGATCAAGGGTCCCCCAAACTGCGGCTCAAGGGCCACATCCAGCCCTTGGCTGAATGTCATCTGGCCCCCAGAAGCAACGCTAGAAGAAGCTTGATACAGCCAACAGCAGTGACCCACAGAAAGAGTTTGATCTGGCCCACAGTGGAGGCAGCAAGAGTGCATTCTGTTGTTACCACCAGCTCAGATACTCGAAAGTGAAAGTGGCAGCGCATCAGAGCGGTGGGGGCAAAGCACGCCGGCGCAAAGCCACCACTGATTTTTTTTTTTTGTGATTAAGCTGCGGGGGAGAAGCAGTTGGTGGTCCATCCCAGTGCCATTTCTAACCTTTTTTTCGGGGCGCATCCTTGCATTTTTTTCCGACCCCCGGCGCCTCAAGGCCTCACTGTAATTCGTTTGCCGCACGGCACAGGAGGCACGAGGCTCCCAACACTTTTATTTGTGAGCCGACATGGAAATAGAATATATACGAGTCACTGAAGCTGAGAATGATGAGCCCATGGAGATCCCTACAGAGGATGATGGCACAGTCCTGCTGTACACAGCCACTGCCCAGGTTCCTGGAGCTTGCGGTCTGAGATATAGGAATCCTGAAAATCGGTGAATAAGGGGTGTCCGGCTAGTAGAAGGGATAACTGCATGCACCTGAGACGGGAGGGGGGCATCTTGTCTATGTTGTCAATTACCCTAAAGATAACAAGAGGAAAATGGATGAAATAGATGTGAACGTGAAACGAGTTGTACAAAAAACATCTGATTTAATCGTTCTGGGTCTTCCATGAAAAACCACGAAACAGGATCTGAAGGAGTATTTGGTGACGCCATTAAGGTGCAGATTAAGAAAGATGTTAAAACTGGCTCCTCAAAAGGTTTTTGTTTTGTTGGCTTTATGGAGTATGAAACTCAAGTGAAAGTGATATCATAACGACACATGATTGATGGAAAAAGTGCAGAAATCCTCATTATTGTAACCCAGATACTAAGATGGATGCTTCTCCCTGGATTAGGGTCTCCAGAGTGTATTGTTTTGCTCATATCACAAATCTGGATGTTGCAAGAGAGGAGAGTGAGAGGTAGGGAAAAAGGATGGGAAGGGGAAAGAGGTAGAGAAGGGAGCAAGAGTACATGGGGAGGGGGAGGAGGTGAATGTGAGAGAGTGCACCACATGAAAACCCCCCCATCTGCCATCCATCCTCCTACTTCCCACCTAGGGGAGGCAGGGCGCAAGGTAGCCACCTTTGGAGAAATCTAGAAATATTACTGACACTTTGTGTGCCACATCCCTACAGCCAAGGGAACTTTGCCCCTGGCCTCCTCCCTTCCCAAGCATTTCAAATCAGACGTGGTCTCCACCCCCCCAATCCTTCTCAGCAAATAACTCTGAGGGGCTCTCTCCCTCCTTCTCCCCAACTCAGCAAACTTTGAGGAGGACCTTCCCCACCTCCCTCCCTAGCCCTCACGATGACTTGAAATGTCCCATAAGGCCCTTCGTTTGGATAAAGATACCTGACATGACAGGAGGTTTGGTCAGTCTGTCCTGAGTGATCTATCTGAGGTTTACAATCCAATTCCACTCTCCCAGGGCCCTTGTTATTGGTGCTAGACTGCCCTTGAAAAAAAAAAAAAAGAAAAGAGAATATTACAAAAATGGCTTATTGCCACCAAAAATAACTTTGCCTGTTGGGACTGTTTTTCTGGTTGTACTTTCCCCATTT
The DNA here is from genome assembly GCF_901001135.1 of Rhinatrema bivittatum. Lineage (NCBI taxonomy): Eukaryota > Metazoa > Chordata > Amphibia > Gymnophiona > Rhinatrematidae > Rhinatrema > Rhinatrema bivittatum. Next base: position 54,385,934 of record NC_042626.1, read on the forward strand.
TCATTAGGGATTCCCCAGCTATGTGTCCTTGCCCTTGGAGAAAATGAAAGTTGCTTACCTGTAACAGGTGTTCTCCAAGGACAGCAGGGTGGTAGTCCTCACAGAACACTGATCTGCCTGCCCATGGAATTGATTCCTATATATTATCGGCTCTAATAAGACCTGAAGGGGTCCTTGCGCAGCTTCTCTGAGGCAGGATGGTGTGCACATGCTCAGAAGAGCATGCCAGAAGCTTCTAGGAGCTATGAAGTAAAATTTCACAGACCCAGGCTCCATCAGATGACATGATCCAGCTGTCCTCAGGGAACACCTGTTACCGATAAGCAACCTTCACCTTACTCCCTACCATCTAAATACATGGTTGCAAAGGCTTTTCATTCTGCTTAATCCTGAACTATGTAAAGGCTCAAATATCTAGCAACCTTTCACATTTGTTATTTTTGCTTTTTCTCACATTGCAAAAAGAGAAATTTAGGTCAGCTGTGGGGAGTGCTCGACTCTGTCTGCCCACATGGGATTCTGTTTTGAACACGGCTGGATTTCACAGAGCAGGGGCTATGCATTTATGGTATCCCTTCCCCAGAGAGTTTAAGGCATGGCTTCCCAAACCTGCCCGAGTGACATTCCACCCTCTCACCCCCTCAGTTTGATTTGTAGGACATTCCACAGTGAATAAACATGAGATACATTTGCATACGTTGCAGACCCAGTGCGTGCGCATATACCTCATGCATATTCAACTGGCCATGGTGGTCACCAGAACGGATTTGAATCCACCTAAGTGGGGTATGAGGAGAGGAGAGGATGTCTGTGTCTTGCTCCAGGTCACACACGGTCACTGCTCCGTACTTACAGAGCGCATTTCCCCTGGGAAGTCAGTAGGTAAAAGGCAGCGATTTAGGCTTTGTGATGGTTCCTAGCAGTGTGGACAGATCACTGTCCTGTAGCTGTGGTAAATCTCATTGCTGTTTCCAGAGCGTCCGTCCTTGTACATGCATTGGCACGGCCCATCATCCATTCCTTCTTTAAGGACACCTTCTGGTATCCCATTTCATTATGAGGCCGTCACCAGTACAATAAGGCATTCACAGTACGGTATTGGAAGAGCTGACGGCGTGCGTACCCCTTTGTGTCCTGGTTATAACCTGATATCTTATTTTTTTTTTTTGTTTGTTTCTTTGGGATGTGGATTCGAGGTATGTTGGGGCGAGCCCTTCCGTCCTATAAGTCTCCCGTCAAGCACAAGCTCTACATTGTGCCTAGTTACAATGCAGAAGGGAGGAATTGTTTTCCAGGTACTTCTGATTAGACATTCATCACCTAAACAATCAGAAGAAATTCTATATTTCCTAGACCTGGCTCCATTGAAAGAGATGCTTCCTTCTCCTTTGTAATAAGGCTGTGCAAATAAAGCTGATCGAGTGCAGCTTCATTGTGCTGGGCAGTAGGTAAGGGAATAGTGAGTTATCGTTTATTGTATGCAAAGTAAAACAGTCTTCGGAAATTCAGAAAAGAGTAATGATAGCTCTCAAAAGGGCTTTCTCTTCCTGTAATGCAGAGGGCTGGCATATTTGGTGCTGATGAAAACTGCATTCTGCAGGCTGTGAGCCCATCCGATGGTACTGGGAGCCCAAATGCTTTCAAGACCACCTGGGCCCTTTCTTCGGACGTCGCCACGCTGGAGGCAGGACCGCACACAGCCTCTTATAACCAGATAAGACTGCGGTTTTAAGACAGCACCGTTTGTTAAAGTCGAGCTGTATAAGAGGGCGAGAGCTACTCCAGAAGCGACAAGGCTGCTTTTAAGCTCATTACAATGACTTGTGCGTTTTCCATATTCATAAAAAGGCTTCACCGTGGGGTTTATACTGAATGAGACTCCATCGTCCGGAAACGTTAAATTCCCTGCAGTCAGTGGTCATTTTCTAAACTCGCTTCCTTGTCCCCATTGCAGTTTCAGTGGATGGTGGAGGCCGCTGTTGCCCCCCCCCCCCTCCCCGGTATCTTATTTTAGAAAGTTATCGCTGCCTACACTCTATTGCAGGGGTTACCATACTTGCCCTCCTGACCCCACAGTTAGTCAGGTTTTCAGGATATCCGTAGTTAATATGTAAGAGCTATGTTGGAGACTCAGTAAATGCAAATTTCTGCGAGTTAAGAAAATACATAATTCATTTTTAAATACCTCCACTGAAACAGGCCTTACCCCCATCCCCATGAAGGGCCTGGCTGCTGGTGGCATTAATCAGTGATTGGGGTGACCAACAGACCTCTTCCAGCAAATCCGATTATGAGTGATGGGACATGTGCGGGGTTGCCCACAAACTCCAGGTCAGAAGGGATAGTCTGATCCAGCCCTGTATTTACCTTCGTTGCAGCCAGGATCTTGAAGTACCAGTTTCTCAAAGAAAAGCAGGAACTACAAATCCCTAGATGCACCCTAGATACCTGAGATCAACTAACTGCCAGATCCCTGGTTCCCAAAATGGAGTTGGTTGGGTTGTAGGAGAGGGGGTTTAAATGATTTTTTTTTCAGTAGAGCATTTGATTTTATTGCACTTCAGTTCTGAAAGTGTGATATGAGTTGACAAGGTTTGGGAACCACTGCGCCAGTCCCTGGAGGGAGACTGTAGGCCAGTCTTAGCTTTCTGACACTGCCTCCTGTTGCATTTTGGAACCTGTAGTGCCTGAAGCAGCAGAGACTGCAAATACTACCTGACTAAGCATCCCTAGCCTTGTCCAACCCAGGGTGCAGAAAGCTGGCACTGGGGACCCTCCACATGGCAGCGTAGAGCATTGCCACTGAGCCGCTAGACAGCACACCTTTGGATGATATTAACAAGCTGATTAACTCACTTGATTAGCAATTCATCAGGCGCTCAGGCATACATTTACATATTAAGGAAAATTGCTAGCTGAGATAGGAACAAATTCCTTTTAGTACTTGGGCACCCTAGAAAGCTCATCAGGAGAACTCATTTCTGGAGAACTGCTGAAGAGATAAAGGTCGTGTTCATGACAGGCTGTTTATTATAATTTGTTTGATCACTGGGAATTAAATTCTAATGCTGTACCTCTGAAACAGAGAGTATTGTTTGAGTCACTCATGTGGCTGAATGTGCTTCCATTAATATGCAAATTAATGTATCAAAGCACATGGAACTGGTTGACCGCATGCAATGAATAACTAATCAGTTGAGAATTAATTGACTGGAGTCTAATCTAATAATCGCTAAGACTGGATGATGTTGCATTCAGTCCGTGAAACCATGGTACAAAGGTAGGGTTATGTTTTAATTGCCATGTGTACACTGAAATCAGTGATTGATCACTGGTTCCCTGGTTCACTTTGCCTCCTTTAAAGGTGACTGTAGCTTGCTTTAAAACTTTAGGGCTTGAAGCTAGGTTTTTTTGAGGGAACTTGACATGAGGGTGCAAAGGTCATCAGGTCAAAAGTGGCTTAGGTTGATAACTTCCTAAAAAGGTGGGGAACTCCATGAAATGAGTTGGTGAACTCAGGCCAGTTCCCAGGGGACAAGTGACCATCTCGCATCACTGAAATCCACATGCATGATTTGACACTAACTGGTACCACTCTTGGCTTTTTCGTAGCTAGGCCCAAAACTGCACAGATAGGAAGTCTTAATTATCCTCTTAACCTTAGAGATGATCTTAAAGTTTCCAGAACTGCCTCCTTAATCTGGGATTGCCAACCGGCCCTCTGTTACATGGCCACGTAAATCAGCCCTGGATTTACTCCATTCCATCAACTGGCGTGTTCTAAATGACGCAGGTCTACAAGGCCATAAATTCAATGAGGTGCAGTCAGGACTGGATCAACCTATCTAGATGGCATGGGATGATTTGGTAATAAATTATTGGTCATTTTTGAGGCTACCAATTAAACTTTGAATTTGGTTTAAAAAAAAAAAGGAGGCAAAGTAGGAGAATGTTCTTCCTGATACTAGGGCTGACTCAGTCTGTGCTATGTTATTGTTGCATCTCTGGACTTGATGTTCCTGCTTCTCATAGAGCAAGGGTCCCCAAACCTTTCAGGGGAAATTTTAAAATTGCTGAGAGGGCCGGGGTAGAGAGGGAGAGGAGAGAATGAGGGAGAGAGAGCCCCTCAGAACTGGTTGTTGAGAAGGGGGGAGGGTTGGGGGGGGGAGTACCATGTCTGTCCCTTTCAGTGATTTGAATGGCTGGGGAAGGTTCCCAGAGATGCAGAAGTGTGGCAGACAGTGTCAGTAATAATATTTCTCCAAAGTTGTCAACCCTGCCACCCCCTGCCTCCCCGCTCCCCTGATATTTGCCCACCTAGGCAAATAGAGGATGAAGGGGGCAGATGGCTAGCAGGATGGGGTGTTGTGTGTGCTGCACTCTCTCTCATTCACACCCCTCTATGCACTCTTGCTCCCTCTCTGCCTCTTTCCCCTTCTCAAGCTTCCCCCCTCCCCCACCCTTCTCACTTTCCTCTCTTGCAACATCCAGATTCGTGAAATGAGCAAAACAGAAAACTCTGGAGACCGTAATCCAGGGAGAGACACATAATCTTGGTATCTGGGTTATACTAATGAGGACATCTGCACTCTATGCCTCCAAAGCTTACATCCGGAGGAAGCAATATCCTTGCCCCCTCCCCCACAGCCCCGAAGAGTTGGCAGTGTGGTTGGGAGCCCCAGGAGTCGCCATCCATACCTGGCTTTCCCTGCCAGTTCTGCAGAACTCATGGCTGGGTACTTCCAGTGCCTTCCTCCCCATGGGCTGCATGACCCTCCACAGTAACCAAAAGCTCTTTATAGCTGTGCTGCAGCCTTTCTTCGTAACTTTGGCTCAAGTAGCACTATTGCCAGTGATGCATAATTCAACCAATCGGTGGCATACCTGGGAACTTTTGATAAGGAGTCATCCTGAAATTGTGTTGATTAGCAGGAGGAGGGAGTGAGTACAAACCTTCTTTTCTCTCATATACACACACGAATAAATTCACATGTTCACCCTCATAAACATACTTGTTCATTCTCCTACACAGCCACATGCACACTTAGACACTCACGCCTCTCATTCTCCCACTCACACCCACATGCACTCTCACACACACTCACAATTACATGCCCACTTACACTCCCTCACATAAACACTCTCACATGCCCATTCACACTGTTTCTCACCCTTACATGGTAATTCTCTCTCTCCTGCCCTACTCCGTGCTGCCCCCTGTCCATCAACAGCAGTGTGGCAGATGGTGCTCTTCCTCCTTTTTCTTCAGCTGCGTGGCCGATGCTACCGCTGCTGTTCCTTTCAATCACTTGGGGCTAATGGGGTTTTTCTTGCTTCTTCCCACCCATATGGCCAGCATTCCACTTCCTTTCAGCCGGCACGAGCCCAGGGGAATTTCCTCTTCCGGGCTCGGGCACGCACTTCCTTGCTGCACCGAGTTTTCCAATATTGGCCCAGAGATCCAGCAATTCCTTTAGAATTCCGGCATCTCCGGGCCAAATCTGGAGAGTTCCTAGGTAATGATTAGTTGCGGCTTTGCACCGGCTCGCCCCACCTATACCGCTCTGTTGTGCTGCCCATTTGCACTTCGTGAACTGGTGGCAGTGACAGAATCCACTCCCACTCCCATAGGCGAGATCAATCTCCTTCTTGTCGCTGCAGTGGGCTGGATCAAACTCTTTCAGCCAAGGACGGCATCCACTCTCACACCTGTCACAGGGAATGAATCTCACCTGCTTAGTGCCTTCCTACTGTTTTACATGTGGATGAATATTTTATTTATAAGTTTTAAGTTGCAACGCAGCCCAATACTGATGTGCCAGTAAATCATGGGATCACAACACAAGATAAATAAGCAAAATATCAGAAAGAAATAACGCCCAACCAATTAATAAAGGTAAACAGGAGATCCAAGAATCAGCTTCAAAGGAGTAAATCAATAAGAGAAAGAACTGTTATATAGAGGAACAAACCTCAGAATCAGTACCTAAAGGACCATAATTACCAACCCAATATAGCCCCCTACGTCCTTGAATCCCAAAAGAAATGAAGCTGAGAAGGTTAAGAAAAAACATATCTAGCTTGATACAATTTAACTTAACTGTACATTTACAATATATATTGCCCCTAGAGCTAAAGCTTGCTGGCACATTGCCAGAAACCTTTTCCTGTGCTCTTGCTTTGCCCTGCAAATATCCAAAGTTTTAGACCCAAAACCTCAGCTTGCTGACTACCAAAGAACAACTTCAGTACTGTATCATCGTCTTAAACAAAAACAAAAGATACCAAAAGTATACCCCTAGGTAAACTGGCTACTGTTCCCTCAAGCACTGCAGTCAAATGCAGAAGGCTGAATGAATATTTCTCAGCCCTATGTAACCCAAATTTGGCCCAGGTGTCACTTGTTCATGGAACCTGGGGGCAAGACTTTGAAATTCGCTGGTGTTATAAGCAGACTGGGGTAGCTATGCAATACCTTATTTCATTAAATAAGAATAGGCTGATCAGTAGTAACATCCATTATTACCAGAACTCTCTTTAAATATGGACAGCCCCACCCTCATCTTTGATGATAATCAAAATCCTCCATTCAACCACACTATCATCTTAATAGGTTTTCGTTGTGTGTCCTATCTTGATTAGATTGAAAGCTCCAGTGAGTAAGGACTGTCCATTATATGTCTCTGTAAAGAGCTGCGTACATCTGGTATGCACAATATAAAAAAAAAAAATAGATGAACTGGAGGTTAAACCAGGACTGGCTCACCTATGCTTTAAGACCTGGAGCCATTTGCTATCCCTACCTTTACTGAAGGAGTTTCTGCATGTAGTTGGTGATACTCTTTATCCAAAGATGATGTATATTATTATTATTAATGTATTAATTTTTTTATTTATATGAGTTTCGCAGACCACATGCAGGTTCTGCCTTCAGATGTGTGTTTTCCGAAGCCCCTCCACATCATCACCTGCTGGATGCTTATATTAGTCCGATGAAAGTTATCATCGCCTGCAGAAAATCCAGTTTTCCGCAGGACCAGATATGACTACTAGACCTCTGCCTTCCTTTCAGTGCAGTATGAAGTCTTCTTTTCTACATGACTTGGTATATTTTTGACTCAAGCAGGAGGCACTGCTGTTGCTGCTATCCATCTACAGAGCCAGGACATTAGGCAGCTGCTCGTTGAAAATTTCTGCTTGGCTCCAAGTTTGCTGAGAGAACAGAGGACAAGGCTAGCAGAGAAGAGAGCATGCTCATATAATTCAAATTGCACAGGAAAAAAAAAAAAGTCAAAAACAAATAGGAATCCAGTACCCAGAGTGCGGCTTGGCAGAACGAGGTCTCCAAGGACTCATTTTAGTGGATGTGATTAATTGGTCAGGCCGGCGCTTGGCTGGGCTGTCGTGGCTGCTTGCATAATGGGCTCATTTCCTCCCCAGCACCTAGTCTATTATTACAGCTTGGCTACCATGCGAACACGGTCACGTTACGTGACCAGCAGAGGCCAAAATTGCGGATTGCAGAACAAACACATTTCAGCTCTTGCAGGCCACCCATGTGATATTATGTTGGAACTCAATGCAGCATTTACCTTCATTTAGGGACAAGACAGCAGGACTGGGAGTGTACCATAGAGTTACAAGATTAGGAAGCTAAAAACCCTGTTTGCTCAATAAATCAAGCTACTTCCTTAATGCTTGGCCTGTAAGCTCTTTGGGACACTGGCTATGTAAGCATAGCTTTTAGGGTCAATAGTTTTTTTCAGGACCAGCTGATCTACACCTGGTTCGGCCTCATTGTGTTACCAGCAGGTTCTCACCAGCTTTGTCCCACTTGCTGGGGGAAGAGAAGGAGCAACACACTTTGGTTTCAGAACATAATTTGTCAGGGGTTTGCCATGAGCCCCCCAAAATGGGCTTGCTTTTTGTAGGGAAATTGGAAGTGGGTGTTCATGCTGGCAGTGGATTGGATTGGTTGGTCCGGAAACAATGGAGGACAGGAAACCATTTTTGCAGGACTGAGTAAAATGTACCATGAGCTGTCCCAAATATCATTTTTAGCAGCATGAGAAAAAACTGCCATGGGCTGACTGCCTCCAGATATCCGACCAAAGGTGACCCAGGAAAGTTGCAGAATGGAGGCACATGCGATTCCTCTCATGTGTGCTGCATGTACATTGGTATCCTTTCCATAAACAAGAAATGTGTATCCGATGGATATACAAAATACATTCAATGAAGAAACTTATGGTATTGTACAAAAACATGGTTTTATCATTTGGATTAGACTTTTTTTGTGCTATCTAACAATTTACTATGTTAACAGTTGAAATCTTGAAATGAATATTACAGTATCAAACAAAGCAGATCAGCTTTCTCTTCTTCGCTCTAGGAAAATCTCTTCATAAATGCCAAGTGGCTTAATATTTCAAGGAGCCAAAAATGAGTTGGGAGCACAAATCTGTGGGAACGGCTGACAGGGGAAGAAAGAAATTCCACAGTTTAATTACCGCTCCCACCTCTTGGGACTGGATTTCAATTTCCGGAGCTTTGTATCCAGACGGTTACTAGGGAACTGGCCCGTTGAGAATCAAAGATGCCTACCATCCCGGAAACCAGGACAAGGGCTAGTTCTCATAATGGGGTTAAGGAATGCTCCATGGCTGTTATTCTTAGGGCCTTATCAGTAGGTAGGCTGCTACTGCAGGCAGTCCAGTTAATAACTCTCAGCCAGTAGACATTTATCATTAGCAAAACAGGAGGGGAGGGGGTGGAGGCCAAAATGGAGGCTGCACCAATGAATTAAAGTTTTATCAATCAATCTGATGGGGGTTTGTTGGCTGTCAATCAGCTCAAAATCGCTTTTCTGCAGTTCAAAGACTCTTAATCTTACCTTCCACTCAAGGACTGGGTCCCTGGAACAATGTCAAACAATTGCCCCATCCCACCTTCCTCCCCCTGCCAATCCCCATCCTAAAAAAAAATAAGGTTAGTGAAAAATAATGCCTTAACCTTTGCCAGTCCTCAAAGTTTGCTTTTGTAGATTAGCGTGCAGAGTGCTGGAATCCACATCTGAAGACAGCCAGTACTGATGACCTCAAAAGCTCATGCCCAGTGACATCTTTGGATTATTCATTGGCTGGTCTGATAGAAGGAATCAGAACCTGCTAAGAACCTGAACCATTTGGGAGAAAGGCCTCCTATTGTTAGGTGTTGTCCTGCTTTTTTGGTTGTAAGTAGAAGCTGGAAGGTTACTGATAGAGACAGAAAAGGAGTACATTCCCAGAAGAGTATGGCCACTGTTATTCAGTATCTTTTTAAATAAATCTGGATGGGAAAGGAATATCTTATTTCTTAAAAAAATAATAATGTTTAGAAAAACATAAATGACATGTGAAACTTGGAAAGTGTAGGAGAATTTGAAATTGGTGTGCTTGCTGCTATAAATGGTCAGTTTTCAAGATGGAGAAAAGCCATTAATGGAGTGCCCCAGTGGTCTGTACTGGGGACCTATTCGATTTAGCATAGTCACAAATGATCTGGAAAATGGAACAAGGTGACCAAATTTGCAGATGACCCAAAATTGTTTAGAGTCATTAAAACAGCAGCGGATTGTGAGGAACCGCAGAAGGATGAAGATTGGGCATCTAAATGGCAGATGTAATTTAATGTGACAAGGGCAAAGTAATGCACGTAGGGAAAAGTAATCCCAACTGTAGGTACGCAATGCTGGGTTCTGTGTTAAGAGTCATCACCCAGGAAAAGGGCTTCTGAATCCTTGCGGACAATACCTTGAAATCTTCGACTCAATGTGCAGCAGCAGTCAAAAAGGCAAATAGGATGTTAGGAATTATTTGGAAAAGAGTAAAGAACAAAACAGAATATCATGATGTGCCGAAACTGGGAGGTACACGAATATGTCGAGCTGGCATGCGCCAAGCAGATTTTATAAACTGCCCAGTTACGTGCGCTACCTCCCGCTGTGCACTCAAGCATTTTTCCCAGAAAGGGACCAGGCATGGGCGTCCCTGGATTTCACATTGAAACCAACACGTAAATACTCATGCACACAAGGGCGCACCGGGATCCCCTGCCGCGTAGCTATACTTCTGCTATGGATGACGTGTAAGTAATAAAAATAAAGATAGATAGGTCGGCCAGGCTTTAAGGGTCGTGGCTAAAGGAAGCTATTAAACTTGGGGGATTTAGAACTCCTATCCCTTAACCGGGCAAATTGGGAATGAACTGGGAAAATGGGCAATGGCGACAGCGAGCGTGCTTTTTAAAATCCCCCTCTTACGTGGTAGAAATGGCATTTGCACGCATAGGCGCGCGCCCACTTAAAATTGCACGCACATGTGTGCATGGTCGGCCTATTTTATAACATACGTGCATATACACCCATATGATATTAAATAGCCGCGTCCCTAGGCATGAACCGGAATATGTGCACACATGTCCACCTGCACACCTGTTTAAAAGTTACTGTCATTGAGTATTGTGTGCAGTTCTTGTCATTCCATCTCAAAAAAGACATAGCGGACATAGAATTAGTACAGATTAGGACTCTTTAGCATGGAGAAGAGACAAATGGGAAGGTATATGGTTGAGATTTATAAAATCATGCGTGGGGTGAAATGGGTAAATAGGAAATGGTTATTAACCCTTTCAAACAACACTACAACTAGAAGATACTCCATGAAGCTAGCAACCAGCAGATATAAAACAAATCATAGGAAGAATTTTTTCACTCAGCGTACAATCAAGCTATGGTATCTGATCCCAGAGGACATACTCAAGGCAACTAAGTTAGTGAGGTTCAAAAGAGGACTGACAAGTTCCTGAAGGAAAAGTCAATAAATAGTTATTAGCCAGGTAGACTTGGAAAGGCAACATTTATCTCTGAGAGTGAAATGGATCAACTATTTGGGATCTGCTGAGTACTTGTGACCAGGATTGTCGGAGACAGGATGCTGGGCTCAACGGACTTTGGTCTGACCCAGCATGGCCCTTCTTTTGTGCAGTTCTAGTGCAGGCAAGACTTTAATTGAGGTGCTGATTAGCTCAGTGGTTTTATTATGCTTGGCGGTCCACAGGCTTCTGCTGTGAAACGCCATACTCACCCCACAGTCCGGGCCACTTCCATCAGCTCCCAACAATGCCAAGATCCATAAGAACATAAGATGTGCCATACTGAGTCAGGCCAAGTGTCCATCAAGCCCAATATCCTATGTCCAAAAGTGGCCAATCCAAGTCACATGTACCTAGCAAGTACCTAAATATTAAATAGATCCCAAGCTACTGTTCCTTATTGATTAATAGCAGTTTAAGGATTTCTTCTCTAGGAACTTATCCAAACCTTTTTTAAATGCAGTTACACTAACTGCTATAACCATATCCTCTGGCAATTAATTCCAGAGCTTAACTATGCATTGAGTGAAAAATAATTTTCTCTGATTAGTTTTAAATGAGCTACTTGCTAATTTCATGGAGTGCACCCTAGTCCTTCTATTATCTGAGAGAGTAAATAACCGATTTACAAATGAAAATCTGTTCAAGTCCTTTCATGATTATGTAGACTTCTATCATATCCCCTCTCAGCTGTCTCTTCTCCAAGCCGAACAGCCCTAACCTCTTTAGCCTTTCCTCATAGGGGAACTGGTCAATGCCCCTTATTATTTTGGTCACCCTTCTTTGCACTTTCTCCAGTGCGACTATATCTTTTTTTGAGATGTGGCAACCAGAATTGCACACAGTATTCAAGGTGCGGTCTCACCATGGAGTGATATAGAGGCATTATGTCATTTTCCATTTTATTCACCATTCCCTTCCTAATAATTCCTAACATTCTGTTTGCTTTTTTGATTGCCATAGCACACTGAGCAGATGATTTCAATGTATTATCCACTATGATGCTTAGATCTTTTTCCTGCGTGGTAACGCCTAATATGTACCCTAACATCGTGAAACTATAGCAAGGGTTATTTTTCCTTATATGCAACACCTTATACTTGTCCACATTAAATTTTATCTGCTATTTGGATGCCCAATTTTCCAGTCTCACAAGGTCCTCCTGCAATTTATCACAATCCGCTTGTGATTTAACTACTCTGAATAATTTTATATCATCTGCAAATTTGATTACCTTACTCATTGTATTCCTTTCCAGATCATTTATAAATACATTGAAAAGCACCGGTCCAAGTATCAGATCCCTGAGGCACTCCACTGTTTACTCTTTTCCACTGAGAAAATTGACCACTTAATCCTACTCACTGTTTCCTGTCTTTTAACCAGTTTGTAATCCATGAAAGGACATCGCCTCCTATCCCATGACTTTTTAGATTTTTTTTAGAAGCCTCTCATGAGGGACTTTGTCAAACGCCTTCTGAAAATCCAAATACACTACATCTACTGGTTCACCTTTATCCACATGTTTATTAACCCCTTCATAAAATGAAGCAGATTTGTTAGGCAAGACCTCCCTTGGGTAAATCAATGTTGACTGTGTTCCATTAAACCATGTCTTTCTATATGCTCTGTAATTTTGATCTTTAGAATAGTTTCCACTATTTTTCCTAGCATTGATGTCAGGCTCACTGGTCTATAGTTTCCAGGATCGTCCCTGGAGCCCTTTTTAAATATTGGGGTTACACTGGCCACCCTCCAGTCATCAGGTACAGTGATAAATTACTAATTGTAACTAATAGATCTGAAATTTAATTTTGGAGTTCCTTCAGAACCCTGGTCTATATGTCCTGCCTGAGGCAATCTAGACCTGCGCTCCTGGATATTCTGAATAAGTATGGTTATAAGGTTATAAAATCTATTTTGATAAGTCAGAATTGTTTCAGGTGTGTGATAAGGTTATTGTTCCTGTATGCTTGATGAAGTTCTGGGCTGCAAGTGATAAATTTAAATATTTGAGCATATTTATACTAAGAGACCTGTACAATCTTTATTTGAAGAATTATATTCATCTTCTAGGGCAAATAAAGCAAGACTTGGGAGAACTTGTCTGTCTCATGGGCTGGCAAGATTATTTTGTTAAAATGAGTATCCTTCCCAAGCTTCTATATTTATTACAGCATGTTCCTTGTGCTCTACCGGCTAATATCTTTGCTGACCTTCAGAGCGCTATTGGCAAGTATATTTGGCAGCATCGATCCGCCAGAATTCAGCTGGATCGATTGTGGCTCCCTAAAAGGCCAAGGGGATTTGGGTCTTTCTAATCTACAAGAAACAAATATATAAAGATCCTCACTCTACCAGATTTACACCATATATAAGTTATATTACATAAGAGACAATTATCTAAAATAAAATGTAACAATTCTTACTGTTTTACAACTTTATTGTAATCACTAACAAATTATACCCATATTGTCAGTTCTCTAAATACTAGAGCTTTAATTCTCAATATAAACACATTCATCTATCACATACACACCACTTAAAATATAATTAAGTACAATATTTTTTAACAGTCCCCATGTGCTAGCATAGTATTATCTAACTCCCTATATATTATAATATTCAAAATAATAAATTAGTTCTGTTGCACACATTCCCTACCTTTACAGTATGCTAAACAATCCTTTTATTGTATGTTGTGCTCCATGCAATCTAAACATTTACATTAATCTTATATAGTCCATCTGTTTACAAACACTCCCAACAAGGGCTACTCATTTCAGCACCCTCCGTTGGCTTCCTCAGGGGAACATTTCCAAATAACTCACTGGACTGGATCACTGTCTCTCTAGTCTTTCATTTTATGCCAATCTGTGCCTTGGTTTCACATTTTAAATCTCCTAACTGTAAAAATTACATAATACACCATCATGTGTTTATAAAGGTTAAATATTCCATCAATCTATAACATTCCACCCTAGAAACTGTATAGTTACCTTCAAAATATCAGTCATTCATCTATATGCAGACATTAGATGTTTCTCTGCTTACTGAGCATGTATCTTCTTCACATTAACTACAACCAACAGATAATAAAGCTATTTATCAACTACATATTTCACAAGCCCAACTCATTACTCATCACTAAATCAAATAACAAAATTGCATCTTACCCCAAAGGCAACAACTATCCCCACCATATACAATCTTCCATCTACTACTATTTATTTTTTATTTATTTTAAAATTTTTCTATACCATCGTTTAGTAATGCACCATCACAATGGTTTACTAAAGGGATATGTTTTTTTCAAAAAGACGCCGTGCATGTACAATGTATCCCCGCTCCATCAATGCTATACCCAGGTGATCACATGACTAATCTCCACCCATGGGAACTTATTCTCTCAATCAAACCACAAATGATATATGCCATTCATAAATTCTATCCTCTACTTAATGTCATCTTCAAATGCAACTATCAGGAGCCTTTTATTTTTTATTTATTTTATTTAACAGCTTTTCTATACCGACATTAAAGTACACATCATATCGGTTTACATAATAACAAAAGGTGGAAAATACAAATAACAGGGGGAGGGGACGGGGAGAACTAAGAAACCGGGGGTCAAAAGAGGGGGACCCCAACAATTAAAGATGAGGAGAGAAGCAAGAGGAACGGTAACACATGATTATACAAGATGCAAGAGTACAAATTATACAAAAGAGGTGCAGGGGTACAGAACACAAAAGATCCCGGGATCTGGTGGGTCGTGGTAGTGATTATAAAATGTGCAAGGGGTTATTAGAATTACCAGAAGGGTCATTATTGATAGCTGGGGGGTCGAGGATGTTAATCTGGGAAGGCTTGATGAAAGAGCCACGTTTTTAGTTGTTTTCTGAATTTGAAAGGGCAGGGTTCCATACGAAGATTGGACGGTAGGTCATTCCAGTTCATGGGGCCGGCATTTGAGAAGGCGCGGTTCCTCGTGGCTGAGAGACGGGCTTTCTTTAGAGAGGGAACTAGCAGGGTACATTTATGAATTGTTCTGGTAGGGCGGGAGGATTGTGTGGGTTGGAGGGTTTCGTTAAGCCAATCAGGAGCCTTTCATAAATTCCTTCATCTATTCAATGTCGTCTTTAACTCCCTCAACAGTATTCAATCTATCATATATTTTACATGAAACTAGACCACTTAATCTCTCTATTGAGACATCTAGGATATAGAGTGTCCCAATAGAAAACAAAACGTTGCTCCCATTGAGTGAGTAACTGGGAGAAATCACCTCTTCTATCTATCCATCTTTACATGCCAAATAACAAAAAATTCCACCTCCTGAATCGCATGACTGCATTGGTGCCAGTGTTCTATTAAAGGTGCTTACAATTTCTTTGTTCTGATATAACTTAGAGGTTCCATAATTCAAGTACGAACTTTTCTTCACATTGGGCCAATATAATTTTTTTAACAGGGGCACACAATCACATATACTACCTGTGATGTTGTGCATGTATATTGACCAGGTAAGAAATATTGTTTACATAACGCAGAATATTTAAATGTCTAGATGATAAGAATGTTTAAGCACACAGAACACGACCCTTGGGTAAATTGACCCTGTACCTCATTGAGACTTTTCACCTGTGTCATCACTGAAGAAGTAAGAAGCTGCTGCAAATTTCTTTTTTTCTTATACATGACAATGGGAAACGCTCTAAAAATTACAACCTCCTGAAGAATGTGCCAATGCCTATGAATAATTTGTTTGATCTTATAAGAGTATGGGGAATATGGTATAGCACAAAGAAATCTAGATACTGCTGGTGTTGGGAGAGTGGACCCTGCGTCCTAGGGAGGAGTTGACTCTGCCTGAATGGAGGCCCCTTCAAGCCCCTCCCGACCGCAGGCGAGGCCAGATGGGAAGCAGAGGCCAGCTGGAGCTTCGCCAGTATCAGCCCGCGTTCCCCGCAGGTTGAGTCCTTGGGCACTGGGGCCGGCTGGTCTTAGGTGGGTCTCTGCATGGATGATCCTATCATGGGTGGTACAGTGAAGAGACAGGCTGGATCCAGGCTGAAGATTGAGACAGGCGATGGTTCTCGAAGACAAGGTTCAAGACAGAGGTCAGGAGCCAGGAGGCGATATGCGTAGTCAAGGCTCAGGCCAGACGTCAGGGCAGGCTGTGATAATCGTAGTCATGATTCAGGCCAGAGGTTAGCACAGGCGGCGATACTCGTAGTCAAGATTCACACCAGAAGTCAGGGCAGATGGCGATACTCATAATCAAGGTTCAGGCCAGAGGTCAGGAGCCAGGAGATCCGTCCAAGAGAGCAAGGCAGGGTAGGAGATCGGAACGGAGAGCAGGGAAGCTGGAAACAGGAACGCAGCTCAATAGAGCGAAGGGACTTGTTGCCAAGGCAAGCTCTAGAAGTCAGAGCTTGCCTTACATAGGAGGAGCTAGAAACATCATCAGAAGAGGCCGTGGGAGGATTTCCTGCCGTGGGCTCTTTAAATTTGGAGAGATGCCGCGCGCCTAGGAGGGCACACAGCCCGATACAGCGGTGGCAGTGTTCTAGGAGGGACCGCATGCGGCATATCGGAGCGGGGGAGGCTACTCGGCCCCGCGGGGTCTGAGGCAGTGGCTGGCGAGCCGGAAAACGGCTGAGGGTGAGAGGACGGTGATGGCTAGGAGCCATGGCCAGGGCGCCTGGGGCTGCTAGGCCAGGCCGGCATTAGTGGGTGAGTGCGGCCACCCTAGGGCCCCTGTGGTCAGAGATTGTAACATCTGGTTTATTTGCTTTAACCATTAGGTTATCATGATTTGCATATAAAGTACTTTTATACGTTTTTTTGATAAAAGATGTTGAATATCCCCAATTCACAAACCGTTGAAATAATTTACCCGCCTGAGTCTGTTCTTATGATTTTTAAATTCTCCCGTCGTTGTACAAAGATGTCTTAATCTTAAAAGTTGTCTAATAGGAATACTTTCTTTTACTATTTTAGGATGACGACTACGGTAGCAAAATGTAATATTGTATTTTAATCTGTAGGTTTACAGTATATTGACGTACTAATAGTCCTCTTTACTTATACACTGTTAAATCCAAGGATGCAGTGTTTTCCTGATGGTAATTAAAAGAAAACTATAAGTTAGTATCAACTGTATTGATGCAGTCAATAAATATTTTAAGATCTTCCAGTGTACCTGACCATATAAAAATATATGGTCTATTAACCTTTTCCACAATACTATATTCTGCCAAAATGACGATGTATAGACATATGTTTTTTCAATCAGATGAACATATAGTCCTGCCAGAAAAGGGGCCATCGATGATCCCATTGGTATAACTTTTGTCTGCTGGTATATTTTACCATCAAAAGAAAAAACATTTTTGGTCAAAGTTATAGATGCCATAGTCTTCCTAATCGAAGTCTGTACTACTGGGCGGTTAGATTAATCAGTTTAAAAGCGGGGTTTACGGACCACAGGTCTTCCTGGCTAGCGATGGAAAAAGAACAAGCTAAAGAGATTGGGTTGGCTATGCCCCCCTTTATGATTCCTGACTCACCACATTGTAGGCAAAGTCCTATGCTGGCACACACAGTGCAGGTCTGGGAAGCAGGGTATACCACTGACTGCCCCTATATATGCTAATTCTTTGGATGCAGGCTGTACGTTTCTGTCCATTTTTAGGGAATGGAAAACTTAAGGGACTGACCTTAATTGCTCTGTTTTGGGAGGACGATAGTTTTTAGACAATCCAGGAGTTTAAGGAGGGGTGTGATATTACTATGGATTTGCACATCTCTTACTTACAACTGAGGCAGGCCATTTTGATCTGACCAAGCCTCTTCCGCCATTAAAGTGGATTTTTTTTTTGATTGATGTAGACGCTTTTTCTGTCCAATATGAAGGTATTCTCGCTGATAAATATGGCTCCTCAATGCCGCAAATTTTAATTGATGTTTGGAACGATGACCTTGGATTGGAGTTATATACAAAAGCCTGGAAATCTGTCTGGTTTTCTGCTTTTCATGCCTCTTTTTGTATGCGTCGTGTAGCGCTTATGATTAAACTACTCCATAGAACCTATTGCATCCCTGTTTTCTATGCAAAACTCTTTCCAGATGCAAGCCAGCTTTGTTAGAGGGGGTGCGGTGAGGTTGGCACCTACTTGCATATGTAGTGGGTTCAGGACTTTTGGTCAGAGATTGCACAAGGTACAGCTGATATTTTAGGAGCACCTATCTATCTTAAGCCATTACTTCTAGGCAGATGGGACAGGTCCTTCTCCTGTGAAATTTGGGCCTTTGGTAGGGCAGCTGTTGCTGGCTGCCCATTTTACTCTGGCCACTTTCTGGAAATGTAACCCACGTTTGGACTTTTGGCATGTTCACACCCAGAATATAGCTGACCTTGAAAAACTGCATTACATTCTTAAGGGTGAACATTCAAAACATGAACAAATATGGGAACCGATCCATCGCTTTTATAATATAACATAATTACCTTATACCCCTTCTCCTTTCATGTGATCTTTGTATTTGGTTGCGTACTGCTCCTATGTGTGATTCATTGCTTTTTTGTCTGTATATGAAAATGATGCTTCTGGTTTTAAAACCTTATCCTGCTTTTTTGTTTGAGCCTTGCCTGCCTGAGCTATTTCATGATTTTCAGGTTACTGTAGGTCAAGAAACTTCTAAAATAAAGGGTTTAAAAAATTGCTTTCTTGTGCAAAACAAATTCAAGTAGTAGTAAAGCTTACAACAAACGTAAAGGAAAGAGAAAACCAGCAAACCGGTTTCAATCAACAGAGGGGAGAAAGGTGCAATTTTTATCTATAGAAAGGGGATACTATTGGTCTCCTGGATGAGTTTGTGGTGGTAGTAAGGCTGAAATGGCTTGAGGTAAAGACATCTCCAGAACATAAGTGTGATTGTTAGCAATAGAGATGGTCTGGAGAGGCTCCTAGGAGCCCCTCATTAAATTATTTGCATGGAACAGCCTCCCCAGTGGAGGAGGTGGCTTTCAAAAACGCCAAGGATAAGCACAGAGGAGGACTGGCCTAGCAGTTAAAGCAACGGGCTGAGAACCAGAGAAGCTGGGATTCAAAGCCTGCTGGTGCTCCTAGTGATCTTGGGCGAGTCGCCCTCCATTACCTCAGGAACACATTTAGAGGATAACTTTCAAATCTATTTGAATTCCTGGATTTGTTGGCATAAGTGAAAGTCTTATCCTAGCATTTTATAAACTGTGCAGCAGATTGCTGCACAGATTATGAAGCACAGCATAATTCAGCTCTGAAAATATGTTCATATGTTTCATTACGCATGGATATTTGTAATGGATTGAAAGCTCTTAAATTCTTTTCCTATTTTATAAACACACGTACTTATATTTTACACATGAAAAAAATAACATGCATGTGTACAACCCTGATTTATATGCAGAAGTAGATCTATTTTAAAATATGGGTGTGTACTTGACATACTCAGTTTACCGATACCTCTGCCAGTTTATTCAGTCTTTCTCTACTTCACCGATACCTTCCTAGTACTTCATTCTGAACTCCCCCAGTTCACCCAGACCTCTCATCCAAAAATAGCAAACAACAGATGAGTTTATATCAATTTCACTAGTTAATGTTGGTTTGGTGGTCTGCGGGCTCCTCCCGCAAACTGCCACACTTACCCCTCAGGCCAAGCCCTGCTCGATGTTCCCTTGATAATGCGGGATGCCTTCCTTCTTGCATGGCTGGATGCCGCCAATGTTCCTCACACTGGGATGCCGCCACACTCAAGCCTGGATTTTCCATTCTCACAGAGAATGGTGAATCCAGCGGTAACAGGGGGTGGGGGGGGGGAGGGGGTGAAGGAGGGGACGGGCCTGCAAAAGCCAGCAGCAATCACACCACAGTGGTGTTATCGCTGCCGGCTTTTGCACCCAATAGCGCCACCGTGAAAGGTGGCGCTATTGGGCGCGTTACTGGCGGCGATAACATGGCTTACCTTATCACTGCCAGTAAAGATACCGCCGCGTCCGCCTCCTCCCCACCCCGACTCTGCCCCCTCTTGCTATCGCACGCCTGGCTCCCTCTAGGCGCATGCGCGCCCAGCGTCATCCAACTTAAAGGGCCCATGGCAGGAAACAGCTGAAGGTGCCTTTTGATGACATCATCCCCTCAGGCCTATAAGAGGCCTGGGCTGACACTCAACTGACGCCTCGGCAACAGTTCTCCTTACCTTTTAGTAAGGCAAGTTGCTTCAGTGTTTTTGGTTTCAGTTCCAGTTCCTTGTCTTCATCTTCAGTTCCAATAGTCCTTGCCTTCGTCTCCCGTTCCTGTGGCCAGTTCTTCAGGTCTTCAGTTCTTTAGTCTTTTAGTCTTCAGTTCTTCAAGTCTCCTTGTCTGCCCTGCCTATCCATCCTGCTTTTCCCTTTGTACGGATACCTGGTATTAACCTCAGCCTGCCTCCTGGACATTCCTGAACACTGCTTGCCACTGACCCCAGCTTGCTTCCGGATTCACCTATACTACATTTACTCCGGCTCAGCAACCTCAATAGACCCCACCTAAGACATGCTGGCCCTGGCACCCAAAGGCTCAACCCAAGAGGAACGAGGGCTGGTAAGGCCTTTGCTTTGTCCGAGAGGAACGAGGGCTGGTAAGGCCTTTGCTTCGTCCGACTCCGTCTACGCCAACTCCACCTTGGCCTAAGGGTCCAAAGTTCAACAGTTAATTAGCAGGTGTAAAACTCTGCGAATACATTTCCTAATGTAAAAGTGCAAATGTTATAAAATAGCAACTTCCTTGGGTACCACTTGGCCCCAATCCGTAATGCCCCTAGACCACTCCTTTGTTTGTGCAGGTTAATATGCATTGCAAAACCAAAACTACAGACATGCTTTTGATGTTCATAAAATAACATATACATGACTGCAAGCAACCTATGCATGCATATGCTAATTTTTCAAGTGGAAGTCTAACTGAAACCAGGTGACTTTCAGCTTGGTTCAAGCTCGATGACTTTTTGTTTCTTTCCCAGCTCCATCAGAATCACGCATTGGATTTTTTTTTTTTTGTTACTGTCCGTTTCAGGGTAAAGTCCAGAGTGGACTTGGGAAAAAATGTGCTGGAAGCAGAAGAATAGTCCTCAGGCGAAGAGTGTGAAAACCAGAAAGGTGGGGAAGAAGGGAGTACATGCACCCTTGTGAATAATTCCCCCCCCCCCCAAAAAAAAAGGCCCCCTTCATCTACTTTAATCTTTCACCCCAAACTCACAGGACCATGTTAGAAATGACTAAACAGTTTTGCATTCAGTTTTCTTCAGAATTTGCCATAATTATTCATGTTGACTTGATGGCACAGCGGTAAGTTTTTACCACCTCATGGAAACCTTCACCTGTCTGCATGTCAAAGAGCGGAAGCCTTTCCAAAAGAGGAACTATTTACCAAATTCTTCTGAGATCATTTGCTTATTCAGAATTTTCCAATCCAGATCACAAAAGGTGACAAACCGGTTTTAAATTCATCAGTACAATAGCCTGTAAAATACCAAATCAATCTTGGGTGCTTGGGTGGGAAAAAAGACATTTTGCTTATGAATGTACTGCGTGCTTGCTCCAGATGCATTTCTGAATGTTAGACAACACACAAAAGAATGTATTATTATAATGCCCCACCAGTGAATGAATGTTCGTCAACATGTTGCCTTCTTAATTAAATCTAGCGGCTGGGAAGGCTTTCAGATTTCCTTCTCATTCTCATCTTGGGCAGATGAGATAAGCCAGCGGTTTTTGCTGTGGTCTTGGCTAGCGGTCCTGCGGTGTCCAGCAGCCAGATGGCAAGGCTGCATTTATGGGAAAAGTCTGGCAGGGGCTGCCAGAGTGTTTGCACACTGATATTCTGGGACAAGACACTTGCTGTTACATTCCAAATCTGTGGGTTGTTTTTTTTAATTAAAGCAAAGTTCATTTGTAACTTTAAAGGATATTGTTTAGATGGAATTGCTCAAAACAGATAAACAGATTTAGTTATGTTTTTTTATTCCCCTTTTGCTGGACAGAAACATGAGTACCTCTGATACATGCCAGACTCTTCCAAGGCCCTCTGTGCGTTGCTGGATCTTGTCAGAGAGTCAACGTATGGGCTAGCTTGGTGGCTTGATTGGTAGTGCTGCACACTGCCCTATGGGGGACCCAGAGTTTGACTCCTGGGCCAGGTCTTGCACTCCCTGGGCCAGCCAGGGCTGGGATTTGTGGAGAGGAGAGACTCCCACTGGTGGTGCTGTGGAAGGGAGGAAGTTCCAGTCATTGAATGATGGTGGCAAGATTGAGGGCTCCTGATTGAAGGTGTAGCACCTCTCTCACATGGTATGTCCCAGAAGATGGTGAGTCCCTAGCAATAGTGACTCAAAGAGTTTTGTGAGCACGCTGCAGTGGAAATTCAGAGGCCAATTTAAGAAGCAGTGCGTGTAGATACCAAATGAAATACAGAGAGAGATTTCCAGAAGCACGACAGTGGAGGGAAAGCCTGGCGCCTGGTGAAGCTATGAGCTCCTGGGAGGATTATACAACCCCACCTGTTAGACAGAACAATAACAGGGGGATTCTCCAAATGCACACACTGAAAGAATTTTGATTCCCATTTTAAGTATTTCTATGCGAGAGAAAAAACCCAGAATGGAAAAAGAGGAAAAGGATCCAGAAATTCTGCAGTATACTTTTGAAAATTCTTGAACCATCCCTAAGAGAAGATGTTTGGCGATGTATTCTGTAACCACAGGGATCTCTCAGTCTGAACTGTGAAATGCTCTGTCCCAATGCTCGGCACACATTTGCAAGAACTGTGTACACACAGTGGTGCCTGTGGAACAGCTTGTAAACAACTTTTTCCTGTAAATAAGTCAGACCAGCTCTGGATTAGAGCTGCCATTATGTCAAGTCTTGGCTGAAGTATGAGCTGCCGCAGAAGGGCATGGTCCTCCTTTCTTTTTTTTATTTATTTATTTAAAAACTTTTCTATATCGTCGCTAAGTTATATACCATCGCAACGGTTTACAAATAGGCACATAGACTAAGGTAAGTAAATGTAGGATATCGTACATTCTAACAGGTGCCAAAAGAGTTTGGTTACAATTTCATAAATAAAATCATTATTTGAGTAATGTTGGTCAAGTCCAGGTGTATTATTGAGTTACTATCGCTTTGAAATATTACTTCTTAAATGTAGGATTGAGTAAATTCATTCTCATCTGCATTACCCTGTACTTTCATTCTCTACCCTCCACACTCTTTAGTGAAGGCTTTTTTAAAGAGCCATGTTTTTAGATTTTTCTTAAAAGTTTTGAGATTATTCTGTAATCTGAGTTTGGGGGGCATCATGTTCCATAGTATGGGCCCAGCCAATGATAAAGCCCTTTCTCTCACTTGGGTTAATTTTCCTGACTTTACTGAAGGGATTGTTAGTAGTGCTTTGTTTGCTGAGCAGAGGTTTCTTTGTGGAACGTGTACTCGTAAGGCTGTGTTTAGCCAGTCTGCTTCTTTATCATATATTAGTTTGTGTATGGTGCATAAGGCCTTGTATTTTATCCTGTATTCGATGGGCAACCAATGTAAGTCTGCTAGAGTTTCGGTTATATGGTCCCTCCTCTTTTTTCCCGTCAGTATTCTGGCTGCGGTATTTTGAAGTATCTGGAGTGGTCTTATCGATGTGCTTGGGAGTCCTAGTAAGAGTGCGTTGCAGTAGTCAGTGCTGGAAAAGATAAGTGTTTGCAATACTGTTCTGGAGTGGGCGGGTGTGAGGGAATTCATCCATGGTCCTCTACACCAACTGATTGAGCACAAGATAAAAGAACCCTGAGACAGTTCAGGACTTTCCCCCTGTTCTTGGGGTTACAGAGGCTTCAAGAAGAAGCCCTGGTACGTGATGCTACCCAAAGACTTCAGCGCTGGGCTAGGTGAGTTGGGGGAGGATATGGGCTAGGTTTAAAAAATCCCTGGGGTAGTTGTGATTAAACCCAACCCTGGTTCCAGTTGAGCTGAAAGCCCAGAGGAGCAGGAGGAAAACTACTGGGCCAAAGAGAGATAATATATAGACTGATCTTTCCATGCAGAGATCAGACAGCGCCAGGCTGCCAGGGACAGGCTGAGACATTGCCAGTGGTTCTCCCATTGCATCAGTGGACTCATGGCTCCTGTCTTTCTGAAGGGAAACTGGAACTACATGCAAAAGGGCAAAGAACTTTTTCCTCTGCACTCAGGCAGGCCAGTCCCCATAATTGGGTTATGCATCTCTACCAGCAGACGGAGACAGAGTAAAAACTGATGTCATGGATTTATAGCCCTAACTTGACATCAGCCCGCCAGTATTCTCTGTCTCCAGAGGATGGTGGACGTGCATTTCCCTATGGGGACTGCTTGTGAAAAAAAAAAAAGAAGTGGACGGATTTAGGAGAAGACGAGCAGCTGAATAGCACCGCTCGCCTCCTGAGATGATACCGGTGGGTCACTCCAGGCCCAGCGCAACTGGATGTGCATACTGTGCATTTGCACGGGGCGGGACACCAGGGGGAGGTGGCAGCAGGAGAGGCCGCAGGGCCGCCAGCAGACAGAGAAGGAGAGGGGCTGCCAGCCGCCAGCGCTCAAGCCCGACTTCTGTCTGCGTGCATGCCCATGCCCATGCACAGCTTCCGCTCTCACCCCCCCCAAACAGGAAGGCCCACAGGGCCGTGGTGGAACTCATCTCCTGTCGGCGGGGAGCTCAGCAGGTTTGATAAAATGTGCTGTACAGTT
Organism: Rhinatrema bivittatum; assembly: GCF_901001135.1. Lineage (NCBI taxonomy): Eukaryota > Metazoa > Chordata > Amphibia > Gymnophiona > Rhinatrematidae > Rhinatrema > Rhinatrema bivittatum. The sequence continues at coordinate 54,410,643 of NC_042626.1, forward strand.
ATTTTTGCTAACTATTGTCATTATTTGGAAAGTTCCAAAGAAATGGCTTTAAAGAATAATGGAGACCTACTTTTTCCATCTGCACAGATGCTTGACTATGAAGTAAAAAGCTATATCAGGAAGCAGAAATGTTTGTTCACAAGAAACTATGTTTTTCTGGCACATGGCATTTGGCACAAAGGAGGCCATGCGTGTATGTATGTGGGTGACTGAGAGCATGTGTGTGTCTGAGAGCCTGTGTGTTTGTGCATGTGTGAGTGTCTGTGTGAGAGCCTGTGTGCCTGTAAATGGCTCTGTGTGAGAGCCTATGTGTATGTTTGTGTGCCTATGAGAGCCCATGTGTCACATATAGGCTCTCAGAGGCACACACACACATAATGTATCTGTGAGGGAGAGGGAACCTGTGTATGTTAGAGAGAGGGAGTGTGTGAGAGAATGAATGTGTTATTGTGCATGTGTGTGAGAGAAGATAAAATTTGGGCGTCCCTACCTCCCGCAATCCACGACAATCTCAGGGCGACTGGAAATCAGAAGATCACAGGTATGGAAAGCAGGAGATTTTTTATAATCCTTATTAGTTTTAATTACTGAGTATAATTTGATAATTCTGCTCTTTCAAAATAGTTAATTTTGGGGGGAGGGGAATAGAACATTTTTTTATTATTGGATATTTTATTCATCAGATATTTGGAAATATTTTCTTGGTGTTTGGGAAATTTTGTATATTCTATTCATTAACTGTTAGAAATATTCTTTTTATGATTATGATTTTACTATTATGATTGTTTTATATTTCTTAATTTTATTATTCAATGTTTTTATGAAGAATGGTAATGTTTCTGTGTTTTCATTGTTGCTCTGCATGTACAGGCTGGCTTGTTGAGGGTTCCAGTTCAGTTCTTCTCAGCACATTTCTGTTTATACTTTCTGATCTCTTTTTTCTGTATTTGGTCCGGGTCTGTCTGGGTTCTGCATATGTGACCAAGGTGAGGTATTTTGCTGGCATGTAATTTCTTTGTAGGGATCTATAGTAGCCTGGTTTCCTAAGAAGAGTTTTATTGGTGTTCTAGGGCCTGGTGTAATATGTGTAGTGTTGCCTTTTCATAGATAATGTTTATTTATTTAGTTATTTTATGTACTGTCGTTCCAAGGGAAGATCACAACGGTTTACAAAAGTAACATTTGTCCTTTAGGTCCTTACATTATGGTGTTAACACATATTGGTCTAACACATACTATAGTAAAATACATTTTGATATTACATATACTTTGTAAGGCACATATCTTGGTAAGACAGATTCATTGGAAGAACTTTATAGGGTCATATGAATCTGGGGTGATGTTTTTATACGTCTCAACTGAGGAAGGGGACAAAAGGTTAGTAGATAGGAAATCTGTTTGGTGATTTACAAGGCTGGTTGGGAGTCCTAGGAGTAGGGAGCTGCAGTAGTCAATATTAGAGAAAATTAGCGATTGTAGAACTGTACGGAAGTCTTCTGTGGTTAATAATGGTTTCAGTCAGGCAGAGCTCCAGAGTCTCAATGCGTGGATGAGACGATGGTGCAGGGAAGAGGGATTCAGTTTTGTAAGGAACTGGGCAACCTTTTGGGGAAGGAGGAGACTTTTTCGAAAGGAGGGGCTCCACCTTAACCAGAATGGACCCAGATTGCTGGCACTAACTTTCAAAAAGGAGATAGAGCAGCTTTTAAACTAGAACAAGGGGGAAAGTTGACAGTCACTCATCAGCGCATGGTTTGGAGAAATGTATCCTTGAAGGATACTAATGAAACAGGAGAGTTAGGGCATCCCAACAGAGAGGTTCTAGTAAAAGCAATAGTAGCCCATGTGCCTATAAGTAAAGAATCACCTGAGCGAAAGAATTCCAAATTATCCCTATCAACTGAAAAGAAGGTTGTTAATGCAAACAAAAAACACTTTGAAATGTCTTTATGCCAATGCCAGAAGTATAAGAAGTAAGATGGGAGAGTTGAGTGTATAGCAATGAATGATGAGATAGACATAATTGGCATCTCAGAGACCTGGTGGAAAGAGGATAACCAATGGGACAGTGCTATATCAGGGTACAAATTATATCGCAATGATAGGGAGGATCAACTTGGTGGGGGTGTGGCACTTTATGTCCGGGAGGGTATAGAGTCCAACAGGATAAAAATCATACAAGCGACTAAATGCTCAGTAGAATCCATATGGGTAGAAGTCCCATGTGTGTTGGGTAAGAGTATAGTGATAGGAGTATACTACCGTCCACCTGGACAAAATGGTCAGACAGATGATGAAATGCTAAGAGAGATCAGGGAAGCTAACCAATTTGGCAGTGCAGTAATAATGAGAGATTTCAATTACCCCAATATTAACTGGGTAAATGTAACATCAGGACATGCTAGAGACATAAAATTCCTGGATGGAATAAACGACTGCTTCATAGAGCAATTGGTTCAAAACCCAACTAGAGAGGGAGCTATTTTAGATTTAATTCTTAGTGGGATGCAGGATTTGGTGAGAGAGGTAACGGTGGTAGGGCCACTTGGCAATACTGATCATAACATGATCAAATTTGAACTAATGACTGGAAGGGGGACTATATGTAAATCTACAGCTCTAAAACTAAATTTTCAAAAATGAAACTTTGATAAAATGAGGAAAATAGAAAAAAACTGAAAGGTGCAGCTGCAAAGCTTAAAAGTGTACAACAGGCTTGGACCTTGTTTAAAAATACAATCTTAGAAGCGCAGTCCAGATGTATTCCATGCATTAAGAAAGGTGGGAGGAAGGCAAAACGATTACCAGCATGGTTAAAAGGTGAGGTGAAAAAGGCTATTTTAGCCTAAAGATCTTCATTCAAAAATTGAAAGATGGATCCATCTGAAGAAAATGAAAAAGCATAAGCATTGTCAAGTTAAGTGAAAAACATAGATAAGGCAGGCTAAGAGAGAAGTTGAAATGAAGTTGGCCGTAGAGGTAAAAACTCATAATAAAAACTTTAAAAATATATCCGAAGCAAGAAACCTGTGATGGAGTCGGTTGAACCGTTAGATGGCCAAGGGGTTAAAGGGACTCCTAGGGAAGATAAGGCCATTGCAGAAAGACTAAATGAATTCTTTGTTTCTTTGTTTACTAATGAGAATGTTGGAGAGATACCGGTTCCAGAGATGGTTTTCAAGAGTGATGATTCAGATGTACTGAACCAAATCACTGTGAACCTGGAAGATGTAGTAGGCCAGATTGACAAACTAAGGCATAGCAAATCACCTGGACCGGATGGTATGCACCCCAGGGTTCTGAAGGAACTCAGAAATGAAATTTCATATCTATTAGTTAAAATTTGTAACCTATCATTAAAATCATCCATAGTGCCTGAAGACTGGCGGGTGGCCAATGTAACCACAATATTTAAAAAGGGCTCCAGTTGTGATCCAGGAAACTATACACCAGTGAGCCTGACTTCAGTGCCGGGAAAAATAGTGGAAACTATTCTAAAGATCAAAATCACAGAGTATATAGAAAGACATGGTTTAATGGAACACAGCATGGATTTACCCAAGGCAAGTCTTGCCTCACAAATCTGCTTCATTTTTTTGAAGAGGTTAATAAACATGTGGATAAAGGTAAGCCAGTAGATGTAATGTATTGTTGTGTCCGTCGGTCTCAGACAGCTTCGACCTCTGTGCCTCAACTCTCTTCCTTCTTTCTCCTCAAGTCTTGGAAAGATGGCTGCTGCTGCGTCTTCCTGCCGCTCTCTCCGACGTCCCCGGAACGGCAACGGCGACGGTGTTCGCCATGGATTTCCTGAAGGCCTCCTAGGGTGCGTGTGTGCACGCCACCCACGTCTTTATCCACGTCATCGCGGGAACCTTGGGGGCGTCCCCTCTGAGTGACATCACGACATCCGGGTATTTAGCCTGCCCTTCATTCGCTAACAAACTGAGTTAGCAAGGATTGGATTGAACTGCCTCAGGTCTAAGCTGCTCTGCCGCTTCCTTGCTGTTGCAAGAAAGCCTTCTCTCTGCCCTTCGGGTAATTCATCTCTAACCTGGGTACCTGCTCCTTGGGGGCCCTTATGTTCTCTTACAGGTACCTAACTGGGATATCGGGTACTCGCTCCTCGAGGGCCTGCTCTTCCTACTCTGGTGCCTTACTACCTACTTCTGCCTGTCAGGATCTTCATCAATACAGCTATGTACTTCAGTGAGTAATTAACCTTAACAGTTTGTCTCATCTCCAGCTTCAACGCTCAGAGTCTGCATCCGGGACTTTCCTCTACTACCCTGCACTGCCTACCATCTACTCGAGTGTGGGCCTGGTCTCCTCTGCTGAGGACCCCTGGACTGCTTCTACTGAGTTACCTCACTGCTGCCCCTCCTGGGCAGTACCACCAAGCTGTATAATATATACAAATTCTCTGTGTTTGTGTGTATAGAGTCTAGCCTAGTACTGCGGCTCCTCATGGGGCTCCTCCCCATGGACGTGACCATCACCGCAGTACCCAAGAATCCACTCCAACACCTCAAAACAATAACATGTATTTGGATTTACAGAAGGTGTTTGACAAAGTTCCTCATGAGAGGCTTCTAAGGAAACTGAAAAGTCTTGGGATAGGAGGTGATATCCTTTCATGGATACAAACTGGTTAAAAGGCAGGAAACAGAGAGTGGGATTATTCAATTTTCTAAGTGGAAAAGGGTAAACAGTGGAGTCCCTCAGGGATCTGTACTTTATGATATCTCCATGCAACTCCCCTCAGAAAAGGGTGGCAGTGGAAACTTCCTTAAGGAGGCTATTGGACTTGAAGGTCATAATTCCTGTTCCCGAATCACAAGAAATTATGAGCCACTATTCCATCTATTTTGTCATACCCAAGAAGGAGCGGTCCTTTCAACCCATCCTGACTCTCAAAGGAGTCAATTGTCATTTGAGGATGATTCATTTCCGAATGGAGACTGTGCACTCCATAATAATGGCAGCACTATTAGGGGAATACCTCACGTTTCTGGATCTGATAGAAGCATATCTGCATGTTCCCATTCACCAGGAACATCAATGGTTCCTGCGATTTGCCATTCTAGGACACCATTACCAGTTTCAGGCTCTGCCCTTCTGGCTGACCACTGCACCCAGAACCTTTTCCAAGATCATGGTGATGGTAGTAGTGGCAAGCTTGCACAAGGACAGCATCCTAGTTCACCCATATCTGGATAATTAGTGGATTTGAGCCAAGATAATGGAGGAGAACCTTCAAGCTTCTCACAGGGCGGTCTCCTTCCTGCAGGAGCTAGGCTGGGTGGTGAACTTGGCCAATGGCAACTTACAGCCATCCCAGACACTGGAATAGCTTGGCATTCTTTTTGCTATGAAACAGGGCAGAGTCTTTCTACCAGAGAGTCACATTCAGAGGTTGATAGCTCAAGTTCAAGCCCTGAGAAGAACTATTTGCCTAACGATATGGTCTTATCTGCAGGTCCTGGGTTTGATGGCAGCCAAGTTGGAGGTTGTTCCCTGGGCAAGGGCAAATATGCAGACTCTTCAATGCACGTTGCTTTCCCGGTGGAGTCCGCAGTTACAGGACTATGCGGTGAGGCTTCACTTACCATTGGCAGTGAGCATCTAATTGCAGTGGTGGTTGCAAGCGGATCATCTCATGAAGGGAGTTTCCTTGGAGATGCTGAATTGGTTAGTGCTCACTACAGATGCAAGCCTCCTGGGTTGGGGGGCTCACTGTAAAGAGTTACTGGTGCAAGGTTGCTGGAATGCCGAGGAACAGCAGTGGAGCATCTATTGATTGGAAGCACAGGCAGAACGACTGGCGTGCTTGTGGTTTGCCGAGTATCTGGAGGCTCGGGAAGTCAGGATAATGTTGGACTGCGACGACAGTGGCCTACATCAATCATCAGAGAGGAGCCAGAAGCCAACAGGTGTTGGAGGAGATAGATATGCTCATGGTATGGGCAGAGCAAAATCTGATAGACATATCCATCTCCCACTTTGCCGGAAAGGACACTGTAAGAGCCGATTTTCTCAGCAAGAAGAGCTTGGACGCAAGAGATTGGGAGTTAGTGGACAAAGCCTTTCAGCTCATAGTGGAACACTGGGGACGCCCATACCTAGACTTGCTGGTGACTTCTGGCAACATAAACGTTCCACGGTTCTTTAGTCGCAGAAGGGATCCAAAAGCACTGGGCATCAATGTAGCCACGCAGCAAGGTGTTGTATGCCTTCCCACCCTGGTCTCTGATAGGCATGATTGTTCGGAAGATTGCAAGTCAGGCTGACACAGTACTTTTGATGGCTCTGGATTTGCACTGGAGGCCACAGTATGCTGATTTGCAGAGACTGCTGGTGGGCAGTTTCCTCAGACTGCCACTTTGGAAGGATCTGTTGTGATAGGGACCCATTCTACATGAAGATCCTGTATGATTTTGTCTTATGGATTGGCCGTTGAAAGGCTCAGTTGTTGAAGTGTGGTTATTCTGCTGTAATGATTTCCACTTTGCTTTGGGCCAGGAAGTTTTCTACGTCTCTGGCTTATGTTAGAGTTTGGAGAATTTTCAAGGCCTGGTATGAGGAGCTAGGTTCTTAGTCTCTCAAAGTGGAAATTCCATTCATTTTGGAATTTTTACAAGATGGATTGTGTAAAGGTTTGGCCCTTAACACACTGAAGCTTCAAGTGACAGCTCTTGCTTCTTTTTTTTTTAATATATCTTTATTCAAGAGACTGCATATACAAATCCATCAAAAAGAAAAAAACGAGAAATAGAATAAGATCATGTATATCTGTTAACAAATAAAAATGGAATTACAAAAATCCTATCTCGTGGTGTTTATACAATGAGCCCCAAAGCAAACCCCCCCCCCCCCCCCCCCGAGTCAACGGTGGGCCTTTGTCTTTCCATCCGGATGTGCCCCGGTTTTTAAAGGGAGTTAAACATCTTCTTCCTCCCTTGCGACTGTCAGTGCCTCTGTGGGACTTTAATCTGGTCCTGAATTTCTTGGCGGGTCCGACTTTTCGGCCACTATGTGGCCTCTTCTTGCGACTGCTCTCCTTGAAGATGGTTTTTCTAGTGGCTATCTGTTCTGTACATAGGGTTTCCAAACTGCAGGCTCTTTCTTGCTAAGCCCTTTCTGTGTGTGACTCCTCGAGTGGTACAGTTTCATATTGTGCCTTTTTTTTTTTGCCAAAGGTGCTTTCAGACTTTCATTTGAATCAATCTAATTCTTTTGCATACCTTGGATGTCATGGAGCAACTGATGCGGTATTTGGAGGTTACTAAGTCTGTCCGAAAGTCTGACTGGTTGTTTGTGCTCCATGGGGGAGATAAACAAGGTGAATTGATGATTCGGGCAACTATAGCCTACTATTTTGGGAGGGAGGGAGGCATCATGGCCGCTTATGTGGATGCCGACATTTCTTTGTTGAAGCAATTTAGACCACATTCCACGAGGGCTCAGGCAGATTCATGGGTGGAGATTCAATTATTGTCTCCTGTCGAGATATGCTCAGCGGCGACGTAGTCATCCTTACACATTTTTTCCAAGCATTACCGCTTGGATATTCGGGCTCGGGTGGATGCCATGTTCATGCAGGTGGTTTTGACTGGACCGCGGGCAGCCTCCCGCCCTGTTTGGAAGTAGCTTATCGTTCTCCTTTTAGGTGAGGATGATGCAGAGTGTTATTCCTGCTATTCGTTGGAGGACTGGTAAGTCACTTAACCAGCCCTTCAGTTTAGTAAATGTTCATTGTTTTGTCTGAGCTCAGTGTTCCCTAGTGATTGGAAGAATGAGTGGTTGATTGTTATTAATCATTTTCAAATATAATCAGTTTGGCTTTTGCAGAGAATACTGGTGGGCTGATGTCAGGGCAGGGCTATATATTGTTATGTTTTGTAGGGTTTGGGTGGACCCTTGGACACTGTGGCAGCTGACCACGCCCACGGGAGGAAGTCCCGTGAGGGGCCACAGGTCAGGCTCAGCTCCAGACACACAAACACAGATTATATCTTTTATTAGACAGTTTCTGAAGCCACCAGAGGTGGTGGTAGTGAGTAGAAGATGGAGCCCGGCTGGGCTGGTATTCCTCAGGGCGCTGGAAGAGCGGCTTCTTCGGTAGCAGTGCTGTAGGAAGAAGAAATGAGAAAGTGAGTACACTGAGATATTCACAGAGTCCCCAGTATAGAGAAGCCTCGAGATAGGGAGAGCTGGCCCTCGAGGAGCGAGTACCAGATCCCTGGGCACAGAGACTCGTTGGCAAGTACTCACGCAGCAGGTCTCCGTGGAAGATGGCACTGGTGCTGGAACGGAGGCAGGCCCTCGAGGAGCGAGTACCTGGTTCCAGGGAGACAGCTCTGAGGATTGGATGATAGTAGTACTCACTGATGGTGTCTTTGCTTGGCTTATGTCTGCATCATTGCCACTGAGTTGCCGGACTGGCTTTGTGAGCTTCTTTCTATCCCATCTTGGATTGTCATCCGCTCAACCCCACCCCTCGAGAAAATTTCACACTGTGTGGGGGGGGGGGGGGGGAGGGGCGAGTTTAAATTGTGATCTGCTGTCTTGTCCACATGTTCGTAAAAATCCATTTCTCTATGTATGTTACATATGTCTGTTTTTGCTGACGTGTGTTGTTATGGTGATCCATGTTGAATAATGGAATTAGAAGTGCGGAATGTAGGAATTGCCAAGTAAATAAATCTAGTGTGCACCCAAGTGTTTCATGAAAAGCAGCAGGTCTTTAGCAAAGCAAAATTCCTTGAAAGCATCCACTCCAGCTCCGTAAAGCTCTTTGGCGAGTCTTTGGGCACTACTGAAAAAAAAAACCCCAGAGCTGGTGTATATCCCAAGCGTTCAGCATTGGCCACATCCTTAACCGCACGCGGTGGGAATACTATAAATATAATTTGCTTCCTGTGGGTCGCTAGAGAGGAATGATTTGGACGATCTGTCTTCTTTCGTTGGAGCCGTGGGTGGAAGGCATACAGGCTCTTGTGGTGTTTACAAAACAGGGTAGGAGTGAGGCTTGGCTTACAGCCAAAGTCTTCACCCACCAGCACGCAAGACACATGCCAAATGTGTGCTTAGGGGGCTGAGTGGCAAATTTCTGGGCTGGTCTGCAGAAGCTGAGTGTGGCTGGATTCGGAGACACATAATTCATGCTTCTGGATCCTAAAGTCAGAGGTCTGTCTCCTTGACAAATCCCTGGGAGGATGTAAACATAACGGTAAAATAGATGTCTTAATCCAATCAAAGATGGAAAAAAGACAACCAAATATTCTAACAAATTTTGTGTTACCTTTTATTGAACCAAGTGGAAACAATTTATTTTCACAAGCTTTTAAGGAAAAGCACTTTACAGCGAGAGTAATGTATGTTTACTAAATGAAGGTGGCTACCTGGCTCCTGGCACTAGGAAATTGATGGCCCAGTTCTTGTTTTTCAGGACCTTGATCGGAACGTTCTGGGAATTGCTCAGCATGACAAAGCCAGTGCTTCCATGTTCCTTACTAACCTGGAATCCGGCTGTTCACAGCTCCATGTCATAGGCTTTGATGAGGGAAGGGAGATTTGGGTGGACATTTTCACCCAGAATGCCTTGCAAACAGAAGCACAATAAACTTTCTGAGCGGGGGGGGGGGGGGGGAGGGGGGGTCACATGAGCTGCCCTCTTTCAGACCAAGATTTAAAACCTATCAGGCTAATTTTAAAACGAGCATGCGTGCGCCCATGTACACTCACATGGGCGCACGAGCAGAGAAACGCTGGAATTTTAAATCATGTTTTAAATACACCTATCGCGCGTAAATATGCCTCTAGATTTAAGAGGTTGTTCAAGCAAACCTGCTTCGCACATCTTCCATTGAACTTTGCCGGCTTTAACATGTAAATGTAAGCGGATTTTAAAAAATGCTCACACGAGGGGCATTCCCAGTTTTTCCAATTTCTCCACCAGTTTGCCGAGTCAATTTTGAGTTCTTCCCCACCCCTCTGGTTCTTCATCCTGTACGCCCCCCCCCCCCCCCCCCCCCCAGTTGTCCAGGACCCCTCATCCTGTCTTGTAAGCCCTATAACAAGCTAATGCGTGCTGCAGCCTCCGGTTTTAAAATACGGAGTTATGCGTGTAGGTGTTGGCCCCGCCTCAGAATGCCCATGTGCTGCCCCCTTTCTCCGCCCCCCTTATTTTTGACGCCCACCATGCGTGTATCCATGTGAGAATTGGGGCTTTCAAAATCTGCGTTGCTCGCGGGCGGCCCACATACACGTGTACGGAGGAATATTTTGCTTGAGCAATGCCTTTAAAATCAACCCCTAAGACGTCTGATGTTGAGAGTGACAGAGGTGGGCAAGGGAACCAAGAGAGGCGTCTTGTCATGATTAGAGACAGAGAGACACAGGCTGCCATGTGCCAAGCAGAGCGGTAGAAACTTGTCTGAATAAATTCCAAGTGGCCTTCTCCATATCAAAAGAGAGCAGGTCCTTGTATGGTATATAGACCGTACCCAAGGATTCCCACCACTTCCTGGTGACTTTATGATCTAATTAGATACCGGGTTCTCTACGCACATACAATCAGAGCATGAAGCAAGCGCAAACGTATATGTGAAAAAACAAGCGTTTGGACACTTTTTGGTTTCATGAGAATTTGCCACACCTCTTTCCATCTCTGCAAGACTTTTATACTATTGGCTGTTTTGTGTATGTATGTATGTATATATAGATAGGTAGTATTTATGTCCAAGCACCTGTGAGATCGATGGTATCAGACTGAAGGGGCCAAGGATCAGCTACAGGCTAAGTGGCATCCTTGTGTGTGTGTGTGTATGTGTGTGTGGAGGGGTCTCCTCTGAAGATTTGGGAGATGGGAAACCCCCTTTAGGAGATGTGGGCCTCGCTCTTCTTCCACCACGGTCAAAAGGCACCTACTCTGTCTGGGCTGCTGATACAATGCTCGGCCACACAGTAGGCAGAGCTCAGAGGGCAACCTAGATGGGGCAGGTACCCCTTGAGCGTGGCTGCCATCAGCCCCCCCTGTATGGAGGCACAAGTTGCCCATCCCTAGGACCGGCTCTGGAGGGGGCCTTATGATCCTTCTCTGCCATCATATTCAGTGTCTCTTTGCACTCATCGGATGATTCACTTTTCTGCTATGTCAGGCTTGAGTTTATACAACAAATTCACGCACAGATGTTCTAGGCAGATGTCCCTCCAACTTCATTCGTCACTCAGGTTATTAATTGGCTTTTTTTTTATTTCACCCTCACACATTTCTCCTACTCCTTTTAGCTTCTAGCTCAGACAGAACCAGGGCTGAGGTCTGACACTAGGAAGCTTAACTTGCAACTCCCCTCCCCCATTTTATACCCTTCCCTTAGTCTGGTCATTCCTGTGACAGTTCTTGGGCCAGGGGGTCATGCACCAGTGCTCCTTTTGGGGCCCTGAATCTTGCTACTAAGTTTCACCCTTAAGCGATGGCCGTGGTTCCCTCGCTCCCCTAGGGGCTGTGAACACTACCTCTGCAGCATAGCTATAGCCCCCAACCCACCTAGAGAGAGTGAAAGATCCTACTTGGGAATTTCTGCCCGGCAGTGCCCAGCCCTGCCCTTGAGCCAGCTGTCCAGCCCAATTAGCTGGCTTGTTAAGTTTGGTAGGGAAGGCCACAGGCTTAACTGGCCTAGCCCCATCTCATCTCCACCCCCCATATTCTTAAAATCCCTCCCACCATCAGAATGATCAGCAGCCCAGGGGAACCACAAATAGGCTGCATGTTCTTCAGAGGAGCAGTTTTCCTGTAGTTTAAATGTGCATGGATTGCAGTAATGCTTTATGTGCTTAAATTCTGTATCTGCTGGATGTGGGGGGGGTCTTTTGCTCCGCTATGGCTAGCAGGGCTTTTAGCATCTTGGAAGCAAATGCTTTAAAAAATCAAGGGGGGGTCGATATTCGAAGCTGGCCATTTAAGTAACTTAGCGGGATATTCAGCTAAGTGACAAGGTATATTTAGCGGCACGACTAAGATGCTGAATATACACGTATACTCGTACCCGTGCTTAGCCGAATAAATGATAACCAGCTAAGTTTAGACCTGCTCTGTAGCTCGTCTAATTTAACCACTTAACTTATGCATAACTTGGATGGCTCTCTTGCTCCAACCCGATCCACCCACTAGTACCACTACACGCCCACAAGTTATGTGCTAAGCGGCCTCCACTGAACACAGGAGCATATTCAGCAGCCGCTGCCTAGCCACATAAGTTATACTTATCCGACTAAGTGGTGCTGAACGTGCTTTCAATATTGACTTCCCTATAAAATCAAGAAACATATTAAAAGAAATGATCTCTGTCGTAGCACTGAGATAATTTCCTTCCATTTTGTTTTATCTGGATAATAAAACAGGATGATATTGATTTATCAAGATAGGAGGGGGGGGGGAAGACATGGGATAAAATCAGCACCAAAATGAAGTGAAGGAGAAGCCTAGGGATTAGAGGAGTGGGCTACAAACCAGCGAAGCCACAGGGTTCAGATCCCACTGACACTCCTTGTTTCCTTGGGTAAATCACGTCATCCTCCATTGCCTTAAGTACAAACTTAGGACCTCGTTTACTAAGCAGATTTCTCATAGACACAGAATGGGAGCAAAGGCTTAGTAAATCAGGTGAGCCCTCGGGGGAACAGAGAAATACCCGCAGTACCTTTAATGTAATCTGCTTTGAAGTGTCACAAGAGTTGGAGTATAAAAAAAAAAAGGGGGAGAAGAAGTAGGGATTATAGGTGATAGCTGTGTAATAATAAATCTATTATAGCTGTGTAATAATAAATTATAGCTGTGTAATAATAAATCTATCAGCTGGATCCCCAAGCCACTTTGTCATGCTTTAGAAACACAATGTACCTGCAGCCACCTGGGATGGCAGAGAGTTTTAATATGTGGAATCCATTCCCGAGCATTTTGTATCCTGGCATTTTTTGAACTGCTGCAATTCTGTTCTGCTCTGCTGACATACCCAGCATCAGAAAATTCAAATGGAAAGGCCTTCACGGTCTTCTTCACTTTTCTGCTGTGGCACCTCAGCAATTGCTCTGCCTTTATTTAAGTCTGTGGGTTTCTGCTCTTCACTTATCTAAGAACCACAACTCAGCTCCCAAGACGCAGAAAATAGGAAGTTACGTTTCATTTTTAGCTGCACCCGGAGGGCTGTTATTATACTAAAATGGGGTTACAAGCATCTCAACTTCACCACACACAGCCTTACTTAATGGTAGGTTAACATTTGGCTTGAGAGATTTCACTGGCAACCTCAGAGCTCACTGGCTAATGGTTGCTAGCAAAGAGCCGAGGCTTCTCCCCTTCCCCCCACACCAATATTCAGGATAAATTATAAATTATCCCCATTCCCTGCCTCTCACCACACCCCACTACCACTGCCATCATCATTTCTGTATCAAGGTAAAAGGCATTAAATCTATCCCGAGTGAAAAAAAACGTATGATAGATGCTGAAAGTTCCACCTGTTTTTTGACACATTAATTGACAGAGAATTTCCTTAGAAAGTCCAGTTCCCAACCATCGATGAAACAAAGATTGACAAGAATCACAAAAATATTATCCCCCACAACCTGAAAAGTTTATTAACAAGAGCTTTTCCTTAGGTTAGTAATTCTTCCCCATACCCTAGAAAATCCCCTTTATCCAAGAGGCGGACTTCCCATAGAAAAGGTTCGCGCGCAGCCTAAAATATCCTTATGTGTGTGTGGGGAGGAGGGGCAGTCCAGTTACCTTTGAAGAATCTTTCCTTACAAGCTCCTCTTATACTCAAAGCCCACCCTTCTTGTAGAAGGAAGTCTTACCCAGTCTTAGAAAAGGCCCATTCTCAACCCTGCCCCTAGATGTCATCCCTACTGTAAGGCCAACCTGAGCTCTACCTATCCTACTTTAGAAAGTCCTTGCCTTAGATGTGTTCTGTAGTTTAGGACACTACTTTTCAAATTTGGGGTTGCAGCCCTGTACTGGGTTGTGCTATCTATGCCATGACTGGGTCACGACCCTTAACCAACTCTTACCCACTCCAGTTGTTTTAGGGAGGGAGAAAGAGCAGAATGTGGCAATGGGTGCTGGGGAAGAGAGGGGATGAAAGTGAATAATAGGAGATGGGAAAAGGAGAAATGAGCAGGGATGGCTTTAGCGCTAGCAACACCCTGGGTGAGCACCATGAAAAGCACCCTCCGTGGCCAGGAGGTTGGGAGGAATGTTGTCTCTCCCCATGGGGTACTACAGTTCAAAACAGAAGCGTCTTGTGCAATAAATCAAATCACACTACTTATTTATTTATTTATTTATTTATTTATTTAAAGTTTTTCTATACCGGCATTCGCGATAAATATCGCATCATGTCGGTTTACAATTAACAAGTGGATAGGGAACAAAAGGCAAAAAACAACATTGATATTAGTAATAATAATAATAATAATAAAAATAAAAATAGTAGTAAAAAACATTAAACAAGAGAAGGCTAAGGAATGCAGTTACAATAAAACAAGGGAGTAATATAACTTGGATCAGAGAAAAGAAGCAGGGGTTTAATAGAGAGAACGTATATGTCAGTCCATGTGCTTATAGCATTGTTGAATTGCCCTTATTAGGTAGGGATATTAATTACCATGATTTAAGGCAAAGTCTGAGCGACTAGTTAATAATGGAGTAGGTTCTCATCCCAAGGGAAGACTTATAGTCTTCCCTTGGGATGAGAATTTTCCTTACACTCAGTCTTAGGAAAAGAATGGTTTTCTTCCACTGGATCCCAAGAAAAAGAGTTTGATCATCACTGCCTTAGAACCCTTAGAAAGACCTCCTTATCCTGCTTTAGACAATCCCCTTTCCCCTGTAAAGCCCCTCACTTTTGGGGATAAAGAACCTTTGTTGGCATGCCAAGGGCAGCTGGAAGAGAAATCAAACTGGGGTGGTTGAATGCTATCAGAGATGAGAACACTGTGGGTACAGCAGAATTACACGTGGGCTTCCAGCCCTCGTTACTGCCTGCTGCCTGCATGGCTAAACTGCCAGTCGGGAACGCATCCCACAGCTCCCAGCATCCTTCCCAAAGCGAGTCAGACCTCATCTGATTCTGGAGAGATGGGGGGGGGAGAGAAGCGGGGAAATGTTTGTGACATTTCTAGAATTCTGTAAAGAAAAACAGTTTGGGTTTTACTTTCATGAAACGCTTGGAGTTTTGGTTAAGTCCTGAGATACAGTGGGGAGAATGTCCAAGAAATCATGCAAGCCAAAATATATTCTTATGTCAGTGTTGCTTTAAAATGTGATATCTGTAAAACCAATGTTATTATTCCATCTGGGGGACAAATGATCTTGCTAGAAACAGAATTCGGGCAGTCCAAAGAGATTTCCAGGTTTTGGGGAAGCAGCTTGGGCACATGGTGATAATCATTGCCTTTTCAGAAGTGTTACCTGTTCATGGAAAGGGAAAGGAAAGGCTAAGCCATATAGACAATTGTAATAAGTGGCTCAAAACCTGGTGTAAAGAAGAAAGTTTGAGATAGACAGGGTAGCGGTGCAACCTAAAATATTTGGCACCCCGCCCAATTCACTTCTCTGTCCCTCCTCCCCCCCCCCCACACTTCTCCGTCCCTCCTTCCCTCCCCCAATGATCTCTAGTTCCCCTCTCCCTCACACAGGCTCCCTCTCTCTCCTCTTGCACACACTTTCACACACCCCTGCACACAAGCTCCCTCCTTTTCTCTCTCTCTCACCTACACGCCTCTTCATACAGCTCCCTCTCTCACACACAAACATGCACTCTCACTCCCACACACACAGACATGCTCTCACACACACATAGACACAAACTCTCTCTCCCTTCCTACCCCGCTCCCCCTCAGAAGCACAGCAGCAGCTTCCTCCTTCAGCCCCCGCGACAGACGGGGACTCTTCATTTTTCTTGAGGCAGCATGTGGGCTGGTGCAGCTCTACTTCTTGCATCTGCGGTGGAGAGGGGGGGGGCAGCGCCGTTGCTCTTCCTCCTGCTTCAGGCCACGACTGCATGATCTTTCCTTCTTCTCGCCTGCGCGGGCCCCACTACTTCTTCTTCCAGGCCAAAGGGGGGGGGGAGAAGAAAAGGTTATACAGATGCTGGCCCCAGACCCGTGGCACTCTAGGCGGCCGCCCAGTGTTTCCATCGCTCACAGCCTGGAGGCCTCCCTCTTCTTCTACCGCAAGCGGGATGGGCTCTGCTCGTGGCCGCTGACCTCCCGGTTGGCACCTCCCTCCTGGCTGTCACCCGGGGTGGACCACCATGTGTGGAACAGTAAAAGCTATATGGGTAAAAACGGCCTGCATCTGTCCATGGAGGAGAAAAGGATTCTAAGTGAGAAATTCAGATCCTATGTCATTAGGCGTTTACCCCAGAGGATGTGGATGACAGACGGAAGACAATGGAATTGGCATATCAACCCCCGACAAATACAAGACGTAAGTGAAGGAGTTAAGAAAATTAATCAGCTCAATAATCTACTGCTAAGCAAAAGGGCTAAAAGAAAAAGCCATAAAAAAACAGCAGCAAGCCAAGAGAGAAAATGTGGAAAGCTGTAAGCACAAATGCTCATAGACTGCGTAATAAAATCCCAGGTCCGCAGGCTCTAATGGTGGAGGCAGACTTGGATATTGTTATTGTTGTAGAGACAAGGTTCAGTTTGTCTCATGATTGGGATATCGCCATGTGAGAGAGGCTAGAGATGACAGAAAAGGGAGGAAGAGTAGCTCTCTATGTCAAGAACAATGTCCAAGCATTTGAAATACAGGGTATTTAGGGAAAGGAAGAAGCACTGTGGGCTGTATTAAAAAAGATAATGATGGCACATTTATCTACACTGGTGTGGTTTACAGGCCTCCGATTCAGAGAAACTAGACAGAGATCTGGCCAAAGACATCCAAAAGGTGGGAAGTAAAAGTGAGATGTTGCTTGTCAGTGATTTTAATCTGCCCAATATGGATTAGAGTATCCCTTCTGCAGAATCTACAAGAAGGAGAGAAATTGTAGATGCCTTTCAAAGTGCTCTGCTTAGGCAAATGGTGATGGAATCCATGAGAGGAGAAGCAATACTGGACCTGTTACTTACAAATGGAGACACTTTCTCTAACAGAGTCAAAGTGACCATTCGCACAATAGGACAGTGCCAGAGAGCCCATAGCTCAGTCTCCTAACTTCGGATGGGTCATTAAAGGTAAATGACTCTTATTGCATGGAAATCCAGGTCACTGTCAGATCGATCCTGCTCTGTAATATCTGGGAAGGTGCCCACCAGAGCACCAGCATTCATCATATAACATGGGTTGATATAACAGCCAAGATGAAGAGAAGTCACATGAAAATACAGACTTTGGTAAAATGAAAATGTACCTTGCAAAGGAACTAGAAGGCTGGGAGAAAAATGGGTGATGTGGAACATTGAAAGGAGCTATAATAACAACAATAAATATTTATGTAAGAAAAGGAAATAAAGGGAAAATAAAACCAATGTGGTTCTCCAAGGAGGTATCTGAAAAAATAAAGGCGAGAAGATCAGCATTCAAAAAGTACAAAGAAACTCAAAAAGAAGAACCTAGGGAAGAGTTTCTAAAGAAGCTGAAAGAGATGAGGAAAGAAATGAGGTAAATGGGATGACAAAACATTTTTCAGATATAGCTGAGAAAGGAGACAGGCCAGAGGAGATATTGTAAGACTGAAAGGAAATACAGTACGGTGCAATGAATGGAGAAAGGTGAAGAAATCTGTAAAGGGTAGCGTGGGTGTGGGCCCTTAGTGCTGTGGCATAGTTGACGCAGCCTCATAAGCGAACCTACGAGGCCTCCGCTGGCAGCTGGTGGATGTGCCCTATAGTGGGACAGACGAGCTTCATCTATACCAGCTGCCTCCCCCACAGGTTGAGCCCTTGGGTTCTTGTGGCTGGCAGGTCTTAGGCAGTGAAAAGAACTAGAATCCAAAGGTATGCCGAGGTCAGGGTAGGTAGCAGACTAATGGAGTCAGAAACAGGCCAAGGTAAGGGCAAGCGGCTAACAAGAATGGTCAGGTTCAAGCGAGAGGTCAGGTCCAGGCAGCAGGCAATCATAGTCAAGTCCAAGTAAGAGGTCAAAATCTGGAAAATCAAGCCAAGGGTGGATGAAGACACACAGAAGACACTGGATGAGATGGGCAAGATAATGCAAAGCTGGACAAGACAAGGCTGGAGAGAGACAACACTGGATGAGGCAAGGCTTGGAAAGGCAAAGCTAGAGAAACGAGGCTGGGTGAGGCAAGGCGAGGATGGAAGTCAAGGCTGGATGAAGAAACAGGAACAAAAGACACAGGAACCAGGAATACTAGGCAACACACACTGCAAGAAGACCCATTGTAGAGGTGCTGCTGATAGTTCAAGGCTGTCTTAAGTAGTATGTGAGTGATTGACATCATTGGAAGGCACCGAGTTCGGGTTTCTCTCACTGGGCCCTTTAAACATAGGCACACACCTAAAGTGAGGTCTGGGAGAAGAAGGAGCATGGTGGGGCAAGGACACTGGATCAGTATGCGAGCCACACAGCGCAGCCCTGGTAAGCTGGAGTGGCGTTCTGTCATGTGCGAACTGAATCGGAATCGGAAGTAATTGAAATGGCTTGTGAGGCCTTCCTGTGAGCCACACATCATAGCATGTTAAACAAATACTTCAGCTCAGTATTCACTAAAAAAGAACTTGGAGAAGGACTCTTGCTGGTTGGCAAAGTATTGATGGAAGTGGGGTAGATACATCCCCTTGGAAATTCACCCACTGTTCTCTTCCTCATCTTTTGGGAGGACATTCCAGGCATCCACCACCGTCTCTGTGAAAAAATATTTCTTGATGTTGGTTTTGAGTAGTCCCCCCTGGAGTTTCATTTCGTGACCTCTAGTTCTACTTTTTTCTTTCCAATGGAAAAGGTTTGAAGTTCATGCACCATTAATACCTTTCAAGTATTTGAAGGTCTGTATCATTATCTCCCCTGCTCCTCCTCTTCTCCAAGGCATACATATTTAGATCCTTCAGCCTCTCCTCATAGGTTTTCTGAAACATTTTGGTCGCCCTTCTCTGGACCGCCTCCATCCAGTCTCTATCCCCTTTAGATACGGGCTCCAGAACTGAACACATTATTCAGGCGAGGCCTCACCAAGGACCTGTACCTTTTTCTTACTGGTTATTTCTCGCTCTATGCAGCCCAGCCTTCTGGCTTTAGCTTTCACCATGTCACATTGCTTCACCGCCTTTAGATCACCAGACTCTATTACCCCAAGATCCCTATCCTGGTCTGTACACATCAGTCTTTCACCCCCCATCACATACAGCTTTCTTGGATTACCGCATCCCAGTTGCATGACTCTGCACTTCTTGGGATTGAATCCCAGCTGCCAAACCTTCAACCACTCTTCAAGTTTACTTAAATCATTTTTCATTCTCTCTACTCTTTCAGGCACGTCCACTCTATTGCAGATCTTAGTATAATCCACAAAAAGAAAACGTTTCCTCCCAACCCCTCCGCATTGTCGCTCATGAAGATAGTGATTAGAACCAGCTCCAAAACCAATCCTTGAGGTACTCCACTTAACACCAGAGCAGGCTCCATTAACCGTTATACATTGTCCTGTCTGTCAAACAGTTTGTAATCCACTCCACCATCTTCGCACCCATACCCAAGCTTCCCATCTTATTCCTGGACATCTTATGTGGGACTGTATCAAAAGTAAATCACACAAAGCATTCTTCCTCAATCTAATTCTCTAGTCACTCAATCAAAAAAATCAATACTGGAATTCAAAAGGGCATGGAATAAATACCACAGGATGCCTAGCAGCCAAAGGATAGAAACATAGAAACATAGAAATGACGGCAGAAAAATACCAATCGGCCCATCCAGTCTGCCCAGCAAGCTCACACACTTATTTTCCCATACTTATCTGTTTCACCGACCACCAAGTTCAGGGCCCTTGTTGGTAACTGTTTGATTCAAATTTCCTGCCACCCCCTGCCATTGATGCAGAGAGTAATGTTGGAGTTGCATCAAAGGTGAGCATAAGGCTTAATGGTTACGGGTAGTAACCGCTGCATCAAGCAAGTTACCCCGATGCTTGTTTACCCAGACTGCACAGATCAATGCCTTGTTGGATGTGGTCTGAATGTAAATCCTCTTTTCCACATTTCTCCCTGCCATTGAAGCAGAGAGCAAAGCTGTATATGCATTCAAAGAGATGCATCAGGCTTAATTGGTTTAGGGTAGTAACCGCCACATTAAGCAATCTACCCCACGCTTATTTGTTTTCCCAGACTGTGTAGTTCAGTCCATGTTGGTTGTTGTCTGAATACAAATCCTCTTTTCCACATTTCCCCCTGCCGTTGAAGCAGAGAGCAACGCTGAATATGCATTCAACGTGAAGTATCATGCTTAATTGGTTAAGGGTAGTAACTGCCACATCAAGCAAGTTACCCCGATGCTTGTTACACAGACTGCACAGATCCATGCCTTGTTGGTTGTTGTCTGAATGCAAATCCTCTTTTCCACATTTCTCCCTGCCGTTGAGGCAGAAAGCAATGCTGTATATGCATTCAAAGTGAAGTATCAGGCTTAATTGGTTTAGGGTAGTAACCGCCAAGAAAAGAGGTAACCTTGTTAACTGGGTTAGCCAGCTTGGGAACTCTATAATTGTACACAACACAAATTTCATAGCAACTTAAAGATGAACATTATTCAGTGAAGTGGACCTAAGAGGTCTTAGCAGTGATTTGTATTATTGTAGGATTGGTATGAATAGATATGAATAGTTGTCTTGTGTCTATGTAGCTGTTAAGGCAGCTTCTTGTATGTTTTTATTGTTGTTAAAATATGAGGAGATATAATTATACTTTGTATTACTGTGGTGAAGAGTAATTTTTTAGTTTGTATTGTATTCATCTTATAAATAAACAAAAAAACAAATAAACTGGGGGTAGCCTGCACAGAGCATCAGTTACTACCCTAAAAAAAAGCAACAAAAAAACCCCCAACAACTTACCGGGCAGACTGGATGGACCACTTGAGCCTTTTTTCTGCTGACATTTGCTATGTTACTATGTGGTTTCTTAGAGAACACAATAAAATCTGTCTGGTTTATTACACAAAGCCCACATACCGAAGCTATCATGTCAACTCCTGGGATAATGCATAGGTTCAGCCTGCACCCAACACGGAGGTCTACTGTAAACCTGCCTAAGTACAAATGACCCCGTCAGAGGGAAGATAAAGTTCACACTGACTTTTGTGTATTTACAGTAAAATAATTCCCCCACAGCCCCCCTTCCCACCAAATAACAATCCCCACCACCCTCCTGCCCCCTAGCCCCGCCAGCCCCCCCCCCCCCCCCCCGCCACTGTACATGGTTAATTTAACTCTGAACATATTCTGTAAAAAAGTTATGCTGGTAAGCATATTATATTTGTAATACTAGCTCGTATAACTGTTATATGTTCTTAGCTAGTTATTCAATTAAGCTGTTATATTGTATCATGTCATTATAAGGCTGGCCTTAGACATCTTGTTATATGTAAACCGATGTGATATGTCAAATCGAATGTCGGTATAGAAAAATAAATAAATAATGTTGCCAGTGGACTCTGTGTCACCTGAACAGACTCAGTCAGTCTTGGTTTTAATCCATTGCATCTTTGAACTCCCATGCAGGCATTCACATTGGTGGTACATGCAAAGCATGAATACAGCACAGACAGCTGAAGAAATTATTTTCAGCAGAGCCCCATGAGGGTGTCCGTCTGATATAGGTAAAGCATGAATACAGCACAGATTGCTGAAGAGCACATCTTCTTCAGCGCCTCCCACAGGTACAAGTAAAGTAGGAATAGAGCACGGACAGGCGAAGAGCAGATTTTCATCAGAGCCCTATGAGGGTATCACTTTGATACATGTAAAGCATGAGCACAGCACAGACAGCTGAAAAGTAACCGCAAGTGAAAAAAAAAACAAACAAACTCTACAAACAAACCAAACATGCCCAGCCTGGCACATTTCAGTGAAGTCGTATGACCCGGCTCCCGTTCCCATCACCCAAATGCCATTACACTCCTCACCGTGCTCTTTGCTGGTTAGCCAGCCCCACCCATCACAGAGCAGAGGATAAAAAGGCAGCCCATCGTGCCCAGGGTGGCCTGAGAACACACAGCATACCCATGGGAACCTGGAACTGTCTCCTTTCATAAAGGCTGGCCGGGGCACCCGAGAGCACGTACCCACATCCCCTTCTGATGACCCCACAAAGCAAAGGGTGCTGCTCAGGAATGCCTGGCATGGAAAATGTTCCAGACAAGCACAAAATGGGAGTATGCTTTGAAGTCTCACATGCCAGAGCAAGGCTGTGCCTGGGATTGTTTTCACAATCATATTTTGCATGCCCCCATCTCATAAAAACAATATAAAAGGACCAAAGGCAACCACCATTGTTGTCACGTAAAGTCTCTTGAGAGCATTAGGTGTTTGCATGCATGAAACGCAGTTTGTAATTAACAGATATTAAAGAGAAGATTCTGCTTTAATCAGCTTTAAATCAAAGAAAATCAACATAGTGGCCACATAGGCCGTGTACCTTTAAAGGCCTAACACATTTTTAAAGATGTAATAAGGCAAGCATTCCAGGCTCCTGGGGCCATTAAGGATTGCTGACATTTGCCAAGTAAAAGGAAGTTAAACATGGATAGAAAAAGGCAGCTAACCAGCCCAAGCCCTTCTTTAAAAAAAACCCCAGGAAACTATCTAGATCTGTTGCGTCTTAAGAGCCTGAATCATAAAGGTTTTTTTCTCCCACATAATGGGAGAAAAGCCTTTAGTGAAACAAGCCCTAAGCTGTTCTTTTGATGCAACTTGTAGCATTTCATAAAACTTATTTTTGTCTTACACACTGTCAATGTATCTTCTCCAGGCTCCCCAGCCATCCTCAAAACCTGAATTCTGCTTCAGTGCTTAGACATAACAACTGTGAAGCACAGTGTTTTTGACAGCTTAATTTGATTTTATTATTTGTATCTGCGTTGAGTCCTATAATTGTTTTATGTGTTTTGTGTTTTTTGGTTTTTATACATTTAATGTACATTTAGATGGTTTTATGTTATTGCTTTGTAATCTGCCTAGAACAGTATTTCTGCATTCAGTCGAATAGAAATATTAAATCCACTATAGGCTGCCATGTTGAAGTCTGTGGGATAGGAATTGCCAACTAAATCGACAGAGCTCCAGCCAAATATCAAAAGAAGAAGAAGAAGAAGAATTTCTCCAGCAAATCTGAATCCTTGGCAGAGGTATTGATGTGCCTCCTGGCACACTGTTGATGGTTTGGAAAATAAGAAACTAGGCATGGACCAGTTGAGCACAATGTGTGTGTATGAGGTCACCTGTGACTGGGGTTGCAACCTGATATAGGTCCCCCCTCACATGCTGATTGAGTTCTTGGTTTGCCTCTGTAGAGCTGTAGTTCCTATTATCCTACAGAAATTGAAAATACAAATCCATAGATCTGTGGTATTCACTCCCAGCCCTCGAGGGCTGCCAACAGGTCAGGTTTTCAGGATATCCCTAATGCAGTTTTCCCTCTCCTGGAGACACACCCAACTAGTGTGGTTTTCAGGATATCCCTAATGAATATACATGAGATAGATTTACATACCCTGGGTCTGGTTAGGTATGCCTCCAGGAGAAAGTTGGGAAACACTGTCCCAATGAATATGCATGAGATAGATTTACATGCACTTCACCTTCATTGTATGCAAATCTATCTCATGCGTATTTATTAGGGATATCCTGAAAACCTGGCCTGCTGGCGGCCCTCGAAGACTGGGAGCGAATACCACAGCCATAGAAATAATGGGGGTCATGCCAGGATTGGATCAGCTTGACAAAGTTGACCTAGATCAGGTAGCAGTCACAGGTGACTCACACATGCACTCTGTGCTTAACAGGCAAGCATGCTTGTGACAGCATTTCAAATGTGGCTGAACATGCAGGAGAATGGGAAACCAACAAGGGCCCAGCTTAAGGAAGTACAAAAAACAGGTTAAAAGTAGGAATTGTAATCAAAACAGGAAGCCTGAGTTACATCTTGGGTCTAGCACACAACTGTCACACAGAAGGCAGATAGCACAGTGGAAAAAGTCTAATTAGACCATAGGTTTGGCCGATTTTGCCTTTTCCAATGAGCATCTTCCCCTTGGGTTTGCTGCCTCAGCTGCTCAGTCCTACTTTTCTTAGAGAACTCTGAGCTACAGTTCCATGTACTCAATGGGGCAAAACCCGGGCGGCGTCAGCATCTTCAAGGTGACCTGGCTAAGGTGGCAACCCTACTTTCCCTTTAGGCAAGAAGGGTCTTGTTTTTTGTTCTGTCCCAAAGGAAAAGGTTTCAGGGGAGCAGATCTTAGCACTAAAGAAACAGATTTTCTGTGTGCAAGGGAGATGGCTTAGAAAGGAGAAAAAGTCATAAAAATCTAGACCAGTGGTATTCACTCCCAGTCCTCAAGCACCGCAAATAAGCCAGACTGTCAGGTTATCCCTAACGAATATGCATGAGAGATGGATTTGCATGCACACTGCCTCCATTGTATGTAAATCTATCTCATGAATATTCATTAGGAATGTACTGAAAATCTGACCAGTTAGCGTCCCTTGAAGGCTATGAGTGAATGCCACTGATCTAGACTATTAGAATAAACTCTACAACTATCTCTGCCTTTCCCAGAGCCTCGTTTAACAGACTTCATTAGAAGAGGAAAGAACCAACTGAAAGAGCAGGCCTTTTAATATCTCCCATGTGTGCGGAGAGAGCAAATCGTTGGGTTTGAGTTGGCTTGAGTATCTAACGGAGACAAAACCTCTTGTGTGCCCTTTACAATTTCTCTGGGCTTAGAGCTGGGTGGCCATTCCTTGATACCATCTAAAATTCTGCATTCCCAGCTTTGAAAGAAGGGGTGGGGGGAGGGGAGGGAAGAGAGGGAGGAGGAGGAGGGGAAAGTGTGTGCCACAGGACAGTGCCGTTATTGACAGACACTGCAAGAACCATTCTGAGGGAAAAGTCTCTCAAGTCAAAGATTTTATTCAGCCTGGAATTTGACTGATCCTTCTCCCATTCTCCTGACAAATATTTAACAAGGATGGAAAATATCCCAAATGTAACCATTCATGCTGCAGATTTGAGGTCTTCCCTGGGCACCAAGTAGTGGTGGTGGTGGGGAGGTGGGGAATGTCTCTTCTCTAGCCCTTTCGGGGTCGATTCTCCAAATTTGGTACCTGGAAAAAATTCTGACAAAACAATGTTCTTGCGCAACTTTGTTACATTAAAATAATCCTGTTCCATGTGCTTTTATTTTAAACGCAGCTCGGGGGGTGGGGGAAGCCTGCGTGTCTCAGAAGAGTCATATAGGGGAGAAAGACTGACGTGGAAACATTTTAACCATTTGCACAGAGATATATTGGCATCTATTGGAGACTTAATTTGTCATATTTATTTATTTAAAAACTTTTTGTATTCTGCATCTTCCAAAGTTAATCCAGGGCGGAGCGCAATGTAACATTCATAAAACACATTAAAATGACATAACCAACAAACAATACAACATCTAAAATAAATGTAATATCAGTGCCAGTCATCAATTTATCTACTGCTAAGAGAATAGCCTAAGCATATGCGTCAAAGAAAAAAAAATCACTTTTAATTTCTTTCTGAAAGTATTTATATCATTCTCATTATGCAATTCTGTTGTTAGAGCATTCCATAGCATGGCAGCAGTGTAAGAAAAAGCCCATAAACGCGTGGACTGCAATTTATAATTGTGAATGGAAGATACGGAAAGTAAGTTAGGATCCATCGACCACAGTGCTTGAGTAGGCACATAAGGATTTAATCTGTCCACCACTGAACACGAGTTTAAGAATCTTGAATTGAGCTCTCCATTTAACCTGAAGCCAATGCAATTCACACAAAACAGGTGTTATATGGTCTTTAAGCCACAATCCAGTTAAAAGTCTGGCCGCAGAATTCTGTATTAACTGCAACGCACACGTTTGAGTATTTGGCAGGCTTACATGTAAGGTACTGCAATAATCCAGTTGACTAAAAAGTAAGGACTGTAAGACAGTCCTAAATAAATCCCTATGAGCAAAGGTTTTAAGGGCCTTAACAATTTCAGCCTATAAAAGGCATTCTTCACAATCTGTTGAAAATGCGGTTTAAAAGTTAACTTTGAGTCAAATGAAGACCCATAGATTTCTAGTCTCATATGACACTTTGAATAAAGTGCCATTGAAAACTAGATCATTATATGCAGCATTCTCTTACCATGAAAAGCCCAGTGATTGTGGGATCACCAGGACAAGTTTGGGAAGTCTTGCACTAGGTATTTGCAGAGTTCTGCTCTTGCCTGCAGAATTCTCCATGGACCTTAGGAACCCCGTCTCGTCCATTCTTGTATCAAATAGGTGCCTTTGGAAGGTTGCATCTGCATGTCTCTGTGATTAATTCTGGCTTTCACATGTCTGTGTGAGTCTCTGTGCAGCTGCAAAATCTTCCGGGCACTGGAGAATCGTCTGTGCACAGCCTGTGAACACATACATACACCTGCAGAATCCTGTATGCACCCATGAATTCCCTAAGCACCTGCAGAGCGTTCTATGTACCTGCCACCCTGTGTGCACCTTCCCATCCTCCATCCACCACCTTGTGACCTGTGTGACCTTGAACAGCTTGGCACCCAGAAAGTCATAAGAAATGCCATGCTGGGTCAGACCAAGGTCCATCAAACCCAGCATCCTGTCTCCCATCAGTGGCCAATCCATGTCACAAATACCTGGCAGATCCCATAAAGTAGATCTAATTCCTGTTCCTCACTCCCAGGGATAGCAATAACTTTCTTTAGTCTGCCTGGCTAATAATGTGTTGTGGACTCTTCCTCCAGGAACCTGTCCAAACCTCTTTGGAGCCAGGGACATGATCTTGTGTACCCCTGATGCTGTTGTTTCACTAAGCGAATGCCTGTTTGCTCATAGACAATTTTCCCTGAAGGGCTAAACCCATCATGTTTACCCATAACCACCACTCTGGATCGAGTTTTAGTGCGGCTGTATAAAACTTGCACTTTTTGAATCAACTTCCCCGGCTAAATTTTCCAGAAAAAAAAAAGTAAGTTTTGTGCCTTTAATGAGGAATCTAATGCAAATAAATGTATAATAATATTGAATCAAAACTTATTTCCAGAAAAGCCACAGTGTGTAGTCAGACCCTTGCTGGGAGTGCTAGGGTTAAATTCTTGCAATGAAAGGAGGAGGGGAAGGAAGGAAGGAGGGAGGGAGAGAGAGATTAAAGAATTTGACAGATGTAAATAGCCAGAGAGGAGTCAGCATGTCCCAGTGTTTCTTCCCTACATGAAAAATGACATAATATATTTGTGCAGCAAGAGCCCAGAGCTGCTTTCCTCCGTCTTAGAAATAACTTTCCACCTCCAACATAAAA
The DNA here is from genome assembly GCF_901001135.1 of Rhinatrema bivittatum. NCBI lineage: Eukaryota > Metazoa > Chordata > Amphibia > Gymnophiona > Rhinatrematidae > Rhinatrema > Rhinatrema bivittatum. The sequence goes on from NC_042626.1 coordinate 54,438,204, forward strand.
TAGTTGGCGTGACAAAGCGATAAAGATGTCTGTTTAATTTAAGAATGTGATAATCCGTGGAATAAATAAACTTCCTGTGCATTCACCAGGAGTGGATCTGCGACCACACAGAAAAATTGGACTTACACGTGCTCTCGAAGGAAGACGGGCACCAGGCGGGGGCTTGTAGGAACCTATAAAGAGGGAGAGGGAGGAGAATGGAGAAGAAGCAGGAGAGAACAAGTGACAGATTGAGATGGACCTTGTGAGAAAGGGAGTGACAGAGGGTGAAAGTGAGAGTGACAGAGAAAGGATGAAAGGGAGAACACGGGTGTAACAGAAAGGTGACTGTGAGAACGTGGATATAGTGACAAATTAGTTTTTTGCCATCTCTATATACTGTTGGTGCTGCGCCCAGACCTATGATCTGATTTCCTCTTTCTCCACCCACCCACCTCTAGCTGGCAAGCCCACCCCATATGTGGGGAGACCCACAGGGAAAGAGTGAGAGACGGGAAAAAGAGAAGGACGGTGCAAAGTGAGAATGACAGCGAGAATGAGTACAACCAAGAGAGAAAAAGAAGACTGTGTTTGTAGCAAGCCTTTGTCAGGAGTCCATGACAGGTATGGCCCAGCCATTTAGCCAGCTTATGCCCAGAGAAGGGGCAGCCACTCTTCTACATGTGTGATGAGGGTTGTGAACTGGCTCCATGACATAAGGAACAGCCAAATCCATTTCGGCTGCATGCATAGATTTGTAGGTCTGACTTTCTCATTGATTTTTCAAAGAAAACCAGACCTAGATCTGGCTGTTCCTTGGGACAGTCAGCTGACAATCCTAGCCACACATGGACATGAGCAGCTGACTTGTCCTCAGAGTTGGAAAAACTGATGTGTTTTGTGATGGAAATATGGTGCCAAAAGACTGGAGAAAGATGATGGTGGTCCTGCTTCACAAACGTGGTAGCAGAGAGGAGGCTGGAAACTGCAGGCCGGTTAGCCTCACCTCAGTGGTGGGAAGACTAATGGAGTGGCTGCTGAAGGGAAGGATAATGAACTATCTTCAATCCAGTACATTGCAGAATCTGAGGCAAAATGCTTTTAACAGAGGAAGGTTGTGTCAGATGAATCTGACTCATGTTTTTCTTTTGATTGGGTGACTAGAGAATTAGATCAAGGAAGAGCACTCAATATGGTTTACTTGGATTTCAGCAAAGGTTTTGATATGGTTTTGATAGGAGGCTCATGGATAAAATGAGAAGCCTGGGAGTGAGCCCTAAGGTAGTTGAATGGATTGCCCATGAGAAATGCAACAATGACAAAGTGCATTTAGATAATGTTAGGATGAAAGGAACATGCTGACCACTAGTCGTCTGGGAAGTGTGACCTTGCAGCATTTATATACATTGACTTCTCTGAGACTGTAAATGCTCGTGGGTGGTCAGGGCAGGAATCTTTCAGACTGGACACGGATCCTTTGCAGGCTGTTGAACCAAGAGCATTGTCCAAAGATGATGCTGAACTCTGAAGACTCATGTGGCCCATCTGATCTGGAAATCTCATGTTACAGCATAAATTTTGATTTCCCATGTTGGGTGATAAAATATATAACAGCACCCAAAGGAACTCGTCTTCTCCAGGAACAACAAGGCCATTAGAACTCTCCATTGCAGTTGTAATCATTATAGAGATTTAATGCAATGTCCTACAACGTCTACTGACAATTTGGCGCCAAAATGTCAGTGGATGCTGGTGGCATGGGGCATTAAATCTCTATGATAAAAAAATACCTATATATGGCCTCCTGATGCAGAATAGTCTTTGAAACACGGACCGTGTCAAGGTGACAATTGAAGCCAAATAAGCAGAATACATATTAAGATATGCTTTTATTTGCACAAAAAAAGCTCTTAAAAAATAATGTTAGGAAATTATTTACCTGATGCCATATGATTACTGAAAAGGCAATGAAGGTACAAATGCTGGTAGAGCCTAGTATGATGGCATACATCTAGTTTCTCAACTACAAAGTGATTTTGCTTGAATATTTCTAAGGTGCTTCCTTTATATCATTGTGGTACACCTCCCTGGGCATTTTTTTTAACTTTAGGTGTACTATTTCTTCATGGGGGGTAATCCACATGGAGCAGAAGTTACTACCCTAAACAACTTACCGGTACTGAATAGACCACAGGGTTTTTATCTGTCGTCATATACTATGTTACTTATGTTTTCTTATTGTTTGCGAACTATATATTGAGGTGACAACTTCTAAGTTCTCTTACAGGAATACATTTATTTTGTTATTTAATTCCGTTGTTGTATCCCTCAATTTTTTCAGTCAAGTTTCTTGATGTAAAATAAGAAGTAGAGAGCTATAAACTACAAGTGTTCATGCTTCGTGGCTGGCAGCTGGGCTATATCCTTGGCAGTGGCAGTGTGGACAGGAATGGCTGGGCAGACTGGTTGGACCAATTGGTCTTTTTCTGCCATCAGCTGTAACGCTACTATATCTCTTCCCCTTGGCATGTCTGCTCAGTTGCAGATTTGCATATCATCTGCATACAGGCACACTTTCTCATCTAATCCTTCACCAGTGTCATTTATAAAGAGGAATGAACCTATTTATTTATTTATTTGCTTTTTTTATACCGACGTTCGTTATCACATCACTGACTCTTGTGGTACTCCACTGCTTGCGTTCCCTTCACCAGAATGGATTCCATTGACCACCACTGTCTGACTGCTCTTGCTCAATCAGCTTCTCACCCAGTTTATAATTTTTCTTTAAGACTGGCTAACATGCTCTTGAAATTTTTGTTGTACAAGAAATCCAGGGAGATGATAAAATGTTGCAAAACCAGTTCTCTCATCCCTTTTCCTTTGATATTCCCCCTAAAACAACATAGCAGATTTATTTCATTAACGTCCTCCCATTTCTAGACCAGATACCAATGGTCCCAGTAAAATCTGGTTATTAATGATAAAGATGCTGTTTTTTTATTCGTGCCCTGTTTATGATCCTAAATAACGAGAATAGTATTGTTTGTGTTCCTGTGAAGTACATATGTCTGACCCTTTTTGATGTTGTGTGCTCAATTATGAGAGGTCTGTATGGCCCTGGGGCATCTAGAATTGTGATAAAAGTCCTACAAAGAGATCAGTTGGATATTGCACACGGTTTCAAAAGTGTCACATTGAGCATTTGAGTGCATTTAGATGGGGTAGTATTTGCTGTTTTTCCTATCCTCTTTTTACCCATTTCTGGATGGATCTACCATGGTGCATGTGACCTTTCCTTGGAAGAGTATTGCCGTGTGGTTTACTGTTACCTTCTGCAGCCCGCAGCATCTGGTTTTCCCTGGTAGACCCCTACCCAGGTACTAGCCAGACCTGATGCTGCATAATTCCTGAGAGCTACTAAAGTCAGGTTCTCCCAGAGTCTGTGTTGCTGGGGGACAGGTCATCATGGATATCCAAAAACATGGACCCTTCAGAGGAGTGCTTTAAGACATGGATGTGCTAAGCTAATTGCCCATCTGCTGGGTGCCTAAGTAAACACTCATACCTACTGCACCGGGTATTTTGGCATCTAAGTAGGAGCCCTGTCCCAGAATCCGATCGGATATGCAGCCAGCACTTTGCATGTCTGTGCCTGATCCATAGTCTGCCCTGTTCGTTCATGCGCAGCTGCCTAGAATCAGTCTAGGCAAGCAATGGCTTTATCTCTGCAAATGTATCCCCTTGTATGACTGTTATTCCCTGACATACTGGCTCAGCCAGTCAAGGCCAGCGACTGTAGCTACAGGCCCCAGGCTTGCACCAAGGTTCCAGGCAGGTGCCTCCTCCATCCGAACTTGCTTGGCAGGCAGATTAATAAAGAAAATGCACACTCCAACTCTTAGAATGATTTAGCTCTACTTTATTAATAATATATTTAAAATAACATAGCCAATACTTTATGGAGGACAGCATTAGACCTTGTCCCTTACAAGAAAAACAACTTTGCATAAATAATTTATGTGAAGAAATAAATACGTCATTCATTCGTTGAATTAATAAAACTTTCCTGGCGAGGTGCTCCAGGGGCTCCTTGCAGGTCCAGCCAAGGCTGCAAACTGTCACATCTTAGGAAATTGAATGCAATGACCATAGCACAAAGCCAAAGTTTGCAATATTTGCCTAGGAATTGCAGTTCTACCCAACAGCGTTATGTACAGCTTTTGAGAATTTACTTTCCTTAAAAAAAAAAAAAAACCACACACACACAATCTCTGCTTTGCCCTGGGCATCTTCTTCCAGAGCCCGAATTCTGTGAATAGACCGTGCTGTGGAAATGGCTAAATCCATGGGTGTCCGGCCGATGGCATGTATTTCCCTCACATGGATCAATGGGGGCAGATATTCATCCCATCCCGTGGAGATCTATTCCTGGGTATAATTTTTTGCACTTCAGCAAAGACTTTGCAGAATTGAGGCCTAGCTGAGCACCAATACCCACTCATTGTACCTTAGAAATTTTGCTTTTTAAAAGTTTTTTTTTTAAGTTTTAAAGAAGCTCTCCTGCCTTCCCCTAGGAGCAACCACATTGTCCATGCTTTCTAGTAGTGTTACTAGATAGATAGCGCCATGTCATTGGGGACAGAATAAGCCAGTCCTTGATTTACCTTCGTTTTATACATGAAGTTATAGCTCTTGCTGGAGAGACCAGACCCTACAAGTCCATGGAGGCAAGAGGGTGAAGCCAAGACTGGCTTAGTCTGTCTCTGATAAGTGATTACATGTATCATTTTGGTCACCCGAGGTCACTGGTGCATAGTGTGAGAATGACCTTTGTGACATAATTGCCAGCCTGGACTAATTAAAATCAGTGTGTGTGTGAGATGTGATTTTTTGCGGCATTCTAACCAACATGGCTGCTCCCAAGAACTGTGGGATATTTGCTATAAGCAACAGTGTAATAAAGTAAAATGTTACAAGCAGAGACCCTTATTACTGTTTGATCTGTGAACAACTCAGTTATTGTACAATGCATCATGGAAACTTTGTTTAAAAAGAAATTATCACTAAATAAGAATGGAAAGGACATAATGGGAAGTGTGTAACCATGTACAAGATGGCATGACTGGAACAAGGGCATGTCAGTCTGGTTAGCCCATAGACGAATTTTCTATAAAACAATATTCATTTTCAGTAAGGAGCCATGAATATACACTGCTTGGTACAATCACTTTGCTGATTACAACTGCAATGGAGAGTTCTAATGGCCTTGTTGTTCCTGGAGAAGACGAGTTCCTTTGGGTGCTGTTATATATTTTATCACCCAACATGGGAAATCAAAATTTATGCTGTAACATGAGATTTCCAGATCAGATGGGCCACATGAGTCTTCAGAGTTCAGCATCATCTTTGGACAATGCTCTTGGTTCAACAGCCTGCAAAGGATCCGTGTCCAGGCTGAAAGATTCCTGCCCTGCCCACCCGCAAGCATTTACAGTCTCAGAGAAGTCAATGTACATAAATGCTGCAAGGTCACACTTCCCAGACAACTAGTGGTCAGCATGTTCCTTTCATCCTAACATTATCTAAATGCACTTTGTCATTGTTGTATTTCTCATGGGCAATCCATGCAGCTACTTACAGAGTGGACATATTGGTAGCCAACCATTGAAGTTTGGAGTGTATGAGATTGCCCAAAAAGGAGAGAGGAGCAGGAGAATTGTCATTTTCACCCAATGGCAGTTAATCAGAGGCACAGGGAAGGAGAGAGTAATTTGCCCAAGGGCCCATGGAAAGCTGAGAACTGAGATTAGACAGGCAAAAGAGAGTTTGTGGCTGAGTTGGGATCAGAAACTCAAGTTTTGAATCCTGCCTGTCCCTTAAGTGATACAACCACCCCCTCTCTACAGTGGCACAGACTCAGGCATCACTTTGTTGATGAAGACGAAGCATTTGCCAGCCTTCATCCTAGCTTATTTCATTTGAGAGATGGGGTAGACGTGGTAGATGGGGTAGATGTGTGATTGCAGTTGCCAATCCCACCCATAACATGGGTATTGACCCGTAGGCTGAATGGCGTTCATTGGATGGCAAGCATAGCTCATTTATTCTTAATGTGCCAGTCAGTCGTTTCTGTGGCCACCTTTTGTGTGCGATAGTCGGGTGTGAGTATATCTGTGCATGGACATGGATGGGGAAATGGCAGGGACACCATTTTAAATGGGTGGGTGCAAGTTTTAAGTCCCTGTCCTTAGCCTCAACCTCTTGAGTTGGAACCCTACTGGAATGTATATTTGAGTCATAACCCCATTTAATTTGGTGGCTGTCGCTAGGTTTTGGCCTTCTCTGTTCTTTCCTTTCCAAGTTTTTCTAAGACAAAATGGAAAAGAATACCAACTATTATTCAACAGAACAGGCAAGGGCTCTTTCCTTTCGGATAGAACATTATGCTCTGTGCACAGCATCTCATTCATCAGCTCTCAGGATTTGCGAGATCCTGTTCTTGGAGCCTTTCCCCCTGCCTTACAGAAGCAATTGAGTTCTGCTTCAGAGCTGAGCTCCCAGGGTGGGGGGGCTGCCTATCATTCAGTTATTTTTTAAAGCCGTTTTCTGCGTGAAGCAAACTGTTAAGAACTGCTGGCTTGTTGCAGGCCAACCCTAGTAGGTGTTCTCCAGTTCATGGTGCGATTTGCTCCTGATCCTGGACAGGCGGGGCTTCTTGTTCTTTGGGGGCCTGATGGCATCCTTCCCGAGGTCCTTCAGCTGGGACTGGTTGTGAGAGCGCGTGTAGCGCTTGCACCGGCAAGACGTCACCACCTGGTATTTGTAAGTCCGGCCTGCCTCTCCCGGGCATGCCAGCTGGATGCGCTGGGCACGGCTGTGGGCCGGGACGCAGCGGTAATCCGTGGCACTCTGGCGCCACCACTTCCCACGGCCAATGGAGTTTGGGAGGAGATAGGAGGGCACACACTGGCCTGAGCAGACCAGCTCCTTCACAGGCTTTGTGCTGCGACAGGGCCCATCGGTAACATAGCGAGTGGAATGCAGCTCCCTGCATCGGAAATCAGAGGCCTCTGGAAAGAAAAGAGACAGGCATTGTTACTAGGTATCATCTGTCTGAAATAATCTCTATCTATATTGATATTCTGCTTATTTAGCTGCCATGCACTATGCCACTGCCGTTCTTTTGATACATGACATTTGGACATGAAGTCAGCAAGAAAGGAGAGGCACTCAAGGTAGGCCCTGGCACCCTAATTAGAGGCTTCTCCTCATTTCTCTTTCAGATACTGTACCTACATAGTAAGTCAGGTACCATATTTCCCATGGGAGTTGCTACAATGCTGCATTCAGGCCGGTCACCAAGTGGCAGTAGGTACTGCAGGCAGACATTCCTTGTGACCTTGGGCAGGTCACTTCACCCTTAAGTACAAACATAGATTATAAGCTTTCTGGGGCAGGGAAATGCCTATAGCACCTGATCTGTAACTTGCCTTGAGCTTGGATTGGTAAGGCATGTAATTAAATCCAAAAAACAACCTGGCCCTCTGGGATCACTTGGACAGTTGAGTTTTCAGAATATCCACAGTGACTGTGCATGACAAACAATGGAAACAGTGCATGCAAATCAATCTCATGCATATTCACTGAAGAGTCCCTGAAAATTCTAAAAACTGGAGGACCCCCTTTGGGCAACTACACTAAGGCGTCAACTCTCTATAGGAAGGGTCAGAACTGTTTTCTTTCTTTTCCTCATCCAAAAATTTCTGGACTCCAACGGCATGGATGGCTCTCTCTCTCTCTTTCTTCCCCAAATCTTACTCTCAGTTACTCAGATGCTGGCATGTTTGCTTCACTTAAAAGACTCCATGGCACTTATGACAGGCTGAGCCAGTCTCAGTTTTGCCTTGTTGCCGGCATGGAGATATAGTCTTGATTTGAAGAAAGACTACATCTCTTTACATGCAGGGAGGGTAAAACCTGGAACAGCTTAGCTTGTCCCTAATGCCTTGGAGTCACTGTGGAGCCCTAGCCTTGCTGGACAAGCATATGGGAGAGCTCTGCCCACAGCTTTCTCAGCCGCAGCTATCCTCAGGATAGCCAATAGGGTCAGAATGTACTTTCTGCTTTTTTTTTTTTATGGAAATTAAACAGTAATCCCCTGCATGCAATGGAGCAAAATCCAGGAGTGGATCAGGCTCTTTGAACAGGACTAGTAACGTTGGCAACTGTAGGTGCCCTGCTTGAACTGCCAGTCAAGCCAATGACATACCCACAGGAACTATAGTACTAGCAATAAAGGAGTTACATAAAATAAGAACATACAATTTGCCATACTGGGTCAGATCAAAGGTCCATCAAGCCCAGTATCCTGTTTCCAATATCCTGCCAGATGAATTAGTTGTCGGGTTGGCCAGTCATGACAGCAGGGCTCCTCTCAATTGTCCGAGGCCACCACACCAGAGAAGTTGAAAGCAAAAATGGGCATGGTATTGGTGGATACGTGCACATGACATGGTCAGGTACCAGGGAAAGGTTCTAATGTGCAGACATGACCTGATCACCAGACCTGTGGTCCGGGGGAGGGAGGTTGTGGAATTTGTTCATTTTGACAGGGCCATGGAATGGACTCCTGCAAGCCTTGGTCCTTCTCCTGGCTCAGCACAGAGATGCTGGGATGCAATCAAGGGAGAGAATGTGGACTGAATGGACCTCTGGTCTCCTCTCCACCTAAGCCAAGTGTGCCACTCAGATGGGTGATGGTGGTTCTCCCACATACACAAGAAGATAACACTTGATCCAGGTCTGATCCACCACCAGGGGTGTTATTTCCCATGAGCAGACATCTTCATTGGTTGCCTAATGAGAGAGCCTCTTCTAAGGCTTGACTCTGATCCATAATGGGTAATCATGATCAAGACTCACTTAACACTAAGGTGGGTGCTGCTTATGCGCATATTCCACTTGGATTACTGATGCCTGGGATGGAACTTCTCTGTAATGAATTTGCTATGTTTGGAGCATGCCTGACCAACAAAAACCATATCTACACTGACGTTTAGGATTATTTCATGTCCTTAAGGTCCCACCAACAATTGTTCCTTGACAAAACCTTAAATGTAAAATTAAATTTAAAGCAAATGAATTTCACATGAGACATATAAAAATGACCATTTTCTATGCATTTTATGCAGGTAAAAAGGCCTTGTGAACAGGTAGGATGCACGCACAGCACTGGGCAGAGTATGGGCACTGTCTTTTTGGTGCTGAGGAAATTGGCATTCTCTGGGAGGGTAACTCTAGCCCGCTAATAACTTTTCCCCCACCGCTTCATTTTTGACGGGCCCTTATGCTAGTTACAAGATACCAGGAAGGAGCCTTCGGTACACCATCTGCTCCCTTCCAGCAATCTACGAAAGGCAATAGATCAGTACTGGATTTTTGTTTTTTCCTGGAATAAGTGATTTGAGTCCTTCCAAGCATGAAGCTGTGACTAGCGTCCAGCCAGGGAGGCACTGGCACCTGACCGGACACCAGGACTGCTAAGAAAATTGTCCTTTGAAATGAGAGGGATCCTAACTGAACCCTCAAACATCCATCTGAGCTTTTTCGGTGATCCCCATTGACCCTAAAAAGGCCATGCAACCTATTGCATCTGGCACTCAGCATTGTTACTTAATAGCATGTAATGCACTGGTGATGGGGTTTCCTCGTGTCCACTGCTAATATTAGGATAAAAAAGACTGGGAGTGATTTAGTTGGAGCTGCGCCTGTAGCCGGTGTAGTAGGATGGAGGGGCCCCAGTAAACAAGCACCCTCTCCCTTCAGTGGGCATGGGTGCGATGGGTCTGGTGGTGTGAATGCCCCCTTCACTAATCACCATCTCAAACCACCCAAGAGCTATGGGGCTTTTAATACCTTTGCAGCCTGCGGCTGCTTCTTAGCTCCGTGCCACTTGCCTGTGCGAGTCCGGGGTATCAATTTACTTTAATCTCAGAATCAGCCCAGTGTAAGCAGGGCCTGGCATCCCCAGGAAAGGTCACCGGGTGCCCCCCACGCCAGGAAAGGGCTGGCGTGTGAAGTCCAGTGAAACTGAGGTGCGTTTTCTTGTCAAGCCTGGCTGCATGTGAGAGGTGGGCGTGGCTGCCTCCTTAGTTATCTCCTCAGCTATGGTCTACCTCAAGGATTTATTTATCTGGAGAAGCAGAGCTTAAAACGTGCCATGCTGGCTCAGACCAAAGGGGCCATGGAGCCCAGCGTCCTGTCTCCCACAGTGGCCAGTCCGGGTCAGGATCCCCAAAAAAAAAAGATCCAATTTCTTGTTGCCACTCCCAGAGAGAAGTGCTGGCTTTCCCCAAGTCCACCTGGCTAATAACGGTTTATGGACTTTTCCCCCAGGAGCTTGTCCAAATCCCTTTTAAACTCAGCAACACTACTGGCTTTGACCGCATTCTCCTGCAACAAATTCCACAGCCTAATTGTGTGCTGCGTGGAAAAAAAATACGACTTTCTTACTTTTAAATCTACCTGCTAGTTTCATGGCGTGTCCCCTAGATCTATTTGCAAGGGTACAGAAACGCCATTATTTAGTTGCTACTGGATACAAAAAGGTGGCAGAATAAACATTTGCCCTTGTGGCTTGTACTAGCCTAAGAGATGCGCAGAATCACTGCAACTCGGTCCCAGCTTCACAAGTCCCAGCCCCAAGGCTCTGGCCTTTTTTAGGGTCTCTCTGCTGGACTGGGGGGGCTGCTAATGCAAGGCCCACCCTTTCGCTTTCAAATCAAACTTGGCTTTGGTCAGCATTTGGGTGTCCTGGGGACGCCTGGTCAGCCTCAGCGGCAGGCGATGGCGTTAACCTGGGGCGGATGTCCACCCCCTGAGCCAAGCCGCCTTCCCTCACCCACCTGTGAATTACAGCCCGCAGCCTCCATCGGAAACTTCCGCCTAACCCGTGCCCGTCTAGTGCGCGGTCAGTCCTCAGATTATTTTGCCTCGCCACATATCCCGAGGATTCAGCTTCCAAAACGCACGCCAGTAAGGGAAACCTAGCCCGAGCCATCGATTTGAGGGCTCTTTCCCCACCGGAGAGTTCATCTTATTATTCTTTACGGGCTAAGCTCTAGCACAGCAAACATTTCGCCTGCTGCATTAGCAGGTCGCAGGTTCCCCTCTCTCTGGCTACCCCCAGTAGTAGCAAAGAGAACGTTGCCTCCCGGGGCCGGATCTGAACCCCGAGCCGCTCTGCTTACCCTTGGGGTCCGAGATCCGGGGCTGGTACCTGCCCCCGTACTTGGCCCGGTTCATGGTGTTGTTGTAGGCAGACTCCTCGGGTTCCTTGTCCTTGGCAGCCAGCTCCGGGATGACCTCCGTGGCATCGTTCTTCAGCGCCCACCCCCCTTCCAGGAGCACCAGGGGCACGAGCAGGCAGACGGCCAGGGAGACCTGCATGGCAGCGGCTGGCAGAGGAGCTTCGGACGAGCCGGCGACGAGCGGCTCGGGCTTTTTTAAAGCCCTCTGGAGGGGGGGCGGGTAATCCCGAGGCACGGGGGGGGGGGGGGGGGAGCTCGGGCTCGCAATCCCAGTCCTCGCCCTGAAAGTGGGAGGCAGCAAGGATGGGCAGGGGGGGGGGGGGGGGGGAGACATTCGCCACCTCCCTAAACTCTCCCTGCCCTTCCCTCCCCTGTGCCTCCACCGGCTCCGAGACAGAGATGGGGCTAATACTCCGGCAAAGGACTCGCGGGAAGTGTCAGATTGCTTTCGGAATTCTGCAGAAAGAAAAAAAGTGCCTAATACTCGTGGGAATGCCAGCAAAGTATCGCGCAAACGGACCGCTTTGTAGTACTATAAATATTAAATACACTTGTAAAAGATAGAAACAGCATCTCTAAAATACTGTGAAAGAATACTCTATTACAAAGTACCCAGGAACTAGTGTTTAACTGTAGAAGGACCACATTCTCTCGCTCTCTGTACTAAATATTACATCATTTCTAACAGCACACAACCAAAAAAGCGGGTACCTGGCAAACCCGACATCGTGTAAAATATTCTGCACTAAGACTGGAAGAGCCACGGGAACATAGTGCGGGGCGCTGTTGTTTACACGAAGCCCATGCTGGTAGAGAATTGGAGTTAGAAAACCCTTCCTATATGTTCTTCTTAAACCTGTTTAAAAAGTGCCGCAGGTCATTTCCTTTGGATCTGGTCAGCTCATATCTGGGGCGATTGCTAGTACTGCTGCTAGTATCACTTTGGATTTTTGGTTTTGTTTTTTTTCTATAGTCTGTTACTGCAGAGAGAAAATGGAATAAGTCGTTCAAGATGTGTCCTTGTTGAATTCTTCCTCTATAACCATGACACCAGACGTCTACCATAGCTATTGTCAAATGAATGCCAGTGAATTGGCCAACACGTGATCTTAAACCCACCGACCCAAAAAAAAACAAAAACCCAACACACACATCCTGAGCTTTACATACTAAGTGTGCTCCGCAGTAAATTATATGTTAAAAAAGCGAGTGATTTTTAATAACAAAACTGAGGGGCTGTGTGAAGATTTCACTTACCACAGTGACTAGTTCCATTGGCAAAACACTTAAAAATGTTATAACCCCAAGGTACATTCAATTTCTCTCTTTTCTTTTTTATTAAATTTGATTTCAGTTCTTACTTTCAAGTATGTTGGACAGCAACAATTCTAGATTTTGAAATAAAACCAGGCGTGCCTTGGGTTCTGCCTTTAGGTGTTCTCTGACATTTCTGTCATTCACTGTGACATATTGAGTTTCACATCTTTTTGTTTTGTTTTTTAATCTAAAATCATTTCTAGACCACATGTCCCAAAGATCATGGCAATTTACAACAAAACATACATAAAATCAACTTCCATAAAATGAGAAGTTTGGGAGTGGACGCCAAGGTGGTAGAATGGATTACAAACTGGTTGACTGACAGGTCACTTACTCTGAAGAGAGAATGATGCAGCATAGTTAAATCACAAGCGGAGTGTGATGAATTGCAGGAGGACCTTGCAAGACTGGAAGATCGGGTTTCCAAATGGCAGATGAAATTTAATGTGGACAAGTGCAAGGTGTTGCATACAGGGAAAAATAACCCTTGCTGTAGTTACACAATGTTAGGTTCTACCTTAGGAGTTACTACCCAGGAAAGAGATCTAGGCAGTGGATAATACATTGAAATTGTCGGCTCAGTATGCTGTGGTGATCAAAAAACCAAACAATGTTAGGAATTATTAAGAAGGGAATGGAAAATAAAACGGAGGATGTCATAATGCCTCTGTATCGCTCCATGGTGAGACTGCACCTTGAATATTGTATGCAGTTCTGGTCACCGCATCTCAAAAGATATAGCTGCACTGGAGAAGGTACAGAGAAGGGCGACCAAAATGATAAGGGGATGGAACAGCTCCCCTATGAGGAAAGGCTAAAGAAGTTGGGCTGTTCAGTTTGGAGAAGAGATGACTGAGGCGATATATGATAGAAGTCTACAAAATCATGAAAGGACTTGAACAGGTTAATGTAAACTGGCTATTTACTCTCTCACAGGCTGATTCAAAAAAACGTGCAGGAGAACCGGCACTCTGTGTTGAGCGCCTGCTCTCCCGCCACGCTCCCAGGCACTTCTCCTGGGCGCGTGATTCTGTATTTAAATTAGGGCCCGTGCTAATAAGGAAGCACTAGGAACACTAGTCCATCCCTAGTGCCTTATTAGCGGAAGCAGCGGCTGTCAGCAGGTCCAACAACTGACGCTTAATTTTACCGGCGTCGGTTTTCAAACCTGATGACAGCCACGGGTTCGGAAAACGGACGCCGGCAAAATTGAGCATCCGTTTTCGGACCGGCGGGCAGATTTATTTTTTTTTGGGCCTCCGACTTAATATCGCTATGATATTAAGTCAGAGGGTGTACAGAAAAGTTGTTTTTTTCTGCTTTTCTGTACACTTACCCGGTGCCATCTATGATTAAAGGCAGGCGTTAATTTCTGAGAGTAAAATGTGCGGCTTGGTTGCACATTTTACTTTCTGTATTTCGGGTGACTAATAGGCTCATCAAAATGCGTTTGCATGTGAAGAGCACTAATAGTTTCGGGGGGGGGGGGGGGGGGTGGCCATGCATTTTCCATATGCTATTACCCCTTACAGTATAAGGGGTAATAATAGTGCATCTAAAACGCACAGACAAACGGGGGCTAAACGATGTGCTCAGCTGAGTGCACTGTTCTGTATCGGCCTGTCAGATAATAATAGAAGGACTAGGGGGCACTCCATGAAGTTAGCAAGTAGCACATTAAAAACTAATTGGAGAAAATTCTTTTTTACTCAGCACATAGTTAAGCTCTGGAATTCATTGCCAGAGGATGTGGTTACAGCAGTTAGTGTAACTGGGTTTAAAAAGGTTTGGATAAGTTCCTAGAGGCTAAATCCATAAACTGCTATGACGGTTACTAATAAGCAATAGTAGTTTCTGATCAATGTAATGTTTGGGTACTTGCCAGGTTCTTGTGGCCTAGTTCGGCCTCTGTTGGAAACAGGATGCTGGGCTTGATGGACCCTTGGTCTGACCCAGTATGGCATGTTCTTATGTTCTTATGTTAAGTGGAGTGCCACAAGAATAGGTTGTGGGACCTGTTCTGTTTAATATTTTTGAAAGTAAGGAAGGGATAGAAAGTAAAGTGTATCTATTTGTGGATGATACTAAGACCTACAACAGAGTGGACACACCTGAAGAAGTAGAGAGAATGAAAAGTGAATTAAGAAAACGAAGAGTGATTGAAGATTTGGCTGCTTGGATTCAATGGATTCAATGGCAAGAAGTGCAGGGTCATGCATCTGGGGCGCAGTAATCCAAGAAAGCTGTACATGATGGGGGTGAAAGGCTGATGGGCACGGACCAAGAGAGGGATCTTGAGGTTATAGTGTCTGGTGATCTGAAGATGACGAAGCAATGGGACAAGGCGATAGCTAAAGGCAGGAGAATGCTGGGCTGCAGAGAGAGAGGAATAACCAGTAAGAAAAAGGAGGTGATAATCCCCTTGTACAGGTCCTCCTCGGTGAGACCTCATCTGGAGTTTGTGTTCGGATACGGAGCCCATATCTCAAAAAGGATAGGGACAGGATGAAGGCGGTCCAGGGAGGGGCGACCAAAAAGTTTTGGGGGTCTGTATTGGAAGACCTATGAGGAGAGGCTGAAGGATCTGAGTATGTACATCCTGGAAGAGGAGGTGCAGGGGAGACAGGATACAGACCTTCAGATACCTGAAAGGTTTTAATGTTGCAAGAACTTCAAACCTTTTCCTTTTAAAGGAAACTGTGGAACTAGCGGTCACATAATCAAACACCAGGGGAACGACTCAGAACCAACATCAGGAAATATTTCTTCAAGGAGAGGGTGGTGGATGCCTGGAATGCCCTCCCGGAGGAGGTGGTGAGGAAGAAAACAGTAACATTCAAAAGGGAATGGGATAAACCCTGCAGATCCCTAAAGGCTAGAGGTTGGAAATGAAGAAAAGGATACATGGGGTAACCTGCATGAAGTGGCAGTTATTACTCTTAACAGAAGGCAGGGGGATTACTACCCTTAGCCTTCATGCTTTTGAAGCAACTGCAACATTCTTCTCCACTTCAATGGTGGGGGGGAGGAGAATTGGATTCAGATGACTGCCAACTCTGGGCTCCAACCTTTATGGTCCTGGGTACTGATATGCAGACTGCTTCTGTAGCCAAGACCAAAAGCAAAGCTCATTCAAGCAGCATTGTCTGAATTACCAAGGCGGCTGCTCACCCTGTAAAAATGTTGCTAGCAGTAATTTTGTTATGGATTTGACAGTTGCTTGCTTTTGAATGTAAATATTACTACCTTTAACATAAGGTTTAGGGGTAGCATGCATGGAGCGGCAGTTACTACGCTTAACAGAATCATGGGGGTAACCTGCACGGAGCGGCAGTTATTACCCTTAACAGAATCATGGGGGTAACCTGCACTGAGCGGCAGTTACTACCTTTAACACAAACATGGGGGATAATCTGCACTGAGCGGCAGTTACCACCTTTAACAGAAACATTGGAGTAATCTGCACGGAGTGGCAGTTACTACCTTTAACAGAAATATGGGGGTAATCTGCACTGAGCGGCAGTTACTACCCTTAACATAAGGTTGGGGGTAACCTGCACGGAGCGGCAGTTACTACCTTTAACAGAAACATGGGGCTAACCTGCACGGAGTGGCAGTTACTACCATAAGAAATTTGCTGGACAGATTGGCTAGATCATTTGTTCTTTTTTTGCCATCATTACTGTGTTACTATAAAAGTCACAAATAACACAAAATCACATCTGTCCTGATGCTGTAACAAATATATTGCTGAAAACGGTTTATCAATGTTTGCCCTATAAAATGAAATGTATATAACCAGACATTATATCACAGACATCTGGAAGCCATAGAAATTGGCTGCAGAGATTATCTTTGTTGACTCCGCTGACTAGTAATGTTATATACCTGCTGAAAGAGCCATATTTTTAGGGCTTTTAAAACATTTTAGACTCTGTTATTGTTTTTAAATATTAGTAGTGGTTGCCTTGCTGAGATTTGCTGTAGATTTAATACAACAAATTCTTGGAGAGAGAAATATTAATCTCTATCCTCCAAGACCTTGTTCAGTGAATAGAAATGGCCTCTCTCATAGAGTAATGTCTCCAAATGGATAATCTTTAAGCCTTCCAAGGCAAGAGTGAACCTCATATATCTAAGCCAAAGTGTGTTGGATATGATTTCAGTATCACAGGTTTACTGCTAATGCTCTTCTTTATACTTGCATTGAACCTCATGGAGCCCTAATCACTGCATGTTTATACCCAGCTTCAGTAATAGTAATATTTATTTTGATTAATCAGTTTTCATAATCACTTCAAAACAGTGTACAATAAAAGCAAAAATAAATTACAAGCAAATATATAGAAATGCAAATAAACAAAATTAAAATTACAAAGCACTTACCATTAATCTCAACTAAAATCTTAAATACATATAAAATAAAAAATCATTAAAAAAAAACCACAAAGAAACTAATACATAAACCCCCAACATCTCATAAACACTCCCAAGGAGATAACACAATATAGCAGACATCTGATGTGTGAGGACTAACATCTTGCTGTCCTTGGTGAACACCTGTTACAGGTAAGCAACTCTGCTTTCTCCAAGGACAAACAGGATGTTAGTCCTCACACATGGGTGAATCCCTAGCTACAGGCTGCTCCCCAACATAAAAGGAGACTAAAAGACACTCAATCAGGTGCCAATGGGCACAACAACAATGGTGCTATTGGTAACAAGAGGGGGAGATAGCCTGAACCCAAACAATGAGCCTTAGGTATGGAGAGTTGGGATCTACACCTTAAAGAGATACCAAAGGGCAGATTGGCTGAACCTACTGTCATGTCAGCCATCCCTATCCAGACAATAGTGCAATGTGAAAGTGTGGAGAGAACTCCACATCATAGCCTTGCAGATCTCCTCCACGGGAACTGCTCGCAAATGGGTCACGGATGCTGCCATGGCTCTAACAGAATAAGACAACGTGACACCCAAGATGGAGTCCCGCCTGGGCAAAACAGAAGAAAGTGAAATCTACTAGCCAACTGGATAGTATTGGTTTGGCAATGGCAACACCCAAACTATTCCTATCAAAAGAAATAAAAAGTTGAGTGGACTGTCTATGGGCTTCTCTTAGCTCCAGGTAGAAGGCTAAAGCTCGCTTGCAGTCCAAAAGTGCAGGGCTTGTTCACTTTGGTGTGAATGGGGCCTGGGAAAGAATGTTGGCAGGACAATGAACTGGTTAAGATTGAAGTCCATCACCACCATAGGCAGGAACTTGGGGTGCGTATGCAAGACTATTCTGTCATGATAAAACTTAGTGTAAGGTGAATAAGTTACTAAGGCCTGGAGCTAACTGACCCTGCTCGCTGAGGTGACTGTCACCAAAAATATGACCTTCCAGGTCAGGTACTTCAGGTCACAGGCATGCAGCAGCTCAAAAGGAGCTTTCATCAGCTGAGTTAACACCACGTTATGTCCCAAGACACAGCGGGAGGCCTTAGGGAAGGCTTTAATTGAAGCAGTCCCCACATGAATCATACCACTATAGGCTGTACAGAGATGAGCGTACCATCTACACCTTGGTGGTATGCACCAATTGCACTGAGATGAACCCTAACAGAGTTAGTGTAGAAGGTAATCAAGCAGTTTTAGAGTGTAAAAGGTAATCAAACAGTTTTTGTGTGGGGCAGGAGAACAGATCTAGGGCCTTCTGCTCACACCACACGGAAAACCTGCTCCACTTCAGTCCGTTGGACTTTCTAGTGGAAGGCTTTCTAGAAGCCACCAGGACCAGAAACACATCCTTTGAGAGATTGAGCGGCTGTAGAATTATCCTCTCAACATCCAGGCTGAAAGTGACAGGGCCTGGAGGTTGGTGCCACAACCTGCCTCAATCTTCCATGATGAGATCTGAGGAAGTCCCCAAACTGATCAGTCTCCCAATGGACAATTCCAATAAGGACTGGAAGCCAATAAGGGGCTATGAGGATCATAGTGCCCTTGTCCTCACGAAGCTTCGCTACTAAGGGAATCAGAGGATATGCATACAGAAGATCCGTGCCCCAATGATGGGCAAAGGCATCTGAGGCTAGTTTGCCATCTGTCATGTACAGGAAGCAGAACCAAGGCACCTTCCTATTGCAAGAGGACACAAATAGATTTATGGCCGGGCTCCCCCAGAAGTGGAATATCCAATTCGCTACCTCCTGGTCCAGGGACCACTTGTGGGATCTGAAGGCTCGACTCAGCCTATCCTCTACCATATTCTCTGTCCTGACCAGGGACATAGCCCTGGAGCATCATACTGTGGGATAGGACCTACAACCAGATCTGAACTGCTTCCTGATACAGGAGGTACGATCCTCTGCTTCCCTGCTTGTTGACATACCTCATAGCTACCTGGTTGTCGGTTTATATCAGGACAGCTTTGTTGGAAAGCCAATCTCTGAAAGCTCGTAGCACATAGCTGATCGCCTGAAGCTCCAGGAAGTTGATTTGACAAGAGCGTTCCTGAGCGGACCAAAGACCCTGGGTGCTGAGCCCATTTACATGAGCTCCCCATTTCAGGGTGGATGCATCAGTATTTAGGACAATTTGGGTAGGGGGTAGATCCCCTGTTCCAGATTTGAAAATGCCCACCACCAGGACAATAAGTCCCAGAGAGATGGGGTGACTTGAATGCAATCCTGGAGGCTCAGAGTGGCCTGGCGCCACTGTGACTTCAGGGTCCATTGAGCTCTGTGTATGTGTAAACTTGCCAAGGGAGTGATATGGACGGTTGCGGCCATGCAGCCCAACAGCTTCAACATGTGCCAGGCTGTTACCTGCTGGCTCTCCTGAATCTCTGCTGTGATGGTCGTCAAGGTGACAGCCCTTTGACGAGACAAGAAAGCCTTGGCCTGAGCCGTGTCTAGCAGAGCTCCTAAGAAGTCCAATTGAAGTGATGGGCTGAGATGGGACTTCAGGTGGTTGATGACGAACCCTAATGACTTTAACATCCAGATGGTCACGCACATGGACCTGGCGGCCCCTGCCTGAGATAACTCTTGACCAGCCAATCATCCAGATAGGGGAAAACATGCACTCCCAGCCTGTGGAGGTGTGCCGCCAATATGGCCAGGCTTTTCGTGAAGACACCTGGGGCTGACATTAGCCCAAACGGCAACACTCGGTACTGGAAATGCTGTTTTCCTACCACAAATTGGAGATATTTCTTGTGACCAGGAATGATCTCGATGTTGAGTATATGCATCCTTTAGGTAGAGGGAGCATAGCTAGTCCCCTTTTTGAAAAAGTGGGATCAAGGTGCCCAAGGAAACCATCTAGAACTTTTCTTTTTTTAGAAACGTGTTCAAGGCCTTTAGGTCTAGGATGGGATGGAGTCCTCCTGTTCTTTTTGGAATCAGGAAGTACTTGGAGTAGAATCCTTACCCACCCTGGCCGTTAAGAGGGAGGAGAGCTCCATTAGCGGTACCTCCTGATGTGCTACCAGCCTCCAAAATGTGCTTGGAGGGCAATTTGGTAGTACACCCAATAGATTCAATTGGTACCCTTGATGGATGATGGAAAAAACCCACTGGTCTGAGTTATACTGGGCCACTGGTTTGCGAATAAACTCAGCCTGCCCCTGACCAGAGGGTCCAATGTCCCGGGTACGGGTAACTGGCCTAAGCTCCCTACGACCCAGTCAAAACCCTGTCCCTGGATTTGACTACTACTTCCTGGGATGGCCATGTTCACCCTGATGTTCACCCTGAAGTTCACCCTGAAGTTCACTTAGAGAATAGCCACTGCCATTAGCAATGGTTACATGGAATAGACTTAGTTTTTGGGTACTTTCCAGGTTCTTATGGCCTGGATTGGCCACTGTTGGAAACAGGATGCTGGGCTTGATGGACCCTTGGTCTGACCCAGTATGGCATTTTCTTATGTTCTTATGATGGTGTTGACAGGAGTGAGGGGGTGGACGATAGTACTTCCTTTGGTGAAAGAAAGACTTCCTTTGTCCTTGTCTTGCCGG
Organism: Rhinatrema bivittatum; assembly: GCF_901001135.1. NCBI lineage: Eukaryota > Metazoa > Chordata > Amphibia > Gymnophiona > Rhinatrematidae > Rhinatrema > Rhinatrema bivittatum. The sequence goes on from NC_042626.1 coordinate 54,458,823, forward strand.
TCTCCTAGAAGAGGAGGACAGATTGGGAGTGCTGGCGGAGAGTTGATAGAGGGTTTCATGGTGGTCCCGAAGTTGGTCCACAGCATTCCTTGCCCTATCTCCGAAGAGATTTTCCCCAGTAGATGGCACATTGATGAGTTATTCCTGTACCTCTGGTCAGAGATCTGAAGCCCACAGCCATGCCATTCTGAAGGCACAGATTCCCATTGCAGAGACTCTCAATGCCATTTTGAAATCATCATAAGTCACTAGAACCTCATGTTTTCCGCACTCCAGGCATGTGACATGAGGGTGTCCTGCTGCTGTTGAGGCAGCTACTTGGCTACCTCCTGCACCTGCTTCCAGATGTCCCGCTCATGTAGAGCTGGTACACAGCAATGCAGAGAATGAGCATAGTGCCTTGAAACACCTTCCTTCCAAGCATGTCCTTCGCTCTGTGGTTCTTCCCTGGGGGTGCTGAGTAATGAGCCAAGAAAGCTTGGCCCTCTTGACGGAAGATTTGACTACCATCGACTGGTGGGGCAGCTGATGCTTATTGAATGCAGGAGGCGTCTGGATGAGGTAGACCCTGTCTGCCTTCTCATTAACGGGAGACACTGTGAGGGGGTGTTCCCATATCCTTAGCAGCAGCTCTTTAAGGATCTCATGCACAGGGACTACCACAATCTCCTTAGGAGGCTCCATAAACTGGAGGATTTCAAGCATTTTGTGCCTGGCATCTTTCTCCGTTAACAATTGAAATGGGATGGCTTCTGCCATCACCCTCACAAATCCTGCGAAGGTCAAGTTCTCCAGCAGAGACTTCCTTCACACATTTGGAAGAGAAGAGTCTGTTAAGAGACCAGGAGAGCCCTTGGAGGAGGACGCCGAAGCATCATCCCCCAGGGATCATAGAGTTCTTCATCCTCAGTGTAAGCTAAAGGGAATGGGGCCCTAGGTGCTTGGCCTTCGTCCAGAGATGCAGGCACCTTGCCAGGCACCGTGCTCTCCCGGGAACCAACACTACCTGATCTGGTAATGCACCGATGAGCATGTTGAGCTTCTCCAGCAGCAGTACAAGGATGGGTGGCACTGGGTCTGGTGCCGTCAGTGCCACTTGACCAAAGCCCTGCAGCGCCCACTCCACCGACAGCTGGGCTCAGCGCTCCAGCTCCTTCTTACTATTACCAATACCAACTGGTAGAAAGGTGGGATGCCAGATCTTCTTTGGACCCATGAGGTGGATTAGTGACTGGCATCAGGATTGGTGGAGATCGTCACAAACCTTGGCATCGATGGAGGACTGCGGGGTTGCTTTGGGGGTATCGCGGCATGAACCAGTACGTTCCCGTGCCCAGCACTGTGCATCTAAATGGACCAGTGCCGATGCTTCTTCGGCTTCCCTTGATGCTTGGCCCGGTCCTTCCCAGGTACTGAAGTTGATGATGAGGAACAGACGTCCTCAGCCTGGAGGAGATTGATGGTAGATGGTCTCTGGCATTCCTATCCACCGACAGCACAGACAGCCCCACCGATGTTGATGGCGTGGTGTCCATCGGTGCAACTCCCAGGTCCATTGATATCAATGCCGCCAATGCCAATGGCTCAGACTTCTTTGATCCAAAGAGCTGCTCCATCTTGTCAAGTTGAAGCTGACGTTCCTTTGAGGTCATCTGGGCGCATAAGCGGCATCCCTGGATATCATACAATGCCCCCAGGCAGAGAACACTTATCTCATGCGGACCAGTGATGCCTCGGGCACTGGAGGCATCGCCTAAAACTGAATGTGGCCATGTCAGGCTGAAGCAAAAGGGGCACAAATCAAAAATGATGGCAAGCGTCAATAGCCAGCGGGCACCGAAGCACAGCCACTGCGGGGAATCGACTGAGAAAGGAAACTTACCAGAATTGCTGAAAACCCTGACTAGTAGCACTACAGGGAGGCACCGAGAGGGATCCGGTGATGGAACAATGAGAAAAACGGGAGAAAAAAAGGAAAGTTTTCCACAAGGTCAAAAACAGCCAAAAGTGAGCTCAATCACACCGCAAGGCTTACAGTTCAGCGGAAAAAGAGAGCCAGAAAGGGACCCCATGTGGACACGTGGTATAGGGCATGCTGTGCATGCTCAGTATGCCCAGTCAAAGTTCTAGAAACTTTGGTATAAGTTTTCCACATCGGGGCTCCTTCTGATGATGCCACCCATGTGTGAGGACTAACATCCTGCTTGTCCTCAGAGAAAAAAACAAAACGTTCTTCAAGCATAAAATAGACTTATTGGCTGGTCAAAAACTTTGGGGGAAAAAAGCCAGGGTTTGACAAATTCCCTAAATTTCAAATAGTTCCCTTTCAAATGGATGTCCAATGACAGTGAATTCCAAGACAATGGAGCCCAATAGCGAAATGTATATTGCCTTGTACCTTCCAGATACATTTCCCTTGGAGAGGGCAAAACATAGTAATCCCTTTTGGGATGACCTCAAACAACATGATGGTTGATAAGGGATCATAATATGAAGACACTCTCACCCTCACACCCCTTCTCTTGCACACATAAATAACTATATAAACTAAGTTTGGAAGGCCAAAGGCCACCGCTTAATACAATCAAGTACCTGAGCCAAACAACGTAACCATTATATATAAATATGCAGAAAAACATTCCAATATTCTGGCCCTGGTAGGCCCCCCACCTCAGCCAGCAAGGAGCCAGACCCCCTACAGCACAATACAACCCAAAGAAACTCCAAATCACACAAAGTTTACATTCCTGCTCAGGTAGCCCACCCGCTGCAACAAAATAGCATGAAGACTGAAAGAAACAACAACAGCAACCAACAATAGTATACCATCAACAATAGTATACCATCAACAACTGCAAAAACAAGAGCGTGAAGGGTGGGAGAAGTTCAACGGGCTGGGAAGGGCAGTGCAGGGGACAACCAAAATATAGAGAAGATGGGAAAGGAGCCAAATTCGAAAGGGGAGGGGGGGTTCCTTGTGTGCCGAGGCCATCCAGGATCGATATTGATCCGTTGTCCTGGCGATGCACAAGGAGCCAAGAGGATTGGGTTTCTTTTTAAATGTTATGTTTAAATTACATTTTGAATCAGCCAATTAAAAGAAAGAACGGATGAAGGGGGGGGGGGGGGGTTGGGCTACTCACTCACCCAAGGCCCATATTATATCAGAACCTGAGCTGCCTTCCAACAGCAGAAAGTGCTTTATGAGTCAAATTTACTTTAAACACAGGCAGCCAGTGTAGACCTTTGAGCACAGAGGAAAGATGATCAAATTCAGAAATCCCCTTTATCATCCTGGCACATTGTTCTGCAATAATTGTGTTCTTTTCAGACTGGATTCAGTGATACCCAGATACAGAGAATTACAATAAGCAACCGATTTTAGGTTAAACCAAGACACATGACAATATGGTCAGATCTAGTAAGGACAAATAAGGTTTTAATCTACGGGTCATTCTGAAACTAAAAATGACCGACTTCCACGGACCTGCTTAGTCTAGGAAAGCTGCAGGGGTTGTGGGTTTCTCCATGGAATGGAGCTGAAATCACCGAATGTTACGATACAGTACAATTTTGATATACAGTCTATATATCCCGCCTTTCTAGTGTAAAATCTTTTTTTTAGAGTTCCCAAAAAAGTTCCCAAAAAAGTTCCCAAAAGAGATCAAGTGAGAAGGGAACGGAGTAGGGAGCTATATAAAAAAGAGTTCAAAATAAGTTCATTAACATATTGATGAGAAAGGAATACAGTAAAGAAATAGTGTTGGTTATAAATAATCTTTTTCAGCATGCGTAGTTTTTATAAAAACTAAGTCAAGAAATTAAGTATCTGAAATAAGACTAATTGAGAAGGGAACGGAGTAGGTAGACAGCGTTGGATAGTTTCAAGTGATATAATTACGGATATTCAAAATTGCTGTATAATAATTATTATGTGCAATATGTGTATGTATTTTAATAAGTGAGTGATAGCTATAATATTGTATTAGTGGTAGGTGCAATGTTATAACTAGTGATTGAATGTGGTATGCGTGATGAGTGTGAGTAGGTTTTAGATGTATGTGGATTTGAATTATAAGTAATTAATAAAATATGTGTTGAAATGTACACAGGTATATGTTTGTATATTTATTCATGAAAGAATAATACCTGTGGATAGCCCATTTGTGTTAGTATATATTTGACCATTGTGGTATATTTTTAAAGACCAAAATAGTGCACTGCCCCACAGGCGCATACAAGTCAGGAGCCCATCAAAATGCTGTAAATCCTAGTTAGAAGAACTACTCCTGAAAGTATTTAGGGAAGGGCTTCCCAAACCTGACCTGAGGACCCCACGGCCAGTTGGGTTTTCAGGATACCCACCATGAATATGCAGGAGACAAATCTGCATGTACCGAGTCTCCGTGGTATGCAAATGTATCTCATGCATATTCATGGTGGATATCCTGAAAACCCCAGGACAGGTCTGGAAAGCCCTGGCTCAGGGTAACTATTTGGCCTTTCAGAAAGGCTGTTTAGTTATTCAAGTTTGTAAGGGCTTCTGCTAAATGCTGCTGATAGTTGCCTCTTTGAGATTGCCTTACCTGTTGAGCTACCGCAACAGTTTTGCCCGTCTAGCCATCGACGTTTGTAATCATTTATGCTAAATGTTGCCTATGGTTGCCCCCTTGAGACAGCATTGCAGCAAAACATGGTTCGTGTTGGGCCTGGGAATGTTTCTCACTCTGCTATCGGGCACCCTCTGCTGATGCAAACTTTATCTTTGAAGCTGAAGATTTTCTGCAGCCATATGAATAAATCTCACAGTTGACTCTATTAATACTTGGTGGATGACATTACTTGCTGCACCTCTGACTTGATCCCCATTTGTACCCAGTGGACGACCTGCTCCCTATTGCCCTTGCTGCTTTCAGAATAATGAACAAGGACTATTAAAGAAGGGTGCCATCTAGTGGAAAACTGTGGAACTTATCATCAGAGATCACACATTATCATCATCATTCCATGTAGCATCTTTCCTGCAAATATTATGCAAAATCTTTAGCATTTACTGTACAAACAGAGAAACAGTTCTGGCCTGATCGTGATAAAGCTATTCAAGTTCAAGCTGAACAGTCACAGTTCCAAGTGGAAAAGGAGAAAATCCCAGCAACTCTGGCATGCACACACTAAGTGTTAGTTGTGCTATGATACAGGTTTGCCAATAAAGTTCTCTTTTGCCATCCCACAAAGCTTTAACTTACCTATGGCTTATTGGTTGAGGGTAGTAACTGCTCACCAGCAAATTACTCCCATGCCCTTTTTCTTCATTTCCATCCACTAGCCTTAAGGCATCCAGTGTTTATCCCAAGCCCCTTTAAATTCTTTGACTGTTTTTGTCTTCACCACCTCCTCCGGAAGGGCATTGCAGGCATCCACCACCCTCTCTGCGAAGAAATATTATCTGATGTTGGTTCTGAGCCATCTCCCCTGGCGTTTTATTTCATGACCCCTAGTTCTACTGATTTTGTTCAAATGAAAAAGGTTCAAAGTTTGTGCATCATTAAAATCTTTCTGGTATCTGAAGTTCTGTATCATATCTCCACTGTAACACCTCTCCTCCAGGGTATACATATTTAAATCCTCCAGCCTCTCCTCATAAGTCTTACAATACCAACACCACTCCAGTTTGGTCACTTTTCTCTGGACCATCTCCATCTTGTCTCTATCCTTTTTGAGATAAGAGCTCCAGAACTGAACACACCAAAAACCTGTACAAGGGCATTTTCACCTCCTTTTTCTTACTGGTTATTCCTCTATTTATGCAGCCCAGCATTCTCCTGGCTTTAGCTATCGCCTTGTCCCATTGCTTCGTCATCTTCAGATCACCAGACACTATAACCTCAAGATCCCTCTCTTGGTCCGTGCCCATCAGTCTTTCACCCCCCGTCATGTACAGCACTTTTAGAATACAGCATCCCAGATGCATGACTCTGCACTTCTTGCCATTGAATCTCTGCTGCCAAATCTTTGACCACTCTTCGTTTATTTAATTCACTTTTTATTCTCTCTACTCCTTCAGGCATGTCAACTTTATTACAGATCCTACACAAATAGACAAAATTTACCTTCTATCCCCAAAACTATTGAACAAGACCGGTCCCAAAACTGATCCTTGTGGCACTCCACTTAACACCATTCTCTCTTCAGAGTAGGTTCCATTTACCATCACACGCAGTCTCCTGTCAGTCAACCAGTTTGTAATCCACGCCACCACCTTGGCACCAACTCCCAAGCTTCTCATTTTATTCACAGGTCTCCTATGCAGGACCGTATCAAAAGTTTTGCTGAAATCCAAGTAGATCACATCAAGCGCTCTTCCTTGATCCAATTCTCTAGTCACCCAATCCAAAAAATTAATCAGATATATCTGACAGGACCTTCCCCTGGTGAATCCATGCTGCCTCAGGTCCAGCAACTTACTGGATTGTAGATAGTTCACTATCCTTTCTTTCAGCAGCATCTCCATTAACTTTACCACCACCACTGTGAGGCCTGTAGTTTCCGACCTCCTCTCGCTACCACTCTTGTGAAGCGGGACCCACCACCACTCTTCTCCAGTGTAGCGACACCACTCCCGTTTCCAGGGCTCTATTGAACAGGCCTTTCAGCAGACCTGCCAGACATCTCCGAATTCCCCTAATATCCTGGGGTGTACAATTTGTGGATACACTTTTGTAATCTGCCAGATACTCATAAATCATATTGGACACAGAAAGCTGGGCTCAATGGACTTTGATTTGACCCAATATGGCATGTGGTCCACTAGTCAGTATTTTGTGAAGGTCTGTCTGTGTTCTGCAAGTGTGTCTGAGCCGAGGTATTCTGCTAGTGTGTAGTCTTGTTCATTGTGTTTTCCCAACAGGAGGTGTATTGGGTTTGTAGGGTCCGGTGTAATATTTGCTGTGCTGCCTTTTCATAGATAGAGTTGCTGCTGTTGGAAGTCCTGTGAGTTAGTGCAGCTACAATATAGCAGGTTTGCTAAAAATGTGCTGGGTTGTTTGTTGGGTTGTTTTTTTTTGCAGGATTTTGTAGTATTTCACAATGTGTCTGGGCAAAGTTAGGAGTGAAGCTGATTTGCCTGGTCCTCTCCCCCAACCAAAAAGGTGTTTCACTGCCCCAGGGACTATTTGAAAGCTCCACGCCCTTCATCAGATGGGTGCAGAATGAATTCTTGCACAAAACAAAAGCTGATTTGGTAGTAGTGACAAGGCCAGGTTCAGCTTGGGGTTACTATGGACAAGCGTCTTGTATTTGGAGTTCGCTTCTTCGTTTTGGTTAAATAAAGGCTCTTTTCTTTTAGCTGCTGCATGCTCTGATAGGGAAGTTATGACTCCTTTCCCCTCTTTCACACACAAACACCTGGCAAAATGTTCCTTCAAACAGCTTTTTGAAAGGTGGCTGCCGTCAGGAAAGTCAGAAAGAAAAAGAAGGGGACCACTAATTTCTCGGCCTCTGTGCAATTCACCAGCTGTTAAAAAGTCCCACAGTTCTTGCAAGAAAAAAAAATAACCCTGAGAACTAGCAAAAAAGAAAATTATTTTCAGACATTAAAACTTATGAATTTGGTGCTGAATTGCGAGTTCAGTTCCAGCTCCTTGGGCTGGTGACATGTAGCAGCCAAACCAGGGAGTGCTCTGACGGTGACACCTAGTGGTCAGCTGGGGGACGCCACCTCTGACAGAGTCGTGTGCTGCTTTCTTGGCCACAAGAGAGCACCACAGGGCTACAGGGTAGGTGGCAAAGACATATCTCATTGTAACTGTGGCATCTGTGTGAGTCTCAGTGGATGACTTAAGGACAACTCTGAGGCAGAGGGAGAGAGGCCCAGGGTTTGATTCTATAACTTAAGAGTTTTATTAAGGAGAGGGGGAACTGCTCGATGATGAGCGAACCCAAGGACATCCCTTATACAGAGGATGTCGGCACATAAGGACCTCATGGCCCACCCAAAAGCGGAGGCTGTTGCAGATTATCCGCAGCTGTGCCAATTCATTCCATGGCAGTCAGGAAACTGCTAGAAAAAGCAGCAAACAGTTTCAGGGAATCTTCCTGGGTACCTGGATCCTGTTTTCAGACTGCCAGTGTACGGCATTTCTAGGACTCGTCTCCCTGCTGTCGAAGCTCAGCCCTCTTCTGACTTTCCAGCCATGAATAAGTCTCTTAGCTTACCCTCTCTCTCAGCGCTTGGTTAATAAATATTTTTTCTTTAAACATTTTGGGAATTTATTATTTTTGACTTCCAAACTCTCAAGACTTTTTTACATCCGTAATGTTCTGGATCTGGAAATGCATCTGCATTACAGATTTTTAGCTGTTTTGGGGATTGGTAACTCATATCTGCTTCATTCACTAATTAAAATCACCCCATTTTTTTCTAAACATTTAATTTGCACACTCCTTCTTGAAAAGAGAACACAGAAGATAAGAACATAAGATATGCTATAATGGGTCAACCAAGGGTCCATCAAACCCAGTTTCCTGTCAACAGTGGCCAATTCAAGTCACAAGTACCTGGAAGTACCTGGCAAGTACCTAAACATTAAATAGATCCCATGCAACTAATGCCAGCAACAAGCAGTGGCTATTCCATATTAATTAACAGAAGTTTATGGACTTCTCCAGGAACTTATCCAAACCTTTTTTAAACCCAGCTACATTAACTTTCTTAACCACATCCTCTGGCAATGAATTGAAGAGCTTAATTGTGCATTAAGAGGCAGGTTTTTAAAAAAGTACGCCCGTGTGTACTTTTGTTCGCACAACCGGCGCAAACAACAGTATGCCGGATTTTAATAGATACTCGCGTAGCCACGCGTATCTTTTAAAATCCGGGGTTGGCACGCGCAAGGCTGCGCAAAATCGGCAGCCTGCGCATGCCGAGCCGCGCAGCCTGCCTCCATTCCCTTCAGCACGGCCTCGGAGGGAACTTTCCTTCCATCCCCCCCCTTCCCCTACCTAACCCCCCCCCCCCAGCCCTATCTAAACCCCCCCTACCTTTGTTTGAAAAGTTACGCCTGCCCGAGGCAAGCGTAACTCGCGCGCAATTCCCCGGCCCAGGAGCAGTTTCGGAGGCCTCGGCCACGTCCCCAAAATACCCCCGGGCCGGAACCACACCCACCGCCCCGCCCCCACATGATGCTCCACCTCAACACCCCCCCCCCCCCGACACGCCCCGCCCCCCCAGGAAAGCCCAGGGACTTACCCGAGTCCCGGGACTTGCGCACGCGCCGCTGAGCCTATTCAACATAGGCTCGGCACATGCAGGGGGAGGTTGGGGCAGGTCTTCGGTCTTTGAAAATCTGCCCCTAAGTGAAAAAGAATTTTCTCTGATTTGTTTTAAAATTTGCTACTTGCTAACTTCATCGAGTTAGCAGGCGCTAGAGCGGCGCTAGTGTCCCTAGTGCCTCCTTATTACCACGGGCCTTCATTTGAATACAAAATCGCACGCCCAGGAGAGTGGCCTGGGCGCTCACCTCGGAACACCAGCTCTCCCACGCATTTTACTAAATCGGCCCGATTGCTTTTTTTGACTGCCATAGCACACTGAGCTGACAATTTCAATATAATATCAACTATGACACCCAGATCTTTTTCCTGGGTGGTAACTCCTAAAATGGAACCTAACATCATGTAATTAAATCATGGGTTATTTTTCCCTCTAAGCATCACCTTACACTTGCCATATTATATTTCATCTGCCATATGGACAGCCAATTTTCCAGTCTCGCAAGCTCCTCCTGCAATTTTTCACAATCCACTTGTGATTTAACTAGAAACAATTCTGAGTCATCTGCAAATTTTATTACCTCACTTGTTGTACCCTCTTTCCAAATCATTTATAAATATATTAAAAAGCACCGGTCCAAGTACAAATCCCTGAGGCACTCCACTGTGAAAACTGACCATTTAATCCTACTCTCTGTTTCCTGTCTTTTAACCAGTTTGCAATTTACAAAAAGACATCGCCTCCTATCCCATGACTTTTTAATTTTCTTAGAAGCCTCTTATGAGGGACTTTGCCAAACGCCTTCTGAAAATCCAAATACATCACATTTACCAGTTCATCTTTATCCACATGTTTAAACCCTTCAAAAAATGTAGCAGATTTGTGATGCAAAACTTCCCTTGAGTAAATCCATTCTGGCTGTGTCCTATTAAATCATGTCTATCTATTTGTTCTGTGATTTTATTCTTTATAATATTTTCCATGATTTTTCCCGGCCCTGAAGTCAGGCTAACTGGTCTGTAGTTTCCCGGACCGCCCCTGGAGCCCTTTTATATATTAGGGTTACATTAGCCACCTTCCAGTCTTCAGATACAATAGATGATTTTAACAATAGGTTACAAATTACTTGTAATAGGTCTGAAATTTTATTTTTGAGTTCTTTCATCCGGTCCAGGTGATTTGCTACTCTTCAGTTTATCAATCTGGCCTGCTACATCTTCCAGGTTCATCGTGATTTGGGTCAGTTCATCTGAATCATCACCGACTCTGGAACAAGAATCTCCCCAACATCCTCTTCAGTAAACACCAAGCAAAGAATTCATTTAGTTTTTCTGTGATGGCCTTATCTTCCCTAAGTGCCCCTTTAATCCCCTCAATCATCTAACGGATGATTGAGGGGATTAACCCTCACAGGTTTCTTGCTTCGGATATATTTTTAAAAGTTTTTGCCTCTATGGCCAACTTCATTTCAATTTCTCTTTTAGCCTGTCTTAGCAATGATAAAGCTTTTTGTAGGTGATGTTTGTTGCTTCATTATAAAGAGGCCATCTTGGACATTATTCTGCCCAGTTGGGGACAGAACAAAGTAGCAGATTTCCTTCCCGGCATCAGGACTAGTTTCAACGGGCAACACCTTTTCTAACGTCACAGCCAATGCAGATCAATCAGATTCACCCCAAAGGTCCCCCAGGTCCTCTGTGATCCATCATGAGTGCTTACAGATGACTTGGGTGACTGAACAGAAAAGAATTTTAAAGAATGTCAAAGCAAATAATACTAATAATTTAAAATTACAAGATTTTAATCAATAAGATTGTATATATATATATATATATATATATATATATATATAATTCTTTCACATGCACCTTTGAAAACATTTCACGGAGATAGTAGCTTTCTTTGAAATAAAATATTAACAGGTTATAAATAATGTGATAGCCATAATTAATTTTTAGGAACGTCTCTGGAGTGCTCAGTTCATCCCAAGAAGCCCTTCTTGGTTCTTTCCCAAGAGGGGAGGGCCCTCCAGTCTCTCGTTTTGCATGTGTGATGGGAGCACCCCATGAAGAAACGGACTCAGAACCTCCCCATGCCCGCCCCTTTCCACCGGTGGGCATTTCAGGATTATGTGCTCGCTCACAGGTGGAGTGCAAGGTTGGATATATTTTTTTTTAACTCTACCATGCCCAATTCACTTTCTTTTCCTCAAGTTCCCAACAGATCCTGTAGTGTGGCAGCATGGTGCTAAACAGTTGCTTTTTTCCGTTCTTCAGTACCATTTGTTTCTACAAACCAGCCAGCATAAAATCTACCCACTATCTGGGATGGATTACAAAATATAAGACACGCAACTTTTTTTTTCTCTTATTTTGGTTCTTTTCTTAATGTGGATATCAGTTCAAAGATGAAGTAAATAGCCCTCTGCTCAACTAGAAATCAAGGCCTGCATTTGGGAATTCTGCTTCTTCCGCGGGGTATCTGTGGTTCGTTTTTTCCTTGCCAGGGTTCATCGTAAAATCTCCCCTCCTCCTAAGGGAACGTGGAGAGCTGAGCTAGAGGGCAGAGGCATCAGAAAGAATGTTAAGGATCATTTCACGGGAAGTGCCCTATGAAGGACTTAAATTGACCAGCTCGTCACATGTCAGAGGGGGCAGGCTGATCCAGTTCCGGTTTTTGCTGTAGAACAGGCAGGAAAATTTAGTTCTGCTTCCCCCTAAGAAAAGCATGAGAACTACAAGTCCAGGTAAGTAGTGGGTACAATCAGGAATGGATCAACACATCTCTTATGCCATGAATGCAATTGGGCCATCCTACAGCACATGCAAACAGACACTAGCAGCTGCGCAAACTGTGCAAGTGCATGAGGCAGTGACCTAGTGGGAGGGGAAGGTGGCAACACAATGGAGAGGCTCAGCAGGGCCATCCTGACCAAAGAAGGAAGGTGAGAGAGAGGGCCCGGCGAGGTTGCCGGTGAAGCCCATTCCAAGAGCAGCCGAAGAATGGAAGGCAAGACAGAGGCTGCGGCGGGGTCACCTGTAAAACCCATCCCATTGGCAGCTGAAGAAAGAGAGAGAGCTAGGGCTGCCAACAGAGCCCATCCTGCCAGTGGCAAAGGAAAGAAGAGGCCCCAGGACCACTGGCTTAGCTCACCCTGCTGGCGGCCAAAGAAAGGGAGGAGAAGGAGAGGCCCTGGCATGAGTGAGAATGTGTTTGTGGGTGAATGAGACAGTTTGTGCGAGGGAGAGAGAGAGAGGGAGTGTGTGTGTAAGAGAGTGCATGTGTGAGAGAGAGGGATTGTGCTTGTGTGAGTGGGAGAGAGCATGTGTTTTTCTGAGCGAGAGAAAGGGAGTCTCTGTGCTTGAGAGAGAGGGAGCATGTCTGTGTGAGAGCCTTTATGTGAGAAAGAGGGAACGTGTGTGAGTGTAAGAGTATGTGTGAGTGAGAAAAAGGGAGTGTGTGTGAGCATGTGTGCGAAGAGAATGAAGGTGTATATTACAGAGTGAGGTCAATGCTCAGCCACTGTCAAGCTGAACAAGTTAGCCCGATGAACATATCCAACTAACTTGTCCAGGATGTTATCCAGCACAGCTGCACCACTAAATATACCCAGATAACTTTGAATTAGCCAGATAAGTTTATGCAGCTAACCTCAGACCTGCTCAATAGCACGTCTAACTTATCTGGCTAACTTAGCCAGATAAGTCTAAATATTGTCACTTATCCAGCTAAGCTAGTCGCATAACTAGCTCCTCCCCTGAATGCCCCTGTTCCGCCCATCACTTAGTTGGATAACTATTTAGCCAGATAAATAGTTATCTGGTTAAGTGGTGACCACTCACCATGGCCAAAAATTCAAATACCACCACTAAGCCGAATAAGTCCCAACTTGTCCAGCTAAGTGGTGCTGAATATCTGGCATAGTCCATGTATATGAGAGAGATAGAGGAAACTGTTTTATGACCCCTTCTCTCTCCCTCCTCAGCTCCACTAATCCACAACAATCTTAGGGTGATTGGAAATTGAGAGGTTGCTATTCAGCGGAGCAGCTAATTAAGTTAGCCAGATATAATACAGCCACGGCGCTGAATATCCCTAGTTATTTTAAACGTTAGCTGGATATGTATATCTGGCCAACTTTAGGACAGCTATACAGTGTGACCAGAGTTAGCCACATTAGTTATGCGGCTAACTCTGAATATTCGGCCCATCCAGAAACACCTCCCACCCATCCTTGGAATGACCCCAATTTATGTGGCTAGAATTTAGCCGCATACGGCTTTAAATATAGCTAGCTAGCCATTTAGACGGATAATTTTTCAATTATCCATCTCACTAGCTTTTGAATATCGACCTCTAAACGTTTCCAAGTATGGAGAGTGGGGGATATTTTTGTCCTTATTAGTTTTAATTATTGGGTGTTTTTTGATGTTTGGTGTTTGGGAAACTTTTACAATTTTTTATATGAGTTTTTAATTATTGGATATTGTGTTTGTCAACTGTTTTGAAATATTTATTCTTTTTATGAGTATAGTTTTCCAACTATGATTAATCTTTTATATTTCTTGATTTTGTTTGATGTTTTATGAGGAGTGGTGGTTTCTGTTTTTCCATTGTTGCACTGCATACAGTCTGGCTTGTTGCATTTTCCAGTTCAGTTTCTCTCACATCTGTATTTATACTTTAGAGTGTCTTTATTCTGTACTTGGTGAGAGTTTGTGTTCTGCATGTTTGACAGAGATGAGGTATTTTGCTAGCTTATAGATTCTGTGGAGGGATCTACAGCAGCCTGGCTTGTTGTGTTTTCCAAATAAGAGGTGTATTGGGGTTTTAGGGCCTGATGTAATATTTTCGGTGTTGCCTTTTCATAAGTAGGGTTGTTACCTTTTGAGTGCTGGTGCTTAGTGCTGCTTTGCTATGGGAGGTTTAATATATTGTAATTGTAATTCGGTTTACTCATGGCTTTCTGAGGGCCAAGCCCACACCCAAGACTCATTACAGTAGGCCTAAATCCATTTGGGTTCCAAATATCTTTTTTGCAGGGTTTTCTGACTGGCACCATTGCAGGGTTTACAGATTCATGTTGTAATTGATTTTTTTGACTATTTTTTTACTGTTCTTTTCATGTAAAATCTGTTACCATAAATGCATAATTTTTAAGTGTGTATGGAGAGGGCCGTGGTGGGAGGGCAGCAGCAGAAGGTTGTAAGTTTTTCCTAAGCCTGGCACTGGCCCTAATTGGAAAAAAAACAATAAAAATTAAGTGTTTAAAAAAAAAACCAGAATGAGGTGGTGGAAGCGCAGTAAAACGTTTGCACAGGTTAGCAATGAAATGAGCACTGGCCCTGCATGGTGACCCCACAGCCAGTCTCATTTTCAGGATATCCACAATGCCATCTATCCAGGAGAGCCAGGGAGCTGGGTTACCCTGCCCACATAGCTTGTGCATTCACTGGCCGCACACAGACCGTGTAAAGTTGCCTTGCTGACTTCATCTTTTGTGGAGGCGTAAGGGAGAAATATAAGAGGGTGGGGCATGATCAGAGTGAGAGCGTCCCCTGCTGGCAGAGAGCGACCCTAAAAGGTTCAGCTTGGGAGGAGGCTCGCCAATCTCAATCAGTCTTTTTGGTGAGGTGAAGAAAAGCAGAGTTTAAGACTGAAAAAGAACTGCTGAGGATCCAGATGGGGATGGCTAACAAGCATTAGCATCTCGTTACCCACATGGAGGGACAGTATTGTCCCTCTGTTGGGGATTTGCTGAGTAAGGCAGATTTGTGGCCTTTGCGTATAGACTTTTGCTCAGTCCTGATTTAGTCTCCTGTGTGCAAAAGACATTTCTGAGAGTCCAGCAACCATCCATTACCATCAACGTGTTCCTTGGCGGCATGCATACCGCTGCCTGCAGACCCCGGACGACTTCAGCCGCAGCGTCCATACCCAAAGATGGATGTGCACGCTACAGCATAACGGCGACAGGCAGCACAGTTCACCTGGAGCAGGGAGCGCACGTCCCACAGCTTCGGGATAAGTCAAGAGAGACTCTACAACCAAAGACAAAGGAAACCACAGCAGGCAAAGGGGATTTCACATGGCAACAGCTCCTTCAAAGGTGGACTTGAAAGCCAAGTTAAGTTTGTACCTTAATATTCAACTGTTGGAGCAGCACTGAGGGGAAGGGATGCTGCCTTCTTCACGTAAATCTCTAGCAGTTGAGGCTCAGTGGTTAGCAAAGTACTTGGGCCTTCTAGCTACCTACTGGACACAGTTGTCTGTCTGGTGGGCTCTTTTGGTGGAGAGAGCTCTCTGTCCAGACTGCGGCAATGCTGCTCTCCCCAGGTGCCCTAGGATTTCAGTTTGCCCTCCACGGCTAGCCTTTCGTTGAGCTGGCAAAGCTGCTTCAGGAAGCCATCATTGGGTCCAATCTCTCGCTTCTGGCGCACCATCGACACGGCCGTCTTAACGTCCATCCTGTGGCGCAGCATGAGGTACGCAATTACCAGAGTTGGTGAGCGGCTGTAGCCTTCACGGCAGTGCACGAACACACGGCCTGGAAAGGAGATGGAGAGAGAAAAAACAAAAGTGTCCACCGATACCGTAACTCATCCGAAACACAAATGAAAGACAAGAAACATACAATATGAGGGCAGATAAAGAACATAAGGAGTGGTGGCATAAGCTGTTGGTTAGAGCAGCGGGCTGAGAACCAGGAAAGCCAGGATTCAGATTCTGCTTCTCCCCCTGATGCTCCTTAAAACTGGGTGTGTAACATGCAGGTGCACGATGCTAATCCTTCAAGGAGATGCAAACCAGGAAATGTCTCCCCAAAGATACGCCTTGACCGCCTGACTGATCCGCGACCTCTCCTTTTGCCCTCCCTTCCCCCCCACCCCTGTAGGTATTCTCCTCTTCCTCCCATCCATCTTTTACTTCCCTCTGCTAATTTTCTTCACTGCCTTGTTTTAACTCCCTTGTTAAAACTAACATGTACATATGTATATAATTCCTGTATATAAGTCCTGTATTATCTCCTACCCCTGTTAACACTCCCCCTGTTAATGTTATCATTGTAAAGCCTGTTGCTAAGTTATGTTACATTGTGAACCGAGGTGATGTTTTGCAAACGTGCCTCGGTATATAAGAAACCTTAAATAAATAAATTAAATAAATGTCCCCATGCCTAATGAGATACCGAGAGCACCTCTGCAGAAAGACTTTCCATGACCCTGGTATCCACCACTGCATTTAATTACTGACAACAGTCCTCAAGGAGCCCCCCTCAAAAGTGTGCCCCTCCCCTGCACCCAGACCCTGTTCTATCTGCAGGGAGCAGGTGACAGAAGGTTTGCAGGTCGGCCAGACCCTGTGCCCCTTCTTTCCTGCTATCAAATGCCTGCTCCTGTCGATCCAGTCTTCATCCCATGGGCTTCACAATCCACCAAATATCTCCCTTCCCCAACCTAGCTAGCTCTGGGCTGACACCTGCATATCATCTACAGACCTGCACAGCTTTAGAGAGCGAGAGAAAACAGCATGCAAGGTTTCCGCCATCATTACGAATGTAAGTACATTAAGAGGGATGCTGCTGTGCTGATCATCATCAGAATCTCCTTCCTCCCACTCTAGAATATCAGTTGTTCACTTTTATTTAATTATCTACCTTTCCTACAAAAGCTCAAGTCAGGGTACATAAAGTATGACTGCAGCAGGAATAGCTGAAAGCTCAGAGAGGTTTTTTTTTTTAATGTACTAGAACAAAAAAATAAATGAGACCAAAAGATCAAGCTCTAGAATTTGGCCAAGAAAAAGGCAATCTACAGCTACTGGTCGTCGTCCCCCCCCCCCAATAGAGTCAATATTTCCCCTTCCATGTGCTCCAGCTGAGGGAAAATCCCTGACACTGACCCTCCGTGTTTCTCTCACCCAATAAACCCAAATTGCAACTACCAAGCAGAGAAGCCTTACTCCTAGCCTGCTATCAAAGACAGAAAAAAGTCATGAACATTATTAAAAGTTCATTACAGTTTGCCCACAGGGAATTACTCAAGAGGTGTGAAAGCTAAGGAGAGCAATCACACAGCTATGACAACGGGCAGTCCAGGGTACGGAGTCCAGAGTTCACCAGCAATTCATGCAGCAGCCAATTGGCAAGAAGCTTGTGCAACACTTAAAAAGGCACTACCCATGGTGCCAGCTGCTAGCCACACCTGGCTTTTGCCACACACACAGTGCATTACACCCAGGCAGGCAGGCCAGTACCTCGGGATTATAAGAAGCGAACCAAGGCTCTCACACTCTGTCAACACTGCATAATCAGGACTGGCTCCCACTGTCTTTCTTGACATGATACTTCCTGGTCGCCCCCATACAGATTCTATGGGGAGGGGGCGCGGGAACTTTCTTACCATCCTTCTGTGCCAGCGCCTTCTCAATGAAGTCCGCCGCTTGCTCAAAGTAGTGGGCGAGGTTGAACTGCTGGGTATCGTTGGCTCTGATGCCGTGGTAGGTAATGCCCGTGCCCTCGTAGAAGTCGGCGTTGGTGTTTACGTGCATGAAGGACTTCCCCTCGGCAGCATTCAGGATGTGGGTGACGCCCAGGCGCTGCAGCCTCATCGCGTTCTTGGCGATGAACCTGCCATGGAGCGAAAAAAAAAAAAAAAAAGGGGAGATGGCAAGCGAGAGGGGAGTTCACCCAGTGACCTCTACCAGGAAGACACATGAGAGGTTGACACGTGCGAGGATGCATGACTGCTCGTTGAAGAGGGGCCGGATATGAAGGCGCCAGAGCCAGAGGGAACCTGGGCAAGAAAAGATTTTAAATGGCAAAAGCATCTTCAGGCCTGTGCTGGGGAGGGGGGCACCCCAGAGCACCCTTTGATAAAATTATTTAGGAAAGTGGAGGGTGCCTTGCCGAGTGGCTAATTAACCAATACCGGTGTCCCTATACAAGAGAGGCCTCTCCCTGCCTCGCCCACGCAGCAGGCCTCTGGATCTCCTTCCCTCACACGCTGCAGCGCGGCTCCATCTCGGAAGGAGCCGAGACATAGGCCAGGCCCACCTAAGGCTCCCCACAGAAATCTTTTTTCTTCGATTATTAACGTCTTTTATTTCACAGCTGTCCAGCTGATGATATTTCAAGAGTCTGGCCTACTGAGTGGCAGGAGACCCAAGTTCAAGTCCTGCCACTGGCCACGAGCTCAGTCAGTCCCTTCACCTCCTTGTGCAGATTTCCAGCCCTTTGGGGAGGTGACATTTTCCTGTTAGGAACTGCTGATGTTTACTGCAAATCTGGGAAGCCAGTTTGAAAAAGAAAAAAAACAACCCAGAATGCTCAAGCGGCCAGAACCCATAAAACTCCATCTAATGCGTGTGAATTTGCTGCGGCAAACCTTTCAGGAGGCTGGGCAGGGGAGACTGAAGGGTGTGCTGGGTGAGCAGAGACTGTGCATTCTGTAATCCATGTTTACGGCTAGGCTGCAGAGACAAGACCTGAGTACAAACACCATGTATGTGTGTATATGTGTGTGTGTGTGTATATGTGTGTATATATATGTGTGTATATATGTGTATGTGTGTGTATATATATATGTGTATGTGTGTATATATATGTGTGTGTATGTGTGTGCATGTGTCCTGGAAGGGACAGAGGTCATTCTGTTACACTGTAAGTGATGCCTTAGCATCATTAAGGGCATCATATTTCATTGCCTGGAATCATGTTTCTTTCTGCCAGCTCTTAGGGAAGTACCAGAAAGGCTCCTTCTGGCCTCATCTCCTGTGTTATGATTGTGTAAACAATCTCAAAGAAAGTCATACTTGTATCCGAGGAGGTGGACCTTGGGGGTTGTTATCATTCAGCAGACTCTATTGTTCCAAAAACAAAAGGGCAGGGATGTGTCTGCTTCTCCCAGGACAGCAGGATGTTAGTCCTCACAGATGGGTGACATCATCAGATGGAGCCCGGCACAGAACACTTTTGTCAGAGTTTCTAGAAACATTGACTGGCACACTGAGCATGCCCAGCCTACCACTAACCCCG
This sequence comes from Rhinatrema bivittatum, assembly GCF_901001135.1. Lineage (NCBI taxonomy): Eukaryota > Metazoa > Chordata > Amphibia > Gymnophiona > Rhinatrematidae > Rhinatrema > Rhinatrema bivittatum. Next base: position 54,478,130 of record NC_042626.1, read on the forward strand.
CAGCCACTCGGGGTCCCCCTTCAGTCTCTTTTTCCGCGGTGCTGTTGCCTCGCAGTTTGTGGAGCTCTTCATCATTTTTCCCTTCACGGAACAAATTTACCGTTTTTCACCTGTTTTCCCCGCTTTGGGGTCCCCCGTCGCGAAATCGGTTCCTCCGGCGTTCGGTAGGTAACATTTTTCGCGTTGTTGCAGTTGGTTCCTGAGTGTCTACCTCCCGGTGGCCGCAGGCCACCAACCGCGCACCATCTTTTTTCAATGGCGACCGGTTTTCGGAAGTGCCCCCTGTGTCCGCCGACTATGTCCATCACGGACCCGCACAACGTTTGCGACCTCTGCCTGGGGCCTTCCCACGATGTCTGTCGGTGCCCCAGTTGTAATCAGTTGACCCCCCAAAGGCTGGTGTACCCGCCTGGGCAAAATGGAGCACTGGTTTGGTTCCAGACAATCGGCTTCATTGACCCCCGTACCGGGTACTTCGAGTCGTGGGGATCGATCTGACTCAGGATCTTCTCCTTCAGAGCCAAAATCAGGAGCCCGGGGTATTCCCCACCGGTTTCGGTGTTGGGCACTGAGCCCCCGCAGACTTCCATGGAGGCTCCAGTGATGCCCAGCCTGCCTCCTCCTCCCGGGTTGGTGCTTACCGTGTGGTTCAACAGGCAGTGCTAAATGCCCTCCAGGGGCTCCAGCAACCACCCATGCTGGCTCCCATACCAGCACCGGATCCAGCGCCCTCCATGTTAATGCCTTTGCAGGAAAGGCTGGACATGCTGCTCGGTGCCTTACTAATGCAGCCGGTGCCCGGAGGCCCTCCTGTGCCCTGTTCGCCACCACTCACTCCCTCCGATACGATCCCGGGTTCTTTGGAGGAGGAAGATGCGGCTCAGAGCCCACCGCCATGGGCAGTGCCGTCGATGCCTGATCCTGTTCCCGGGCCCTCTGGCCTCCAGAGCCCCGACTTCCATTAAAGGAAGCCGTTGTTGGTGCCCCCTCACTGACCATCAATGCCCGCGTCCCGTGACCCGGGGTTTGGCCTCCCTCCTCAACCCAGGCAATTTTCTGATGAGGAAGAAGCCCCCTACGACCCGTGAGGGAATGCCTCCTCCGAACATTCCTTGGAGGTCTCCGATGATCTTCCGTCTGAGCCTTCACCTCCGATGAAAGGCACTTTATCTTTCGCGAGCTTTGTGCAGGCGATGGTGGAAAACATTCCCTTCCAACTTAACGGAAGAGAATGCCCGCCATAAGATGTTGGGGGTCCTCCAATTCGTGGACGTCCCTAAGGAGGTGGTGGCGTTCCAGCACATGAGGTCCTCCTAGAGCTCCTCTACAGGTTATGGGAGAACCCAGGCTCTGTGGTTGCGGATGATACAAAATTATTCAGAGTAGTTAAATCACAAGCAGACTGTGATACATTACAGGAGGACCTTGCAAGACTGGAAGATTGGGCATCCAAATGGCAGATGAAATTTAATGTGGACAAGTGCAAGGTGTTGCATATAGGGAAAAATAACCCTTGCTGTAGTTACACGATGTTAGATTCCATATTAGGAGCTACCACCCAGGAAAAAGATCTAGGCATCATAGTAGATAATACTTTAAAATCGTCGGCTCAGTGTGCTGCAGCAGTCAAAAAAGCAAACAGAATGTTAGGAATTATTAGGAAGGGAATGGTTAATAAAACGGAAAATGTCATAATGCCTCTATATCGCTCCATGGTGAGACCGCACCTTGAATACTGTGTACAATTCTGGTCGCCGCATCTCAAAAAAAAAATATAGTTGCGATGGAGAAGGTACAGAGAAGGGCAACCAAAATGATAAAGGGGATGGAACAGCTCCCCTATGAGGAAAGGCTGAAGAGGTTAGGGCTGTTCAGCTTGGAGAAGAGACAGCTGAGGTGGGGTATGATAGAGGTCTTTAAGTTCATGAGAGGTCTTGAATGAGTAGATGTGAATCGGTTATTTACACTTTCGAATAATAGAAGGATGTTCTACTTCTGCTAGCGGATGGGAGGAGCTAGCAGAGAGATTAGCAGTCTGATGGAAATCCCTCCCCTAAGAGAGGAATAGCAATCTGTAGTGAACTGCCTCTAATAGGTCTGCTAAGGAATGGTAATGTTAATGTAGACTGCAGAGTTGGCAATTTGTACCAGCGGAGTAATGGAGACAGTGCTCAGCTGGACAGAAAGTAAATAGATGAATCCTTGGGCCGATGGCAGATGATAGCGCTGTCAGGAGGGAGTCCCAAGACGGACCACCGGCTAGGCTGGAGTATGGAGACAGACACAGATAGTTCTTTATTAGATAAGCAGTATAACCACCAGAAGTAGCAGTAGTGAACTGATATGCCCGGCAGGGCTGAAGTCCCTCAGATACTGGAACTGCGATTCCCAGGCTGCTGAACTGCAAAGAGACTGTAGATAATGAATAGACAGGATATGCAGATATACATGGCCGGTACTAGATGATATCTCACACAAGGTCTTGATATGGCTCAGTAGTTGGAAAGGGTAAGAACCTCGAGGAGCAAGTACCTGGTTCCAGGGAAGCTCTGAGAGAGCGGTGGTCACTCACACTAATCTGTATCTGGAATAGCTTTTAGTCAATAGAGAATCTTCAGAGTGTTCAGGAACATTGGCCCTCGAGAAGTGAGTGCCGGTTCCCAGCTGCAATCTGAAATAGAGAAAAAGAATGAGGCCCCCGAGGAGCGGGTACCTCTGGTAAGTCCAGGGAGGCAGAGTAGCTTGGACGAATTTGTCTCCTCGTCTGAGTCCGAATCGAAGTCCTTGCTAACTCGAGTTATTAGCAAAAGAGAAGACCTTTATGTTGGAAGCGGATGACGTCAATACAGGGGGACACCCCTGAGGTTCGTGCCCTTGCTGGTACTTACTTTGGAGCATGCGCGCCCTATGTCATCAGAAACATGGCGGATCTGCAGCATCAAGCCGGCCCGGGGATGCCGGGGAGGAGCGGCATGGAGACGCTGCGGCATCAAGCCATCCGTCAGGCACGGAGGGAATCACCACATAGGTAGAGAGAATGGAGCGAGGGCGAGAAGCAGGCACGAATGCAACAGTACTCCCCTTCAAAGGGCGATCTCCTCTTCGGGTATCAGGCTTAGGTTTCAAAGGATGCGCGAGGTGAAACTGATGAAGCATCTCTTTATCCAAGATATTGGTCTGAGGCTCCCAAGTGATCAAATCGGGGCCGAAGTCCTCCTAAACCAGATGGTATTCAAAATTCTTGCCTCTGTATGAACATCCAGTATCTCTTTGATCTTGATTTCGATTTTGTCTTCTGCAAAGATGACAGATGGATCTTGAGATTTGGAAGAATCTTGTAGAGTGTTATTGATGATATCAGCAGCAATGGGTGGAGCTGCTGTGGACATCACTGAGGGATTCAGTGGAAGTGGTGGTGTAGAAGAAGGTCCAAAATCCACTTCTAAAGATAACTCTCCAGTAGATGTAATTGGATGAGAGTTGATAGCGTCCCCAGCGGAAACAATCTGGCTGGTTACTAAGGATATCTTCTTTGGATCTATTATATACTGTGGTTCATCATACATATCTTCTGAGTATGAGCAAATCAGAGATACTCTAGAGTTGATGATCCATGAATACTGTTCTTGGGATATTGAAGAACAGTCACTGGGTATAATATCTTCATCTAGAGATACTGAAGAACCTTCACTAAATATAGTATCGTCTTCTCTTCCTTCAAGGCAAAAGTCTGCACCAGCTGACAACCCCGATGGTAGGGAAAAGCTCTTCTGCAGACTTTCTTCCATGACTTCCGACATTGCTGTATTCTCAAAAGCTGAGACAGGGTGCATCCTACCCTTCGGTGGATCAGTGTTGGGCTTCAGTCTTATGGCACAGTCATAAGGCCCCAGTGGAGGAAGAACATCAACTACTTCTTTGGAAAATATATCCCCGAAGGGTGTGTACTGAAGCGGCAACCCCGGTACTGCTGGAGTTGCAGGCGTGCCTATAACAGGTGATATCTCCTTAAGGCATCTCCCAATACATTCTGGTCCCCAGTGGGAGAGATCCAGAGATGCCCAGTCAAATTAGGGTTGGTGTACTTGCAACTAAGGTAACCCCAGAACGATAGAGTGCATGGCCTTTTCTAGTACAAAGAAGGAGATTATTTCTGTATGGAGTGATCCGGTGCGAAGCGTAACTGATACGGTCTCGCAAGTCACGTCGCCTGGCAAGGGCTCCCCATGAATGGAAGACAGCAGTAGTGGATCTTTTAATTTGATGAGAGGGATCCTCAAGTATTCCACTAAACGTCTAGTAATGAAGTTACCTCCTGCCCCTGAGTCCACCAGGGCAGGAGTTTGAACCGTGACTGGTCCATAGGTCAGGGAGACTGGGAGAGAGAGCAGAGGAGAGGATGCGGTAAGGCCCAAGAACAGTTTTCCCGCCAAGCTTGAGTCCCGTCCGTTACCCGGACGAATGAGGCAGGTAGAGACATCATGGCCGGGCTGCCCACAGTACATGCACAAGCTGCGTTTCTTCCGAAATCTTTTCTCCTTTGAGGTCAAGTGACCATGACCAAGTTGCATCGGTTCCTCTTTATCGACAGCAGGAATTGCTGGACTCATCCGAGGTGCAGGTGTACTGGCCTGTTTCAACCCAGTTAACACCCTAGGAGGGAATTCCTTCACCTTGTCTCGGAGCCGACAATCAATCCGAGTAGCTAAGGCTATCAATTCTTCCAACAAGTCAGGTGTCTGACGAGCGGCCAGCTCGTCTTTCATGCGGGTATCCAGGCCTCTGCAGAAGAGAGAGTCTTGAGACATCTGGGGTCCCAGCGAAGTTCTGCTGCAAGAGTCTTAAATTCTATGGCGAATTCAGCCAAAGATCTGTTGCCTTGCTTCAAGTCCACCAAAGCAAATCTGGCAACAGACGTTTGAGCAGGGTCATCAAAATAAGTCCGTAAATCCTTCTATGTCCTGCAAGATAGGGTATTTTCGTTCCCACAAGGTAGATGTCCATGATAAGGCTTTCCCATCTAAGTATGACAGGATATAGCTGGTCTTAGAAAGGCCCGTGGGAAACAAAAAAGGTTGTAAAGTAAAATGTAAGCTGCACTGGTTCAAAAAGCCTCGAGTCTTCTGGAGTTCTCCGGAGAATCGAATAGGCGCCGCCAGTGGAACAGAAGTCTTTAAAGTTACTTCCTGTAACTGACCTTCTTGTGTAGAAGCTGTGCCTTGTATCTTTTGTGTATGAAGCTGATGAAATGCTGCAGTAAGTTTCTCCAAGGTTTCTAGCTGTTCTGAGACGCGTTGAGCCAGGTCCGGTATAGCCTGCAAGGCAGAGAGTTGTGCCAGATCCATAAAATGCTGTATTAAGTCTCTCCAAAGTTTCGCCCAACCTCATCACACAGGATCAGGGCAGGCTATGTCACCTGAATCACCGGTCATTGGTCCTCATGGCCTGGATGTTGAAAGGCTAGTGCTGCAGTCCCTCAACCTTTCAGACAATGTCTCACAAGTCCTGGTAGCTTCTCGTAAGCCTTCCTCGTGGAAGTCCTACCAAGCGAAGTGGAGGAGGTTCTCGTCCTGGTGTGAGGAACAGGGTCTTGACCCTTTCACTTGTCCCACACCTAGACTTTTAGACTACCTCTGGTGTCTCTTGGAGTCTGGGTTACAGACTACCTTAATCCGGGTACATCTGAGTGCCATCAGCACCTACCGCAGCAGAGTGGGCAATGCTCCAATCTCGGTGCAGCCTTTAGTGGGGCACTTCATGAGAGGCTTACTTCAACTGAAGCCTCCACTAAGTCCTCATGTTGTAGCCTGGGATCTTAACATAGTGCTGGCGAGGCTCATGTGGCCTCCATTTGATCCCCTGCGCTCCTGCAAGTTGAAACACCTTACCTAGAAGGTAATCTTCCTGGCAGCAGATACCTCTGCTCACAGAGTCAGTGAGCTGCAGGCCCTAGTGACCTATCCGCCTTACACAAGGTTCTTCCATGACAGATGGTGCTGCGCACTCACCCTAAGTTCCTGCCTAAGGCGGTGACTGACTTCCACTTGAATCAGTCCATCGTGTTGGCCACCTTTCTCCCAAGGCCGCACTCTCACCCAGGTGCGCGGGTCCTGCACACCTTGGACTGCAAGTGTGCTCTCGCCTTTCATTTAGAGCGCACCGCAGCCCGCAGGCAGTCCACCCAACTCTTTGTCTCCTTTGACAAGAATAGACTAGAAAAAGGTTGTGGTGGGTAAGCAGATCCTGTCCAGTAGGTTGGCGGACTGAATCGCTTTCTGTTATGAGCAAGCAGGCTCTGAGGCAGAGTGAAAGCAAGGTCCATGGCACAGTCAGTAGCCCGCTTCCGGGCAGTCCCTATTGCCAAAATCTGCAAAGCTGCAACGTAGAGTTCCCTCCACAACTTCGCAGCCCATTACTGTCTGGTTGATAGGATAGCGTCTTTGGCCAGTCTGTCCTCCGTAACCTATTCCCAGCGTGATAACTCAACTCTCCCTACCTAGGGCCCAGTATGAGGTTCAGTCTGCCCCGTTGTTGCCATCAGCACCCTTATTGCTGTGCCTGTTGTATGTTATTGGGTGTCTGTTGGCCCTGTATATTCCGGGGGCAGCCTGCAGCTTGGTATTCACCCAACTGTGAGGACTGCCATCCTGCTTGTCCAGGGAGAAAGCAGAGTTGCTTACCTGTAACAGGTGTTCTCCCAGGACAGCAGGATGTTAGTCCTCAACAAGACCCACCCACCACCCTGCGCAGTTGGGTTCATTTGCATTTTATTATTTTGCTCATCTTTTTCTGCTTCGCTGCAGGGTTCGTGGCATGCTGGGCATGCTCAGTGTGCCAATCAAAGTTTCTAGAAACTTTGACAAAAGTATTCCATGCCAGGCTCCATCTAATGATGTCACCCATCTGTGAGGACTAACATCCTGCTGTCCTAGGAGAACACCTGTTACAGGTAAGCAACTCTGCTTTCTTCTGCCATACAGAAAAAGAAAAAATACAAGGGGCCGATGTAATAAGCTAAAACTGCACTGAAATTTAGTGCAGTTTCTTAATGCAGGCACTAAAAAAAAAAAAAAAGAACTCTCAATGCATTAAGTAAGCATTGGGCGTTAAAAACGTGCACCCAAACCCAGAGTTAAAATGTGCAATTAGCACAGGCAGATGCCACATTTTAAGTGGAGGAGTCTCTTGGACATAAATTTCCAGCACTAAAAAAACCTAAGTTAGGCCAGCACAGCTCTCTGCATGGAGGGGGTAATAGCTCATGCCTTCATTAGCATGGGATTTCCATGCAAGGGACGGACAGATGCTAAGCAGCACACACAGGCCAAACTCCGGCAGTTTCCTACAGAAACATCACCTCACTCCCAGTAATCAGGAAGAAGACCAGGCGTGATCAGGCCTTCCCAGACATGATTTACAGGAGCCAATCTTTATTCTGTGAAATTCAGAAACAGTTCTACCCAGGAATAAATCGTTATGGGACGGAGCCGAATATTCTGTGCCAGTCTGCCAGAGTATTCTTCCTGTAGCTCGAGGGAAATGTAACATTATTTTAAAAAGGACAAGGTCAATTATCTCCAGAATTTCAGCCATTTTGTCATTACGAATGCAGATCATGGACGACTAGAAATAGTTTTAAATCAAGAAATCTTTCTCCAGGGTCCACTTTAAAAAAAAAAAAAAAAAAGTGTAGGAAACAAAAATCTTTTTACCTACAGACAGAATGGGGAAGTGCTTTATTATTATCTAAATGTACCATGTGCACTCCCTGCCATTTGTTCCTATCAGCTATGATGTCATACATTGCGCATGACATCACACAACTCTGCCTCTGTGATGCAATTTGTGAATATGACCCCCCCTATTGGGATCTCGCCATTAAAAGCACTCCATTTTCAATTGATATAGAGTACCTGGTTAGGATTTTATTTTAATTGTTTCAATCTGACCTGTCAGTCAGGTTTTCAGGATATCCAGAAAAAAAAAAAAGTATATACATGAGCCAGATTTACATACAAATGTATCTCAGGTTTATATCATCGTAGATATCCTGCTAGCGAAGGACTGCTCCCATACTGTGCCCATTCTAGCTCCATGCCCAAAGTGGGGAGAGCAGACTTGGCTTCTGGCATGCAGCAAGGTGATGTCCCGCTGTTCTTCCAAACCAGGAATTTCATCTCCCTCCCTACAATGGGGTAAATCCAGGACCAGATCAGTTTAATCTCCCTGCAAATGTCACCCTACCCAGTTGACATAGGATTAAAGGATCTGGAATGGTGGGCGCTGAAGTATATATATATATATATATCCTACCTGCCTACTGACTGATCCTACCTGGTCCTTAGTTAGCCTTCCAGGTCTTGCTGAGCCTAGAAATGGAAACTCTCCATGCTAGTTCTTGCACCTCATGAATATTAAATGCCAGGCAGTAAAGGCATGCGGCCTCTGCCTCACAGACTGCTAAGAGTTAATGCCAGCGCTGCCTGGGTGCATGCATGATTCACAGCCCATGCACAGACACACACACGATTACACAGGCCCCACACCAGGAAGCAGTCCACAGAAATACATTAGGATACAACCTTTAAGCATGAGATTATTATCGGCTCTGGCCCCACCTCCCCTAACATCAATGCATGGCAGGTAATGGGGGGTGCTCCACGGAGGGGCCTCGATCCCCCTTCCCCTGTAAAATGAAGGCATAGCAGGCAGTGGGGTTTTGCAATGAAGGGTCCCGATCGTGCACACACCCCACAACCTCTGTAAAAGGAATACATGGCAGGCAGTAAGGGGAGGGGGACTCACGCATTGCCCACGTAGATGCGGGGGAAGACCTCGTTATAGTGCTGCGAGGGCAGCGTGTAGAAGCCGCTGTCGTTGGCCAGCACGTCGTTCAGCTCCTGCACCGAGATCTGGTAGTCGGACATGGCTGGCTGCAAGCAGCAGGTTGGAGGGAGGGGGAGGGAGGAGGTCCGAGGCTCCGCTCCCTGCCCCGGGGAGGGAGGAAGGAAGGGAGGGGGTAGGCACTTCCAGCTCTCCGATCCCTGCCCCTGGGGCGGGGGAGGGCACAGACACCTCCCGGGGAGATGTAGGGAATCTCTGATGGATGCCTTTCCTAGCTGATTGGGGGGGGGGCCCCCCCGTCGACCCCTCTCCCCCAAACCTGAGAGGGGGTGTCGGGTATAGAGAGGTCCTGTGCTCCCCCCCCATTTATAGCATGTGATGGGGGGTTTCCAATCGCGAGGCTCCTTTCGCTTTCTTTTATGCTTTTTTTTTTTTTTTTAAACCTTAAAGCAACCGCGCTGGTTAGGGCCCTCCAAATATCAAACCAGGCTCTTTCACTCTTATTCCTAGGTCTCCATTCTTTCGATAACCTACGTCAGCTCTTCCTTCTATAATAGCTGCTCTCTTTTTCTTGGAATGACAAACAACCAGGGCTTTACTCAATAAAGAAGGTAATAAAATGAGTGGGGGAGAAACCTTTTTGAAGAAAACCCATGGGTACAACGGAAGAGGTTGATCCAGTCCTGGTTTTGCGCCCATTGCATGCATGGAAATATAGTTCTGATTTTTTTTTTTTTTTTTTAAAGAGCTTTGAATGGGGCGGCCAATGTGCCTTCCTCCCCGATTTGTTTGTTTGTTCTGGGTTGAAATATGCCCCCCCCCCCCCCCCCAAAAAAAAAGAGCTTTGAATGGGAAAATCAGAACTACAAGTCCATAAATGCAAAACCAGGACAGTAAAGAGAGGTAGCAACCCATGGTACTAATGAAGGTGGGAGGGAGCTGGAAAGCTTGGGATCCTCCTGGCTCTGTCACGGAAACAGTTGCTTTACAACTCTGTATCTCGTGTGTCCTGTCTGAGTGTCAGCTCTCTGGGGCAGGGATTCACTGTACAGATGTATAATTTGTCATAGGGTGCCTTGCTATGGCAGAATTAGTTTGCGCCTCAAAATGTGCATTAGCCTAGCGAGAAAACCGGTTAACAGAAGAAAAAGTACAAATATCTTTTCCCCACTGTGAGACCAATGCAATAAAGTGCACTCAGCCTAGCACACAGGTTTACGCGTGGTTGGACGCGCTTTTTGAGCGTGGTATTCTAGAACCCGATGCAGTAAGGAGATGAGCGCATCCAAAACACGCACCCAAACAAATGTGTAGCCAATACTGTCCATCACATATAAATTTAAATTCCACGTAGATGAGGCTATCTACTAGATAAATGAAGCTTGACCGATGTGCCGCAAATGCGCAGTAGAGAGCAGCTCTACTGCGCATTCGCGGGCGGGAGAGCACGTCGGTCAGAGCAGAGCTAAGATGGCGCTGGGAGGAGCAGGAGCAGTGGCGATATCGGGCGTAGCGGCGGTATGGGAGTGTCGGGTGGGCGGAGCTACACTAGCTGGGAGGAGTGGCAACGGTAATATCGGGAGGAAATGACACACCTCTACCAAACTTAACGACCCCCCCTCATCTCCGCCCCCTCCTACATCCCTGTTCCCTTCCTTCCACCCTCCCCTCATCCTCCTCCCCTCTCGCCAGCCCCATCTTCCTTCTACCTTTCCATTACCGCCCATTTACACTGTTACTACCTTTCCATTCCTTCTACCTCTCCATCACCGCCCATATACCCTATTATCTTGTGAATAGTTAATGAACCTATTCCCTTTTACTCTCCTCAAGAGTTTATCATGTAATCACCCGATAAACCACCTGTCTCAAGTTGAGTTAGTTGTCATAATGTTTATATATTTTAATTTATTGTAAAGCTAAATAATGTTTTATGTTTATCTATCCTAAATTATTGTAAAGCCTGTTGCTACGTTACGTTACATTGTGAACCGGGGTGATGTTTTTAACGTGCCCCGGTATATAAAAGACGGTTAAATAAATAAATAAATAAAATAAATAGCGGCAGGAAGGAGGAGTTGAGGTGCGCGCCAGGGAGGGATCCCCTGAGACCTCCCGTCTCCATGAGCGGGCCGCACTGAACAGCAAAAGAGGAAGAGGGAAGGGGGTGTGGATGAACTGGGAGGGAATGAGAGTGAGGGAGGGGGATGAGAGTGAGGGAGGGGATTGAGAGAGGGTGGGGAGTGACTGAGAGAAGGGGAGGGAGAATGAGGGGGGAGGTGAGAGTGAGGGAAGAGGAGGGAGAATGAGGGGGGAGGTGAGAGTGAGGGAAGAGGAAGGAGAATGAGGGGGAAGTGAGAGTGAGGAAAGAGGGAGTGGGAGGGAGAATGTGAGGGGAGGGAGAATGAGGGGGGAGGGGAGAGAGAATGAGGGGGAGGGGAGAGTGAGGGGAGGGTGAGAGTGAAGGAAGGGAGTTTGAGTGGGGGCAGGGGAGGGAAGGGGGTGAGTGACTGAGGTGAATGAGCGAGGGGAAGGGGGAGTGAGGGAAAAGAAGTGTAGACAGGTGCAGTGACTGAAAACGGACCGAAAAAATGTTTTAATGTAGCCCATTGTTAGGGGCTTAACGGCTAGTTAGCTATTATTCCCCCCATGCAAACAAATCGCTGGGCACCCAACACACATTTTTTAACACGGGAAATTTAGCTCCAGCCCTGGAGGAGGCGTAAAGTCAATCCGCGAGTCAGGGCCTCGTGAGCAATTAAATAATATCATCCTCTATGGTTCCTCCTACTTAGTATCGTTGTGACAATTTTACCGCTTGCGGTATGGAAAAATAAATAAATATTGGCTCGATTGAAAAAAAAATTCTTCTGGATGCACAAGTTAGACGCCCATAGCAAGGGGGGGCTTGGCTACGGGCTTCTTCGGCGACCTCAGTAAAATCGGCCAGGAGAAGCGGGATAAAAACGGACGCTCGTATTGAGCGCTCGTTGCAGTTGTGAGCGCCCGAGGCATTTAAGCGCCAGGGAATGCACAAGTCTCCCCAGGGTGTCCTTTTTTTTAGGCAGCCCCTCCTTTAAATACAGCACTGGGCGCCCAGGGATTGTGGCTGCGTGCGCGTTAGGGAAACGCGTGCCCGACATGAGCGCCCGTTTTCAACGCACGTCTTCTTGCATCGGCCTCTGTGCATTTCTGGCTTTAGCTCCTGCATTAAGCTTAAGTTGTTTTCTCCAGGGCCGTGGAGGAGGCCATCGTCAGCCCAGAGGGGTAGAGAGCCTCATCTCCAACGTTGCAGCTGGTCCGGGAAGGAGGTGTCCCCCCCCCTCAAATAATGCAGCTAATCGGTCCCCCTCCCCCACCACGCCCCAGGCTTGGTCATCCCTCTTCCGACTTGCCCTGACCAGTAGAGCTGTGAGGGCTGGTTCTAAGGGCACGTGGCCTATGGGGGGTCACACCGAGGGCTGCCACGGCAGTGATCCGGGAAGGACTCTCCCTCTTCCCCAGGCACAGAGAAAATGGTGCTGGTGCTGCTGCTTTAGGGGCACAGGTGCAGAAGTGGCTTTAAAGGGCGCCACTAGTGCCCACAGCACTCTGGAGTGGGGGAGAGCAGAGCGCTGCTATTACGAAGGCAGTGCAGCAGCTTTAAAGGGGCACAGCCGGATCATGGAGGGCAGTGGTAATTTTCTTACCGCCCTCCCCCCACCCCAAAAAAACAATGCCAGGTCTGGGCCAGCCATGGTTTCCACCTTCCACTCCAGCTGCAATGGAGAAAAGGAAGCAATATTTAAAAGATTCCAGGTCGGTGTAGGATCGCCTCCTGGCTAAGATTTTCAAGGACAGGTTGATCCAGTCCTGGTTTTATCCCACTGCATGCAGGGACTTGTAGTCTTGCTTTTCTTTAGGATCGCAATAGGGAAATCAGCGGCATCCCACCTCTCCCCTTCCGTTCCTTCCTCCTGGGCCTCGCAGCTGGCTACCTCATTATGCAGGTGAGGCAGTGGTGCGTTTTCCCTTTCCCTTCCATCCTCCTCCTGTTCAAGGCTCATGGGCCTGCACCTTCGCAGCTGGTCACAAAACACCACCTGTGACTTTATTTTCAGTCTTTTTCTGCGTACCCTGCGGGATGCAGGGGCGCACTAATTGTATTTCTTCATTTTGAAGGGGGGACGGCTACCTCGCCTTCCCCCCAGTTCTATTTCATTCTAGGCTGAAATAGGCAATAGGGAAATCAGAACTGCATGGCCCTGCATGCAGTGGATAAATCCAGGACTGGATCAACCTGTCCTGAAAATCTGGAGCCAGTTGGCAAGAAAACCAACTGTTGGTCCTGCTTACACAGGACACCACCAACACTAAAGTTGGTCCTCACAGCCGCTAGACCTCTGCACTATCAAAGAGTGCCGCTCTGGTGTTTAATGCAAAAAAAACAAAACGGGAAATCAAGTTGTAATTAATACACATCAAATGAACAGCTAGGGGCCTGCTTTACTAAGGCTTGTCTCCTATTCAGTGTCTGTGAATCCGGCCCTAGATTGGTGTCCTTGTTTAGCTATCTTTCTTGGGTTCTAGTATGGGATAAATATAGTATCCACCACCTTAGATGGGCAAGGTTGGAGGGCTGGAACGCAAGGCACAGGCTGCCGAGCTGAAACATTCCATCCTCTGGAAAGCCACGTGCTGAAATTTTCTTATTTATGGACCCTCTCGCCAGCTCTATGCCACTCAGTGAGCTGCTCCTAGCTTTCATAAAGTAATTTAAACCAGGGGATCCCAGGAGCATGCTGCCGCCTAGGATTGCCACCTGGCTCCAGGTCATAAGGAACAAGCTAATCCAATCCTGCTTTCACCCTATTGCATGCAGGGACAGGTACTGTTTCAGTGGGACAATCAAAACTTCAAGTCCCTGCATGCAATTGGATTAGGCTATACCTTATGACATTGAACCAGGTAGCAATCCTATCACCACTGCTACTGAGGTTTCCATTCCTTCATAGGAATCTTGCAAAGCTACAGGCACCGTTACTCTGAAAATTACTTTAAAAAAAAAAAAAGGTCTGATCTTTTAAGCAGCTGATTACCAAAAGGAAAAAACCCAACCCCTACTAACAAACGTCTAAAACTGACCCACGAGCCTGTTAAAGCAATCTAACCAAAGAGAAGCAGGTTGTTGAGGAAGCTGAGACCTGGCACAGCAGCAAGGTGTAGCACTTGTGCACCATGGACTAGTCCTCCTTTGTGCGGTGACCTTGACCAAATCACTTAACCTCCTTAAGCTCAGATTTTGCTGGGAAGCTCTTTAGGGACAGCACACTTTTTGTAACCTTGTAACAGTGTTTAACACATTGATGGTCCTGTACAGAAACTTTGATTAAAAAGCTGCTGCTGCCTCATCTACGTATTTCAAAATACTGAATTGTTCTAGGGAGGCACATACTTAGGAGGTGATATTATCTATCCTCCTAAACAGACGTTGGCAGTTTTATTTTCTTTCTTTAGAACACCAACTGAAGTATAAAATTGTTGCAATCAAAGGAAAGGAGCCTCCAAGCCAAGATAATTCCTTTTGTTTTCTCTCCTGTTCTGTGCAAACTTGTGGCAGGGTGATGGAGGAACCCTAAATTTAAAGAGACAAGAGGGGAAATTGAGGTTGAGCCAATTTCCATATGGTGGGGCCCCAAAGAGCGTGCAGGCAGCTGTTTCTGAGACATTTGTTTCTGCTTCAGTTTGCTGCCAGTCACATCTTAGAGCGGGCACGAATGCCTCTAGAGCAGGGCATGTGCCCTGGCCGTCGAAGAACTGGCATCCACCGCAGTATCATTCTCCTGAAATAAATTCAGAGCTTTTTACCAGGGGGTACCTGCTAGAACTGAGTACTGGCACCTTTTCCTCCACCTGCTTGATTTACCATGCAAGTCCTTAAAAAACAAACAAACAAAAAAAAACAAAAACCCCCTTGCAGCCTGCATGTGGGTACTGGCACCTTATTTTTTTCCAGGAAGAAAGCACTGAATAAATTGATGTCCTGCTCACGGCGCATTCATTAGAATAGCAGACAACAGGAGCTCAGCACAGATTTTTCCTTATTTCTCCTGTGGTGTACTGGGACGATATAGACAGAATGACAACCAAAACATGAGCCTTATTATCACAAATTGGAGGTAATTACTCTTTCTGATTGCTCTGGAGAGCTTTCCGGCGCTCGGTTCCACCACCCTGCTGTTGTGCCCCTGACAAGCAATCTCTTCTGCATGCTATGTCCATCTAGGAATGGTAGGGGAAAACAGGGTCCGGGTATTCAAATGCAGCACTGACAGACTTAAGTTCTCAGCATGAAGGAAACATGTTGGCTGTTGAAAGTTAAATATTATGGTTGCATTAGAACTGCGGAGACTATCTGGCGAGCTCAGCCTGGCAGCATGGGGGCGGGGAGGGCTGCCTGCAGTGAACTCTTTGTTCCTGCAGAGGGCAGCAGCACAGCGCAGGGCCAGGCGATGTAAGAGGCTTGAGGCTATTGTAGATCTTTAATGGAGCTGCAGACTGCTCTGGATATACATCCATTCAAATGTAGCCCTCCTCATCCATTAACGTGCAATGAATGCATTAACACCTCTCGTCGGTGCCCGGTGGTGGTCGGAAAAGTTCAAGGTGTCATCTGGTATTCTTTTCCTGCAGGGTGTATGCTTTTAAACTTCAAGCAGGAAACACTTAAGGCTGCAGCAGTGCCAAAGTCCATAGAAAAAAAATAATGGATTGAAAGGGTTTCTGGAAAGTGCACACAAAAACTCTTTCTGCCCTCTCTCCTGGTGAAGCATCGCTTCCATCATAAACAAAACACAACCAGATCCATAAAGATAGCTTGCCCATTTTGACACTGCTAACCTGTCCCTTTCCCCAGTTATATGTCCAGTCTTCAGGGTTAGCACAGAAATGGTGTTTGAAATAGGGACAACCAGAGATCCTAACCAGGCGAGTTGGGTACCCACAAGAAATATTCAGGAGACATTTAAATGTAGGAATTGCTGAGCTGAGTCAGAGCAAACCAGGGATGCTCAAACCAGTCCTCCCCAGGAGCTCTTATGATTATGCATGAGATTTAAGACCCTCATTGATGTATGCCATTCCAGCCCATGCATTTCATTATAGACCTGGCGCCCTAGGCGAACCTTCAAACATGCACCCAACCCCTTACATCCCTGCCTGTTCGCGGCAGCTCTGGCATAGCCTTCCCATCTTTTGTCCTGCTCAGCATTCACTTCTCATTCTTCTCTCACCCTCTGCCATTCCCGCATCACCCTCCCTTTACCCCCCGTCCACAGTATCCAGCATCTCTTCTTCTCCTCCCATCCTCCTCTTTCTCCCCTCCACTCCTTGCTCTGCACACCAGAATCACTCCAGTCGCTTTGGCCCTGTCTCTCTACCCCTTACCTGCCTAGAATCCTCTCTCTCTTTACTCCTCCACCTGCTGCCCAGCACCCTCTCTCTCTCAACCTACCCCCACCTACCCAGCTTCCTCTCTGTTTCTAGCCCTCACATCTTCCCAGCATCAATTTCCTTCTATTGTGCTGTGCCTTACAAGTGGGAAGGTGGCATATGGAGGTTTTTGCGGCCCCCCTTCCCCCCAAAATGTTGGCACGCTAGGTGACGTCTTGAAAACCAGATTGACTTTGGTGGCAGTGGGACGCATGTATAAACAGTATATCAAGGGTTATAAACAGAAGCACCATTGATCTGGCTCAGGCGCTAATAAAATGTCCATTTGTAATTTTTTGCCATAGGTTGGCAAACTTCTAATCTTGAAACCAGGCTAATTAGGAGCTTACAAGACTGGAGGAGAAGCCTAATGTGTAGAGCAGTGCACTGAGAACTAGGGAAGCTCAGGTTCAAATCCTGCTTCTCCCACTGAGACTCCTTGTGACTTTAAACAAGTTCCTTCATCCTCCTTTGTTCAGGTACGAACTTAGATTATAAGCCCTCTGGGACAGGGACCTACCCACTGTACCTGACTGTAACTTACCTTGAGCTTGGATTGAGAAAGGCAAGACATCAAATCTAAAATCCAACCCGAAAACTGGACTTGGGAGATGCTTAAGGATCAGATCTGTGGATTTTTGACCAGAAATATTAACTATCAGCCAGAAAAAAGGTTACTGACCCACTTCATAACTGCCCAGCAGAAATGTGCTGCATTTTGCAAACACGTTGATTATATGCATGGCAGATGTATTTATTTTATTGTCTGTTTATATTCATGATTTAATTATAACTTTTATGTTATGTTTTTGTTTTTTTTTTTTTTTGAAAACTTTACCTTCTACAGGTTTATACACCATGTTAAAGTTACTATCTTTTCTTCTTCTTACTCCCAGTTGCATGTTTCCTTGTTTATTGTAACTGCATTTATAATATGTATATTACATATTTGTTCTTGGTTCCGGTTATTACCCCATTGTTTATTGTAAACCGGCTTGATGTGATGTTATCACGATTGCCGGTATAGAAAAAATTAAAATAAATAAATAAATAAATAAATGTATTGTTATATTTATGAATTTGTTGTTCTGGCCTGTTTCATTGAATTCATTCTCTGAGTTTCCTATAAATTTCACATTGCTGAAACAGCACTGGAGAAGGCTCTGTCCCTTGTCTTCTGCAGTCTAAAATCTTTATAACAGAGTATTGCTAATAATTTACATTGTAAACCGGTACGATTACATTGTAAACCGGTGCGATTGCTAATAATTTACATTGTAAACCGGTACGATAAGACCTAGTCTTGAGCATCGGTATAGTAAAAGAAATTAAATAAATAAATAAATAAATTTCTGATTTATAGAGCAAAGGGAACAGCAACTAGTATAAGGCTCAATAATTCTACAGAATAGAAAACGTTCAGAATATACAGCTCTATGCAGAAGCACTAATATCTTGAACTGGGATCTTTCTGTAATGGTTAGCCATTGTAATCTCACCAGCATAGGGGAAATATG
Source organism: Rhinatrema bivittatum (assembly GCF_901001135.1). Taxonomy (NCBI): domain Eukaryota; kingdom Metazoa; phylum Chordata; class Amphibia; order Gymnophiona; family Rhinatrematidae; genus Rhinatrema; species Rhinatrema bivittatum. The sequence continues at coordinate 54,495,961 of NC_042626.1, forward strand.
CTCATGATATTTTGTTCAAGTCAAAATTCTTGTTGTTCCATTTTTCACCAGCCAAATAATTCTCATCAAAACCTTGGGTAAACCAAGATTCAGAGCTTTAATGATTGAGCTTTACTCTGAAGATTTGTGGGCAGTTCTTGCCTTCCGCCAGCATTGGTCCTCAGTGGGCTTTGTGTACGTCCTGCCTAGTCCTCCAGGCTCTATGGCTTACAGGGTCCTGCTGGTGGCAGTGTTGTTCTGGGGCTGCCTCAGATATAAACCAGCCTCACACCATGCATGCCCAATGCCATAGCTTGGTCTTAGACTTGGCCCTGCTTTTGGCCTCACATTCTGATTTTGTATTCTTGATTCTTGTCTATCTATTCTGGTTTTTTAAATTATTTATTGATATTTTACAAAACATACAAGAAAACAATCTTGCATGGAAAAGCACAATTTAATCAGGAAAAGAAAACATCTAAATGAAACCTTACTATTGTTAAAAGTATTATAACCCTCAACATTGTGGGGATCCACTGTCTGTAATCCGGAAGGAAATAGATAAGGAAATAAAGGCAGGACAAAAGGATTCAGTATTAACAATATGAGCATTACAATCAAGTTACATCAGAGATGGCAGATTAATGCCTTTTCACAGGTTCTTGTGGCCCTAATCTGTGACCTTACATTGACCCTACTCTTGGGCAATATATTCTGCCTTTTCTTTTTATTTAGAGGTTTTCTTGGTCTTTGTTCTAGTCTGCCTTGTGTTTTGTTTTGTGATCATCTTTCTGTTCTTGTTCTCGCTGCGGGTTTGTCCTGCTCATGTGAGTGCCTTTCAGTACCACGTTGTTTGTCTTCTCACATCCTGTCTAAATCCCGATGGCCACCAGCACCGAGGACTCAACCTGAGGGGAAGGTGGCTGGTATAGGTAGAAGACTCCTGTTCCAGCCTGCTCCATCAGCCTCCAGTCCCACTTCTGTCCCAGGGATTGTGATATCAGCAGCATGCCATTACATACTCAAAACTAACACTTTTATCACTGTCTGCAATCTGTACCGGAAATCTCATATTTTAATTGCCCACCCATCCTGAGTTTAAAGAAGGTGGCTTTAGCTACCATTCTTATATGTGGTTTCTAGCTCAACCTAGAGTCCAAAATCATCCCCAAGTCATCCCCAAGTACCAAGCTTCTGGGAGAATGGGAATTTCACAATCACCCAAATTTATCTGAATTAAATTATCTAAAAATGGCTGCCTATCAATCTTAAGGGCCACATGTTTTTTTTAATTTAAGATTAATCTAATTGATTCCAAGATATTATAACCTATAAACAATAATTGAATTGCTGGATGGGTACTCTACTGTCCATATAAGCAAAACTAAATTTGAAAAGAAGCTTTTCTTAATAAAAACTTTTTCAGGTACATTTGGAGCAAAAAGCCTGTGAGGGAGTCTGTTGGACCATTAGATGCTTGAGGAATAAAAGAGGAACTAAGGGAGGAGAAGGCCATAGCAGAGAGACTAAATTAATTGTTTTCTTTACTGAGGAAGAGGTAAGGCAGATACCCATGCCAGAAGTGATATTTAAAAATAATGATTCAGAGGAACTGAAACAAATCTCAGTGAACCTGGATGATGTAATAGGGCAAAACACCTGGATCAGATGGTATACATCCCAGAGTGCTGAAAGAACTGAAAACTGAAATTACAGATCTATTATTAGTTATCTATAAACTCATTAAAATCAGCTATGGTATCTAATAGACCCACCAGATCACAATATCGAGCAACCTTACACACTCCCTCTCCAAAACTCACTCTTCACACCTCCACGAAAGACCGAGCCCTCTCCATTGTAGGGCCTGCCATCTTGAACACCATGCCTACTGACCTACGCCTAGAGCACCGTCCTAAAAAGTTCAAACAAAAACTGAAAACCTGGCTTTTCAAACAAGCCTATAACTGATACTCGCTCTTTCACCAGTCACTCCATTCACCAGCCACCCCAGCATTCTCCCCAGCGCAACTCTACCTTCCCTAAAACGTGTTACCACCTTCTACCTCTCATAGCCATGTAAATTACTTGTTAGCACCTTCTACCTCTCATAGCCATGTAGCTAACTCCCTCTTATGATGTTACATTATACCTAAACTTATATTACCTTACCTTTACTATTTCATATTCACCATGTAAATAGCTATCTCATGCGATTCCTAAACTAAATATCACTCCTTGCAATGTAAATGGCTGATATATTTTATTTATTTATTTATTTAAGGTTTTTATATACCGGCAATCATGAAAAACATATCTTGCTGGTTTACATAAAACAGGAGTGTAGTAGATACATCAAACTGGAACTGTGGTGACCGAAGGTGCAGTTACATTTAACAAGGATAGCAGAACTGGGAGAAGGAGGAAAAGAGAGGATAGATTAGTAACAGTTAAACAATATACAAATTAAATACTATATACAAAAAAAAAAACAACAAACAAACATGGTTGAGGGCTGCTTGTTTTGAGAAGGAGACAGTGGTCATTAGATTGTGTCTGGGAAAGCTTGCTATGCTACCGTTGTTATGTTATTACGTTTCGAAAACTGTTTATTGTAATGTGCGCAACGAATGTCAGTCTAGAAAAAAAAAGTCAAATAAATAAATAAATAAATAAATAAAGATTGTTTTTAAAAAGGGTCCCAGAGATGATCCAGGAAACTACAGACTGGTGAGCCTGAGGTTGGTGCAGGAAAAATGGTTGAAACTATTTTAAAGAACAAAATTACTAAACATATAGTTAATCATAGTTTAATGGGACAAATAGCTAAGGGAAATCTTACCTCACCAATCTGCTACAGTTTTTTAAAGGCAGGAATAAACATGCGGATAAAGGTGAGACAATTGATTTAGTGTACCTGGATTTTCAGAAAGTGTTTGACAAAGTCCCTCATGAGAAACTCCTGAGTAAATTAAAAAGTCATGGGATAGGAAGCAATGTTCTACTGTGGATTTAGAACTGGTTAAAAGATAGAAAACAATGAGTAGGATAAATGGAAATTTTTTTCATTGGAGTGCTCAGGGATCTGTACTGTACTGTACATTGCTTTTTAATATCTTTATAAATTACTTAGAGATGGGAACAACAAATGAAGCGAACAAATTTGCTGATGATAAAATATTATTCAAAATTGTTAAATCACAAGAGGATTGTGAGAAATTGCAAGCAGACCTTGCGAGACTGGGAGACTGGGCATGCAAATGGAAAATGAAATTTAATGTGGACAAGTACAAAGTGATGCACTTAGGGAAGAGTAGCCCAAATTATAGCTATGCAATGCAAGGTTCCACATTGGGAGTCACCACCAATGAAAAGGATCTAAGGGGCAGATTTTAAATACTTGCGCGAGCGCGTACTTTTGTTCGCGCAGCAGGCGAAACGAAATCGGAGCAGCAGGCGAAATGAAATCGGAGGCCGCTCCGATTTCGTTTCGCTGAATTTGTTCACTGTTTTATCTTTCCCGCAAGGGAAAAGTGTGTTTATTTCCCACATGAGTGACGAGAAATTTGCCAGGTACTTCCTCAAGATCTGGACTGGCCACAGGATGCTGGGCTGGATGGATCCTCCATCCGACCCAGCATGGCATTTCTTATGTTCTTATCCTTTTGTTATCCAGTAAGCCCAGGGGCTAAGTCACTTTGAACTTTCAAGATAAGCAGCAAAGAAAATAAATAAATAAACAACTTTGAATGGAAATCTTTGGGTTGACTCCTTTAGCTCATTTTGGCTGTGTGCACGTTTGCTTCCCAACTCACAAGTTCAGTGCACAAAAAATATGCACATAAATGTGAATAAAATGGGAACACAAATTACGCCTCCTTGCAAATCCCAGGTACTACTACTTAACATTTCTATAGTGTTACTCGACATACATAGCGCTGTACAAACAACACACAAGAGGCAGTCCCCGCTCAATAGAGCTTACAATCTAATCAAGACAAACACATAGGTCAAGAGACTTGGAGAGTTTCCTATAGTGAGACAATGGTTAGAATTAGTTAATGAGACCGAAGGCGGACAGTCGGCCCGGGATTGACGTGCAGCCTTCCATCCCTATTCCCTGGTTAGCAGAAACCATAACAGGTGCAATAATAACCTTTCTGTGATGACAATTTGTAGGAACACCTAAAGGTCGAGGAGTAGCCTAGTGGTTCCAGCAGTGGGCTATAACCCAGGGAAACCAGAGTTCAAATCTCTCTGTCCCTCCTTGGGCCAGGTACAAAATAGGATAGGAAAATACCTGAATATAATTCATTTTGAAGTGCTGAAAAGGAGAATAAAAAAATCTAAATCTTAATGAAGTGGCCAGAAAGAAAGGGAGAAGGAATAAGTTCAACAAAGGGGGGGGGGGAGAGGAACAGAGTGAAAAAAAGGGGCGAGATGATTCCTAACAAAAAAATGAGGGATGTCTGAATAAAAGGCACACGCACGTCTTTTATTAAAAAGAAAACTTGGAGATAATGTGGGGCATAAAACGGATTGGACCTGAGCGCATAAAAAGCAAGGAGAACTAGAAATGAAAGCGAAAAAAAGAAGAAGCAGCCAGGGCCGATCTGCGGGGGCCCTGAAAGGGTTAAAGCCACGTGGAAGCAGCGGGGGTGGCCGGTGACGTCAGCGCCGGCGTTTAAAGCTGAAGTGAAAGGCCGAGGCTGGCAGTAGGGGAGCCCGAGCCGAGCATGGAGGAGGCGCCTGTGCTCACCACTCTCAAGCTGCTCCTCATAGGGGAGAGTGGGGTGGGCAAGTCCAGGTGAGAGCCCTTTACTCCGCCTTTGTCCTTGACTTCTGTACTTTGCAGCCCTTTCACACACTCTTGCTGCCTGCGGGGCGTTAAGACGTTGCGGGTTTAGTTTGTGTTCCTCTCTCTCTCGTGCGAGGAAGAAATGTGGCTGTATTTGATGAGATTGGGTAGGGGAGCAGGGTAGACGTGGATCACTGCATGTGAGTCCGATTACGTCTCGCTCGGGGTTTAGTGGTAGCTGCTGGGGGTGATCCTCCAGGACGCTGGCGGAATTGAGGGTTGACCTTCGCCTGCAACAGGGAATAATGAATCCTGCGCAAGGCCTGCCCTGTAAAGTTAGGACCGAGAGCTTGGCAGGGGGAAGAGGGGAGGCGCTATCTCGGGAAGTGATGCCACCTGGGTTGTAACGCATTTAAAAAAAAAAAAAAAAAGTAGAAATTAGCTACTGTCCTCACGTGATGCAGCTGAACCTTGGCATGGTGGACGTGGAAAGCTTGCTGTTTGTATGCTGGTGGTGCCTGTGCACAAAAACTGAATTCTGCATACTTTATATTGGTCAAAATAACACAAACATCAGTTTTGTATAACTTAATTTAAAATGTAATACAAATGTCTTATTGCTTAAAGATGCAGAGTGTTAAACATTTTTTAGTAGAACTTCCATAGACGTGCACTGTAAATGTCCTTTCCACCCTCACTTCCTTCCCTGGCCTCTCTAGGCTCAACTCCTTCCACTATCTCCAGCCTACAGTTTGACCTCTTTCTCAATACTGCTCCTCACACACCCTGGCATACAGGCTCCCTACCTCTCACACATGTCTTCACGTAGGCGCCTTCTCAAAAACAAAGCATGCACCCTCACACTCCAGTTCCCTCCCAATCTCTTCACATAGGCTCCCTTTTTCTGGCACATGCACGCTCTCACACTGCTATCTTCAGACTGTCTCTCACACACACACGTCCTCACATAGGCTCCCTTTCTCTGGCACATGCACCCATGTTTACCCACAGGATCTCTGATTCTCACTGGGTCTGTCACATCTTTACCGTGAGCAGGATGGGCTCTGCTTGCATCCTGCTGTGCCTTTTCCAAATTCTACACAAAAAAATGAAAATTCTGTGCAAGAGGGGAAGTGTCTTTCGCTGGTTATAGAGCTCTTTGCTGTCTGTGATTTATTTTTCTAAGAAGCAACTTAAAGAACGTATTCACAAAGAATCTTCCAGGGTCTACACCCATATCTGGATCTCAGGATAATCTGTTTCTTAGAAACCACTTGTATGCAGGTATTAGCCCGCTTACTGTGGATATCCTGAAAATTAAATCCATTTGTGGCTGTGTGTAGCCCTGTGTTAGGAGATAGGAGGGTGGCTTCCTGTTTAGAGCCTGATTTATTAGACGCAGAATGGGAAACCCTATGGCAGGGGACTCTGCAAACCAGGCCCTTAATCTCTTACCTGGCTGGCAGAAGGAGAGGTGTTGGCACTGCAGGGTTTCCGGGATCCGGGGTTTTCAGCGTTTCATCAGAAGCTGAGAAGTTCTGCTCACCAAAGTCTCAGCAGGCTCTTGCCTGCCTCTGACTCCTGCTCCGTTGATCTGGTGTGCAGGGGTTTCTGAGGCCTTAAGGTGTCTTGCAGTTTAAGACTCTGTGTAAGGCTTGCTCACTGGAGTCCTGCTCTGCACGTCGGCTGTCTGTGCTCCTGCTTTACCGGTATTGGGGATGGGAGGGGTTTCTGTTGGCAGTCTGCAGAGCCCCCTGACGTTACAGAGCTTCTCAAACGGTGGGACAAGCGCTCCGATTCTAAATGTATTCCATCTCAGCAGTGAACCCGGATTCTCATGTCCTTCCAATTTAATGCTACTTGTTATGCTAGGCTGGGGGGAAACTAAGGCAAGGACTAATGCCCTGTGTGTAACTTGCAACACAGTTTTGTCTGCATGATTTTAGATTTTGCTTCTTTTTCAGTCTCTTGCTGAGATTCACAGATGACCACTTTGACCCTCAGCTGGGATCAACCATAGGTATGTGTGAGTAGGAAAAGTGCAGAAGGTTAAGGGATCCAGGATGGCGTAGCACAGGAGGATTTGCCAACTAACTGTGGCTCAAGTGACTTAGTCCTGGATTTATACCTGTTGCATTTATGGGGTGTAGTGCTGCGTACTTTGCATTTTTAGGGGGGGACCTGAAATGCCAAGTCATGTGCAGTAAGTGAAAGCAGACCTGCATCCAGCTGCCCTGGAGTAAAAGGAGCTTAGTTTTAAGATGCTGTCGGCCTGCTCCTTCCAGAGGGACTGGGACACCAGGGAGGCAGAGCAGTGAGCCCTTGAGAAGTGGAGAAGCTCACCTTAGGTTTTCCACCAAGGAATGACGAGCAAGGATTGCCCAGACCAAGTGCACCCACCTTTTTTTTTTTTTTTCCTCTGTCTTTCTATTAGGTGTTGATTTTAAAGTGAAGAAACTGGAAGTTGATGGCAATCCTGTGAAACTCGCTATCTGGGTACGTGCAGTGTCTCTGAGTAAAAACTGTGCTCAGCTGAAAGCCTGGGACCCTTTGCAACCTAATCTTACCCTAGGAGCAGGCCTTCCGTGCATCCAGAGGTTTCCAGCAAAGTGTCTTAGGCCATGTGCAGTGTTAGGTGTTTTTGTGATGTGTGTGTGGTCTCTGATTATATTTAAATGTGGGCCATAGAAACGATGGCAGAAGACCAAACGGCCCATCCAGTCTGCCCAGCAAGCTTCACACATTTTTCTCTCATACTTATCTGTTTCTCTTAGCTCTTGGTTCTATTTCCCTTCCACCCCCAGTTTTAATGTAGAGAGCAGTGATGGAGCTGCATCCAAGAGAAATATCTAGCTTGATTAGTTAGGGGTAGTAACCGCCGCAACAAGCAAGCTACACCCATGCTTATTTGTTTTACCCAGACTGTTATTCAGCCCTTATTGGTTGTTTTTCTTCTCCTCTGCCATTGAAGCAGAGAGCAATGCTGGATATGCGTGAAGTATCAGTTTTTCTTCTCCCCTGCCGTTGAAGCAGGGAGCTATGCTGGATATGCATGAAGTATCAGTTCTTCTTCTCCCCTGCCGTTGAAGCAGAGAGCTATGCTGGATATGCATTGAAAGTGAAGTATCAGGCTTATTTGGTTTGGGGTAGTAACTGCCGTAACAAGCAAGCTACTCCCCACTTTTTTGTGAATGCAAATCCTTTTTTTCCACATTTCCTCTTGCTGTTGAAGCTTAGAGCAATGTTGGAGTCACAGTAACCATGTGTATGTTTATTGAATAAGGATTTTATCTCCAGGCAGTAGCAGTCATTCCCGCGAGCCACCCGCTCTTCATTCACGTCCTCTTGACTTTATGGATCCACAGTGTTTATCCCACGCCCCTTTGAAGTCCTTCACAGTTCTGGTCTTCACCACTTCCTCCGGAAGGGCATTCCAGGCATCCACCACCCTCTCCGTGAAGAAATACTTCCTGACATTGGTTCTGAGTCTTCCTCCCTGGAGCTTCAAATTGTGGCTTTGCAGACTGAGGTTATGTCAAGGCTCTTGCTACCTCAGGCTTTTTTTTTCCTGTGACAGTTGCACGGGGGGGGGGGTTTCCTCCCCCTTTCTGCAGAGAGCTATGGATGATGGTTCCCTCTGCCCTAAAGTGTATAAAATAAGTGCGCTAAGTGCAGTGAAAGAACTGGGCTGGAAGGGACCTCAGGAGCTCATGTAGTCCCTCCCTGCCTTCCAGGCACGATCCCCCTATCCCTAAAATCATCCAAGATAGATGGGTGTCTGACCCGTTCTTATAAACCTCCAGTGATGGGATCCCATTGCCTCTCTGTGGGTTTACTGTTCAGTACTTGGGCTACCCTCCCAGTTCTTCCTAACGTCTCCCTTTAATTCTCCTCAGCTACGACTAAGGCCAGAATTTTATTTGCTAGCCCAGGTAGAGGTGGAGAGCTGATCACCTCCCTCTTAAGTTAGATTTACTGCTTGCATGCTCCAGGTTCCACAATTTGACCCCCTTCTCCCCCCCCCCCCCCCCCCCCATGGGCAGGAGAAGTGTTTCTGACCTGTGACCGCTGCCTCCTGACCCATGCATGGCGGGACCTGCTACCTCTGCATGGTTTAAACTTCATAGTGAAGCCGGCAGAGGAAGAGGCAGATGCGAGTAAGAAGTGCTGCTTTCCTCCTAGCTGTGAAGTTGGGAGGGGCCCTGCTCCTCAGAAGGTGAGGGTGACAGGTGGTATTTCACCCCCCCCCCCCCCCCCCCCAAAAAAAAACATACTCTGCAATTGATGGCCCCCGTTTATTCTATTTGGTGGCTTTTCCCCCTCATGGACCCTTAAATACCCGCAGCTGACCTACCTGGGAAGTGTCTACTCTACCCATGGGGAGATCTGGCTCTGTCCATTCTCTGACACCTGTGAATTAAATAACCCCAGCTTCTTCCAACTGTCCTCACATCATATTGACACCTTTTTTTAATCATATTTGTTACATCTGTACCCCAGATCATGTTGTAGACGGGATAAGAGTGCATGGAATGTTCAGGCAATCGAGCGAGCCTATTGATCAGAAAACTACTGTCAGTTTTAATACCATGATCCTTATCTAGCTACAGGGCAGAGTTTCCCAGTCCTCTCCTAGAGCTACTTAACCAGTTGGGTTTTCAGACTATCCTTAATGAGTAGGCATTAGAGGTTTGCATTCTTGGATCTAGTGTATGAACTCATGCATATTTGTTGTGGCAATCCTGGAAACTCAACTGGATTGGTTAGGAAGCTTAATTATCTGCCGTAGTCTTCTCCTCCCTGCCCAATGCAGCCAGTAATAGAAGCACCAGCCTGTCCATCTTATGGATTGCTGACTTACCACTTGGTCTCATTCTTTTTACTCTTAAAATATGTAGTCCTGCCTCGTTCAGAAATGTGGATGTCTCCCTGGGGTGGGGAGAAGTGAAACGTGCGCTGTTGTGTACTAAAGCTCCCTTCTGTTTCCACAGGACACTGCTGGCCAAGAGAGGTTCAGGACTCTGACACCAAGCTACTATCGTGGTGCTCAAGGGGTGATTTTGGGTAAGAAATGGGATGACTTTATAACCTCTAGTATTAGTCAGCCTTGGAAAGCTTTTATACATCAGTTCCTGGTAGCCTAATGGGTTTGGAGCTATGCAGAGAAAACTCTCACTCCAGCTACCTGCAAGCTTCAAAAAGAAATGAGATGCATTCCTTCTTTCACAGTAAACGTTTGCATTAGCTGACTTTCACTTTTTTTCCTTTCCCTCTTCCACGGAGTCTGACCTTTTTGTGACGATAGACACTTCGAACTAAGGCCAGAATATCTGTGTGTGACTCCAACCAACCCCTGCTGCTCAGATTGCCCTCTCCTTCCATTGCAGTGTATGATGTTACAAGAAAGGACACCCTGCAGAGACTCATGACCTGGCTGAGTGAGCTGGAGACGTATAGCACCAAAAGCAATCTCGTTAAGATGTTGGTTGGCAATAAAATCGACAAGGTTGGTACCATAAGGAGATGTGTGCCGTGACACAAGCGGCAACGTGCCAGGGTCTGGCTCAGTTGCACCAACTGCCAACACCACAAGTTCTCACGTGTGTCCAAGTCCACCCTCTTCTGTGCAGGTGGTCCGGGCTCTGTTTTCAAGCCCAGCTTTCTTTCCTTGTTTGATGTTTATATTCCACTTTTTCAGGCACTTCCAAGCAGACCATTTTCAGGTGCTGGAGGCATTTCCCTTCGCCAAGGTCTCAAGGTCTGTAGCCTGGCAGGGAGATGGGGATGGCCAGGGAGGGAGCACCAGTCATGGAACAAGGGTGCCACCACTTGGCCAAGCTTGAGGTGGGCACATGCCAGGTGACTGAGGATGGTCACCCTGATAACTGGTCAGAGTGGGTGCAGAAACAGGGGGGGGGGGGGGGATTTTTTTAGTCACGTGTATCTACATGATGACAAAACATGGATTTCACTTGAGCTAAGTGGTTTGGGTTTTTTTTCACTAGATTTGTCTTTAGGAAAGTTATGTGCACTCCTTTGCAGGACCCTGAGCTGTTTATGGGCAGTACTGGTATGCTGCCAGCTAGAACCAGAGCTCTTGTGGGAGGGGAACTAACAAACCAACTTTTTGTTTAATGCAAGGACTAGACACCTCAACTTGCCCTGTGCTTTCAGGATACAGGATCTGGGAAACCAGCCCCTTTTTTTTTTTTTTTTTGTTTCCTGAAAGCATAGCAGTCTGGGCGTTTCTGAATCTTATATCAGAATGACTCCCTGCCTCTTGTGCTGTGCACCTCCTGATTTTTCCTTGGTCCAGGCGCCAAGCTGGTTGCCTGGCTTGGAACACCTAGATCTGGGGTGATAGCTGGTCTGAACTAGTATGGCATGTTCTTATGTATATGGACACTACATCTATGTATTTTGAGTTCTCTTTTAAAATCCTGCTGACCCTCCAGACTTTCTCATGGTTAAAGAAACCTACACTATGAATGGCAGACACCACAAGGCCTATCTGTCCTTTTTGCCACACCACAGATCCCCAGTTTATTCCTAACTTTCACTTTCCACATCCAAGGATCATCCATGCTCATCCCAAGCTTTCTTTCATTTTCTTTTTTTTTTTTTAATGAAAAAATATTTCCTAATGTTAGCTCCCCCCGCCTCCAACCAGGAATAGGTTACAAAGTGTAGGATTTCTCTGGAAGCTGTAGCTACCAGCCTTGAGAAACCTCTGATAAAGGGATTTGATTTGTGGTAATTGTTTGCGTTCTTTGCAGCCGGATCGCGAGGTGGAGAGGAGCCAAGGTCTGCAGTTTGCTAGGAAACATTCCATGCTCTTCATAGGTATGACCTCCAGTCAGTGTACAGTATACAGTCAGGTGTTAGCTGAGCACCTTCTGTCACACACCTGAGCTTCCAACTGCAGCTAAAACTGAATTGTTTGAACCGCGAAAACAGTAAAAGGCTCTCCTGCTAATGCGAGATTTGGACATGCCCAGTTCCTGGCTTCCAAGAAAAGAGCATGGCATGCGTGAGAAATCCTCCTGCAAAATGGCCACTGGAAGAGGCCTGCTGCAGACTGGGTGGATAATCCCTGCATACCAGGCTAGCCACAGTGCAGCTGTAGTGCTTGGAGACCTTTTGCGTGTGCTCTGGTCTATCAGCGTACCGTGTTTATTCTTGATTACCTCGAATCCTGGTGCTCAAGGGTCTGAGGAGGACTAGATCCCCCATCCCCAGCACTCAGCTGAGGTCATAGTCTCTCTTGACCTCCTTCAAACATGAAGTTAGCATGGGGCACACTTAAAACTAATCGGAGAAAGTTCTTTTTTTACTCAACGCACAATTAAACTCTGGAATTTGTTGCCAGAGGATGTGGTTAGTGCAGTTAGTATAGCGGTGTTTAAAAAAGGATTGGATAAGTTCTTGGAGGAGAAGACCATTACCTGCTATTAAGTTCACTTAGGGGTGGATTTTAAAACCCCTGCGCGTGTAAATCCGGCAGGATTTACACGCACAGGGCCCTCGCACCTATTTTGCATAGGCCGCCGGCGCGCATAAAGCCCCGGGATGCACGTAAGTCCCGGGGCTTTCGAAATGGGGAGGGAGGGGGCGTGTCCGGGGCATTCCCGAAACACTGCAGCGTTTCGGGGGCGGGCCCGGGGCATGGCGCCGGCCTCCGGACCACGCCCCCAGGACTGGAGGACGGAGTGGGGCTGCCGGCGACGCGCGCAAAGTTACGCCTGCTTTCAGTAGGCGTAACTTTGCTGTCAAAGGTAAGGGGGGGATTTAGATAGGGCCGGGGGGGTGGGTTAGGTGGGGGGAGGGTGAAGAAAAGTTCCCTCCAAGGCCGCTCCGAAATCGGAGCGGCCTTGGAGGGAACAGGCAGGCCACGCTGGGCTCAGCGCGCGCAGGTTGCACAAATGTGCACCCCCTTGCGCGCGCCGACCCCGGATTTTATAAGATACGCGCGTATCTTATAAAATCTGGTGTACTTTGGTTCGCGCCAGTGGCGCGAACCAAAGTACCGGCACACGTATTGTTTTAAAATCCGCCCCTTAGAGAATGGCCACTGCCATTAGCAATGGTTACATGGAATAGACTTAGTTTTTGGGTACTTGCCAGGTTCTTATGGCCTGGATTGGCCACTGTTGGAAACAGGATGCTGGGCTTGATGGACCCTTGGTCTGACCCAGTATGGCATTTTCTTATGTTGTATAAGCTTGATGGGGCAAGGGACATAGCAATTGCATTAATACTGATCTCAATCTTATATTATGCTCCCCCCCCCTCCTTTGTTTTAAATTAAAAAAAAAAAACCAAACAAACCATTTTTAATTAGTCAGAATAGAAGTGCTAGGCTGGGAGAGCCCAAGGTCCAAGCCCAGCATCTTGATGGTGGCCAATCCAGGTCCCCAGTAGTTGATCCATTTCTTGTATCACACTGGCTATATGCATCTGCCTTCGGGAACTTGTCCCACAATGTTAGTGGGCTTGAGCACATCTTCCGGCAATAGATTCCAGAGGCAGAGTGTGTGCAGAGTGAAAATAACTTCCTACCATTTGTTTTAATCTACTGGTTGCTAATTTCATGGCGTGTCACTAATCCTAGTGTGTTGAAAGGGTTAACCATTCCCTACCTACCTGGTCCACCCCACTCATGATTTTATAAGTCTCAATCATATCTCTTCCAAGCCATAAGGGAGCTATGTTTCTTGCTAGCAGGGCTCTGCTCTGTACCAGAAACTTCGTATGTTTCACCCTTTTTTACTTAGGGATTTTTTTTTCTAAATTTTTAGAAGCCAGTGCTAAGACCCGAGATGGGGTTCAGTGTGCCTTTGAGGAAGTGGTAGAAAAGATCATCCAGACACCAGGCCTTTGGGAGATGGAGACACGAAATGGGAGTATCCAGCTGGTAAACTCTTACACACCAGGAGCAAGCTGCAGTGGCTACTGTTCCCTCACATAACAGGGGAGACAAATATTTTAATTTGAGAACTGAAGAGCCAGCGTAACCTGACAACCATTGCTCAATAACTTGCAGAGCCCGGCTCCTTTGTTTTATGGTTTGTGATCAAGTTGCTTTCAAGGAGAAGTGGGGGGAAAAAAAAAGGCAAATGCTCCTGAAATTATGGCCTTGAGGACCAGGTCAGGTTGGAGAGAAACTCTGGTACTGCTAATCATTCTGGGTTGGTACTGGCAAAGCCTTCAGAGGGCAGTCCAAGATGAAATCACCTGAAATGAGATGTATTCAGACCACTCTGCCTTCAGGGGGTTGCTGCTTTTTTACATATCCTGCAATTCTTATTAGCAAGAGGTAGAATTTAACTTTTAAATAACTAAGGCACAGGGTAGAACTGAAGGGGGAGGGTGACAGCACATCTGTTCTGCCACACAGCTGGATTCTCTTATCTCAAACCACTAGGCCTGTTCACAGGACGGGTGCCGTGCTGGGTTTTGCAGGCGGTTTGTGTATACCCCCCTAAACATTTTGCCTCCTCTCTATTTTCAGGACAGAGCAGCTGTCTGGGTTATTTCCACCTTCTCCTTCTGTGGGGGAGGGCTTCCTTAAATTCGCAATCCTTCAATAGTTTAGTTTTTTTTGGGTGACTGCACTCTTTTTGTAAATGTATTTTTAACCTGAGCTGCTTGGTGCTGTGGTCTCTAGGGGGCTCGGAGGATGACTGATCTAGCAGTATCCCTTGTGCCTGATTGCATTACTTTTGATTCATAACGGTGGCAAGGGCTAAACAGGAGCAGCTTGTAAACACTTTAAATACTACTCACTTGTCATAAAGTATTGAATTTGTTGTATGTCACTGCCTCTTTTCATAAAATATATTTTCATAGAAATGCTGTTGGCTAGTGTGTGTTTTGTGGCAGTGGGATCACACGGGCTCCTACTGCAGGGGTTGGGGGGGGGAGAGTCCAAGGCCCCTGCTCTCAGTTCTGCTGGTTTCCTGTCATATGCTCTCTATGTATTGTACAAAAAGTGGACTAGAACCTTTTTTTTTTTTTGTGACTTCTTATTTAAAGAAGAGTTGCTATAGCCCCACTTGCTAAACAAGTCTCAAAACTTGCACCCTCCATAGGGGGAGGGGGGGTGAGGTTGCTTCTCTCTGTAGGCTCTTTGCAGAGGAGGTGAGAGCTTGAGGTAAGAACAAAGGATGCCTCCCATCAATGCTGAGAGTACTTTTGGCAGGACAAAGCAAAAAAGTAATTTTATAACCAAAAGGTGAGGCTGGCCCTGAGTCTATGGCTGCTTCATGAGCCTCGTAGGCTTGACACCTCTTCCACCGCTCATGACTGGACACTCTGTTTATTCCCTCCCCCCTCTTTTGCATCAATTTGCATATCCTTTATATCATGTAATCTGGACCCCATATGATATTAGGCCTATTATGACATGCATTGGGTGTGGACTTAGCCCTCAAATTTATGAATAAACAATTACCATTACGATGTATAGTAAAGTCCCATACCCAAACAGGACTAATGGCCAGTAAGAGTCCTACCTCTGAAAATGCAACACAGCATCTACTAAAGCAGGCCCTAAGACAGCAACTCACCTCCTCTAAGGAAAACAGGCCAAGTCGAGCTGCTTTTTAGGGAGTGGGACCTAAATGCTATCTTAGAAAGTAAATAGTGAACTACATTCTAGCAGAATCAATACCTCATCTTGATAACAACCAGACCTTTCTCCAATACAACGAGTGTGCTGACAAAAAGCAACTGCTAAATGCAGTGCAGCAATGGAAAAACAAAACCATCACCATTCCTCCTAAAACAATGGTAAAATCATACTAATAAAACTAATATTTCAAAACAGCTGCCACATCTAATTATTAAACTCATTTCTTAAAAATTCCTCACAATCCTTCAACACAGGATTCATATCAATTAACACCCAATAATTTGATTAAAAGTAATGATTAAAAACAATCCTCCATTCTCCATACCTGGGAACTTTTTTTTACTAGTCAGCGTGAGAATGAAATCCTCTTTTGAAGTGTCAGAGAGGGGGAATATAAAATCAAACTTATGCCTTAATCAGGGGTGGAGGGCATGCACAGACTTTCTCCTCTCTCGTATAACTCACTCAAAGCTGGATTAAGAAGCAAGACTGCTCCTGCATGCGCCTTGCCCCTCTCCCGCTCCCGTTCTCATGCATGCTGACCCCCACTCACGCTTTCATGCTGGCTGCCCGCCCGTCAGGCTGGGGCAGGGGGCTGTCTTGCTCCTGATGAGGAGGGTGAAGGGTAGGTGTTTCCTGGAAGGGTTGCTTCTAGTGTGCATGAGTTGCAGGGGAGAGAGGCAGCAGTTGCTTGTTCATTCTTCTGGAATAACTGGGGTGGTATAATGTTTCCCTTTGGCAGGAGGTGGGGGTAAGATAAATGCTGGGCAGAAGGTGAGAGGGAGCCAGGGCTGTTGGAAGGTGCACTGTGTCAAGTCCAGAGGAAGGAGGGTACCAGTATGTCTGGCAGGGTCTTGGCCCCAGGATTTCTGAACGCTTGATCACAAGCTCTGACCCACCTATGTCATCCAAGGCCTTGCTGCTTGCCCCCCCCCCCCCCCCCAAGGTTAGCCAAACCCTCCAGACTATTCGGGCACCATCCCAAAAACTGAAATGGGGAGATTTAGGAGAGGCAAGAGGCGCATGGGATGCAGCAGATCTAGGGTTGCCAATTGATGCCAGCTTGACCAAGCAGGCTGATCCAGGCCTGGTTTTGTCCCATTGCAATTACGAATTTGTGGTTATGGTTGTGTCAGTGATTTCCCTAAGGGGTACAAATTATGCATGCAATGGGGCAAAACCAAGACTGAATCAGCCTGTTGGCAACACGAAGTATGCAGACAGAATCAGACCCTGTACAGCTGTCACCCCTCCTCCAAAATATAAAAACATAGGGGCAGCAGGCTGAGGCACGGAAAGGTGGTACAGAGCAATGCTGCAGGCTGTAGCATAAGTGGAGCGGCAGTCGGTGCAGCGACAACCACTGCCAGAGGCCAGGGATGGTCTCATGCTGTGTAGGCGGGGAGGACTCTGGTGGCAGCACGTGTACTTTCAGCCAGGGCAGGCAATGAAGAAGGTCCGCAGGCCCTGCCACGTCTCTCCGTCATCAACAGTAGATGAGAATCGCCAGCTGCATCAATGCTTCTACGCCCATCCCGGTTGCACAAATCGGTACCGGCAGCAGCAGGGGCAGAGCTGGAAGAGGGGGCTATACAGGAGCCAGCACGCAGAGCAGCGATAGCAGTAGAATCAGCACGAGAAGCCAAGCAGTGAGCGCAGGCAAAGCTTGCTTCTTTATTTTCAATTCTGAGGCTGCGTCAGTAGGCCCTATTTAAGCTAGCTCTTTGGTTCTTGAGATGCCTGACCCTCCCTCTTGATAGTACAGGGCTTTACAGTGTCCAGTTACCATTGTAACCGCACCCTGTACAGCAAGCTTTAAAACTGGGCTGTCTAGTTCAAAACCGCTCAGTTGGCCACCTTGGATGCAAGTGGTAATATTTTTTTAGTACAGGAGTGGCCACTCTGGTCCTTAAGAGCCATCAGTTGTCTAGTTTTCAGGCTAGCCACAATGAATATGCATGAGAGATCTGCATACATTGCCTCCATTTTATGCAAATCTCTCATGAATATGAATTGGGGCTGGCCTGTACAGTTGCTGGGGCCCAGATTTGGCATCCTGGGGCAGGTCTTAAGCTTTCTCAGGGAAAGTGCATCTTTCCCCCTCTCTTCGACCCAATGGCTTCCTGCTGGTTTGCAAACTGAAGAGAAGCTGGCACTTGGATTCTTAAAGGGGGTAAGAAACCTTGGGTTTAAAGCTGTCCTTTTTGGAAGCTCCCAGCCTGTACCCCTGGGCCTGCCTCTAACCTCTGCTTGTAAGGCCCAGGGCCTGAGCACAGCAGCTTCTGTCAGTTCCAGGAGCCACCTGATGTCACAAGGGGGGTGACCATGGCAACCACACTGGTCCAGCTCAGTGATGCCAGGCTGTGGCCCTGCTCCCTCACTTAACAGTGTCCCCTGGCTGCCAGCACCATGAATGTGGGTCACATGCACACCTACTCTGCCAACTGCCTCCAGAGGAGATGGGATTCTTATACCTACAATCTGCACAGGAGCAGAGTAGCAACGGGTATGGGGGAGCCTGGCCCTCAGCTTTCTCTTTTTTTTTTTTTTTTTCAAATGATGCAGGCTGTCTTCTGCTCATTTATGGTGAAGACGACAACCGTTTTAGTAATGGCTAAGTGTTGGGACCAGTCTGGAAGGCTGGCCTTAATGCAAAGTCCAAAATTTTGAGCAAGACCAGGCCCGTGTTTGCTCCCAGAAGCTCTTATGGTTCTAGGAGGGACCTCTGGCTTGAGCTTCAAAGGGAAGTGGTATGAGTGGCCCCTGTGTCTTACGTTGTGCTGTGGTGTGGGGGATTTGGGTCCTGATCCTCTCTGATGGGGCATATCCATCTTTAAGGAGCAGGTTGGCCTGGTTTTGCCAAAGGCCTTGTTGGGCTGTAAGTTGGCAGGATGGAGGGTTTTCACCTGGAGTGAAATGGATGCCTTGCTGATTCTAGGGTTGGACCACTCCTTCTTGCATTGGTGAAGCTTTGCTCTGGGCCACTCTTTTTGTAACTAGGAATGAGGGGAGAAGCCAGGGCTCAGATGACACTGTTTGCCCAGAGGTTCTCGCAGCTCAGAGGTTGCAGGCACTCCTCAGGCTACCAATGCATGTTGCCTTGATGGCAGACTAGAGAATTGTTTTTCCCTAAGTGGCCACAAGATGGCTCCATTGCTGCTTCAACCCCCAACCTGTGCCATCCCAAAGCTTTAGGAAGAAGAGGCCATCACCCGCATGCCCTGCATCTTTAATCTTATTAGCACAGATTTAAAATTCTCCATGCATGCTTATGCCGTTTGCCTTACCCTATACTATCTTGTCTGGGTTTTGTGAGGTTGTTTTTTTTTTAAAACTTTATTTTAGCCAACTCTTTTCGGGTCAAAATAATTTCTGCTGCTGCCAGAAAGCCTTGGCCACTCATGTGGTCCTCTGCCTCCCTGGAGCTCACACAAGGGGAGCCCATGCCTTCTCACTTATTAAATATTTAGGTGCTTTCTATAGGGGTTGGATGTTTGCAGTGTGTAACATAAAGTGTTCTTTTCTGAGGAGTTGTGGCAGACAAATGACTTGTTTTCATTTTATCCTTTTTGTGCAGCCAAAGCTATTATTGACAATAAGCCGCCTCAGAGCCTTCTATATCGTACGAGTAGACAAAAGGTGGAGTATGTGACTTTTTTTTTTTTTTTAAAGCAGCAATCTTAAGGAATCGTTTTTTTCTTTTCGCCGCATGGGGTGGGAGCAGTCAGTTAACGCACATCGGCATCCAGGCCTCCGCTGCTGCTGGCATTTCTCCTGACTTACATTTTTAAGCAGTGAGGTTCTTAGGCTGAAGGCCTTGTTACGCTACTGATAAAAGAAGCAGGCGAGTGCCCACATCAAAAGGGGCAAGCCTTTAATTCCAGTAACAGCTGACACTGTATCCCTGTGCGTAAAATCAGAGGAAAAGCACCCCCCCCCCCCCCCCCCCCCCCCCCCCCCCGAGACAACAAGAGAGCTGAGGCCACTTCGTCAGCTAGAAGAGGTTCAGCCAGGCATGGAGGGTGATGTAGTTTGCTTAGAATAGTCGAAACTCCATCTCTGTGCAGGCTGAAGCAGGACTGGCCCACTCATGGCCAGAAAGGCAGGGCTGGCCGGCAGCAACGGAAGCATTGCCTGCCCGTGTCACCCTTGCCAGCGGGAGCACAGCATAAAGGGGAGGGTGAAGAGCAGTAGCTGGCAGCATCCCCATTCTGGGAAAAAAAAAATCAGCAATAACAAAGGCAACTTTTTTGGATGTTTGTCCTCTTGACAAATTAATGTGATTCCAGCTGCAGTAGAAGCCAAATGTAATTCCACTCTTCCCCCTCCCCCCAAAAAAAAGACAACAAAAGAGAATACCACAGCCAGGTAAGGCAGCAGATGGTGGGGACTCTTTCCCACATTACCTACCTGTGTGAGGGGATGGAAGCTGGCCCGAATGGCAAAGAGCCAGGGAGGCACAGCTGCTGCCACATGTGGGTCTTGAGCCAGATCCAGCTGCAATTGCTGGAAGCAAATGTTCATCCTCGGGCCATGTCCCAAAGAAAACCCCTGCAGGCCCGGGACGTTTGAAAAATGACAAGGTGGATGGGCTGATGGCTCTGTTGAGAACAGCAAGTGGTATAGCACAATTTTGGCAGGTTCCTCCTGTTTACCCACTTTCTCCACCTTGAGAGTAAGCCAGGTCTTCCTAAACCCATTCTGGGGCCCTCACAGCCAGTTGGCTTTTCAAGATCATCAATAAATATGCATGAGATATATTTGCAAATGTAGTGCTTCTCACCCCACTCCTTGAGTGCCTCCTAGCCAGGATATCCACAGTGAACATGCAGGAGATTGATTTTCATAATGGAGGCAGCACATGCAACTCTATTCCATGCATATTCATCGTGGATTTCCTGATAACCAGAATGGCGGGGGCAAGCGGGTGACTCCAGCACATTACAGGACACTTCACATAGTAAAGGGATCTTTTTTTTTTCTTTGCTTTCTACAGTTTGAGCAGCGAAGACTGAACATAATCGAGAGAGAAAATCAGGTGCTCTTGGACAGAATCACACACATAATGCGAACAAGAGGAGTTGTGGATAACTGGAACACAAAATACATAAAAAGGTAGGTGCATAGTCTCTTGCCACATCTCCTGTCCTGGTGTCACGCGTGGGGACCGCAGCCATGAGCGCACACCCTGACAGGCCAAAGGCACCGCCTCAAGCAGCAGAGTTGGTGAGAGAGAGGGAATAAGAAGTTGAGGGTGTGTGTAGTGTGGTCTAGCTCCTGTCATACCCTCCTGGTTTAGCGATTTCCTGCACCAGTGCTGTGCTGGAGGCTCTCTCAAACTGGGTTCAATGGTCCATAGGTGGAACAGGAGTAAAACTAGGACTGAGCCCCCGCGTACTCTTGTACTTGATACCAGGAGCCCAGACAGCCATGTAGCCTCCTCCTTCATTCTGTGGTGGTCTTCTTTGGTCTTATTCCTACTGCTCCTTTTTGTTTGTCCTAACATTGTTTTGGGTTGGATTGAGAACCTCTGCATTAGAGAAATATCTTGTCTGGGATAGTCCCGGTGAGGAGAAGCAGCCTGGAGGCAAGATCAGTGGTGTTCAAACCATTCCTGGGGTATAACCCTAAAAAAAATATGCATGAACAATATCTGCATGCACTACCTCCAGTGTATGCCTACATAGCTGAAAATAGGACTGTGGTGGTGGGCCCAAGGACTGGTTCGAGCACCACTAGATTAGATGATCTATTCAGGTCCCTCCTAGCCTTATTTTCTTATGGGGTTCTGGGTAGGCAGTCATCTTTTCAGGACTTAAAACAGAAATAGAGAAGGGCACCCTGCTTTTTCTAGAACTAATGCTTTCAAATGAGACTCAAAAAGAAAGGTTAAATTCTTTTTTATGCTTTCCAATATACAGAATGTGGGAAAGAATTATTTAAAATGGATCAGTGGCCATCTGGCTGTCCTTCAGCACACAATAACTCCAAAAAAGGGACAGGAATTCACCAAAGTGGGCATACAGGAATAAAATGTGACTGTCTCAGACATGTTTGAAAACATTGGGGCTGTAGTTCCTGTGTATTAAACCACCCCAAATCTCCCCATTGTTTTTCTATGAGAAACCAAAACCCTTCCCACCCTTCCAGCAGTTTGACCCAGGACAGCACAGGCTCAGAGCCAGAGCCCATAACTAAAGCAGTGAAAGGGAAATAACTGAAGCACGTTGCTAAGGATGGCACCAAAAGGCATCGTCAAAGACAGTCACACACCCACCCTACAGAAATTCACCAAATTGGGCATACAGGAATAAAATGTGTGTGTGTGTGTAAGCGGTGCGAGAACTGGTGCTGTACCAAACGCATGTCAGCAGCAGGCTAGCCCCATAGCAGTCCCAGGCCTAGGACATCTGCTCCATGTTCAGCTTGCAAGCCCATCGTACAGGATGGCCAAGTGAAGCCTCCTGCACCTGGAGGGGATCCTTCTTCATATATTATATATATATATATATATATATATATATATATATATATATATATATACATACATATACCTGGGACTGCTATGTGGCTAGTCTGCTGCTGACATGCGTTTGGTACAGCACCAGTTCTCGCACCGCTTCCATGGCAACCAGACCTTTTTGGGTAGTTCTGTACAATGCTACCGAGCCTATAGCAGTGAGAGAGAGACAGAGGGAGAAAGATACATACACCACACCATCTTTAAGCTGCAACCAAGAGGGAGATTCCCAAAGAAAATTAGCCTAAGGACATTCAACATAAAAAAGCAAGCTAGCAGTGTGTGTGTGTGTGGGGGGGGTGTCTTTTATTTTATTAGATTTTGTCAGTGGCAGATACAAGAACAACTGGCTCTAAGAAAAGATTAAAAACTGCAAAGGCTGGAGGCTGAGGGAGCCCTGGGGAACTGGAACACTAGCCCCCTCATTCCTCAGTGATCATGAAATCCCTCCTTTCAGGTGCCCCTAGAGTGGGAGGGACATGGTGTAGCTAGGGCTGAGCCCACTGGCTCGGTTTCCACAGGACGGGCTGATCCAGTCCTGTTTTTACCCCCTCCCTCTCTTCACTCCAGCATGCTTGGATGCACAGTTATGATATTTCACTTCTTAAAGGAGGATCACAAGTCCATGCAGGCAAGGGCCCAAAACCAGGGCTCAATCGGCCTGATCTACTGAAGTGGAGTTAGTTGGGCCCTTGAGCTATAGGTTACCATCCTCATCCCAGATCACTCCTAACTCTCAAGGGAGCCCATAATAAGCCCTGGGGCTGACCTTTGACTCTGCCTAGACTGAGGGCAATCAGCCCTATCCTAGACCTATCAGCAACTTTTGACACCATTGACTACCAGCTACTCATTGGCCACCTAAAGAATGTAGGGCCTTCCCTTGCATTGTTTGCCTCCTTCCTCCAGGATCACACCCAAGCTCTCTCAGAGCCTTAGCCACTCTTATGTAGGGTCCCATGAGGCTCCATCTTAACTCCTATTTACTGCCACATCATGGTGTAAACTTATCAGAAACTATCAAATCATGCACTACTCCAATGCTGATGACATCATCTACTGATCTACCATCACCAACCTCAACAAATGTCTGGAGAAAATAACTTGTTGGCTACATTAAAACAAGACAAGTTTAAACCCAAATAAGACTGTAATGATTGAGAAGCACAAACCCAGCAAACCTCACCTGAAAGTGACCCTAAACAGCTTGCTGGGCAGAGTGAATGGCATATTTAGGTCTTTAGCAGTCATCATTTACTATGTTATTTTGATAGAACAACACTAGCCATTAGTTCCCAAGCCCAGAGCTTGGGCTTCATCTTGTACTCTTAATTAACATCAAAACCCAGATCCAAGTGGAGAACAAAACAGCCTTCTTCCATCTCCACCCCCTCCTGGATGACACTGTGGTTCACGCCACTATAATCTCTTGCCTTAACTACTGCAACTCACTGTACACTGGAATCCCTACTACCTAGAACTGTCGCCTACAACTCATACAAAATGTGGCAGCCCACCTGCCAATGAATGCAAACATACAACACCTAATCCAAAAAAACCCTCCCAACTCTGTCCTACAAAACAAAAGGCCTAGCACTGACTTACCTCTGTGCATCTCTAACCCTTTACGTTAGCCACTTGCTCCTTGCCACAGGCCCACCTAGCTGTGCCTTCCCCCAGAACAATGCACCTCAGCAACACAAGAAAGAGAACTTTTTGCAGGATCGTTCCTAACTTTATGAAACCCTCTTCACCCCCTGTATCAGCCTTGCCCCAGCCATCTATCCTTTAGAAAACTGGTGAAAACCTGGCTTTTTGAGATGCATTTGACACCAACTAGAGACCTGAACTCTGCTCAGCTTTGCACAACAGTGATAAACACTTAAATTATCTACCTCCTCAGCCATAAAGATCCTTACATGTAACCTGACTTAACCAAATGCTGTTTTAAACATTGCACTGTTATGATGAATTGTCAATTAGTATACTGTGGTCTGTAGTTCCCACCCTGCTCCAATCTACTGGAGTTACTTATTGGATATCTGCAACTCTTACTTATGTATGGCTCCTGGAACATAAATATTGTAATCTAATGCATTGCATTCTATAGCATGATTGTTACCTGTGATTTGATTTGAAAATGTGTCAAAGGCAAACGATGATGATGAAACAGTGACGACAGTAGTATTCAGGGAGCAAATTTTGTTCGGTGGGATGAAACAACCTGGTAGTCGGAAATGTGTAGTAGAAGGGTAGGCAACTCCGGTCTTTGGGTGTTGCAAACAGCTCTGGTTTTCAAGATATCCATAATGAAGATGCATGAGATAGTTTTGCATACAGTCGAGGCAGTGCATAAAAATATCTCTCATGCATATTCAGTGTGGATGTCCTGAAAACCAGGCTTGTTTGTAGCACTTGAGGACCAGGGTTGCCTACCCCAGGTGTAGTACATCCTGTCATAGTTTTGGGGAAATAGTAGGCTAGACCAGTGAAAGATCACACTTGATCTGATTCAGATGTCTGTCTTTCATGGATGGGCAATGAAATTAGCAATTTGTGAAGCAGAAGGCGTAGGCCAATAAGGAGGAAGCTGGCATCTTTGCCAAGGTCACAGAATCTATGCCACAGCTGTGATCCAAATCCCAGACCCTTCCTTCTCCTAGCCTCAAAGACATGAAAATAAAAAAGGATACAGATTCTTCCCGTGAAGACTTGCATTTCCTTTAACAGAAGCTCTAATGTTATGCAGCATGGCCCACATTGCTGTTTAACTTAAGTAATACCATATGCATGGAATTATATCCGGCATACAAATTCTGTTGCATGACAGATTGTTAACAGAACAGAAACTAACATCTCAGGAATCTGTTACCATGAAAATCACACAGAAAAATTGTAATTAAGAGAAAGGGGAGTGGGACAAACTCAACTCCTTAAAGCTTGGAGGTCCAGAAATCATTCCCTCTGCTACAACACCACATGGGCTGCAACAGGCCAGACTGGGTCAGAAATTCTGCTTCACGGAAGAGCTGGCAAACAAGAGCTTTGGAAACCAATTTCTGTAAATGCAGCTGGAATCGGTGCTTTTGAAAGAAGCTGAGGCAACCCCAGTGAGCACAAGCAAGGAGCGTTATCATAAGCAAAGGGAGAGGTAAGATAGAATTGCGTCTTTTCTTACAGCCTACAGACCAAAGCATCTTTGCCACGTGCTACCAAAGCACGCAAGAAACATGGAAACAAGCTGACATTAGGACTTAATATGCCTATGAGAACCATTTGGCATAATAGAAATTCAGAATCACATCATCATGTGTTCACTGGGGTAAAAGCAAGATTGGCTCAGTCTCCCTTTTCACACAGTCATCTAAATCCTCCCATCACACATGCCTCCTTTTTCACTGGGCAGAGTGAGTATCACCTGCAATGCATTAGGGATATCAAGATGGCTGCCCTCCTAGCTCTATTTTGTTGCTCTTCAAATTTCCTTACCTTTTTTTTCATCAAGTAAGATATCAGAAAATTATAAGAAGACCTTAGATACCTAAGATAGTGGTTAACAATTTGTATTTTTCTGCTTTGTGGACTGTGAGACCTTCCAAAATCAATATAAGGGCAATGATTGATTCATTTGTCCTCTTCTGAAAAAACCTCACCAATTCTTTTTCATTCAACACACAATTAAGCTCTGGAATTTGTTGCCAGAGGATGTGGTTAGTGCAGTTAGTGTAGCTGGGTTTAAAAAATGTTTGGATAAATTTATGGAGACGTCCATTAACGGCTATTAATCAAGTTGTCTTAGAGAATAGTCTCTGCTATTACTGGCATCTGTAGCATGGGATCTACTTAGTGTTTGGGTAATTGCCAGGTACTTGGAGCTTGGATTGGCCTCTGTTAGAAACAGGATGCTGGGCTTGATGGACCCTTGGTCTGATCCAGTATGGCAATTTCTTATGTTGCCACTATTACCTATCCCCTCGCCCATTTTACTTTAGTATTACAAAATGAATTCAGGATGAGGATTTGTAGCATGCATCATATTTCTTAATAACATAATCAAGGCTGGCCTGATGGCAGTTCTGCACATTGCCATGCAGTGGGAGTTGGAGTCTGAATTCCAGTTCAGGTCTTTGGTTCCTTGGGTTGGCCTTGGCTGGTGATGCTGCAGAGGTATCAGTCACAGCCCCTGGGATGTGGTGGTGACTATTGTCAGGGGCCTGATTCAAGTTTCAGGAAGGAGACCTGATGTTTATGGCCCCCGCCCGAAGATTGCTACTGGGCTAAATGAGTTGGGAAGGGGATATAACTTTGCATTTTCAGGATATCCGCAATAAATATGCATGAGATATATTTGCATGCATTGCCTCTACTGAGGTTGAAAACCACTGGCCAAGGCTTCCAAGATGGTTCTGGGTCATCGGAATCAAGCTGACTTGTAGTTCTGATTTTTCTTAAAGCAGAGTTTCCCCAACCTGTGCTGGGGACCCTACAGCTTTTCACATTTTCAATAAATATGCACGAGATATGTTTGCAAACACAGAGACCCAGAATATGCAAATGTATCTCAGCCATATCCAACTAGCTGTGGAGTCCTGAGACAAGATTTGGGAAGCCCTGCTGTAAGGGAAGCAGGAAGTGCCAGGGCAAAAGCAGGACTGGCTTGGCCTGTTCTCAATGATGTGGAGCTATCCGGGAATCTTACCTCTCCAGAGCCATGCCTGGCCTCTTCCCATCTTGCATGCAGATGAGTCCCTGAAACAGCCTAATGCAGCCAGCAATTTGGGATTGGAAAAAAGGCCTTTTGTTTCATGTTCGTGCTTTGGAGCAGCATCTGCCTGAACATGTGAGGGAGACCTATCAGGGCAGGAGACCTTCTCGTGAACCACTTTAAACAAAATTGGTGAAAAAGGGTGTCCCTTTTGTAAAGGCCAAATTGAGTGACTTTAGCTAGCTACCTGAGACTAACTGTCCAACCACCAACCATCCTGTGGGGCCAAATTATTCTTATTTTGTATGTGTTTATTAATGTGTGTTTGTCCTCTCGGGGTATTTTTTGTAAAGCTTGAAGTTACTAATGGAAGCCAGAAGTAGATCCTTTGAAACTTTTTTTTTTTTTTTTTTTTAATCATACTGGCACAGAGACTCTCCCAATACATCAAATGCTTAACTCCTCCCTTTCAGCCTCCCCCACCTAAAAAAAAAAGCATAGATTTGATTCTGCCATGTGTACTGGTGTGCAACACATCACGAGGGGAGATCTAAGGGGTAGCCATAAATATTCAAAATTGTAGAGTTTAGCTGAAGGAGCAATGCATTCATCGCCAATAATATGTACCTGGGCTAAATATTACCAGCCGAATCTTTTTTTTTTTTTTTTGTCAAGAGATGCAGATCCAGTCCTGATCTTAATTCAATGGCATGCACAGAAGCGCAATTCTAATGGCCCTAAGAAAAGCAGGAACTACAAGTCCACACGTGCCATGAGGGTAATACCAGGCCCACGTCTGCCTACCTGGAAAAGAGAGCCGGGGCTTACATGGCTGGTAGGCCCAGCCCCTGCTCTCAGCCACAGAATAACCTGACTTGTTTCAAACACCCCTCTCATTATTATCACTTTACACATTTGTATAGGGGTTATTAACTGGTTTTATGTTACTCGGAACAGGCTGATCCAGTTCTGATCTTACCTCAACTGCATCTATGGACTTGAAATTCCTTCCTTTGTAATCTAGAAACTGCTTGAACCTACAAGTCACTGGGGGAGGGGAAGGAGGCAAGTAAATCCAAGACTGTCTCAGCCTGTCCACATGACCGGGAGCCAGCTGCTAAGCTTAATATGCTTATATCCTGCACATCTGGAATGGGGGCACAGCCGCTGTCATTGGGGAGGAAGCACCCGATTCCTGAAGCAGTAGCCCTATACTTTAAAAACAAGAAATTCAGGGACTTGTTTCTCATTTCCTGCCTGTAGCAGTGATTCAGAAATATTTGTAGTTTAAGGACATGCATTTGTGGAGCTGAGAAAATGAGCGTTCTTTCCAGGAAGACCGGGCATCAGCCAAAGAAGGGGAGAATGTCAGCAATCCCCAACCAGCATGTGGTAAGAGGTGCTATCAGGTCAAAGTGCATATTAGTAATAGTCAAGCTGGTTTGGGATTATATCTGAACCCAGGAGGTGGGCATTAGGGCACTGAAGAACCAGAGTCAAATCAGATTAGTCAACAAATGTATTTGGGTGAACCCGGACCAGTCACAGCTAAACGGGACTCAACAATAGTGGCCTGTTGTGATCCTTTCAGTCTAGGTCAGATGCCCATGGGTGTGAATTTGTATTTGAATGTTCCCACTTTTGGACACATAGAATCAGCAAAGACTCGCAGGCATCCAACCCAATCCAAATCACCAAGATCTCACCAACAGCCGCGCTCATGCCCAAGTCTGGCTGTTAGGCTGTCACTGTTGAGTAAGGCGAGACCCTCTTTCTCCCTACAGGGGCTGTGAGGTTTGCCTCCACAGCAGCCCTGGCACTGGGAATGAAACCCAGATTCCCTGCAGCGCATCTGCAGTGCCGAGGATGAGTCACTGGGCTGGTTAAAAGGTACCTCCTTGTATCCTAAACAACCAAGGGAAACGTTGTCCAAAGAGACAAATCAAGATACGTTAATCAATTAGGAGGGTGGGATTTATTGCTTAAATAATACTTTAGTTGTTACAAAAAATATTTCATGGCTCTTTGGTGCCTTCCCTTGAAGCCTTTTATTCCTGCAAACGTTAGTGCGGCTGCCGTGTTAGTCCCCTTGAACGCTGCAAATAAAAGTCAATCCACAAAAAATATAGAAGGTGATATCTTTTTACTGGTCTGACTTAATACCCTTCTTGACTTGCTTTTAGGAGTGTTAGCTCCCAATGCTTGCCAAGAAATGTTAGTACTATTATGTTAGACCAATAAAAAGAAATCACCTTATATTATTTTGGTTTATTGACTCCCCCCCTCCCCCCTACACTTGATATGCAAAATTTCTATATCATTACATTTTGAAGTTCTAATCAGAGGCTTAGGAAGGGGCTGTCCTCCTTGGTCTTAACAATTGTTCATGGGAGAAAATACCAAAAACTGAAATTAAAAAAAAAAAAAAAAAAAAAAAGCAAAGAATAAACAACATCTGCTTACAGCTCTAATGCACTTATTTGCATGAGAGGCCCTCTTACGAAAATAAGAGTTCTCCCTGGGTATAAATCTTTAATCACTTAATGATGCCGTGATATATATTCTCTCTTTATGCACTGTGTTCATTTTTTTCCCCCTAAGGTCTCAAGATCACCTCTTGAGTCTGTTTCCAAGTCTTCTACTCACAACAACAAGCTTAACTAGGTAGGTGGGTTTATTTCTCTGCCTTGGACAAACCAGACCAAGGCTGGCCTGGCTGCTTCAATGAGCCTCAAACAGCCATTCCATGGAAAGGAATTACTTCCAGTTAGATACTGTTATTGCAGAAAAAGAAAAATTAAAATCAAATAATAGGTGGGAGGGAAAGTCAGCAAGGTAGGGTGCTTTTTTGGTTTTTTTTTTCCAACAGGCACATGATGTGGGAAGTGAATCAGCAAAGTAAAATCCAAGTGCAGAAAACCAAGAGGCTTTTATGCCTAATTTGAGAGAGGTTAAGTTACATATCTAAGTGTAGTAAAAGTACTGAGGAGTATTAACAATACAATGGCATGGAGTAATATTGGATGGATTGTTGATCTATTTATTGCCTTGATTTTGCTGATGCCAGTTCCCAGATAATCCTGTTTATGCTTAACATTAATGGATTCTCGATTTTATAAAGCAAAGTCATCGACTTTCCTTTCCCCCTGGTTACTAGCTTGATTGCACAGCTCAGACTAGACCATTCTTCTAGCCTCCAAAACCACCCCTGCTTTAAGTGCAGGGCAACTGGAAAAATTCATTTTATTCCTTTAAAATACAGAGCATCAACAATACTGCTGAGGGTGAGGGTGCTGCTGTGTGGTCTTTTTAAGTGTCCTGAAATAACAATTTGGTTTCTTTGTCTTGTATTTTTTCATTGTAGCAGCATAAACGGAGGATGACAGCCTAAGACTTGTGCTCCAGAGACAACCTTGCCCCTTGTTGCTGCTTGCAAATGATTAGCTTTCCACAGAAATGCTAATGAGTTTGTAATAGAACTCAGACTGAAATGATAAATTATATGTTTACACACTACTGCCGTGGTTCTAGTTTATTTTCCCCCCTGATTAAAAATCAAACCATGAAATATCATATTGTTTCTAAGAGATTAAAACAATTCGGCTCAGCCTCCCCCCGTTTTATGCACCTTCCACACCATTCAGCCTTGCACAAGACTAATGGTGCAGCTCAGTGTTTAAACAGCAGAAAGAAGGAAGATTATAACAAAAGGAAACTTGGATGTTACCAGTTCCTTTTATAAACCCTCTCTCAAAAAATAATTCTACCCACCTGCTGCAAGTTTCTGGCTCCTTAAGATGAGATGTGCCTTAACTAAGAGTTATAATGGGAAACATAATTATGCTAATGTATTTCATTATGTTTCATTACCCTTAATTTTCCTTAACTCTGAAAAAAATAAGTTTGACAAAAGTGAGAAAATTTCCATTTGTATACTGTAAGAATTATAGTTTGCTTAAGAGAAAAATGAAGCTATTTTGTGTGGTGAGGCCGTGCTGTGACAGACTGTTAAGAGTGAATTTCACGACCTATCACACTTTTCCACAGGTCTTATTAAAACCTTTCAGGAGAGTTTAAAAAAAAAAAAGAGGGGGCCCGCACCACCAAAGTGGGTGGCTGCACCCATGCCTGAACAGGAAATGGTAGTGCCAGAGGAGGGGGGCCCACCCTTCTGCAGACTGCTGGGTCCAAGGGCAATTGCTCCGATTTGTCTCCTCCTCCCAAGAATAGCCCTGGCTGGGGCCAATGCACCAGGACTCATTGGGGAATCCCGCAGTCATGGTCTCTAAATCCAGCCCCTAGCTGTCACTATGGCTCTATGACCAGGACTCCGCTCGCCTCCAGATGTTGTGAACATTGTGTGTATACAGCATCCTCAGCCCTATTCAAGCTGAGCCGGGTATGGAACCCAAGGACCTCCACACAGCAGTGCTTAGCATGTCACAGGCACCAGACTGGCCCAGATGTTTACACTGAAAAACTGCCGGTCAGCTCAGGGTACCCTGGTGGGACTATCGCTTTATATATCTTTTGATGTAATTAAGAAATGTAAAAACACCTTAGTTCATGCATTTTCTTTTCCATGACAAATTGAGTGAGGTGACACACCAATTCCCAATGCGATTTTCATATTGCATACATCATTAACTATTGTTCCCTTGCATTTCTGAGGAAGAGAACTGTGGAAACTGCTTTCTCTCTTGCTCAAGATCAGTGAAGATTTTTATGAAAAACAAGAAGTTTACGGAGGCCTCTACTCTGAAAAATTCAGAGGTTCCCTGTACATACCCGGATCAGTCCAGACTCCTGGGTTTATGCAACTGTACCAGCAGATGGAGACAGAGAAAGTTTAACTGAAACTGCTTTATAATCCCTGGTGCCACCTGCAGTTCCCTCAGTATTTCTCTGGCTCCAGCAGATGATGGCTGGGGCATACACCTGTAGTTTCCAGATGTAGTCAGATTTCTTCGAGGGGTTAAGAATTTGCGCCCTCCACTTAGGAGAGTCTGCCCATCCTGGAATCTTAATCTTGTCCTGCGAGTTTTATGTGAGCCGCCCTTTGAGTCTCTCCACTGGGCGACTTTAAAGGATTTGACTCTGAAGGTTGTTTTCCTGGTAGCTATTTGTTCGGCGAGAAGGATATCAGAATTGCAAGCGTTATCTTGTCGAGATCCATTCCTTCAGATTTCAGATTCAGGTGCGACCTTGCGGACAGTTCCCTTTCCTTCCCACAATGGTTTCGTCGTTTCATATTAATCAGACTGCGGAGCTTCCAGCTTTTCTGGATTTGGATGTTTCTGCACCTCATGCACGAGAGCTCCGACGTTTGGACGTCCGGAGAGACTTGATGAGGTATCTCGAGGTGACAAATGACTTTAGGAGATCAGATCACCTGTTTGTTTTGTGGAGTGGTGCGAAGAAAGGTACCCAGGCTTCCAAGGCAACCATTGCAGGGTGGCTTAAGGAGGCTATTGGGTCAGCCTACATAATCAAGGGTCGTCAGGTACCTGACGGTTTGTGGGCTCATTCTACTCGGTCACATGCGGCCTGATGGGCGGAGGCTCAATTGGTGTTGCCACAGGAAATTTGTAAGGCGGCAACATGGAAATCATTGCATACCTTTTCGCTTAATTAGTGCCCTATGTCTAGGATCCGGAAGCTCACTCCAGGTCCCACCCCAAATAGGGAGTTTTGGTACATCCCAGAAGTCTGGACTGATCCGGGTACATTCAGGGAAAAGAAAATTGGTTCTTACCTGCTAATTTTCATTTCTGTAGTACCACAGATCAATCCAGAACCCACCCGTTCTGGGAGGTGGAGAGTTAACTATTCGACTCTGGTTGCTTTCAGTGCTGTAAGATTTTTTTGGGGGGGATATTCTAATAGGTTTGACTATTTTCCTGATAAAATTTTACCAGTGTTTTTTCTGGCTTGGGTACAGTTCAATACTGAGGAACTGCAGGTCGCTCCAGGGATTATAAAGCACTGTCAGTTAAACTTTTTCTCTCTCCATCTGCTGGCACGGATGCATTAAGTGTGGACTGATCCGTGGTACTAGAGAAACGAAAATTAGCAGGTAAGAACCAATTTTCCTTTTGTGATGATGTATACACAGGAGGAAATCTGTTTCTGCTCCTGCATCTTTAGGCAGGTTGTTAACCATTAGAAAGGATGTACACAGGCTAACAATACACACACTGCTTTTTTCCAGCTGCAGACCAAGGGCGCAGTCTGCTGTCCTTCAAGACCTGATCAATACTTGCTTATTTGGCCACACTGAGGTGCATTATGGGCCTGCAAAGCCCCAGTTCTGAGTGTGAAGATGTGTTAATGACCCTGACATATGGGGAAATACTTGAGCCCAGCTTCAAGTCGAGAGATGTTTTCTGCTCAGACACAGTCAGTGACTTGCAAAACTCACGTGTTACAAATCCAATAGCAATAGTGGTGGTAAATTGCCTTCTTTGTGCCATGCCTGCATTAAAAGTTCAATACCAAACCTCCTGGCCTGAGGGGCAGCAGGAATTACAGGCTGACTCCCAGCTGACTGCACTCGTGGACTCTGGGCTAGTCTCACCGCTTGGAGAGCGGCACCCAGGAGGCAGATAAAGAAAACCAAAAAATACCAATCAGAAACAGCAAGGGGCCGATGCAATTAAAACGCGCTGAAAGCGGGTGCTGAGTGCTCAGCGCCCGCTTTCCTAACCCACCCCCTGGCATCCCTCCTGGGGGCGCCATGCAATATTTAAATTAGGGGTCACGTTGTCAAGGAAGCGCTAGGGTCGATTGCATGTCCCTAGTGCCTCCTCGACATCAGAAGCCCGCAAGTGGTTGGCTGCCCGGTTTAGAAAACGGACGCCAAATTTATCAGCATCCATTTCCCTAATCGGCACACATCCAGGGGTTCGGGAAATGGATGCTTGTTTCCCGAACCTAACTGCCAGCTTTTTTTTTTTTTTTTTACTTTTTCAAAGTTTTTGCTCCTCCTACTTAATATCGCAACGATATTAAGTAGGAGGATGTACAGAAAAGCAGTATTTTCTGCTTTTCTGTACAACATTTTTGAGTGTAAAAATGTGCTTTTTAGACAGTTGGTTTTTTTTTGCATTGCGGGCGATTCCCTAATAGCCTCATCAACATGCATTTACATGTGATGAGTGCTATTAGTTTTGCCATGCGTTGGACGCGGGATGTGGAGGCACTAATCCCATTATTGCATAAGAGGATTAGGAAGCGCCTACACAACCCGCTGAGTGCACTGTATTGCATCAGCCCCTAAATCGGGGTACCATGTCCCCATTTGTGCTTGTTCTTTAGTTGCCTTTGGAAGAAATAGAGCATAGAATAGAGTCTGCCTGGCTGGAGCGTGCGTGTTCTGTCTCAATGGTAAAGACAAGGCCCCTTGAGACAGTTCCTATTCTTGTAAAGACAAATAGCCATCATTTTATTTTTTTTTAATAGATCTTCCATCCTGTACAATTTCTAACCTCATGGCTAGATCATTCCTTAGTTTATAGGTAAATAAGGACTTTCCTTTATAAGCCAAATCAAGACCTGCACTTAGTTTTTATTCAGTTACTCTTTCCAGATTCCAATTAATATTTTGCCACTGTAAGGATAATTTTATCACAACCTGTGTAGAGCAAAAGGCTGCGGCTACTTTTGAAAATTTGGGATACAGACTTGCAGGACTTTCTGCCGGTACATTTATGGGCATCCTTTCAAAAAGCATACAAGTAAATGTTTTTCCCTGGCCTGACTCCAACCCCCTACCAGTCCCCGGAATGCCTCTTGCTAGGGTAGGTAAAGATACATGCAAAATAGGGTTTCACCCGTACTTTATAAGCACAACCTCCCTGATTTTCAAAATGTCATTTATGTTCATAAAGCAGGGCTTCGTGTTTTCAAGTCGCTTTTACAATCAAGCCCTTTGTACTCCTATTTACTGACAGCAATACAAAAAAACACACAAAACCAGATGTTTATATAACAAGTGTTTCTAATGATGTATTTAAAGGATTTGAAAGGTGGTGTCAGCTTTCTGGTCACTGCTTTCAGTCACTAACATCACTTAGCACATAAACACTTTCATTTCTACTTACAGAAAACATATAGCAACTCCCACTGGCCAGCCCTGCAGAGGTGCACTTAAACTCCCTTTTCCAACAAGATATTCTGCAATAAATGCCGCCTATTTTAGCAATGGCTGTTCATTCACAGCAAACTTAGTTTAACACTCTTCCCTCGTCACTTGAGCTTTCAGGATATCCACAATGAGTATGCATGGAGTAAATTTGAATGTAATGCCTCAATTATATGCAGATATGTCTCATGCATATTCATTGTGGATATGCTGAAAACCCACTGGGCTATGATGTCCCTGAGGACAGGTACAGACATCATTACAGAATTTATTTTCGATCAGGAATCTGCATTTCAGTGGATCCTTACCTAACCCCTCCCCCCCGCAAACAGGTCTGTTTTCCAAGATGTCCACAATCAATATGCATGAGACACCTTTACATGCATTTTCATATATCAGACCCTCAGTGTATCTTGTGCATATTTATTTTGGACAGTCTGAAAACCCAATCTCCAATGAGGCTCCAGTGGTTGGGAACCACTGCAGTCCATACATTGTAAAAGAAATTAAAACTTCAAACCTCATTACTAGGATGACAAGGAAGACAGAGTACATTTCAAGACCTATTACATTTTTCCTGTGGGCTTGTTAAAAGGTTTCAGGGGAGCAAAAAAAAAAAAAAAGTGTGGGGGCCCACATAATTGGCATGTGTGCCAACAGAAAATTATAGTGGCAGGAACAGGGCTATTGTCACCCCAGTCTGACCCCTTCCCTCCAACCAAGACAGCACTGGCTGGGGTCAATGCACCAGAGCTCCTTCAGGAATCCTGCAATCACAGGCTGCAGAATGCTTCAATGCGTGCAACACCAAGATTTAATTGCCACACTCTTTTTTGTGGTCTTATACAAGGGAGAGGTCATATTTCAGCTATTTGCTTTATTTAATATTCATGTGTGTGCATCCAAGTCCAAATAAATACATATTAACTTCCTCCCTTTTCAATACAATCAATTGATTGATTTACTTACAGCTCAACCTGGGAGGTGACAGGCTGAATAGTCCTGGTTTTATCCCACTGCATTTAAGGTCTTTTAGTTCCAACTCCCTGGGAACTACAAGCCCGTAGATGCAGTGGAGGGGCTAGGCCAGGATTGACTCAGCCTACTGCCTTCTGTGCATGAAAACACACACACTTTTGCTGCTTCTCCCTCCCAGAATATTTCAAGGTTTGTTTAGTGCGTTATACCATACTGAACTCCCACAAGCTAAAACCAAACATTAAGGAAATATTTCTCTACTCCTGAATAATCAGCAGTATCTTGTTCCTGAGAATGTAGGACACATCACGTTGAATCTGACCAAAGGTCCATCAAGCCCAGCATTCTGAGTCCAACCATGATCAATCTAGTGAGATGCAGAGATCCCTTCTCTTCCCTGTTGCTCACTTTCAAAAGCAAGAGACAACAATTCCCAGGTCTACCTCAGAATATGCTTAGTACGTTCTTACTATAAGCGGAATATAAATATGTGTAAATAAATAAAATACCTGGTTAACAACTGTTATTGGACCTGTCCTCCAGAAATGTGTCCAAACCAGTTTTAAACTCTGCTACACTATTAACTTTGACCACATACTCTGGCTGCTTACAGCAGGAGTGAGAAATTGCAGCGTTGAGCCTTCTGACAGGATAAATGATGCGTGTGGCATATACGGGAAACTAAATATTCCAGCCAATAGATTCAGCTCATTAAAAACCTGAATGCCATCTAAACTCCTTGCAATGTGCCATACAGAGCCTTCACCTATGTGTGCACACAGAAAAAAAATGCATTCAAAATTTATCAAAACACCAAGCTTTAAAAAACAAAACAAAAAAGCTGTAGCCCCTTCCATCCTTCTGCCCACCAGCCAAGAACATGTGAGTATATTCCTCTCATCCAGCATTTGGAGGCAGAGTTGGTCTTTTTTTTTACATCTCCTCTACATTTAACATCATTAGAATCCTGCATGCCAGTGTTCTCTGCTTCCTACTACCAAGAAGACGTTTGGTCAGCACACCTAAAGATTTTTACCAATTCAGCCCAAATTAAAAAAAACAAACAAACCAAAAAACCGGTTAAGGTAAAACAGTCTTTATGCTGCTGCATGCAGAGTTACTAACTTAACTCCTGGCCATGCACCTGTGGATAGGATCTCCTGCAGAGGAACGAGACACGTTCTATTGGTCTTTCTGCTGACAGTAGATTCAAGGAAAAGCTGACAATTGTTTGTCTCACGCATTTTCTGTCAGCGTAGCAACTTTGGAGCATAACTTACGCAGCTTACCTTAGCTCCTTCACTTCATAAATGGCTCAACCTCCATCTGCCTGCCTCTTTCCTTCATTGGAGGTGAACTTCCTGTAGCATTTCAAACTACTTCCTGAGTCATCTAAGCTGATTGGACCAGTCAAATAAATCTGCAAAAGTAGGGGATTTCCTCAAAATCTATCTCCTCTGACTTGCACAAAGCTATCTCTAAATCGGCACATTTAAAAAAATCTTCAGCGACTTCAGTTTCCCTGTAGAGCGACGCTGTTGAAGCCGGTTGCTCAGTGGTTTCTAGGGATGCGGTGGCCATCTTGCCTTCAACTTGAGTTGCATCAAGTTGAGACAGTGTGTCTCAGACTTCGGAGCTGCCATGTTTATTTCCTGAAGGCTTTTTTGCAACACACTTTGCTCCAGAATGGAAGATTCTCAAAACAACTCACTGACTCTAACATGAAAACCTCCTTACTCTTTGCCTCATGTACTAGATCAATTTTAATATGTACTAGTACACTTCTCTTGATAGATATCTATGCCTGACTGTGAATACCTCCTCTGTAACCAATCTATGTTTGTTTGTTGGTTGTGTTATAATTATGAATGTCAATTTGTAAACCGTTGATCTACACATGGAACGACAGTATATAAAACATCTAAATAAATAAATAAAATGATACATGTTCCTATACTCCTGATTTCTTTAAATTTCTACATCAGGCTTTCCATGCTTTAAAAGGAAAGCATGAAAATGCATCCATTCAAAACAAGGTAGCTTATGAAGTTGCCAGTGCTCAATACTAAGAAAAAATCTGTGTGTTAGAATGATAAGGAAAAAAAGTCAATTTGCCTTTTCCATAAGGGGGAAATTTCTGCTTTAATTGCACAGGTTACATCAGGTCTTAGTTTGTCAGAGGATATAGATGAGGAAACTCCACTCTGGAATCCAATCTTGAGAGGTTCAAAAAAGTGACGTTCCACTATCCCTTTACATTCTGAAGTTAAAGATATGATTTATTCAGAATGATAATGCCCCTGAAAGCAGTTACAAAAGACCTAGAGTTTTTACAAAATTATACTCACTCCTTTAACCTTCCTAAAGTGGATGCTATGTTTGGCAGTATCCAAAAACCTTTAGGAGGAGGAATGGCTCTGAGGGATGCCTAAGATAAGAAAACAGAGGTGCTGCTAAAGAATCTTTTAACTGCAAACTCATTTTCATGCCAAGTTGCTGATTATTTGCTGATTATGTTTTTAGGGCATTGCTTCGTTGGTTACAACAGCTTACTGGTGAAGAAGCAGCAGCTAGGCTGGAGTCCACAGCAGCTTATCTGGCTGATGGCTTGTATGATTATGCTTAGGCTTTCAGCCAAGTCTTTAGCTCTTTCTATGGGAGCCAGAAGACTCTGCTGCCCAACTTCAGAGCCATAAGACTCAGGTTCAAAATCTAGGTTGAATAGGTTACCTTTCAGAGGAAAAATGCTATTCATAGAAGAATTAGATATGCTAATGAAAAGGTTTGGCAAAGCAAAGATTTACAGACTACCAGAGAACAAGCCAAGACAGTTTTTCCACCTTAATCAGCAATAAGAATTTTTTTTTTTCTGGAGAAATATCTGGATCAGCAAATCGAAATTTTCAGCAAGCTTCCAGAATAAGGGGTACAGTTCATTCACATACAACTGAACCCTGCTCATCTACTTCAAAGCAAACTACACAATGAAATACCATGACTCACTCCTTGGAATTTCCGATTGGTGGCAGACTTCAGATTTGCCAAGGAGTGAATCCAAACATCAGACCAATGGGTTTTTGAAGATTATCCATGTTGGTTACTCCCCACAATTTTTGTTTCCAATAAAAAAAACATTTTCTGCCATCCCCAGTAGGTTCTATAGAAAAAATGCAAGCAATTCAGGCAACACTGGAAAAATTGATAAGACTAGATAAAATTTGCTCTGTCCCTTTTCCCAAACATCATAGGGGATATTATTAAATGTATTTTGTAATCCCAAAGGAAGATGGAACTTACAGACCAATTCTGGATCTAAAAGGGGTAAACAAAAGTCTAATTATCCCTCACTTTCATATGGAAACACTCAGATCTCTAATAGCTTCTATAAGAGAAGAAGAATACCTTTCATCTCTGGATCTCAAAGAGGCTTATCTTCACATTTCTATGAAGGAGAGTTTTCAAAAATATCTACGTTTTTGTATTCTTGTCAAATATTTTCAGTTCAAAGCACTACCATTTGGTTTAGTGACAGTGCCAAGAACCTTTACAAAGGTTATGACAGTAGTTGCAGCATTCTTTCAAAAGCAAGGGATCAGAGTGCATCCATATCTCGACAATTAGAGCCAAAACATTTTCAGAAAGTGTAGCCGCAACAGAATACATAATATCTTTAACTCCAGACTCTGGGATAGGTGATCAATATAGAAAAAAAGCTGTTTAACTCCATCACAGGAACTGGAACATTTAGGAGCTATCTTCAAAACCAGCATCTGTTTAGTCTGTTTAAACCCAAAAGAATATCCATAATTGTAACTCAGGCGACTAATTTTACACAAGATCCAGCTCCAACTGCATGGTCTTATCTTCAAATGCTGGGGGGTCAATGATCTCAACTATCGAGGTAGTTCCATGGGCTTGTGCTCACATGCATCTGTTTCAATGGGCACTGCTATCTTGTTGGAAAGCTCAAAATCATGGATATCAGGTATGACTCCCATTATCCACAGATATAACAGAAAGTCTAAACTGGTGGACCAATTTACAGAATCTAATAAAGGAGTCACTGCTGGAAAACCCAGACTGGATATTCATATCCACAGACGCCAGTCTTGTGGGCTGGGGGGCTCATTGTCTAGATCATTATGTACAAGGCAAGTGGTCTTCAGGAGAAACACATTTATCAATAAACCTGTTGGAAACGAGAGCAGTAAGATTTGCTCTATTACATTTCCAAACATTAATTAAAGGGAAATTGATACGCATACTAAGCGACAATATATCTAAGTGGCTTATATAAACAAGCAAGGAGGAACATGAAGTTAGAGTTTGGCAACAGAGGCAGCTCTTCTGTTTACATGGGTAGAGGAACATTTGCTTCAACTTTCAGCCCTACACATTGCAGGTCAGGAAAATGTTCAGGCAGATTTTCTCAGCTGTCATTTAATAGATCCCAGGGAATGGGAATTAAGTCACTGGACTTTTCAGAAAATAGTAAACAAATGGGTATTTCCTCAGATGGATTTAATGGCAAACAGTCAGAATACAAAGGCAAAGAGATATTACAGCAGAAAAAAGGATCCCGAATGTGTGACCATAGATGCGTTAGTTCAAACTTGGCCTAAAGACATCACTCTATATGCTTTTCCTCCGTGGCCATTGATAGGCTGATTTATAAGAAAAATAGAGAAGGAAGAGGCATTGGTAGTTCTTGTGGTACCAGATTGGCCGAGAGGACCATGGTATACGGATCTCAAGTGGCTAGTGATAGACGTGCCATTACACCTACCAATATCAAAAGGGCTGTTATATCGAGGACCACAGAAATGTATGACTCTTCTCCATACTTGCTTATGGTTTGGCTATTGAAAGGGTGAAACTAGTCAAAGATTATGCACACGTGGGCGATTAAAATAATGTTACATTCCAAAAGAACTTCTACCACTCGATCTTATATAAGAGTTTGGAGATGTTTCGAAGTCTATTGTAAAGAAATTAAATGCTCTCACTGGCATGCTCAAATTCGGGACATATCAGCTTTTCAACAAAGAGGTTGAGACAAAGGCTTAGCCTTAAATTCTTTAAACGTACAAATAGTTGCTTTTTCCTCATTCAGAGGAAAAATTAAGTTTGTCAATTGCTTCTCACAAAGATGCCGTTCACTTTTTACAGGGAGTTAAAAGATTATATCCTCCACATAAGCCAGATTTCCCACAATGGAATTTGAATTTAGTGCTATGAACCCTTAATCCAAGCAACTCTTAAGGATCTCATTTTAAAACCAGTCTTCTTAGTTGCAATAACATCTGCCAGAATAGTTTCAGAGTTACAATCCCTTTCCTGTAGGCCTCCTTTTCTCAGATTCAGAACACATTCGGTAATTTTAAGACCAGTAGCCTCCATTTTATCAAAGGTAGTCTCTACTTTTCATCTAAAACAGAGAACAGTCTTGCCTTCATTCTCTAACAGCTACTGTAAGGGTTCCTTACAGGCACTTCATCTGCTAGATCTTAAAATATGTGTCCGTCAATACCTAAGTGTTACCAAAAGTTTTAGAACCACAGAAATTATTTATTTTATTCAGAGGTAATAAGAAGGGAGCAGTTGCTTCTATGGGAACTATAGAAAGAAGGATTAAAGAAACTCTTTCTTCAGCATATCTACAGCATGGAAAAGAAGTTCCTTCAGGTTTAAAAGTATATTCTATTAGATCGCAAGTGACGTCATGGGCAGAAGTAGGAGCAGTTAAATCAACAGATATTTGTAGAGGAGCCACTTGGACAAGACTAAATCCATTTATCTAACCTTACAGATTGGATGTTCTTGCTAAACAAGAAGCATCCTTTGGTGCTTCAGTTCTAAAAGCAAGTAGTCAATCAACCCACCCGATATATATATGGGCTTTGATACGTCCCACATGTTCTTGACTGGTGGGTAGAAGAACAAGGAAGGTGAAATTATTACTTACATGCTAATTACTTTTCCTTTACTTCTACCCACCAGTCAAGAAGTGCACCCAAGATATTTAGATTTATATTTTGCTTTTCACACTTTTTTCAGTGCTTCAAAGAGGATTACAATCAGGTACTATAGGTATTTCCCTTTCCCCGGAGGGCTTTCCCTCTTTAAAAAGAAAATGTTAAGTTCAGAAATTGCTACAAATTTCTTAACAATGTGTGTTCATGATTTCTAATTAAAAAATTTAATATTTTTAAATTGGTAAGAAGTGATATTCTTTGTTTTTTAAGTAACTGACAGTAGCATACTGGCATGTAGGATTCTAATGAAGTCATATGTAGAAGTGATGTTAAAAAAAAAAAATAAAAAAAGGACCAATTCTGCTTCCAAATGCTTGATGAGAGGAATATACACACATGTTCTTGACTGGTGTGCAGAAGGAAAGGAAAGGAAAGGAAATTAGCAGGTAAGTAATAATTTCACCTTGTCCTCAGAACATCATTAATATCAAATAAACTATTTACAAGGTTTAAAAATAGCTAGTTAAAGTTGCTTTTCGTGTCCAAAACCTGTAGCCTTCTTTCAAAGTGGATCCTTATCCTGTTGCAAGATATTGGATTCCTCTACTAACCCATGATATGCTGTGGCAGATAGAAGAAATGTTTGTATGCCTTGGGTTACTTTCAAATCATCTTCTCGACAAGCTTTCCAGTCCGTTAAAGCTGGTACTTCACAATACTTCAACCTTTGTTCATGCCACTTGCTGTAGGGAGGGAAAAGCACAGACACAGGGTCTAGGACTTGACCCAATGCACAGGCACCCAGAAAGAGTCTTTCCGCAGCTTCTCCAAAATGACTTTCAGCTGATTGTAGGTGCTCTGCAGCTCCTCTCTTACCAGCGCCGTATCAATCAGATGGCCGTATTGCTGCTCAATGTGGGCAGCCGAGTTATACATTTCCTGTTCTTCATCCTTTAAAAAGGAGTGAAGGGGGGAGGGGGGGAAGAGGAAGAGATTCGGTTATTAGGCAGATGGGAGAAAGTGTAACAAGGTCTGACAATGGCTGGGCGCCTCCATCTCTCATCATTCAGACCTGAATGAGACAAATCTCAGAGGGAAACTGAATTACTGCTCTCCAACTTCTATTTCTCTCCTTATCAAGTCAGTGGATGGGTTTTTGTACCACACCACACAAAAGCACATGCTCAGATCGCTGGAGCTACTAGCATTGTCCCTTACAGAAAATAAATTTATTTTTTTATTTTTTTTTTAAAGTAGCCAGAGAGGAGATATTTGACCTGTGGCATGTAAGCTTCACGTAGGTTGGTCTATTTGCTCCCCCATTTCACATCTTTGTTCAGACTTATTGGGGAAGCAACACCCACACAATATTAAAGCAGGTCATTATCAAAAGGGTTTGTGTATGCAAAGCAGCTTTTGAAAATTATACAATGGCTGGGAGGTGGAAGATTGTAACTCAGTTATGTGCATACTCTACCCCACAGTCATGGCAGCCTTAGGGCACGGAAAGTAATTACATGCATACCTCAATTTTCAAAAGTATGCACGAAAATATTAATGCAAAAAAAACCAAAAGTTACACCTGCTCGGAAGCAGGTGTACCTTCCTGAGCATACGTGTACATGTGCACTGGGATACCCGCGAGGTTTTTTTTGGTGGGGTTTTATAATTTTATTGAAAAAGTGCTTATACAACATTTGATTTGAAAAGCGATGGACAAACAAGATGTATACAACTGGAGGTTCATGTATTTCCTTGCATTTATTACTCCCAAACAATACCCGTGAGTTTTTAAGGCAGATTTGTGTGCACAAATCCACTTTGAAAATTTGGGGTAAAATCTTTAGCAAACTTTAGCCACACACTGAAAATTACCCTAAAAACAGATGATTTTACTTTAAATGCAGCCCAGTTCTGCAGAATCTCCTAACTGGTCAGGTTTTCAGGATAGCCACAATGAATATGCATGAGAGAGATTTACATACACTGGGTCTCTTAATGTATGCAGCCTCGGTTGCCCATCCTGAGCACCCAACAGGCAGCGACCAGAACACCAGGTCTATATATTGGACACCATTCAAATGAACAAAAACACCCAGATGCTAAAAGGTCAACACTTACAAGCGGTGCTGTAATCTCCGTTGATGCTGGGGATGTGGCCGGTTTTCTCCTCTTTTCATTGACCGGGGGCTTCATGAGGATGACGTACGGCTTGAACTCTTGAGTCCTCAGCTGTTTTACAGCCTAGGAATACAAATCTCCTGCCTTGAGAGAACAGTATGCACAGCAGATTTCTAGAACAGATTCACAGCAATGCTGCGAGTCTGTTCTAAATGCAATGCCTACATTCCAATGAGCAAAAACTGAGACATGGAATCTAATATCTACTACTGCAGAAGAGCCATGGGAGTAAGACCTCAGGAAATGCAAAGGAGAAAAGTGATTTCCATCCCTGTCCTGGAGGCATGCTTAAGCAGTCTGGTTTTCAGAATTTCAAAATGAATATGCATGAGACAGATTTGCATATCCAGATGACCCAGGGTATGCAAATCTTAACATGCATATTCAGTCTGGCTATCCAGAAACCCAGACTGGTTAGATGCACCTCCAGGACTGGGTTGGAAAGCTGGAGTTAGTGCTCCGAGATGTTGTTCAGAGACCAGCAGAAGGTACTTGCTGTACTTTTCCCTCTCTGTGTGATGTTAATCTCCATGTTCAACAGCCAGCCTAGTCTTCTATTTTTAATCAGCAAAGCGATCTGTGTTACAAATTAAGTTAAGTGCATGGGGTGCTGAGTGGGATTGGGGGGGGGGGGGGGATGTTAGAGGTTTACATAAACAGAACAAGAAGCTGCTCAGGAAAGCAATGCACAACGTGTGTCAGGACCCCTTTCCTCCCCCCACATAAGCTAGCAATAGGGGCCCATAAACACAGCAGGACCCCAAGTCAAAAACTGCTCTATAGGTAATGTAAGAGATTATTGCAGCAGCAGGGTTGCCAGCTCATGAAAATATTTGTTTGGTTTTTCACCACCATCTTCCAGATTTTCTCTGACAAACTTTTTTTTTTTT
The DNA here is from genome assembly GCF_901001135.1 of Rhinatrema bivittatum. Taxonomy (NCBI): domain Eukaryota; kingdom Metazoa; phylum Chordata; class Amphibia; order Gymnophiona; family Rhinatrematidae; genus Rhinatrema; species Rhinatrema bivittatum. Next base: position 54,540,763 of record NC_042626.1, read on the forward strand.
TTTTTTTTATAGACAGACAAGGAAACATGATGGCAGAAAAAGACAATATAGCCAATCCCTACCCCCTCCCTCAGAGATCATCTGTGCTTATAGGAAAATTTGTTCTTACCATATCATTTTCATTCCTCTGTAATACCACAGATGAGTCCAGACAAGTAGGTTTTTGTATCCCTACCAGCAGTTGGAGGCAGAGAACAAAACATTTGAGGCACTGCTACATAACCAAGAGTGCTATCTGCAGTCCCTCAGTATTGACCTGTACTCAAGCCAAGATGATTAAACTATCAGACCAATAATCTAACAAACCCCAATGAACTATGGGCGAGCAGAGAACAGATTGGAGCCCCCTAGAACTAGGACCCCTTGCTGAACACCAAGGAAAAAAACATATAAATATGTACATATCGGTACACTCTTATTACTCTGCATATGACTATATACTGCCTCAACCACGACCAGAAGTGAGGAAGTCTTTCAACTGAAATGGGAGGGTCTCTGGACTGATATGTGGTACTACAGGAAAGAAATTTATCAGGTAAGAACAAATTTTACTTTCCTGTTTGTACCCCAGATCAGTCCAGACAAGTGGGATGTACCCAAGCTCCCCTAAACTGGGCGGGAACCCGAAAGTCCCGCACGCAACACACTTTCCCCAAAAGTCACCTCCTCCAGCGCCCGCACATCCAGGCGGTAATGTCTGGAGAAAGTGTGTAGAGAAGACCATGTCACTGCTTGACAAATCTCCTGCGGAGATATGAACTGACACTCCGCCCAAGATGTTGCCTGCGCCCTTGTAGAACAACTCTTCTGGCACTGATCTGCCCTTACAGATGTAAGCTGTACTGATCGCCTCTTTCAATCATCTTGCAATCGTGGTCTTGGAAGCCTTTCTGCCCTTCTTCGCCCCACTAAACAAACCGATTGGATCTCCAAAAAAGATTTGTGACCTTAAGGTACCACAAAAGAATCCGCTGTACATCCAACAAGTGCAATTCCCTTGCCATAGGAACATCGCAAGCCAACTTTGGAAAGGCTGGAAGTGCCACTGTCTGGTTAAGATGAAAGGATGTAACGACTTTGGGCAGAAATGAAAGTACCATATGCAATGACACCCTATCCTCTGAAATCCTTAAAAAAGGGTCTCTATATGACAAAGCTTGCAGTTCCGAAATTCTTTTAGCAGAACAGATAGCCACCAGGAAAACAGACTTCAAGGTTAGATTTCAAGGAAGCCCGTCTAACCAGTTCAAAGGGAGGACTACTCAGAACTTTAAGAACCAGGTTAAGGTCATTCTAATTTATGTGATATTCTATCGTTATTTAATTAATTGTATTTAATTTTTATGGTTCCCACATTTTATTTCTTTTGTAACATGTTCAGTTCAAATTACAGTTCGCCCTAGTTGTTTTTCACCCTCTTAGTTTATTTACCTCCCCTTTATTGTTCAACTTTATGCGCATTGTTCTCTGTAAAGCTTGTTTAGCTACACTTTTTGTTCAATGTGAACTGATGAGATGTTCCCAACATTCATCGGTATATAAAAGCCTCTAAATAAATAAATAAAAATAAAATAAAATAAATAAGGTCCACTCCGGACATACCTTCCGGAGCAGAGGACGCAGATGTTTAGCCCCTCTCAAGAAATGCATGATATCCGGATGGGCCGCCATCATCCTTCCTGTTCCTTACCTCATAGACAACCTAAGGCTGCCACCTGAACCCGAAGGGAATTATGGGCCAACCCTAAGTCAATCCGCTCTGCAAGAAGGATAACGCTTGTGGAACATCCACCTTCAAAGGCTGTTAAGTTATTCTGTAAACACCAGGACTCAAAGGTTCTCCAAATCCGGACATAAGCCAGAGAAGTGGACGACTTTTTCCACATGAAGCAAAATAGCATCAACAGGTTCTGAATAACCCTTCATGCGGAGCTGCCACCTTTCAAAAGCCAGGCCACTAGACAGAAGCGATCTGCCCAGTTTGAAATATGAGCCCCTGCTGCAGTAACCTGGCAAATAAGCCAAGCAAATGGGCCCATCCACCGCCAGCGAGACCAGATCTGCAAACCACGGATGATGCGGCCACTCAGGAGCCACCAGAATCACCCTGCCTGGATGAAGCTCATTCCATCGCAACACTCTCCCTATGAGACCATGAGAGAAACACATACAGTAACAGCTCTGTCGGCCACAGCTGAACGAGAGCGTCGATGCCCTGGGAGCCGACCTCTCACCAGCGATTGAAGCAAGCCGCCTTCACGTTCCTGGGCATCAACATGAGGTCTAATTCCAGCCTGCCCTACCTGGACCAGATTAGGGTCAAGGCCTGTGCTGAAAGCTCCCACTCCCCGGGATCCAATCGCTATCTGCTGAGGTAATCTGCCTGAATGTTGTCCACCCTGGCTACGTGTGAAGCAGTCATTGTTGTCAGATGATTCTCTGCTCACAAGAATAGATCGCTGTACCTCCTGTGCTACCCGACGACTCTTCGTGCCACCCTGACGATTGATGTACGCTACCGTCGTCGCATTGTCCAAAAACACCCGCACTGAATTTCCCTGAAGGAGCAAGAGAAACAACAGCAATGCCTTGCAAACAGCTCTGGTCTCCAAATGACTGATGGACCAGGAAGCCTCTAGTCTGATCTGCCTTCACAAATTGCTCCCCATCCTTTGAGGCTGGCATCCATGGTCACCACCACCCAGTCGGATACCTCCAAGTCCATTCCTCTTTCTAGATTGCTTCGAGATAGCCACCATGAGAGACTGGGCAACAAAGGAAGCTGAAATTCCTCCGAAGGCACATTCCACCAGGACAACAGAGCCCTCTGCAATGGCCACTTATGAACAAAGGCCCATGAAACTAACTCCAGCGTAGAAGCCATAGAACTCAGGACCTGCACATAGACCCAGACTTGGAGAACTAAAGACAGAGTACCTGACTCTGCAACCCAACCACTCTCTCCAAAGTTAGAAACACTTTCCCTAACTGGGTATTGAATCGAGCCCCTAGGTACTCCAAAGACTGGGATGGTTCCAAATGATTCTCCACTAGGTTCGTGACCCAGCCCAACGAGTCGAGAAGTTGCATCACTCATCAAACTGACAGATGACACTCCAATTCCGACTTTGCCCAGATGAGCCAAACGTCCAGGTACGGATGGACCAGGATTCCCTCTCTCCTGAGAGCAGCTGCCACCACTACCATCACCTTCGTGAACATCCGTGGATCAGTTGTCAACCCAAAAGGGAGGGCCCAATATTGGAAATGCTCCCCCATAATCATGAACCTCAGGAACCTCTGATGATCGGCCCTTATGGGAATGTGGAGATAGGCCTCTGTCAGATCCAAAGATGCCAGAAACTCACCTTTGCAAACAGCTGCTATCACAGTCTGCAACATCACCATCCAAAAACGTGGCACCCGGAGGGCAACACTGACCTTCTGCAGGTCCAGGATGGGATGAAAAGTCCCTTCCTTCTTGGGCATCATGAAATAAATGGAGTACCTTCCCTGCCCTCTCGCCTGAGGAGGAAATGGAACTATCGCATCATCCACTACCATTAAGGACTTGGGATTTTCTCTTGAGATGGGTTACCTCTAGTTTTACCTACTTGGGCTTAAACTTTTCATCTAATTGTCAAGATATTTATGCTTTGAATATTACCCCAGTAATTGAGCCTATTGAGGTTATGTTACAGATCTGGATGATCTTCCTATCTCATTCTTTGGTAGGGCTGCCCTTTTCAAAATGGTATTGTTCCTTAAACTTCATATTCTAAAGTAATGTCTATCTGGGTCACTTCTTATATTCAATATATCTCCAATATAAACAGTTATTCCCACTTATAACACACCAAAAGTAGTAAGTTGGACCATCGTAATAAGCACTACTGGTCAACAGACCTTCTTTGCTTCATACATAATCATCTGTCCTTACACTATTCACTTTTTCTTTGTTTATCTTTTTTGCTGCATTTAAAACTTTTTCAAATATATATATATATATATATATATATATATATACACACACACATACTTATCTTATATGCTGCCATTAACACACATTGTAAGGACCAATGATTATGTATAAAGCAAGGTGGTCTGTTGATCGGTAGTGCTTATTATGATGGTCCAACTATTTTTGGTGTGTTATAAGTGGGAACAACTGTTCATACTAGAGATATATTAAACTTCAAATGCTGCCATGTTGGCTATGGGAGAGCAGTTGTAGAGAGACTACAATCCATGGTTATGGGATTCTTATGGAGGAATAAAGCTAGATGTATTAGCTATACTACTTTGAAGCAGGACCGTAACATGGGAGAGGTATAGGGCTACCTGATTTTCGATTTTTAAAATTTTGTGATGTCAATTTAGATTTGCGAAAGAATGGGAAATCCATATGTATAAATTTTGTACACTAGATTTATTTGAGTCGGTTTTAACCCCCTTGTCACCATGGGCAGCATTACATTTACCTAATGCGACACTTTCAAAAGACTTTAAAACATAACCCTTATTTCAAGTTGTACACAGAGAAAGGAAATACACTTGCTCCTGGTATGGAGCAGATTATAAACTTTCTGGATATTTGCAATTGGTAGGGAAGCCGGCTTTTGAACCTGCTCGACAAAATATAATTTTTCAAGTTTGGAGAAATAAAGGCCTAGAGAGGATATCAGAATTTTTTTCAAGAACTTAAGATTGCATTTCTGCATTTGATCAATTGAAAAGGATATATGACTTTCCTAATTCAAATTTCTATGCTTATTTAGAAGGCATTGTGTCTTCTCTCTGTTAAAACCAATGCCTACATTATTTCAAGCTGACTTTTTATGTTGTCTACTGATGGCTAACGGTAAACGCTGTAACAAAATCTCATATTAGTATAATTTGAGATTAGAAAAACCTGTTATAGATATATTGCTCCTGTTGGCAAATCAATGGGTAGCTGAGTTTGGTACCCCAGTAATATCAGATACATAATCCATTAAAAACATTTTGTAGGATAACAGTTAAACTACAGGAAATGCAATATTGTATTTTGTATAGGAGCTATTTTACCATGGCAAGACTTTACAAAATGGGCCTGTTGATGTCCGACCAATGTCAAAAATGTAAGATGATGAGATCTTTAATACATACTTTCAAGCTATGTCTAAGTTTGTATGACTTTTGGGCTAAAGTATTGGATGTGATCTTTAATGTAATCAGTGTTCGACCACCGGAGACGTGGTATAGGTCAATGCTATGTCTCTGGGTTATAAAAAATTCACACAAATAGCAATTTTAATGGCAAAACAGGTTATTTTACAGGACTGGATAAAGCCTGAGGCTCCGTCTTACCAAGTCTGGATCCATCAAATGTGAGAATGGAGAGCTCTTGAGAAATTAGATTTGAAACTGATACGAAGACCACTGAGAGAACTATATACTTTAGGCTTGGACAACATTTATGAAGCTTACCATTAAATGATGACTGTACATTTTCTGAGGCTGAATGCTTGTGGAGGGGTAAATGGTATTGTCTGTATCCGTTTTTGTCTAATTTTGCTATTGCAGATGCAGTTTTTGTGTTTTATGCATGTAAAAATGGGTAATGCACTATATTCTCTATTTGGCATGGAAATTGTTATACTGTTATTGTGAGATTTGTTCATTGCCTTAATAAATATATATTACAACTACAAAAAAAAGAGAAGCCTGGCGATAAGGTTGTGTGTTCTGTAAATAATATGCTATGGCTTTCTTACAGTCCAAGGAGTGAAGAGGCAGTTCTCCTTTGTGTGCTTGTGGTTTTGAAAAAAAAAATGTAGGTAGCCCAGTTCTTTGGTTGATGTGGAATGCAGACACCACTTTCAGAAGAAAAACAGTGATCTGCAGAAAAACCCCATTGTGAAAAAACTGAAGGTATGGCAAATAATAAACCAGAGATCATTCTTTGGGCCGTGATAGCCACAAGGAATACCACTTTCCAGATGAGAAACTTCAGGTCTACAGATTTGGGAGGTTCGAAGGGAGGTTTCATGAGTTGAGCCAGGACCAGTACACTTGTGGTTTACTGACTAGAGGCTTGGTCTGCCACAGTCCTTCATGAACTTGGACACTAAAGAGTGGAGTGAGATAGGAGCTCTGTCCATCTGTTGGTGATAAGCCACAATAGCTCTGAGATGTACCTTGAGTGAAGAAGTACTGAAGAGTGATGACAAAAGAAAAAAAAAAAAAAGATGCTGAAGCAGGTTTCATGGACCATAAGAAAAGGGGTTCAGATGACTGGTTTCATACCAATTAAAAGAACTTTTTCCACTTGAAACTGTAGGACTTCCTTGTGGAAGATTTTCTAGCTGAAATTAGGATGTCTTTCATAGCCTTGAGAAGGAACAAAGAGGATACTATTGTGTGCTCAACATCCATGCCATGATGGCCAAGAAGATTCAGGTAGCAGAGTTTTCTACTCTCCTGGGTGATGAGAGTCAGAAACACCCCCAGCTGGATCAGAGGTTGAATCAATAGACAAAGGAAGTAAGGATACCATGCTTGATGTAGCCAGGCTGGGGCTATGAGAAGAACCCTTTCCCTGTTCTACAGAATCTTCTGGACTGTCCTGGGGATGAGTGGATTTGAAGAGTATGCGTATAGCAGACCTACGCTCCAGTTTAGCACAAAAGCATCGGGAACTAACCTGCAGCTGCTCAGTCTCATGGAAAAGAACTGACTGACCTTCCAGTTGTCCTCTGTCATAAACAAGTCAATCATCAGGTTTCCCCAACGGAGGAACAGGTTGTTTACAATCCTATAATGACGAGTCCACTTGTGAGAATGCAGGATTCTGCTGAGAAGGTCTACCAGAGTATTTTGAACTCCTAGGAGATAGGCTGCTTGGAGGAAAGAGCTGAGATGACAGGCTCATGAACAGATTTGTTTGGCTTCTTCACAGAGGGCATATGAGCCCATGCCTTTTTGTTTGTTTATATAAAACATGGCTACCTGATTATCCATCCGGATCACAATTCCCTTGTCCAAGAGCAGGTATGTGTACTAAATGGCCCGCAGTTCCAGAAAGTTGACCTGCAGATAAATTTACACTTTGGTTCACACTCCTTGGGCGTGAGCATCTGGTGGAGGCATTGGTAGATAGCCACTTGATGTGCTGGGACACACGGTGGAAGTCTTAATGCAAAAATTTATGAATCTAATCACTATTGCAGCAATACCTGCATCTTGAGTGTCATGAATACCTGATGAGGTAATGTTTGGAGTAACAGATCTCATTGATTTTGGAGGGTGAAGCAGAGTCATAGGAACCACATGAACTGTCGCCAACATGTGAGTTAGCAGGACAAGAATTAATCTTGCTGATGTACAGTCCCATAGCTGGAGGAGCCTCAGAGGCCCATTAAATACCCAGCCCTCTCGACCAAAAGGAAGGCCTTCTCCTGGTGAGTCTATTCAGGCTCCTATGAACTGGACACACTGGAAAAGGATCAAGCTGGATTTTGGGAAATTGACAGTAAACTCCAGGGACTGAAGAAGTTGAATTGTCATGCAGAGGAATTCCAGGATATGCACTGGAGAGGAGCCTGCCATTAACCAATCGTCCATGTACATGAACACTCAGCCTCCCTTTTCCACGGCTATGCTGCTATGATTACTAGTTTCTTTGTGCACATTCTTGGGGCAGTTTAGAGACAAGAGGGGAGAATCTTGCATGCTCACCACAAACCTGAGAAATCATCAATAGGCACAGTGAATAGGGATGTGCCTTTATGCATCCTTTGGATCCAGAATGTACAGCTAGTCCTTCAGCTGAATGAATGGCAGAATTATCTGGAATGAATTCATTTTGAACCTCTCCTGACCAGTAACCTGTTCAAGTTCCACAGATCCAAGATGGGCCTTCACCATTAGACTTCTTGGGGATTAAGTATTACCAGAAATAAACCCTGTGCCACACTCCCAAGGAAGGATAGGCTCTATGACCTTCTGCCATAGAAGGGATGTTACTTCCAGCTGCAGCTGAGCCAATTAGGAAAGATTAGAACTGGAGACTGTCTGCAGGTTTACTGCATTCCTCGACATCTGCTAAAGTGTGCTGGAATTCAGTTTGTCGAGGATCCCCTGCATCCACCAGACATTTAAAGATTTGAATGCACTTGTACAGGTACCATGAAAGGTTGATGGGCTGCAATTCTTGCAGTGAGTATCAATACATGGGAGCCTTCTTCCCAAACAAATCCAAAGCCCTCTGGTCTTTCAAATGAGGCATGTCAATGCACCCTAGAGTGTTTTACACATTTCAAGGCCAATTCCACCACCACAGAGTGGTGCAGCAGCTGGACTACTCCAAACCCAGGAGAAGCTTGGACTCTGTACTTTATCAAGCTTGTCCATCAACAGCAGGCAAGGCATGTAGTCCCTTCAAAAGACCATGGACTTGCATAGAAGGTTGGTTAATGTCAGAGCCCAAAGACATCCATCCTTTTCTTTCCTGAGGTTAATGGACAATGTATTTGCCATCTTTTCAAGAAAATGAGAGTTTCTGAGGTCCTCAGGAGACAAGGTATGCCTTGGTATGGCCGGATAAAGGACGGAAGACATTCCTGGAAACCTTTTGTTGTCTGACCACAGTGGTACACTCTGATGAGGAAGGCGATCGAGGAGGGGATCTTTGGTGGTCTGATAGAGAGAGGACTGGCAGAAACTCTGAATGTATTGATGATTCCACCCCATTCCCCCTACAAATCCCTAGGGGTAATGTCCTGAGGGAGGGGAATTAGTTGCAATGTCGCGTGGACTCACTCCAACTGATGAAGCTCATCAAGAGGACTCTTGGACATCTCGGGCATTTCCTTGAAATCCTGCACATGGGTAAAACTCCTCCATCTTGGATAGGAGATGTTCCATCTGTCCTCTCTGGTCTTCCAGAAGCAAGGAGGTAAAGAAATCCCTCATAATCTCAGATAGCTGGGCTTCTGTCAGCTGCTAGGCCCTCTGCACTGGAGCAGGTGGTCCAAATGGGCTCATCCTTGCTTCTGGCCAAAGTGGCTGACAGCACCAAAGAGGCTGTTGGAGTGGACTCCTGGGCCCAGGCTACACTAGACATCAAGGCACTCCTCGCCAGTTGCACCTATGCACTCCACTGGTTGGAATCAGACCAAACTATCAACACCAGTAACAATTTTCTCTGCATCCACCTTGCATCATCGATAGTTGCTGACTTCTCAGTATTGAGACTAACTGTACCCAACTAGCACTGGTATACTTCCCATTGATTACACTGAAGGCGCCTTGGGCAAAGCTGAGACCAGAGCATATGGGGAAAAAAAAAAAACAACTTCCTGGTACTAGGAAGGACGATACCATTTGCACTAAAAAGCTTCTCACCAAGGAGATCGATGGCACCCTTTTTGGTGTTGAGATGGGGCAATTACCACTGGAGCCCAGTGCTGACAACACTGAAAGAGATTCCTTGCACTACTTAGGCACTCTTCTTGTACCTTGTTCTATGCCTTAGGCTTCTGCACCAAGCCTGTGGCAGATCCAGAAGTGGCATCAATAGGGGAGGAGAGTCTTCGCAATAGATCTGTGGAAAGGAGGCCGACTCCCAGCACAATTCCTGAATATATGATAGTTAAAAGCAAGTTGGACAAGCATAGAAAACAATGATTGATATTTGGAATGACAATTTGATGTCACTCACCAACTCAGCAAAGAATCGGATATTGCATATTTAAGTATCTAAGTCTGTATACGGAAGATTCTTCTTGAGGCACCAGAATTCACTGGTATGGGGGTATGGGGGGTATGGGCAGAGCGGGGGTATGTGTGTATGGGGGTATGGGGGTAGGGCAGAGCCTGGAGATTTGAGTGAATATGCCACCCATCCTCACACTGAAACTTCTGGGCCTTACTCAACATTGGCTTCTACAGCTCTTCCATCTTTCAAAAGCAGAATTGAATCACCTGCAGACATCCTGCCACAGCTAGGACAATTAGAGACATCATAGTCCAAGCCCAGGCAGTAGTATGAGGGACATATGGCAGTCACAAATGCAGGTCTTGAACCTGCTAATGGATTCCTTCTTGGATTTAGATTTCTTCATGGAAAATCTTTTTTTCTTCTTCTGGAAAGGTAGGGCAAAATTCCTTTGTGAGGGCCTGCCAAGGTAGCAGCACAGAGAAAATAGTGCAATTTGCACAAATGGTGAAAATCACCAAAAAGTAGAAGAGAGACTAGGAATCCGTCTGCATGACAGTTCAGACAAAGCAAAATTGCTTATCTTGTAATAGGTGTTATCCCAGGACAGCAGGATGTAGTCCTCACATATGGGTGACATCATTGATGGAGCCCTATTGCGGAAAACTGTCAAAGTTTCTAGAAACTTTTGACTGGCCCTGTGAGGCCACTGAGCATGCCCAGTATGCCATGATATTCTCTGCCACAGGGGTCTCTCTTCAGTCTCATATGTAGCAATAAGCTTTAGCAAAAAATAAAATAATAAAATGTATCGGACCCAACTCCGCGGGGTGACGGGTGGATTTCGTGAGGACTAAATCCTGCTGTCCTGGGATAACACCTATTACAAGGTAAGCAATTTTACTTTATCCCAGGACGAGCAGGATGCTAGTCCTCACATATGGGTGATTAGCAAGCTAGAGGCTGAGTCATTTGTAATGAAGCAACAGTGAAGTATTGTTGTTGAAAATGAGGCAGCCGAAGATTACAGCAGGTTGGATGTAGAAGGAGTTGGGATTAAACTGGAAACAAGTTCTTTAAGACAGATTATCCATAGGCTGAATCTTGTCGTCCTTCTTTGTCTAAACAGTAATGAGCTGCAAAGGTGTGAAGAGAACTCCATGTTGCTGCTTTACATATGTCAAGAATTGGCACTGAACAGTAGTGTGCTACTGAGGTTGACATTGCTCTTACTGAATGTGCCTTTACTCGCCCTTGGAGAGGAAGGCCTGCTTTTTCAAAGCAAAACTGTATGCAATCTGCTAGCCAATTGGATAAAGTATGTTTACCCACTGCTTTACCCAGTTTGTTTGGATCAAAAGATACAAAGAGTTGAGTGGATTTTCTATGGACTGCAGTGCGGTCTAAGTCAGTGGTCCCCAACCATATCCGGGGGGCCCACAAGCCAGTCGGGTTTTCAAGATATCCACAATGAATATGCATGAGAGAAAATTTGCATGTTATGGAGGCAGTGTATGCAAATTTTCTCTCATGCATATTCATTGTGGATATCCTGAAAACCCGACTGGCTGGTGGGCCCCCAGGACAGGGTTGGGGACCACTGGTCTAAGTAGTATGCTAGCGCACGTTTACAGTCCAAGGTATGTAAGGCCCGTTCTCCTTCGTGAGAATGAGGCCTTGGGAAGAATGTGGGTAAAACTATGGATTGGTTCAAGTGGAATTCCGTAACTATCCTGGGGAGGAATTTTGGATGTGTACGGAGAACCATGTAGGAATTTTGTATAGTGTGAGTACGTGACAAGTGCTTGTAACTCCATGGTGAGACCGCACCTTGAATACTGTGTACAGTTCTGGTCGCCGCATCTCAAAAAAGATATAATTGCAATGGAGAAGGTACAGAGAAGGGCTACCAAAATGATAAGGGGAATGGAACAGCTCCCCTATGAGGAAAGACTAAAGAGGTTAGGACTTTTCAGCTTGGAGAAGAGACGGCTGAGGGGGGATATGATAGAGGTGTTTAAAATCATGAGAGGTCTAGAACGGGTAGATGTGAATCGGTTATTTACTCTTTCAGATAGTAGAAAGACTAGGGGGCACTCCATGAAGTTAGCATGGGGCACATTTAAACTAATCGGAGAAAGTTCTTTTTTACTCAACGCACAATTAAACTCTGGAATTTGTTGCCAGAGGATGTGGTTAGTGCAGTTAGTATAGCTGTGTTTAAAAAAGGATTGGATAAGTTCTTGGAGGAGAAGTCCATTACCTGCTATTAAGTTCACTTAGAGAATAGCCACTGCCATTAGCAATGGTAACATGGAATAGACTTAGTTTTTGGGTACTTGCCAGGTTCTTATGGCCTGGATTGGCCACTGTTGGAAACAGGATGCTGGGCTTGATGGACCCTTGGTCTGACCCAGTATGGCATTTTCTTATGTTCTTAATGATGTCACCCATATGTGAGGACTAGCATCCCGCTTGTCCTGGGATAAAGGAAAGACTGAGGGGCTCAAGGGGCAGCAGCTGCGCACAGGTGCTCCTGCACTAACTCAGAAACATTTCTGGGCTCTGAGAACTGGCTCTGTGTTGATGCTGTCAGATGATGGAATCCATTGGATATGGCTAATTTAATCCTGCTTGTTGACAGAGAAAGAAAGTTCCTCTCAATATTTATCCGAAATCTCTCCTGCTGAAATTTAAGCCCTTCACTAAATGCCCTACCCGCAGGGAAGAGGGAGATTAACTATCAAACTCCCTTCCTCACCATACACACACACCTTTTATGTATTTTGAAAACTATCATGTCACCCCACAGTTGGCTCATCTGTAGGCTAAATAAATCCAACTCCTTCAACTAATCCTCCTGGGTGACACGATCTAGGCCTCCAGCTTCTCTCAACTTTTTCCACATTCTTTCTGAGATACAGACCCCAAAACCGGACAAAATTCCCAGAAAGATGGACTTGGCAAAGCTGAATGAGAACTTACTTCGGGCTGCACATCTACCAAGCAAGTTTTATTTTTGGCTGTAACAGACCGGATCGCCTCCAGGCTCATCCCATAGAGGTTTTCCTTGTACTCTCCTTGCTCGACAAATCTGAAAATAAAAAGGTAAAGCAGGCAGAAAGGGAAATCCATATGTAGGGATTACTGAGTAATTAATTTCTGATAACAGCTACTTTCTAGATCTGGGGGAGGGGTATGGTCCCAAATTTGTTCCTCCTACATGGGTCTGATTTTCAGGGCAACTAAAATTCAAAACACACAAATGAACCTTGGTCCTTAAACCATACATAAGCGAACACCTCTCACAGTTATTCATTCTGGTTCTCCTGGAAACCTTACTCTACACAAGCAGGAAGCATAACACTCTAGATCACTGCTTCTCAAGCACACTGGGTGCCTTAGGAAAACTCTTCCTCAGCATGCTCCTCCTCCCTGGACTCATGTTCTGACGCTATTAGACAATACCTCAAACCTCCTGCTTGCTGCTCCGGCCCCTCCCACCTTATCCCCACTACAACCAGACAGCACTGAGGACAACTGGAAGGGAGAGGCAGGAGCAGGGAGCCAGCACTGCAGCAGTGAATGGCAGGGAAGAATCTGTGCTCCCTGTTCTAACTCCACCCCCACCTGCTGCCTCGAGTACAGGGCTCTTCTTTGCTGTACTCCCTTTGCTTGAATAGTCACAGCTCCAGGCCTTAGATGTCTGTGCTGCAGGGACTTGAGTAGAATGAGTAGTAGTAGAATGATTTGTGGGAAGGGAAGAGAAGAGGGTGAATACTGAAAAGGTGTGAGGGGAGAAATGGGTGAAGGCTTGAGGTGAGGAATGCAAAAAATGTGGTGAATGTTTGGGTAGGTAAGGAGAGGAAGTGAATGGAGGAGGCGGCACAGGATGCTGGCACAATATTATGCATTGCTACTCCTGCCTTCCAGGGGCTGTGGAAGAATTGGAAGGACAAGCCTGGGGAATATCAGGGGAGGGGATAAGGAGGGGAGGGAGAGAGGATCAGGTATGAAGGAGAAGAGGGGGGAAACCAGGAAGGTGCAGGGGAAAAGAGAAAGAGAAGCAGGGACTGTAGGAGAGAAAGAAGGGAAGAGACTAAAGAGGTTAGGACTTTTCAGCTTGGAGAAGAGACGGCTGAGGGGGGATATGATAGAGATGTTTAAAATCATGAGAGGTCTAGAACGGGTAGATGTGAATCAGTTATTTACTCTTTCGGATAGTAGAAGGACTAGGGGACACTCCATGAAGTTAGCATGGGGCACATTTAAAACTAATCGGAGAAAGTTCTTTTTTACTCAACGCACAATTAAACTCTGGAATTTGTTGCCAGAGAATGTGGTTCGTGCAGTTAGTATAGCTGTGTTTAAAAAAGGATTGGATAAGTTCTTGGAGGAGAAGTCCATTACCTGCTATTAAGTTCACTTAGAGAATAGCCACTGCCATTAGCAATGGTAACATGGAATAGACTTAGTTTTTGGGTACTTGCCAGGTTCTTATGGCCTGGATTGGCCACTGTTGGAAACAGGATGCTGGGCTTGATGGATGCTGGGCTTGATGGACCCTTGGTCTGACCCAGTATGGCATTTTCTTATGTTCTTATGACTCTGGAAAAGGGGCAGAGTGATGGAGAGGGAACTAGGACCCAGGATAGAGAAAGAGTACCAGGTACTAAGAAGATGGAAATGGAGAAATGACTTGAGATTAATGAGAGAGACACCTGGAATATGGGAAAAGATCTGGAATGGGGGACCAGGGAGAACAGAAAACACTGAATAGTGGAGAGGGGACCGGATATTAGATGGCAGAGAAGGAGAGAAAGAGGAGTGGAAAAAGAGAGCTTCGGATGGGGAGAGAGAGAAATGAGCTTTGATTTGGGGGTGGAGAAATCCTGGAAGATAATGAAGGAAAAAGGGAATGAGGAATGGAGATAGAGGAGGAGAAATGAGGAAAGGAAAGCATCAAGGAAAGAGCAGAAAGACTGAAAAGATTTAAAATATCCACTCTAAACGGAAGAGACAGAAGAGGACACCAGAGAGAGAAGGAAAATTAAAAAAAGAAACAGAAGATCAGTATACGAGAAAAAAAAAAGACAATGAGCCAGAAAAGCAAGGAAGAGACACTAAAGGTTGGAAGCTTATTGCCTGAGAGAATATTCACAACTCATCAGTATGAATATCCTGTGACGCAGTTCAAATGGAAATGTCTTCCAGTTAGAATTTACATGTTGGGAATAGCTGAGATTTTGTTAGCTAATTTTGACTTACTCTGGTATATGATTAGTTCTCTTGTATACAGGACATTTTTTAGCTTAATACAAAAGCAGAAGCTTTTGTATTAGGCTAAAAAATATTTTGTGGTAACAAAACAAATTTTCCATATGATCAGTCCATCAGACTTTCCCCTAACCACTAAAATAAACTGCTCACTAAACTACTAGCACTAAAGGGAACATTTGTCACAGATTCAGCCATCAGAACTCTGCTAATTTACCCTCCTTCCCACTGGAAGGAGGAGAGCTGTGCTTCTTACCGGCTGTGACTCCTTTGCCAGCTGCAATCTGATGTGGGGCCCTGTAATCTCGCAGAAGCTGCTGGTTCCGCAGGTTCTGATGTCAGATTGAAACTAGCAGAATGAGGCACACACAGGTAAAATGTGCTACGCTCCTCCTGCCAATGGACGTGGAGGGGGGCTGGGGTGAGAATCGTGCAAAAACTCTCCATATGGAAAATTTAAGATGGCGAGTCACAAGGACTGAGCAAACTTGAAAAGTGTGCCATGAAATAAAGGTTGAGAAACACTGTTCTAGATAACCTCAGTTCAAATCCCTCTACAGTTCTTTTCAAAAGGTGTCAACTTCACCCCGCCCCTCTTCCACCAATCACTTACCAGATTTGAAAAATGGAAAAGTCCGACGTCCCCCCCCCCCCCCTCCCCACAAGGACTTACCTCCACACAAAGTTTGGGAGAGGTAGGTCTATCCATTTCAAAGTTATAACAAGGATGGGCAGGACACACAAGCTCATGCATTTCTTATACAAAACTGTCAACTTTGCCCCTCTCCTGGTCCCCCCCCCCCCAAAAAAAAAACAAATCACTCACCAATCTGAAAAAAGGATAGGGAAGATGTGCCCTCAAGGGCAATGTTTGGTGCAGCTAGGTCTAGCCATTCCAAAGTTATAAGGGACATACAATTTGTGATTTTTATCTGTGTAATACACATTTTACTATCTGATAAATCTTTCTTTTCTACTGGCCCAAGCAGTGGCGTAGCCAGAATTGATTTTTTGGGTGGGCACAAGGTTAACATGGGTGGGCTGTAGGCATGCAGGTCTACTAGTTGTTTTTTTACTGATAAATAATGCCAAATTATGCAGCATAGCATTCACATCTACGCCTAAGTATGAGGTTTACTTAATGATACAAACATAATTCACGGTGATTTGTGGTACTTTAGCCTTCTTATTATTACGATTTTATACACGGCTCCTACCTGTCCATAAATTTTGAGAGAGCGGTTGTGTTGCTTATATTTAAATTGCTAACATCTCAAAATATAGATATATATTTTTACCTTTGTTGTCTGATCTTTGTATTTTTTTAATCAGTTGGTCCTGGTCTCTTTTTCCCATTTTTTCCCTTATAGCTCATTTCCTAATTCCTTTTCAGTGTCTTTCTTCTATTACTGTCTTCTTCCCTTCCACACACACACACACACACATACACGCTTTCTCTCACAGACTCCCTCTCACACACTCAAGCTGTCACTCTCATATGCTCTCCCCCCCCCCCCCCCCACAAGCTCACATTCAAGTTCTCACTTTCTCACCCCTCCCCAGGCTTATATTCTTATGCACACACAGACGCACATCCAGGCACCCATTCTCACCCACACACATAAACCCAGACTCCCATTCTCACCCACAAACCCATGCTCCCAGTCTCACCCACACATATTCAAGCTCCCATTCTCATCCATACATATACACATTTAAGGTCCTATTCTCACCCACACATACACACATTCAAGCACCCATTCTTATCCACATATTCAAGCTTCCATTCCCACCCACCCACACAAACCCAGGCTCTCATTCTCACCCATATATACACACATTCAAGCTCCCATTCTCACCCACCCACAAATCCAGGCTCCCATTCTCAACCACACATACACACATTCGAGCTCCCATTCACCCACATATTCAAGCTTCCATTCTCACCCACATACACACCCAGGCTCCAGTTTTCACCCACACACACTCCCATTCTCATCCACACATACACATTCAAGCACGTGCACAGCTTCCACTTTCTCCCCCAGAGCAGGAAGATCAGCTGCCTCTCCTGCTGCCACCGGCCTCCTGCTATCTTCGGGCGTCGGGCCGTACTGCCCGCCGAACTTCCTGTCGGGGGGGGGGAGCGGAAGTGCTGCGCACAACGTCCGCTTCCTCCCTCCCCCGCCCCAAGCAGGAAGATCGGCGGGCAGTACGGCCCGACGCCCGAAGATAGCAGGAGGCCGGTGGCAGCAGGAGAGGCAGCTGATCTTCCTGCTTTGGGGGAGAAAGCGGAAGCTGTGCGCGGCGCTTCCGCTCCCCCAAACAGGAAGTTCGGCGGGCCGTTTGGTCCGAAGATAGCAGGAGAACGGGTGGCAGCAGGAGAGGCAGCTGATCTTCCTGCACTGGGGGGAGGAAGCGGAAGCTGCGCGTGGCGCTTCCGCTCCCCCCCCCCCTCAACAGGAAGACCGGTTGGCTATACGGCCGCAGCAGCGCTTCCCCATGTGTGCCGTGATGGCGCGCGAGGCGAGGGTTCTCTTGTTCGCTGTCGCGGGGATGGGATCCCGCGACAGCCTTGCAGTTCCGGTGCCCGTTGGGTGGGCCTGGGTCTAAGTTGGGTGGGCACCTGCCCACCCAGGCCCACCCGTGGCTACGCCACTGGGCCCAAGGCTAAAGATTCTTCCCTCTCCTCCAAATACCCAGATCTGAGAAGTAAGGTGCAGACTTCCTCCATATCTTTAGTTTAAACCTAAGCAGGCGAGGGGTGGGGTGCAAACTCAGTAATGCTGGAAACATTTAGCTACCATGGAGTGGTACTGTCAAATGTGTATGTTTATGATAGAAACTGCAAAGCACATACTACACATTTTCAAAGCTCATGCAACAGACGGAGTATGACTACAGTGCCCCTGTATGATACAGAGGAAGAGGGGTTAAAATGAAAGATGCAGAGTCGTGTGATACTGATACACTGCAATGACTAAGGCCCTCCCTGCCCAGGCTTCACTTCCTACAAGCCAAGGGCTACATGGAGTAAGTGTTGTCAGTGCACATCTAGAAGGAAGACTTTACTTTTTTTTTTTTTTTAAATATAAAAGCATTGCTGTTCACAGTTTCACTGCCTATTGGAAGGGAACCTACTTGTTACTGCGACCATCCGCCTCGAAGGATTGCTTGGAGACAAAGTGATACTCCAGCCCTTCCCTCTCATGGCTCTTCCTCGGCCGGGTAGTATCTGAAAGGTGAAGTAGATGGCAAAGCTCAAGGAAGACTGGACGTTAACAAAACCCATCGAATACGAGACTCATTTGTCTCTGCATTATGGAAACAGACATCCAAAACAACATGTTTAAAAGCAGCAGTGTTATCAGACTGCTCAAAATATCAATTCACCTGGATCCTTTTTTTATTCCCCTGACTCCTTTTTAATTGGGCCGGGCCTACCCCATCGTATTTAGTTATTCTTCATGGAGTCCATCCTTCATTATTTCATATCATACTTTTCATTTTTACATGTGCCACAGCGATGTCTGCACTGGGTTCTGATGATGATCAGAACAGCATCAACTCCTTTCCCTCCAATAAAGGTGGATGCTGCTATGCACAAGCAGCTTTCCAAAAAAAAAAAAAAAATCTCAGCATGCAAACAAACCATCACTTCTATACCCCAGGTATGAAATAAAATCATGGGAATTAAAAAGGAGGAGCTAAACAATTTTATTTTAAATTACCAACTAAATTATTTTAAAAAGATGTTACCCTTACTCAAGTATTTTACAGCTCCAGAACAATCGTCTCAAAGCTGATTTGTTAAAAATGCTTCTCATAAACCTAAAATAATTGGAAAAGAGGTCATTCCCCTTTCGCTGTGGGTGGGGTAGATTAATCCTTGGCAAAGCAGATACCATGGATCAATGACTTCCATTCCATTCCATTATATCACATATAACACAATGGAATGGAATGGAAGTCTGCTGGGCTGATAGTTTAAGGCAATACACAGTCATAGTCAATGTAGCAACTACCTCATACATCAGCTCGGACTAATTTACAGTAAATGTGATTCTTCAGGCTTATAAAAGGTTCCTTGCTGCTGAAAAATACGCAGACCAAGTGGCTTAATGTACACCACATAATAGTTTTGCCTAGGGATAAGAGGCTGGGTTTATTACTCAACTCTCACTGGAGTTGCTGCAGTGCTCATGGTTGGAAATGACGATGTGGTTTACCTAAAAGGCGTGAAGCCATCAGTGCCGCACTACCAGCAGGAGCTTACTGGAGGTGGAGCCATCCCTGGTGCACCTCCAGGGTTGTAAGGATGGGGGCGGAAGGAGAGAGGATTTCTGTACAGCTTGACACATGCCGGTGACTGCAAGAGAGTAAATGTGCACCTTGGCAAATTGCTCAAGCATCTGGGATTTCCTGGCTTGTGAAAATGCAGCCCAGAATGTTTTACGATGCTTCCAGTGCCCCAGAATGTTTTATGATGCTTCCAGGCTATGCCTGCTCTATGCCAATGTTTCTCAAGCTGGTGATGGAGTAACCTTAGCCAGATATCCACAATGAATATGCATGGAATAGATTTTCATATAATGAAGGCAGTGCATGCAAACCAATCTCATGCATATTCGTTGTGGATATCCTGAAAACCAGCCTAGCTAGGCAGTACACCAGGACTGGCTTGAAACCCCCCCCAATGTATGTCGCATGCCTCCAACAGTGTGTTAGTCCAGTGCCGCTGACTTTACTAAGCCTAGGCTCCATTGTACTTCCAAAAGGTCTCTGACCGAGACACAGAACACTGACATATGACCCAGACAGGGGTAATGTCATGTATTCATTCAATTTCCTCCAAATAGAATAACCTTACACAACACATTGCGGACAAATCAAATCCTAACCTGTCATAGTACATCACTTATCCTGTCACATCACATTCCCCCCGACCCACCCCTTTCCCTCCACCTTTTCCCAAGGACAAAGACGACCACAGCACTCTTGATACTCTCATCCCCTCTGGAGAGTCAATCAGAGAAAATAAAGGTAAAAATTTCCTTTCGCACAGCTTTTCTTCTTCCCTATACAAACTTAGGTACTTAAATATGCAATATCCGATTCTTTGCCGAGTTGGTGAGTGACATCAAAAAGTCATTCCAAATATCCAAACATTGTTTTCTATGTTTGTCCAACTTGCTTTTAACTGTTATATATTCAAATTGCAGGAGTTTATGAAGCCGAAGTTTCCACTGAGACTTGGTCAGTTTATCAGGTGTAATCCAGGTTGCTAAAATAGATTGGATAGCTAACAAATGATTTCCTAAGAAACATTTTCTTACAATTGGGCATATCCTCCATAATATCATCAAACAGACCCAGCAAACAAAGACAAGGTTGCCTAGGGATGTTACATTTTATCAGCTGGCTAAGAACTACTAAAACCTGTAAACAAAAATTGCCAATCACAGAGCAGTTCCAAAAACAATGAAAATATAATCCCTTTTCTGTAAAACATTTAATACATCTACTGTATCACATAACTTAGCAGAAAATTACCAGAAACATGGCATAAAACATACAGTGCACCAATTTATATCTAGTTTCCTTTATACTCACATTTTCCGTAATACTGGCAAAACTTTGCAGTATTGATTTGACTTCTGAACTATCTAGTGTAATATTTGTCTATAATTTCCACTTGTGCACAATATTTTCTAATTCTGAATTATTGCTTATATTTTGAATTGCCTTATTTAAAGAATTAACCTTTCCCCCTTTCCACAAAAGAACTTGTTTCACATCTGTGTAGATATGAAATGAACTATAATTCTGACATAATGAATGTATGTAATGTCTTGCCTGTAGAAAAGTATAAAAATCTTTTTTCTCCAATCCTTTACTTTCCTGTGATTCCTGAAAGCTTTTAACAATGTTTCTATCACCAATAAAGAACTGTTGCACACAATTGATACCCTTGCTTTTCCATTTTTTAAATAATGTATTATTTAGAACTGAGGGAAATTGAAGATAAGAAAGGGGGGTAACAGTTTGATTTATGTAAAGGAAAATTGGTTCTTTCCTGATAATTTTCTTTCCTGTAGTACCACAGATCAGTCCAAACTCCTGGATTTTGCCTCCCTTCCAGTAAATGGAGGCAGAGAAAGTTTCACAGGCACCGCCTCAAACTGGTGTGCCACCTGCATCTCCTCAGTATTAATCAGTGCCCAAGCATAAAATCTTTAACAAAACATTCAACCAATTAACTCTATTAATCCCCCAGAACGAGCAGAGGACAAGGAAAATCGCTAGTAAATTTATAATGCTTCGAAAAAGGACTAATGGGAAACCTGTGCCATTCTCAGGATAAATCAGAATTATAACAGTTTACAGATCGAGCAGACTGTCCAAATCTCCTGTACCCCACTGGACTGTGGACTGATCTGTGGTACTACAAGAATGAAAATTAGCAGATAAGAACCAATTTTCTTTTCCCTGTACGTACCCAGATCAGTCTAGACTACCGGGATGTACAAAAGCTTCCCTTACCAGGGTGGGACTGTGAGAGTCCTGTTCATAGAACACTTTCACCAAAATTGCCGACATCCAAGGTCTGGATGTCCAATTGGTAGTCTGGCAAAGGTATGTAAAGACTTCCAAGTAGCCGCCCTGCAAATCTACTACAGTGAAACTAGTTGGCACTCTGCCCAGGAGGCTTGCGAATGGGTAGAATGAGCCCTTAACCCCCCTCCAGGATGGGTCGACTGCGACAGATATATACGGAACCAATAGCCTCCTTCAACCAACATGGCCTTTGATGCCTTTTGACCCTTTTTTGCACCACTCCAAACACAAAAAGGTGATCCGACAACCTGAAACTGTTAGTGACCTCCAGATAACGCAACAAAGCCCTTCGGTCATCCAACCATCTTAATTCCTTTGCAAGAGGCATACCAAACTCTAGATTTGTAAAGGCAGGAAGCTCCACAGACCGACGTAGGTGGAACGCTGAAACTACCTTCAGCAGAAAGGATAGAACCGTCCTCAGAGAAACTCTGTAATCCTAAATCTGCAAAAAGGGTTCCCTATATAAAAAGGCTTGAAGTTCAGACACTCTTCTGGCTGAACAAATTGCCACCAAGAAAACAACTTTCGGAGTCAGATCTTTAATGGTGGCTCTCTTAAGATGCTCAAATGGAGGTTCGCACAAGCCCTTGAGGACCACATTAAAGCTCCAGGAAGGACACATTTTATGAAGGGGGGGGGGTGCAAATGCTTTGCTCTGCGTAGGAAATGCACCATATCAGGATGTGCAGCCACAGTTGTTCCCTGAACCTTGCCCTGCAAGCAGCCCAAGGCCAACACCTGCATTCGCAGGGAACTAAAGGACAAACCTTTCTTTAGACCTCTGTAAAAAAGGCAAGAATCTGCACCACTGTGGATCAACGAGAATCAACTGCCTGGTCTGTACACCAGGACTCGAAGACCCTCCAAACCTGGACATATGCCAAGGAAGATGATGTCTTACGAGCTTGCTGCAGACTACAAATAACATCCTCAGGATATCCCTTCTTTCTTAATAACCTCCTTTCAAAAGCCAAGCCGCTAGACAAAAGAGATTCGCTTGATCTGAAAATATAGGGCCCTGCCACAACAGATTTGGTAGATGACCCAGCCTCAGGGGGCCGACCACAGCTAGATTGACCAGATCCACAATCCAAGCCCAATGTGGCCACTCCGGAGCCACGAGAATCACCTTTCCTGGGTGGACCTCTATCCTCCTTAGACCCTCGCCCACAGAGGAAACATGTAGATCAGAACGTTGTGTGGCCAAGGAAGCACCAGGGCATCAACCTCTTCCGTTCTCTTCTGCGACTGAAGAAACGTGGTGCCTTGGCATTCCTTTGGGAGGCCATTAGATTCTTATGAGGCACGCCCCACCTGCAAGAAATGAGGGTCACTGCCTCCTCCGATAGTTCCCATTCTCCTGGATCCAATTGTTGTTGGCTGAGAAAATCCACCTGCAAATTGTCAAACCCAGCTATGTGTGAAGCCACTATCAAGGCCAAATGTTGCTCTGCCCAGGACATTAGCACCTCCACTTCCAGAGCAACCGCTTGACTCTTGGTACCTCCCTGGCAGTTGATGTAGGCCTTTGTCGCACTGTCTGACAGAACTCTAACTGCATGGTTCTGCAGCAGGAGAAGAAAATCCTTCAGAGCCAGATGCACCGCCCTCGTCTCCAGGCAATTGATTGACCAGGTCGCTTTCTCCGTCGACCATTGGCCGGTGCCTATTGGGTTTCGTACTCATTCTACCCGATCGCAAGCGGTTTCTTGGGCTGAGTGTCAACAAGTTTCACCAAAGGAAATCTGTAGGGAGGCTACTTGGAAGTCTTTACATACCTTTGCCGGGCACTACCGTCTGAATGTCCAGGCCTCAGGTTTTGGAGACAGTGTGCTTTGAGTGGGACTCTCTGGGTCCCACCCAGTGTAGGGAAGCTTTGGTACATCCCCGGAGTCTGGACTGATCCAGGTACGTACAGGGAAAGGAAAATTAAGAACATAAGAAATTGCCATTCTGGGTCAGACCAAGGGTCCATCAAGCCCAGCATCCTGTTTCCAACAGAGGCCAAAACCAGGCCACAAGAACCTGGCAATTACCCAAACACTAAGAAGAACCCATGCTATTGATGCAATTAATAGCAGTGGCTATTCCCTAAGTATAACTGATTAATAGCCATTAATGGACTTCTCCTACAAGAACTTATCCAAACCTTTTTTGAACCCAGCAAACTAACTGCACTAACCACCTCCTCTGGCAACAAATTCCAGAGCTTTATTGTGCGTTGAGTGAAAAAGAATTTTCTCCGATTAGTCTTAAATGTGTTACTTGCTAACTTCATGGAATGCCCCCTAGTCCTTCTATTATTCGAAAGTGTAAATAACCGAGTCACAGCTACTCGTTCAAGACCTCTCATGATCTTAAAGACCTCTATCATATCCCCCCTCAGCCGTCTCTTCTCCAAGCTGAACAGCCCTAACCTCTTCAGCCTTTCCTCATAGGGGAGCTGTTCCATCCCCTTTATCATTTTGGTTGCCCTTCTCTGTACCTTCTCCATCGCAACTATATCTTTTTTGAGATGCGGCGACCAGAATTGTTCACAGTATTCAAGGTGCAGTCTCACCATGGAGTGATACAGAGGCATTATGACATTTTCCGTTCTATTAACCATTCCCTTCCTAATAATTCCTAACATTCTATTTGCTTTTTTGACTGCTGCAGCACACTGAGCCGACGATTTTAAAGTATTATCCACTATGATGGCTAGATCTTTTTCCTGGGTGGTAGCTCCTAATATGGAACCTAACATCGTGTAACTACAGCAAGGGTTATTCTTCCCTATATGCAACACCTTGCACTTGTCCACATTAAATTTCATCTGCCATTTGGATGCCCAATCTTCCAGTCTTGCAAGGTCCTCCTGTAATGTATCACAATCCGCTTGTGATTTAACTACTCTGAATAATTTTGTATCATCCGCAAATTTGATAACCTCACTCGTCGTATTCCTTTTCAGATCATTTATATATATATTGAAAAGCACCGGTCCAAGTACAGATCCCTGAGGCACTCCACTGTTTACCCTTTTCCACTGAGAAAATTGACCATTTAATCCTACTCTCTGTTTCCTTTTAACCAGTTTGTAATCCACGAAAGGACATTGCCTCCTATCCCATGACTTTTTAGTTTTCGTAGAAGCCTCTCATGAGGGACTTTGTCAAACGCCTTCTGAAAATCCAAATACACTACATCTACCGGTTCACCTTTATCCACATGTTTATTAACCCCTTCAAAAAAATGAAGCAGATTTGTTAGGCAAGACTTCCCTTGGGTAAATCCATGTTGACTGTGTCCCATTAAATCATGTCTTTCTATATGCTCTACGATTTTGATCTTGAGAATAGTTTCCACTATTTTTCCTGGCACTGAAGTCAGGCTCACTGCTCTATAGTTACCCGGATCGCCCCTGGAGCCTTTTTTAAATATTGGGGTTACATTGGCCACCCTCCAGTCTTCAGGTACAATGGATGATTTTAATGATAGGTTACAAATTTTAACTAATAGATCAGAAATTTCATTTTTGAGTTCCTTCAGAACTCTAGGATGCATACCATCCGGTCCAGGTGATTTGCTACTCTTTAGTTTGTCAATCTGGCCTACTACATCTTCCAGGTTCACAGTGATTTCGTTCAGTTCGTCTGAGTCATCACCCCTGAAAACCATCTCTGGAACTGGTATCTCCCCAACATCCTCATGAGTAAACACGGAGGCAAAGAATTCATTTAGTCTTTCTGCAATGGCCTTATCTTCCCTAAGAGCCCCTTTAACCCCTCTGTCATCTAATGGTCCAACCGACTCCCTCACAGGTTTCTTGCTTTGGATATATTTTAAAAAGTTTTTATTATGAGTTTTTGCCTCTATGGCCAACTTCATTTCAAATTCTCTCTTCGCCTGTCTTATCAATGTTTTACATTTACCTTGACAATGCTTATGTTTTATCCTATTTTCTTCAGATGGATCCTTCTTCCAATTTTTGAAGGATTTTTTTTGGCTAAAATAGCATCTTTCACCTCACCTTTTAACCATGACGGTAATCGTTTTGCCTTCCTTCCACCTTTCTTAATGCGTGGAATACATATGGACTGCGCCTCTAGGATTGTATTTTTAAACAATGTCCAAGCCTGTTGAACACTTTTAACCTTTGCAGCTGCACCTTTCAGTTTTTTTCTAACTATTTTCCTCATTTTATCAAAGTTTCCCTTTTTAAAATTTAGTGTTAGAGCTGCAGATTTACTTATTGTCCCCCTTCCAGTTATTAGTTTAAATTTGATCATGTTATGATCACTGTTGCCAAGTGGCCCCACCACCGTTACTTCTTTCACCAAATCTTGCGTTCCACATGTGGCCATTGTGCCATGTGTTGTCACACGGTACCTTCTGCTACATTCACCCATCCGGGAACTCAGAAGACATTCTCTTTAAGATCACATTCTGACTGTACTACCGCAGGCGTTGTATATGTGATTACGTGTCCATGCTCACTGGTATATGTAGGAAAAACTTCCCGCATGGTTAAAACCCGCATGATAGAACATTGCTCTAATATTCGCCATGCCAGGGAGAATGAACCGTTAGTGGAACATTGGGTGCAGAAATCACATACAATTTCAGATCTCTTGTATTGTGTACTGGAAGTTGTCCCCCGGTCTCCTCGGGGCGGCAATTATGCTGAGCAGTTGGGCCGTATAGAACAAAGATGGATATTCACCCTCGATACAGTAATTCCTAAAGGTTTCTGTTCACCTAATTAAGATTAAGTGTGTAGTGTCTGGTTGTGTGACTGCTAGGTGCGCTCCAGGTACGGGGAACAATTGGATTGGTTCCCCTGAATCACATGATCTGTTCACCTGGAGATTGGCGCCTTTTCTGCTGGGTTCAAATACCTGTCAGTGTCTAGGGTAACCGCGCTCCCTGCCATATGTAAATCCATTCTTCTGTCAGGTATGTTGTTCCTTTATACTTGTGTGAATTGAGAATGTTTTCGGCATTAAGTCCATTATTGTATCCTGATTTATATATATATTTATTCACAGCCTATACTTTGAATGCCTTGTGTTCCCTCCCGATGCAGCCCGAGGCGAAACACGGGACGCGTTTAAGATGTCTGCTTTATAAATCAGTGGAGTTGCCATATATAAACAATAAACAATTTCTGCTTTTCAACAAACTGCATTGAAATTCTTGGGATTGAACAATCTTCTCTGCACTTTTTGTTTTGGATGGTAATTGAAATCTCCCATTATTATTGCACTGCCAAATTGGTTTGCTTCCCTGATTTCTCTTAGCATTTCATCATCTGTCTGAACATTTTGTCCAGGTGGACGGTAGTATACTCCTATCACTATACTCTTACCCAACACATGGGATTTCTACCCATATAGATTCTACTGAGCATTTACTCTCTTGTATGATCTTTATCCTGTTGGACTCTATACCCTCCCGGACATAAAGTGCCACACCCCCACCAAGTTGATCCTCCCTATCATTGCGATATAATTTGTACCCTGATATAGCACTGTCCCATTGGTTATCCTCCTTCCACCAAGTCTCTGTGATGCCAATTATGTAAATCTCATCATTTGCTGCTATACACTCCAACTCTCCCATCTTACTTCTTAGACTTCTGGCATTGGCATACAGACATTTCAAAGTGTGGTTTTTGCTTGTTTTAACAACCTGCTTTTCAGTTGTTTGGGATAATTCGGAAATCATTAGCTTTGGTGATTTTTTACATATAGGCATATGAACTATGTTTGCTTTTGATGGAACCTCTCTGTTGGGATGCCCTAACTCTCCTGTTTCATTAGTATCCTTCAAGGATACATTTCTCCGAACCATGCACTGCTGAGTGACTGTCGGCTTTCCCCCTTGTTCTAGTTTAAAAGCTGCTCTATCTCCTTTTTGAAACTTAGTGCCAGCAGCTTGGTTCCACTCTGGTTAAGGTGGAGCCCGTCCTTTCGGAAAAGTCTCCCCTTTCCCCAAAAGTTTCCCCAGTTCCTTACAAAGCTGAATCCCTCTTCCCTGCACCATCGTCTCATCCACGCATTGAAACTCTGGAGCTCTGCCTGCCTCTGGGGACCTGCACGTGGAACAGGAAGCATTTCAGAGAATGCCACCCTGGAGGTTCTGGATTTCAGCTTCCTACCTAAAATCCTAAATTTGGCTTCCAGAACCTCTCTCCCACATTTTCCTATGTCGCTGGTGCCCACATGTACCACAACAGCCAGCTCCTCCCCAGCACTGTCTATAATCCTATCTAGGTGACGCGTGAGGTCTGCCACCTTCGCACCAGGCAGGCAAGTTACCAGGCGGTCCTCACGTCCACCAGCCACCCTGCTATCTACATTTCTAATAATTGAATCACCAACTATGATGGCAGGCCTAACCCTTCCCCCCTGGGCAGTAGCCCTGGGAGATTGTCCTCAGTGTGAGAGGACAATACATCACCTGGAGAGCAGGTCCTTGCTACAGGATCACTTCCTGCTACACCAGGGTGATGTTCTCCTACTGGGAGACCTTTCTGATCCAAGGCAGCACTGGGGCTGCCAGACTGGATTTGGGACTTGGCTACTTATGTCCCTGAAGGTCTCATCAATGTATCTCTCTGTCTGCCTCAGCTCCTCCAAGTCTGCTACTCTAGCCTCCAGAGATTGGACTTGTTCCCTGAGAGCCAGGAGCTCTTTGCACCAAGTGCACACATACAATCTCTCACCGGCGGGTAAAAAATCATACATGTGACACTCAATGCAAAAGACTGGAAAGCCCCCCTCTTGCTGCTAATTTTCGTTCCTGTAGCACCACGGATCAGTCCAGAGACCCGCCCAGTTCGGGTTAGGGATTTGAGAGTCCACTCGATCTGTGTTTGGCTTCAGATTCTGGTCCCACGCAGGGGTGTTGTGTGGGCAAAGGTTCTTTTTTGAGTTTCCAAGGTTTTCTTCTTCCCTCTGCTCGTTTGGGGGAAATTGTACATAGTTAGTATGGATTGTGTTCCTATTCATCTGGCTTGGGTTCAGTTCAATATTGGCAGACTGCAGGTGGCACCTCAACTTAACTGGCAGTGTCAGTCAAAAAAGTTTCTGTCTCCATCTGCTGGATGGGAGGCAAAACCCAGGAGTCTGAACTGATCCCTGGTACTACAGGAACAAAAATTATCAGGTAAGAACCAATTTTCCTTTTCATTTGAATCAGTCCATTTCGTTACCATCCCTAGAAGCACAAGGACACGGAAGAATACTGCCTCCTATGACATATGAATTCAGTAGGCTTTTGGTGCGGTATCTGGAAGTTTCAGAACTGGTCCGAAAGACGGACTGCCTGTTTGTCTTTCATGGAGGAAGGAAGCAGGGCGAACCAGCTTTTGTGGGCTACCAGAGCTCGCTGGATTAAGGAAGTGGTCATGGGAGCCTATGTGGAGGCAGGAAAGCCATTACCTTTTCAGGTTAAAACTCATTCCACTACGGCTCAGTCAACCTTATGAGCGGAAGCTACACTGCTGTCTCCCATCGACATTTGCTGAGTGGTGATGTGGTCCTCCTTGCACACCTTCTTCAGGTTCTATCGCCAGACAGGACGCAGCCTTCTCAAGGGCAGTGTTAACCAAATCGTGGGCAGCCTCCTGCCCCAATTGGGAGTAGCTTTTGTACACCATATTGGTCCTGAGTCCATCTGGCTACATGTTAGGAAACGGAGAAATTACTTACCTGATAATTTTGCTTTCCTTAGTGTAGACAGATGGACTCAGCATCCCGCCCACGGCTGCTCAAGAACAGTGCCAAGGATTCGTCCATAGAGTGAACATCGATTCTAAGAGATTACAGGTAAACTGTCATCCAGTCCCTAGATCAGGGCATCTATAATCTTACTGGGGTTCAGTGTGTATGTTCGGTTGAGTACAGTTAAGGTTATCCGTTTTTAACCAAGTTTTTAATCTAAGTTTTTCAGTAGTATGTACACAGTGGCTTTTGAAGAGAATACAGAAGGGGTGTATGCATGGTGACGTCAGCTTTGAAACCTGACTCTGTCTCCATCTGCTGGCAGGGGAGCATAACCCATTGGTCCTGAGTCCATCTGTCTACACTAAGGAAAATGAAATTATCAGGTAAGTAATTTCTCCATGTTAAATGTATAATTTTTAGTTGTGTGTTTGGGCTGGGGTGGAGGGAGGTCAGGGCTGGGGCTATGGGGGCAAGACAGAACGTTTTCCTAGAGCGCCTAATACCCTTGCATCAGCCTTGCCGAAGGATGTGGTAAAAGTGTAGCTGGGTTTAAAAAAGGATTTGGACAAGTTCCTCGAAGAAACTGGGGAAATCCACAGCTTATTCCTGGGATAAGCAGCATGAAATCTATTATCCTTTTGGGATCCTGACAGGTACTTGTGACTTGGATTGGCCACTGTTGGAAACAGGATGCTGGGATGATGGACCCTTGGTCTGACAGTATGGTAAATCTTACCTTCTTATCGGGCCGATACAGTAAAGTCCGCGGGAGAGCGGACGAACGCCCGCTCTCCCGGCGCAAGCACCGGCCCCTCGCCGGTGTGCGCGATTCACTATGCAAATTAGGTGGCGCGGTAGAAACGGGGAAAAGGAGGCGCTAGGGACGTTATCGCGTCCCTAGCACCTCCTTTTTGACAGCAGTGGCGGATGTCAGCGGGTTTGACAGCCGACACTCAATTTTGCCGGCGTCTGTTCTCGAGCCCACTGACAGCTACAGGCTTGGAAACCGGATGCCGGCAAAATTGAGCGTCCGGGTTTCGGCCCGACAGCCGCGGGCCGAATTCACATTTTTTTTTTACTTTTTTACTCTTCGGGACCTCCGACTTAATATCGCCATGATATTAAGTCGGAGGGTGCCGGCAGAAACTAGCGCTTACCTTTGGGTAGGCGCTAATTTCTGAAAGTAAAATGTGCGGCTTGGCTGCACATTTTACCTTCTGTATCCCGCGCGCATACCTAATAGGGCCATCAACATGCATTTGCATGTTGAGGGCGCTATCAGGTGCCGTGGGTTGGATGCGCGTTTTCCTCCCCTTCCTGAATAAGGGGTAAGGGAAAATGCGCGTCCAATAGCAGGCTAACAGTGCGCTCCGTCGGAGCGCACTGTACTGTATCGGCCTGTATGTAAATAATAAGTTGGGCAGGTACACGGTGAAACGTATTGCACAAGGAACGCAAAGGGAGACACATCTTCTCCCATAATGATCTTTATCACTGGAGGGGCAATTTAAAGTGTACAGCGCAAATTTAGGAGGTCTTTAATTAATCAGCACAGATACCAGCATATGCATTCCTTGCACAACAGACAGTGCTGTTCCAATTACAGAAGGCACAAATTGGGAATGGGGTTGCTGGGGAGGAGGAGGAATGCAGGGAAAAATAAAGTTATTAGCAAATACCATCTGCAGAAAAAGGGAAAGATGGGGGAAAAGGAAAAATGGAACTGTCTGATAAAAAAAAAAAAAACCCAAACATCTCTGAGAGAAATTAATCATTCACTTACAGGATGGAATCTCATTATTCAAAAGGCAAAGATACATGGCTCACTCCACCAGCCTGTGTGAAAGGGATGCTTTTAGAGCTTGGGACAGCGCCATATTTTATAGGGTCAAGTTTAAGTTCTGACCAGAAGCAGGACTGAAAGCAAAGTGCAAAGTGCTTTCAGGGAAAGTTACGTACATAGTTTGAAACAGCATGCCAGGTACCATAAGACAGAGTCCTAAATCATCAGGAAAGGGGGTGATGGGGAAACACAGAAGAAAATCTAAGGCGTTCCAGGGGCATTCACAGATGGGGCTAACTTAGTTGGATAACGCCCATATTCAGTGTTATAAGCTATTTGGGTAACTCTGGTCGTGCCATGGAGCAGTCCTAAAGTTATCCAGATAAACGTATCCATTTTCCCTGCAGTGGCTGCTATTAACAATCCCACCCTGTTTATGGTTAGGGTTCTATTCCGAAATGCAAAGCATTTGGACGCTTCCTTCCTACCTTGTGTTGAAATGTCTTTTCTGAGAGGTCGAGTGATGTGCTTCCCTTGTAAACACCACAGGCCCCACCATTCCAGTTGTCCTGCCTGTAATTAGAGTCCCCAGTGCTATAATTACAGTGTCTCCAATGTCAGCAGCATTGCTAGTCTGTCTATAAAAGATTTTCCATGCTTTTTTATAATTTTATATGAGGCCTGCAATAGAAGCATGTAATTAAGGATTTCTCTCCCTAAAGGTTCTATTTTTGTACCAACATTAATTGTTATCCCTGCTTGGTTTCTGTTTACCAGTCACAAATCTTGTTTGTTCTACGTTCAGCTTCCATACCCTTGCTCTGACCAGAAGCTTCCATTGGCTTTGAGTAGAAAAGAATTGAGTCTTACCTTAGTGGCAAGGTGGTGGGGAAGAGGGGAGGGGGTGTGCTGTTGAGCTGGAAAGTTTAAAAAATAAAAATAAAAAAGCAGTTGGGGATAGGAACTCAGTGTCTAACAGATGCAGGATGAAAAATGAAATTCCTTTTTGGCCCTCAGACCAGTCCAGTAAAGCTTTTTTCTCTGTCTCCGTTGGTTCTTAAGTTACTGTGCCACCTTCAGTTTCTCAGTATTCATGTATTTATCAGATAGCATAGGTGCAAAAGTTCTATTTTAGGACATCCCCCCTGGTAGAGTAGGGTCGAGCAAGGGGTTGGTGGCCCTTGGGTAGCTTAAACTCTGACCTGGAGGAGGGTTTTTGAAAGTAAGTGGTGCTGACTCCCTCGGATCCTAGCCTTGCTCCCTCTGCTTTCTCCTGTCCTCCTCAAAAGACTCCTGAAAGGGAAGAATTGCTTTCTTCTTACTTTTTATTTTGGGGATGGTCCCTTCAAGTTAAAATTAAAAAAAAAAAAAGAAGACTTAGTAGTGGCTGCAGTCTGCCGGTGGTTCTGTCATGCCCAAAAAAGAGGAGATTTGAACCTGATCCACACTTGGACTACAGGTCAGACACATTGGGGGGAGAGTGGAGCAGATCTTCCAGATGTTCCTCAGGAGGATCTCCCTGGGGATGAAGACATGGATCGGGAGCTCTTGGAAAATAGGGAACTTCCGGTAGCTAAGGGGGAAGACCAGAGAGTAGTTCATCTCTTTAAGAGGTAAGAATTGCCCACAATGATTGCTCAGATGCTTGTGGAAGTTGGGATAAAGGACAAGCAGATGGAGTCAAAGCATGAGGAAAAGGACCCAATTTTGGAGCGTCTCAGGAGTTCCCCCTAGAGTTTTTCCTCTTCATACGATGGTTAAAGACTTGTCTTTAAGGAGTAGGATGCTCCTGAATCTGGTCTGAAGGTTGATAGGGCCACGCCTAAAGCTATAATCCCCCACTGGAGGAGGCCTTGGATCTTCTTAGGTTACCTAACGGGCCGATTCAGTAAAAACATGGGAGAGCGGACGAACGCCCACTCGCCGGTGCGCACGATGCAGTATTTAAATGAGGTGGTGCGATAGAAACGGGCAAAAGGAGGCGCTAGGGACACTAGCGCGTCCCTAGCGCCTCCTTTTGACCCGGAGTGGCGGCTGTCAGCGGGTTTGACAGCCGACGCTCAATTTTGCCGGCGTCGGTTCTCGAGCCTGCTGACAGCCACAGGCTCGGAAACCGGACGCCGGCAAAATTGAGCATCCGGTTTTTGGCCCGACAGCTGCCAGCCCAATTTAAATTTTTTTTTCTTACTTTTTACACCCTTCGGGACCTCCGACTTAATATCACTATGATATTAAGTCGGAGGGTGTACAGAAAAGCAGTTTTTATTGCTTTTCTGTGCACTTTCCCGGTGCCGGCAGAAACTAGCGCCTACCTTTGGGTAGGCGCTAATTTCTTACAGTAAAATGTGCGGCTTGGCTGCACATTTTACTTACTGTATCCCACGCACATACTTAATAGGGCCATCAACATGCATTTGCATGTTGAGGGCGCTATTAGGTGCCGTGGGTTGGACGCGCGTTTTCCGCCCCTTACTGAATAAGGGGTAAGGGAAAACGCACGTCCAAGAGCAGGCTAACAGTGCGCTCCGTCGGAGTGCACTCTACTGTATCGGCCTGTAAGGTAGCTACATTGGTATCTGCGGTGACTAAAAAGATCACTATCCCAGCTGAGGGCTATGCAGTATTTAAGGATTTGCAGGACTGGAAGACGGAATTTCATCTCCTATAGTAGCAATAATGGGAAGGCCAATATTTAGCGCTACTTAGCCAGATAAGTATTTATCTAGCTAGATAGTTATCCAGTTATCTTGGTGGTAAGCAATGGGGCGGGACTATTTATCCAGTAATCTTAACCGGATAAGTGCTGAAATTCCAATTTATCTGGTTAAGTTAATCAGATACTATAAGTTAGATTTTATCCAGCAAAGTAGCAATTTCTTACGGGATACTCGGCAGCATAGCATGTAAGTTGATTAAGTCTTACGCGGCTAACTTACTTAGATTCCAGTTTTGAATATTGAGGCCAAAGTTTCTAAGGCAATTTCAGCTGGTTTAGGTGGAAAAGAGTCAAAAGTGGAGCCTGAAATAGAGATGGTGTTGACCTCAGTTCCTCCAATGGGACTTTCACTTGCTCCAGAAACTTCCTATCACCAGAACATCTCCAGAAGATGTTCTTACAGAAGATGATCACATCCACAGACTGGGGCGTAGACTCTAACTCTATTGAAGGAGGTGTATATGAGTATCAGAGCTTAGGGAGACAGAATTTCCTCTTGAAGCAGCTCCAGAAGAGCTTAGCTTATTCACCCCTGATAACTGACCATTCTTCAATACCTAAGGTACTTTATAGAGGGCTCTTTATAGAGGGCTTGGTCATAGAAGATGGACCAGCAGGTCTGGATAGGAGGGTTCTTACAATTTCTTTTTTCTGTTTCCCCATAAAGCCACATTCAGATAAGGAAAACAAGCAGAAAGGAGCCAAATTACTCACAATAATTAAGACCTTCTGTTCCTACAAATTCTCCAAATGGTGTGACCCTTTGGCGTGTGGCTTCAGCTGTGTGCTACAGGCCGAGATATTTTATAGCTGATTGCGCCACCGGTTCCGAAACACACTATGGGGGGAGGGCCAAAGAGAGCCTGATCCAGGAACCAGGATCCAGGAGCCAGGCCGAAGGGAAGAGCGCAAAAATAAAAATGATCGCCCAGTACGGAGAACCGCAGGAATTTCTGGTGGTCTGGACAAATGCCGATGTGTAAGTATGCTTCGGTGAGATCAAGGGACGCTAGGAACTCACCCTTGTGGACGACTGAGGCGATGACCGATCGCAGAGTCTCTATGCGAAAGCGTGGAAC
This sequence comes from Rhinatrema bivittatum, assembly GCF_901001135.1. Taxonomy (NCBI): domain Eukaryota; kingdom Metazoa; phylum Chordata; class Amphibia; order Gymnophiona; family Rhinatrematidae; genus Rhinatrema; species Rhinatrema bivittatum. Next base: position 54,575,651 of record NC_042626.1, read on the forward strand.
ATGAAGGCACCTGTTGACTCGCTTCAGGTCTAGTATAGGTCGGTAGGTGCTGTCCCCCTCTTTGGAACCACAAAGTAAATGGAGTAACGGCCTTTTCTCCGACCCTTGGGGGGAACTGGAACTATTGCACCCAGAGTGATAAGGCGATTTAGTGTCCCTGACCGCCTGACGCTTCTCTTCTTATGAGCAAGGGGAGATCAGGAAGCGATCCCAAAGGCGCTGAGCAAAATCTAAAGCGTAGCCTTGTCTTATCACCGTGAGGCCCCATTAATCGGATGTTAACTTGGCCCATTCCTCATAAAACTGAGACAGTCTGCCTCCCACCAGCGGAACAGAGGAATGGACCAGCCGCATTTCATTGGGAGGATTTGACTCCTCCTGTGTACTGAGAGGCCCCGGATCTGCCGAATCTACGGCCACGAAAAGACTGAGGCCATGACTGTTGCCTGCCAGGAGCCGGCCGGGAAGAAGAGCCCGATGAACGAGAAGCTCGGAATCGACGATTCCCTCGAAAACGAGACCGGGAAGGGAAGGTATTCCTCGGTTTGGGCTTATCCTCCGGCAAACGGTGGACCTTGTTCTCACCCAAGGATTGGATCATGTCTTCCAGTTCCTTTCCGAACAGCAATTTGCCCTTAAATGGCAAAGAACCCAACTGAGCTTTAGAGGAGACGTCGGTTGACCAGTTCCGCAACCAAAGTAGGCGGCGGGCCGAGAGAGCTGCCACCATGGACCGGGCTGATGTCCGAAGCAGGTCATACAAGGCATCAGCGCTGTAAGCAACCGCGGCTTCTAGGTGTCCTGCCTGAACGGCCTGCTCCTGAGAAAGAGAGGTAATATTCTGCAGATGTTGGACCCAACAAAGCATCCAAAGCATGCAAAGAAAAGCTGCTGCACACAGCCACTCGGACCCCCAGCACAGAAACTTCGAAAATGCGCTTAAGCTGCACCTCAAGCTTACGGTCCTGAAGATCTCTAAGTACCATTGCTCCTGTCACCAGGATGGTGGTCCTTTAGGTAACCGCAGACACTACTGCATCCATCTTAGGCACTTTGAAAGAGGTCCAATGCCTCCTCAGACAGGGTATACAGCCTATCCATTGCTTTGGTGACCTTCACCCCCAATTCTGGAGTATCCCATTCACGGAAAAGCAAATCGGTGACAAACAAATGAAAGGGAAAAGACTTCATCGGCCCCCGGAGACCCACTGTGACTGGGTCAATGTTCCCCAAGCGGGAATCTTCTTTAGGTACCTCAATACCTAATTCTTCCAAAACTGCCAGAATGAGTGGGTCCAACTCATCTCTTCTAAAGAGACGGACCACCTTAAGGTCATCTCCGTCCATGTCCTGTGGCTTGACCTGGTCCAAGTCGTCATCAAGATCCGCCCCAATCGGGGGCTTGTCCCCTGAATTCGGGTTGCCCGGGTCAGAATCTGGAGAGGACACATCACCGTCCGGACGGGCGGAACAACGGAGGGACTGGGGTACCGGTGCTTCTTCTTTCTCAGGAAGCTGAGGCCGCTTGTGACCACACGCCCCAGAGACCAGGGAGGCAGCTCCTTCCCCTCTCTTGGCAGCTTTGCGGGCTTTAAAGGCTTTGTGCAGGAGCATAATGAACTCAGAAGAAAATTAGGAGGAGTCGTCAGAATCCCCCTCAAAGCTCTGTCCCTCCTCATTAACAACCTCCTCTGTCCACTTGACCCCCTCAGGGGCCTGAAAATGCAGCAACAAAGGTGGGGAGAAATTCCCCTCCCCCAGTGTGGCCAGTTCAGTCGCGCGAAAAGTTTGTAAAATGCACTGTCCTTCTGCAGCCGCCCAAGCCTTCCTGGCTCGCAGCGCGGCTTGGAAATGCCGTTGCCGGCGGCGGCAGACGGTCTCCTCCCCCGGGAGGCAGGCAGAACAAAAGTCATCTCTGGAGACGCGCACCTCCGCTTGCCGCAGCATGAAGAAAAATCAAATGGTCGCACTGAAGAAAAGGATCGCCGACCGGGTAAGACACCCGCCCCTAGCGCAGCCCAATAACGGAGGGAGACCTGACACAGCAAGAGACTCAGTCCCTGTAGCAGGAAAAAACAAAGCGGCAAAAAACAACAGGTTTTTTTTTGTTTTTTTTTAAATAACCTGCTTGATGTCATCCTGGGTCCTCTGCCTCTGAGGGTGAGTGAGCTGGGCTCCCTGGTATCACCCCAGACCTAGGGGGGGGCGGAGTAGTCACAGAGGTTCTCAACCTCACACTCCTAATGCCTCAAATACCAGGGGGGATAGGCCCCTCGAGACCTGCCAACCCCCTGAGAGGCTCTGAAGTCTTGAAGTCCTTCCGACCTGTTCAGAATTAAAGTTTTTTTGTGTTTTTTTTAACTAACTAAATTCCTCTTTTTTTTTTTTTTTACTAAGACCAGACTGTAGGTTTTGCACCTCCATCATCTGCTGGAGATAGAGAAATACTGGTGGACTGTAGGTGGCACCACAGGGTTCAAGACAGAGTCCGCCAAAACCTCTCTGTCTCCATCTGCTGGAGGAGAGGCAAAACCCAGGGAAATCGCATTTGTCTGTTTGCAGTTTTTGGGTGGGAGGTCTGGGTGCACAGGTGGGAGGTCAGGGTGAAATGCTGGAGGTTCTGGGAACACTGGATAGGATGGGGTGAACTGGCACAGGATTGGCAAACTTGTGATTCCAAGTACTCGTACATACTTAATAAAATACCTACCTCTGCGTTTAATTCCGGGTGTTAATTCGCGCAGCGTCACAATTATTTTTGTGAAAAATATACGGATGTATGTTTATAAAATAGGTACAGAAAGTACGCATTTACTGAATTGGAAATATATGCATGTACTTTTGGAGCAGAGATACATGGTATTTAATACAGTTTATAAAATAGTAGCATTAATCTCAGCATGTCCACTTCTGTGCTCAAATATTGTACCTTGGATTAGGTTTGATAGTTGGGCTCCTTGTAATCACTGCTGACACAGTCTGGAAAATGAACACAGCCTGAACTCTGCATTCTCCTTCCACTGTACAGGATCCATGCTAAAAGGGGATTGGATGTTTTTCAAAAACAAATAAATACCAGAAAGCCAGCAATTGAGTGCAAAAAGCTAGAGGTAACCAAGTGCCTTCTTTTTTTTTTTTTTTTTTTTTAAACAAAGTTTCTTTAAAAAAAAAAAAAAAACAAAAACCCACTCCTGAGCTTTCATATTCCAATTTATCCACACATCAGCCCAAATGTCAAAAATTGACCTTTCCCAAGCAGTAAACCAAACTGGAAATCAGAGTATATACACACACAGTGAAAAATGGAAAGCCTCTTTATGTAGAGTACCTTTTATCACCAGAAGTTGTTGTTTTGTTTTTTTTTTATAGTAAGCACCTGGGTTATTGGTTTGTTGCTCCTATTTATTGTAGTGTCTTTTGTTTTTTGTTTTTTTTAAATCCTGTGCGCCGATCCGTTTCATTTTCCACAGAGATGATGGGCAATGGGCCAGGCGCATGCAGTTTCCTGAGAAATAGAAATGAATGCAGCTGCAGGGTCTCTAGGGGAGAAATAGTCAGTCTAAGGGCCAAATTAGCCACTGGGAGAACATAAAATTGCAGCTGCAGTTCAGTGTGAATTTTCCCAGGGAGGCTAGGTTTGCTGAGTCGGGGCTGGAACTTGCCATGGGTTTTCTGTTCTGTCCTGGATGCGTTGTGTTTTTCTTATTGTTGGGGAAAGGGTGGGGGGGGGGGGTTTGCCAGCCCGCCAAGTACTTTCTCAGAACCTAGATAATTGCTAAAGGGATTGCCCAGGACCGTCTTACCGTTCCTTCTGCCTCTGCCCCGTCCTCCCACTGGCCTCCACTTACCTATCAAAATTCCCATTTCTACAGTAAGAAAGCCTGATGTTCCACTGAAAATTTTGAAAAGAAAAAAAAGGCCTTGGGTACCAAGCAAGAAAACTGAATATTCTGTAACGCATGACCCTGGTGCCTGTGTGGGAGGTGAGTGTGATACCATCTGCTCAGCCGTCCCAGGAGCTTGCAGTTCAGATGTTCAGGGGGGGGTTCCCCCCAATGCTTTTCCTATTAATAGACCCATTGCTCTCGACTTGTGGCTCTGCCTTATGGCTTTTCTTTTCGATCAAGAGCTTTGTTTAAAATACAGCACTTACTGGAGTCTTACTGTAAGCATCCTAGCAATGATTGTAACAAAAGTATTAAAATAGCTGCAGTGTATGCAGTGCTGCACAGGAATGAGCCATGGGATTACATTCATCCTAACCCTAGTGAATTTACATTCGAAGCCTGAGTACAGGGAAGTGAAGGGGTGGACAGGGGAGTGGAGTTGGGTTTCCAAGTTCACAGATCTCTCCTCTTGTAACTAATAAGGTGATCAATTGGCTCTGTGTAATCTGGAGCAGCTAATCCAGTCCTCATTTTACTCACACTGTATCTATGGACTTGTAGGGCAGGGGAAATCTTCTCTTGTGTTTCTATGGATGGGGCAGGCCTGTGATGCAACAAAGAATGAATACATAGTTGGGAGGGAGAGGTCTGGCTATCAGCTGCTTTTATGGCTTGGATGGAGCCTTCTTACCCTTATTGACAGTTATTACCTGGTAATTTCCTTTCCTTTAGTCCTGACAGACCAGTCCAGACCAATGGGGTTTTCCCTCCTGCCAGCAGATGGAGGCAGAGGACCAATTCCTTGCCTTCACGCCGCCTCTCTATATAATGTGGTCTAGTCGGAGGAGGCGTCGGGAGTCTATTCCCCAAGTTAAGTGTGCGTTATGACCAGCTAAGCATGTGTAATGGAGTATCCTTCTTTCACTGAATACATTCTCTATTTCCTTCTGCTCTTTCCCCAGAATGACTGTTAAACACAATGAAAAGAAAGTGTTTTAAGGTTTGGCAAAAAGAAATGTATTAAGAAAAAACAAAATAAAGATTTTGAGCCTTAGGGATGCCCTTCCCCTTCCTCTGGTTTCTACAGCTTAGGGTGTATTTAACCTTTCATACCCCCTAGCTATGATATTTCCCCATCCTTTTTACTTACACAAAGCAAAAAAAAAAATCCTCTTAGGTTGGTTCTGGACTGGTGTGTTAGGACTAAAGGAAAGGAAAAAAAAACCTGAAAGGTACAACTGCAAAGATTTAAGAGTGTACAACAGGTGTGAACCTTGCTAAAAAGTACCATCTTAGAAGCGCAGTACAGATGTATTCCACGCATTAAGAAAGGTGGAAGGAAGGCCAAATGATTGCTGGCCTGGTTAAAAGTGAAGCGAAAGAGGCTATTTTAGCCAAAATATCTTCCTTCAAAAATTGAAAGAAAGTTCCATCTGAAGAAAATAGGAACAAGCATAAGCATCGGCTTACACGCATAAGCATGTAAAACATTGATAAGACAGGTTAAGAAAGAATTTAAAAAGAAGTTGGCCATTGAGGCAAAAATGCATAGTAAAAACATTTTAAAATGTATTCAAAGCAGGAAGCCTGCAAGGGAGTCGGTTAGACCATTAGATGATCAAAGGGTTAAAGGGGCACTTAAGAGAAGATAAGGCCATCGCAGAAAGACTAAATGAATACTTTGCTTTGGTGTTTACTAAAGAGGATGTTAGGGAGATAACCGTTCCAGAGATGGTTTTCAAGGGTGATGATTCGGATGAACTGAACCAAATCACGATAAACCTAGAAGATGTAGCAGTCCAGATTGACAAACTGAAGAGTAGCAAATCACCTGGACCGGATGGTATACACCCCACGGTTTTGAAAGAGCTTAAAAATGAGATTTCAGACCTATTACAAGAAATTTGTAACCCGTCATTAAAATCATCCATTGTACCTAAGACTGGAAGGTGGCAATATTTAAAAAGGGCTCCAGGGGTGATCTGGGAAATTATAGACAGGTGATCCTGACTTCAATGTGGGGAAAAATCATAGAAACAATTATAAAGAACAATCACAGAACATATTGATTTAACAGGACACAGCCAGTATGGATTTACTCAAGGGAAGTCTTGCGTCACAAATCAAAACTTTTTTGAAAGGGTTAATAAACATGTGGATAAAGGTGAACCGGTAGATACAGTGTACCTGGATTTTCAAAAAGCATTTGACAAAGTTCCTCATGAGAAGCTTCTAAGAAAACTAAAAAGCCATGGGATGGAGCAATGTCCACATGTACATTGCAGCTGGTTAAAAAGACAGGAAACAGTGAGGAGGACCAAATGTTCAGTTTTCTTAGTGGAAGAAGGTAAACAGTGGAGTGCCTCAGGGGTCTGTATTTGGACCAGTGCTTTTTAATATATTTCTAAATGATCTGGAATGGAGTATGATGAGTAAGGTGATCAAATTTGCAGATGATACAAAATTATTCAGAGTAGTTAAATCACAAGCGGATTGCGATAAATTGCAGGAGGACCTTGCAAGACTGGAAGACTGGTGTCCAAATGACAGATGAAATTTAATGTGAACAAGTGCAAGGTGATGCATATAGGGAAAAATAACCCATGCTGTAGTTACACCATGTTAAGTTCAATATTAGTGGTTACCACCCAGGAAAAAGATCTGGGTGTCATAGTTGATATTACATTGAAATTGTCGGTTCGGTGTGTTGTGGTGATCAAAAAAGCAAACAATGCTAGGAATCATTAGGAAGGGAATGGTAATAAAACAAAGAATCTCATAATGACTCTGTATTGCTCCATGGTGAGACCACACCTTGAATACTGAGTGCAGTCCTGGTCGGTACATCTCAAAAATGATGTTGTAATGGAGAAGGTAAAGAGAAGGGTGACCAAAATGATAAAAGGCATGTTATGGCTCTCCTGTGAGGAAAGGCTAAAGAGGTTAGGGCTGTTAAGTTTGGAGAATAGAAGGCTGATGGGGATATGATAGAGGTCTACAAAATCATGAACGGACTTGAATGGGTAAATGTGACTGGGTATTTACGCTTTCAGATAATACAAGACTAGGGGGCATGCCATGAAGTTAGCAAGCAGCACATTTAAAACAAATCAAAGAAAATTCTCTCTCATTCAATGCGCAATTAAGCTCTGGAATTTGTTGCCAGAGGATGTGTGTGGGAACAAGCGGTAATTCCCACAGGCCTGGAGACAAATTAGACTGACTTCAGCCTCTCTTAAAACATGTTCTTTATTCACAACTTCACACATGCACAATAGTAGAATGTCTTCTCCTCAGACAGGGAACTCTCTTTACTTATAGTGTGTTGCTTCGTCTCAGCTCAGGGCTTGGACAGTATTGCATACAGGAGCTGCATTCCTTCTGGAGGCCTGGCCTGGTCTGGATATCCCCATGTGGATCCCAGCTGTTATTCCCAATTTCTGATTACACCCACTGAGCCCCACCTGTCGCGCAGGATCCCACCCACAGAGCATACTCTTCTTAAGGCATTTAAAGTGGATCAGGCATCTAGTCTAGACCGGTCCTGTACAGGAAAATAGGGGAACCCTAGGAGCACTGCCTCACATACCCCTCCCCTCAGCTTGGACTTGTTGGACCAAGCATCCTTACTCCCTCCTGGATCCCATCCAGGAGTGTCCAAGATTTCTCAGTCCCCTTCTCTTAGGGTTACCCTCGACCACGTCATGACCACTGCCACGTGTGCTGTTCACGCAGTGCATATCCCCAGTCCTTTAAGTCATTTTCTGGCTCTGGGTTTGAATTCCATCCCAATGGAGCTACATGGACTGACTGGGTAACCACCAGTGCTGGCTCTTCTGTAACCAGCTGTGCCCGCTTCCTGGCTTCTGATATCTCTGATGTAGAGCCCCTCCTTGGCTCCTCTGTAAACACCGCAGCGCCTCCCTCTGGTCTCTCTGCAGTTTCCTCATCTGTAAACTCTGGCCACTCATCCACGCCGGTTGCTGGCTCCTCCGCAGCCTCACTTGCTGGGGTCTTCGCAGCACCAACCTCTGGGTTCACCATGGCATCTCTTGCTTGCCTTTCCATGTCCTCTCTGGGCTTCTCACAGGAGGTTTTTTAGGCTCACTGTATGTGTTTAGATACCCTACAGGGTCTTCATTCCGACCGCCTGTAGTGCCGACTTCTCACTCCTCAACACTGCCTCTTCCTGGGCAGTCTGTGTCGCTCTCCTTAGGTCTGTCTATGACCCCTCTTCTCAGGGTTCTTCACAGCATTGTTCTCTGGGCTTCTCATAGGAGCAGTTCCTGGACTCCCGGTAGTATTTGGGCACCTTACAGGGTGTTCACCATGACCCCCCTGTAGTGCCACTCAACTGCTGTGTCTCCACTGAGTCCTCTGCGGTAGCTTCCTCAGTTCCTCAGCCACATAAGCTTTTCTCTAAAGAGGAATCAACAAGAGCCTGGCTTGCTTCTAGGTTCTTTTTCCCCTGAACTAAGGCAAGCTGGTGCTTTATGAGGCTCTCCTGTAGCGTCCTCTACCGTTCCAGGACTCTCTGCAACAACAATTGCCAACCTTCTTCAGTCATGCTCTCAGACTTCTGCATTCTGGGTTCAACACTTTCCCTGTAGAGTGGCTTGCTTGCTGGAAGAGGACCCCACCTGGCTTCCATTCACTGCACTCATAGCCCATTCTGGCGGCTTCCCCAGGGCCACACCCTGCTCAGCACAGCCCTGCTGCACCAGTTTCTTTCACTTTTCTTTTCAAGGCAAAAAAGTAAAGACAAAAAAAACCCTGCTTGACCAGCGATAATTTGCTCACTGTTAAATCCCTGTCTATCTCCCAGCAGGGCTTCTCCCTTTAGCCGGTTCAACCCTAAAATTTCCTGATTGTCCCTGCAACCAGGTCCACACACTATTTCCTCTCTTCCTGAAACTTTACGTTTGGATTTTTTTTTTCTTCAGTGCATCTTCTGTCATACCCATACACAAACCACCACGTACTCCTGCACTCCCTGTGCTCTGTACTTAGTTTTAGAGTCAAGGGTTCTTTACACCATTTAGAACCACAGGTCCTCTTCACAGCTCTTTCTTTACTCTAAAAAACACTTTCTTGGAGGCTGGGATTTTTCTATGCAAAGCTTAGAAAAATCCCACTTTTAACACCATATGTGGGAACGGGCAGCAATTCCCACAGGCCTGGAGACAGACTCCAGCCTCTCTTAAAACAAGGGGCCTCTGCACCGACGCGAGCCTACCAGGCTCCCGGCGCAAAGAAGGCATCCCCCGAATAGCTGCCCCGGAGGGTCCCTCCCCGCCAGGGAGGTATTCCGAGCAACGGCGCTAAAGATCACACCATGCAGCATGGTCAGCGAGCACGGGACCCGAGAAACCAGCGACAAAAATGGCAGAAAGTAGGGGAGCCGCTAGAAGTGGGAGCCGCAGGAGCCAAAACACGCTGAGCCTACCTGCTGAGAAAACTTCCTTCCAAAAGAGCGGCTGCATTAAGAAAAGTAATTTTTTTTTTTAAGTCAATTTGCTTTGTGCTCAGCTGCAGGTTCCTACCATCCGCTGGCAGGGTGAGTGAATCAGGCTTCCTGCTGTCAACCCTGGCAGCTACCTGAAGGGGGGCGAGAGACAAGGTCTCCGACCCTCTGCCTGGATGCCTCAACTACCAAGGGGGATGGGTCCCCCAGGGACCTAGCAATTCCCTGGGAGGTTGTACAGTCTTCAATAGGCTAAGATCTTCCTTTCTGACTCTTCTTTTTTTTTTTTTTTTTAGAAACTCAGACTGCAGGGTTTTGCACCTCCACCATCTGCTGGAGACAAAGAAATACTGGCAGACTTCAGGTGGCACCTCAACTTAACTGGCAGCGTCAGTCAAAAACTTCTCTGTCTCCGCTGGAGGGGAGGCAAAACAAAGGGGTCTGGACTGATCTGGGTACGTACAGGGAAGTCCGAGACTACCTTGGGTAAGAAGGATGGAACGGGACGAAGCTGTAATGCTCCTGGAGTCATCCGGAGGAACGGTTCCTGACATGGCAAGGCCTGTAGTTCAGAGATGTGACGTGCCAAGCATATAGCCACCAGGAATGCTGTTTTCAAGGTTAATAAACGCAAGGAAAAACTGCGCAGCGGCTGAAAAGAGGGCCCTGCCAAAAACTCCAATACTAGATTAAGATTCCTCAAGGGAACCAGCCACCGTAGGGGCAGCCGGAGGTACTTCACTTTCAGATAACGGGCCATGTCTGGATGAGCCGAGAGGCGGGTTCCGTGCACCTCGCCCCTGAAACAGAGAGAGCCGCTACCTGGACCTTCAAGGAGGTAAGGGTCAAAACGTTATTCAAGCCGTCCTGCAAAAATTCCAGAATTAGTGGGATTTTGACCGTCCAAGGGGAAACACTGTGTTCCTCACACCAGGCCTCAAATACTCAGCAAACCCGCACATACACTAGGGATGTAGAGAACCTTTGCACGTGGAGTAAGGTGGCGATTAGTTCTGCCAAATATCCTTGCTTCATCAGGCGAGCCCTCTCAAGGGCCAGACTAAGACAGAATCGAGTCAGATCCTTGTGAAGGACAGGTTCCTGCTATAGCAGGTCCCTGCGCGGTGGGAGGCACAGGGGGTCTCCACCAGGAGTCTCCGCATGTCCACATACCATGGACATCTGAGCCAATCTGGAGCTACTAGTAAGACTAATCCCCTGTGGTGCTCGATTCTGCAAATGACCCTGCCCAGCAGGGGCCATGGAGGGAAGGCATATAGCAACTCCTCTTCCAGCCAGGTCTGAACGAGAGCGTCAATCCCCAGGGACCACTGATCTGTTCTGCGACTGAAGAATCGGGGAATCTTCGCGTTGTGGGATGCAGCCAGTAGGTCGATGGAAGGGAGACCCTAGAGATTACTATCAGCTGAAAGGCCTTTGCCGACAACACCCACTCTCCTGGATCCAGGCTCTCCCTGCTTAGAAAGTCTACTCTGATGTTGTCTTTTCCTGCAACATGGGAGGCTGAGATCCTCTGTAGATGTATTTCCGCCCTTCCATAAGGAGATCTATCTCCTGTGACACTTGCTGGTTTTTGCTTCCACCCTGGCGGTTGATGTAGGCTACCGTCATTGTGTGTCAGACATTATGCTGACCGCTTGACCCTGGAGTATGTGCCTGAATTGTAGGCATGCCAAACTGACTGCCTGGGCTTCCAAGCAATTTATGTTCCAGAGGCCTCTTCTTTGGTCCAACGTCCCTGGGCCGTCAGTTCCTGACAGTGAGCTCACCAGCCCTGGAGGCTCGCATCTGTTGGGAGGACCAGCCAGTTTGGAGAAGATAGGGGCACACCCCTGCCAGATGAGTTTCCTGCAGCCACCACTGGAGCCAAGAGCATACTTCCATTGGTAAGTGGAAGTGAATCGAATAGTCTTGAGACTGCGGGTTCCAACGTGACAGCAGGGAATGTTGACATGGTTGCATGTGTGCCTTCGCCCATGGCACTACTTCCAGGGTTGCCACCATCAAACCGAGAGCTTGAAGATAGATCCACATATGACCTCCAGTACCCCATTTATCCGAAGTGATCTCGACCCACAGTTAGTAGAAGAGGGAGAGTTGACCCCCTATCTCCTCGCTCTGAGAGTGGGTTTCCAAAACTTCATTGGGGAGTTCGGGAAAAACCTGAGGTGATAGCGTCTAACGATCTGAAGTCGGCGAAACAATGTGACAAGGCAATAGCTAAAGCCAGAAGAATGCTGGGCTGCATAGAGAGAGAAATATCGAGCAAGAAAAGGGAAGTGATTATCCCCTTGTACAGGTCCTTGGTGAGGCCTCACCTAGAGTACTATGCTCAGTTCTGGAGACCGTATCTCCGAAGGGACAGAGACAGGATGGAAGCGGTCCAGAGAAGGGCGACCAAAAAGGTGGAGGGTCTTCATCGAATGACTTACAAGGAGAGATTGAAGAATCTAAATATGTACACCCTGGAGGAAAGGAGGAGCAGAGGTGATATGATACAGACTTTCAGATACTTGAAAGGTTTTAATGATCTAAAGACAATGACAAACCTTTTCCATTGGAAAAAAAATCAGCAGAACCAGGGGTCATGATTTGAAACTCCAGGGAGGAAGACTCAGAACCAATGTCAGGAAGTATTTCTTCACGGAGAGGGTGGTGGATGCCTGGAACACCCTTCTGGAAGAAGTGGGGAAGACCAAAACTGTGAAGGACTTCAAAGGGGCGTGGGATAAGAAGCATGGAGGTAGTTTGTGGGAATTACGGCTACTACCTGGAGATTAATACCCTTATTCAATAAACATACTCACTGTCAATGCAACTTCAGCATTGCTCTATGCTTCAACGGCAAGAGGAAATGTGGAAAAAAAAAGGATTTGCATTCACAAAAAAAACAGGGAGTAGCTTGCTTGTTGTGGCGGTTACTACCTCAAACCAAATAAGATACTTCACTTCAATGGATATCCAGCATAGCTCTTTACTTCAACAGCAGGGGGAAAGAGGAAAAGAGGATTTTTATTCAGGCAACAACCAACAAGGAATGAATTACATAGTCTGGGTAAACAAATAATTATGGGAGTAGCTTGCTTGTTACGGCGGTTACTACCCTGAAACAATTAAGCCTGATACTTCACTGGGAAATCATATCCAGCGCAACGACCTGCTTCAAAGGCAGGGGGAATAAAGAAAAGAGGAATTATATTCAGACAACAACTAACAAGGACTGAATGGCACAGGCTGGGTAAACAAACAAGCATGGGAGTAACTTGCTTATTGCAGCAGTTGCTACCCCTGACCAATTGAGCTGGATGCTTTGCTTGGCTGCAGCTCCAGCGTTGCTCTCTACATCGATGGCGGGGGTGGAGGGAAACTGGAACCAGGAGGTTGCAGATGGGGGCCAAGAGTAACAGATAAGTATGAGAAAAAAAAAAGTGTGAAAGCTTGCTGGGCAGACTGGATGGGCCGTTTGGTCTTCTGCCGTCATTTCTATGTTTCTATGGTCCAGGATCGTGAAGCGTAGAAAACGCTAATGCTCTTGATGGCCGGAATGTGCAGGTAGGCTTCCGACAGATCCAGGGATGTAAGGAATTCTCCCTGTTGTATCGCCCTTTTGACCGAGCGTAGGGTTTCCATGCGGAAGCGAGGAATCTTCAGGTGGCGGTTGACCAACTTGAGGTCCAGAATGGGCCAGAATGTCCCTTCTTTCTTGGGAAAGATAAAATAGATGGAATAATGTCCAGTATTTATTTGTAGTGAGGGCACTGGTGTTATAGCCTCTAAGGCGAGTAATCTGGTCAGTGTAGCTTCTACTGCTGTCTTCTTGGAGGAATATGGTGGAAATCCAGATAATATCCCTCTCGAATGATGGCTAGGACCCCCTTGTCCAAAGTTATCTCGACCCATCTTTGGTAGAATAGGGCAAGTCTGCCCCCTATGGCTTCTTCCCTTGGATGGATCTGCTGATTTTCATTGTGGGGTGCGGCTGGGACCCGGCCCCGAGCCGGCTCCCCTTTTGTTGTACTTGTTCCGAAAGGACTGGATCCTGCCTGTGGGGCGAGCCGCTTGGTATGTGTTTCTGTATGGGTTGAAGTGCTGTGATCCTCTGCCCCTAGAAGTTCTGGGAAAGGGTTGCTGGTTTCTCTTATTGCTGTCCTCCGGTAGCTGCGGCAGTGGGGATTCACCCCATTTGTTGACTAGCTTCTCTAGTTCGCTTCCGAACAGGAGGGTTCCCTTGAAGGGCATCCTTGTGAGTTTCATTTTGTACGATGCGTCGGCCGACCAGCTTCGAAGACAGAGTTGTCTTCTGGCAGCCACGGCGGATGACACGCCTCTAGCCACAGCGCGCACCAGATCAGAAGCAGCATCCGTGAGGAATGATACTGCTGGTTCCAGGGCTTCCCCGGGAGTGTTGTTCCTGGTCTGTGATAAGCAGGCACGTGTCACCACAGCTCAGCAGGCCGCGATCTGTAGCGACATAGCGGAGACGTCAAAAAACTGTTTGAGGATGGATTCCAGATGTCTGTCTTGGGCATCCTTGAGCGCTGCTCCTCCCTCGACTGGGATAGTGGTGCGCTTCGAGACTGCGCAGACCACGGCATCCACTTTCGGACATGCCAGGAGATCTTTGGCAGCGGGGTCCAGAGGGTACATGGCTGCCAGGGCACATCCCCCTTTGAACATGGTCTCCGGGGCTTCCCACTCCAGGTCAATTAGCTGCTGGATGGCTTGTAACAGTGGGAAATGACGGGAGGTCTGACAGAGTCCCTCTAGGAGGGGATTCATCTTAGGTTCCCCCAAGGCACTTGTGCCCGGGATAGCGAGCTCTTTCAAGCTGTGTGTGACTAGGTCTGGAAGCTCGTCCTTGGTGAAGAAACACCTCATGGTTCGGTGGGGTTCAGTCCCTGGGGGAGAGTTCCCCTTCCTCCAGGGGTTCTGAATCGTCGTCTGAGTTGTCCATGTCCCCGAAGGTGGGGCTTCTGGGCGGTGGAGGCACTTCTCTGGGCATAGAGGGTCCCGGTATGTTGAGGTCCTCTGGCGGAGGCTGTGGCCTTGTTATCGGAGGCCCCGGCTGCATGTGGACGAAGGTATGCAGGCCTTTGAAGAATTCCACCCAGGATATAGATGCTGGGTCTAAATTAAGAGGCGCTGTGTCCCTGGGGAGTCCCGTTTGAGGGAAACTCCCGCTGGGAGACGCGAGGTCCGGTGTACTGTTCGAGAAGCTGGATCCCGGCACCAGCTGGGGAGGGCCATGGGCTGAATCACCCAGGGTCTCCTCGCACTGTATACACAGGGCCATGGCCTCCTCATGCTGCGCAGCTCTGATGTGGCATGCTGGGCAAAGGCCCTGAGCTTCTTCTCCAGTGGTGCCATGGCTTGTGCGCGTAAAAAATACAGGGACCGGGCAGCCTAGTTATGCACTCTGGTGCGTCAAGGTTGTGCGCGTAAGTCGGGTGCGCGCTCAATAAGATGCGCGCCCCGCTGTGTGCACAGGCCAAACTTATGCGCCTGGCACAGTAGGCGTGTGGTTGTGCACATTGCTATGCGCACGGCCATTATCCTCATGCCGATGTGCGCACAAGAGATTTGTGCGCATGTCTCGCCTCTGTGCGCATGGATCGGGGTGGCGGACAGGGCGGCGAACGGGTCAAGATGGCGACGGCGACCACGCGGCCAGTATGGCAACCACCTCGGAGGCTCTCCACGTGGGAGGACCCCCGAATCTGACCAGGGCCTAGCCCTGCTAGGGCTGATCAACCCGGTGGCACTGGCGCCGGCTGACGACCTGTATGACTCTTCGAACTTCGGAGACTTTAAAGAAGTTTTCTATCTTACCTTGTCTCAGCGTTTCCCGGTCTTGTTCTGGGCAGTCTCCGTCTGCGGGGGAAGAGGGAAAATACCTTCAAGCTGCGCTCGAAGTTGCACCCGCTGCCTCTCAGCCTCACCCATTGCCAGGGGCTAAGTCCACGCCGAGGGTCGGCTGTCGGACCAAGGCCAACCCCCGAGGGATAACGGAAATCACCTCGGGAATTCTCAACTGGGGGAGGGACCCAAGGGGTGTCACCGCAGGAGAGCGGGGCTCGTCTGTAGAGGTATGATTTCTTCTTATTTTGGGTTTCTTTGGTAAAATTACTCTAACGCTGTGCGAACGTGATAGAGTCCCTAACTGCTATAGAGACGGAAAATACTGAAGAGCTGTACTTCCTGCAGGGATATATGTACTAGGGCTGACGTCAGATTGAAATCTGATCCATCTCCAACTACTATCAGGAGTACACTATACCCATTGGTCCTGAGTCTATCTGCTACACGCTAGGAAAGGGCTCTGCCCCCAGATCATCTCTTCTGTCTTCAGCCATTTCCAGGCCCCTCTCTCTTCTGCCATCATTGGCCCGCTGAGACTTTTCTCCTCTCAGCCGCGAGCAGGATGGGCTCCACTCATGGCCCAGTATCAAGTCTCTGATCCTCTCAGCATTGAATAGGATGGGCTCCGCTTGTGGCCTTGCACAGAGTTTCTCATCCTCTTGGACATGAGCGGGATGGGATCCGCTCAAAGCCCCACACGACTGCTTTTTGCCACCTCCTAATGGTTTGTGCCCTAGGCGACCACCTAGTTTGCCTAGTGTACCCACCAGCCCTGTCCTCTGGCAACAAATTCCAGAGTTTAATTGTGTGTTGAGTAAAAAAATATTTTCTCTTATTTGTCTTAAATGTATCAACTAGTAACTTCATTCACGCCACATTTTTCTTACATGCTCAGTTACTGCAAAGGGCAAACTGACTTGGAGCTCAAGGTATGTCGTTTTGATCACACAGTTAGCTCCTAATTGTCTTTAGGCAATTTCTTGGGGGATATTGGCTTCATCTGGTACCAGTATGACCTAGAACTATGAAAATACAAACAGAATACAAAGTAGCCAAACCTGTGTGCATATGTGTTGGGGAAGAGGGGATGGAGAAGCCCAGCAGCGATTTTATTTTTCAGCAGTAAAACTGAGTGGTCAGGAGCCACGAAAGCAGCCCAAGGTCCCGCTTTCATGCAGTGGCTCCAGACCACAAAAGGCCACAATAATGCAGCAGCGCCTCCCAATGGCAGCAGAAAAACTTCACTCTGATGTCAGCAGGAAACTCATTAATGCAAGGGAGACAAAATGCAGGCATGCACACAGCTCAATGTCAATGATCTCAGCCCTGATAAGACCACTGGTGGGTCCCTCTGCCCCTCTTCTTCTTCCTCCCCCTAGCCCCGGAGTAATGTTGGTAACTAAAGGTTTTGCCTTTTTGTACAGTTCCCAGTTAATTACAGATGAGTTATTGTTATTCTCTTATGGGACTGCACTGGAAAAAAAGCCATCTTTGTTATTCTCCTCCTTTTATTGCTGATACATGCATCCTTCTAACTTGTAGGAACATTTTAATCTTCCTGCAAACAAGTGACGTTGCCGTTTGCTGTCCATCAAATGCTCTGCATACTGCTCTCCACATCTCTTGCATCCTCCTCAGCTTTCCTTCCACTATGATCATCAACAAGCTCACTAATGACAGGGTTCAGCCAGACCTGGTTTCACCTCAATGACATCTGTGGACTTGGAAGCTCCAAAAATTAAAAAAAAAAAAAAAAAGGGGGGGGGGGTGCAAATCTTCACCATCACAGATGCACTGAGAGGGGGTGGGATGGGAATGGGGGAAAACCAGGACTGGTTCAGTCTGTCCCCAATGGCCTGGCGTTTGTTGGCAGCCTACATTCAACAAGGAGGGGAAAAAAATAAAATAAAGATATCCTTTCTGGTCTTTGTTCACCCTCCCTCCATTCAACCTTACCACAATACCAGCCTTCTAAATCTTATTTTCAATTGCATTTCACAAAACAAATTGAAAACATGCAAGATAGCGGAAAAAAAGTAGTTTAGGTACATTAACCCAAGCATAAATGTCATATTTATTTATCTTATGCTTGGATGATGTGCTATTTTAAATTTCACAGTCTCTACACATTCTTTGCATGCACTGAATGTCTCTTGTTGGCGAGGAGAGCGAGGGAAAGCAATCTGTTTGTGCTGCGGAGATTTTATTTTTACCTTTTTAATATTTCTCCACCCGCTCACCCCCTCTAGTTTGGAAGCAGTGAGTTAAAAAAAATAAATAAATAATTCCTGACTGATCTGACAAACTGCCAGCTATAGTCTCTGCCAGATACAGCACAATGTGCTGAACCAATCAGAGGAAAAAAATAAACAAAAAAAAAATTTAGAATATCTAACGAAGGTGGAACAATGCCAGACTCTTCCTAATGATACAATGAAATCCACTTGCAGGGAACCTCCTGGATAGAAAGAACATGTTCACCATATCTGACATCTTTTTGTAAAACTGGTTTAAAGAGGAGCAGGAAAGCAGATGGGTACAGCTGAAGAGTGATCTTTAGGACTGAGGACTGATCCCAGTGGTTAGACCCGGGGCTGATAATATCCAGTAGTCTCAAGGTACTGAAACAGTTTGATGAAACGCTGGCTAGAGCCAGAGAGATCCTGGGGTGCACAGGGAGAGGCACAACCAGCAGAAAGAAAAGGAGGCGATAATGCCCCTGTGCAGGTCATTGGGGATGATGTGGATACTCATCTAAGTATTGCATCCAATTCTGGAGACCGTACCTCTGAAAGTTTATAGACAGGGTCAAGGAGAACTAGAAAAAGGCTACCAAAATAGCTCAGAATCTGTACCAAAAGCTATCCTAGAGGAGAGGACACAGGCAATCAAATAGTTCAAAAGGTATAAATAATGCACAAGAAGCAAACTTTTTTTTTTCAGTGGAAAGGAAGCTTTAGAACACAGATCTGCAACTCCCAGAATGCTACTCCCTTGCCAATGCCAGTACTACAACCAGTACTACAACTCACAGGGTAGGAGATTAGCACAGCTAGCCCAGCTAGCCCATGGGACTTGGAGCTGCTTGCAGTGTCAGCACTGGGAGAAGCATGGGGATGAGCCATGTGCTACTGGGCAGAAGAGTCAGGATCCTCATACGAGAACCCTTCCCAGAAGAAGTCAAAGATGCTCCACACACCTGTTCTAGAACCAGATGTCATGACCTGAAGCCTAAAATAATAATTAATTTACTATATTTATAGAGCAGTAGCTAGCTAGCCTATGGCCAATGCGGCCTCAGCCATAGGCGCTATCACTCCTCACAGTGCGGCCAGGCTGACTTCCCTTCTTGATTCAGCCCCTAGGGTTGAATAAACTTCGCCGTCCACGTGGGACCTTCAGCCGGCCTACTCCCCGCTGCCACCAATCAGCAGCCCTAATTGAGAGACCAGCCCAACCCGGAACTGACGGAGTAGAAATAAAAAAAAAAACAAGGTAAGAGCCCTTTAAATAGGAGCTCTCCCTTCCGGCGATCCTCTTTTCGCTGCGCCTCACCTGCCCTCCAGCCAGCCCAGTCGGCGCCGCCCCGTCCAGGGACCAAGCCCCGCCGACCTCGGATCGCAGCCCCGAGCCCCGGAATCGCCGTCCACGTGGGACCTTCAGCCGGCCTACTTCCCGCTGCCACCAATCAGCAGCCCTAATTGAGAGACCAGCCCAACCCGGAACTGCACCCGACCCGAATCACCGTAGAAGGACTGCCCACCCTGGGTGCCCCACATCCGGCACAGAAAGACAGTTTAAAGGAGCAAGCAACCCCCTGGCGTCTCGCGCCGAAGGAGCGCGACTAAGGGGCTTGCCCCTTAGTGTGCCCCTTTGTGGGACAACTTTGTGACATTATCCTCCCTGTCGCACCCCACTGCCCTCACCCGCCCCTTCACCCCTGCTCTAAATACCTCCCACCTACTAGACCCGCCCTCTCCCTTAACCCCTAACCATTACCGCTCTGCAACCCTCCAAAACCTGTATATGCTTGATCCAGATATGTAGGTTTATAACCAATGCTACGTGTTTCCTTCATACCAATTGTATACAGAAAGCCTTGTAAGTGCCTACCCCACCTGTTCAATCCTTACTGTATAAACCCCCCCTAATGCTTCTCACTTGCAGTGTCCTATGTATACAAGAAAAGACCCCACTGCAAATACACTCTCCAGTAAATGTACCGCACCAAGTTATATGTAACTGCATAACTCCTCCATCCTGCCTCTAACTCCCACCCTTTTCCCTCTGTGTGGATTTACAGCAGCCCACCATACTGTTTCTTCCTTCCCTGCTCCCACCCTACCTTCAATCCGACATGTGCCACTACACTATTCCCATTATCCACCACCCCACCCTACGCAAAACCACCCTTTCCCAAACCTACCCTGGCAACCACCAGAAATCCTTAATCCCTATCTTGATCACACCCCTCACGCAACTCCTAGGCCTAGCAACTCTTGCCATTTCATTATTCAACTCCCAATCTATCCTTAAAAAAGCGCCTATCCTCTACGACATCCTCTCTGACAACAGCCTAGACCTATGCGCCATCACGGAAACCTGGCTAAAAGACACAGACCAGGTTTTCCTAAACCAACTCCCACAACAAACCTATGATATCTTCTCTATCCCAAGACATAAAAAAAGAGGCGGTGGTTTACTCCTAGCAGCTAAAAAACATCTTAACCTAAAACTCCAACCTTCCCAACCCCCCCACAATCTAGAAATAGGACTCTTCAAATCTACCACCCTACAGGTATGTCTCATCTATGCCCCCCCCGGCATACTTGACCACGACCCATCCCCCCTCATAGAATTTATCGTTGACAACCTTAAACCCGATAGCCCAGCCATTATACTTGGCGACTTCAATCTCCACGTAGACGCCAGCCCGATCACTTCCTCATGTGAAACCTTATTGATCACCCTCAAAGCTCTAGGTTATAGACAGCTCATCACTACACCCACACACAGAGCTGGTCATACCCTTGACCTCCTTTTCGTTAACTCCTACATCTCAGCATCCAACACCCCCTCCACCACCCCCATCCCTTGGTCAGACCACTTCATTGTCAATGCCTCCCTCTCTACCAGCATCACTACCAACACATCACTATCACAGAATAAAACCATATCCTTTCGCAAAACATGCCCCTCAGAGAAGCTCGCCCTTGCACTTGAAAAAGCAACCAAGAACCTCGACCTCTCCAATCCAGATGCAGCCTTGCAATCATGGAATAATATCACATCCACTATAGCTGACGAACTCTGTCCAATTGTACACAAAGAAATCCCACTATCAACAAGAGAAAAACAACCCTGGTATACCAACCAGTTAAAGAAGGCAAAGCAGGACCTCAGATCCAAGGAACGCATCTGGCGCAGACAACCCTCTCCTACTCACAAAGCTATATACAAACAGACCCTGCACAACTACCGCCAAGCCACCCTCCAAGCCAAACGTGACTTCTACTCTTCCAAAATTCATTGCTACCAATTCAACCCCAAAGCCCTTTTCTCCTATGTTGCTGATCTTACTAAATCCCCCACTCCCATCTCCCACGAAGGAAATACCGACACAAAATGTGAAGAAATCGCAAGGTATTTCCAGACCAAAATCAACAGCATTCTTCAACGCCTCCCCTCCAAACCCTCCCCCATACCTCCCCTCACCAATAATACCAAGCACCTACTCGAATCCCTTGAACACACCTCCACCCTAGAGATAGAATCTATCCTAAAAAAGATGAGACCGGCCTCTCACATAGCAGACTCAATCCCCTCTAAATTCCTCCTCTCCATACCCACTACCACTGCTAAACCCATAGCAAACATAATCAACTGCTCACTAACCTCTGGTAAAGTCCCAGACCCCCTCAAACTAGCTGTAGTCAAACCCCTCCTAAAAAAACCTACTCTTGATCCTACAACCCCAGCAAACTACAGACCCATCTCCAACCTCCCCCTCATATCCAAGATCCTCGAGAAGGTAGTCAACATCCAACTCACTGACTTCCTTGAGGACCACAATATCCTACACCCTTCACAATTCGGCTTCCGTAAAGGTCGTAATACTGAAAATCTCCTTTTAGCCATCACTGACACTCTCCTCATCGGCATGGACCAGGGGAAATCCTACCTCCTGGCCATCCTAGACATCTCTGCGGCCTTTGACACTGTTAACCACCAAATCCTACTTTCCAGGTTGGCAGAAATAGGCGTCACTGGCACTGCCCTATCTTGGTTCTCCTCCTACCTTAACCACAGGGAATACGCTGTACAAATCAATCAAAGTACCTCTTCACATATCCCACTCACACAAGGCGTTCCCCAAGGATCCTCCCTCTCTTCCACACTTTTCAACATCTATCTTCTCCCCCTCTGCCAACTTCTCTCCGACCTAGGGCTGACTTTCTTCCTGTATGCTGATGATGTTCAAATCATCATCCCCATTCAAACAACACTCAAGGCATCCCTTCAATACTGGGAATCCTGCCTCTCCACCATCAACTCCCTTTTGGCCAACCTCCACCTGGCACTCAATGCAGATAAAACTGAAATCCTCGTCATCACCAATCAACCAGAGCACACTTCCTGCCCCACTGCTCCCACCCCTACTATAACCCACTCACCTACATCTAATGTAAGAGACCTAGGAATCCTACTTGATCAACACCTCAATTTCAAGCCACACATCAAGTCCCTAATAAAAGGAGGCTTCTACAAACTTCACATTCTTAAAAAACTGAAACCACTCCTTCATGCACATGACTTCCGTTTAGTTCTGCAGTCCACTATCCTCTCCAAACTAGATTACTGCAACTCCCTCCTGTTAGGCCTCCCTACTTCCACGATCAAACCCCTACAAATCCTTCAAAATGCGATGGCAAGAATCACCACCAATACCCGTAAGACTGACCACATAACCCCCATCCTAAAGGACCTGCACTGGCTTCCCATACCATACCGCATTAAATATAAAACCCTCACCATCCTGCACAACGCCCTTCATAAAAACAACCCCGCCTGGCTTAAAAACATGCCTCACTTCCGTACCTCTAACCGTCCTACTAGAAATGCCCTTGCAGGCACCCTACACACCCCACCTCTCAAAACCGCACACCTCTCCAACACGAGAGAAAGAGCGTTTACCATAGCTGGCCCCACCCTTTGGAACTCACTTCCCCATTACCTTCGACTTGAGCCCTCCTTACAGTCTTTCAAAAAAGGCATCAAGACCTGGCTCTTCAGGCAAGCCTACCCAGAAGCCAATCAAACCTAGCCCACTCCCTACCCCTTCCATCACCGTCCTCCCCCCCTTCACCCCCCAGCCTCCCCTTACCTCCCTAGCCCACCCTCCCTGCCCCCTATCTCCCCCTCCCACCTCGTCCTTCTTCTTCCGCCTCCCTCCCCCCCTCCCCCTTCAATCAATTAATCATACAACTGATCTATTGTAAATGAATACTTCGCCTTAATTTATAATTTTAAAACAGTTACAATTATGTTCCTTTTATTATATTTATCAAGTTGTTTGTTCCTCTCTCTCCTTCTGCCCTATTCTTTCTTGCTGCTCTTCCCCTGCCCACCTCTCACCTTTTTCTTGCCTGCTCCCCTTCTCCCCTACCTTCGTTCACTGTATTTTCTACCTGCTTCAGTTTTTTGTAAACCGGCATGATATGCCCTATGAATGTCGGTATATTAAAAGTTAAATAAATAAATAAATAAATAAACTCTGCTTCCCAGGGAGAAGCCTGCTGTTCATGGTGTTCCCATTCCCACAGCTGTCCTTGGAGTGGGAGTGGGGCAGGGCAATCGAGAAGATCATCATGGGTGGAGCAGGCTCTGTGCTTTTGGGAGCCCTGTTACATCATGGCAGCCCCACCTTAGTAGCACTGTTACCAGGTGCATTGTTGGGAGGAGGTGGAATGGAGGTAAAAACGGGAAGAAGAGCCTGTGCAGGGGTGGGAAGCAACAGCAGGGGCCTGAACTTCTTGCACCTAAAAGAGGGGTATGAGGTAGGGATGTGAATCGTTTTTCAACGATTAAAATTATCGTCCGATAATGTTAATATCGTCTTAAATCGTTATAGAACACGATACAATAGAAATTCTAACGATTTATCGTTAAAAATCGTTAAATCGTGTTAGTGCGCACTAACTCGCTTTAGTGCGCACTAACTGAAAATGATACAAATAAACACTTTCCAGGTCACTGAAGGTCAGTTAAGAATGAATATGTGTTCCTATTGGCTGGCTGCCCTCTTATCTATTGATGTTACCAAGGTTACCACTGAGGTGATGGTTGGGGGGATGGGAAATGGAACTGGAAACTAACGAACACCAACAGAAAATGAAACAAAGTGTTCACACTTCCCAGGTCAGTAAAGGTCACTTAGGAATGAATATGTATGTATGTATTCCTATTGGCTGGCTGTGCTCTTATCTATTGATGTTACCAAGGCTAACACTGAGGTAATGGTTGGGGGGATGTGAAATGGAAACAGTTGGAAGCTTGACAAAAAAAGTAATGTAATGATCAGCACTCACGTGACTAGAACTTGTTTGTTTATTATTTTTGTTAGCAGGCACCTGAAATGCTAGTGCATGTTGAATTTGCCAATCACTGTGCATTTTAGAAAGGTGGTCCTGGCTGGAACTGTACACAGTTCAAATATATGTAATTGATTGTTGGTAAGTGTATTTTTTAAGTAGCCACACTGGCACAAGTATGTTTACTTTTCCTCCTACTTAACTCACTAGCTCAGCTTTGTAAGAAGGGCTTCTCTGCTTGTGTGTTGTTTTTGTTTGGTGTGAGGAGAGCAGAAACATCAGATCTTTATTCAATCTACTACAGTCATCTCTTACAGTGCCCTATCCCTATTAATACCAGGAGTGTTGTGATCTTCCTGCACACAGTGCCCTAACCCTGATACCAGTCTGAGACAGCTCCCTCCCTGCATTACTAGTGAGAGGCTGGCTTCACAGACAGGGGGGAGCTGCCTGACCCTCACTCCTGACTTCCCCCATGTCCCAGCTAGTGAATGGTGTGTGGGTGATGGGGGGGGGGGAGGATGGTGAAGTCTGAGACAGCTCCCTCCCTGCATTACTAGTGAGAGGCTGGCTTCACAGACAGGGGGGAGCTGCCTGACCCTCACTCAAGCAGAGAAGCCCTTCTTACAAAGCTGAGCTAGTGAGTTAAGTAGGAGGAAAAGTAAACATACTTGTGCCAGTGTGGCTACTTAAAAAATACACTTACCAACAATCAATTACATATATTTGAACTGTGTACAGTTCCAGCCAGGACCACCTTTCTAAAATGAACAGTGATTGGCAAATTCAACATGCACGTGTCTGCTAACAAAAATAATAAACAAAGAAGTTCTAGTCACGTGAGTGCTGATCATCACATGTCAAGCTTCCAACTGTTTCCATTTCACATCCCCCCAACCATTACCTCAGTGGTAACCTTGGTAACATCAATAGATAAGAGCACAGCCAGCCAATAGGAATACATATTCATTCCTAAGTGACCTTTACTGACCTGGGAAGTGTGAACACTTTGTTTCATTTTCTGTTGGTGTTCATGAGTTTCCAGTTCCATTTCCCATCCCCCCAACCATCACCTCAGTGGTAACCTTGGTAACATCAATAGATAAGAGGGCTGCCAGCCAATAGGAACACATATTCATTCCTAACTGACCTTCAGTGACCTGGAAAGTGTCTATTTGTATCATTTTGAGTTAGTGCGCACAAACTCGAGTTAGTGCGCACTAATCGGAAAAAACGATTTTTAACGATTTTTCAACAAAATAATCGTGCCAAACACGATTTTCTTCTCCTGCCACACGATTTCTATCGTTAAGACGATATGGAAAACGATTCACATCTCTAGTATGAGGGTCTGCACAGCAGCAGGAGGATTCAGTGGCAGCAGATTGGTGTGCAGTGGCAGTGGTGTGCAAGGAGCATCAGCGACCGTGAACGAAGGACAGACACTGAAAGCTGGGCAGAGATGAGGTGGCTGATTTGGTTGCTCATTTGTGTATGCCTATCAGTTTTTTGCTGGTGTGTGTGAAGTTGCTGGAGAGGAGTAGGATCAGAGCTTGGCCAAAATCTGTGGATAAGTGTAAGGATTCAGGGGGGGGGGGGGTCTGGGAGCGTGAGTGAAGACTCTGAGGGGTTGAGTGTGAAGATGCTGGAAAGGGGGCATCTTAGTGGAGGGTGAGTGTGAGAATTCTGGGAGGGTAAGATCTGGGAAAGGGGATTCTGGATGGGTGCTTCTGGGGAGGGGATTATAAAAGATGA
Organism: Rhinatrema bivittatum; assembly: GCF_901001135.1. Taxonomy (NCBI): domain Eukaryota; kingdom Metazoa; phylum Chordata; class Amphibia; order Gymnophiona; family Rhinatrematidae; genus Rhinatrema; species Rhinatrema bivittatum. Next base: position 54,601,228 of record NC_042626.1, read on the forward strand.
GACTATCATCCTCCCATGCCTGTCCCCGTCCCCAGCAGTCTCTCACATCTCAACCCTTGTCCTCCCCACTAAGCTCGTGTTTGTCCACCATGTGAGAAGGAAGAGCACTGAGATTCAGACTCCTGGGGAAAGGGGTTGAGACCTGAGATTATTACTCAGGAAACTTAACTGGCATGTCAATTTGTTCATGCACTGCAAAAATAATACATAAAGAGGTCCATATTCAAAAGCCATTTAGACAGATAACCTAATAGTTATGTCTAAATGGCTTAACCAGTTTTATTCAGTCCTTATCCAGCTAAATTCTACCTGGGTAACTATTTACCCAGCTAGAATACAGCTGGATAAAAAAGGGGTGTTTTTAGGGCGTTCTGGGGAGGGGCTGAGATATCCAGCTAACCTAGCTAAATATCAGATGTATCTGACTAGGTTAGCCATGTGGGGCCAGAAAACATGCTACTTAAATGAAAATTGGTTCTTACCTGCTAATTTTCGTTCCTGTAATACCACAGATCAGTCCAGAAAAGTGGGTTGTGTATCCCTACCAGCAGGTGGAGTCAGAGAACAATTAGAACTTTGGGCACTGCTACATAACGAGAGTGCCACCTGCAGTCCCTCAGTAATGGCCTGTACCCAAGCCCACACTAACAGAACTAACTAGCGGCCGAGGTTGAAACCCAAACAAAAAAACGACAACCTGCGGCCTCAACAAACAGACTCAGAAACTGCTCCATCGAGTAACTCTGTCAACACGGAGCTCCGTAATTTAAAAAAACAGCAAATCGTAAGGCAATGCAGTCTTTTGGTATCTGAAGAAAGGGGTGGGCCTCTGGACTGATCTGTGGTATTACAGGAATGAAAATTAGCAGGTAAGAACCAATTTTCATTTACTGAACATACCCAGATCAGTCCAGAAAAGTGGGATATACCCAAGCCACCCTACACTGGGCGGGAACCCAAAAGACCCGCACGCAATACCCTCTCACCAAAGGATGATTCATCATCAGCTTTAATGTCCAAGCGATAATGTTTAGTGAAAGTGTGTAAAGAAGACCACACTGCCGCCCTACAAATCTCCTGAGGCGACAGGAGTTGACACTCCGCCCAAGAGGTCGCTTCTGCCCTGGTTGAGTGTGCTCTGAGACCCAACGGCACTTGACGCCCTTGGGAAATGTAGGCGGAGCCGATGGCTTCCTTAATCCAACGAGAGATGGTCGCCTTAGACGCCTTGTCACCCCGTTTGTGCCCCCCAAACAGGCGAAACAAGTGATCCGAACGTCGGAAATTATTAGTAACCTCCAGGTAGCGCAGCAAAATATGCCGGACATCCAATAGATGAAGGTCCCTGCCCTGAGAGGAATCCCGAGCCCAGTGCGGAAAACCAGGAAGATCCACGTCTGATTGACATGGAAGGCCGAAACCATTTTGGGAAGGAACGAGGGAACAGTGCGCAGTAAAATTCTATCATAAATCCGAAGAAAGGGATCGCGGCACAACAATGCCTGCAATTCCGAAATCCGGCGGGCCGAGCAAATAGCCACCAAAAACACTGTTTTTAAAGTCAGATCCTTCAACGAAGCCTTGCGCAGAGGCTCAAAGGGGGCTTCGCACAGCGCCCGGAGAACTAGATTCAAACTCCAATCGGGTCATAAAGGCTGGACAGGCGGACGCAGGTGTTTAACCCCTTTGAGAAAGCGAGCAATATCCGGATGGACAGCTAGAGACACACCATTCAATCGACCCCGCAAGGCGCCCAACACTGCCACCTGAACCCAAAGGGAATTAAACACTAACCACCTAGCAAGTCCTTGCTGCAAAAATTCAAGCACCCGGATGACGTCCACCGTCAACGGATTGCAGGAGCGTTGGAGACACCATGCCTCAAACAGTTTCCAAACGCGAACATAAGCCATAGACATGGCTGGACAGCGAGCCTGTAGGAGCGTGGAAATAACCTGCTCGGAATAACCCTTCAAGCGTAAACGTCGCCTCTCAAAAGCCAGGCCGCGAGAGAGAAGTGATCCTCCCGATCTGAAAATATGGGCCCCTGACGGAGAAGATGCGGTAGATGAGCGAGTTGCAACGGACTCTCTAGGGCCAGGCGAATCAGATCCGCAAACCACAGGCAACGCAGCCACTCTGGCACCACCAGAACCACCCTGCTGGGATGGAGTTCGATGTGACGAAGAAGTCGACCGAAGAGGGGCCACAGAGGAAAGGCATACAGAAGAATTCCCGTGGGCCAGGAACACACCAGCGCGTCGAGACCCACCAAGCCCTGCTCTCGCCGACGGCTGAAAAATCTGTCCGTCTTCGCATTCGCCCTGGTTGCCATCAGATCCAACTGCGGCACACCCCACCGGGCACAAATGAGGTTCCACGTGTCGCGAGACAGTTCCCATTCCCCGGGATCGAGCTGTCATCTGCTGAGAAAATCAGCCTGCACGTTCTCCACTCCCGCGACGTGAGAAGTTGCAATTCCCTGGAGATGGCGCTCCACCCAGGCGAACAGGAGGCGCACCTCGAGCGCAACCGCGAGACTTCTTGTGCCCCCTTGGCTGTTGATGTAAGCTACCGTCATCGCATTGTTGGAGAACAAGCGAACCATGCTGTTCCGTATCCAGGGGAAAAACGCCTGTAAGGCCAGCCATACGGCTCTCATCTCGAGCTGATTGATGGACCAGGACCCCTCCGTCGGAGACCAGAGCCCTTGGGTGGTTCTGTCTGCACACACTGCTTCCCCAGCCAGACAGACTAGCATCGGTGGAGATTATTATCCAATCCGGAGGATCCAAGTCCACTCCCCATTCCAGATTGTCGCGTGACAGCCACCACGACAGACTGAGACTGGACTCGGGAAGTAGCGAAATTGGGAGCTGGAACTGTTCAGACACCGGACTCCAGCGCGACAAGAGCGCACGTTGTAACGGTCGCAAGTGAGCGAACACCCAGGGCACCAAATCCAAAGTGGAAGCCATGGAGCCCAGGACTTGCAGATGATGCCACACTGTGGGGTGCTCGCTTCGCAGGAGAGCGTGAATCTGTTCTTGCAACTTCCGCAGACGATCCTCCGCCAGAAACAGCTTGCCTTGTAATGTATCGAATCGCACTCCCAAGTAAATCAGCTTCTGGGTGGGTTCCAAATGACTTTTCTGCACATTGATGACCCACCCGAGTGACTGTAAGGTGACCATCACCGTGTGGACGGACCGTACGCAATCCTCCCGAGTCTTGGTGCGAATCAACCAGTTGTCCAGGTAAGGATGGACCAGAATACCCTCCTTGCGAAGGAAAGCCGCAACCACCACCATAACCTTGGTGAAAGTCCGAGGAGATGTGGCGAGGCCAAACGGAAGGGCTCGAAACTGGAAGTGCTGACCCAAGACCTTGAAGCGCAGGAACCGCTGATTCATGCAGATCGGAATATGAAGATACGCCTCCGTGAGATCCAGGGACGCTAGAAACTCTCCCTTTCGAACCGCCATCACAGTCCGTAGGGTTTCCATATGAAAACGAGGGACCCTAAGACAACGGTTGAGTTTCTGTAGATCAAGGATGGGACGAAAAGTGCCCTCCTTTTTTTGACCAAGAAGTAAATTGAGTACCGTCCCCGTCCCTGCTGCGCTTCCGGCACCGGGACAATGGCTCTGAGGTCGAGCAGCCGCTGCAGGGAATCCTGTACCACCTTGCGTTTGGCGTGAGAGGGCACACGGGACTCCACAAACACTTCCCGGATGGGACGTGCAAACTCCAGGGCATAACTGCCCCTGATCACCTCCAAGACCCAGCGATCCGAGGTTATTCTTGCCCATTCCGCGTAAAAGCCGGATAATCTGCCTCAGACAGCTTCTACGACGGACTGAGCTGGCTTCATTGGACGGGTTTACTACTACCCGCCCCGAGGTGTCCAGAGTCCCTCCCGGAGCAGCGGCCACCGCGAAAGGACTGTTGGCGACCCGGTGTCGACTTAGGACCTGCCGGAGCAGAATATCTGTCAGATCCAAAATGGCGAGAGTCCCAAAAACGAGCCCGAGGGGGAAAAACTTTCTTGGTCGCTCTTCTATCCTCTGGCAACCTATGGCCCTTGGACTCCCTAGGAGCTTGACCAACTGATCCAACTCCTCCCCAAAGAGAAGCTTGCCCTTGAAGGGAAAGTTACAAAATTGGGATTTTGAGGAGAGGTCTGCTGCCCAATTCCGTAACCAGAGAAGGCGACAAGCTGCCACCATGGACATCATGGACCAAGCCGAGGTCCGAACGAGGTCGTATAGCGCATCTGCTCCATATGCAATTCCAGCTTCCAAACGGGCCAGCTGCAACGCTCCACCGTCGGCGTCCGCCGCATTAGTACTCGCCTCTTGGACCCAGCACAGGCACGCTCGTTGCATAAGACTAACGCAGACTGCCACTCGAAGGCTCAAAGTGGCCACTTCAAAAACTCGCTTCAACTGGATCTCCAGCTTTCGGTCCTGCATGTCCTTTAAGGCGGCAGATCCCGCCACGGGTATCGTGGTCTTCTTTGTGACCGCCGAGACGGCCGCGTCCATTTTCGGAATCTTCAGCAGGTCCAGCACCTCTGATGACAGCGGGTAGAGCTTTCCCATCGCCCTACCCACCTTTAAGCCCGCATCCGGAGTATCCCACTCGTGGGTCACCAGCTTTCGGACTTTCTTAGGCAGTGGAAAAGCTATTGATGGTCCCCAAATACCATCCAGAACTGGATTAACCCCTTCATTATCGGAATCCTCTTGAGTAACCTTAAGACCGAGGATATCCAGTACCTGGGGAATAAGCGGACAAAGCTCATCTCACTTAAACAGGCGGACAACAGTAGGATCATCACCCTCCACTGGAGGGAGGTCATCCCCATCAGGATCATCCGTATCAGTGTCCACCGGATCAGGATTCTGGTCCGGATCAGCACCCGGTAGCTGCACAGATCCAACCCCCAGACTCGGAACCGGCGCCACCCCTGCCCCAAAACCTGGGTCATGAGGATCCCCGTTACCATCCTCCCCAGGACGAGAGCAGACCACCAGGCGCTGCTGGGTGGCTGCAGGACGTCCCTGCTTCAGAGGGGGGCTAAGCGGGATCCCCAGCGCGCCCGGGTCTCTTTAAGGAAGTCTGTCTCCGTGCCAAAAAGGCCTGATACATCAACAAGATAAACTCTGGGGAAAAATCTCCCACGTCTACCTCCCCATCTGGGGGGGTCCTGCGGGGCCGATTCCCCAGTCCCCAACATTGGATCTACTGCCATGGAGACCAAAGCGGGAGGGGGGGAAAATCTCTTCTTGCTCAGAGTGTCGCGAGTCACCCCCCTGCGGGGGGGGGGGAGGGGCCACCCCCAACGGGCCTTCCAAACCGGAGCAGTCTGGGCACAACGACGCAGAGTTCAAATTCTGCCCGCGCGCTCCACAGGAGCGGCAGACCGCCAATTTTCGCGGCGCCATGCCGGGCCACATAGCCATGCAGTCAGAGCAGCTGACGGAAGAAAAAAATAGACCCGAGACCTGCAGCAGCGCGAGCGCCGCCAGCAGCGCAGGGAAAAAAAAATAGAAAAAACAAGGCCTCCGCGAGGAACCGAGCTGTTCAGCCACCCAGGTGCTGAAAACGCGGCCTGGACCCGGTACACACACTGCCTACCTTCACTATCAACCCGGAGCCCTGGGAGAGGAAGGAAATGAAACTGCGACGGCTCAAAGCTGTCCCCACAGCCTGCTGCACAGCAGGCTCCCCCGGTGCCGACTCCTTACCTCAAACTGAAGAGACTTTTTTTTTTTTTTTTTAAACTAACTTTAAACAACTAAACTACTGAAGCCTGCACTAACAGGGGTCAAGGGAACAGCTTCGGGGGTAGGAAGACCAGGAGCCCCTGGCCTGTACACCTCGGGACGAAGCGGGCGAAACACAGTCAGGGGTGTGTAACCCCCCCGGACGCCTGGCTTCCACTGAGGAATGGCCCACGAAGGTGCCTAACACTTCAGGAAGCAAATGAGAAGGAAAAATAAAATAACAAATTTCCTAACTTCCCTGCAAAAAACTAAGACTGCAGGAGATGCACCCTACCACCTGCTGGAGTCAAAGAAATACTGAGGGACTGCAGGTGGCACTTTCGTTATGTAGCAGTGCCCAAAGTTCTAATTGTTCTCTGACTCCACCTGCTGGTAGGGAAACACAACCCACTTTTCTGGACTGATCTGGGTATGTTCAGGAACTGCATATCTTTTCAAGGTATCCAGCTAAGTAGCACTGTCATAACAAGGAAAAAGTTTTAAAATATAGGGGCCTCCGGGCCAGTGTCCTCCCTCCCCCCCTACAATATATTAAGGTGGCCCTATTGGGCCTTTGTCTTGTCACCCCTAAAAACGTTTTGGGGAGCAGAGACTCCCTGTGCCGGTTTTTGTTTTTGTTTTTTTTATTATTTATTTATCGAGTTTTATATACCGTCATTCGGTTTCGCCATCACAACGGTTTACAAGTTTTGATGGGTAAGATGTTAAGAGGTTAGGATGGGGATTAACATCGTATTCATATTGGTTAACTAGTATTCGATGGATAAAGTGTTAGAAGGTTAGTAGATGCATTGACGTACATAGAGCGTTCATTTATACACACAGCGTTCATTTAAAGCATTATTGAGATTGCGGGGGATATTTCTATTTTTTTTCTATTTTTACGAGCAGCCTGCCACCTCCCTTCCCTCCCACCCTCTCGCCAACAACAGAAATGGTTGCAAATACCCCATCCCCCCCCCCTGAATACTTTCTTTTTGTTTTCTGGGAACAAGGGACCCTCTGTCCTGCTACCGGCACTCCAGCGCTGCTCTAAGACAGACAGTGCTGGAAGCGTTAGCTTACATTAAGCTTACGCTTCCAGAGCAGCCTCTAGCCAGGATGATAGTCCTCACACATGGGTGAATCTCTAGCTATAGGCTGCTCCCCAACACAAAAAGGGGACCAACGGACACCTAACCAGGTGCCAAAAGGCACACCACCACCAGTGCTGTTGGTAACAGAGGGGGAATCAGCTTGAACCGAAACAACGGACCCTAGGTTGGGAGAGTTGGGTTCTACACCTCAAACAGGTTCCAAAGGCGGACTGGCCAAACCTAATGTTGCGTCGGCCATCCCTGTCCAGACAGAAATGGAATGTGAATCTGTGGAGAGAACTCCACATCGCAGCCTTGCAGATCTCCTCCACAGGAACTGCTCGCAAGTAGGCAACCGATGCTGACAAGGCTCTGACAGAATGAGCCTTGACATGACCCCCAAGATGCAGTCCCCACCTGGGCATAACAGACAAGAGATGCAATCTGCTAGCCAACTGGATATTGTCTGTTTGGCAACGGCAACACCCAACCTATTCCTATCAAAAGAAATAAAAAGTTGGGTGGACTGTCTATGGGCTTCTGCCCACTCCAGATAAAAGGCTAAGGCTTGCTTGCAGTCCAAACTGTGTAGTGCTCTTCGCGCCTTGGTGTGAATGGGGCCTGGGAAAGAATATTGGCAGGACGATTGACTGGTTAAGATGGAAATCCATCACCACCTTAGGCAGGACCTTAAGATGCATACACAAGACCACCATGTCATGAAAAAATTTAGTATAAGATGGATAAGTCACCAAGGCCTGGAACTAATCTCCACCACTTTCACGCTGACGGAAACCTGTAACTCACACACACCGCAACCCTCATTTCTTTACAGAAGATCCTGCTCCTCCGACGATCTTAGCAAACAGCTGGCTTCACAACTCCCTCTCATAGACCTCGCCAACCCCAACTCTGCCCTCCTCTCCTGCAGCAATATTACAGAGGCCGTAGCAAATAAACTATACCCTCTATCAACAAAAAAATTCAATCCCAACTCTTCCAAAAGACAACCATGGTTCACTGACGAACTCAGAAAACTAAAACAGAGCTTAAGACAGAAAGAGAGTAAATGGTGCAAAGCCCCTTGCGCCAGCACATTCTCCGTCTACAAACTCGCACTTCACCATTACAGGAACTCCACCTTAAAATCTAAAAGGGACTTCTACGCTCATAAGATCCATGACCTTATCTTCTATGCGAAAGCCCTCTTCGCCTACATATTCCAACTAACACTAATCAACACACCAGATATACCCGGCAATCAAGCACAATACAAAGCTGAAGAGTTGGCTCTGTTCTTCCGAAACAAAATCGATAACCTCCTAACACAGCTGCCCTCGAACACTTCCTCTCCTACTAGCGTATTTCATCTCCCAAACAAAAACATATCTCTTGAATCATTTGATCCCATCGCCACTTCAGAGATCCAAGCAGTTCTAAAGAAAATGAAACCTGCCTCTCATCCTTTCGACCATATCCCCACCAAACTGCTCTTGATAATTCCAGACACCATTTCCAAAACATTGGCAGACGTCATAAACTGTTCACTAGCTCAGAGAATCTTTCCGGACGACTTCAAACAGGCCTCTCTCAAACCACTCCTAAAGAAACCAAATCTGGATCCTAAAGATCCCAATAACTTCCGACCAATTGCCAACCTCCCACTTATCGCAAAGATCATGGAAAAATTAGTTAATACTCAATTATCTGATTACATCGAGGACCACAAAATTTTGTTCCTCTCCCAATACGGTTTCCGAAAAGCATTAAGTACAGAATTCCTTCTCATATCCTTGACAGACCACCTCATCATGGGCCTAGACAAAGGTCAATCTTTCTTACGGATACTCTTGGACCTCTCGGCAGTTTTTGACACTGTTAACCACTCCATCTTCCTAAATCAACTGTCGAACATCAGAATTACAGGAACCGTATTGGCATGGTTCAAATCTTTCCTCAGCAATCGAGGATACAAGGTGAGAATTCACAATAAAGAATCATCCCGCTATAACTCCTCCGTAGGAGTTTCCCAGGGCTCTTCCTTATCCTCCACGCTTTTCAACATTTACCTTCTTCCTCTATGCCAGCTACTAACCAAACTGAATCTAAAACACGTTCTATATGTGGACGATGTCCAGATCTTGATCCCCCTCAAAGAATCCATTACTAAAACTCTTGAACATTGGGAAAACTGCCTCCAAGAAATCAACTACCTCCTCGCTAGCCTAAATCCGATACTAAATACATCTAAAACAGAACTCCTTCTCATCTCCCCGGAAAACAGTAGTACCTCCTCAAGTTCTCCAGCCAACCTACAAACCATCAAGGTTAGAGACTTAGGAGTAATAATTGACAATCATCTGAATTTAAAATCATTTATCAACCAAACAACCAAGGACTGTTTCCATAAACTTCAGGTACTGAAAAGAATAAAACCACTCTTTCACTTTCATGATTTCAGAACGATTCTGCAAGCAATAATCTTTTCCAAATTAGACTACTGTAACTCTATCTTACTCTGACTCCCCTCATCTCATATCAAACCTCTTCAGATGGTACAAAATGCAGCAGCCAGAATTCTGACACACACCAGGAGAAGAGACCACATATCACCCATCCTCAAAAACTTACACTGGCTCCCAGTTCATTTCAGAATCATTCATAAGTCCATCACCACTATCTACAAAGCCATCCATCACCATGCTCCACTACACCTACATAATCCCACTCAAAAAACATACCTCTTCCAGACCCATTCGAGAAGCATACAGAGGATCACTACAGGTACCACATACCAAAACCACTCATCATCTTACACTTAGAGATCGGGCATTCTCAACAGCAGGACCGACGATATGGAACTCCATCCCACCTGATCTACGACAGGAACCATGCCTTCCAACATTCAGTAAAAGACTTAAGACTTGGTTGTTCACACAAGCCTTTCTAGACCCCAACTAATTCGCAATTTCCAATAACCTTAGTCTGTCATCGCAGAACATTGTAAATAATTGCTCATCCTTAAGTTATCTCCTAAAGCCTCTCTTTCCTCTCCAGTTGTGATTAACCCCTGTTTATTGTAACTTCACTGTTTCTCGTCACGTGTTCCGGTTTCAAGTTCGGTTTACACACCCTGTTAATTGTAAACCAGCAAGATGTGATTGTATCATGAATGCCAGTATATAAAAACTTTAAATAAATAAAATAAATAAATAAATAAAACTCGCTAACTCTGCATGCTGAAGTGACTGCCACCAAAAATATGACCTCCCAGGTCAGGTACCTCAGGTCATAGGTGCACAGTGGCTCAAAAGGAGCTTTCATCAGCTGAGCTAACACCACATTGAGGTCCCAAGACACAGCGGGAGGCCTTAGGGGAGGTTTCAAGTGAAGCAGGCCCCGCATGAAATGTACAACTCTAGGCTGTACAGAGATCGGTGTACCATCTACACTTTAATAGTATACACCAATTGCACAGAGATAAACTCTAATGGAGTTGGTTTTCAAGCCTACACCGATAGGTGTAGAAGGTAATCAAGGAGAACATATTTAGGGCCTTCTGTTTAAACCACACAGAAAACCTCCTCCATTTCAGTCTGAAGGACTTTCTAGTGGAAGGCTTTCTAGAAGCCACCAAGACCTGAGACACATCTTCTGAAAGATCAAGGGGCTGCAGGATTAACCTCTCAACATCCAGGCTATGAGCGTCAGGACCTGGAGCTTGGGATGCCGCAGCCTGCCCTGATCTTGCATGATGAGATATGGGAAAGTCCCTAGACTGATCGGTTTCCGGATGGACAACTCCCACAGGAGTGGAAACCAGACTTGTCTCTGTTGACGAGTGGCAATGAGGATCATAGTCCCTCTGTCCTCGCAAAGCTTCAAGAGAGTCTTCACTACTAAAGGAATCAGAGGATACACATACAGAAAACATCTAAGGCTGGTTTGCTGTCTGACCTGCAGGGGGATGCAAACAGATCTACGTCTGGGCTCCCCCTAGGCAGAATATCCGATTCACTACCCCCTGGGCCCAGGTATCACTCGTGGGGTCTGAAGGCTTGACTCAGCCTGTCTGCTTCCACGTTCTCTGTCCCAGTCAGGAACATGGCCCTGAGCACCATCCAGTGGGACAGGGCCCACGACCAGATCTGGACTGCTTCCTGACACAGGAGGTACAATTCCGTGTCTCCCTGCTTGTTGACATACCACATGGCTACCTGGTTGTCGGTCTGGATCATGATAACTTTGTTGACCAACTGATTTCTGAAAGCCCATAGCACTTACCGGATCACTTGAAGTTCCAGGAGGTTAATTTGACAAGATCATTCCTGAACAGACCAAAGACCCTGAGTGTTGAGCCCATCTACATGAGCTCCCCACCCCAGGGTAGATGCATCAGTGATTAGAACAATTTGAGGGGGGGCTCCATAACGAGAAAGTACCTCCCACCAGGACAATGAGTCGTTGTGACTCGGATGCAATCCTGGAGGCTCTGAGTAGCCTGGCGCCAATGTGATCTCAGGGTCTATTGGGCTCCTCGCATATGTAAATGTGCCAGGGGAGTAATATGGATGGTTGCGACTATATGGCCCAACAACATCAACATGTGCCAGGCTGATACCTGCTGGCTCTGTTGAATCTCTGTTGCCATGGTCACCACAGCGACAGCCCTCTAGCGGAGCAGAAAGGCCTTGGCCTTTCTGCCCCGCTAGAGGGCAGGCTGAGATGGGACTTTGGGTAGTTGAGAATGAACCCTAGTGACTCCAATATCTGAATGGTCAAGAGCATGAACCTGATGGCCCCTGCCTGAGACGTGCTCTTGACCAGTCAATCATCCAGATATGGGAAAACATGCATTCCCAGACTGCGGAGGCACGCCGCCACCAAGGCCAGAAATTTTGTGAAGACCCATGGAGCGAACGCAAGCCTGAATAGCAACACTCGGTACTGGAAGTGCTGTATACCCACAACAAATCGAAGATACATCATGTGACTGGGGAAGATCTCGATGTGAGTATAAGTGTTTATTAGGTCAAAGGAGCACAGCCAGTCCCATTTTTGCAAGAGGGGATCAAAGTGCCCAGGGAAACCATCTTGAACTTTTCTTTTTCTAGAAACTTGTTCAAGGCCCTTAGGTCTAAGATGGGCCGGAGTCCTCCTGTTCCCTTTGGAATCTGGAAGTACCTGGAGTAGAATCCCCACCCTCTTTGCCCTGGTGGAATGGAATCAACCACTCTGGCAGTTAAGAGGGAGGAGAGCTCCGCTTGTAGTACCTCCTAATGCACTACCGGCTCCCAATTTGGCGGGACACAATACATTTAATTGGTACACCTGACGGATGATGGACAGAACCCACTGGTCCGAGGTTACACTGGGCCACTGGTTCACGAAGATCTGCATCCTGCCTCCAACCGGAGGGTCGATCGTCCTGGGTATAGACAACTGGCTTATGCTCCCTGTAGCCCAGTCAAAACCCCGTCGCCAGAGCTGATTGAGGAGCTGGCTGGGGTTTGGGAGTTCTCTGCTGCCTGGAACAGCCACGGGAGCTCTGATGGTGCTGACGAGATCAAGGAGTACTTCCTCTGGTGAAAGAAAGACTTATGGGCCTCGATTTTGACAGCCGCCTGGATAAGGAGGACGGGTCTGGAATACTAGTGGAGAGTTGTTGGAGGGTTTCATGGTAGTCCCGAAGCTAGGTCATAGCATCCCGCATTCTATTTCCGAAGAGATTCTCTCCAGTGCATGTCATGTCAGTGAGTCTTTCCTATACCTCCGGTTGGAGATCCAAGGCCTGCAGCTATGCCATTCTGCAGGCGCCAATTCCTGCTGCACAGACTCTCGATGCAGTCTCAAAAACATTGTAGGTCGCACAGACCTCAGGTTTTCCGCACTCCAGCCCCTTGTGCACCATCGACTGAGGGTGTCTTGCTGCTGTTGAAGCAGCTGCTTGGCCACTTCCTGCACCTGCTTCCAGATATCCTGTGAGTATTGGCTCATGTAGAGCTGGTAGGCAACAATGCGAGCAATAAGCATGGCACCTTGGAACATCTTTCTCCCAAGAGCGTCCATCGCTCCTTGGTCCTTCCCCGAGAATGCCGAGCCCTCTTGAGAGCGGATTCGACCACCACTGTCTGGTAACCCTGCTGACGGTTATTGAATCCGGCAGCCTTCTGGATAAGGTAGATCCCTTCCACCTTCTTGTTAATGGGAGGCACTGTGAGGGGGTGTTACATATCTTCAGCAACAACTCCTTAAGTATCTTGTGTACTGGGACAGCAACAATTTCCTTAGGAGGCTACACGAACTGGAAGATCTCAAGCATTTTGTGCCTGGAATTCTCCTCTGTCTGAAAAGGGATGGCCTCCACGGTCACTCTCACAAACCCTGCGAAGGTTAAGTCCTCAGGCAGATACTTCCTTCATTCATCTGGAGGAGAATAGTCTGAAAGGAGACCATTAGAGTTCTCAAAGGAGGACTCCATTGCATCATCCTCCCAGGGGTCATAGGGACCCTCATCCTCACTGTATACTAAAGTGGATGGAGTCCTAGTTGCTTGGCCTACGTCCAGAGGTGCAGGCATCATTAGAACTGGATGGGGGTCTGCAGGACTCTGCGTCTCTGCCAGCCTTGGTGGATCTTCCTCCTCAGAGGAACCAGCAATGATCACCGTATTGGTAGGGGGAGGCCTCAGTGCCCCGTAAACAGACACCAGCTGGTTCTGTGAGCCAATACAAGATCTATAGCAGCCCTGAGCTCTCCTTGCACAGGGCTATCTGTTACCACAGAAACTCATGAAAGGGCAGGACCACTGCAGGGCCTGTGATTGTGTGCTGGCTCACAGGCCCCAAGCTGACTTCCACTACTAATGCTGCTGGCTCCTGATGCTGCCATTTGTAGTAACATAGTAATGACAGCAGAAAAGGACAAAATGGTCCATCCAATCTGCCCAACAAGCTTCTTATGGCACTATCTGCCACACCATACAAGTTACCCCCATGTTTCTCTTAAGGGTTAGCAACTGCCGTTCCATGCAGTTATCCCGAAACCTTATAATAACCCATAAAAATTCACTGCTAGCAGCACTTTTACTGGGTGATGAGCCCTCTTGAAAATTTAATGTTGATGTGTTTTGTTTATGGACTTGGCCTAAGAAGCAGTCCTGTGCTTTTTCACTTATGTCTGCGTATCAGTACCCCAGACCATAAAAGTCAGGGCCCAAGTTGGTTGACATCTGAATCCAATTCCTCTTCCACCCCCCCACCACCTTCAAAGGAGAGAGCGATGTTGTAGTTGCGTCAAAAGCATCAAGGCTTTTTGGTTAAGGGTAGTAATCCCTTGCCTTTTATTATGTCTTTTGTTATGGGACTTGTTAATCATCTGAAGGTTTTGGGTCCCAACCCACAGTTTGGGAAGTCCTGTCCTACACTGGGATGAGGGGGGAGGTTGATGTGAGAGCAGCCCCATACTGTGAGGCCGCAGCTTAGTGAATTCTATGGTAGTTTCCTCTCTGGGAAAAATAAAACAGCTTAGTAAATGACCCTCAAGGTTTATACCCCAGACAATGGTGGATGAAGCAACTTGCTGAAGGTCACAGGAATTGTCAGCAGGATTTGAACTCTGGCTTCCTTGGTTCTCAGTCCACTGCTCTAACCAGTGAGCTATGCCTCCACTCCATAAAAAGGTGTAGATGTAGGAGTAACATAATAAAACATATCTTCATGGAAAGGATGGTGGATGCATGGAACTTCCTCTCAGGAGAGCTGATAGAGGTAAAAACAGTAAGAGTTGAAAAAAAGTCTGGGATAAGCACAGAGGATTCCTAGTTGTGAAGAAGTGAGGGGAAGGTCAAGCCAGAGGTCTCTGGCATTTTAACAGGAAGTAAATTGGGCAGACTAGATGGGCCTCATGGTCCTTATTGGACATCATCTCCTGTGTCTACAGCACTGGACTGTGATTCAGAAGTTCTGGTACAGAAGCTGCAAACTGACCCTCCATATAACCTTGGGCAAGGCATAATGCCTATGAAAAAGCAAGTTCATCTTAATCTGACTTTCCCCACTCAGCAAATTAATTGAAAATGAAAGCTTTAAGGGGGTGGGGCACAGGTCGTTTGCACAGGCTCTGATGGTTCCACAAGAAGACGCTTTCTCAATGATGGTGGAAACAAGATTGAGCAGAGTCTGCAGTGTGGTAGCAAGAAGGGAAAGCAAGCATGGTAGAGGTAGCCGGCCATTCTTTATCTGCCATCATAGTCTACATCTCTGTGCCGTCTTATCTGCCCACCTGCAGTGTTAAGCTTTTCAGGGCAAGTAACACCTCTTTCTGCTCACTGGCGTCTGCCTTTCACAGAGGAGAGAGAGGCATGACCAAGAACATAAAGGCAAGAGCGAGCATCAGCTAAGCTGACTGGCCAATCAGTTTGTCTTTTCCCATCATATAGGAGATTATGAACCCTCATATTGCAATGTGAGTAAAAATAGAGATGATGGGCATTATTAATTGTAAAGGGGATGCAATATAAACCATTATGTTGAATATTCTGTAGACTTATCTACAAAGCACACCTTGCATGATCCTCTACAGCAGTTTAGTGCTGTAAAAACATCAAGACCTCTCTCTCAAGTATACTTGAGAGAGAGATATACTAGCATTAAGAATTAACTGTTTTGCATTTTATAGGATCCGGAGAACAAGCAGTAGGAAGGGGGAAGGAGGGTGTGGGAAGGGAGCAGACAATTAACGTGTCATGTATTTAAAAATGACAGACTCACGAGGGACAGCGACACCGTATTGCTGGGGATTCTCCGCCACCACCTTCCGTTTCAGTTCACTAATTCTGGCTCCTGCAGGACCTGGAAAGAAAGGGGGCACACAAAAGAGGCTTTTCATGCCTAGTAAAAGACTGCAACTCTTCCCCCCTCCCTCCCTCAAAAGACTGCAACTCTTCCCCCCTCCCTCCCTCCTTACCCCTGCGGTAAACCCGACAGTAACGCACATCTGTGGATATGGGACAGCAACAGCTGTTCCAGTGCTGTGTATTGTGCCAGTCAAAGCCCCAGTTAGCCTCGCTTTTGCAGCGATTCGGAAATCAAAGCACACACGTGGTTAGGGCTAAGGAGAATTCCTGACAGCAGCTGGGTCCCCTCATTAAGAAGGATATTGCATGCTAAACCCCATCCTAAGTGCAGCTATGTAGTATCTGCAGTTGGTTTCCAATATTTCTAAAAAAGATTTTTTGCTGAACTGGACCCGTGCCCGTGAGAATCGGCATCCACCAGAATGTTCGACCCTCTTGCCATGTGATCATCTGCAATATGTTTCTGGACTATGCTGCCCCTTCTTCAGACATGACCATGCCACAGGGAGGGGTTACTGGTACTTTTCAGTATCCAAAAACACTGACACTCGATAAAGGAACTGTGTAGTCTGGAAAGCTCATGTTATATCATCCTCTCTGGACACTTTTTATGTTAGCCCAGTAAACGGTATCATACCCAAATATAAACACCCCCACACCACCATCACACAAAGCATGGACTAATCACAACCTGCATGTAAAGCTGGTCCCGTGATGATAATGGGGCCCAATTTGTAGAGTGAAGGATTTTGAAACATCCCTTTGGTGATAAGTAATCTATATACACATTTTGTCCTTGACTGCTTGCATCTGCCCTACGGCTCCCAACTTATATTGCACAACTCACTACTTGAAATCTGCTTTTTTCTTGAATACACTCAAATTCCTGCACAATAAAACCAAAGCACAAAGCCCAGGCTATGTTTCCTCCCATCCCCGAAATGACCAGAAGACTGGACACCATTATTGAGCATGCTGTTTGCCTATTCTTTGAATAAAGCTGTTACAAAAAGAACCAGTCCCAAAGCTCTGCACTCTGTTTCCTATGAGCAGGCTACGATATAGGAAAATTGGTTCTTATCTGCTAATTTTCATTCCTGTAGTACCACGGATCAGTCCAGACTCCTGGGTTTTGCCTCCCCTCCAGCAGATGGAGACAGAGAAGTTTTTGACTGACACTGCCCTATACCTCGAGGTACCACCTACAGTCCATCAGTATTACCCTGTACCCAAGCGTAAAGAATAAAACCTCTACAAACTATTAACAATTTTACCCCCTAATGAGCAGAGGGAAGAGAAAACTTGCAACTCAAAAACCCTGCCCACACTCGAATCTTAAGTGGGAGCAGAATCTGTGTCAACTTTTAGAACAAATCTTCAGGGCAAGCAATATAACCACTGAACAAGCAGATTCTCTGTTTCCCCAACTCTGAAATGGGCCGGACTCTGGACTGATCGTGGTATTACAGGAACGAAAATTAGCAGATAAGAACCAATTTTTCTCTCTCTGTACGTACCCGGATCAGTCCAGACTCTTAGGATGTACCAAAGCTTCCCTACGTGGGGTGGGACCTTGAGAGTCCCACTCGAAGCATACCTTCTCCAAAACCTCCAGAATCTGGGGCCTGGACACCAACCGATAATGCCTGGCAAAGGTGTGCAAAGACTTCCAAGAAGCCGCTCTACAAATCTCCTGCAGCGAAACTTGCTGACACTCAGCCCATGAAGCCACTTGTGACCGGGTAGAATGCGCCAGAAGACTGACCAGAACCGAATGTCCCTGAACAATGTACGCAGAGCCAATAGCCTCTTTCAACCAGTGTGCGATAGTGGCCCTAGAGGCCTTGTGCCCCCTTCTGGGGCCACTCCACAGCATGAAAAGATGATTTGACAAACGGAAACTGTTCGTAACCTCCAAGTAACGCAACAGAATTCGCCACACATCTAATTTTCGCAAATCCTTAGACTGAGGAGTAGAATGGTCCAAGTCTGGAAAGGAAGGGAGCTCCACCGACTGATTTAAATGGAAGGAGGATACCACCTTTGGAAAAAAGGAAGGAACCATCCTCAAATACTTAAGGATTATGGATACCAGAGAAGGGCTCCCTACACGACAAGGCCTGAAGCTCCGACACTCGCCATGCTGAAGAAATAGCTACGAGGAAAACGACCTTCAAGGTAAGATCCTTTAATGTCACCCGCTTTAAAGGCTCAAATGGATATGTACACAAGGCTCTGAGTACCAAATTCAGGCTCCATGAAGGACAAGGATTTCGGACTGGAGGTCGCAAATGTTTTGCCCCCACAGAAAATGCACCATGTCCGGTTGTGCTGCCAAGACAACTCCTCGTACCTTACCACAGAAACACCCAGAGCCACTGCCTGAACCCTCAGAGAACTACAGGATAAACCTTTAACCAAGCCAGCTTGTAAGAAGGCCAAAATATCCCCCACCGAGGCCCAGGTAGGCTCCACCTTGTGATCCACGCACCAAGACTCAAAAACTCCTCACACACTGACGTAGGCCAAGGAGGTAGAGGTTTTTCTAGACTGCAAGAGAGTAGCAACCACTGCATCCAAATAACCTTTATTCTTTAGCCGATGCCTCTCAAAAGCCATGCCGCTAGACAAAAGCGATCTGCCACTTCCAAACAAATGGGCCCTTAATGCAGGAGATTTGGCAGCAGACGAAACCTCAGAGGGCCGTCCACTGCTAGGTTGACTAGATCTGCAAACCACGGACCCCTCGGCCATTCCGGAGCTACCAATACCACTTCACCCAGATGAGCTTCTATACGACACAACACTTTGCTGACCAATGGCTAAGGAAGAAACACGTAAAAAGGACGTCCATCAGCCAGGGGAGGACTACAGCATCCACTCCCTCTGCTCCTGGCATCGACTGAAGAACCGCGGGGCTTTGGCATTGCGGAACATCACCATCGAGTCCACATTTGGCCTGGTCCACCTGTCGCATATGAGGCAGAAAGCGTTGTCGGAGAGCTCCCACTCCCCGGGATCCAGTTAATGTCGACTGAGGAAACTGACTTGAATGGTGCCCACGCCAGCAATGTGAGAGGCTGCAATCCTGTTCAGGTGCAGCTCCGCCCAGCTGATTAACTCCCAGGATTCCAGCGCTATCAGCCAACTCTTGGTTCCCCACCGTGGCGATTTATGTAGGCTACTGCTGTCGCATTGTCGGACAGGATTCTGACTGATCTCCCCCACACCAAAGGAAGTAGGGCCTGCAGAGCTAATCGAACAGCTCTGGTTTCCAATCGGTTGATTGACCACGAGGATTCCTTCATTGACCATCGTCCTTGCACCACTCTTCCCCAACCGGAGAGGCTGGCATCGGTGGTGACAATTGTCCAAGAGGAGATTTCCAAGTCCACACCCTGGTGCAAGTTGTCTGGGAGGAGCCACCAAGCAAGGCTGGAATGCGCAGATTCCGTAAGAGGAACCGAAAGCTGAAATCATTCGGAAACCGGATCCCACAGGAGAGCAACGCTGACTGAAGAGGTCTCATATGAGCAAAAGCCCATGGGACTAGCTCCAAAGTGGAAGCCATCGAATCGAGAACCTGCAAGTAATCCCAGACCCTGGGTAGATGCTTGACCAACAATGCATGAACTTGAGCCTGCAGCTTGGCAATCCGCTCCTCGGTGAGGAAAACCTTGCCCAATCGTGTGTCAAAGAGCCCCCAAGAACTCCAAGGACAGAGGGAACCAGATGACTCTTGGTCAGATTGACTATCCAACCCAACGACCTCAAGAGTTGAAGAACCCGCTGCACAGCCGTTTGACAAAGGGCCTCCGACTTCGCTCAAATCAGCCAGTCGTCCAGGTAAGGATGAACCAAGACACCCTCCTTCTGGAGCCCTGCTGCCATGACAAACCATCACTGTGGTGAAGATCCTGGGTGCTGTCGCGAGCCCGAAGGGCAGGGCACAAAACTGAAAATGATCCCCCAGGACTGTGAACCTCAGGTACTTCTGGTGGTCGAGCAAG
Organism: Rhinatrema bivittatum; assembly: GCF_901001135.1. Taxonomy (NCBI): domain Eukaryota; kingdom Metazoa; phylum Chordata; class Amphibia; order Gymnophiona; family Rhinatrematidae; genus Rhinatrema; species Rhinatrema bivittatum. Next base: position 54,620,963 of record NC_042626.1, read on the forward strand.
TATGCCTCGGTCAGGTCCAGCGAAGCTAGGAACTCCCCTTGTGGACTGACACAATTACCGACCAAAGAGTTTCCATTTTGAACCGAGGTACTCAGAGAGACCTGTTGACTTTCTTCAAACTGAGGATGGGCCAGAACATGCCTTCCTTCTTGGGCACTATGAAGTAAATGAAATGGCGGCCTTTTCCTCACTCTTCCAAAGGCACTGGCACAATGGCTCCTAACTCACTGAAGCGCCACACAGTGTCCTGCAAGGCTAGACACTTTTGTTTGTAAGAGCACGGGGAAACCAGAAAAAGATCCCGGAGGGGCCGAGCAAAATCTCAAAACTTTTAAGAAAAATCTAAACACATGGCTCTTTAAAAAAGCCTTCACTAAAGAGTGTGGAGGGTAGAGAATGAAAGTAAAGGGTAATGCAGATGAGAATGAATTTACTCAATCCTACATTTAAGAAGTAATATTTCAAAGCGATAGTAACTCAATAATATACCTGGACTTGACCAACATTACTCAAATAATGATTTTTTTTATGAAATTGTAACCGAACTTTATTGGCACCTGTTAGAATGTACGATATCCTACATTTACTTACCTTAGTCTATGTGCCTATTTGTAAACCGTTGCGATGGTATATAACTTAGCGACGGTATAGAAAAGTTTTAAAATAAATAAATAAATAAATAAATCAATCATAGTCGTGTTTTATGATATTTAGGATCCAATGGTCCGAAGTTAATTTGGTCCACTCCTCGTAAAACAGAGCCAACCTGCCTCCTACTACTGGAACGGAGGAGTGAGCTGGCCTCACCTCATTGGCCAAGACACCGGCCACAAAAAGGCTGGTTCCAGGAATGCTGCCTGCCTGAGTACTGTCTAGAAGAGGAGCTGGGTGATCTAGAGGCCCGAAACATTCGATTTCCACAGAAATGTGAGTGAGTGGGAAAAGAGCCCTTGCCTTGGGTTTATCCTCCAGCAGCTTATGGAGTTTGTTCTCCCCTAGGGATTTAATCATGTCTTCAAATCCTTTTCAGTTTGCCCTTGAATGACAAGAAACCCAGTCAAGCCTTAGAAGAAACATCCGCAGACCAGTTCCTCATCCAGAGGAGTCTACTAGCAGAGACAGCCAAAACCACAGACCTGGCCGAAGATTGAAGGAGATCGTACAGCGCTTCCGCACTGTAAGCCACGGTGGCCTCCAGCCGCCCAGCTTGTATAGCTTCCGCATCCAAGAGGGACATACCCATCTGTAATTGCTGCACCCAGCGAAGACTTGCTCTCAGCGTGAAACTGCTACACATGGCAGCTCACACCCCAACAGCCGATACTTCAAAGATCTTCTTAAGCTGCAACTCTAGCTTCTGATCCTGGATATCGTTAAGGGCCGTAGCGCCCATCACCAGGATGGTGGTCTTTTTGGTAACCGCCGACACTGCCACATCCACTTTGGGAACCTTGAGGAGGTCCAGCGCCTCCTCTGGCAGAGGGTATAACTTATCCATCGCCTGATTAACCTTCAAACCTAAGTCTGGAATGTCCCACTCCCGAAACAGGTCAGTGATGGACAGATGAAAGTAGAACCTGGTCAGACCACGGAGACCCACCATGACCAGATTCACAGCTCCCATCAGAGTCCTCCTGAAGGGCCTCAATGCCCAATTCCTCCAGAACTGCAGGAATAAGCGGACCCAGCTCATCCTTGCGGAACAAACGCACCATCTTAGGGTCATCCCCTTCAACCATCGGAGTGGAGTGACTGCCAACTGTTGATCTTGGCTTTGGTCGCCCAGATCAAGATCTGCCTCCTGAGGTCCCTGCCCCCTCAGCTCATCCGCCTCCAAAGCCTCAGATGACAAATCTCCCGTGGGCTGAGATGCCACGGTCCTTAGGGGTGGCCTGGATTTCACAACCCTCTCCCCCTCCAGGTCTCTTGGGGGCCGAGACCCCCTCCTTGCCAGGAGCTGAGGGCACTTTGGCAGGCTTTGAATGAGCAGGCTTGGAATGAGATCCCCTAAGAGAATGCCATCTAGCTGCCTTTCTGGCTTTAAAAGCCTTGTGAAGCAGCAACACAAAATCAGACGAGAACAAGGAAGAGGAGTCCGAAGCCACCTGGGGCCCTCATCCGAAGAAATCACCGAATCCACAGGAAGTCCACCTCACCCCCTGGAAGCTCCTGGTTGCAGGGATAAGGGAGGAGGGGAATTCCCCTCCCTCTCCGCGGTCCCTAAAGGCAGCCAAAATTGCCTCCGTTCCCGCGCTTAGTGCGAACAGATCTGGAGAGGGCTGTCGTGCCCGACTGAGCCTCCTGGCGCATACGCAAACTGCCACCCATGGAAGCCCCCGAGGTGCCCTCCCCACCGGGGAGGCACCCGGAACAAAGGCCATCGTGCGAAAGTTGTGCATGCGCATTTCCACATCGTGGCAGGACGCTCCATGCAGCATTGGAAGCTGGAGCTACCCGGAGGAAATAATAAAACCAACCACGGCAGAAGGACAGCACTGGGGGAACGGAGAAGCAGTCCTGGTCAGATAATCGCAGCTCCTACCTGAAGGCAGAAGAATTCTCCAAGCCTTTTCTATCTCTGTTCCTTTTTTTTTTTTTTTTTTTAAACTTCAAACCTGAAAGCTCCAAAACTAACACCTGGTGCTGCTCCCCTCAGGGTGAATGAGCCGGGATCCCTGGTATCACCCCAGCCGCTGTCAACAGGACATGCATGTAGGGTCCCCGACCCTCTGCTCAACGGCCTCAAATACCAGGGGGTCCCACCAGGACCTGACAACTCCCTGGGAAACTTAGGAATCTTCACTTCTATCTTTTTTTTTTCCTCAGAATCTTCTATCAGTCACAGACTGTAGGATTTTGCACCCCACCATCTGCTGGAGACAGAGAAATCCTGACGGACTATAGGTGGCACCTCGAGGTATAGGGCAGTGTCAATCAAAAACTTCTCTGTCTCCATCTGCTGGAGGGGAGGCAAAACCCAGGAGTCTGGACTGATCCGGGTACGTACAGGGAACTTTTATTAGACCACCTAAAGAATTATCCACAGATGCTGCTGTAAACTAGCTTTCGAGAGCACACAGGTCTCCATCAGATGACATCCATGACCCAGCACAATGACTATATTGTGCAGAGACCACCTGCACAGGCACCAATTAAATGGGGAGAGGTACAAAGTGAGATGCTTCCCCCTCCCCCTCTCCAGGACAGTTAAAAGGCAGATAGAGAATGCAGAGGGGGTACAGGACTCCCTTGAAACATGTAGGCCCCACAGGAATGCAGCGCACGGCTTTTGTTGTTGTTGTTAATTAAACCGCATGCCACTGTATGGGATATCATTAATCAAGAATTAAAAGAAGCTGCCAGTATTTGCATTAGCTTAGCACCACCTGTTTCTAACAATGGGCCAGCGATTACAACATTTCAACCCCGTGGAGGCCAGGGACGGGGGAAAGCTTATGGTAAAAACAAAGAAACAGGACGTCAGCTAAAGTTAGCAACATGGACGATACACTGTGGTCCCAACTTCGATTCCACACCCGGTTGGGGGACTCTCACCGATCAGGATGACCACTCTGTGCTGGGCGCCGGGCTGATGCTGGTACCGTGTCACCTCTTCGTAGGTGAGGAACTCCGGGAAATCTGCCTGCTCTGTCTGCTTCGCCTCCTTCTGACTGCCCTGCCTCTCCTTCCGGCTCAGCCTGAAGCTCCTGCGTAAACCAGCTTTTTAAAACAAAACAAAAAAAAGGCAAAACTGTTATAAAGAAAGGGGGATATGATCTGAAATGTAATCTTAGATGGCATGCATAAGTCAGCGTGTATGCGTGCACATCAAAGCATCTAGACTCAAAACTGTGTCTTATAAACTGTGGGCAGCAGTCGCATGTCATAAAATATTGTGGATCACCGCCCCAGAAGTATGCACGCCCACACTTTTTTTTTAATGCAGGGATTCTCATAGTTTGTGCAGATATTTTATAAAATTACATGTATCTATTTTATTTATTTATTTATTTAGAGAGTTTTATATAACGTCATTCGGTATTGCCATCACAACGGTTTACAAAGGTGTTAACATTGGGTTAACATGATTAAAGATTTTACATAGGAGGGTTGTGGAGGTCGGAAAGGTTATAGGATACAAAATTATATGATACAAGAGGTTATATGATCCAAGATTTTATGATATAAAGGTTATATGACAAGAGGTGTGGTGTGAACTATTGCAGGGGGTGGGTTTCTTGGAATAGGCTGGTAGAAAAATACAATGTAAGGAGGATATTTTTCAAGGGTAACAAGGGTATAAGTATAGAACAAAAGTATAATATAAAACGTAGGTTATATTATAAACATAGGTTATATTTTAGAAGAAAAAAACAAAGGTTAAATTATAAAGCACGTGCAAGTAACAAAGAATATTTGGGAAGCTATTTCGGGTAGTGTCATAACTTTAGTGTGTCAAAATGGTTGATCATGGAGGGTTTCAAATGCACTTCGGTGATGCAGAAGAAAGGGGTGAAATGTATAGTTGCTCAGTTCAGTCGGTAGTGTGCTTTTCTTTCTGATGGGGAAAGGTCTGTGGGAAATAACTATCCTGCGCATGGAATAACACTCAGTTTATGCATGGACATGGGTATTTTATAACATACGCATGTACTCTGCTTATGAAAATACTTGACTTGTGCACATACTTTTAACTACCAGCTTGCTGACAGCTCCACTGGTTTCCCTGATCCTCCCCCATAACTTTGCCCAGACCCCCCACACCACCCCATTCAAAAACTACAGAAAAGCGCGATTTAATTTCTGGACTTGAATAGCGGGTACAAAAGCGTGCATTTTATTTGTGCGCACACCACTTACACACCAGGGCTGCATATGCACCTATATCCCAATTTTACCTACACAACCCTTAGTAACTCTTTCAAAATTCACCCATTAATGTCTGCAGTTTCTTTTTGTAGGGGTTTATCTCTGTTCTCCTGCAAGGGTCTCTTTATTCACAACATCCTATACCCTACTTGCCTTTTCAGGAAGGACAATTTCCTTACTGGAAGAGAGCATGACCCTAATTAAAATGTGCACATTTTTTACACAACAACAAAACAAAAATACAGAATATATATTTCTGGGTCAAGAAAAAAAAACAAGGAAATCCATGCCTATGCATGCATTTTCTAACTTTTTTCAAGCCTTGTTGAAAATGACCCCACCCTTACTGGATCAAGGCCATTTTTAAAAAAGTAAGTGTCAGGCTCCTGCTCCACACCACCGCACACCCCCCATTAGCTCCAAGTGTGGACTCGATAGGAAAATTGGTTTTTACCTGCTAATTTTCGTTCCTGTAGTACCATGGATCAGTCCAGACTCCTGGGTTTTGCCTCCCCTCCAGCAGATGGAGACAGAGAAAGCCCTATACCCTGAGGTGCCACCTGCAGTCCCTCAGTATTAATCGGTATCAAAGCAGAATGTCACATAAAAATGAACTATCCAACTAAACTAACTGTGACTACACTCCACTCAGGCTAGGAATGGACACATCCCGCTCACCAACCCCAAGTGGAAACAGAACCCACAATAACATTTGATAACTTGCCAAATTTGAAAACCTTTAATCACTTATGTGCAGATTGCATTGAAAAAACAGTGAACGAGCAGACTCTCCGTTACCTCTACACAGTATGGGCGGGACTCTGGACTGATCCGTGGTACTACAGGAATGAAAATTAGCAGGTAAGAACCAATTTTCCTTTCCCTGTACGTACCTGGATCAGTCCAGACTCCTGTATGTACCAGAGCTTTCTTACTCAGGGTGGGACCTTGAGAGTCCGGCTCGGATAACTCCTTCTCCAAAGCCTGCCGAGCCTGGGGCCTGGACATCCAACCTGTAATGCCTGGAAAATGTATGCAAAGACTTCCAAGTCGCCGCCCTACAAATCTCTTGTGGTGAAACTTGTTGACACTCTGCCCACGATGTTGCCTGCGAACGAGTAGAATGAGCTCTCAAACCGACCGGAAGCGGCTGATGAGAAAGAAGATACGCTGACTCAATAGCCTCCTTCAACCACCAAGCAATAGTGGCTCTAGACGCTTTATGCCCTCTTCTGGGCCCACTCCAGAGTACGAACAGATGATCCGACATACGGAAACTGTATAGCACAACATAACGCGGCGTATGTCTAACTTCCTGAGCTCCCTAGAAGAGGGGTCAGAACGGTCCAAACCTGGAAATGCCGGAAGCTCCACTGACTGATTCAAATGAAAGGAGGAGACTACCTTTGGAAGAAAAGAAAGAACAGTCCTCAAGGAGTCTCCCACTTCTGTAATCCTTAAAAAGGGTTCCCTGCAAGATAATGCTTGAAACTCCGACACTTAGCGCGCAGAAGAAATAGCCACGAGGAACACCACCTTCAGCGTGAGATCTTTCAAAGGCTTTCAGAGGCTGAAAGGGCGCAGCACATAGGGCTTCGAGCACCAAGTTCAGACTCCATGAAGGGCAAGGATTCCTGTTCGGGCGACGCAAATGCTTCGCTTCCTGGAGAAACAGCGCCATATCCAGATGCACCTCTAATGACACGCCTTTTAACTTACCACGGAAACAAGCAAGGGCTGCTACCTGCACCTGTAAGGAACTGCACATCAGCCTTTTAGTAACCCGGCTTGCAAAAAGGACAAAATATCACACACGAAGGCTCGGGTAGGGTCTAACTCGCGATCTACACACCAAGACTCAAAAATTCCCCACACCCTGACACAGGCCAGGGAAGTAGAAGTCTTACGCGAACGTAAAAGAGTAGCCACTACAGCGTCTGAATAACCTTTGTTCTTTAGATGGCGCCTCTCAAAAGCAATGCCGCTAGACAAAAGCAATCTACCTCCTCCAAATAAACGGGGCCCTGACAAAGGAGGTTTGGAAGATCCTGAAACCTCAAGGGGTCGCCACCGCCAGAGTGACCAGATCTGCAAACCACGGACTTCTTGGCCACTAGAATGACCTCTGCCTGGTGAGCCTCTATTTGTGCTGCGCCCTTTCAGCACTCTGCCGATCAGAGGCCAGGGTGGAAAAACGTACGGAAGAATGTCCTTCAGCCAGGGAAGCACTAGAGCATACACTCCCTTCTGCTCCCCTTTCTAGCCGCCAACTGAAAAAGCAAGGGGCCTTGGAATTCCGAAAGGTTTCCATAAGGTCCATCATCGGCCTGGACCACTTGTCGCATATCCGCTGAAAGGCCTCGTCGGATAACTCCCATACTCTGGGGTCGAGGCGATGACGACTGAGAAAATCGGCTTGAATGTTGTCGACTCCGGCGATGTGAGAGGCTGCTATGCTGACTAGATGTTGTTCTGCCCAGAGTATCAGCTGCTACACCTCGAGCGCCACCGGTTGGCTTTTGGTTCCTCCCTGCCGATTGATATAAGCCATTGCGATCGCATTGTTAGACAGAATTCGGACCGACTTCCCCTGCAGGAAGGGCTGGAAAGTCTGCATTGCCAAGTGCACAGCTCTGATCTCCAGACAATTGATCAACCACTGGGCCTCTGACATGGACCACTGACCTTGAACCGATGTTCCCTGACAAACTGCTCCCCAGTCAGAGAGACTGGCATCCGTGGTGACCCCCATCCAATTGGGAACTTCCAGGGACACTCCATGTCTCAAGTTGTCCGACAGTAGCCACCAATCCAGACTGGACCGAGCCGCATCCATAAGGGGAAGGGGAAGGGGAAGGTGATATTGTTCGGAAACCGGGTTCCAATATGAAAGCAATGCCAACTGTAGCGGTCTCATATGAGCAAAGGCCCAAGGAACCAATTCCAGGGTGGAGTCATCGAGCCGAGGACCCTCAAATAATCCGAAACTCTTGAAGAATGCTTGGACAACAAGTCTGAAACCTGTCCCTGCAACTTGAGAAGCAGTGTTCGGGAAGAAACACCCTCCCCTGACGAGTGTCAAACAGGGCTCCTAGGAACTCCAGCGACTGGGAGGGAGTCAGGTGACTCTTGTCCAAGTTGACCACCCAACTCGGTGATCGCAAGAGAGAAAGAACTCAGTGTATCGATGAACGGCAAAGAGACTCCAACTTCGCCCGAATTAGCCAGTAGTCCAGATACGGGTGGACTAAAAGACCCTCCTTCCGTAGTTGCGCTACCACCACAAACATCACCTTGGTAAATGTCCTAGAAGCCATGACCAGTCCGAATGGTAGAGCTCAAAACTGAAAATGTTGTCTCAGGATGCAGAATCTCAGGAATCTCTGGTAATCGGAACAGATGCTGATGTGCAGGTATGCCTCGGTCAAATCCAGCGACGTGAGGAATTCTCCCTTGTGTACCGAAGCAATGACTGATTTGAGGGTCTTCGTGCGAAACCTCGGGACTCGGAGACAGTGGTCGACTCTCTTGAGATCTAGAATGGGCCAAAATGTGCCTTCCTTTTTTGGCACAACAAAGTAAATGGAGTAACGACCCTTCCGCTGCTCTGTCCGAGGGACTGGAATGATGGCCCTGAGATCGTGCAGGCGCTGCAACGTGTCTTGCACTGCTCGACGCTTCTCTTCGTAAGAGCAGGGGAGGCAACAAACCAATCTCGCAGTCGACGAACAAAACCTAAAGTGTAACCTTGACTTATCACGTTGAGGACCCACTGGTCTGATGTCCACTTGGGTCCATTCCCTGAAGAACAAAGACAGCCTGCCTCCCACCACTGGAACCGGGGAATGGACCGGCCTCGCTTCATTGGGAGGATTTAATTCCCCCTGCTAAGTGGGGGACCCCAGGTCTTCCAAATCAACGTCCACGAAAGGACTGGGACCAAGATTGCTGTCTGCCCGAAGATTGCCTCACAGGGGGACCCGATGGTCGAGAAGAGCGGAACCTCCAATTTGCTCGAAAGCGAGATCAATAGGGAAAGGATCCACGAGCCCTAGGGCGATCCTCTGACAACTTATGGACCTTGTTCTCCCCTAAGGACTGTATTAATTCTTCCACGTCCATTCCAAAAAGAAGCTTGCCCTTGAAAGGCAGAGAGCTGAGTTGTGCCTTAGAGGATACATCTGCCGACCAGTTTCTCAACCAAAGGAGTCTACGGGCAGAAACCGCCAACACCATGGACCGAGCCAAAGTCCGTAGCAGGTCGCATAAGGCATCAGTGCTGTAGGCCACCGTCGCCTCTAAGTGCCCAGCCTGCACCACCTCTTCCTCTGAGAGGGAAGGATTGCTTTGCAAAAGCTGTACCCATCGAAGCTCCGCCCGCAGAGCAAAGCTGCTGCACATGGCAGCCCGCACATCCAGAGCTGAAACTTCAAAAATCCTCTTAAGCTGTACTTCAAGCTTGTGGTCCTGAAGATCCTTAAGGGCGTTGGCTCCCATCACCGGAATGGCAGTCTTTTTAGTGACTGCAGACACAGCAGCATCTACCTTTGGGTCCTCAAGACATCCAAAGCGTCTTCTGGCAATGGGTACAGTTTGTCCAGCACTTTACTGACCTTTAGCCCCAAATCCCGGGTGTCCCATTCACGGAACAGTAGGTCGGTGACAGAAAGATGAAAGGGAAAAGACGTGGTCGGACCCCTCAGGCCCAAATAACAGGATCTATACCCCCCACCCAGGAGTCCTTCTGCGGGACTTCAATGCCTAATTCCTCTAAAATCGCCAGAATAAGGGGACTCAGCTCGTCCCTCCGAAAAAGATGGACCACCTTGGGATCATCCCCATTTGCCACATGAGGATTAGGACAGCACTCCTGATCATCCCCAAGATCAGTCTGTCCCTGGGTCCCTGATCCTCCGGATTGGACTCCTCTGAGGTAGCGTCAGCTTGAGAATGAGACGCTCCAGACCTAAGAGGACGCTTACCTCGCAGACCTGACCCCTGCTCCATGGGTCTAAACGATTGGAAAGATGGAAGCACTGTGGAACCAACCCTGGGTGTCTCTTATGTGCCTTCGTCTTATAGGCTTTTTGCAGCAGTAGAATAAAATCCGAAGAGAAAGAGGATGAGGAGTCTGAGGCCTCCTCAAGGCCGTCCTTGCCGGTGCCTGCTGCTCCTGTCCACAGCTTGCCTTCCCCCCCCCCCGGGAGGCTGCCTGCTGTGGGGACAAGGCGAAAACTGGGAATGGGAATGGGTCTGGAGAGGGAGACCTCGGGCGCCGGCTCCTTCCTGAAGCTCGGGATGGCCGAATCGCGGCCTTCGCAGCTCCCACTGACATGCCCTTCCCCCCGGGGAGGCATGCAGAGAATAGGCCGTCCCCACACATGCAGCACGCCGCACCACGCAGCATCGTCGGCTCGGCAAGAGAGAGAAAGAGATAAAAAAACCTGTTTCCCCAGCGGTGAAAGGTCCCTCCCCCCCCCCGGAGGTAAAAATGGAACCGACCGTGCACTGCCTTCGCGGCAACTTGCCTTGAAGAATTCTTTTTTTTCCCCAGTTGCTCCACGAGTCCTGCACCGAAAAGGGTGAGTGAGCCGTGCTCCCCAGTATCACCCAAGCCAGGAGTGGATGCAGGGTCCTCAACCTCCCCAACTCCAGCGGCCTCGAGAACCAGGGGGGGATGGTTCCCTCAGGACCTGGCAGCCCCCTGGGAGGCAGTGAAATGGCTTCTTCCTTTTAAAAAAAAAGAGCCAGTCCTAAAAAAAGAACCTAGACTAACCCTAAACTGCCTACCTCAACTTTGTTGTCTTTTTTTTTTAAGCTAAACTACCACAGACTGCAGGATTTTGCACCTCCACCATCTGCTGGAGACAGAAATACTGATGGACTGCAGGTGGCACCTCAGGGTATAGGGTAGAGTCATCTGCTGGAGGGGAGGCAAAACCCAGGAGTCTGGACTGATCCGGGTACGTACAGGGAAGGGTGAATTTTTTCATAAAATAACGAGGTCAATATTGAAATTGTTTGTCCAGGCTAAGTTCAGGACTTAGTTGGACAAACCGCGGGGTTTAAATTTCTTGCCTGCTCTGAATGTCTATAATTTATTCAGCAATTTAGCCAGATAAAGTTAGCTGGATAAATCAAAGGTGTTCTGGAGCAGAGTTAAGTTAGATGGGTAGGTCTGGTCGTGCTGGAAAGCAGTTCCTAAATTAGGGGGATAAGGCTATCCAGCTTAGTAAGACTTTATTTATTGGAGTGCCTAATGGACAGCACTCTGCTGAATATCCATAACACTTAGCTGGCTGATTTTAGCTGGATAAATTGTCCGTTCACTACGCTTCTGAATATAGACCTCACTGTGTCTCCAGACAGATAGCCAGACCAAACCAGCCGCTAAGCACTTTTTTATATGTTAAAAAGCGTTTAAAAAAAAAGAAGAGACCTAGGAATAAGACCTTGTGAGGATACAGTAAATCCAAGAAAGAGACAAGCTGATATTCTGAAGACTGCAGCTGCTATGGTTTTAAAGCTCACTGGGTCAGATGCATCCAGAGGAGCATCATTTCACGAGATGGGGAGAGGAAAGCGCAGTGTGGCCCCTTTTCTTTCTCCCTGTATCCTAATTGCTCTTTAGCAGTAAATACATAATTTTACTAAACGATGTTACAGATATTTATAATTAGAAAGAATGGTAGCTAAGGCCAATCAGAGGCTGGAATCATACAAAATCAACTTGTTTCTTTCTGACAGGGCAGGACAAAAAGACCACATGTTTAATGTTCAAACTAAAAGCTTTAACTTTATTTTTAAACTTTTTTTTTTAAATACTATTTTCTAACAGCAATAGTGCCCCGAGGCATTAGCAGGTAACTGCCCTTTGCCACATGGTTGGATGCCCTTGCCTTTCGGCTTGGGGCAGCTAACCAGGCCCGGCTGCTGTTTCACGATGCCCAATGGCGTGAATGCTATCACTTCACTAAAGCCAAAGGACAACGGAGTATTCTCACAAAAGGACACGCTCAAAAGAGGCGTTTTGGAAAAGACGCAGTTCTCTCTCACCTACATACAGGTCACTGGTGTGCCCCTCGCAGGCGGAGTCCTCTGCCAACACAAGAGACAAGGAAAGAGAAGACAATGTGTCAGAACCCGGAAAAAAAGACAGTTACCTGTTTCAGCTATGCCCCCAAAATAGTCCTATTGCCTCCTTCAGATTACTTCTACATTAATACAAGAAAAATGACCTCATCTATCTTTTCAGTAAAAGTGGACGCATCATAAGGTTTGCAACTGTTCAATTTAACAACTTTGCAACTCCCAGATCAGCCCAGCAGATGAGAGGTCTACAATTGGGGTTCAAATTTGGATTTCTAGATTTGCCAACAGGCTCCCATTTTTTCAGGACAGACTGATCCAGTCCTGATTTCACTCCTCACTCCCCCCCCCCCCCCCATCCCTCACCCCACTGCATGCAGGAACTTGTAATTTTGATTTCCGTAAGAAAAGCAGGAACTACAAGTCCCTGCTTTCAACAGAGGTAAATCTGGTATCTGTAGGTGTGGAAGAGTTTTGGTCTCACTGTTGGAGCATGTAGGGAGGAATGAATTACTGTGAGCCACCAAACAAGTATAAAACAAGCCAGATAAAAAAAATGATTTAATGAGAAATGCATAGAAAATAAAGTGGTTTGCGGGGTGGCAGTTCTCAGACCTGTCTTACTATTTTTGTTTTATCTTTTATTTAAATAAATAGATTTTATGTATGTCTGGATGTATACTACTTTTAGAGTTATTGTTAATTTTGCAGTATATAAATCAAACAAACAAACAAATAAAGAAGGTCTCAAACGCTGAAAGTCATTTTGGGGTGCAGACATAAAGCTACTCTGACTTACAGGCCATGTCTGCTCAGTCGACCGCTTTAAAAAACAAAAATAATTAAAAAAAATATATATGCTAGTAAAATATTATTTTAATACTTAAAATGTCTCTTCTGAGCATAGATGTCATTAACCTGGCACACTCCAATCCTCAGGTGTCACAGCTCCTGAAAGAACCAGTCCCCCTCCAAAAACTCTGATACTTTTCTCACTGGAGTGTCACTTCAAACACGAAAGTCTGAAAGAATCTGGCAGAGCAAAAAGCCACTGGGGTTGCCACAACTTCCCACATGGATTGCCACCTACCTGCCTCACAAGACTGGTCGCCTGGGGTCAGCATGAAAGACAGACGGCAGACACTTTAACATCTTGAATTTTTTTTTTTTAATACTTTTTATTTAACAAGATTTGTCAGGCATACAAGTTGCAGGTTACTTAACTTGTAAAAATGAAAAAGAAGCACAGTATATCATAGACAGTTATCCAACTATCAATAAGGTTCACAACTTAACAATAAACAAGTAGCACTAACAATTAGGTCTTGCTATATTCCACATAAGGACCCCACACTTGGTCAAATTTAAAACGGTCGTTTTTCAAATCATAATGCAGTTGCTCGACATCAGCGATGACTCATACCTGGGCACACCAGTAGGCCAAGGAAGGGTTAGATTTCCAAAACGTAGCAATCATGAAGCAGGCCACCAACAGCATATACACAACCAACGGTCTGTGTTTAACAGGGTCAGGGGCGTGGACCCATCTACCCAGCAACCCCAAACTAGGTCCAATGAAGACCACATACCCCAGAATATCTGCCACCTCCTGAGTAACCTGAGAACAGAAGTAATTAACACTTGGACAGTGCCACCACATGTGCATAAAGGTGCCGATTTTGCCGCAACCTCTCCAGCAAGCACTACTGGACTCAGGAAAAATTTTTGAATAAAAGAGCAGGGTCCGGTAAGTCCTATGGAGCAATCTTACCATCAATGTAACCCTCCATGCACACAGAGAGACACGGTGTGCAGATATCCAAATATTTTTCCAGTCACCACTCCCCAAGGTAAGGTTAAGGTCCGCGTTCCAGGCCTCAATGAGGCTGGGAGGAGACACCCTACCATACCTGTCCTCCAAAAGGCCACGATATACAATAGCTATACCCTTGCATTGCACACCTGCAGAACCCAGAAAAGCCTCCATGCCATTTAACCGCCATAACAGCCTTTCCAGATCAAAGCATCTCGACAAAGCCTGACTCAATTGCAAGTATTGTGCCCGGAACGATGGGTCAAGGTCAAAGTCCTCTACTAAAGTTTGGAAGGAAGTGAACCCATCCTCCTCCCCATCACCTCACAGCTGCGCCAGAGTGACCATCCCATTCGCCGCTAGGCTTTAAACACGGGCAAAAAGGTGCAACTAGAGACCCTCGAGTTGCAGTATATAGGGGATATTGGAGACAGAGCCTCATCGTCAACCTTAAGAAATCTACGCACCTGATGCTAAATCCGCAAAGTGTGTGCGAGAATGGGACTATCTCAACATACCCTGCGTCATAAAGGGGAATCACACAGCAAAAACGGGAGCATAGCCATAGCACATAGCTTATGCGCTTTCTAGTGCCACCCACGACTCATCCAAGCCACAAATCCAAGCCTGGAGACATACCAACCGAGCAGCCCAATAGTATAAGTGCAAATTGGGCAGCACCATCCCACCAAACTGCTTACACAACCAAAGCTTATGCAATTGGATCCTGGCTGGCCTATAATTCCAAATAAACCTACTCATCGCACCATGCAATTCAGAGAAAACCCTTTGAGGAACCGCACATGGGACATGCTGAAAGAGATAAAGCAGACTGGGAAGAATATTCATCTTGAGCAGGTTAATTCTACCCACCCAAGAAATGGGCATCTTACCCCAAAGCTGCATCTTTTTCTTAATAACCCCAATAGGTCCGCCAACATTTCTTTTTACAAACAATGAAGGTCCCTGGGAAAGTAAACCCCCAAATATACAAAGTCATCCGGTACAACTCGAAAGCCTGAAAAACAATTCAGAATCGTCATTTTCTGATCAATAGGAAATCTCAGACTTATTGAGGTTAATTTTATATCCCGACAGAGTCCCACACTCGGCAAACTTAACAAGACAGGACCCGACGCTCAGGGCGAAGACAGACAAATTAAAACATTGTCCGCATAGAGGGAAAACTTCTGTTCCCTCCTACCAAGTTTAATACCTTGAATGCCAACATGCTGCCAAACAGCAGCTGCCAACAGTTCTATGGCTAAATCAAAACATAAAGGAGACAAGGGACAGCCTTGTCTCGTACCCCTAGTAATATTAAAAAAGGCAAATAACGATCAGTTAATCAATATTCTAGCCCTCAATCGATGATACATGGCTCTAATCCAAGTAAGGAACCGGTCAGGAATACCAGCCTCTGCTAAAGTCTGGAACAGAAACGGCCACCCCAGTCTATCAAAAGCTTTTTCAGCATCTAGAGAGATGACCATCATTGGTCTACCCTCCCTTCTTAGCCATATGCAAAATACTGACGAGGAGTCTCGTATTAGCAGTGGAAACCCTACCTTTCACAAAACCTACCTGATCACTATGAACTAAGTCAGGTAAAACTACCTCTAACTGCATCTGCAACATCTTAGCCAGAATCTTCAGATCAGAATTCAGCAAAGAGATGGGCCTATAGAATCCACAGTCAGCATCCTCTTTACCCTTCTTATGAATTAAAGTAATTGTAGGGTCCGCCATATCATACAGGGCAGTGACTAGTTCACCCGCTTTTTGAAACAATGAAAGAAGAAAAGGAGTAATCTCTGGGAGAAACTTCTTATAAAATTCCAACATGAAACCATCCGGACCCGGACATTTCCCCTATGGCAAAGCCTTGATAGCACTCTGAAGTTCAAGCAGAAAAAAAGGAGCCACCAACTTGTCAATCTGATCCACACGCAAATTTGGCAGATTATGACCAAGCAAAAAATTTTTAAGATGTTCACCGGAAGGCAGGTCAGGTGCAGAGTAGAGACTGGAAAAATATTGTACAAACTCACTCTTTATTTCCCCCCAATCCACCATGATCCTGCCCTGAGGGTCACGTAAGGATAATATATGTGACTGGCCAGTTTACCGCTTGACCAGCCTGGCCAGAAAGGTACCCGGCTTGTCTCCATGCTCATAGAATTTTAATCTAGAATATTTAAGAGTACGCCCAATCTTCTCAACCTCCAACAATTTCAAGTCTCTTCTCATAGCCTCTAACAGTTTATAAGTGTGAGGGGAACAGCCTAATTTGTGCCACTTCTTCAGCATAGCAATGGTGGCAGTAAGCTCAACCGCCTTCACTCAGTGTTGTTTCTGGAGATGGCTCACATAAGCTATAATTCTGCCTCACAAAAAAGCCTTGAAAGAAGCCCAATGAAGGCCAGGTTCATAATCTACTGCAGAATTAAATAAGAAATTCCACCACCACCACCACATTAGCCACTAATGTAGGAAATTCTTTGTCACCAAAGAGAGACGCATTAAGCCTCCAGATAAAACCTTGGGGCTTCGGTGGAGCGAATTGGAGTTGAACTTGGACTCGATGATGATTAGAGATAGTAATATATCACTGTCCACTACACAAGAAAAAAGATTGGGAGTACACAAAGTAGTTGATTCAGCTATATGTGGCATGCCTAGGCGAAAAAAAAGGTATAATCCCATTCTAACGGATGATGTTGCCACCAGACATCCCCTAAGTAGAACATGTTAAGCAAATCATTATCCAGACCACCTCCAGAAGCCCCCCTAATAGCCTTGAATGTTCTTATCCGAAGCATGGTTAGGACAGATATTCCAGTCTCTTCCGATTAGCAATTTATCGAACCCAAAAGAGGCAATCTTTTCCGAGAGGAGACGATAGAAATCCTGCTGATAAATGTTTGGGCCATAAACACTCACAAGCAATAAGGTAGAAGAATATAAAGTACACTCCAAAATTACATAACGTCCCTCTAAGTCTGAATACGACTGATGAACCTGCAGAGGTAAATTCTTATTAATAAGAATACAGGTCCCATGACTACGGGAGTTATAAGAGAAGTGGTACACAGCACCAACCCATCCCACCTTTAACAAGGACAAGGAAACAGGAAACAAGACCAACAAAACCCCCCACCCCCATGGCCATCCGACCTCCCCAGCCCAGCCCCCTGCCCAGCCCAAGGTCCCATGAGGACAGGAAAAGAGGTGCGCAATAGTATCATTCATAAAAAGGGGAAAAAAACATGGTTAAAAACCTGAAAAAAAGAATGAAAGTGAAAGATCAACATATCCCTGCATGGCACATGTTGCAAAGACCCAGAAAACTGGCAGAGGCACTGCCATATGATCCACCACCCCCAGACCGGGAACTGCACAAGCCTTAGCATAAGAGAACAGTCAAGTAAAAATTGAAAAAACAGGGAAAACCCCTTCACAAACCACAAGGCTATTGCGGGGGTACGCACTGTTAATGCTCCTGCCCGGGCAGAACTACAGCATGCGCAGACAAACACAACCGACTTCACTGTGCTCAACAAAATATTAAAAGCATGGGAGCCTAAAGGAAGAAGGCATGGCAGTCACTAGAAGCTGAAGCACGTTGTTCCCACTAATCAGATAATAAATGAACGAAACAACAATGGCCACGTATGACTAGCAAAAGAACTCATTAAGATCAGAGAGGGCAAAACCCCAACCAGCCCCCTGAAGACTTGCAATCCCACCTCCCCCCTCCTGAGATTTCTCATCATCTCTAAATCCTAACAAAGAATAAACAAAGGAAACCCAAAATAATATCAATGTATATAATCCCCACCCAATCCAAACCCCGATCAAAATCACCCAGCTTCTACTAACCCGAACACATAAGAACATAAGAAATTGCCATGCTGGGTCAGACCAAGGGTCCATCAAGCCCAGCATCCTGTTTCCAGAGGCCAAACCAGGCCACAAGAACCTGGCAGTTACCCAAACACTAAGAAGATCCCATGCTACTGATGCAATTAATAGCAGTGGCTATTCCCTAAGTAAAATTGATTAATAGCCATTAATAGACTTCTCCTCCAAGAATTTATCCAAACCTTTTTTGAACCCAGCTACACTAAGTGCACTAACCACATCCTCCTGCAACAAATTCCAGAGCTTTATTGTGCGTTGAGTGAAAAAGAATGTTCTCCGATTAGTCTTAATTGTGTTACTTGCTAACTTCATGGAATGCCCCCTAGTCCTTCTATTATTTGAAAGTGTAAATAACCGAGTCACATCTACTCGTTCAAGACCTCTCATGATCTTAAAGACCTCTATCATATCCCCCCTCAGCCGTCTCTTTTCCAAGCTGAACAGCCCTAACCTCTTCAGCCTTTCCTCATAGGGGAGTTGTTCCATCCCCTTTATCATTTTGGTTGGCCTTCTCTGTACCTTCTCCATCGCAACTATATCTTTTTTGAGATGCGACGACCAGAATTGTACACAGAATTCAAGGTGCGGTCTCACCATGGAGCGATATAGAGGCATTATGACATTTTCTGTTTTATTAGCCATTCCATTCCTAATAATTCCTAACTTTGTTTGCTTTTTTGACTGCTGCAGCACACTGAGCCGACAATTTTAAAGTATTATCCACTAAGATGCCTAGATCTCTTTCCTGGGTGGTAGCTCCTAATATGGAACCTAACATCGTGTAACTACAGCAAGGGTTATTTTTCCCTATATGCAACAGCTTGCACTTGTCCACATTAAATTTCATCTGCCATTTGGATGCCCAATCTTCCAGTCTCACAAGATCCTCCTGTAATGTATCATAATCCGCTTGTGATTTAACTATTCTGAATAATTTTGTATCATCCGCAAATTTGATAACCTCACTCGTCGTATTCCTTTCCAGATCATTTATATTTATATTGAAAAGCACTGGTCCAAGTAGAGATCCCTAAGGCACTCCACTGTTTACCCTTTTCCACTGAGAAAATTGACCATTTAATCCTACTCTCTGTTTCCTGTCTTTTAACCAGTTTGTAATCCACAAAAGGACATTGCCGCCTATCCAATGACTTTTTAGTTTTCTTAGAAGCCTCTCATGAGGGACTTTGTCAAATGCTTTCTGAAAATCCAATCACCCCCAAGAGCTTCCCAGGCCGCTGCCCAGACTGCAACCACCCCCAAGAGCTGCCCAGACCCCCAGGCAGCCAAACACAACGGAAAGATTACAGTCTCTCAGGAAAAAATATCAAAAAATGCAAAAAAAGTGAGAGCAAAAACAGGGACACTATGGGAAAAGCAATGAACAAGCAGAGAAATAGACAAAAGTCAAATATCTCACTGAGATGAAGCCAACCACTGCTTCCCCACCGGTCCAGCTTCCCCCGCCGGCTTCAAATAGCGGCAAACCTCCGTAAGAGAGTCAAAAATCCTTGTTTGATTATTACTAAGATGCGCCGTGTAAAGCAGCGCATAGGCCATCCCATGTTTTTGCAGCTCCTTCTTGACAGGGCTGTACTCTGCCCGCCATTTCTGCGTGGCAGCAGCAAAGTCCTGAAAGAATATTACTTTCCTAACTTTAAAATGAACATCGCCAAATTCATGGATCTTGTCGGGAAATCGATGCATTTGCATGATGATTGTGTATGTGCGGGCAGCTGCCTGGCACCGAGGGGGGAGTGAGCGCCTGATGCACTCGTTCAATTTTAATCCGGCCTCCCTTTACCTCCAAGGCCCAAAGTTTCAGGAATCCATCGGTCAAAAAACGCGACTGGATTAGATCCCTCCTCACCATCCGGAAATCCAACCAGCTGGATATTTCGGTGGCATCCACGATTTTCAAGATCCTCAAGTTTTTCCAAAGCCACCACGAGCCGTTTATCAAACTTCTCAACCTTCCTGTTAGCCTCAGTGGCGGACATCTCGACCTCCCTCATTCGCATCTTAAGGCCCTCAATCCGAGTGAGTTATCCTGCACAGTCATGACCAAATCAGCAATCTTCTCTACGATGATTGTAAAGGTAAGCTGTGCCGAGAAAGCCTCAAACAGCTGTTTCAGCTGCATATTAGCATCAAAGGGAGAGTCCAGGGCCAGCCATTCCTCCTCCATCGCACGCTCCTCAGCTTCATCCCCTCCTCCAGCGGCCACTTTTTTTCCAGATTTTTCGATGGCTGATCAGCGCACATTGCTGGCAAATATTTAGAAGGCACATCTAAAGACATCGTATAAGTGACGAGTAGACGATTTTTGACACGGATGTTAAAGAATAAAGAATTAGGGGCCTAGGAGCTCAAGCAGGGCACGTCCATTCACTTGCAGCTCATCATGTGACCCCCCCCTTGAATTTGTTTTTTAAAGACATTTTCTCAACTGCAGGAAGATTTCAAAAAGGATGAAAGTCTTTTCTGTGTCTTTATCTGCAGAGTTTGCGATCTTGACTGAGTGACATCAAGTGACTTACACAGGGTAGTCTGGGTAGGTCTGGGATTCTGTAGCATGCCCAATGTCCTTCTGTATGCTAGCCGCCTAAAAATGTAAAAAAAAAAAAAAAAAAATGTAATGGATTATTAAAATCTGAGATGTCACGTAGTGACACAGCATCCAGTTTTAATCCATGAAGTAAACCAAAGGTTCTTTTCTTAAAACCTGAACTATATAGGCCCAGACTCACCACTCAACTGAAATGTAGGACATCTCCCCTCACCACCAGCACAACCATGCTGAAAGCCGGAGAATCGGCCAGTTTGCACAATGTTGAAATGATACAGAGCTTCACCCAAAGAATTTGGTTTCCTAGAACTTCCAGGAGGGGGAAATGAAATCTGACACAAAATGATGGTTCGAACAAAAACCTCTGTGGGACTGTTTGAAAGTGCCAAGAACAGGACAGTGGTTTGGGAAGAAGCTTGCCTCCACTTTTGTTTCCTGTGGACCTTTCCTTGGAGGGGGCTGAATTATATCTGAAAGCTGGTAATCACGGTTCCCATTAATCCATAAATAGCTCTAAAGTGCGGATTTACAAATCAGATAAACCGCCTCGTCCTAAAGAAAGCGCATCCTCTCCCCCTCACTCATCCTGGTCTTGTTCCCTCTTTTGGGCTGTTCACCCCATCCTCCCCACCCCTTTGACAGATAAAAAGCACACCTGCAGTTGGCGCTTACCTCTCCTGGAACTGTTTTGACGGGATGAGTCCCGCCCTGAGGTTGGTGTCCCCTATACGCTTCGCCTGCCACCACGTGGCGTCATCCTGGCTCACGACCTCCAGCACACGTCCTCTCCTGAAGGGCAGCCCCGCCTCCTGGCAAGGGATGGCTCTGTCCTCTGTGGGGTCATAGTCGAACAGAGCCCTCATGTACACCTTAAGGAAAGACAATGGTCGGTGGTGGGTTTGCATCGTTTTTTGTTTTATTTTGTTTTGTTGGGGGGGGGGGGGAGCGGTTTAAAGACGCTTTATTGAAAAGTGATGAACATGCTCTGACCAAATTGTACATACTCATGATCTGTACTTGACTAAATTAAAATAAAATACAAGAAGAACCCTTTTCCATTTACTTACAATCATATCATCTAATTTCACGAAGGAGCTGTACACCCCTGACAGAAACACTGCGCTCTACACACAATGACATCAACAGCAAACCCACAACTAGAACCCCTCCTTCCCAATTCCCCTCCCCATGCTGCTGGTACAAGAGATCTCAGATCTGCTTGAGCAATTCTGGATCCATCTTAGAGGTAACAACCCTCCCCCCTCCTCAAAACACACATACAAAATCATGATCCTCCCCCCCCCCCAACATACACACACTTTACAGTCATACTTTGTCTCCTATCCCTATAGGATTTTTCATTTTGGCTTCCCACTTAAGCAGCAGTCCTCAGGTTTCAGAAACACCTGGGTCGTTAACACATATTTTGAAAGTCATTTCTCCAGTGAGTATGTTTGCCTGGATTGTTTTTAAGAATGCCAAACACATTCCACTTTTTCTTTTTAAATCCCATATCTACAAAAAAATGGGGAGAAGTTCCTTGAACTAACAGCACCCAAACTGCGTTTCTCAATGGTCCACTCTGGCACTAAGTCTCACAGAATCGCATTCATATTTGGTCAGTAAAAAAAAGTCAACAATAGTCATTGAGGAAACAGGTTGATAAATGCTGCTGTGCATAAGATTTGTGGTGTCTCTCAAGCCGGTTTTGGAGTACCCCCTAACCAGTCTGGTTTTCGGGATATGAGACAGATTTAAATACAAATAAATCCTCTCTCATGCATATTCAGTGTGGCTATCCTGAAATCCGGACAGGCCTGAGAAAACAGCAGCCTGGATTTCTGTGTGGGCACACATGGGGGAGGCAGAGTGCCTTTAGTGACCTAAAACAGTCACCAATGCCTTCCATACAGACCCCCTGTGAGCCAGGGCACAGAATCATACCGGCTTTGATTTTTTTTTTTTTTATATTTTGTTTGGGAGTAGCCAACTGTGCAGCTTCTTTTAAACTTCCATACTGCTTCCCATTACTAGGTATTGATGTTACTGTATTTTTCCTGGAGGATCGCTACTAAAATAAGGCTAATCTGCAAGATAGGGTAATGTTCTAAGCTTTGCCCAATTACCCATCCAGTACATTCCTGAAATAACCTTATGTGCCCTTGTGCCTTACTGCCAGAAACTTAAACTCAAAACATATACAATATCCAAGAGAAACCAACTCCCCAACCCCAGCCAAGAATGACCTATACATCTAGAGGCTTTATTGAGCCATGTAACCTGGGCAGTATGA
This sequence comes from Rhinatrema bivittatum, assembly GCF_901001135.1. Lineage (NCBI taxonomy): Eukaryota > Metazoa > Chordata > Amphibia > Gymnophiona > Rhinatrematidae > Rhinatrema > Rhinatrema bivittatum. The sequence goes on from NC_042626.1 coordinate 54,643,520, forward strand.
CCAGCCTATCAGTATCAGGAGGCAAGGGCACACAGACACACACACACACACACATAGTCTACCATCACAACTGCAACAGCTTTGCAGCACCATAGTCTGGAAAGCTCCTCCAACCAGTGAGAGAAATCGAAATTTAATTTTGAAATTTGCTTAAAAAAAAAAAAAAAGAAGTTCTTCTAAATGATTCCTGGCAAATGCAGCTTTCCAGCTGAAAAACCGTTCCTAATTGAAGAAAGGGAGGGGAAGCCCACACTGAAAACCACAGTTTCACTGGTGCAGAACTCCCCATGCTCATTTCCAAACTAGTCTTAAGGAACAATTATTCCTGTTTGCTTTAACGAGAAAGGCTGTTCTAATGATATTATTTCTCTCTTTGTTCCTGAAATCTTTTCATGGCAATACAAACCCACATGTGGGTTTGTATTGCCATGAAAAGGCATTATATATATAATAACAAAAAAAATTCTTCATGCAACTCGTAGGGAACACATGAGCTTGGATAGCTGGCAGGAGCATGTATGCTATGAATTCAGCCGAACAGGAAAGGGGATTTTAGAAAGTGGTTTCTCTTATTTGGCATCTACAGAGAAAGATGTTCCATAAAGAAAAATTGGTTCTTACCTGCTAATTTTCATTCCTGTAGTACCACGGATCATTCCAGACTCCTGGGTTTATGCAACTGTACCAGCAGATGGAGACAGAGAAAAGTTTAACTGACACTGCTTAATAGAGATGTGAATCGTGTGATCGATCGTCTTAACGATCGATTTTGGCTGGGGGGGGGAGGGAATCTGATCGTCGCGGTTTTGTTTTGTTTTTTAAATCGTTTAAATCGTAAGTCGGGGGAGAGCGGGAAAACCGGCACACTAAAACAACCCTAAAACCCACCCCAACCCTTTAAAATAAATCCCCCACCCTCCCGAACCCCCCCAAAATGTTTTAAATTACCTGGGGTCCAGTGGGGGGGGTCCCGGTGTGATCTTCCACTCTCGGGCCACGGCTGCGTTAATAGAAATGGCGCCGGCGCTACCTTTGCCCTGTCAACGGTAGCGCCGGCGCCATTTTGGTTCCTGTCCCCCGACGTCACGAGCGCAGGAGATCGCTCCCGGACCCCCGCTGGACCCCCAGGGACTTTTGGCCAGCTTGGGTGGGCCTCCTGATCCCCACAAGACGTGCCAAAAGTCCAGCGGGGGTCCGGGAGCGACCTCCCTGCACTCGGGCCGTATTGCAAAATGGCGCCGGCAATACGGCCCAAGTGCAGGGAGGTCGCTCCCGGACCCCCGCTGGACTTTTGGCACGTCTTGTGGGGATCAGGAGGCCCACCCAAGCTGGCCAAAAGTCCCTGGGGGTCCAGCAGGGGTCCGGGAGCGATCTCCTGCGTTCGTGACGTCGGGGGACAGGAACCAAAATTTCTATTAACGCAGCCGTGGCCCGAGAGTGGAAGATCACACCGGGACCCCCCCACTGGACCCCAGGTAATTTAAAACATTTGGGGGGGGTTCGGGGCCAGAACCCCCCTCCAAGGGGAGCCTTGTATCCCCAGGAGTCTCAGAGGGCCCCCCGGAACCCCCTGTCCAACCGCGGTGGCCCCAGTAAATGCTGCACCCTGAGGACCAAAATACCTCGTGACCGAACAGAGCCAGACCCATCCGCCTTGACAGCTGGGGAGGGAGGGAGGGAGGAGGGGCCATTCCCCACAGCTGAAGGTCTGACCCTTCCTGTTGTGCCAAAAAAGTGTGGTGGAGCAGTAAAATAAATTCCAGGGAGAAACCGCAGGAAGCAGACCCCCATAAGCCCAGCGCCCCCCGACTGAGCTAAATCCACCAGCAGCGCATCATCCAGGCTACCCTGCCCCTCCACGGGGCCTGGGTGCACTGGGGAAAGCCGGGGGGGGGGGGGGGGGGGGGGAGTCCTCCAGCCCCCCCAAAAGCGCAGCTGTCATTCCCGCGCTGGCCAAGGCCGAAGGCCCGACGCGGGAAACCCCGTTCCTTACAGCAACCATATGGGCGGCGGAAGGAGGCCTGACGAGCCAGCATTTCACGGGGAGGGAGGGGAAAGAGAAGGCCCCTCACCACCCAAAACACACACCAAGCAGAGAGAGAGAGAGAGAGAGAGACAGAGACACTGCTGAGACGGGCAGGAACCGCGCCACACGCGCAGCAGATCCAACCGTGAACCATAGCATGCGGTTACCTATAGAGCCCAGCGAGACCGTCGGCCTAAACACACCGCCCTGATAACGAAAATGTCGCCCATAGAGCCCGGGAGAGACTTACCGCCCTGCTGCAGCTGCTTCCTGCTGAAACTGGTTTTTTTTTAAACTTTACAAAAATAACAGGGCCTCTGCTCTCCTAAGGCCAAGGGGAGCTGTCCAGCTTCAGTTCAGCCTGAAAGCTAGGAGAGCCCTAAAAACAAAAAGCAGCTGCCCCGAGCTGAAAAGCCACCTAGGTGGCCTCGTGAAGGGAGGGATCTGGACCACCAGATTTGCACCTCACGGATGGGAGCCGGAGAGAGTGTACAAAAAGGTCACCAACCTCCAGCTTGTCCACCTCAACTAAACAGAGAAGGGTTCCCCCCAGGGAACCCGACCCCTGAGAGAAATGCTCTTCAGAAAAAGAAACGGAAAGAGAAAAAGAAAAAAGGACCGAAAAATCACCAGAAACTGCAGGTAAATGCACCAGCCACCATTTGCTGGAGACAGAGAAATACTGGGGAACTGCAGGTGTGCTTATCAAGCAGTGTCAGTTAAACTTCCTCTCTCTCCATCTGCTGGCATGGATGCATAAACTCCAGAGTCTGGAATGATCCGGGTAAGTAGGGTACTATTGAGTTCAGTGTTTACATCTCTCAAGCCAAATTAATTTCTGAAACATAGTTTACAGACTATAACACATACATATCAGTGTTTTCATGTTATTTTATATCACAATCAAGAGCAATGCATAAAAAGAAAACCAAGAGTCTTTGCTATTATGGTACAAAAAACTGTTAGAGTGATTTGGCATCTTTCTGCAGCAGATGCACAAGGTTTGCTGCAGCTGTTTTGTAATTGATGCCTTTACTTGCAGCTTAAAATGTGGCTGAATGCTTTGGCAACATTTTATGTTTTTCAATTACTTAACGCTGCAAGGTTTAGAAGATGCAGGGGGTGGGGATGGGGGATCAGTTTCATGCTCTGGACTGTGCACCCTTCGTGTCCCTCATTGGCTGGCAGATGCCACGCTCTAGCAGTGACGACAGTCTTCCTTCTCTCTCCATGCCCAAGAGTACCGCCTTCACTGATTCTTTCAGTTCTAGAATTTTCTCTCGCCCCCTCCGGCACCCCCCTTCATTTTTTTTTTTTTTTAGGGCTGGCCATTTCCTCCTGCTCCTTCAGGTTTCCAGCTCAGTTACAACTGGACTCTCTCTTGGGCTACGGTTCCAGGAGCCTTCACATGCAACTATCAAGGGAAAGGGGATTTCCTCTATTGTAAAACTGTCTACTTAGCACAGTTGTTGCAGCATTGCTCTCCTTGCCCATGGGCAACAACCTCATCTCATCCCAAAACCCAGTACACATGTACATAGAGTCCAATCATTAAGCACTACCATTAAGGGATGATTGGGGCTTCCACCTCCCTCCCACCCACTTCCAGGGGCTGCGAATGCTGCTTCCGTAGCATCCTCAGGCCCGGCCGGCATCAGAAACAGGAGACCCAGCCTTGAAATCAAATCCAGGCCCCTCTATGTGACAGTGCACTGTTCTGCCGTGCTGGTGCCTGACCTCAGCACCCCCTTGCTTTTGCTTTTATATTCCATCACCCAACTTCTGCAGTGACAGTAACACAGTATGCATGCACCCCCACGTCTGGCGGCTGTGAGAGCTGCCTCCTTAACAACCCCAGCCCTGGAAGGTCCAAGAAGTAACTGGACTTGGGAATCAAATGCTGCATGCTGCCACTGGACTGCCCAACTGCACCATTTATTCTGTTAACTCAAAAAAGTACAAGCTATGAGGCATTACTAAAATATACAAAGGTAACACCAAAATCCTTTTCAAAAAATAACTCTTCCGTTTCACCACCCTGATGGTCTCGCTCTCCAAGATTCATTATTTGGTTTAAGTTATGCTTTTATGATTTGCAGGCAACTCCCCTTAAAGCTCCTCGGATGCAAGATAAGAGATTAAATGTGAGAAAATAAATAAATATGAGGCATTATTTTGTGAGCCGGTTTTAGAAGGGTTTTGGGTTATTCTTTGGGGGGGGGGGGGGGGGCGGGCACCACATATCTGAAAACCATGGAGAATCACCACAGCACCTCAATGAGATGGGATGAGAAGCCTATCCTGGAGATGCATTTTTCGATTCTCCCCTTACCTTGCTCTCCTGCAGGTGATCCTCCTCTTTGATGGCTGGGATGATCTTTAAAGTGATGGAACCCTGAGACTGAGCCTGGAAAATAGGAGAAACAAAGAGAAAAACAAACAAAAAAACCCCACTAGCCTGCCACACTCACCTCCCTTTGGCAGCTTATGAAAAAGCACCCTGTGTAAGCAAATCAAGTCTTTTTATTACTTAAACTAGTTTTGCTCTTGAGCATGTCTCCAACATAGTTAATTATGTAACGCAGGCAAACACTTTGCATGAATATCAGAAAAAGATTCAGGCAAATATACTTTTTGTCTCACTGGTAATTCATGTAATAAGCCCAGGCCGATTATCCAGGGATATGCTACAAGTTTCAAATCATTTTATGTTTCTTCCCCCCAGGACATACAAAAGCGTTATGGCGCCTTCATCTGGGCCAGAATTCTACACCTGGATATATGGCAAAAAACCTTTTGCTTGCTTTAAAATTGCTTGCCTCACTGTGTAAGGGCGGTGGGAAGTAAGTCTTAAGCTCCCACAGGGGTGCACACAAGCTTCAAACTTAACAAAATCAAACACATCTTGGGTCTCATTTTCAAGGTGACTGACATGCATAAATCAATTAGGAGGCTGCCCATTTCTTGTGTATTTTTCCCCTTGCTAGCAAGCGGCGTTCGGGAGGGGGAGGAGAGCAGAATCGAGGCAGGGAAAAAGCATTTGCGTGTACTTATGATTCTTGAAAGTATGGGCGTAAATGTACATGCAGAAATGCAGGCTGTTATAAAATTACCCTCCCTGTAGTAAAAGAGTCTTAGAGGTAGACTTTAAAAGCCTTGCACCTGCAAAAATGGCCACACATGCTTGCATGTAGATGGACCGCGCAGGAGCTACGTGAATTTTAAATAACCGGGAAGGTACATGCGCCAGGGCATGGGAGTTCCAGCACTGACACACATAACCCCTCATTTTCCTCAGCCAGTACACATATGTTACGCACGTAACTTTGCTACAGCTCCTCAGCAGGCGGGTGGAGAGAGAGAGACTCTTTATAAGGCTCTGCCTGCCCCTCAATATATGGAGCATTGTAGGAGGGGCTCTTTGTTTTGGGGTGAGTTTTTGAGAGGTGAAATGGGGTTTGGGAGGTGGTGTTACAGAAACATTCAGAGGTATTCCTTGTAAAATTGGCATCATTAAAGAATTTTAGACCTTATAAATGATGAAAAGGAGTTGATTTGTACACTGCAGCTAGCAGAGACTACAGTGTACAAATCAACTCCTCTTGTTAGAATTTTCATCGCTTATAAGGTCTAAAATTCTTTAATGATGTCAATTTTACAATGGATACCTCTGAATGTTTCTGTAACACCCCCCGAAAACTCACCTCCCGAAAACTCACCCCAAATCAATGTGCCCCTCCTTACAATGTTCCATATTTTGAATGTCAGGCTGAGCCTTATAAAGTGTCTCTCTCTCTCTCTCTCTGCATGGAGTATTTTAAAACTTACGCGTATACATTATAAAATAGTGCGTATCTTTACGTGCGGCGAGATATGCGCGTTTATGGGTGCACCCCCAGCCTTTTAAAGTCTTCCAATTAATGTTTATTTTAATAAACTGCTCTGGCAGTATAATTTGGTGGTGTGGAGGGTAAAAATCTGACAGTGCCAGATTCAAATCCGACTGCCATCTTTTGTTCACAGTATGACCTTCGGCACGCCCTAGCCTGATGTTTAAACAGCTTTCACCGCCCTCCATTCATCTTCCCTTTCCACCATGACACCATGCATCATGTCCAGCTTCACCCTAGTCAAGAACATGCTGCGCTCTCACTGCCATCTTTCTGTCCTAGTCTGAGACACAGTCTAAACCCAACAAATAATAATAATAATCACACCCCCTCTCTCATTTCAACAGCCAATTATCTGAAAAATCAATATACAGACCAAAATCTGACTAATTTCGTCCGGCCGTTTATGAAGCACCGCCACACCATTCACTTCTCGTAACTCATCTCCAACGTGTACGAGACCTGAACAGAATGAGGGAAGAAGAAAGAGGGTTACAGTCTGCGCCTAGAGAATATCCTTTGTGCTCCCACCACTCACCCACATCCCCTGATGCTCCCACTCCTCGTCATCATCCACTATTCCTCCACGCCCTCACCTGTCACTTATATCCCCTCACCATCAGGCCAGGTTTCTCCACATTCTGACCCCTCAACTCCATCCCTCTGTTCCTCCACACACCCACCCTTCGCTTCCATCCCTAATCCCATTCCTCCACATCATCCCTCCTTGCCCTCAACCCTCGATCCCATCTCCATTATTCTTCACCACATTCTCCTATTCCTACACTCTCTCAACCTTCACCCTCCCCGTCCAATTTCCCTGCGCACCCACCCCTTCCCCCATTCCTCCACTTTCCCAACCCTCGCCTCATCCCCTATTCTCCCATACCCCTACCCCATCCCGTTTCTTCACTGGTAACAGTAAGCACATATCCTGGTTTCGTATGGACTTTTACATGCCCTGAGAAGAGGTATTATAGGAAAGGGGATGCAGAGTTGGGGGTGGAGTTGTGACTTACACATATACTATTTAATTTTAAAACATTTAGGCTTAAATTACCCTGTACAAGTTATGCCCTACTTGGAGCAGATGTAATTTTGTATGGGGTAATCTGTGCACATGCTTTACCAATATATCTGTGGGTACGATGCTCACTCAGACTGCAAATCTTGTACAATGCACATACACACTCTACCACTATGCGGGCTCTTATAAAACAACATCTGCAAACCTAAAAAAGATTTTTCATGTTTTTTCATTTTTGGACATTGAAATAAGCCGAACAAGAGTTTTGCCTTTCCCCCATCATATTTGTTGAAGGATTTTGGAATAAAAATCTTCTAAACTGTGATCAACTCAAAGCCTAACTGGTCCCTACTCTGACATGGAGATTTTGACCTGTGTCCTTGTGACTAATGGGTCCCTGCAGGATTCCCTGCCTTTCTCTGGGCCGCCACAGGTACAACAGACCCGAGTGTGGGCAGCTCCACAAAGGCATCTTCTTCTAACCAAGCTGCGCTACTATAGCTAAGGATTGCAGTGTTCCTCATCCTCCTTCAAGATGGCACCACCTCCATCAGCCTGGTGAGACCCGGCAAACCTGCACCATCCACGCTGTAGCCCTCTCCTGACCTTCCCCCAACAAGTGACAAGTCATGCATACACTGTCAGCAGAGCTATAATAAAAGGTGCTGCACTGGAGTGGTGGGGGGAAGAGGAAGAGAGGAGGGGGGGCACGCTTACCGCTACGGTCTGCAGCGCCGCCACGCATAATCCTGGCCACTGTCACAGCACCTGTATGTTCGTCCCGCCTTATTGTAGCGCCCTAGAAAACACATATGGAAATGGAAACCATCAAGACTCTCTCGATGAGAGAGACCTCCCTGACAAGATTGTCAGGGTTCAGAGGCTGGGGGGGGGGGGGGGTATGCATATAATCAGTGGAAGGAATCCAGTTTCTTGATACCATTTCCGTGCTGCAGGTCCTGTACTGCCTTGCAAACAGTGATCTTCCCTTCCTTACTTTCTGGATGATGTTATCGAAATCTCACAGTAACGCAGCAGTTGCTGGTACAGAAGAGTCTCTTGGCCTGCCTAAGTTACCCCTGTCCAGTCCATTTCTGGGCATCTCCATGCCCCACCCTTACCATGTCCCTCTGTGTCAGGCATCCACTAACTTACCGGTAAAGAAGTATTCCCATTGTTTCTATTCCCAATCGGACATATGCATCTTTCCATTGTTTTTTTGTTGGGCTTTTTTTGGGGTGGGGGGTTGCAGGGAGTGAGGAGAGAAAAGAATTCCTGACAAAATGAGAAATTACTACTTACCTCATAATTTCCTTTTCCTTAAGATGGATAGATGGATTCAGGATCAGGGGGCCATGCACCTCTACCAGCAGATGGAGACAGAGCAACTGACATCACATTATACATAGTCCTGCCGTGACATCAACCTGCCAATATTCTCTTCAAAAGCAACTGTGCATAGACTAGCAAAAAACTTTAATAAAAACAGACAACCACTTCTGTACTCAACCAACAAGAAACACTGAACTGAGACAAGAACGTATGCATACTAAGCTAGGGACTGAACACCAGTAATTCCCTAAAATATGTAGCCCACAGGAGGACTATTACACAATCATTCAGCAGCCAAGGGCAGGAAGCTGAATCCATATATCCACCTTAAGGAAAAGGAAATTATCAGGCAAGTAGTAATTTCTCATTTCCTAGCATGTGGATAGATAGATTCAGGACCAGTGGGATGTACCCAAGTTACTCCCGAATAGGGTGGGAGGCTGCCCACAGTACAGTCAACACCACACGTGCAAAGGCTGCATCCTCCCATGCCTGACATCCAGACAATAATACCCGGAAAAGGTGTGTAAGGAAGACCACATCGCAGCTTGGCAAATGTCGACATGTCCATGACACTGCCTGAGCCCTAGTGGAATGAGCCATAACCTGAGTAGGCAATGATTTTTCAGTGGCTACATATGCGGTCATGACTACCTCCTTAATCCAGTGAGCTATTGTGGCCCACGAAGCCAGCTCGCCCTGTTAACCTCCACTGTGAAGGACAAACAGGCGATCTGTCTTTCGGAAAGGTTTAGAAACCGCCAGATATCTCATGACATATCTCTTGACATCCAAAGGATGCAACAGGCGATATTCCTCCGCATCTCTTTCCCTATCCAGGGACGGCAGGGAAATGATTTGATTCAAGTGAAAATCTGAGACCCCTTTAGGCAAAAAAAGAAGGAACAGAATGCAGCTGTATTGCCCCTGGGGTCACCCGAAGGAATAGCTCCCAGCAATACAAGGTCTGCAGCTCAGAAATTTGATGCACAGAACATATTGCTACCAGAAATACCACTTTCAAGATCAGTAACTACAAAATAAGGCTACACAATGGTCGAAACATAGGACCAGCCTCCATAAGGTTACCGGTAACCGCAAGAAACAGGCCTCATCTGGATGAGCCGATAAGGATTCACCATTCACCTGGCCCCTGAAACAGGCAAGAGCCGCTACCTGTACCTTCAAGGAACTAAGGGCCAAACCTTTATTCAACCCATCCTGCAAAAATTCCAAAAATAAGTGGGATCTTAACTGAACAAGGAAGCACTCCTTGATCTTACACCAAGCCTCAAACACTCACCAAACCCACACATAGGCTAAGGAAGTGAAGAGCTTTCATGCTTGTATCAAGGTGGCAATCACCGCAGTAGAATATCCACGCTTCAGCAAGTGAGTCCTCTGAAGGGCCATACCATAAGACAAAGCCAAGTCAGATCTTTGTGAAGAACAGGTCCCTGCTGCAACAGATTCCTGTGCGCCAGAAGGTGGAGGGGGAGTCTACCAGAAGCCTTTGCAGATCTGCATACCTTGATCTCCTGGGCCAATCCGGTGTCACCAAAAGCACCATCATCTCCTTGTGACCTTCGACCCTCTGAACTATTCTGCCCAACATGGGCCACAAGGGAAAAGCATCAGCAGCTTGTCCGCCAGTCAGACCTGCATGATAGCATCGATACCCAAGGACTTCAGATCTTTCTTGCGACTGAAGAATTAAGGAACCTTTGCAATGAGAGAAGTCACCAACAGGTCTAGAACAGAAGGCCCCAGCAATCCATTATCAGCCTCATCCGACAATACCCATTCTCCTGGGTCCAGACTCTCCCTGCTGAGAAAGTCTGCTCTTACATTGGTCTTTTCCTGCAACATGTGAGGCTGAGATCTCCTGAAGATGCACTTCCGCCCATGTCATAAGTTGTTCTATTTCCTGAGACACTTGCTGGCTCTTGCTTCCTCACTGCCGACTGATGTAAGCCACTGTCATTGCATTATCTGACATTACTCAAATTGCTCCACCCTGCAGCTTGCCGCTGAACTGCAAGCACGCCAACCGGACTGCCCGAACTTCCAGCCGATTGATGTTCGAAAGAGACTCTTCTGTATTCCAGCACCCTTGTGCTGTTAGTTCCTGACAGTGAGCTCCCCAACCCTAGAGGCTCATATCTGTCATGAGTACCAACTAGTCCAACGATGTCAGGAAGGTTCCATTTCTCAAATGGTCCGCTTGCAACCACCACTGGAGGTGAGAGCAGACTTCCATCAGCAGATGGAACCAAATCGAATAGTCCTGAGAATGTGGGTTCCAATGAGACAGCAGACAGCGCTAAAGAGGACGCATATATGCTCTCACCCACAGCACCATGTCCAGGGTTGCCGCCATCAAAAAGAGTACCTGCAGATAGGAACATACTGTCGTATAGCAATCATCAAGAGACGCACCTGTGTCATCAACTTCTGAATATGAGCTTCTGGCAGGAAAACTATGCCATACTGTGTGTCAACCAAACACCCAGATATTCCAACGACTGAGATGGCTGAAAATTGCTCTTGGCTAGGTTCACCACCTTACCGAGTTCCTGCAACAGGGAGATCATCTTGCGGGTCACCAGGCTGCTCTCATCCAAAGACTTGGTCCAAATCAGTCAGTCGTCCAAATATGGGTGTACCAGGATCCCATACTTTCTCAACTCTGCTGCCACCACTGCCATAATCTTCTGGGAGCGGTGGCCAGACCAAAAGGCAGCACCCGAAACCGATAATGACACCCCAACATTGCAAAACACAGAAAACGATGCTCCAATCGGATGGGATTATAGAGGTACGCCTCAGACAGATCCAAGGAGGTCAGAAATTGACTGCATGGCCATTATCATTGAGCATAAAGTTTCCATGCGAAAATGAGTAACCCGCAAATGATGGTTGATCCCTTTGAGATCCAGGATGGAACGAAAGGAGCCCTCCTTCTTGGGCACAACGAAATAAATGGAATATCGACCCATATTTTCTTGAGAGACGTGGGTACTGGAACCACAGCTTTCAGATTGAGGAGCCCTGACAAGTGTACACTCCACTGCCTGTTTCTTCTGTGGGGAGTGGAAAGGAGACACCACAAATACGTTCCAAGGAATACTGTGAAACTCCAGAGCATATCCCGAGTTATCCTCCGGCAACCGAGGAACTGAGGATTTGCCCCACCTACTGGCCAGTTTCTCCAACTTGCTCCCAAACAAGAGCGAGCCTTTAAAGGGCAATTTCGAAAGATTAGCTTTGGAGGTTGCATCGGCCAACCAATTTCTCAGCCATAACTGACGCCTAGCCGCTATTACTGAAGCCATTCCTCTGGCAGAGGTGCTGACCAAATCGCAGCCTGCATCTGCTAAAAAGGTGGCGATGGGTTCCATAATTGCCCTGGAACTCACACCAGAGTCAACCTCCTGAGAGAGAAGCAAACAAGAGCAAGTCACCAGGGAACAAGAAGAAGCTATCTGTATTGTCATTGCCACTGCTTCAAATGCTTGCTTAAGGATGGCCTCAATCCTCCTGTCAGGCACATCTTTCAAGGCCGCTCCTCCCGCCATGGGGATAGTCTGTTTAGAGATGGCACAGACAAGCTCATCCACTTTCGGAAAACGCAGAAGCTCTGTCACCACTGGATCCAGAGGGTACAGGTCTTCCAAGGTCCACCCCCTTTGAAATTTGCCTCGGGGGCGTCCCATTTGAGATCAATCAATTCTTGAATGGCCTTCATAACAGGGAAAAAACAAGAGGCTTTACACAAAGAAACCAAAATGGGATTTTTCTTTGGTTCAAACATGGAATCTGCCCTAGGTACTCCCAACATCTTCAATGTCTGGGAAATCAGGGCGAGCAATTCATCTCTATAAAAGAACCGCAACATAGTCCTATAAGGTTCCAGTTCCGGAAGAATTTCCCCATCCTCCAGAAAGTCAGGATCTGCCTATCAGTGCCATCCAGATTCCTATTGAGAGTACCTACAATCAATCAAGGTGTACTCTAGTGCTTAACAGTAGTACCGGAAGAGGAAGAGGCCACCGCCTGAGAATCTGACCTGACAGGATTGGACAGGGCTGAGGACTGTACCTGAAGAAAGGATTGCAATCCTTGTAAAAATTCTAACCAAGAAAAGGCAGAAGGATACATACCAAAACCAGAAGGAACTTGTGCGGCGCCCAATGAGCTGCCGTCCCCTGCCGAGAACCAGTCAAGGGAGTTCCAAGGTCTGGAGGGCCTGGTTAAGGACATATCAGGAGGGAAGCATCAAGCTGGGAAGAACCAGGCTTAGTAAAATCAGAGGAAGATAATTCTCCCTGAGCCTCTAAGCAGCGCTGGCACGTTAGAGGGCAATCCAGGATGATGCCCGAATATGACAGGCAGCACACAGGGAAAGGCGCTTAGGTTTCTTAGCCAAAGACTCCATTAGTCCATCAGTATGCTTAACAGGTGACTGAGGATATGCGTCCAACTGAATCCTCACTAAAAAATTTATGAGCACAAATTTCAGGCATCCCAAAGCTATGCACCACAAAACTTAAGCACACTGTCACCGCGCCAATCCTGGGCACACAACCAATATGTTCCAGAATGTGCGCCCAGACAGCATGCCCAAAACAAATTGGGCGCACAATTCAGATGCACAGCCGGACACACTTGCATACACCGACAGTCCTGCAGAGGGCAGCCAAACATGCAGAAAAAAGGCGCATGAAAACACCACTGCAGCCTACCACATGGCGCAAAGAAAGAAGCCTAACCGCAGGGCCTAGCCCACCCAGACTGCTCGACCTGCCAGGCTGGTCAGGTCCCTTAACCCCCATGGGAACGAATGTCAGAACGGCGCACCGAACACGAAGACCAGAGGAAGTCCTACTCTGTCTCTTACCTTTTTTTTTTTTTTAAACTTACATGAGCTCAGCCTTTCCAGCTGAATACAGAAACAGTCTCCGGCTATGGGGGGAAAGGGCATATACTGTCACCACCGTGCTTGGCTTCCTGCACTCACTGCCTTTCAGCTGTTTAAATCAGCTAAGTCCATAGCGGTTGAAAAACCAGTTACCGGACCATGGCACTCAGCTGAAGACCATGGAAATCACCACAGGAATTCTCAACTGGGGAAGGGACCATTAGGTATCACCAGAGGAGAGCAGGGCAAGTCAAAGCTCCTACTAATTCTCCTCTAAATTTCGAAGCAATCCCCAGTAGGGAAATGCACGTTCACCATCTGCTGGAGACGGAGAATACTGGCAGGCTGATGTCACGGCAGGTTTATATATACTGAGACGTCAGTTTGCTCCGTCTCCATCTGCTGGTAGAGGTGCATAACCCACTGATCCTGAATCCATCTATCCACATGCTAGGAAATTTTATCAGTTTTGTATAAATGTTCTTTTTTTTCTTTTTCCAGTTGATCCAAAAATAACATTTTATTTTCATGTTAGTATCAATATTTGCATGAGGACCAAAAGCGTTCCATAATATCAGCCAGACCTCTGTTCCAAACAGCTGGTGTTTCATACGGATTCTTCTCACTTCCCTTGCCTGGTTAAAGCAGTATTTGTAATACAGTCCACCAAAAATAGCTGGCTGAGCTACTCAGCATTGGGTGTACACTTATTCAATATGCAATCAAGGCATACTTTACTTAGTTTACTCAGCTGCTGTTGCTACCCCAGGTATATTTTGTCTACGGATTGCTAAGAAACAGCATAGCAGAAATTCAGTGGCCAAATTCTTATTTGGCCACCAGCTTTCACTTCCAAGTGGCCCACCAGAGGGGTCCTTTCAGCTTGGCTAAAAGACAACCTTGCAGCGTGCCTACAAGGTTTCAGCAGTGCTGCCTCTCACTTCCATATTGCCTCAGACAGAGACATGTCCATTTTAGCCAACCTCATAGAAACGTTTTGCATTGTGGCTGAACAGCTGTAATTTCTGCAGCCAGGCCATGCTCGAAAACTCTCTGCAAGTTTTCCTGAAATCCCATCCCTACACTTGTCTATAGGCAACACCCCCCCCCCCCCCCCCCCAAGACACAGAACCATTTTTCTGCTTGAGATTTTTGAAAGCGTTCACATACCAAGGGCTCCTTGTTCTTCACCAAGCGAACAATCTTCACCGATTCCTCGTCAAAGCTGTCGTCGTAATTATCCGGCAGAGGCGGGAGCACTGGGTCAAAATTCTTCTGGGCTACAGTGTCGTGGACAAGAAGTACTGCCTGAAAACAAAGAAAAAGAGGAGGACAATGCCCAGGTTATGCCATCTACTCTTTTGCTAAAGAAGTGCATAACAATGAGATGGTGGGAGCAGGGTGTGCAACTGCTCTGCAAGTGTGTCCATGCAAGGATGCTCTCTTTTTTTCTGGACAAAAGTGGCATTTGTGTGCACACAGTTGCTGCACAGGGGAAGCTGATCACGTGCTGTCACCAATCCCATCAGGCACTAAGGTCCTGCCCAATCTTGTCGGCTACAGTTTGTGTGTTCTGCTGCCTCCGTGCAAAATTAGATGTAAAAAATAAATAAGGGGGGGCTGAAGGAGATTTTAAAATTCAAAGCAAAGGGATATTAAAGTACAAAGTTACAAAAAGCTCTCACATAAGCCAATTTGCTGTAGGCTGGCAGCATAGTAAAAAATATTCTATGGCCACAAGCCATAAAAACTTATTTGCATCCAGTTATGCAGGCGAGTGGTTTCGTCCCGACACAGCTCCTACTTCCGATGATGATTCATCTCTCTCTAGGGACCTGCATCCCTGTTTGTTGATTAAATTAAGTCATAAGTGCACAGTACCTGTCCTAGAACTAGGAGGGAGGTGCGGGATGGATCGCAAGGAAGACGGAGGGACGCCTCATGTTTGGTTTGATGTTACTTTAATTACCATACATTGTACTGCAATTTTAAAAAAGGAAAATTGGTCCTTACTTGCTAATTTTCATTCCTGGAATACCACAGATCAGCCCAAACAAGTGGGTTTTGCATCCCTAACAGCAGTTGGAGGCAGAGAACAAAAACTTTGAAGCAATGCTACCTAACTGAGAGTGCCACCTGCAGATCTTCAGTATTGGTCCCTGTACCCAAGCTATCATAGAGCCAAAAACTGTTTTAAAAAAAAAAAAGTGTTTTCTTCTACTGGACCCTCGCATCCAACAAGGAACCAAAAACCCTTCAAACCATTAGGGTCAACATATATACAACTATCAAATTCTGCAGAAAATACAACCACCACAGTCTTTTGGAATTAAGGAGCTGGGCCTCTGGACTGATCTGGGGTATTCCAGGAATGAAAATTAGCAGGTAAGAACCAATTTTTCTTTTCTGTTCATACCCCAGATCAGTCCAGACAAGTGGGATGCAACCAAGCTCCCCTACACTGGGTGGGATCCTGAAAGACCTGCTCATAACACACTCTCGCCGAAAGTGGCATCTTCTGGTGTGCGAACATTCAGCCTGGTGAAAGTGTTAAGTAAAGACCATGTTACAGCCCCTACAGAGCTCCTGAAGCGACAGACTGACTGACACTCCACCCAGGAGTCTGCTTGCTCCCTAGTAGAATGTGCTTGCAACCCCTTCGGAATCTTTCAACCTCTATAAAAGACAGGCTGAAAAAAATAGTCTCCTTCAACCAACAAGCAATCGTGGCTTTAGATGCCTTAATTCCCTTCTTTGCCCTACCGAATAAGTCAAAAAGGTGATCCGAGTTACGAAAACTGTTAGTGACCTTAAGATATTACAACACAATCAGATGAACATCCAATAAGAGAAGTTCCCTCGCATGCAACGTCCCCGAAGACAAATTCGGAAACACCACAGTTCCACCGTCTGGTTCAGATAGAATGAGGAAATCACCTTCAGTAAGAAAGAAGGCACCATACGCAAAGACACCCCGTCATTCAAAATCCGCAAGGAAGGATCTCTACAGCACAAAGCCTGGAGCTCTGAAATCCACCTGGCTGAAAAATGGCCAGCAGAAAAACCACCTTCAAGGTAAGATCCTTCAACAATGTTCCCCGCAAAGGCTCAAACAGAGGATCACACAAAATCTGCAGAACCAAGTTTAGGTTCCACTGCGGACTTAACCTACGCACCAAAGGACACAATTGTTTAGCCCCCTTTAGAAAATGAACAACGTCTGGATGAGAGGCCAAAGACATTTCCTGAAGCTTGCCCCTAAAACATCCCAGGGCAGCGACCTGAACCTGAAACGAATTTTAGGCCAAGCCCTTAGTCAAACCTTGCTGCAAAAGGCCAAGATGTGAGGAATGTCCACACACAAAGGCTTCAGCTTCTCCTTCAAGCACCAGGACTCAAACACTCTTCATACCCTAACATAAGCTAGGGAAGTAGAAAGCCTCCTAGCCTGAAGCAAGGTGGTAAAAACCGTCTCCAAGCACCCTTTCAAACGCCTTCGTCATCTCTCAAAAGCCAAACTGCAAGACAAAAGCGATCCGCCCAATCCGAGAAGGTGGGCCCTTGCCAAAGCAGCCTCTGCAGATGCGCCACCCTGATGGGACAGTCTATTGCTAGATGCACGAGATCTGCAAACCATGGATGATGCTGCCATTTCGGTGCCACCAGAACAATCCTTCCTGGGGACTATTTATGCAGCCCAACACGCAACCTACGAGCGGCCATGGAGGAAACACATACAGCAGGATCCCCGTTGGCCAAGGGAGAACCAGAGTGTCGGTCCCCTCGGATCTGACCTCTCATATGTGACTGAAGAACAACGGCGCTTTGGTGTTGCCTCTCAACTCCATCAGATCTAGTTGGGGACTGCCCCACCTGGTGCGAATTATATCTAATGCTTCCGAGGAGAACTCCCATTCCCTGGGATCCAACTGTTACTTGCTGAGAAAATCTGCTTGCACATTGTCCACTCTGGCAACATGCGATGCCGCTATTCCTTCCAGATTCTGTTCTACTCATACAAAGAGCTCCCGGGATTCCAATGCCACAGCGAGACTTTTCGTCCTGCCCTGACACAACTGGTGTCCAAGAAAATGCTCACCATTCTTCCTCGAATCCATGGCAGAAAACACAACACCACCTTGCGAACCGTCCCGATTTCCAAACGACTGATAGACCTCTATTGGCGACCAAAGACCCTGAGCCATCTGCCCCTGACAGACCGCTCCCCAGCCCCTGAGGCTGGCATAGGTGGTCACCACAAACCAAGCTGGAGTTTCCAGATCCACTCCCCTTTCCAGATTGTGGCTTGACAGCCACCACAAGAGACTGGAACTGGAATTCCCTGGCAGTGGCAAAGACAGAAGAAACTCCTCCAACAACGGATTCCAACGGGACAAAAGTGCCCTCTGGAGAGGACACATGTGCACAAAAGCCCATGGGACCAAATCTAGTGTGGAAGCCAAAGAACCCAGAACCTGTAAACAGTCCCAGGCCTGGGGCACCACCATTGGTAATAATCAAGTCACTTGAGCCCACTCTCTCCAAGGAGAGAAACATCCTGCCAATCTGGGTATCGAACTGTGCTCCCAGATACTCCAATGATTGGGATTCCACTAAATGACTCTAGGTCAGGTTTATCACCCAGCCCAGAGACCGCAACAGCTCCATGACTTGTCGAATCGACTGACAGCATTCCACTTCCGACTTTGTCCTTATGAGCCAGTCGTCCAGATAAGAGTGAACCAAAATGCCTTCCCGTCTCAGAGTTACCACCACCACCACTATCATCTTCGTGAGCATGCATGGTGCTGTCGCCAGCCCGAAACTGGAAATACTGCCCTAGTACCATGAACCGCAGAAACCTCTGATGCTCCGCTTGAATGGGGATATGCAGATATGCCTCTGTCAGGTCCAGCGACGCCAGAAACTCTCCTCTGCAGATTGCTATCACAACAACTCCATTCAAAAACGTGGAACTCGCAGGGACAAATTGACCTTTTGGAGATCTAGAATGGGCTGAAAGGTACCCTCTTTCTTGGGAACTACCAAGTAAATTGAATAGTTCTCCTGCCCCCACTCCATTGGCGGCACTGGCACAATCTCATCTAGCCTTTGTAACATTGCAATTTGACCCAAACTGCTTCTCGCTTGCTTTGGGATGCACAGTGGGATGGCATGAAGGCCTCTCGGATTAGATGAGAAAATTCTAATGCTTAGCAGTCTCTTATCACCTCCAGGGCCCACTGGTCTGACATGATCTTGGTCCACTCCTCATAAAAGTGGATCAATCTTTCACCTACTGCCTCCATAGACCAGTGGACCAGCCTGGCATCATTGCGAAGACTTTCGACCTCCGGTTCCCTGATCAAAAACATCCCTTGGGGGGTCTCTGGAAGCCCCAAAAAGGATTGCTGCTTTCCTGAGCCTTG
This sequence comes from Rhinatrema bivittatum, assembly GCF_901001135.1. NCBI lineage: Eukaryota > Metazoa > Chordata > Amphibia > Gymnophiona > Rhinatrematidae > Rhinatrema > Rhinatrema bivittatum. Next base: position 54,662,145 of record NC_042626.1, read on the forward strand.
TTTCTGACCCAAAGCTGAAAAGCTCCTGATGGCCCAAAACCTCTGCATATCCCAAAAATGGGAACTGGAAGAAAGTACTTCTTGGAAGTCTTCTTATCCTCTGGCAACCTGTTCCTCTTAGACTCCCTCAACTGCTTCATCAGCTGCTCCAGATCCTCTCCAAACAACAGCTTCCCCTTAAAAGAAAGGTTGCACAGCTGGGGCTTGGACCACACATCCACGGACCGGTTACACAACCACAGGAACCTGTGTGCTGTCGCCGCAGAAAATTTCTCTCAGATTGCAGGTTTGCACCTCTACCATCTGCTGGAGACAGAGAAATACTGAGGGACTACAGGGGGCACTCTCGGTTATGTAGCACTACCTCAAAGTTTTTGTTCTCTGCCTCCATCTGCTGGTAGGGATGCCAAACCCACTTGCCTGAATTGATTTGGGGTATGAACAGGAAAGCTAAAATTTTTACCATTTAAATTTATTTTTTTTATTGGGGGGGGGGGGGGGCATTCCCTAAAATGTTTGATATAGGCTAGTGCAGAAGAGTTTTACTTTCTCTGTCCACTGTTCACTGTCTTCTGGGGAATAGTTTTAGGGATGAATTGGATTGGGAGTTTTTTTTTCCCCAATACCTTGAGATGTGGTGTCGACAGCAGCTGGAGCAGCTCCTTCTCCTCAACGCTCAGCGGGGCGCCCTGCAACTCCTCCATTACCTAAAAGATTGCCGAAACAAAATCAAGCAATGAAAGAGGAAGGATCTCAGGCTAAGGAATGTCGATCAGAGGCAGAACTGCACATCAAATCCAAAACAGAATTTTTTAAAATTCCCATCAAACTAAATAAAGGGACGGGGGGAAGGGGAGAGAACTGAAAGCAAAGCTTGTGTGGATTTTCTAACGCTTTTCAACTCTGACCTTGTTAAAAATGACCTTACCTTATCAAATCAAGGTCTTTTTCAATAGGGTTAGGTGCCAGGTATATATTCCCTCTTCCTTCCCCGATTCAACCCAAAACACCCCACATCTGAACCCAATTGATACATTTTCACAGAAGGTATTGTGTATCATACCTCCAAAACCAGGGCTTCCCAAACCTGTCTTGGGGACCTCAAGGCCAGCTGGGTTTTCAGGATATCCAGAAAATTAAGGCATTTTTGGGTTGTAGCATAAATACTGATGATAACTTGCATCCCCTCCACCCCCCAATAGACACAATAATTTCCATAGATCTCAAATGAAAAAAATTAGTTAAAACAAAATAAATAAATAAGTAGACAGAGAGGCTAATACATAACAGTTTTATTAATTTACTTTACTCCTGAATTATTTTAGAGACAGAATCTCACTGCTGGGGGCAGATGCTGGAAGCATATTTTCCAACATCATGCTGAATCTATACAGCGATTTTAATCAACGTACCACTTTTTTTTTTTTTTTTAACAACAAAAAAAAAGAGCAAACTTGCCTACTGCATTTTGTTGCTGAATTAAGTCAGGCAAATGTTATAACCATCGATCGGTGAAGTGCACAGAAAAGGGTGGAGGAAGGGGACCTGTCGGGTTTGTATTGATGATGCTGACCAACTGCATTAGGTTAATGGGGAGGAGATCCAGGAGGGAGTTAATGGGCTCAGGACCCTGCAGAATACTCTGCCTGCTTCAGAGAGATTGGCTTTTAACCAGCTGCTCAATCAGAGCTTCTCTGAGCATTTTGCTGCAACCAGACAATAATCCAGGGGAAGCGACGTTGCTGACCTGTAATGGGGGTTCTCGGAGGATAGCAGAACAAAACAGTCGCACAAGTGGGGGATTTCATCTATCAGTAATGTGTTGGATGCATGCTCTCTATAGTCCAAAAAGATGAAAAGATCCTTCCGAGCATGTGCAGGAACTCCCATGCCGTCACCACCATGAGCTTGCCCTCCATCACTTCACTAGCTAGCTTCAATTTAATGGGGAGGATGGAAGGACTGTATGGCTGTTTTGTTCTTCTGTCCATGGAGAACACCCATTACAGGTAAGCAGCCTTGCTTTCTCCGTGGACAAGCATGAACAGTAACAGCTGCACAACTGGGGACTCCCAACCTGAGGAATGCTTGATCTTAAAAATATTTTGTTGCATGAGCTAGATATGGAGCAACTCTGACCAAAGGATGGCGTGACTTGAAAATGATTTAAAATAAATTCTGCAAAATCGCTTGGCCGAAGCTCCCTATGAGAGTCTTGTTCCAGACAATAATGCTTCATAAAAGTATGAATAGATGACCAAGTAGCTGCTCTGCAGACATCCTGGATGGAAGCTGAACACAAATGTGCCACAGAGGTTGAAGCTGCTCGAATTTGATGAGCTTTTGTGTTATGTGGAAGACAGTGTCGTGCATTTTTAAAACATAGCAAAATACAGCAGACTAGCCAAGTCAATAAAGTCCTAACTGCTTCTCCTCTTCTATATTTGTCATAGGAAAGAAATAGGTGCATAGCCTTTCTGAACAGTTTTTTTCTTTCCAAACAGAATAACAGAACTCTTACGCAATGTGGAATATGCAAGGACTGTTCTGCTGGAAAGGGCGTGAGGCTTTGGGAAAATAAGACTGGCAGTGCAATCGACTGGTTCAAGTGAAATTAAGAAAACAACCTTTGGAAGGAAAACTATTCTATTCTGGTAAACATGTATGGAGCAGAAATTACTAACGTCTGACGTTCATTTATTCTGCAAGCTGATGGAATGGCTATAAGGAATAATAGCTTCCAAGCTAAAAACTTAACATTCACAGTTGCCAATGGTTCAAAAGGGGGTTTCATTAATTGAGAAAGAACTATATTTAGGTCCCATTGAGAGAACAATTCTTTGATTGCTGATTTCAAGTGGTATAAAGCTTGGATTAATTTTTGTACCACTGGATGCTGCAATATTAGGTATCTCATAAGTAATGGCGATTGAATTTGATTTCAATCCAGTATCTGAGAGATGAAGATAAAAAAGGAATAAGGCAACAAAAAAAGGGTTCTCATTCTAGGAAGAAGACCAAAGGTAAAACCTTTTCCATTTGATCTTCTGGTAGCAGGGTTTTTTTTAGCTGCTAGAATCACCTTTCTTACTTCAACAGAAAAAGGTAAAGTGCGCACAATTTTGATCTCAATACCCAAGCCGTGAGTGCTAGAGATGAAAGGCTGCAGTGAATGAACGAGCTATTAGGAGTTCTAGAAATATTGGTAAGCGGATTGGGGGAGCTATAACCAATCTTTTAAACCATGGGAACCAGATCTGTTGAGGCCAAAATGGGGCTAAAAGAATCATCTCTCCCTTGTCCTGAGTAATGCCTTTGAAACTAGTGGAATAGAAGGAAATGCATGCATCAATGTTTCGCTTCATGGCAAGCAGAATGCATCTGTTGGATAAGGTGCTGCTTGTTGGCCTCTTCAAGCAGTAAAGTGGCAGCTTGTGGTTGTACAGAGATGCACATTATTGAAATAAAAAGCTCACCGTATCAAAGTACAAACACTATTTAAATGGTTGTAAATGACAACTTAAGGAGTCTGCTAACAGGTTGTGTCTACCCAAAGTATATTGCTATTAGTAAAATATTCCTAGAGTTTTATATACAGTCGTTCGGTTTTGCCATCACAACAGTTTTCAACTTTCGATGGGATACATTAGTTAAGGAGTTAACATATACATTAAGAACGAAATAACAGTTAGAGTAGCATACATTAGATAGGGAGTTAACATATACATTAGGAATGGAATAACAGTTAATGCAGTATTGGGTTAGTTGTACATATTTGCTGTAAGTGTTACAGTTTAAGAGGGTTGCTAGGAACTTTTAGGAGAGAGATCATGTGGAGGGCTGTGGTACGTTTTGTTCAGCTTGATGAACGATATTGTTTTCTAGGTTTGCTTGGAAGAGGGGTGAGCATAGTGGGGGCCAGTGAGGTGGTGTGATGTTTGGGGGATGGATGGAAGTCAGAGGATGTTAAGGTAGGCTTTAGTGAAGAACCATGATTTCAATTCTTTCTTGAAGGTTTTTAGGTTTGATTGGGTTCTTAGTTCGGGAGGAAGAATGTTCCAGAGTTTAGGGCTTCCGATGGTTATGGCTCTTTCACGAGTTGTGGATTGTGTGGATCGGGCAGGTGGAACTTTTAGGAGACCTTTGTTGGTAGAGTAGAGGTTTTGTTGCGGTCCATGGAGTTCTTTCGCTTTGCCTAGCCAGTCAGTTTGATGTTCATGGATAAGTTTGTGAAGTATGGTTAATATTTTGTAGTCTATTCGATATTTTATTGGGAGCCAGTGGAGGGATATGAGAGTTGGAGTAATAAGTTCGTGTTTTTTTGTTCCTGTTAGTATTCTGGCTGCTGTGTTTTGTAGGATTTGTAGTGGGCGTATGGTGTTGAGTGGTAATCCAAATAATAGGGAGTTGCAGTAGTCGAGGTTGGAAAAGATGAGTAGTTGTAGGATTGTTCTGAAGTCGTCTGGGGACAGGAAGAGTTTGAGTCGACGAAGTGTTAGTAATTTGTGGTAACCTTCCTTGATTTTGTTGGTGATCTGGGTCTTGAAGGATAGTTCTTTGTTGATGATTACTCCTAGGTTGCGGGCATGTGTGACTGGGGAGATTGTTGTCTTTTGGTTCTATGTTTCGAGTGGTGGTGGGAGTGAAGTGCTGTTTGTTCTGTCTAGAAAGATTATTTCTGTTTTGTCGATGTTTATTATGAGTTTCAGGTTGGTTAGTGTTGTTTAATCTCAGTAAGATAAATGGATGTTTTTTTGTAAGCTTCTTCTAAAGTGTTCTGAATTGGAATTAATATTTGAATGTCATCTGCGTAGAGGAAGTGAATTAGATCAAGACTGGTTAGTAGTTGACATATTGGGAGTAGGTAGATATTGAAGAGTGTTGCGGATAGTGCTGATCCTTGGGTGACTCCTGTATTAAGGTTTATTTTCTTTGAAAGGATATTGTTGAGTTTTACCCGGTAACTTCTGTGTGATAGGTAAGATGAGAACCATTGTAGAGTTTTACCAGTTGCTCCTATTTCGGTTAGCCTGTCGATTAGGATTGGGTGGTTTACTGTGTCGAATGCTGCTGATAAGTCAAGGAGTATTAACAGGTAGCTTTGGTTGGTGTCAAATCCTTTGAGTATGATGTCGTTTAATGAGAGGAGTAGTGTTTCGGTGCTTAGTTGTTTCCTAAAGCCAAATTGGGTGGGGAATAGGATGTTGTTCTTGTCTAGGTGGTCTGTGAGTTGAGAGTGGACGATCTTTTCAATGATTTTGGCGATGAATGGTAGGTTTGATATGGGTAGGTACTTTAGTGGGTTTTCCGGATCAAGGTTGTTCTTTTTCATTATGGGTTTGGTTATTGCTGATTTTAGGCATCCTGGGTAATTTCCTTCTACGAGGGAAAAGTTTACAATGTCAGTTAATGTTTTGGTTATTGAGGTTTCGATCGTTTTGATTGTTGTTATGGGAATGGTGTCGATGGGGTGATTTGCTGGGTTCATATTTTTTATTATTGATTGGACTTCCAGGGAGGAGGCCGGGTCAGTTTGACTAATTTGTTGTTGGTTTAGGTTGCATTTTTATGTTTTGAGGATTAACAGAGAGGGTGTTATTTATTAGGTTCTTAATTTTTTCATTAAAGAAGTCTGCAAATTCACTGCATTTGTCTTCGGTGTGCATTGTTTTCTGTGCAATTGAGGTTTTGGGATGTTTTGCACAATGGAGAATAACATTCTGGGGTTATGTTGGAATTTGTTTATTTTGTTCGAGTAGAATTCTCTCTTTGCTTTGTGTATTTATTTATTTATTTAGCATTTTTATATACCGACTTTCCAATAACAGAATTACTGATCAACTCGGTTTACATTATAACAGAACAATCACATTTACAAGTAAATGTCTTACAATGAACAGGTCGATATAACTTGGATAGGTATATATGGGGTTAACCAGTAAAAGATACATTGCCTAATGTAGGCATAAGTAAAAGATACAGTGCCTAATGTAGGTTGAATAAACAGTGCTAATTATAAGACTAGGCTATGATCCTCGACTGCCAAAGTTTACGTGTGTTCTATAGATGATCTAAATAGCTCTCAGGTGGATTACCACCGAGAGGATCATTGGCAGGGATGTTCCGCGGGTTGTTGTTATGGGAACGCTTGGTTGAATAACCAAGTCTTGAGTCTTTTTTTAAAAGTAGATAAGCATTGCACTGATCTGAGTTCTGGTGGGAGAGTGTTCCAGATTTTGGGGCCCGCTGTGGAGAAGGCTCTTTTGCTTAATGCTGACTTCATCGGTGGTATGTGCAGGTTGTTTTTATAGGCTTGTCTTACTGGTCTGGTGGATGTGTGGAATTGGAGGGGGATTTTGAGCTCGAGTGGTGCCAAGTTATGTAGTGCCTTGTGGGTTATTGAGAGCACTTTAAAAAGTATTCTGAATTTAACGGGAAGCCAGTGTAGGCTTTTCAAAATGGGTGATATGTGGTCTCTTTTGTTGGACTTGGTTAAGATCCTTGCTGCTGCGTTTTACAGCATCTGTAGAGGTTTTATGGCGTTAACCGGGAGGCCTAGTAGAAGTGAGTTGCAATAATCTATTTTCGTGAGAATGAGTGCTTGTAGCACTAAACGGAAATTTGTGTATGAGGTTTTTGTAGTTTGCTAGTTGTGTTCGATAGGCGTTGAGCAGTTGGGTTGTTTTGTTCTTACGCCAGGCTCTCTCTTTTCTTCTGAGTTCACGTTTGGCTGTCCTTATGTTGATGTTATACCATTGGTTTTGATGTTTAGTGCTTTTTATTGTTTTTTTCGAAGGTGGGGTTGATGTTGTCTGCTATAGATTTGGTAATATTGATCCAGGATGTTGTGGCTGTTTCCGAGTTGGTTAGGTCTATGTCTGTTAGTGGCTGTTGTAGTTTCTCGATATCAAAATGTATTTATTTATTTTTAATTTTTATATACCAAAATTCCTGTATGAGATACAAATCAATCCGGTTTACATGGAACGGCAAATCGCCCAGGGTTTACATGCCCGCCCAAGGCTGGACGGTAAGTGATTGATATTGGGAGTTTTTTTTCTATTGTGAGTTTGGAGTTGAGTGTGAGGAAGGACTGAATTAGAAAGTGATCGGACCATGGAATTTCAGTTATGTTAGTTTGGTGTGTTGCCCAGGTGTCAGAATTGATGAATACGAGGTCTAGGGTGTGTCCTGTTTTGTGTGTTGGTGCAGAGATGATTTGTTTTAAGCCTAGGGGTGATAGCAAATCTATTATTGCTGTACAAGTGGGTGTGTGGGGGAGGGTGTCCATGTGGATGTTGAAGTCCCCTAAAATAATGATGAGTTTGTTTAGTGTTAAGTTGGTGATCATGAATTCTATTAATGGGGAGCAGTTCTGATTTAGAGAGCTTGGTGGGCAATATACTAGGCAGATTTGTAGTGTAGCTGAGTCGAGAAGGGCTATTTCAAAGGGGTGAGATATTTCTGTATGGATGACATTCATCTGTAGGGTTTTTTTGGCGAGTAACATGATTCCTCCTCCTTTTTTTTTTTTGGTCTGGGGATTGAGAAGGTTTTATAGGTGGAGTTGTTTATTTGGTTGATTAAAACATTGTCCGTGTTTTTTATCCACATTTCTGTGATAGCTATGAATATTTCCTCCTCCCAAATTTTCATTGCTACATTGCAAAGTGTAGAAGAACCTGTTCCTCCTTGCTTGCTTAAGTAGAACACTGCATCTCGATTGTTCATTTGTATCTGAACTCTTTTTTTCCTTAACCAAGGCTCAAAAACCTTAAGAATGCTGAAGATAGCTCTAAGGTCCAGGAAGTTGATATGGAGATGCATTTTTTGGTAGGGATCAAGTTCCATGTCAGCAAAGTGAATTCAGATGAGTACTCCAACCTTGAGAAGAGGCATCTGTGGTCAATACTTGTTGTATTAGTGGGGGATTAAATGGAAGACCACACAGAATTTTTGTCCACCAAATTAAATTCCTTGTAAATTTTCACTTTGCATGGTAGCAAATCCAAATGTTGATTCCAATGCACTTTTAGATCCCACTGAGCTGTTCTCAATTTAAATGGGCAAACAAGTTAACAAGCACAGTCACTGCCATGATGTGCTCTAATATTTTTATGAAGAATCTGGCTGTGACCACTTGCTGATTGCAGAGAATGTACCCCAATATCTTTATGATATTTTCCCTTTGCATAGGAGGAAAAGCCTCTCTCAATTCCTAATTTAGAAATGCCCCTATGAATTCTAGTTGATGGGTCAGAATAAGGTGGGATTTCTGGAAATTTACTACAAATCCCAGACTTCTCAATGTTTGAATAACAAAACTGGTGCTGTTTCTGGATTGCTCGTAAAATGTGCTCGACATTTGCCAATCTTCTAAATAAGGAAAGATGAGAATATCATTCATCCTTATAAAGTAAATTTTCCAAAGTTGCACTTACACACGTAAAACAGCATATGGAGTGGAGGAGTAGCCTAATGGTTAGAACAGTGGGCTATGAACAAGGAGACCAGAATTCAAGACCCGCTGTCACTCCTTGTGACCTTGGGCAAGTCACTTTACCCTCCATTGCCTCAGGTACAAACTTAGACTGTAAGCCCTCTGGGGATAGTGAAATACCTACAGTACCTGAATGTAATCCACTTTGAAACGCTGAAAAAAAAGTATGAAAAGCGGAATATAAATCTAAATAAATAAAATATATGCTATTTTAGAAACCTCTTAATGACAATACAGAATGACAATATAGAATGGATGTCTCTGATTTAAAAGTCACTTTCAGAGTCATCCATTGGTTGGTTTCAGTTAGTCACTTTGTTCTCATTGGTTAGTTCATGAGTCAATGATAAGTTTAAATACTCCATGTTTTAAGATGGCGGCTCCATTCTGAAACGCTGAGCTTCAATATCACACTGGGATGAGTTCAACATTCAAAGACACGTATGTTATGTTATCCAAAAAATGGACTCTATACAATGTTTGATTTCGGACAACTATGTTTTTCCATTTTTTAGAGATATTGCTCCTGAGCCCCTGACGAAGTTTTGAACGAAATACGTGAACTGTTGGGCAAATGTGGGCATTTTAAGTAGGGCATTTGAACTCCTTGCCGCTGCATACATCTCAAGGATAAGTGTCTTTTTCGTTACTATGAGGCGTTAAATTGTTTTCTAATAGTAATTCAAAAATGTTAAAAAGGCAAAAAAATTATTTGAAAAAAAGTGATAAAAAAGCTGAAAAAGTTGAACCTCTAAAAATCTTTTTGACAAACCCTATGATTACAATAATTTGAGCAGTCCATTTCATATCACTTGGGTATTGAAGGGATATCCTTATAAGTGAATAGAATCGTACACATTGTTGTGTTTAGACATTTGCTCACTAATGAGGGTTTCGTCATATACTCATTAATATTGGCATTTCACTCCACATGGTTGTTCTCTAAAAAAATTATTTTAGAATCCTCAACATACAGGTGTAAATCAGGGTCCATGAGTAAATATGCGTGTGTAAAAAAGGAATGGGTCAGGGGTGTTCCAGGGAGGGGGCCAATATTTACATAAGTTGCTATTTTATAAGCAATTTATACATGTAAATTTGGCACCTTACTTGCACATATTTATACTCCTGCTCAATATCTCGAATGAGCAACCATTAACATCTTAAAAGTGAAAACATGACAGCGTGAGGGGTTTGAGCAAAATGGGGGGACTTCAGACTGACAAGCCAGGAGAGTCTTCATAAGCTACAGATGAACTGGGTAAACTAGTAGACTAATTGGTAAAACTGGTTAGTTCACTGTCACACATTCTCTTGCTTTTGATAACAACAACATGATCTTATTCTGATCTTGATGTTCCCTTAAGCCAGTTGGGAGAGTTCCTTCAACTTTGCCGAGACATTGTACATGTACTGCATCATCTGTAATTGATGAGCTGCAATTCTGGACTGTAAAGTACTTGCCTGGAACATTTTCTTGTTGAAATCTAATAACCTAGCCTCTTTTCCTGGAGGAGTACTTGAAACAGTTTTTTGGGGGTTATTTGCACTTTTCATGGCTGACTCCACTGCTGAAGAATTATTTAGTAGTTGAGTATTTATGTAACCTGGATATTTTTGTACCCTGTACTTTTAAATTTACATTCTTAGCTACTGGCAGAACAGACAATGAAGTCTTCCTGATCTTTGTTTGAAGATCTTGCAAGGCTTTGTATATTGGTATGGCTTTTATCTACTTAGTAGGCTGTATGAATCTTAAAACTCCTTCTTACTCTTCTAGTTGTTACAAATCCTCTTCTAATTTAAAGGGAATTGAATGAATCCATTTTCGGTAGAAAAGTAAGATATGATAGGTCATCAGTAGATGTACTCATCAAGGAGGATCCAGAGAAGGATCTGATGTTAACTCAGGAGACTGATAAGAATAAGTCTCTGAACTTGTTTTATTGGTGAAACCTCGTCGGCTGATTTTGTTCAAAATCAATGCGTCAGACTTCAATGATGGTTGAAGTTTCTGATAGAAGACAGTTAGAATTTGAGAAGCAAGTCATTCTAGAATTGGATCTGAAAATTTCTGCTTTGCAGAGGCTGATGGCATATTGAACATAAAATTTTACATAATTCGACCATAATTTCTGAACAAAGGGATAGGAATAAGAAGGGGTATATTCTTTGCTGAGGATTCAGGTTACAGAACTAGAATAGCTCACTTAACTTCTCTGAAAGTCGAAGATTTAGAATGTCTATGCAGAGATATGTTTTCTGTGTCAAGGAATTGCAGCACAGTAGACTTCTGCGCCGCAGATGAAGAAAATCCCGATGATGCTAAGATTGTGCTTATCTCTTGCTGATGACTCGTGATGGTGCAGACTTGGACCACGCCGACCCATAGTGGCACCGATAATTCTTCAGCGCTTTGTTTTGTTTTTTGTTTTTTTTTATCAATGGCTCTGAGGGAGAATAACCTTGATATTTTTTCTTTTAATTTAAGCAATAAAAAGGGGATTTTTCTTCTCTGCCCCTTTGGGCACATATCCTTCAGGAATAGAATTCTCTCTATCAAAAGGAGAAGACATTTCCATTTTTAGTTTTATTTCTCTATAAAAATGGGCTCACGGGAACATTCAGCCACATGGCCTACAATTTACTGAATCATGTTTGTGTTGGTCCCAGTTTGCCATCTTACATCAGCATTTTGAATAAAATTTAAATGGTGTCTTACCCATCTTCAAAGATATGTCTGACATGGTGAGGAACTGAATAAAAGTAGGCTAAGAAAAGAAAAATATTTTTGAAAGGTTGAGGGAAGAACCTCGAAGTGGCTCAAGGGAGGCAGCTCAGAAAAAAAGGGGTAAACCAACAAAAAGAGCAATGGCATGAAGAGAGAGCAAAAACTGCAACCATTTGTGAAATGGATGAAAAAAAGACTGAGGGAAAGCGTTTGCTGGCAAAGTCATGGGAGTTCCTTCCATGCATGCGCAGGATCTTTCAATCTTTCTGGGCTATCGACCACATGCATCCAATAAGGCACCACTGGATGACATTACCCCACTTGTGCAACTGTTATTGTTTCTGCTTGTCCGTGGAGAATGTTTTTTCAATGTTAATGTACATAGCAGCTTGTAATTCTTCCTCTAGCAAGTATTTTTGGTGCACTGCATTCAAAGAGATAAGGGCCTACTCCATTGAACATACAAGGCTACTCTAGTCTGGATTTGGATCAAGTCTTAATTCAGTTGGCATCTAGGTGCACATCTATGTGTTTCTCATCTCTGTGATGGAAATTTGAGCACCTACCCCCAGTAAGAGTCTGCACTAGGCCAGAGCTGGAGATTAAACCAAGAAGTCTGTTTTAATTTTTTTTTTTTTAAGGAAATTGCCTAAAAAAAAAAAAAAGCTCACAAAGCTGTCACAAATAGAAAGAAAGACCTTTTTCTGTTACCATTGCCTGCATAAGTTTAAAATTATTATTTTTTTTTTAAACATTCAAGTTTACTTAATGGTAGTGGAAGGTGTCATGGTGGCAGGGATTGTAAAAGTCTTCCCCAGCTTACTCTCCAGAGATGAAATGCACTCACCATGTACTTCTATCATGCCTCAAACCTTTCCCTCTCCCAATAATTAGTTTAGTTGGGAGTTTTCTGAGAGGATGTAGTTTATAGCAGCAGGAGCTCATACAGTACCTGAATGTAATCCGCTCTGAAGTGTGTGAAAGGTGGAATATGAATCAACTACCAACATACATACATACATAAAATGGTAACTGCATTTCTCCTTGAAGAGGTGCACCTCATCCCAATCCATCCCTGTGTGGATCTCTCACTTTCCTCCTCCACTCCACAGTCCCAATGATCTCCCACCACACCCAGGAGCAGTCCTCTCTGTCCTCCAAATCCCCAAACACCCCAGCATCTCTCATCCCACTCTTTTCTTCACTCTCCCCCATCAGCATTCTCGCTTCTCCCCCCCCCCCCCCCACATACCCCTTTCTCTTCTCTCTTTCCCCTACCCCTAGAGACTTCTCATTCTTTCGCCACTCTCTCCTCTCATGCACCAGTACCTCTTTTTCCCCACACTCCCGGGGCCAAAGATGCCTCCTCCCACCCGTCTCCGAGCCCTAATCAAGGCTGAAGATGTTTCTACCATCTCCCCCTGCTCCTGGGCCCACCAACCAAGAAACTGCACTCACCCCAGGAGAGCAAGTGAGCGCATTTTCAAAACCTTGTGTATTGGTATCACCAAGAACCAAAGCTTTCTGCCTATGTAAAAGTAGGGTACAGCAGAGCAACCATCACACATACCTAGCCCCATCACAGAACAGACAGAGCACATGCAGCAGCTCTTTCTCTCTCTCTCTCTTACCGGAAACCTGCTTTGGATGAATAATCTTCCAATAAGTTGACCAAATTGGCCCTACATTGTCAGAACAGGGTGATCCATTCCTGAATTTCCTCACTGCCTGCATGGACTTGGCCTCTTGGAAAGCATAAACAATGACTGCAGAACTAAGGACTATTTGGATGTCCCCCACTCCCGATTTCTCATTTGTGCTTGCAGACTGACTTGCTTCTCTTAAGGAAGTCTAGATCAGACCCTGACCAAAAGAATATTGGTGCCATGGCTGGGTATAAAAATCAGGCTGATCCACAGAATAAAAAGTTAAGTGCTTACATCTTCAGCCAAAGCCACAGCACTGTGCAGCACAGGGACAGGACTCTGCCTTTCGTACTGGAAAAGTTTTTCATGAATCTGCAACACAGAATGCTGTTAAAGTGACAAAACAAAAGTTCCCCAGTGTTACAAATTCATTCCAGAAGCATAAATCACAAAAGATTTGAAATTGCCTTATATCCAACCCCCTACATTCACCCCAGGTAAAATTAAAAAAAAAAAAAAAAATCCCACAAGTATCTATGTTAATAGCCAACAGCCACCACTGTCACCACAATGCTCTATTTTCACTAGGGCTATCACTGCAATGTGCTATTGCCAGAGCATCATTATGACCAAGGTCCTATCATCATAACAGTTGAACAACAGAAACATAAGTGTTGTGAAGAGTACAGACATGTTTATTTTGTGCAGCCTGTGAAAATTCAGGTATTTAAACCGGTTCATGACTTTACCTTTCCCCACCTCTTCCCACCCAACTCCACAGGTTGAAAGCACATTGCACAAATTAAAATATACAAATTGCATTTCATGCTCCACAGAGCCAAGACGCTTCTTCCTGCAAGCAAATCTGTGACACAAGAGGCATCCTCTAACCTATTATGGTGGAACTGGTTCCTGTATTACACTTGATTTCCTGCTGGTCAAATGGCCCAGCAGAACTCCTGTTTCTTTTGAAAACAGTAGCACATATTTCCTAGACTACAGATGCAGCCTGCCAGTGTTATTCTCTTTTGGAAATATATATATATATTATGATATTATTTACTTATGCACAAAATATATACATACATATATGTACACAGACACACACATACACATATATACCCCAACTTCTAAATTTGGGTACAGAAAGGCAAACCAAACTTGTATTAATCATCACAGAATTTCATAGAGGCCTGACCACCACACTTTTACAATCATACTAACGAAAACTGAAAGAAATGAGTGGGCTACATGTAAGCGATGTCAGGAAGTGGAGACTCACCTTCATTAAATAGCTCAGACTCTTTTCACCAAAGACATCTCGAAGGACCCCCATTTCTTCTTTGTGATTAAAGTCGGGTCTCAGCTGCGATGTTAAGAGAGCCAAAGTCTCATGCAGCCCTAGAAAAAAATAAGATTAAAAAAACAGAGGCCGCAGGCCATAGAAATCCCAAGCAAGTCTAGTGAGCTAGTGGCAGAGTGAGCAGGAGCAGGGGAGTTATCCAAAAGCCTAAACCAGCCTGTAAAAAAAAAAAAAAAAAAAGAGAACACCACCCAGGATGTAAGATCAAAGGTTCATCTCATCCAGAAATACCAGCAGCAAGCTGAGAGGAAATGTGTAACAATCGGGGCGCATGTACAAAGGTCCGATCTGCCATATCCGCCTAGGAGAGGATGCAATGTCCCTTACTGCTATATTCAATAACCTCTTATCAGAAACAGATAACTGTACCATCTTTTCACTTTTTAAATGAATGTTCCCAACCCCTCTCAGACTCATGCAGCCAGAGATTAAATTTCACCTGCCTCCCCTAACTGTGAGCAAATCTCTGGCTGGTACACAGAAAAATACAAACTGAACAGTTCAAAATATCAGCTCGCCTGCTCTTGGTTCTGGTAGCTTCTCTAAGATGTATCAAAATTATTCATCCTCCTATGTATGCTGTGATCTGTATAATCTGCATGCTATGGCTACCTGACCTGAAACTGTTGATCTAGCCATGGTGTTAATGTGCCCAGTTTTCTACACTTCATTCCTTGTTTCCTTATTAACCTCTACTATGCGGTCATAGCTTCGGTAAGCTGTTCACAGAATACGAGATGGCAGAAACAAATGAAAAAAAAAGCAGGAAAGAGAAATATTATACATGCAAATTCCCAACCTGCCTCCTCGGACAACACCGGCATGTCTCTCTTGTCTAGACAGTATGAAAGACCCACTGAAACGCCGTCCTAAGAATGATTTGGTAGCTTCTCTCCTTTTCTATGTTGGCCAAAGATAATCCTGAAATCAGCAAATGAAACAATCTGAAGATATAGGTATGTACATAAGAAAAAGAGTGCAGTTTAACCATCTAAATTTAAATTTTTTTTTGATGCCTGCAGATCAAGCTCTTATACACTCCATTCTCCCAGATATCAAGAAAAAGGAGAAATTTGTTCTTACTTGATATTTCTTTTCCTTTAATCCAGCCAGACCAGTTCAAACGCATGGGATTATGTCCATCAACCAGAAGACGGAAACAGAGATTAACAGGTTCGATTATGTCACTCCTT
This sequence comes from Rhinatrema bivittatum, assembly GCF_901001135.1. NCBI lineage: Eukaryota > Metazoa > Chordata > Amphibia > Gymnophiona > Rhinatrematidae > Rhinatrema > Rhinatrema bivittatum. The sequence continues at coordinate 54,677,578 of NC_042626.1, forward strand.
ATAGGCTCCAGTGCTGATCTCAGCCTGCTAGTTTTACCTGTAACTAGCTAACTTATGAAAAACGTAATTCCCCTCATAAACAGGGGGCTTCCAATAAAACAAACAAGAGGAGGTTTAGAGGATAAATTGCATACATTAGAATACCACTTACCTCTTTACTAATATAATAAACACCTATATTTTTCTTTTTTTTTTTTCCCAACGAGTACTGCACTGTAATGTTTGGCAGACAGGGAAAGTTCTGGACTGGTCTAGCTGAATTCAAGGAAAGGAAATTATCAGGTAATAACAAATTTCTCCTTCCTTTTCATCCAGCCAGTCCAGTCCAGATGAATGGGATGTACACAAGCTACTCCTGAATTGGGTGGAATACTGCCACACCCACTCTCAGTGCCTCTTACATACAAATGGAAATGCATAGAAAAGGAATACTAGAACCTCCATGCCATCTTGTTACAAATCTTTAACAGAGGAAAACTAAGCAAAGCTCGTCCATGACAATGCTGGAGCCCTTTGAAGGTGCCCTGATCCTCTTGGATAAAAACTTATTCTTAACAATGTAGGCCTCAGTAAACACCTCCTTAATCCAACTAGCCAAATAGTTTGCAAAACAAAGATGAATCGACATCCCAAAGATAGTCATCACTAAAAACACCAGAACAGAATCTTCCTCACATTTTGGCATAGAAGTTGAGCATAATCTCCTTTATCGGACTCCCTACTAAAGAAGGATGCATACCACCTGGTCAAAGTGAAGGGATGACACCATCTCCTGAAAAAAGACGACCTTGCTTGAATCTTCACCGCATCCTTAATAAAAGCCAAAACAGCACCCTACAGGAAGGGCTTGCAACCCTGACATTTTTCTAGCAGAACAATTAATCACCAAATGCCACTTTCAGAATTAGAAATTGCAACAAAGCTGCTCTAATATTCTGAAAAGAAATGCTTGCCAGAAGAACATAAGTAATTCAGCACTCCAGAAAGTAATTAAATCCCTGAGCAAAGATCTAAAATGTTTGACTCCTCAAAAGAAACATCCAGCTAAGAGGACAAAAACCCCTTCAAACTCTACCCCCAAGAGTTAGCTGCACTCCAAACCTTCAGTGAATTATGAGCTGATCCTTTAGAAACCTTATTGCAAAAACTCCCAACAAGCAAGAAACTGAGGCTCTTCTAGGCACTAGATGTCAACATGTGCACCATGGCCCAAAATTGTGCCAATTAAGTTTCCTCTTGCACTTAATAAAGAATGCACTAATCTCAAGAATACTCTGGTTTTTTTTTTATTTGTTTAAGACCTCTCAAGGCCCATGCCGAAAACAAAATGATCTAGACTTTCGAGAAGAAACAGACCTTGTGACAGCAGCTCCTTGAGCTAAAGTAAACTTAACAGTTTCCCATTCAGAAACTGGAAGACATCTGTATACCAAGGATACCTGACCAAGCTCAAGCCACGAGGATCACCAAATCTTGATGACCTGAAAACCTGTAGAGACTCTGCTCACTAACAGCTACAGAGGAAGATGGACAAGATTGCTCCTAATGACCATTTCTCTATTAAGATATTCAGACCAGATGCTCGCAATTCTGTCCTTTGAATGAAAAACAGGAGCACCTACGTATTCTTTCTGGTCACATCCCAGGCTCTCCCTCCTGTGCAATCTGATTGAATGCCTTCTTGGACAGTATCCATTCGCCGAGACCCATGGCATTACGACTGAGAAAGTCTGCCTGAATAAATTCTACTTCAGGACACCTGAGGACTCCTGGTGTCTCCCTGATGGTTTACATATACCATTGCTATATTTTTGCCTGATAAAAAAGTCTGACAATTTTATCTCTGAGAAAAAGCAAAATGCAGGAGCACCAAATGAATTGATGCGATTTCTTCACATTTGACAGACCCTTTGATCTACTCTTCTGAGCACAACTCCTGAGACACTCGTCCCAGACAATGCACTCCCCATCTTGACAGACTGGCATCCAACATCACTGTCAACTAGGATGGCATCTCAAGACCTACTATCCCTCCAAATACTTGCATTCAGACACCACAGCAAACTGCGCTTCACTGCATCTGGAACAAGAAGTCTTAATGTGCAAGTCTGTAACTGAAAAGCTACGTGGACAGCAATGCTCGCTGGAGAAGTATGAATGCTCTCACCCAAGGACTAGCTTCAATGCTATTGACGGGAACCTCAAAGTTTAAAGCAAACTTTATACCATCAGAATCCTGGATGTAAGAAAAAAAATAAAGTACCTGCTGTTGCAGCTTCTGAATTCTTTACCCTGTGAATTTATTTATTTAAAATTTTTATATACCGACATTCATCCAGGATATCATATCGGTTCACAATGTAATGCAAAACAAACGCAAGGCATGGCGCTTTACATTGAACAATAAAACATGATAACAAGGCATTAACGAGAGGGGGGAAAAATAACATGGGGGGTTTTGCACTAAAATTATAAACAAAGTTTGCAATTATATACATATGTACAAAGGAAAAAAACTATGGACGCGACTTAACTTCATGTGACACTGAGCCCCAAATATTCCAGGGACTGAGAGGTAACTAGACTGTTCTTAGTAAAGTTCACCCCCCATCCTAACTCCTGCAACTGGATTACCCTTTCCACGGCAGATGCACTCTCTTGATCTGACTTACGTGGCTCAACTAAGAGACAAGGTAAGGGTACATCCAAATTACCTTTCTAGTGCAGTGCTGCTACCACTACTACCATTACCATCACAAGATATTTGTAGCTGTGGCTGGAGCTGGAGACTGAAAATGTCTCCCACAGTTCCAAGAAGTAAAAGTTCCTCTGACAACATTTCCCTATAGGGACATGCCTGTAAGCCTCAGTCTCAAGGTTACCACCTTGAAAAGTGATACTTCTAATGACTTGATGATCAGATACAGATCGAGCAGGAACAAAGGGAATTTTCTTCTTGAGGAATCGCATACTAAACTGAATTCCAGCCCTGGCTCCAAATATCTCCCAGAATTGGCACCACTGCCTATGGAGAGTTGACTGCACTTCTTCCCCTCTCCCTTCCCCCTCCCCACTTTTTTTTTTTTTTTTTAATGGAGTGAAAAGGAAAAATCCTAAAAATATTCAAAAGTCATTTAGATGGAGAACTCACAAGTTATCCATCTAAGTGGCAATGTAGCATATTTAGCCACTTTTCCAAATAGCCACTTAGCTGGATAAAAAAGGGGTGTTTGAGGGGCATTCCCAGGAGAGGCGGAGATATCTGGCTAACCTAGCCGAATATCAAGTATATCCAGCTGGATAATGTTAGGCCTGCTTCTGAAATCGAAAGCTTGAAAATAAAGGGGCCAGCAGGCCAATCCCCTCCCTCCCCCCTCTTTCAGGCCGTGGTCTCCTCACCACCCAAAATCTTTTAATGGCCCGGAGGCCCCTGTCCCGTATTTTTTAAAAATTGCTCTTAAAGCAGCGATGGAGATGCCGGGAGTGGAGCAGAGGGTCCCTTACTCCTGGCAAGACAAAAGAAGGGGATGGGAAGGGTCGGGGATCTGTGCCAGTTAGCAAATTTGTGGGTGGGTGGGTGGGAGGAAAAGGAGGGGGCAGGCTGATATGTCAATTTAAAAAAAAGAAAAACAGGACAGGGGCCTCTGGGCGATTTAAAATATTTTGGGAGGTGAGGAGACCATGGCCCAAGAGGGCCTTTGTAAGATATTTTTGGGGGGAGCCCCTTTATTTTCTAGCTTTCAAATTAAGAACATCTTACTAGATAAACGAAGCTTGACCGACGTGCCGCAAATGCGCGGTAGAGACCAGCTCTACCGCGCATGTGCGGGCGAGCACGTCGGTCTGAGCCAGCGTCAGAAAGAAAAAAAATGGCGGCGTCCAGTGGCAGCAGCGGGCGGCGACGGCAGTAGCGAGCGGCGGCGGTACCGGCAGCGGGCGGTAGCGAGCGGCGGTAGCGACGGCGGTAGCGGCCAGTAGCGAGGGAGGGAGAAGAGAGAGAGAGGGAGGGACGGACTGAGTGGGAGGGAGGGACGGAGAGAGAGAGTGGGAGGGAGTGACTGAGTGAGAGGGAGGGATTGAGTGAGGGGGAGGGACTGAGTGAGAGGGAGGGAGTGGGACGGAGTGGGACTGAGGGAGAGTGAGTGAGAGGGAGGGAGAGAGGGGGGAGGGAGTGACTGAGTGAGAGGGAGGGACTGAGTGGGAGGGAGGGATTGAGTGAGGGGGAGGGAGTGAGGGGGAGGGACTGAGTGAGAGGGAGGGGGGACTGAGTGAGAGGGAGTGAGTGGGACTGAGGGAGAGAGAGGGAGGGAGGGAGTGGGACTGAGGGAGAGGACGGAGGGAGTGGGACTGAGGGAGAGTGAGTGGGACTGAGTGAGTGAGAGGGAGGGAGAGAGGGGGGGAGGGAGTGAGTGAGACTGAGTGGGAGGGAGGGACTGAGTGAGAGGAGAGGGAGGGTGGGGAGGAGTGGGTGAGGGAGGGAGGGAGGGAGGTAGGGGGTGGTGAAGAGTGAGGGGAGAGAGAATGAGGGGGAGGTGAGAGACAGAGGGATGTAGCCCGTTTTAACGGGCTTAACGGCTTGTAAGAACATAAGAAATTGCCATGCTGGGTCAGACCAAAGGTCTATCAAGCCCAGCATCCTGTTTCCAACAGAGGCCCAAACCAGGCCACAAGAACCTGGCAATTACCCAAACACTAAGAAGATCCCATGCTACTGATGCAATTAATAGCAGTGGCTATTCTCTAAGTAAACTTGATTAATAGCAGTTAATGGACTTCTCTTCCAAGAGAACTTATCCAAACCTTTTTTTGAACCCAGCTACACTAACTGCACTAACCACATCCTCTGGCAACAAATTCCAGAGCTTTATTGTACGTTGAGTGAAAAAGAATTTTCTCCAATTAGTTGCTCCCTTTTCCAGATCATTTATGAATTTAATCACACCGGTCCCAGTACCAGTCCCTGGGGGATTCTGCTAATGATTATAATTATTATTAATTGTTATAAAGGAGTTAATCAAAGCGATGTACAAGTATAATAACAAAGAATCCATGGGGAAAACGGACAGTGCTACTTAGCCAGATATCTTTTATTTAAACATAGCCAGTTAGGTTTTTTTGTTACCTGGTTATATGTAGCTGGATAACTTTAGGCTGGTGTATTCAGTGGGACAAGTTATCCGGCCAACTTTAGCAGGATAATTGTCCACTAACAGGCCTACTGAATATAGACCTGGTCAATATAGAATGTGAAATACCTACAAGCATAACCATCCCAATGTATATCCAAACCCCACTGATCTGAGGCAAATCGGATCTTTCTCCAATAAAACTTGATAGACTCCTATTCTCAAACACGGAGATTGAGTCCCTAAACTGCAATGGAAACTAGGAGAAACTCCTGCCAACCTTAGGGCTCCATCTTTACCACCTGTATGAATGATTGCAGACTGAGGCCTAGCATATAAACGCTGGGGTACATTTTAAAACACAGCGTGCGCGCGTACGTTTGTTCGCTCACCAGGCGTGAACAAAAGTACGCCGGATTTTATAAGATACGCGCGTAGCCGAGCGTATCTTATAAAATCCGGGGTCGGCGCACGCAAAGGGGTGCACATTTGTGCAACTGGCGCGCGCTGCCCGTTCCCTCCGAGGCCGCTCCGATTTCGGAGCGGCCTCGGAGGGAACATTCCTTCCGCCTCCCCCCACTTTTCCCTACCTAACCCCCCCCCCCCGGCCCTATCTAAACCCCCCCTACCTCTGTCGCACAAGTTATGCCTGCTTGAGGCAAGTGTAACTTTGCGCGTGCCGGGCCGGTTGCCTCGCGCCATGTTCCAGTCCGGGGGCTGGTCCGGAGGCCGCAGCCACGCCCCCAGAATGCCCCTGGGCCGAAACCACGCCCACGGCACCGCCCCCGGATGACGCGCCGACTGCGTCACGCCCCCTGATGACGCACCGACCGTGTCATGCCCCCCCGTCACGCCCACCCCAAGAAAGCCCTGGGACTTATGCGCGTCCCAGGGCTTTGCTCACGCCGGAAGCCTATGCAATATAGGCTCGGCGCGCGCACACGCGTAACCCTTTTAAAATCCGGCCCTTAGCCTTTAACTGCCAGTGTCATTCCCCATTTGTACCTCTCAGCCTCCCGTACTTCCTTGTGGTATGCAGTCCCGAAGTTACACCTAGGTCCGTCCTGTGGAAGCCTCCCAATCTTGGCCATCCCTCCCCACGCCATCACCAAATAATTGATTTTCTTTAAAGGAAAGTCCTGAATTAAAAGTCTGCCGATCAGTGGCTCAGCCAATCACCCTGGAAGCTATCTTCTTAGCAGAAGCACTTAGCAAGACAAAGGATCCATCAGCTTCCTTTAAATATGAGGTACTACAGTCTAACACACACTCTTGAATGCATGCAACAGGTGGAATGTAGACCTTGCCCCAATACCACTGCATCACATCCCTTTCAAACGAAGGGTTGACGTCATTTCCGGATTATGAATTTTACACCGGAATCTGTGATATAAGGTAACATAAGGGTATAGTGAATGCACTCTTCCCGAATGTATACTTTTGTTTGCTGAGCAATGGATGATATGGACATTATTATGGATTGAGAATTGATTATGGAATTGGTGGTGGAAAACAATCGAGTTATGGACACATTTTGATTGGGTCTATGTGATTAAACAGAGCCGTTTATTGTGTGGATTCTGAGTATGCCATCCGGCATTTTAGGGAGTGGTTTATGAAATTGAAGGATCATTTTGATCGGTGATGAAATTATACAGTTCAGAAGTGCTAGTGGATTGAATTGGTGTGCAATTAGAAACGTTCTCTCTTCATTTGAGACAAAGTCCGTCCCTAAGGAAGCCTTTCAAAAAAAAAAAAGGGGGCGAAACAAAGATCTTTGTAGGATCTATGGACTGTCATCTTTTGGATCTAAGGATTTTCATCATTTGATTCATCATCATTTAATACACGTTGATGATTAATGTGAATTCATGTATTAACACAAATGTATTTAAATGTTAGTGATTGACATCAAAATATATCTGGTGAAAATTATAGAACATATAGTTTTGATTTTAATGTGATGTGTGCATGGGGAAGTATGTGTGAGTTAGAGAGATTTTAAATGTTAGTCAGGTTGCTAATATATGTTAAATTAAATAAATGTAAAAAGTACAGTAAATATATTGCTCTTCTCGTTGTGTTTTATGATCCAATACCACTGCAAGCAGTTATTACACTGAATCTTCGAGGATCTGTTTTAAAAACTAACTGTATCTTGATGTCCTGTGTAACCTTCAGAACAGCGCCCCAGCCACAGGAAAAGATAGTTCCTCTCTCTCTCCTAAGAAACCAAATGTGGTAACTTAGCCCATTAATGATTCAAATTAGCTTCTGGATACATCCATTCCTGATGCCTAAAAGCCTTCACTGCTATATTCCAAGAAAGCATCTGAAGAGCATTCAGATGCTTGTCATGATGGGGCTTTTAGAAGAACTAGAAACTCACAGCTTTATATCCTATGCCAAGTTTAGCACCCAAAAGGACTAAGAATGAGAGAGCTAAGCTTCGCCTTGTACATCATGGAGGAGCTATCCACCCCTTCTTTTGAATGAATCCTTCTCAGTTAAAAAAAAAAACAAAACAACTCTAAAGTTTCAAACTGAAAGTCATCGAGGAAGTCCTCTGAATTGAATGACTGATGAACATTCATGTCCCAACCAGCCCCTCTTCTATAATTTTTTCTTTATTAAACATTTTCAAATATGAGTTACAATTTTCACATTTCTGTGCATAATCAGGAAAAATTTAGTGGACAGTTTAATATCACAAATAAAGAATAGTACTCCATTCCAAACTTTAAACTCATCCATCTCACTAAATACAAATAATGGTGGGGACCGGCTACTAAAACAAATTATAGCAATACTAAATCAGAGAGATTGCTGCCAGCCCACCAGCCCCTCTTCTAATCATCTTCTTACCAATCCTTCTGCACTCTTTGTGGAGAAGGAAAGACTAGAGCTGATCCCAGGACTGAACTCCACCTCTTACAGAATGCCTGGTGAATATTTATTAAGAACTCCTCAAAACACCAGGAAGATGAAGAAACTGCTAAACCGAGAAGAAAGATGCTACATCTCTAAAATTAGCAGACACCATCAACTCCATGCGGACCAGTCCACTCTGAGTTCCATGGGCTGAGAGAGAGATGCTGTAGCACTGTGTCTCCTTACCGTGTTCTCAACATGGCCACCATTTCTGCTCCAGACAGATCACTGCCGGAAAGAATTGGGACAATGGCCAGCCCCCGCAAACAATGAGATCACTGCTCCTAGCATCCCCTCTCTCCTCCTCAAAATAGCCAGCAAATCTTACAGGCTCCTTAGCCTGAAACCACTGCACCCCACTGACACTGCAAAAAATGCAGTCTGCGTGCCATGACCACAGCTGCAGCCATGCTCCCCTTGCATCACATCTGCTGAGAGAAACCTCTGCAACCTGGGAACCAAAACAGAGTAATTCAGTTCTCTAGAGCTCTCCCAGAACATCGCAGTTCTTACTCAGCTGCCACCTTTTAACCAAAGCTCCTTTTGCCCCCTTTTTCCCCCCCATTTGGAACTGGTACAAACAGCAACAAAGGGAAACTCAAAAATCAAATGTCTCTTTCAAGGTTTGCATTCTGACAGGAGGAGAGGATCCTCAAAAAGGAGTTGGGGGGAAGAGCGTGAAAAAAGGCTAGACACAGACATTATCTGTAATCCAGAAAAGACTGAAAGTCCCCCTGGTCAAGGGCTATGCTCTACTGGGGGAAGGAACACAAGGCTTTCACTGCAGGAATGGCCTTTAATCTAAATTATTTTCCTTCAGTCTATACTCCTTGGGGAATTCTGCGCAAAAAAATTTAAAATTATGCGCACAAAAACTTAAAATTCTGCAAAAGTTTGCAAACTTTATATTGGTCAAAATAACACAATTTACATGACAGTCTTTAAGTAATTACATTTTAAAGTAATACAGAAAAAAATTACTTAGATATGCAGAATTTTAAATATTTTGAGCAGAATTTTCCTAGAAATATCATATTAACAAATCTGTTAATCTTTCTCCATCTGCTGGTTGGCGGACATAATCCATTTGTCTGGACTGGTCTGGCTGGATGAAAAGGAAAAACCTGTTGTCCAAGGTATGGGCAGGTTTTGAACACTGCATCTCTGGCTCAGACCAGATATCTTCTTTATACAGATTCTTAGTGGATTTTCCCCATGACAGATGAACTTTTGAGATGTGAAAATCTGTATATATGAACTGGCCCTGAGCCTTGAAATAAGTCAGTGGTCAATTAATTTGGGGACTAGCCTCCGACACTATATGCTGCATAACCTGGAGACCCTTGGTATTATAGCATTTAAAATAAAATACCACGAGCTTGTTCACACCTAAGAATATAGGTAAAACATTATTAATTTACTGATGATTATCCACATATTTAATTTTAACACTTCAGAACAGTTTGGGTAAGTCAACAAAATAAAGATACACAGATTGGGGGATTCTGCATCGATTACATTCACCTCCATGATAGCTCAGCATAGAGACGCTGCACAGTCTTAACCTGCATCTTCCCTTGTTTCAAACACAATATCTCACCAAGATGTTCTCATTGTAAGTGCAGGTTTCTGTAGCATTCTTTCTCTCTCTCTCCTTCAGCTAAAAAGTTCAACTCACAACTAATGACCAGAAGAAAAAAAAAAACCACTAAGAAATCCACTAAAATTTGGCTCAGATTCAAGACGAGAAACTCTGCCCCTTCCATCTCCAGAATTAAAACAGTGCGGCTACAGATTTTAATTGAGTAACAGTAGTCATACAGCCCACGCTGTGAGGCTTATGCAACCTGAATTTTTTAAAATAAAAGTTTCTAGAATCCTAAAGTGCACACAGATTGTCCATTAAAAGCCATCTTTTAAATTCTGACTCACAAAAAAAAAAAAAAAGACAAAACCAAAAATCAGTAGAGAATTTTCCATGTATTACTTACACTAGAGCCTGAAAATAAATTTGAAAGTAAATGCAATTACAATTCCTATGGATCATTTATTGAAAAATGCTGAGCATGGATTTTGCACCCTTCCATAATAACCCAGGATATGCACTGGTCCTCCCAAGCAGGTATGGCACCTTGTGCAATGACATTTAGGACAAGAATTCAATGTTTTTGTGCAAAAAAATAAAAAGGCACACAGCTCGTATAATTTTGAAACAGCGCTCCTTTGCTCAGAGGATAGCGAAGTTTCTTACCTGTAACAGGTTTTCTCCATGGACAGCACACAAACAGCCACAAAAGTGGGAACATCAGCTTCCAAGCATAGTGTGGATGAGGCTCAGAAAGTTCTTGAAGATCTTCTCAGCATGCGTGTGGTTTCCCGTTCAACTGTCAGTAGCAAATGACCTCAATTTATTCCAATAGCTTTAAGTACAGAGTTCTATAAATATTGTGCATTTCTCATTTCTTTCCGGGGAGGAGGGAGGGATTGTCTGGCTGTTTAAGTGCTGTCCACAGAGAACTTACAGGTAAGAAACTTTGCTTTCTCCGTGGACAAGCATGCATTAACAGCCACACAAGTGGGACTCCCAAGCTGCAGATGCTAAAGTTTTAGATAGTAACATTTTGGTACTTAGCATCCCATAGACCTTGCGCAGAAAGAGTTGACAGGCTTGTCTTAATGAGTTATAGTTTCCAATATTGTTTTTCTGAATTTCGTACTTAGTCTAAGGTAACAGCCCAAGTAGTAATCCTTGAAAAGGTATTGGTGCTTGACCACGTTGTTGCATTCCGTATCTTTGTTAGCGGTCTCCAATTCTGAAAGGCTGTTGTGGTTGCGACCGCTCTTATTTGATGAGGAGATCTAATAACTTCTGGTTTAGACTTATTTTACAGAGTGTAGCATAGGTTTATGCATTGCTTTAACTAATTTGAAATTGTCTGCTTAGACACATTCTCACCCTTTTTAAAATCAAAATAGGAGACGAAGAGCAGAGCTGATTTTCTAAAAGTTTAAGTTCTATTCAAGTAGAAGAGCAAAGTCCTTCTGCAGTCTAGATTGTGGTACAACTGCTGCATTTTGTTCTGGTGTGATTTCGGGAGGAAAACAGGCAATTCTATAGGTTGATTAAGATGGAACTCAGAGGTAATCTTTGGAAGAAATTTAGGGTTCCTATCCTCATGGAAGATGGTGTAGGCGTGAGTAGGTTACTAGAGCCTGCAGTTAGCTTATCCTTCTAGTGGCAGTAATGGCCAAAAGGAAAGAAAGTTTCCATGATAAGATTTGAAGCGGGATAGATACAAGTGGTTCAATCGGAAGTGCTGTTAGTTTTGTTAATACATAAGTTAAATCCCATGCAGGTACGGGTGATCTTAAGGGTGAATGTATGTTCTGGAGACCCCTCATGAAACATTCTACTAATGGGTTTTGAAATATTGGATTTGAGAAAGTTGAAACGTGGTAAGCTACTATGGCACTTAGGTTTACTTTGATAGTGGAACTTGACAAATGTTCTGCACTTAAACGATGCAAGTAGGTCAACAGTTGTTCCAGGGAATATGATTCAGGTTGAATATCTTGAGATTTACACCAAACGGAGTACCCTTTTTGCTTAGAGGGTTTCCTTGAAGCCTTTAATATATTAACTATTCGAGGAGACAGATTTAGTGACTCATAGGGATTTTTAAATTTCTATGCGCTTAATTCTTTGTTGTGAGGCACAGCAAATAGATCTCTCTCAGGAGTATTCCATACTTTGTAGATTGATCGTAGAATGTGATTGTCCATTTCCCAGTCGTGTGGGTTTAACTGTCTGCTTAGATGGTCCGCTAATATGTTGTCCTTCCCCGGTAAACATATTGCTTAGAGTCTTATTTGCATGGAAATTGCCAGGTCTCATATCCAACAGGAGAGTTTACACAGTTTGAATGAAACTGTATCCCCTTGTTTGATGATGCAGAACACGGTGACCTGGTTGTCCATTTGAATGTGAACCGTCAAGTTGACAATGTGAGGTCTGAATGTTTGCAGTGCATTGTACACAGCCCACATTTCTAACTGGTTTCTGTGCAAATGCTTTTGAGTTCTGAACTACTGCCCTTGCATGTTTTTATTTAAGTAGTTTGTTCACCAGTCATGTTACGATGCGTCTGTTGAAATCCTGTTTTGAATCTCTGAAGGAAGCATATTCTGACCACAGAATAGGTTGCTTAGAATTGTCCACCAACAGAGAAAGTCCTTTAAATGATCAGACAGAGGAATCTTGGCTGCAAGAAACTGATAACTGTTTCCAATGAGACTTCAGATGCCACTGCGTTCTCCTCATCTTTTGTCTTGCATTGAGAACTACATGAACCATTGAAGCCATGTGATCAATTATCCTTAACATTTTTCTTGCATCAATGTTGCTTATTTTGAATATTTGTTGAATCAACTTTCCGAGAGCCTGTGTTTGAGGAAAGAAAGCTTTCATTTTTCTGGTGTTGAGAATGGACTCAATAAATTCCAACTTTTGTGAAGGGAGGAGATCTGATTTTTTGAAGTTTATTATGAATCCTAAATCTTGTAGAACTTTTATTACTATTTTTGTATGATGAATGCTTTCTGGCCTTGATGTCGCTGCGATCAACCAGGGGAATACAAGAATATTTAGCATTTGGCTATGACCAGCCACCACTGCTAGCACCTTCATGAATACTCTTGGTGCTCAGCCCAAATGGTAGGATTTGATAATGAAAATGATGACATTGAAATGAGAACCACAGAAATCTTCTGTGCTCGATTCATATGGGAATGTGAGTATAGGTGTCTTTTAGGTCTATGGTCATGCCCTGAAAAAGTGTCATTATTGTCTGTAAGGAAAACATTTGAAACTTCTCTTTTCAGAGAAGCTTGTTTAACAGGCATAGATCTAAAATAGGCCAGAGTTCTCCTGTTTTCTTTGGATTAGGAAATATTTTGAGTAAAAACCCCTCTTTTCTTGGGATGGAGGAACCCTTGAGATGGCTTGTAACTGGAACAGGGTTTTTATCTCTTCCTGGAGTTTCTCTTATTTTAGCTGAGATGAAGGGTTGGTGTTGCAATAACGGATCTTGGGAAGTTTTGGGAAATTTAGATGATAACCTCGTTGAATTATTTGTAGAACCCACTGATCTGTTGTTATGGTCTCCCATACTTTGAAAAACTGTGTTAGTCTTCCTCCCATTGGAGAATTGGTGGAGGATTCGAGGTCGTATCTGATGTCAAAAACTCAGCTGAGATTACTGTGTAGCAGAGTTATTCTGCCTAGTATTACCTCTATTGCTGGAGCAGGATCTTTGGCTCCTGTGGGACCGATTGCCTCTCTGAACAAATGAGCTGTAGTTTTGAGGCTGTTTACGATAGTAGTTATACCGTGTTTCTCCGAAAATAAGACTTAACCGGAAAATAAGCCCTAGCATGATTTTTCAGGATGCTCGTAATATAAGCCCTACCACAAAAATTAGCCCCAGTTAAGATCGTGAGCCAAACGGACGCATTTAGTACATCTGTTGCAACACATGATGGACGTATTGAATTATAAAATAGTATTATGAATATATAATTAAATATAAATAAATATAAATGATAATTAAGTTTTTGTAAATACCCAAGCGGGTGCCTTTGGACGAGAAGTAAATGTCCACACACACAAGCTCTCACCCAGGCACCCATTCACACCAGCTCTCACTGCCAAACCTCTTCTTCCTTTGCTGCAGGGATGAGCTCCAGTTCCGCCGTGGCTTTTCTCCGGCAGGCCTTCTTTTTTGCTGCCATGGGGATGGGTTCCCGTGGCAGCCCTGCTTGGTCAGGGTCGGGTCTCCTCTTCGCCACCACGGGGATGAGCTCCCGTGGTGGCCTTGCTTCACTGGGGTTCGACACTGCCATTCCTCCCACCCCACCCCCAGGCTATGCGATATCTGCCTCACTGGCCAATCAAAGGCTTCCTCCCTTCTTCCTACTCCCACTGGCAGGTAGAAGGGAGGAGGCTTCCGATTGGCCTGTGCGGGGGCAGGCAGAATGAAGGAGGCTTCCCATTGGGCAGGAAGAAAGGAGGCTTCCCATTGGCCCATGGGGGCTGGAAAAAGGGAGAAGGGAAGATTTTTGTACATGAATAAATGTAGATTATTGTACATGAAAAAATAAGACATCCCCTGAAAATAAGCTCTAATGCATCTTTTGGAGCAAAACTTAATATAAGACCCAGTCTTAGTTTTGGGGAAACATGGTAACTACTAAAATGACCTCAATATGAAGAAGAAGAAGAATAAGGTCGCTTGTATGAATAGAATTGATTTCTCCTATTCTGTTACTGATCTGTGGAGCTGGAGGATAGAGATTGTAAGGCTAGATTTTGCTTTTTGAGTGATTCAACAGTCTTCTCCACTTTTTCACCAAAAAGGATACACCATTTATTTATTTATTTATTTTTAGTTTTTATATACCGATGTTCCTGTATAATATACATATCACACCATGTAAAGGTGAAAACAGCTACCTTCTCATGAATGTCTTCGCAGACACTTGAAGCTTGTAACTTGCCAGGTTCTTATGGCCTGGATTGGCCACTGTTGGAAACAGGATGCTGGGCTTGACCCTTGGTCTGACCCACTATGGCATGTTCTTAACCATCAATATTATTATAGAAAACATTCCTCCCTTAATCAAAATGTGATATATAGACAGTCAAGACTTATCCAATAAACTCAAGCAGCAACTTAAGTTAGGGAGCTTCAGCAGGGTAAAGTGTGGAGATCAGCAACTGCTGGTTCAGGGCCGTGATAAGAGGAGACTTCAACACCAACAGCAGGTTTGAGAAGAGAAATAGAAGAATCAAAGTATACTCCTCAGTAATAAGATGAAACCAGAGGGTTCCTGACGAAGCGAGATACGAAACATGATATCATGTCGGACTAGACTCTGGATTCTAAACTTTCATTGAAAGGGAAATGCTTCTTTCTCATTTTCAGAAAATGTAATGCATTAAGAAATTTTAAGAAAAGGTTGAAGTTTCTATAAGATAAAAAATTCAAAAAGTCTATGAACACTAGATGACCCCGAACTGCTAAAAATATTGAGTGGAAGTGCTCTTTATCCGTGGGGTGTTATGAAGGTACAAATGTTAAAAAATGGGTTATGTTCTTAACCATGCCATTCTTCTTGCTGATATGGCAGGAGTTCTAGTGGTGATGTTAAAGGAATTATAGACTGCTCTAGTGAGGTGTTTTATACCTTCATCTGAATCCTTGATTAACGATTCAAACCCTTCTTTCTTGTCATCTAGGATAACATCACTGAAACCTTTAATACTATTTGAAATATTGAACAAGAATTGTGTAATTTGAATTTGGTGAGACTGAATATGTGACTATGGGATAGCAGCTGAAACACCTTTTTGGCTGTACTATCTAAGATCTTTGGGTCCTTTCCAGGAGGTGAATTTGGGAAAAGGTTAGACTTTTTAACACGCTTCATTGCTGACTGCACTGTAAGGGATTTGTGTGGTAATTGTGATTTCACATGTCCTCGACACTGTTTGATTGCATATTTGTTAGGTTTTTGGTTAGGAATAATCATCTATGGAATACTCCATCTGACGTCTTGCAGGTTGAGAAAAGTATCCAACATAGGGACTGTCTTACTGGTAGATCTATGTTGAATAAATTACAAGATTCCCTCCCCCCGTAGGTGCTGGAGTGCTTTCTTCGACAGGAAAGTTATTAGTCTTGGCCATCTTCTTGATAAATGCTGAATAGGAATTGTCCTCCACTGAGGCATTTCCTTTTGCATCATCTGGTAGGATTCAATGGTAGTTCAGGTGAGGTTCCTGGAATGGGAAATTCCAAGGCATCTAATGTAGATGAAGTTGAATACAGAGATTCATTTGACGAAGAGTCAATATGGTTGTTGGGTTTTTGATGTGTTGTGTCTGTGGTTCTTTAACTTTAGGTGGATCTTGTTTTGGGTCCTTCATATGGTGATACACAAAATTGAACTACATTTTCTTTAAAAAAGCATGATCTTCCTTGTGTGGTAAGGGTAACAGTATGTAACCTTCCGAAACATAATCTAACTCATACGGGGTTTTTGGAGATTTAGGATGAGAGCTTTTCTGTTGGTCTTCAGAGTCTGAATCAGATAATGTTATGATGTGTTTTGTCTTTTTTGTTGACTTTTTTGAAAGAGCAGAAGCAGATAATTGTTTAACTGACTGTATGGGGTATGCAAATCTGATGGAGAACATGACATAGAAATTAGACTCAATACTGGTGCTGAAGGTTCCTGCACTACATCTCCCTCTGACTTTAGCTCCGTGTATTCTGAAGCGCTGTAATCCTGTAATTCGGCTGATCTCGGCGCCAATCCTCGCACCGTGTCCCATGTGGATGGTGCCGATGTTCGCGCCAAGACCTTCAATCCTTATGCGTCGATGGTTTTGTGTTCTGCACCGAAAACAGACAGACAATGTTTAGGCGGAACTGGCTGAGACTTGTGCACCAATTTCTTCGGCAACAGGGCAAGTGAATTTCACGCCGATCTACTTTCCGAACAACTGGAGTGTGAATGTCACTGATGTTTAATCCGATCTAGGCAAATTTTTGTGCCACTTATGATCTTTATTCTGCTTAGGGTAATCACCTTTACTCCTTAACCTAGAACGACAGGTATTGGAGGAAGATTGCGATGGCGATTTAGATATTTGGTTTTTTCCCCCGTTTTGCAAGTGAAACTGCTTTTCTTCGCAACTTTTTACTTTTTTTTATAAATCAGCAAAGCGAGATAGCTCATATTAAAGCTTAAGATCTCGGTAAACTTTTGCTCTCGGTGATATACTGCCACAAGAATTATTTTGTGGAGCCGTGCTTACTTCCAAGGCAACGAAAGCAGATTCAATGCCTGCCTTTAGTAGACATTTTACAAGAACATTTCTCACAAGGAATCTGGCCTCTTTTAGATTTATTTATTTATTTATTTAAAATCTTTATTTTTCCTTGGTTAAGTTATTTACCATCACAACAGTTTACAAGAAGGCACATATAGTAAGATTAAGTATTTAAACCAGGTAAAACGTTATAGAAGTGCCAAAAATGATTCGGTAACAAAGTGATTTTAATATACAATTATATGATGAGTTTGATTGTCTTGTCCTTTTGATACCTGTTTCAAAGTTTAACTTACATGTAAGTCTCACTTGCAATTCAAATTCTATATAAAGTTATCAGTGAGATATTGGATAAAAATAATAACTAAGCACATAGTAAAAACTAAGTGCTGAGTTTATGGTGCTTGCCTTTATTTACTTTCTCCATTCTCTTTGTAAAACGCCTGTTTAAAAAGCCATGTTTTTAAATTTCCTTTAAATAATTTAAAATTTTTCAGCAGTCTTATTTCAAGAGGCACTGAATTCCACAAGTTTGGGTCCCGCTAAAGACCATGCTCGCTCTCTGACTTGTATAAGTCGGCCCTCTTAACAGATGGAACAGTCAGGAGTGCTTTATTCACCGATCTCAGATTTCTATGTGGCACATGTACACATAGTGCTGTGTTAAGCCATTCTGCTTTTTCATCGTGAATTAATTTATGTATAGTACATAGATGACATTGTTTGAAGAGTTGAGCATTAGCCGTCTGTTCGCTAAGGCAGACAAAATAAAACTGAAGAGGTCTTTGCTACTGCCAGTTGAGCAGGAAACCACATGCATGCTCAAAAAATCTTCAAGAACTTTCTGAGCCACATCTACACTGAGCATGCCTGAACTCTATGCCGGAGGCTAACGTTCCCACTTGTGTGGCATTAACGCGTGCTTGTCCATGGAGAACTAAACTTCCTGCAACTTCAGGATGGAGGAAAAAAATTCTCAAAGGAAAAGAAAAACCTCTACACACCGGACCTTCAGCAAAAATGAGGCGAGGGAGTTTTTTTCTTGAATGTGCTTAAATTACAAATAAAACAAATCTACAGTGCCTTCTTGCATAATGATTTTCCTTGCACAACAGTTTCTTGGGAGTCAATTTTTGTCCCAGCTTCCTGACGTTGCTTGGAAATTTAAACTCTTCTGTACAGATTTTGATCGGGTGAACTGCAAAGTTTTCAGGGGGTACTTTTGAAAGAGCCTGCAGAAATTTTAACAAACATGTGCATAAGTTTCAACAATTTTCAAAGGGAAAGCATTCATATACTTTTGACAATCCCTGAAACACCTTGGGGGGTAAATTTATATGCATACATCAGGCAGGCCATTTTAGAACAGCAAAATCTGTCAAAAGTGAAGAATTATCTTAAGTAAAATTGTTTTGTATGTATTGGGGGCATCTGAACCACTAACGACCCAGCCCTAATCAATAAAGGTTTATCATAGGTGCTACTGTGCAAAGTTGAGGCACCACGGAGCACATCACCTCAGTATGGTGGAGCGGTGATTATGTAACTAAACGTTTCTATCTTGCCATTTTTGTGTCTATGGGGGGGAATACCCTTTGGTACATCACCCCCTCAAAGCTGTTCAAGGAACAGCACAACAACACACACTTAACTGCATCGCTTCCATCACACAAAACAGAACGACAAAACCCAGGGTGAAGCACGGAGGCTAGGCCTCCAGAAGACCTACGGCGGAATGAAAACCATGAGCAGTGGGACACCAGGGACAAGCTGCGATTCTCCTGGGTGCTCTAAGAAGCAAATTTGATTCAGGAAATCATGCATCATCTGCCATCTGGCTCTCAAAGTGAATTATTACGAAGCACTCTCCCCCCACACCACCACTCCTCCCCTTTTTTGCTGAAGAGTAACAAAGCCCCTGCACAGCGCAGAGAGTTGCTGCTGCTGTTCCCCTGTTGCTTGTGATAGATGAAGCTAGCTGGATCCTCAGGCTCTGCCATGTAGTTTAATGGACTGTAATCTAGCTACAGGTGCAACAATAGAACTACATCCCACTAGTTTCCCTGGTTAACGTCCTGTAGTAATTGGTCACAACTGCAAGAAAACACACTGTAAAATTTCAGAAAATGCCACGTTACTGAGCATGCCTTAAAAATTTTTCAAAAGCTAACTGGATTACCAAGGTGAACCACACCTGCAGGACCAGCATTGAGAGGGGAAGGGTGGGGGTAGCAAGCATAGCAAAAGGCTAGGTCCTCGGTGAAAATGGATGTTTGACCCGAGGCAGAGCTTCAGGGCACCAGGCACTGACTGGTTCCCACTCTTCAGCTTCTGCCCTGGTCTCGTGTGTCTAACGCTGGCCGGCATGCCTAATTCTTTTCCTCATTTCATCTAGGACCTCCTTGTGGTTGGTGGATATGGAGAAACTATGGATTATGGATAGAGGAAATGAGAGGCGTTGATTGATTGGGAACGGGTTTTATACTGCAAAAATGGCTGGTGAAATGGTGATGTGGCAGTTTTGGTTTGGTTGCGAAACAGAACATTAATTGGAATGACATGGCTGTGTGTTAGTGCGGGTAATCATTGATTTTGAAGTGTCAGGTTAGAGGGGACTGTGTGTGTTGGTTATTGGTGAGAAGGGGTTGGGGTGTTATATATTAAGGGTCATGGCTCAAATTTTCCTTTCCTTATTTATAGAGCTTAATGAATACATTAAGTCCATTTTAGGACACTCTGTGGCTTGGCCTATAGCCCAACCAGAGTTAGACAGTTAACTTTAAATCGACTAACTCCGCTCCTCCCGGGAACACCCCCAATCTTATCTGGTTAAATGGCTTTTGAATATAGACCTCATATAAAATTCAAAATTAATTTGGGTTTTTTTTTTTAAATGTTGTTATCCATATTAGCTTGGTGTTTTAAGGATGCAATACCAGTTTGAAATTAAATTAAAAAGTGTGGTTCCAAATACAGAACGAGTCCAGAGGTGCAGTGGGAGGTTAAAATCAGGACTGGCTTGTAAAAATCCTTGTCAATCACCAAAGGAAATGCAGGAAAATTGAAAAGTCCAAACAAAGATTATGCATGAAAAAACAATTTTTCTTTTATTTATATCGGCATCTCCATTGCTCAAATGTCAAGCATAGTAGTTGAAAACTAGTAATTTGGAGTGCATACTTTGGCTCCGTGTCTTTGTGATTTTGTAAAAATCCTTGCACAGAGGAAGGGTGGAGTAGACAGCTCATACATGTAGGGAAGATACAATAAAAAAATGTGTGGCAAACAATATAGTGGTCAATAAAAATTAACAAAAAAATGTTTATTTATAAATACACACACATCATTTGAGCAAACAATTCAAAATATCTTCTTCCCCCGGCTTAGAGCCTCCCCAAAGTCAGCTTAACCAGAACCGGCAGGAGAATTTTCTCTTCTATTCTACTGGCTCGGCATCCTACACACTGACCTCTCTGAGGTTTCAGCTGAGAAAGCTGCACAAACAATAGAACCAGAAAAAAAAAAAGGATTGAAAAGTTTCCTTTTTCAAAATGTAGAAGCCAAAGCATATTTTGGATCCTGAAATATTTTGTAAGTGCACTTCTTTTTTTTTTTCTTCCTTAAAGGATTTTTACAATACAACAACAAAAAAAAAATGTGTGGCAAACAATATAGTGGTCAATAAACATTAACAAAAAAATGTTTATTTATAAATACACACACATCATTTGAATTGTTTGCACTGACCAAATTAAGCTTCTCTGTGTTCTGGTACTCGACTGCACAGCTCTAGATTTCATTAACACTTCAGGTTTTGCACTGATGCTAGCTGCATATGTATGTTTCTCTCTCCACAAAATCTCAAGAATTTCTAGTGTCGGCAAAGACATTACTTTAAAATCTCAGCTGGGCCAAACTGGAACCTCTCTGGCTGTCTATTATACAGACTGATTTAAACCATACGGGATATTTCCAGAGACACACTGACTCTGCACAAAATTTTTAATTCTTTTAAAATATGGTCAAAATAAGAAATATTCCTATAGCCCTAACAGCTTCAGGATCCAACCAGGACAGGTCTTGGGAGGGGGGGTTCAACATGCTCGGGTAAACCCCACCTATTCACTTTTAAACCCCCTTAGAAGCCAGGCAAAAATGCTTGAAAATCTTCCAGCATGGTTCTTACAGAATGGGACCAGGCAGCTACCAGCCTTCAGCAAAATGCGCCACCTCATGTTACGATTCACTGATGCTAATTTACGGATCAGAGGAGACTTTTACAGGCTCTCTCTCCCTGCTCGCCAGCAGCGGAACATGCAGTCTGGACTCAAACCAGCAGCCACAAGTGGGTTATTCTGGCTTGGCCCTTTCCAGCCCTCTGAGCACGGAATTCTCCCTGAGGAATCCAGAAAGGAACGAATTCATTTGCGCTACGGCAAGCGAAGCAACTTGAGCCAAACACGCAGGGATGATAACTGTCAAACAACTCCAGGCAGTGGCATACGTGCATGTATATGGCCACTCACAGGGTTATAACAGTATTTCATAACCTGCGTGTTATCAGATAAACGCATATTACAGAACACATGAATCTTCACCCTGCAACCTACATCAGTACAGTGGACGCGTGTACTTTTCCTACTTAATTTTAAAAATATACATATGTATATTTTATACGCAAAAAGCAGGTCTTACTCGCGTACTTCGGGATTTACACATGCAGGTCGGTGCATTTTAAAACATGCGCACATCAAGGAAATTACCAGTTTTACCAAACTAGTCCTCCTCCAGGACCTGGAAACCCTCCTGTTTTTTTCAGCCTGAACACCCCCGGGTTCACTCAGACCTCCACCCCTGGCCAATAATACACACTTCTAATACTACTAATGCCAGATAATTAGCGGGTGTAAAATTATGCAAGCTGGAAAATCTGCACGCGCGTCTTTTAACATAGCAACCTGCATGCATAAATTTAGCTCCGCCTCGGAACGACCCTTTTTTTTTTTTTGCACATATGTGCGCGTAAAAGGAAAATATGTGCATACGTCTGAAGTTTATAAAATGCCATATGTGTGAGTAGAGGCTACTTACGTGCATATATGCCAATTTTTACGCACATAGCCCTTTGAAAATTCACCCCAAAATGTAGATTTTTTTTCTAAATTACACTAATTCTCCAGTTCACACTAGCACCTACCTAGTTGTTCATGAATTACCAATCTTTTTTTTTTTTTTTTTTTTTTTAATATATTATAGTGGGACAGTATTCCCATTATCATTAAGGGGAAAATGGGTATTCTACGTCATATCCTAAATTTTATAATCACTCAGTATTACACCCTCCCCAAAAATAAATTTACAAATAAAATTTGGGGCCCATGACTGCACCTGTCACCCAGCTGAGGTCCATTGCTGCATTGACTGGGTAAGGTGAGATGCTCAGGGATGTAGGAGAGTGTAAAAAAACAAACAAACAAAAAAACCCAACGACAAAAAAAAGCAGCACTGAATGGGGCAGGAAGTGCAAGGCTTAACCCACGAAGTGAAACCAGGTCCTTTGCACAGCAGTGTGCAGCACTGCCAGGGAGCCACCAGGCATGCAACAGCCACGGGTCTCATTTTAAGATAGGTCAATATACCGGCAGGAGTTACACTTGAAAGACAAGAGCAGAAACCAGTAAGAGCTGTCCGAGGTGACGAGAAACAAGAGAATCTGATAAAGGCAGCAAAAATCCATAGAAACGTGATGGCAGAAAAGATTGTATGACCTACCTAATCTGTCCATCCACCCAACTACTTTAGCTCTACAATCCTTACCCACTCTCTGAGTGCTTATTACATGCTTTCTTGAATTCAGATACTGTCCTTGTCTTCACCACCTCCATGGGGAGGCCGTTCCATGCACTCACCACCCTTCTCTGTAAAAAAGGCCTATATGCTCCAAGCCTGAGAGCATGGAGAAAAATCAGCCGGATGCCTAAGACAAATGGGAAAAAGGTTATCCAGATGAACCTGCTACCCATGACAACTCGATACAGAAAGCTCTCGCCAGCCCACGGCTCCTCAGCTCCTCGACAATACACAGAATTCTAGAACGGCCTCCCGAGGTGGCACAGGCCTTCATGCCCAGACCTTTTTAGCCCACACCGAACGGAGACACTTCGGGGATGGGGGTAGGGAAATGACACGTGTAGATCTGATTTCCAAAACCAAATGTTTTGTTTTGGACTCATATTTCTAACCAGACAAAATGCAGGTGGGGTCCTCTTGCAGACGAATTTCAGAAGGGAAACTACCCGCATGGTTTCTCTTTGAAAAACAATTTACAAGGTATCCACAAACTTTGCAGCTGCACAAGCTGGATAAAAAAACTGCCCCAAAGCATCTCTCTTGTTCCATTCTTGTTCCTCTTACCGCTCACTTTTTTGCTGCTTCTCGTGGCTGTGGGTTTTCTTCCGCCCTGTTCTCCTTGCGCTATAGGATGTGTCCTGGTCTTCCCATTCCCTGTGCCAGAGACCTATGAAAGAAGTACAAGAAGAAACAGAGATTTAATAGTTTCAAAAGGATGGAGGGTAGGGGGAGGATTGGGAGTGGAAGGGAAGAAGCTGCAAAATATGTGTCACCTTAGGGGAAAAAAACCAAAAGTGTCTCAACAAAAATACTTCCTTTTCAGCACACCTGGGAGACAGTGCTGGAGATCTGATGCAATGAAGTACCTGGAAAGTGATGCCTGATAACCCTGCCCCTCTCCCTCCAAATAAGGCTTAGTTCTCCCTTTCCTGGGACCAACTCTTCCCTATAGGCAAACAGAATTGGCCCTGGGGTGGTCTCCTTTGAAAAGGAAGTCTGCACATAAACTTATGTGTACACACGTACACCGGCTCCCTAGCGAGTGTAAACGTGTGCATGTATGCCGGGCAGGGTTTTGTGTATACTTGGGTTTGTGCACACTCAATTTTCAAAGCAAGTCAGTTTTGAAAATTCGAGCTATAGTCTGCGTGTACTTTTTACATGCAGAGTTAGCTGAATGCAGGCTGTTAACAAAATTACCCACTAAATATCTCGAAATCAGTGTCAAAGACAAACTGTCGAGGATACCTTTTTATCAGAATAACTTAATACAACTGTGACTAGTCTTCGCGACGGATTTCAACCACTATAACCCCCTCTTTGCAAGTCGCTATATTAGCTCCCATCCATTTCCGCATGCAGTTCAAGCTTTTCTTCTCCTACAAATGCATTCTCTCTGCAGCTCATTGTCTTCTCTTCTCTCTCCCTGCACCTTTTATTTTGAACTCCATCCATCGGGCAGGTTGCTCTTTTCTGTGCCCTTCTTCTCTACTGCCCAATTCAGACTCCGTGCTTTCCACCTGGCTGCACTGTACAAATGGAATAGACTTCCTGACTTGTTGCTTCATGCTCTTTCCCTGGCCATATTCAAAACCAGTCTTTAAAAAAAAAGGCAAACAAAAAAACCCCCCCAAAAATAACTCTCTGTTCACCCAATCAGATTCATCTGACAAGATCTACCTCTGGTAAAAAAAAAACCATGATGCCTCACAACTTGCAATCCATTTGATTCCAGAAATGGCACTATCCTCTGTTTTAGCAGTGATTCCATTAATTTCCTCACCACAGAGGTCAAACTAACTGACCTGTAATTCCCAACCCCCTCCTTACTTCCACTTTTATGAAGAAAGAACCACATCCACCCATCTCCAGTCCTCCGGAACTACTCCTGATTCTAATGAAGCATTGAAAAAGGCATGCCAGGACATCTTTACGTTCCCTTAGTACCCTCGGATGTATCCTATCTGATCCCATCACATTATCTGCTTTAAGTTTAGTTAGCGCCTCACAAACACAGTGTACACTGAACAGAAATATTTGTTAGGCAATTTTGCTTTTTCCTGATCAGTCTCTAGAGAAATCAGGATTTTCCTGCTTCTAGAAGTCACTGCAGCCAAGAAACTCAAGCAGGTCCCCCCCGCCCCCACCACCACCAGTGATCTATAGCAATTAAAGCAAATTTAGCAAGTATCACACTGGAACGGGACACTTATTCATGCATGAAGGGTGACAGAATGAAGTGTTAATTATGGTATTTAGAATAGGCAGCAAAATTGCTCCAGTGGTGGGAAGTCCTAACAGATCCTTTTCACAGGCAATCACTCTTCCCATTGGAGAAAACAAATCTGTTCCCTAGTAGGGTGGTCTTAATCCTTGCATCGCAAGAGGCCTTATCTTTCATGGCTTCCTAACCAGATACCTCCAAAATGGACTTCCATGCAGTCACAAGTATGGGTTTCACTCAATGTCCTACAAAAATTAACACTTGTAGCCAGCAGGTTTAAGGCATGAAAGGGAGTAGTGTAATTTTCCTTGGGTACTTTTTTATTTTAAGGGACTCAGTCAGGGCATACCCTAGTTTGTTTAATTCTAATGCATGCATACTGTAATTCATTAAAATTGATTAACCACTTTTAATCATACATGTGCACCATAATGGACTGAGAATATAAGTAAAATCAGTTTCTGAAAATTTAACCGTACAAGTTCTCTTTCCTATCCAACATCAATTTAGTTATACTTTAATGTAAGAACATAAGAACATGCCATATTGGGTCAGACCAAGGGTTCATGAAGCCCAGCACCCTGTTTCCAGCAGTGGCCAATCCAGGCCATAAGAACTTGGCAAATGTAAGGATTTTTATTTTTTCCTTTTGCAATCACTAAATAATACTGCATCAATTAACGTTAAGTGCGACCAAAAGGGCCGATGCAATACCATGCACTGCGGCTAGCACACGGCTTAATACACGATTGGACGAGCGTTTTGGACAAGTGTCCATAATCCCGGATGCAATACAGGGATTAGCACATCCAAACCACTGCATAGCTAATAGCACTCATCACATGTAAATTCCATGTAGATGGCTTCCCGTGATTCAAAAGGTTTCCTGCGTAGTCAATGCACCCATTGCAACGCAGCAAATTTTAAACCAGCCCAGGGCTGGCGTAAAGTTTTGCCATGTTCAAGGGCTCACTCAATAAAACCTTAAATCCTGCTTTCTGTGATTCCTCCTATTAGTATTGTTGCAATACTAAGTAAGAGGAACTATAGAAAGCAGATTCAAGTAAAAAATATATATATATTTCTGGGGGCCCAATATACATGCGAAAGATAACCGGTCCAGGTCATGTATCTTGTGTGGGTATACTGTGCCGGTAGTGGGAGAAAAGGGACATTCATGTTCAGCATCCATTTTCCCAACTCGCACTGACAGCCACCTTTCTTGTGCGCCTGAAGCTGAGGAGGCGCTAGGGACGCACATTTTCCCTAGCGCTTCCTTTCTAGCGTAACCTCTCATTTAAATATTGCATCACGTGCCCCAGGAGAGGTGGCTGGGCATGCATTAGGAAAGCAGGCGCTCAACACTGAGCACCCGTTCTCTACATAAAAATATTGCATCGGCCTGAAAGTGGATCCATCTCAGTCTGAAGAGGTCAAAATTAATACATGATTCTTACTTTTCTCCCCTTTCCCCCAGGTTTAATTATACAGCACAAGTTTAAAACAAATAGATTAAAGTATGCATTACGCAAAGACTGGTCTTTTTGTATGGCAAACCTGCCTCTAAATATATAGATGATGGCAAAACCGAATATATGGTATACAAAACATGTTTAAATAAATAAATAGAGAGAGAGATTGTGAGCTGGGTTATATAACACTTTGATCTTCAACCTCAGGTCCCCATATATTTATTTATTTAGCCATTTCATATACCGTCATTCCAAATGAAGATCACAGCGGTTTACATCATGACATACATAATATGACTTCACAAATACAATCACTTAATGTGTTCATATAAAATACAGTGTAAAGACAGACACATACGTTGACTAGTGTTATCGGGGATGAGAAGATATACAGGGATGAGCTAGCATTTTTAACTCAATGTCCCGGTGGGATATAAGGGTGGTGGAAAAGAAAAAGGTTTCAGTTTCAGGTTTTTATTTGGGAAGGGGTTGGGAAGTGAAGTGATATCGAGGATTGAAAAGTTCCATGGTATATAGCATCCACTTTCTGCTATAACAAGTCCTGGCTACCACCAGAGCAATCACTAGCCCAATTGCACATGCAATCATCTCTCATAGTTGACAACCACAGGTGACCACATATTTATTTGACCATTTAATCATCATAAAGGCCTACAAGGCCATACAACAAACAAAAAAAAAATAGAAATATCAGCTATAAGAGCATAAAATGTATTTACTATATATATTTATGAGCTGACAGCTCTGACGGGGTACCATTAGGGGGAAAGACACCTTGCAATCTCCTACGGTATTTACCTCTACAGTAGCCAGGAATAGCTTCGGATGATCCAATATGACAGCCTGGAAAGAAGGACCCCCGCCCCCTACTATTGCAAATATTACTCCAAGCATGAAAATAAACAGCCACGCCTACATCCAATACAAAGCATACAATGGGATTCTTCAGCACCACCGCCCCCCCAAACATTTTTTTGCAACTCACCTGAAAATCTGGAAGGACGCCCGAGAGGTTTATTGTTGGCGGACTGGCATTTTTCCTCACGGGCCGTTTTCTCCGTGATGCCCCCAGGAAAAGGAATTAGTTTTGTTGTTATTGCCGTTACCCGGCTTCCTTCCCGCCGTGGGGATGCGAATAATAAGCACGAGATAACATGCAGCTCGCGCCCCGGGGCGGAAGTGGTGCTGAGCGACCGGCGCGCGCTCTCCCTTGCCTCGCGCCCGGGGGGAAGCCGTCGCAGGCGGAGTGGGCGAGCCTAGGCCTGCAAGCCTGGCCGCCTGTAAGCGCTGCGTGCGCACCCGCCCTGCTTCCTTTCCCTTCGCGCGCACCCTGCCGCTCGTGCACCAGTTCTCCCAGGAGAAAGAGAGTAGGGTGGCTCCCCTCAACCCTAGTCCACCAAACAAGTAGATCCAGCCCTGGCTTTGCCCCCAGTGCATGCAGGGAGATGTAGTTCTGATTTTCCTAGTAAAAAAATCAATGGAAATATCCGAATTATAAATCCATACATGCCAATGAGACAAAACCCAGGATTGGATCAGCCTGTTTGTTGATCTGAGGCGAGATGGCAGGGACCTGGATGGGGGTAGGGAGAGGATGCCATGTTGATGAGAAACCCCCCCATCCGCCTCTTCTCCTTAGGCCCGTCTTCAGGCTTCCTTTTACTTGTGGAAGTGTGGGGGC
Source organism: Rhinatrema bivittatum (assembly GCF_901001135.1). Classification (NCBI taxonomy): domain Eukaryota; kingdom Metazoa; phylum Chordata; class Amphibia; order Gymnophiona; family Rhinatrematidae; genus Rhinatrema; species Rhinatrema bivittatum. The sequence continues at coordinate 54,705,779 of NC_042626.1, forward strand.
AGAGGGGAGTGAGAAAAAGGAAATTAAATGTTAAACAAAAGTCTAGTGAATGATGGAGGAGGTATTGAAATGCTAATAAGGGTGAAATCACACCTTGCGAATGATTGCTTATTTGAAACTGCCAAAAAAAAAATTCCGGGGCCTCACCTAAACAAAACACTAGTCTACAGAGCTCCTTTTGCACTGACCTCATGAAAGGAGTATAACATGCCAAAGCTAGTCACAATTTAAGATAACTGAAAAAAACAAAAAAAGGTATTGCGACTTGTAGACCTTTTATTTTGCAAACGCACATTTTTAAAAAGCTAGAATCTAGTACGGTAGTAAAGTGATTTAAAATAAAGCACAGCACATTGAAATTGATGGAACTCTGATGCTGATTTTGTTTTGCAGACTTGGGGGCCATCAGCTGAACCTTCAGCAGACTTGGATAAACCAGAGACTACATAAGGGCAAAGTGTGAGAGGAAGGTTAACAAAAGTTTAGCAAATCCGGAAAATAGTGGGTAATGACAAAACCATAAAAGACATTAGGAGCCAGTTTATAATTACAAAAGCCCATGTTATGTTGACAAACTAAACCTGATAAGGCACAACTAAAATCTATATCTTACTACATAGGATAAGGACACTGATGATGCAGAGACATTTTTTTGCTTCTGGGTTTCGCTGAACCCATTTTCTTAGCATCAGTTATTTTAATGCTGTGGTCTATAGTCTTCTCTATTTGGGATCTGGTTTTGAACTTTAAACAACAATTGCAGAACTCAACACGCTGCTGCAGGTTCTTTGCTTGGAAATCAATTTCTAGATCTTCCTGACCTAGAGTTTGGGAACCCTGTGGTAGGATTGCCAGCTTCATTCACTGGTCCTGTGCACTCCTTGTGGAGCATCGTTTGCAGATCTGAGAGGTAGTGCAATATTTAATTTTGTCCTCTGGTCTGCAACCATCCAAGGATGATCATGCTGACCAACGAACCGCCTTGCAGGTCTTTCAACTCTCCCTCATCTCTCAAGAGTCATGGTCTCCATCTTCCCTATCATTTCAGTGCTATCACCCATTCCATTAAAACAAAAAGAATTTCCTGTGATTATTATCTGGCAAGTTCTTCTCCGTCTTTGGTGAATCATCAGGTTAAGATTTTATAGCATACACAGCATTTTGTATTCATTTAGTTTCTTAAACTTGATCACATATAATTCAAAACAATATCGCACTGTCACAGGCAACCATTTAAAACAAACCCTACCTACCGCAGCAGCAAATTATGAAAATTTACTATAACACAGATGCAGGCATGCAGAGGAGTTTAACATAGCTCCATCAATACAACCGGTTATTAGCACAAGTGCTGTGGGTGCAGGAGGTGAAGGAGTTCCCGGTCCCTGCCTTGCTAACAGCTCAAGAGCGTGCATCACAGGTCCAAGGGGGTTGAAACACACTGAAGAAGTCTGCCAGAGGAAATTTCCCGAGGTGGGGACATCATTTTGAAGTGCCATTTTCTTCCAATGTGTTTCAGCAGAGCAAGAACACTGAATGATTACTGAGCAGCCCAGGGGGATCAACACAATCTTTTCATCTGTTTTGAAAGCAAATTATAAATGCAAAGAGGAACCTGCTGCACAACTATGTCCTAGTAAAGCAAGGTAAAAGTGAGAAAAATGATTGAAGTGTTAAAAACAAAATGTAACCAATGCTCCTAACAATTTCTAGGTTTGCAGATCAGGGTTACAGAGGTTTTATATGCAATTTTTCAGCAGGACACTTTTTTTTGACAGAGTCAACACAGGAACTACATAGGCATGTATTTGAAGAAAACTTGACAGTAACATGAAGCTAAACACCCATTATACATTCATAACAATAAATATAGCTTCAACTTGAACCTGAGTTGCAAACCATGTAACCACAGTTTTCCTGTTAATTTTGAGCACCTCATACAAGGTCAGCCCAACCCCGTCAAATTATTATCCAAAGAATACCATCCTACCAATCAACCCAATCATATCATCCCCCTACAATCACACCAACACCAAACACCCCACATACATATATGCATCCAGGACACTTTATAAACACATGACACACACAATTATTGTCACCCATTTGCAGATTGAAATTCATTCCATCTGCCTCACAAGGGTGCATGACCGCATTGCCTATGCCAAGATTTAAACTCCTGTGAATCAGAGGTTTATACGTCTTCCAATTCAGACTGAAAGATCTGAATATGTATACCCTGGAAGAGAGGAGGTGCAGGGGGGATAGATACCTACAAGGTTTTAATGATGCACAAACTTCAAACCTTTTCCATCAGAAGGGAAAAGGTAGAACTTAGGGGGTCACGAAATGAAATTCCAGGGGGGGGGGGGGAGCGATTCAGAACCAACGTCAGGAAATATTTCTTCATGGAGAGGGTGGTGGATGCTTGAAATGCCCTTCCGGAGCAGGTGGTGAAGAAAAAATAGTCAAAGAATTCAAAGGGACAAGGGATAAGCACTATGGATCCTTAAAGGCTAGTAGAGAACGGAAATGAAGAAGGGGATGCATGGGGGTAACCTGCATGAAGCGACAGTTATTACCCTTAACAGAAGGCATGGGGATTACTGCCCTCAATCAATAGCCTTGAAGCTTTTAACACAATTGCAACATCGCTTTCCGCTTTAACGGCGGGGGGAGGGGGAAGGGGAGAGGGAACTGGAGACCAACAACAACCAGCATGGGCCCTGACTTTTAGGATCTGGGGTACTGTTAGAACCCCCAGATTTCAGACTTTTCCAGTCTTTGCTTCTGGCATATTTAAACTATTGTAATTCCCTTTTGCTTGGACTTCCTGATTCAACAACATGACAACTGCAGCTCCTACAAAATTCAGCAGCTCGCCTATTATCTGGAAACACGAGTTTTAACCAACTTACTCCAGTCTTTGCTAAATTACCTTGGCTGCCTATATCTTCGAAATTTGAATATAAAATCCTCCTGCTCATCCATAAATTAATTAATCAGGTAAACATCCGATGGCTTGGTGCAGCCTTAAGAATGTATTGTATATCCCCTCGCGTTCACTACATTCACAGAACAAAGGTTTGCTGGAAATTCCATCAATAAAAACAGCGCATAGGTGAGATCAGAGACCGAACCTTCTCCATAGGTGGCCCTATCCTATGGAATAATATGCCAGAATCATTGAGAGGTGAATGATCCACTGCTAAATTTAAGAAAAGCTTAAAGACCTGGCTATTTCAGAAACATTTTGGACCTATAGCATCTTAGGCAGAAGTAGTGAATGGAAGTGGTATTTGGCCCTGATTTCAGAATGGCATTTTGAAATGTTTGTCTTTTTATTTTTTTTTTTAGATTTTATGTTTGCATTCTTTTTTTTTTTCCATTTAAAGTTTTATTGATAAACCTCTGTGTATACCGCAAACAAACTCCTAGTGAAAACACTGAAACAAAGGCTTCAATTGCATATTATTACACAGAGAAAACAGAGTATCTTCTTTATCTGAACTATGGTTAAAATAAAATATACACCCCCCCCCCCTCCCCTAAGGATTCCCACTCCTGAAGTAATACCCAGCCCACATATGCTATCGTATGTAACAGTACATAGAAACAACAAAAAGAAAGTCTCAGGAGCCTCAGAGCATAGAAGGGTGTTTAAACCGCAGCAGCACTCCCACTAATGGGTAGCCAATCAAGATAAGGCTGCCACACACTTTGGAAGCGTGATAACCATCTGTTCCCAATCGCTGTCAAGTACTCCGTATGAAACACTCTCCAGAGTCTAGTCATGATGGAAGACCTTGGGGACCTCAGAAGAACGCCTTTTACAGGCTATTTCCCCCTTCACTGCCAGCAAAATTGCATCTAGAGTTTATATTCCAACTCAGATAGGGATTGATTCAAATTGCCTAATAAGAACAGTTTGGGATCCGAATTTGGCGCATAAATGTTCAGTAAGGTAAGCAAAGTATCATATATAAGCAGCTTGATCGCTATAAATCTTCCTTCATCATTTCTCAAGGTAGCCTTTACATCAACAACCTGATTCTTGGAAAACAATATCCCCACTGCAATATTTATGTCTTACCACGGCAGAGGCCAACTATTGCTGAGGGAACTGCCGGGTTGGAGCACTCCTTCGTTACGCCTGCGGAGATGGGTCTCCTGGCAAAATTCCACAGAAGCTTGCAACTGAACCATTTCCTGCAGGAATAGGCTCCTCTTCCTGGGGAATTAAGCCCTTTCGTGTTAATGGAAACCACAGTACCTTTAATGTACCCCTAATAAAATCTCCAACTTGAGCAAAAGCAAATACTTCTTGGCCCAAAGTGAGACACCTAGTAACCAGGTGCAGATGAGTACTACTCTCTGTGTACCCGCTGTCCTAATCAAAACAGCCCACCACATTGAATCCTGAATATTTCCCCCACCCCTACCCATAACTAGCCACCTTCCCTTTAGGTAGTCAAGCTCCTCCATAAGGAATGATGTCAACTATAACTACCGTCATGAGTACATCCTCTCAACCCCACAGAAAAGCACTATATACCACATGCTAATACGTAGCATCCTCTTAATTATAGAAAAAGAAGTAACTTGGCAGCACAGTTATATACCTCCCACTGAGCTACACGAAAAGACCAAGAAAAACATTGAGCCTTTCAAACTTGTATAGAACAGACTAAGGCATTGCATCCCCCTTGATCAAGCCATCACTATTGGAAATTACTTGGCAACACATAATAATATCTCCGTAAGAACATTACAGACCATCCAATAGAACATTAAGTCCTTCAAGCCGGGTCGTCTTGAGAAGACAATGCAGCAGAGGAAGATCCAGCCGGCTGCCTCTTTAACCGCCCGCCTCCAGTCATTACCCTCTGCCACCACAACGGTGTCGAACCTCCATGCAGCTGCTTTGCCTCCTGTGGGCCCTGGACCCCTCGTGCCTCGATCACCCCAGCAGCTTTCAGAATTTCCGAAGCTTCCGCTACCGCGCGTGCCTTAGACATGACGCCCTCAATAGTGAAGTTGAGTGCGAAGGGAAACGGCCAGCGGTATTGCAGGTCACATGAGCGGAGCTCTAAAATAATAGCTTTACAAGCTCTCCTCTTGTGGACAGTAATAGCAGACAAGTCCTGAAATATCTCAATCTGGTGACCACGCCAGGTGAGGGCCCTTTGCTTTCTGGTCAGGAGAAACACCTTTTTTTTTTTTTTTTTTTACTGGAAACTCGTGGAAACAAGCAATGATGTCCCTAGGTAATGAACCACGAGGCTCCCCCAAGACCTTGTGGACTCTCTCCAATTGAACCTTCGGTGTGGGGGGGGGGGGGGGGTCCATAGCCTGCTCTCCCTCAGCCAAAAGTGATTCACAAATAGTTTCCATACCTCTGAAACTGTTCACATACTCAAGGCTTTCAGGATCTCCCCGAAACCGGAGGTTTGCCCTCCTCAAGCGATTCTCCAAGTCTTCTAGGCGATCTTGGAGGTCTTTCTGCGCAGCTTGAGATTTATCATTCGTTTCCTCGATCTGCATTAGTTCCGCAGCGTGATCCTCCAGCCGTGATTCAGCCTCCTCCACACCGTGTCCCAGGTCCAGTAAATCATTTTTAAGCTCCGTGACTGTGCCCACAATTTCCTCCTTGATTGCGATCATATCCCCCCCAGGTCCTGGAACCATTGCTGAAATCCAAGTCATGAGGGGGTTTCTCTCAGGGCCTCTGGAGCCGCTCCATCTCCCGAGCTTACCTCCGGACTGGCAGGAAGTGCCGCATGGTCTGGGCCCTCCGACCCATGCGCCGCCATACTGGGGTAAGCAAACTGTGCAAATCGGGTTTTTTCCTCAGCGCAGACATCGGGATCGTTTAACGAGTCTTTTCTTGCAGAAGCTGCCTGAAAGCTGCGTTGCCAAGCGTAGATGAACAGGGATACAAAGGATCCGGGTCGAGAACTGCCTCGTCAAGCAGCCATTTCTCAAGGTGACGTCACTTCCTCAATGTTTGTATTCTAAGTTTGTAAACTGCATCGATTTATTATGAATTTGCGATATATAAGTGACTGTAAATAAATAAAGAAATGAGGGGAAAAGCACAGGACGGATTCTCCACCCAAGTCCCAAAGCAAAGAATGTCAAGCAGCATTGTCTGAATTATCAAGAAAACTCCTCACCCAGTAAAAATGTTGCTAGCAGAAATGTACGGGTTTGACAGTTGCTTGGTTTTGACTGATTGTAAATATTACTACCCTTATCATAAAGTTTGGGGGTATCTGCAAGGAGCAGCAGTTTCTACCCTTGAGAGAAACATGGTATCCTGCATGGAGTGACAGTTACTATCTTAAGAAGCTTGGTGGGCAGACTGGACAAGAACATAAGAAATTGCCATGCTGGGTCAGACCAAGGGTCCATCAAGCCCAGCATCTTGTTTCCAACAGAGGCCAAACCAGGCCACAAGAACCTGGCAATTACCCAAACACTAAGAATATCCCATGCTACTGATGCAATTAATAGCAGTGGCTATTCCCTAAGTAAACTTGATTAATAGCAGTTAATGAACTTCTCCTCCAAGAACTTATCCAATCCTTTTTTGAACCCAGCTACATTAACTGCATTAACCACATGGATGGGCCATCTGGTCCTTTTCTGCCAACATTTCTATGTTAATATGTTATATCTGCGCATGCATCCCTCCCCTCTCCGCATCTGTAATGAATTTATACAACCTTGAAAATAAAAATGACTTCCTGACCCCATTATCTGGCGATCAGTTCAGAATTGCTGGATTAGCGCTTTTCCTTAACGTGTGTAGATCTACACACTTGTCCAATTTACTTTTGAATTGATTCAATGCTATAGCCATTTACTTCTTCCCACAAAATGTGCTATAATGTTGGCACTCTTTGCGTAAAAAAATGTTTCTATTCAAAAGGCTATGAAATCTATTCCTCTTTCCATTTAGAGGATTCCCCTCGATTAATGAAGTTTCTCAAACAAAGTGACAGTAATTTTCAAAGACACAAAAAGGGACTGAATTAGCACAAGTTTAAAACTTTTGTGAGAAGAAGCGCCAATGATCAGGGTTTCAATCCCGGCTGCTGTCCATTCGCACATCTTTCATATCCATTTATAATTCAATCATCTAAAAAAAAAAAATGTATCTGAAGTGGAGAGTATATTTCCATTTGTAAATTTTGTAGGGAATACTATTACATGCTTACTGTGTCAAAGCTCTGTGCATAGGGAAACCCTATAGTTGATAGGCCAGAAAAGAGAAGCCTCTTCACATCTCCCATACTGCTAGCAGCATTGTGATGCACTGTTTGAATATGAGCGAGCGAACCGGCCCCTGCTGCAGCCAAAGTCATTCACAAAGATGAAAAGCCTGGCTTTTAACACTAATGCCGCTACTAGATGGAACAGAAGGACTGAGCTGTAAAACGTGAAATGCAGGCACTTATTAAGCCGGGAGTGTTCTGACTTTTTTTTTTTTGTCCCCTAATTGCCATAGCAACACTCCTGTAGCAGCTTCAAACTGTGCCCCAGGGTGATGGTGATTATCCAAGCTGGGGACTTAGCACTTAATTTGCGCAGAAGTTATTCATGCAAGGCCGTGGACACTTGTTTGCTCACTCATAGTATTATGCTGTTTTTTTTAATTTTATGACTCAGAATTATTATTAATAAATACATATTTTTTCACATATAAAGGTGCAATCACAGGCAGTGCATTTACATAACCCTGTCTAAAAAAAAAAAATCTACTTTTTCATGTGCTTTATGCAGCCATGGCTTATAAACTTCTGTTTCCATATCTCTAGCCTTGTGACTGTTGCACACACGAAGAATGGTTTCCCAGATCCAGGGCCCACTGGATTTGGATTTTTAGATTTAGTTAACTTGACTTTCAAAATCTGGGTTCAAGGTGAGTTACGATTCAGGCGCCGTAGGTAGGTCCCTCCCCCAGAGGGCTTATGGTCTAAGGGTAAAAGTTTTACCCCCAGTTGTGCGCACTAAAAATGTACATGCAGAACTGTACACACTGCTTATCGTCTTTGCATGGAAATCCCAGGTAATACCCCCGGTGTAGAGAAGTGCATTGGCTTAACTCAGGTTTTTTTAGTGCTGGAAATTTTACTCCTGGTCTGAGGTGAAGTTTCCAGAGCTTAGTGTCAGTCTATGGGTAGAAGCTGGAGTTCTGGTGCCGGGCACTGTAGTATATATTTTATGCGCAGAAAACATGATTTGCATATACAAGCCATGCTTTCTGCGCACAAAATGTGATTTATGTGCATAAATCATGTTTTTCTGTGTACTATGCCTTTCCTTTGAGCACGTTTTCTGGTCCATGCACATTTTTTAATTCCCGATGTATTAGCATACCATTAGCTTATTGTATTGGGAGTTTTAAAAAAATTAGTTTATGAATTAGGAAAACTGTGCTGAATTTCAGCAGTTTTAATGGTTAGCTAATTACATCAGCAAGGATTATCAGCAAGAGACGCAATATTTGAATTCTGAGTGCCCTGGTTCTCAGCCTGCTGCTGTAACCTCAGGCCATTCCCCCAATCCTTTCAACCAGCAGTTGGCGAAAGCACCAATTCTTACTTTGACTGGTACTGCAGTAGGGGGTGATCTGTCAAAAGACAGAAGAGGGTGGAGGGAATTTTTTTGTTTACCCTTTACACTTTAAAAAAAAATATTAGTGGCACTGCCATACGCCTCTGTCAGACTTTATCCACCACCAAAGCAATCCAGTACCCTTCTGATCATTACTTCTTTGTTCCATTATCTCCTGGTTGCCTTTGTTTAGTGTAGCTGTCTGAGTGGAGTTTCTATGTCATCAGCCACGATAAATATCTTGCCTGGACTTGTCTGTCCAAAACCAATCTTTGATACCAAAGGCTACAACAGAAGAGAGAAAAATCACCAGATACAAAGATACTGAGTGTTCGTTCAAATATTAGCATCTTAGACCATTGTATCAAATTCCTTCCTCACGTAGTCAGCGAGCCAGTGCTGCTTTGTGAAGTCCCTGAGACTTCAGCTGAGACAAAATGGGCAATAACCAAAGATTCGAAGCCAAGTTCATTTTTAAAAGCAGCACCTGTTGGGGACTTTTTAGTAGGGACATGTGTTCATTTTGCCCGAATGGGTAAAACATGACAAATGCATCAATTTTCAGTTCGTTATGAATGAAACGAACCGAAATGCGACACATTTCAAAATATTCGGAATTTTTCTTGGGTGATTCGTTTCAGTAAATTGCATGTACAGATTGCAAGCTGTACACACAAACTGCAATTTGTGCACACAGTTTGCTGAAACAAGTTACCTGAAATATTTTAAGAAGAAAAAATACAAAATGAAATTCAGACACAAAAATGCACCAAAAATGAAAGAACTGAAATGAACCAGAAAAAAACAAAAAAACCCAGCAGCAAATCCCTCCTCTTTGGACTCCTGCCATTGTTGTGGGAAAAGTGTTTGCTGAACTTTCTGGGTACTGGTTTGGCCCTCATGCCTCCCAGCAGGACCCACCAGGCCTGAAGCAAAATCCTTTCCTGCCTACCCTGTGTTACTAATTATCAGTGGCATGAATAAGTCAGGGGAGGGATTGTTATATTTTGCTGCAGCGATATTCCGTGTAAATATTTTAGCAGAGCTGTTTAGAAGAAACTGCGTCCTTTAACCAGCGATTCCCTTCATGGAAGAGGCAGAAATTAAAGGGCTCCAGAAACAGTGGGAATCGTCTACAGCCGGTGTTATATTTAAGTACTATGGTGAAACAGCACTTGGTTTGTGGCATGGTGCCAGGTTGCTTACTAATCCCATTTTCCATTACAATAACTAAATTGGATGCACATAGGCCTGCATAATGTTCTTGCAAAGCTGAGAAAACTTAAAATGTGACGATTATTCCTAGAAAAATACATCCAGTTGTGCTTCACTGCTTGACTGAGAACGTTCCTTCATGGTGATTTATGTTATGTTTCGGGTCAAAGTGTTGTCTCGTTCTCCCTTTAAGTGACTCGGTGCCACAAATAAGCAGAACACTTTAATGGTGATGAACAATGGAAACATTCAGATTTTATGGATGTGTATGGGGTATTGCAATTAGAAATTCCCAAGCACCAGGTTTTGTCCTTGTCTGGTATAGAATAAACTATTTTGAACACATTATGTGGTGGAGTAGGGGTGGAGGCAGGGACAGATAAATCAATGCTCACTTTTTCCAGTCACAATGGGTTTCATAGCGTAAAGCAAACTAGCATAACTCCCAAACTCGAAATAAGACATTAAATCTGCTGGCTTTAATAGCTCCCTCACTTTTAAGAGTTCCACAAAAATTAACCTTGGCCTCAGGATGCCTTCAAGCCTTTATGAGGAAAGTGGTTGAACCCCACAGATCCAAGAGATAGGGGCCTTGTTTGTTATCGTTACCTCTCCTATACATCAGTACATCAAACTAAATACCAGCATCCAATGCTCTCCCCACCCTAAAATCTTCATAAACTTCCCCCAAAGTACAACACCAGATTAATGCTTTCCTGACGAAAAACTAAGCGACCTGAGATGGATAAAAGCAGCTGACCTGAAAACAAAAGCTGTCTGAAACTGAGGGCGTAGTCGATAACAATTCCTTCTGGGACATGGGGAAAGGGATTTAAACCCAAAACAAAATCTGATTTTAATCACGCAGAGTGGTAAAATCTGGCCTGAGCACTTCCAGCATCTCTATAAAGAGATCCTAGAAACACAGAAACTCTATGGTCCATCTAGCCTGCCCATCCGTCCAGTGTATCTAGCCTTTTAATTCCTATCACTCCCTCATTTATCCAATGCTTTTTTAAATTCAGATACTGTTTTTATCTCCACCACCTCCACAGGAAGGCTCTTCCCTGCATCCTCTACCCTCTCTGTAGAGAAATATTTCCTAAGATTACTCTTGAGCGTAGCCCCTCTCACCCTCAGCTCATTCTAGAGCCTCCTTTCCATTGAAAAAGGCTCGCCCGGGGCTGGTGCTCGCCTTTCTGCTGCTCTGTGTGAACAATTATTGTGCTCCCCCCCCCCCCCCCCTTTTCATTCAGTCTCTGTCTTGGGCCCACCAAAAACAGCCCAGCTCCTTCCAGCAACCTAAACTTTAAAAACTGTCACCCCCCCCACGTCCGGGTCTTCACCCCCTCCCCCGAAAACCATGGCCAGTGCCAGAGTATTAGGTGCCCTAAGCAAACCTTATACCCTCGCATCCCACCCCCACCCTCTCCACACACACAGTTAGAAATATGCATTCAAAATAACAGATTTTACATGAAAAAGAATATTCAAAGTACAGTCTTCTGAGATAAAAAAAAAAATCAACATATATATTATATTTACATGCACTGCTATGGTGCCAACCAGAAAACCCTACAAAAGTAGCCACTTGGAGCCCATATGGCATTAGGACTACTGTAACACGTGTTGGGTGTGCGCTTGACCCTCAGAAAGCTATGCGTAGATTACAATTGAAATATAATAAGCCTCCCATACCAAAATAGCACTGACTGCCAGTACTTAAAAAGTAAGAACCCTATTAATGAGAAGGCAGCACTGCAAATATTACCCGAGGCCCGTAAACACCAGTACACCTCCTATTAGGAAAACAGAACAAACCAAGCTGCTCTAGATCCCTAAATGCTAGCAGAATACCTCTCCTTGGTCACACATGCAGAACACAAGCAGACCCTCACCAAATACAGAAAAAAGAAACCATAACTTATAAATAGAAACATGCAGGCAAAAACTGAATAGGAAAACCACAACAAGTCAGACTCTGTATGTAGTGCAACAATGGAAAAACAGAACCATCACCAATCCTCAGCCATTAAACAATAAAATCAGGAAATATAATAAATACATAAATCATAATAGTATAAACATACTAATAAAGATAAAATTTCAAAACAGCTGATGAATGGAAGATCCAGTAATTAAAAACTCATATAAAATATGTTTTAAATTGCCCAAATACCAATAAAATATTTTAAAACAGCAGACACATCAAATAATATCCAAAAATGAATACTAACAACTAATAAGGATAAGGATTCATGCTCTCCAAACCTGGGAATTTGTTATTTCCAGTCACCCTGGGATTGTCGTAGATTAGTGGGAGAGGGATGTACAAACCTTTTCTTCCCTCTTTCATAGATATAGATATAGATATAGAGCTATACGTACTCACAGACAAACTTATGTTCTCTCTCATGCACATGTTTCCTTTCACATACACACATGCTCCTTCTTACATATACACACACACAAGATCTCTCTCACACCTACATGCTCAGACTCAAACATATGCTCTCACACGTGTTCCCTCTCTCACGTACACATGCTCAGACACACATGCAAGCTCAGACATATACACATACAGCCTCTCTCTCACACACCACACATACACAATCCCTCTCGCACATACATGCGCAGACACACAGACACACGCACAACCACTCTCTCTCTTACATACACACATGCTCAGACACACATACAAAGAGAAGTGGCAGACCTGGATTCCCAACCATTAAGAGAACAACCTATGCTTGGAAAACACAGCCTTTCCTGATATAAACTGCAGAATTTATTGCTCAAAAAGAACCATTTAGACCACTTACTCCATCGACCCTACAGCTTGGTTTCTTCACCGGTCTTAATGCTCCCTTTCTCAAACACATGCTCAGACACACACACACACACATATGCTCCCTGTCATGCACACACCCACACACAGGTGCATGCTCTCTTTCACACACATATACTCAGACATGCTCAGACTCGCACACAGGTTCCCTCTGCTCATACACGCACATATTGGCTCCCTCTCTCATACACACACCAAGGACTCTCCTGGCAGCCACAGGTCCTCCTCTTCTTCAACTCTGCCACGGGGAAGCTTGGAAATCACTTTGCAGCCTTTTTTTCTTCTGGCTGCTTGGCAGGTTGGGACCGTCGAGCAGTCCCGCAGCTCCTTGCTCTCAGCCGCATGGCAGGTTGGAAGCACAGGGCGAAAGCACAACTCCTTCCGCTCAGCCGCGCAGCAGATTGGAAGCACTGGGCGGCCCGCAGCTCCTTCCACTCAGCCACTCGGCAGTGGCCTCTTCCTATTCTTGGCCTCCTGGTGGGGTCCAGTGGTGGCAGTGTGAGTCGCATTGTCTTTATCTTGGGGCTGACTGTGGCCCCCAGGTCGCCGCCCCCTTCATGTGCATGGCTTGCACAGAGGGTTGTGCCGGCCCTGGGTTCACCTCCTGTGCGTGGAAACCTTTGAGATATTTAAATGTCTCTATCATATCTCCCCTCTCTCGCCTTTACTCTAGGACATGCATGTTTAGATCAAACCTGAAGGTCAAAAACACATCCAGGAGAAACTAATCTTGCTGAACACCATTTAGACACCCCATAATAATACAGGAAATCAAGGAATGCCGCCAGACACGCAAACCCAGAAAGCATGTGGACATGCTAGAGAAGTAAACCAAACTCTCAGACACAGCGGTCTACAAATCCAGGACGCACTGGTAAAACTACTGAACCTGATTCGACTTTCTGGCCATTTCTCTCTTTTTGTTTTTGGTATATTTTGCCTTTTGTCACACTTCAAAGCAGACTATATTCGGGTACTGTCCTAGGCCTGTAATAAATCTGATGTTAGTTAGACTGCGGAGTTAGCAATCTGTAATGAATCTCCGTGAGGAGTAGCAATCTGATATAGTTGTGGGTGGAGTATGGAGACAGACACACATTAGTTCTTTTATTAAACAGGTTTTTGAAACCACCAGATGTGGCAGTAGTGAGCTGATATGCCCGGCAGGGCTGTAGTCCCTTAGGTACTGGAACAGAGATCCCAGGATGGCTGAGCTGTTGAGAAACTGTAGAAAGTGAGTAGGCAAAGTAGGCAGAGTTCATGAACAGAACTAGATGACAAAACTCACATAAGGTCTCAAGGAAGCTCAGGTGCTGGAAAGGTTTAGGCCCTCGAGGAGCGAGTACCTGGTTCCAGGGAAAGCTCTGAGAGAGCGATGGTAAAAGAAAATTATTATTTACCTGCTAATTTTCGTTCCTGTAGTACCATGGATCAGTCCAGACAGTGGGTTATGTCCCCAATCCAGCAGATGGAGTCAGCACAAGCTTTGAGGGGGCGTATCCATATATACTACTACTCCCTCTGCTGGAGTTCAGTATCGAGTATATCAAAGCCCGAGTAGAAACCCCCGAAGGATCAAGTTTGTGGAAACAGATAATGAAAACAATTGTAACCGCAACAAGTAACTGCAAACATCCTACCAACTTGTAGGGAGCTGTGAAAAACAGCGAAAAGAAACAACTGTGAAGACACAGAACACTGCGAGCAAGAAGCAGCGCAGAGCTGAGCAGGATCAAGAACCCAAACGCGGTGGGCGTCTGGACTGATCCATGGTACTACAGGAACGAAAATTAGCAGGTAAATAATAATTTTCTTTTCCCTGTACGTACCTGGATCAGTCCAGACAGTGGGATGTACCCAAGCTTCCCTAAATCGGGTGGGGTCCTGCGAGGCCTGCTCGGAGAACCTGCTCGCCAAAGTGTCCAGAGACCGAAGAGGCGAGGTGCAGACGATAGTGCCTCGAGAACGTGTGTAACGATTTCCAGGTGGCTGCCCTACAAATTTCCTGCGAGGATACCGAGCGAACCTCCGCCCAGGAAGCCGCCTGAGAACGTGTAGAATGCGCTACGATTCCGGGTGGGGGAGTCCGACCCGCCCCAATGTAAGAAGCAGCAATGCCGGCCTTCAGCCATCTGGCAATGGTAGTCTTCGAGGCCTGAGACCCCTTCTTAGGACCGGCCCAGAGTACAAAGAGATGGTCAGAGGTTCGGAACTCATTTGTAGCCTCCAGATAGAGGCGCAGAGTGCGCTTGACATTCAAGAGACGGAGAGACTTCGGCTCTGAGGAAGAGAAGGACAGCAACTCCACCGTCTGGTTCACATGGAATGCAGAAACCACCTTCGGAAGGAAGGAGGGAACGGTGCGAAGCGAAACTCCAGAGTCGGAGAAACGGAGATAGGGCTCTCTACACAACAGAGCCTGCATCTCCGAGATGCGTCGAGCGGAACAGATGGTCACAAGAAATACAGTCTTGAGAGTGAGATCCTTTATCGTTGCGCTGCGCAGCGGCTCGAACGGTGGTCCCGACAGGGAGCAAAGCACAAGGTTAAGACTCCAGGAGGGACAAGGGTCCCGTAACGGAGGACGCATATGCTTGACACCCTTGAGAAAACGAGCAATGTCAGGATGCTGTAGAAGAGAGCCCCCATCGCTCAACAGCGAACCAAGGGCGGCCACCTGAACCCGTAGTGAATTATAGGTGAGCCCTTTTTCCACCCCCGCCTGTAGAAACTGAAGGATCTGAGGTACAGAAGCCTTAGCGGGTCTCGTGGCCTGGCTGGTACACCACAGCTCGAACACCTTCCAGACTCGAACATAGGCCGATGTCTTTCGTGCCCGCAATAGCGTGGATACTACCGCCTCCAGGTAGCCCCGACGCCGGAGGCGGCGCCTCTCAAAAGCCAGGCTGCAAGACAGAAGAATTCTGCCTGCTCGAAAAATACCAGGCCCTGATGTAGGAGCTGGGGGAGGTGCCCCAGCCTGATTGGCCTGTCGATCACCAGCTGTAGCAGGTCCGCAAACCAGGGTTGCCTGGGCCATTCTGGGGTGACGAAAACCACGGTCCCCTGATGGCTTTCTATTCTGCGGAGCATCCTGCCCACCAGGGGCCATGGTGGAAAAGAAAGATATGGCGGCCACGGGAGGACCAGGGCATCCACTCCCTCCGCGCTCTCTCCGGCGACTGAAGAAGCGTGGAGCCTTGGCGTTGAGAGCGGACGCCATCAGATCCAAGTGGGGGGCCCCCCACCGATGGACGAGAAGTTGCATTGCTTTGTCGGAGAGAGACCACTCTCCGGGTCCAGCAGTTGACGACTGAGGAAGTCCGCCTGGACGTTGTCCACACCGGCGACGTGCGAGGCCGCTAGCCGGACGAGATGACGCTCCGCCCATTGCATCAGCAGCGCCGCCTCGAGCGCGACCTGCGGGCTGCGCGTGCCTCCTTGTCGGTTGATGTAGGCCACGGTGGTAGCGTTGTCCGATAGGATTCTGACTTCTCGGTTCCGAAGAAGCGGGAGGAAATGTCGCAGAGCTAGCCGGACCGCTCTGGTTTCCAGACGGTTGATTGACCACTTCGCCTCCACCGTGGACCACGTCCCCTGCGTGGCGCTTCGATCGCAGACTGCACCCAGCCTGCTAGACTGGCATAGGTGGTCACCACCACCCAATTTGGCAGATCGAGGGACATGCCACGGGCCAGGTTCGGCGGATCCAACCACCAGCCCAGACTGTCCCTGTCATTCTGTGGGAGTGGGAGAATCATCTGATAGTCCTGCACTACTGGTTTCCAACGGGAGAAGAACGCCCACTGTAAGGTCCTGAGGTGCGCGAAAGCCCAAGGTACAAGGTCGATGGTGGACCCCATCACTCCCAGGAGTTGCAGGTAGTCCCAGAGGTGGGCTCTGGTAACGCAGAGAACCGTCGTGTGTGATCCCGCAAGGATTGAGCTTTGTCCTGGCGCAGAAAAACTTTGCCCAGTAGGGTGTCGAAGGTCGCCCCCAAAAAAAACCCAAGCGTTGCGAGGGCATGAGGGAGCTCTTGGAGAAGTTCACTACCCATCCCAGGGAATGTAGAAACCGTACTACTCGAGTCACCGCTGAGCGTCCATGATCGAATGACTTCGCCCGGAGGAGCCAATCGTCCAGATAAGGATGAACCAGGATGCCCTCCTTCCGGAGAGCTGCCGCCACAACTACCATGATCTTGGTGAAAGTGTGCAGCGCCGGCGCCAATCCAAACGCGAGAGCCGTGAACTGAAAATGCTGGTCCAGAATTTTGAAACGAAGGAAACTGTGGTGGTCCGGGCGGATGGGAATGTGCAGGTAGGCCTCCGTTAAGTCCAGGGAGGCGAGGAACTCCCCCCGATGCACCGCCGCAATCACTGACCGGAGCGTTTCCATGCGGAACCGAACGACTCGAAGGGATTTGTTGACTTCCTTGAGGACTAGGATAGGCCGGAAGGAACCGTCCTTCTTTGGTACGACGAAATAGATGGAATAGTGGCCCGAGCCCACCTCTCCAAAGGGCACGGGCGCAATAGCGCCTATCTCCCGGAGTCTGTCCAGAGTCAGCTGCACCGCTCCTCTCTTGAGGTCCGAGCCACAGGGGGAAAAGATGAACCTTCCCTGCGGGGGGCGGACAAATTCCAATGCGTAGCCGTGTTTTATGGTATCCAGGACCCACTGGTCCGAGGTGATCCATGCCCACTCCGCTTAGAAATACGTTAGTCGGTCCCCAATCCTGGGGACAGGGGAGTGGGCGAGACTGGCATCATTGTGAAGACTTGGTATAGGGGTTCCCGGTTCCGGGAGTAGTGCGTGCGGGCCGATGCCCGCGGAAGGCGCGCAACCAGGGCTGAGACCTGGGGGCGGATGGCCGGGAGCCCGTCTGTCTGTAGCCCCTGTAGCGCCGTTGCGCTCTGGCTCTGGTCCGAGAAGAAGAAAACGCTCTGGATGGTCGAAACCTATCCTCCGGCAGCCGATGAACAGCGTTCTCCCCCAGGGACTTGATGATCTGGTCCAAATCCTCCCCGAAGAGGAACTTGCCCCTGAAGGGAAGAGAGCCCAGACTGGACTTAGAGGACGTATCAGACGCCCAATTGCGTAGCCACAGTAGTCGTCATGCTGCCACTACCGAAACCATGGATCTTGTGAGGACCCGAAAAAGGTCGTACGAGGCGTCCGCCCCATCCGCCACTGCGGCTTCTAGCCGATCTGCCTGGGCAGCCTCATCGGACGGCAGGTTCTGAGACGTGAGGAGTTGTTGCACCCAAAGGAGACTAGCCCGCTGGGCAAGCGAACTGCACATCACCGCCCGCATACCCAGAGCGGAGACCTCGAAAACCCGCTTAAGGAAAACTTCCAACTTACGATCCTGTGTGTCCCGCAACGCCGCACCTCCCGTCACTGGGATAGTCGTCCTCTTCATGACCGCCGACACTGCGGAGTCCACCTTTGGGACCTTGATGAGGTCCAGAAAATCTTCGGGGAGCGGGTACAGCTTTTCCATAGCCCGGCTGCTCTTCAGGGAGGCCTCCGGGTGTCCCATTCCCTGGTGAGAAGTTGTAAAAACGAGTCATGAATGGGAAAAGCCCGAGCCCTCGGCCGGAGTGCCGCCAGGACAGGATCTCCCTTCCTTGAAGAAGTGATGACAGCGGGAGCTACTGGGGCAGGCGGGTCTGGTGGCGGATCCAAATCTAATTCTTGGATGATCTGCGGGATGAGGTCGTCCAGCTCTTCCCTCTGGAAGAGGCGTAGGGTACGCGGATCATCCCCCTCCTGTGTGCCGTCCCCTTGTCCCCCGTCCGGGAGGTCAAGTCCATGTCCCGCTGGGTCTGGCACCGCCCCCACTGCCGCGGGCGTGGATCGGACCCGGGTAGGAAGGCGGGAGGCCCCCACTCCCGGAGGGTCGGGGGGGCCGGCGTCGAGGGCGACATCCGAGGGATCTTAGGAGGGGGGGGGGGGTCCCACAGGTGCTTCCAGCCCCTGCAGATAAGCGGTATGCATGAGCAGGATAAACTCCGGAGAGAACCCCGGCCTGCTCGGGTGCGCTTCGGGGGCGGCGTGGTTCCTGCTCCCTGGCTCTGGGTGCTTGGTTCCTGCACCAAAATCGGGGGAACACCCCCGCTGGTAGAGTCCTCCAGGGATCCGTTCTCCCTCGTGGCCTCCAGGGATCAGTGCCCCCCTCGTGGCCTGCGCCTCAGGGCGCTCAGAATGTAAAATGGCCGCCGTTCCCGCCAAAAATGGCGGAATGGCCGGCCCGCACCGCCCGGGCAAAAAGAGAAATCAGTCAGGGACTGTGAGGTACCTTCCCCCCCGGGAAGGCATCGTGCACAGATGCCCTCCCGGGAAATCCGGGACCCCGGGTCTCCGCAGGCCGCACAGCGGGACGGCCGCGGCATCGGGATCGCTGCAGGAGAAAAGAAAAAGCCACGGGGGGGGGGCCACGCGCACAAAGGCGCCGCTGCGGGGGGGCCCGGTCGGCCCGCACTGCCCGTTGTCTGAAAATAGAGGAGGGTGCCGCGGGGGGGGGCCTTCCTGGCCACACGACCCGCCCCAGACATCTTTCCCTAAATGGCTCAGCAGCCCATGAGGAGCTGTAAAATGGCCGCGGGTGAGGGAGTAAAGAGCAAAGAGGCCGGCTCCACCGGCTTTCGCGGGCACCGGGGGCTGAGCTGTAAAGGAAAAAACTACAAAGGAAAAACAAACTTACCCCTGGCTGCAACGAGAAATAAACAGCAAGGCCGCAGAGAAGAGACAAGGAAGATAAGCCACTCCCCAGAAGTTGAAAGAACTCTGCCTTTTTTTTTTTTTTTTTTTAAACTTAATACAAACTTGATACAAACTTGATCCACAGAAAAAGACAACAACAAGCCATAATCAAGCAAGAAAGTGAAGGAAAAGGAGGGGAAGCCTGATTCCCCTACTCGCATCTGCTGGAGTCAGAAGATACTGAACTCCTGCAGAGGGGGTAGTAGTATATATGGATACGCCCCCTCAAAGCTTGTGCTGACTCCATCTGCTGGATTGGGGACATAACCCACTGTCTGGACTGATCCAGGTACGTACAGGGAACTCACAATTGTTTGTAGCAGCGATAGCTTCCAGGCAGTAGAGAATCTTCAGAGTGTTCAGGAACATGGGTCCTCGAGGAGCGAGTACCGGTTCCTATCTGTAATCTGAAAGTAAAGAAAAAGAGCGAGGCCCCCGAGGAGCGGGTACCTCTGGTAAGTCCGAGGAGCCAGAGTAGCTTTGGACAGCCAAAGCTAGACCTTGCTTACTCAGTTAGATAGTGAAAATAGAGACTTTAAATATTGGAAGCGGATGATGTCATCTCAGGGGGATGCCCCCGAGGTTCGCGCGCTTGCTGGTATTTCAATCAGAGCGCGCGTGTGCGCACGCCCTAGGTCTTCAGGCAACATGGCGGATCTGCAACGTCGAGCCAGTCCGGGGACGCCGGAGAGAGACAGCATGGAGACTCCACGGCAGCCAGCCGTCCATCACATCCGGAGGGAGTCGCCACAGAGGTAAAGAGGGGGGAGTGAGGGCATCGAGCAGCGACGGTCGCAACAAGGCCTGTGCCTAGGGTGAGATTCTGGGGGGTGGGGGGGGGCCGGGGCAGAAGGCCAGCTGAAGATTTGCTGCCTCCCAGCTGTGCTGAATCTCACTCAGCAGAGAA
This sequence comes from Rhinatrema bivittatum, assembly GCF_901001135.1. Taxonomy (NCBI): domain Eukaryota; kingdom Metazoa; phylum Chordata; class Amphibia; order Gymnophiona; family Rhinatrematidae; genus Rhinatrema; species Rhinatrema bivittatum. The sequence continues at coordinate 54,726,139 of NC_042626.1, forward strand.
CAGGAGGGAAGGGGGTCTGACTGGAAGGGACAGAGCAAAGGAAAAAAAAACTGCTCTACTCCCTATTCCAGGCTCCACTGCCCCCCACCCTGATTCAGGGAGTGGAAAACATCCACTCTGCTCCCTAATCCAGCCCCCCTTCCCTGTCATGCAGACACATGAGGGGAGGAGGTGAGCATGAAACAGGCAGAGCAGGCTGTGCCTTCCAGCTTCTGCTCATTGTCCCTTGTCCAGGGAAGGTAGGGGGAGATAGCACCCCTAGTGCCTAGGAGGAGCAAAAATCCTAAATCCCTCACTGAGTACCACAGGTCACACGATAGACATAGGGAAACATGAAATATGCTCAACCTTTCAGGGAACACGGACCCCATTTCAGCTTCAAAGAGTTTCACGGCTCCCCACAAACTTCTTTTTCAAGTTTTTCATGCCATAACAAAAGAAATGATGAAATGCACGCCAGAATCATTCATGAAGAATACAACTTTGATCTAAACTGAATACGTGGGGAAGGGTGGTTTGCAAAGCTACGGAAAAATGTGCCCTCATGATTGAAGACTGAGGCCACGTCACCTTCCCGTCTTGCTGCCACGGGGAAGAGGAAGGCAGTTCAAAAGATGTCCAGGTTAGCAAATCGGGATGGGCCTGGCAGAAAAATCATCCCCGGTGCCTGCAGACCTGCAGTCTAATTTGCAAAGGGAAACGCGGGCTGGCGGGGAAAGTTATTACTATGTTACTGTGTCTTTCCCGCATACGTTTCATCTGCTTTGAGGCAGGTGTAACGGCCACGAGGATTTGAAAAAGAAATCCGTGCAGGCACTTGCACGCTGTACGCGGTGGCAGGGAGAGCAATTTTTAAATGGCCTTGTCAGGAGCGTTCCCCGGGGGAGGAGCAGGGCTAGGGGGCTGCTGGAGGGAAAGCAAATGCAGAGATTTCCAGGGAGGAGTTGACCCTCTTTTCGCCTGCTTTTCTGTTTTACTTTTAATTTTCTTTTATGACTCTTAAAGCCGCATACAGGAAATGGGAGTCCCAAAATAATTTGGAGTTTAGAAAAAGCAAAACACTCGCCTGCTTTTCAAGGGGGAGAACGGCCCATGTCTATCTGTGCCCCCCCCCCCCCCCTAAAATAACTTTTGTGTTTGTCACATCCAAGCCTGGCCGTTGTCTCATCCTCCCTCCTCCTTGATCCTTGGCGGCCATCTTTCCTTTCTTCCATGGCCCTCTATCCCTCCCTCCTGGGGGGCCCTCTTCTTCTCTCCCCTGGGGGGCTGCCATCCACTCTCACGCCCCTTAACCAGGTCAATCCTGGAATCCTGTCCCCCTCATTATCATCCAGTCCTGCCTCATTCCTTTGTCCCATACTAACAACCCCAGGAGCATTTTTTGCCTCCTTTCAGCCATTCTACTCTCTCTCTCTCTCTATCAGGCCAGAGGCAGAGTTCGTGGCAGTAGTGGAAATTTGTGTCACCGGTGTGATGATCCAGCTTTTCTCCTTGTACAGCACGGGCTGAACAGCCACAATCGGTCCCTTCTTCCCCGCCTCCGCTAATCATGGCAATGCGGACTGAGGCTTCTCATGGGTGCGAATGGCCTCCTCCTGGTCTGCAGCAATGTCGGGTGACGTTTTGGGGGGGGGGGGGCGCCCATAATAGGCCCCCCTCTCATTCTCCTGGCCCATGGCAGCAGCTCAGTTAATCACAGGTAGAAGCAGCCCGCTCCTTTTCTCCCTAGCTAAACTTTCTGGCATCCCTTCTGGAGGACACCCCCCCCCGGGAGTCCACGGACCGCAGGTGGAAACCAATGCCGGTGCTTTTTCCCTGGCCCCAGAGGGCTTATAAGCTAAGGACCCAATGTAACAAGGAGTGCTCAGCTGCCCAAGGTAATAAGGTGCTCACGGGTTGTTTGTGTGCAAACTTTACTTCCGATGCAGCAAGGAGTTTTGCACTAAAAAGTGCACCCTCGCATGGAAATCCCATGTGAATGAAGGCATCAGCTACTATCCCCCAAGCAACCCAGGTGTCCTTACTGCAGGAAATTCTACTCCTGCTCTGAGGTGGAGTAAAGTTTCCGGCCGCTAGAGTTAGTGTACGGGCAGAAGCAAGAGTTGCAGTGTTGGGATCTGCAGTCAGGGTGTAGAGCAGGATGAGCGGTCCTTGGAGTGGCCAGACTCGGGCTGGACTCTGGCAAATCTCTCCTAAACTTCTTTATTTCATGACAAGAAACAAAACAAAGGCAGACGCACAGTTTAGCAGTATTCTCTGTCTCTAGGCTTCCATCTCTCCCTGGGCCTGGCTGGTTCTACACCTTCCCGGGGACCTCCACCCAGACCAGGATTCCCTGCTGGCTTGGGCTTAAGTTGGACCGGGCCAGGTCTCTGGATCCAGTCCTTTAAGGTGGTTCTGGAGTTTTCTCCTGTATTCTCTTTCGCACAGTGTTTGCCGCGCACAAAAAAATGCTTCGTGTACCAAAAACATGTTTTCTGCACATAAAGTGTCATTTATGCGCAGAAAAAAATGCTTTCTGCACAGAGCATGCTTTGTGCACATACATCATGTTTTTCTATGTGCTAAGCCTTTTCTTTGTGCGCTTCGGGAGCTAAAGAAAAAAATCTTGTTAATAAACTATGAGGCTAATTACAACCCCCAAGCTTGTACCTGAGGGTAACAGAGAGCAGAGCAACTTGCCCAAGGTCATCAGAAGCATCAGGGGGTTTTGAACCCTGACCTCCCTGGCTCTAACCACTAGATTCCTCCTCCTGTCTCTACAATGTGGCCAGGCAGGTTAATTATTACAGCGGTCTATAAACATAGGGGCTACCGCTAATCCAAATAATTACAGAGGGATTTGTGTGGACCTCAGTAAACTATTGTGTGGTGTCCTTAACAAACCAGTTCTACAATTCCTAATGAATAGCTAAAGCCTGGCCCAGAAGTCAGATTGCATTTTCTGAAGCACCAAGGGGAGGGGGAATGAGGGTCGGGGGAGGTCAGCAACTGCAGTTCCAAACAGGCCACGTTTCAGGGATAACCATTTTGTACGTGGGCGAGATGTACCGACAGGCAGCTCACGTGATTTGCCCGCAAGCCAGTGTCCGTGGGGGGGGGGAGAGCTGGAGAGGCTCTGATTGAAGTTCTTTTCTGGATGCTGAGCAACATTTATGTGCTTCTCCCCCCCCCCCCCCCCCAACACACACACCCGAGCCCCTCCGCTACAAATGGTGATTCACTTTGCGCTAGGGATCTGATATTGTGCTCGGCATAGCAAATACCACCAGAGAAAAGAGTTGCAGAATCTCTCATTCCACGAACATTTCTGTCTGCTCACTGATCATGAAGCGGGCCTGATTTAAAAAAAAAACCCAAAAAACATTTACTAGAGTAAAACTGGATTTTACCCAAGAAAATGTACTTTTCTTGAGTAAGCGGGCTTTTGAAAATTGCTACAATGTATGTGTAGCATATTCAGGCTGGCAGTGGACTCAGGAACAGTCAAGGAACACCACAAGGCTTGACTAACTGTATGCTGGTGCAATTACCGGTATTCACTTACAGTGCTTCACAGTTGCATAAATCAAATTAACAGCTCACCTTGCGTCAGGCACAAATATCAAGTAGACATACGACTTACAGATGTGCCGCAAGGTCCTACCAGCTCCCCTGGGGCCTGCTCAAGCTCTCTAGGCCTAGGCTCGTATGGCAGGATGAAGGGAATCTATCTTCACCCAGAATCCCTTGTGGCCTTCTACCTTAAGAAGAAGCCTAAACTGGGCTCCTTAAGACAGAATGAGGGCGTTGCCAGTTTACTCTGTCACATACCCTCCCCCTCAGCTCCGCCTTTTCAGGTCCAGCGTCCAGGCATGCCTGGGGCACACTCCCCTTCCCGGACATACTGTTTCCACCACCCACGAGTTGTCTCCATACGGATGAAAAATGGGGATAATCTTGAGCCCGGATTACTGGGTAAGGCAGTTTGGGGAGCATGGCTTGTCCTGCGGCAGTGGTCAAGGAGACGTGGGAGGTTCAGCACTTCTGTTGTCTACATGTATACATGCCAATGTTTCTTTCATCTTATAAGTTGATGTGTCCTTGACACAGTAGGTCCTGGAGATTGAGCGTTTTCCTACAGCAGGAATCCACCAAGGCCTAGGTACAGGCTCCCTCCAGTTCCACCTGGAATATAAAGTCCTTAATTCGCTCATGCGGGACCCCCACAAAATTGCAGCTTTGGAGTTTTGACAACTTGCGATCCCAAGCGGGTTCCCAGGTGTGATTGACATTCTGGGGCTCTGTCCCCGTTCTTTGCTCCTTCTCACATTGTTCCACTAACTCCAGGTCATCAGGCCAAGATCATTCTTCCTTTACATAACCTTCTGTTTTACAGAAAGCACACTCCCATAGGGACGGTTGGATTTCTGCCCTACCAGGTTCATTTAAAGACTCTTCCATTTCCAGCTGCCTGTATGGACAGCGGTCTCCATCATGCCTGTTCTCCGCACAAAAGGGCACAAAAAGAGAGTCTGCAGATACCAGTTCCTTTGTTAAAAGCATTGTTGCAGGTTTATTATTTAATGTTGTAAAGGTTTTTCTTCACGGTTTGTAAACAGCCGGCCCTGACAGCTTCCTTGGTATTGTCATATGCCGCCACGCATATGGCAATACCAAGCTCAGTGCCTCCTCTTCCTCTGGCCCACTGGGGCTGGGAATTCTGTGGAGGCAGTGCTCCCAACTCCTGGGATTAGGGCAGGAGGGGGAGTCCCAGACATTGCACAGCAGTGACACCTAATGGCCAGACTCAGTGTGCTTTCAGACCAGGCTCCTGAAGGGAGCCACAATCTGCGGGCCCCTGCCCTAGTCTAGGACTGTCGCTGCGATGGCTGGCCTGGATAGAAGTGGGGGGGGAAGATATAAAAAATGGCCAAGGATGGGGTGGGGGATGGGTGGATATCCCTGCTCTCTGTGAATTAAGGCTCACAATGCCATTGCCACTATGGGAGCCAGACATGATTGATTGGAAGCCCAAAAGGAGCAAGAGGAAACTGCCAGCCCCTCCTGCCCCCAAAAGGCTATGGCACCGGAAGGTGTGACCATGTGCAAAATGTTCTGCCCTCAACCCCATCTGCCTGCCCAGCATGGCTCTTGCTTTCCTGACCCTGCTCCTCAGTGCTTGCTAGCAGAGAGGGCTTGACTCATCCCAATTCTTTTTCACCTTAAAAGATGAATAATATTGGGGAAACTCCCCCACTTCTGAATAGTAACTATTGTAAAAGTAGATCTTCATTGAAAAAAGAAGATATAGTAATGGCAGCCGACAGGGAATTCATATAGGAATATAAATTCCTATACTTTTACTTAAACCATCCCCAGCTCCCTCGTCACCTGCTCTTTTACCTGGACCTCTCAAGCCTGTCCCCGTCTCTACCCTCCATGTTCAAGGTCTTTTGCGGTGCTGGCTTCCACTCCCTCCGCTGGTAGCTTATTTCCGACCCTGGGGTGCTCCTCTTTGGTTCTTTAATCCCATCCCATGCCTTAACACCGGGCTTTGTAATAACCCCAATAGCCACCAAAGCTAGTGTTGTCTGAACATCCGCCCACCCTTGTGCTTGTTGAAGTTAGGGTTGTAACCGTAGCTGCTCCAAACAGTCTGCTTGGAAGTCTGTGCCGCTGAAGTTAGGGTATTTGTATACTGTCCTGGCTATCCTGAGAACCAGGCCTGTGAGGTGATGTTCCAGGATTGGCTTGGGAAGCCTCGTTGCATGTGATCTAGACACAGCTCCAGTTCTCAGCTTCTGAGCAGGATACCCACAGTGTGAAACTTGTTGCACGGATCTGGCCAGGGGAATCTGCTTGATTTGTAAAGTATATTTTGGTCACCCTGAAAACTACGCCTGTCCAGGGCATTGGGGACAGAAGGTCAGAACTACAGAGCAGGAAAAAACCCCAAAAACCCTCACTGCTTCTGGCCGATGATTAGTCACTTGTGTCTACATAGTGACTCAACTAATTAAATCCAGGGAGTGCTCAGGTCCTCAGATTAAGTTCCTCACCACAACCAGTAATCTCCAGCTTCTTTCCTACTTCAGGTTGCCACTTGACCCAGGTTGACCCTGAGAGGCTCGGCTAGTCCTGACTTAACCCCCTCATTCGCATCCACGGACTTGCGCGAGACAAACTGGAAGAGCAAGTCCCTAAAAGGGAGTAAAAAAAAACCAGTCTGTCCCTGGTGATCTGGAGCCATGAGCTAACACTACATACAAGCATTCTTCAGAGAAAGTGAAGTGCTCTAATTAGGTAATGAATGGAAGTGTGCCTGGTATTCACTGTTCATTTTTCTATAACTAAAAAATGTCAACAAAATATCTTCCTCTCTCGGCTTCCCAGGGCAGCTGGTGAAGGCAAAAACAGTAACTAAATTCAAGAGAGCCTGGGATAGGTGCAGAGGATCCCGAGCTGTAAAAAAAAAAAAAAAAGCAAGAGAGACGCCCAAGATCAAGTGGGATCTATGGTGCCGCACCAGGAATGAAACTGGGCAGACTGGCTGAGCCTTACGGTCAGTGCCGGTGCTTCCATTAGGCAAACCCGCTGGCTGCCTAGAGTGACAAATTTTTTTTGGGGGGGGGGGGTGGCATATTCCCACCAGCACAAGGCCCAGGGGAGCGCTGGGCCAGAGCAGATACTGCCAGAGAAGAGAGCGTGGTGTGGGAGCCACTGCCGCTGGTAGGAGGGAGCGCTGGGCCGCAGGTTAAGTTGGGAGAAGAGGCTGCATGACTAAAAGGTTCACCTAGGGTGCCTAATACTCTTGCACCCGCCCTGCTTACCAGTCCTTATCTGTCTCTATATTCCATGTTTTCTGTGTTAATCGATAAATCATTTTGCTTCTGTTAGCTCTTCAGTCTATAAATATATACCTTTTTCTTCCACAGCTCGGATTTTTTTTTTTTCACTTGCTGCCTGCGCTCTCTTTGCTCAGCAAGAGCAGAGAGATGTGTTTGATATTTTCCCTGCATGCCATTGCTTTTCTCGAGATTGCAAGGTTGTACCAGCTTCAGATGTGGGTGGGCTTGCACAAAGCCCTCCCGCCGGGGCCAACGCAGCTAAAATAAAATAAAAATCAAGAGCTTTGGTTCTCAGCCCTGTTAACTATTTTTGGTCTCTTTGTTTGGATGGTGCCCCGTTACTGGAATCAGAATCAAAATCTGCAGCTCAGCAGCTGTAAGCGGCCAACCGGTGAAGCTGATTTAGCACAAGGGCTGTGTGGGGGCCGATTTGACAGGAAGTAGCTGGGAAAAGCTATTGCAACCAGCAGCGGCCACGGCGGATGCCACTGAGATCATTTTCCATGTTTTATGATCCTTTTCCCTGGCCTCCTTGCAAAGGGGTTTGAGGGAGGCTCCAGGCTGCCCTCTCTCTCTCTCTCGTTCCTTCACTAACCAAGGATATTGCAGTCATAAAACCTGCCCCTGTCACAGGGCAAACCCAAAACTGTTCTCACTGGTTATTTGGGGGAAATTAGAAGTATCTTTCCTGCTGTCTGAAGAAGAGAGAGGGAGTCCCAGCAGCCTTGTCTGAAGAAGGGACCTGGGGGGTCTCAGCTGCACATCTTTGGATAATTCGTGTAGGCTGGTTCCCCCCCCCCCCCAATAGGGTTGCTAACTGGCCAGGACCAATGTAAGTGTTAGTTTTCTGCCAGCCTGCAGACCGTCATGGACTCTGCTCCCTCCTTCCTGCCCAGCGGGCGTTTTTTATTATTATTATTATTATTATTATTATTATTACTTTTTATCAGGGGCTGCTTTGGCCCTGATTGTGGCAGCAGCAATGGCAGCAAGCAGCAAAATTAGGTTATGAAGGTGTGAGTGTGTGTGTGGGGGGGCTCCCGGGACCAAAATCAGCAGGCCCCCCCCCCTCCTGCCAGGACAGGTAGGGTCACCATGGGGACTGGGAGAGCAATGCAGAACAACTCCATCCCTGGCCGCGCTGGCCTTCGAGGCTCAAAGTGGCCTCTGACTCACAAATATTGCAGGAAGGGAGGTTGGGGATAGGTGGCCATATTTTCTTTTACAGTTAGTGACCAAGCAGGGCGTTGGTGTCATAAGAGAGGGGTTGGACACAAGGCCATTGCTGTGTATTTCTAGTGGGGGGAAATTGACAGCCCTAGGCTTATAAAAGTATCACAGCCTGCATAAAATTCTTTCTAAAAAAAAAAAGAAAGAAATGGGTGTGTGCTGAGCAAGGGGGGGGGGGGGGGGGCGGTCAATGTGATATATTTTTAAGCGCATTCACTTACCAATCAAAACACGAAGCGCTGCTTTTTGCTCTTCAAATTTGAGGTCATACTAAAAGGTCATGTTATAGTTTCCCATTTTCTTCAATATGCACCCAAAATGTAGAGCTCCGGAGTCTCAATGCGTGGATGAGACAATGGTACAGAGAAGAGGGGTTTAGGTTTGTTAGGATCTGGGCTTCATTTTGGGGAAGGGGGCGCCTTTTCCGAAAGATTGGGCTCCACCTTAACCAGAGTAGAACCAGGCTGCTGGCACTAACCTTTAAAAAGGAGATAGAGCAGCTTTTATACTAGATGAAGGGGGAAAGTCGACAGTCGCTTAGCAGCGCATGGTTCGGAATGATGTATTTTTGAAGGATACTAAGCGAACAGGGAAAATAGGACATCCCAGTAGAGAGGTTTTACTAAATGTGAAGTGGACCAGGTGTCTGTAAGTAAAGTGCAGAAAGCTTCCAAATTACCCCTGTCAACTGATGAGCAGGTTGTTAATACAAAACAAATAACTTACTTTGAAATGCCTGTATACAAATGTTAGGAGTCTAAAAATTAAGATGGGAGAGTTAGAGTGTATAGCACTGGATGAAGAGGTAGATATAATTTGTTATGTTTCGTGAGGCCTTAAGAGGCCTTGCATTCTATTAGGGAGCGCTAGGAGAGCGGGCCAAACTTGTGGAAATAGTGTGCCCTTAGGCCTCGGCACGACCCCAGAGGACACCAAGGCAGCACCGAGGTAGGCAAGACGTGTCCCAGCATGGGTGGAAACGGACAGTCTGACCCTCTGCCGGACCTGCATGCTTCTGGAGCCAACACATAGTGTTGGTATTTGAACAGTCCTCCAATGGTTCCCAGCCCTTTCGGACCTGCCACAAGGAATGACAAGAAGCAGTAGGCCGAACTACGGACGAGGGCAGACAAAGGCTCGGGAACATAGAGACTCTAGACGGAGACAAGGAACTTGGAGGTATAGACGAAGACTCACTTGAGTGCACAGACAAAGACTCGTGCAAGGACTTTGGACGAAGGTTCAGAAGCAAGGTACTGCAGGCAAGGTATTCTGGAGCAAGATTAAGTACTGGGTTGAGACTGCGACGCAGCCCACCCTACACAGCCCACCACAGGCGGACCCACGGGACTGGTCGCGGACCACGCTTGAATGCGAAGCAGGCTCTAGACGAGGTGTGGAATAGATGAAAACTGGAACATGGCGAAGATTCGGTAGAAGCCTGTACCAAGGCGCACCCTACACAGCCATCCTAGGCTGGTCGCAGACCACGCTGGAATGGCACAGGTTCAGTCAGAGTCTTTGGCATGGACGGACCAATGCAAGGAACTCCGAAGACCGGGACAAGATTCAAGCACAGGATTCAAGATTCTCTAGGATTCAAAGACAACTCGGGATTCAAGATATGGACTGAAGCAGAAGTCTTCCGGAGGCTTGTACTACGGAGATGAAGATGGCCTTGTACTGTGAGGCGCCCTACACAGCCCACCCGTGGGCTGGTCGTGGACCATGACAACGGCACACCAGGAAAGTGGACATCAAGGAACCTGGGGTACAGGACATCAGGAACAGGCGAGAAACATCAGGACGGGATTACTGACATCAAGACGAGACATGGAGCTCCAACGAAGAACGAAGGCCTAACGGAGCGCTGGAAGGCGAGACATCCAGGAGCAAGTAACTCCAATGCAAGGCAACCAGAACTGAAAGAGAAGTCCTTTTATAGAGCAGGAAGCAGGCAATTCCCTGGGAGGAGTTTAGATGGGCCACACCCGGCTGGCCCTATAACTAAAGAGAAGAGCTGTGGGCCGACGCCTTAGGAAGAAGGGGGCGAGGCCCACCAGAAAGTCAAGGAGGAAGCAGAGCAGGCCTCAGGTAGGCCCAGATGGCAACGGCGGCCTCCCAGGCCATGGAGCAAAACCAGGATAGACTGTCCAGGCAAGGCCCCAGCTTCGGTGTGGCCTCCAGAGAAAAGGTGAGAGGCCTCCCATGTCACAGCTATGGGAAGAATCGTAACATAATTGACATCTCAGAGATCTGGTGGAAGGAGGATAACCAATGGAGCACTGTGATACCAGGGTACAAATTATATCAAAATAATAGGATGGATCAAATTGATGGAGGGGTGGTACTATATATTAAAGAGAACATTGAGTCAAATAGGATAAACGTTCAGCAGGAAACAAAATGCAATGTTGAATCTCTATGGATAGAAATTCCAGGTGAGAAAGGGAATAAAATAGTAGTGGGGGAGTATTACCATCCACCTGCCAGAATGAACTAACAGACAATGAAATGCTAAAACAAATTAGGGAAGCTAACAAAATCAGCAGCACAGTGATAATGGGAGATTTCAATTACCCCAGTATTGACTGGGTGAATGTTACAGAAGGCAAAGAGAGAATTTGAAAAGATGCTTGCCATGGAAACAAAAACTCATAATAAAAGCTTTTTCAGGTACATTTGAGGTAAAAAGCCTGCAAGGGAGTCAGTTGGACCATTAGCTGATCAAGGGATCAAAGAGGAATGACAAAAGCTACAACAGAGACTAGATGAATTCTTTGCTTCGGTATTCACTGAGAAAGATGTAAGAGATATACCCATGCTAGAAATGATATTCAAAGGTGATGATTCAGAGGAACTGAAACAAATCTCATTAAACCTGGAAGATGTACTAGGACAAATTGACAAACCAAAGAGTAGCAAATCACCTGGACCAAATGGTATACATCCCAGACTGCTGAAATAACTTAGAAATGAAATTGCGGACCTTCTAGTAGTAATTTATAAACTATCAATAACATCATCTATGGTACCTGAAGACTGGCGGGTTACCGATGAAATGTCAGTTTTTAAAAAGGGATCAAGGAATGATCCAGGAAACTATAGACCAGTGAGTCTGACGTCTGTGCCAGGCAAAATGATAGAAACTACGATAAAGAACAAAATTGCTGAACATATAGATAAGCAGAGTTTAATGGGACAAAGCCAACATGGATTTAGCCAAGGGAAGTGTTGCCTCACAACATGTGTAAATAATAAACATGTGGATAAAGGTGAGCCAGTTGATATAATGTACCTGGATTTCCAGAAATTATTAGAAAAAGTCCCTCATGAAAGACTTCTTAGGAAATTAAAAAGTCATGGGATAGCCAAATGGTTAAATGATAGAAAACAGAGAATAGGGCTCAATGGAAAATTTTCCCAATGAGAAAAGGTGAATAGTGGAGTGCCCCAGGGATCTGTTCTGGGACTAGTGCTTTTTAATATATTTATAAATGACCTGGAAATAGGAGTAAGTGAGGTGATCAAATTTGCAGATGACTCAAAATTATTACAATTGTTAAATCACAAGAGGATTGTGAGAAATTGCAAGAGGACATTGCAAAACTGGGAGACTGGGCATGCAAATGGCAAATAAAGTTTAACGTGGACAAGTGCAAAGTGTTGCACTTAGGGAAGAGTAACCCAAATTACAGATACATAATGCAAGGTTCCACATTAGAAGTCACCACTCAGGAAAAGGATTTAGGCATCATCATTGAAATACGTTGAAATCTTCTGCTCAGTGTGCAACAGCTGCCAAGAAAGCAAATAGAATGCTAGGGATTATTAGGAAAGGAATGGAGAATAAAACAGAGAATATCATAATGCCTCGGTATTGCTCCATGGTGTGACCTCATCTTGAGTATTGTGTGCAGTTCTGGTCATCACATCTCAAAGATATAGCAGAATTAGAAAAGGTACAGAGCATGAGAGCAGGGCGACCAAAATGATAAAGGGGATGGAACGATTTCCCTATGAAGAAAGGCTAAAGAGGTTAGGACTCTTCAGTTTGGAGAAGAGATGGCTGAGGGGGGATATGATAAAGGTTTATAAAATCATGAGTGGAGTGGAACTGGTAAACGTTAATCAGTTGTTTACTCTTTCAAAGATTACAAAGACCAGGGGACACACAATGAAGTTAAGTAATACATTTAAAACAAATAGGTGAAAACATTAAGCTCTGGAATTCGTTGCCAGAAGATGTGGTGAAAGCTATTAGTGTAGCTGCATTTAAAAAAGATTTGGAGAAGTTCCTGGAGAAAAAGTCCATGAACCATTATTAAGGTAGAGTTGCAGAAATCCACTGCTTATTCTTGGGATAAGCAGCTTGGGATCGATCTACCCCTTGGGATCCTGCCAAAGTTGGCCACTGTTGGAAACAGGATGCTGGGCTTGATGGACCCTTGGTCTGGCCCAGTATGGCAATTTCTTATGTTCTTTTGCTGTTCCTATGCCTCAGCCATGAGTACTGGTTCAATCCTAACCAAGCAGCAAGGTCGGTGTAACGGTATTAGGTGACTTAGTGAAGCTTAAAGCCTTGTGCCTCCTGCCGCACCAGCCCATATGCCCCTGCACTGTGTCATCTAATCTGTTGTACTTAGAAGCTGTAGATTGGAGAAAGGTAAGATGCAGAGTTTCTCTGTCCTGGGGAATGGGTGGTCGAGTCTGGTGATCCAAGATCCCTTGCATCTCTGAGGATTAACTCAACAGCGCCCTCTCCTGCCAATGATACTCCATCCTGCATCTATCTTTGCTGTCATCAGAGACTCTACCTCCCCCTGTTAGGCATTATGAATACTTTATGACTCCTTGCCCAGTGGGCAAAGCCATTCCAGCTTTAATGGTACAGCACAATTAACACCACCTAAAGCACTAAGACCCTACTAGCTGTACCTTTGCAGGCGAGGAACTCATGCATTGCATTCCTAATTAAGTTCAAAATAAATGCTAGAATGGCTTAGGAGTGGCCTGTTACAGTCCCTGGCTGGAAGGGGGTCGAAAATAGGATATATGTTCCAGTTCTTGTAAAATCAGGTAATAAACTGCTCCGCTATGCGAGGCAGAACTGGACCTGGAGCAAAGAAAAGCTCTGAGAAAGCAAGTAATTAACTGGATTAGAATCATCACTGAAATTAGCAGCGTTAAAGTGGCAGTAAAGAGGGGAAGGGCAGCTGTTTCTTTTAATTCAGTAAGCATTTTTTTTTTAACAAACTTGTGCTGTATCAATTTCCACAAAATTAAATTGACTACAAAATTAAGACATTCTACAGTTAGTAGGGAGTTTTGCTCTGATTACTTTTATTCCCCCACAAACCTAAGTCCGGTATTCTTTAGTGGAGCATCTTTTGCTACTTTGGCTATACTCTCCACTTTAGACAGACTTCTTAAGAAGGTTGAATTCTGAATGGATACGAAAGATGCACGAATGGACAGCAGCCCGGGTTGAAACCCTGATGATAAGCGCTTCTGCTCACAAGTTTCAAATTTGTCCTGATTCAGCCCCTTGCAGCTTGTTTGAATGACAAGGAAAGATGCAAAATAATCCCAAAGAAAATGTCTGTGCAAGTGTATGTTGCAAAAGGAAGTGCCCTTTTGTTGCCTGCTGATCCTTCTTTGGCCTCACTGTACTGAGTTACCTCTGAGGGATAAGATAGAGGTCAGGTGTTTAGCTAATGTCCTAACTAATTCTTGGCCTGTCTTAAGATATAGAAAATACGTTTTAAAGTTAATTCTTGCTGAGTATTATTTTTTTTATTTATTTTTACAAATCTCACCCATAAGGCTTTTCTACTGTCAGGGAGAGTTGTCTACTGGCTCTGTATCATAAAGAACAAGCTGATTCAGGCCTGGTTTTGCCCCAGTGCATGCATGGACTTGCAGTTCTGATTGCCTCATTGATGTCCCTAAGAAAAGCAAGGCTACAAGTCCCCGCATGTGTTTACTCTTGTTTACATTGCCTTCCTGTCCAGTTCAAGCCCCTTTCTGAAACTTCAAGTTCCCGTGGTCATACTGGTTCCAGAGAAAACTGGGTTCCCTTAAGGCTGTGAGATCTTTCATTAGAGATATGCATGGAAAAAATATAGGTTTTGTTTTTGGGGAGGGGGAGTGGGAGTGGGGGATGGTTTATTTGGGTTTCGGTTTGATTAATGTGTATTTTGATTTGGATCATTTGCTGAGCCAAAATAAACATTAAATTAATCCCCCATCGAAAGGGAAAAAAAACACAAAGAAATGGTCCACCCCCTTTCCCCTTCACCCCCGGACCATGCTTACTCCTCAGTGTGGCAAGGGTCAGGAGTGATCCCCAGCTGCTCCTACTCTACCTACTATGGGGCCGATGCAATATCGGTGCACGGAAAATGGGCACTCATGATTGAGCGTCTGCTCTCATAACGCACGCCAATCGACCTCTCCGGGCGCCAGATGCAATATGCAAATGGGCTGCCACGGTAAAAAAAAAAGGAGGCGCCAGGGGAAATTGTGCACCCCTAGCGCCTCCTCGGCAGTGGGCACCCAGGAAAGGTCAGCGGGTTATGAAAATGGATGCTCATTAATTGATAATTGATAATATCGCTAGGATATTAAGTCGGAGGAAGTACAGAAAAGCAGTATTTTCTGCCTTTCTGTAGACTTTTTGGGCTCCTCAAGAATGAACGTCTGCTCCGGGCAAGTGTTAATTTTTGAGTGTAAAAATGTGTGCGTCGGGTGCACATTTTTTTTTTATTTGCATCGGGGGGGGGGGGGGTAATAGCCTCATCAACATGAATTTACATGCGATGAGCATGATTAGCTTCACGGAGGGGTTGGATGCGCGTTTTGGACACGCTAATCCCCTTATTACATAAGGGATTGTGGACGCGCGCCCAAAACATGCGTCCAACCATGGGTTAATAATCAGTGTGCTCAGCTGAGCGCGATGTATTGCATCGGCCCCAAAGTGCTGTGTACAGATATAATCTATGTACACACAGAAATGCACTAGGTAAATCTACACATTTAAGCAAGCTGAGAAGGAGCATATTACTATATAATAAGAATCTAGCAGGTTTCAGCCCTGCCCTGCCTCCACTGACATGTGGCGCCCTCCTCCAGACCCCAAGGCTGAGGGCTTGCCCGCAGTTCCCAGACCAGCCTGTGCCCGCCCTGCGTGCAGCTGAAAGCAGGGGGTGCGCGTTGCCTGAGAGATGTGCATGGGCAGATGGATGGACCGACGTAGCAAGGACTAGGAGTGGATTTTGCTTCATCCTGATATGTGCCTAAAAATCAGCTGCCTGCACGTGCCCTTTTTTGTTGTCTGAGATCCCAGTTCATTTCCAAGAAGATGACATCTTGGCCATGGGAAAGAAAGGAAATGTTCTCCAGCGCTGGCAGCATTGCCTTAGAGAAACAAGTTTGGCATTTTTGACAAATCAACGCACACTAAACACAGTGGCCAACTACTACTTTAGATTACATTACCATATTGCAGTCACTCAAGTAAAAGCCTCTGGAGCAGAAATGTGATATATGTGAACCAGTGCACCTTCATGTTGCTTGTTCATCCTGTGGCATCTTCTCTAAGACTGGAAGCTCTTTAAGGTAACAATTTTGCTAACCCCTGATTTCTATTTGATGTGTCTGGTAGGGGCCAAATCCTCTGGCCATGTGATTGATGCCAGTTCTGCAAAAGCGATACTAGCTCCCAGTTGAGAGCTTGAATCGTTTGCTTCCCAAGTATATGTCTCAACTACTGATCATCTACATTCCCAGCATGAACTTCTGTTCTCCCCCTCCCCATCACCAGTAAAATTAGCATGCACCAGACTTCATATATTCAGCTACTTTGCACTCCAAATTTGGAACAAAATTCCACTAGAACACACAGGAGCCTGGTACCTCACTTTCCAAAAAAAAGGCAGAACTTGGCTATTCGGTCCCTTAAACTTCATTGCAAAGTCTCTTTTATCTCCCCCAAACAGAAGAGTTAGCTTGCGTCCTCATGTTGTGCTCCGTGCATCTAGCATTCTTCTTAGCCCCAGGGTTCTTTGTATAGTTACGTTCAGTATAGCTCACGTAACGTACGTAATTCACCTTTTGCCTTCCCCAAGAAAAGGCAGGATATAAAACTGATAGAAATAAATAATAAGTGAAATATCTCCTGCAGCTCCACATTGGGTGCTGTCTGAGTCACCTTGACCTATGCTGTGTACCTTTGTGCAAACGCAGACTTTCAAGAGATCAGAAGACAAGTTCAAACAATTGGCTGTGCTGAGCAAATATCTCAGCCATTTCCACATTTTTATTTTTTTTTTGTGATTAGTGTACGGATGAAGTGGCATTTTAGAAATTTCACATTCATCAAAATACAAATCAGCGCAAACACTGGCTGAAGTAAGCTTGCTGCCTGAGTCCTTGTTTTACTCACTTTTGGAATTGGCCCTGATGGGATTAAGTAGCCTAGTGGTTAGAGCAGCAGGATAAAAACCCCAGAAGCTCAAGGTTCAAATCCTGCCACCACTCCCTGTGACCTTGTGCAAGTTGCCTCACTCTCCACTGGCTCAGGTCTAAACTTAGATGGCAAGCCCTCTGGGAATAGGGCGCTGAGCTACCACTTAAAAGGTATGTGCTAAATCCACGTAAGTAAATCAGTATAAGGGGAAATACTTATATGCAACCAGTGGCTTCAGCAGTGACAATAAAGACACCATCGCAAAAGGTGAGCGCAATCACCTGACGGTGTCAGAAGCTTCACATTGTTTGCACTTGCAGTGAAAATGGAAAAGTCTTCCCCGAAATAGAAGGTAATTAAATTGTGGAGCAAATGCCTCCTACTAAGACAATTTCAGCCCATTCAGGAAGCATTTTTAAACTAAGTTGGATGTGTTCCTAGAGGCTAATGGAATTGCTGGGTAGTCAGACTCTGTGATTCTAATTAATAGGTGCTGATCCAGGGATTTGTTCTGATTGTCTTCTTGGAACCAAAAAAAGATTTTTTTTTTTATTGGTGGGACAGAGTTGGCTTTAGTTCCGTAAGGCTGTTTGCCTTCTTCTGGGTCACTTCGAGCGCCAGTTATCCTCACTGAGGGCAATTCAAAGAATGCCAGGCTTGGTTGACAGAAGCCTTCTTCAAACCATGGTTGGCTCTAGAGAGCAAAGGGCCCTGTTGCTGCTTTCACAGCCCTAGAAGATGCCTTGCTTGTGAACATGTATGAACAAAAAAGAAATCAGAGCATGTTAGGAAGCAAGTGTGAGCAGTCCAGCTGCAAAGCAAATTCTTGTCACTGCATGTCACAAGGAACAAGCGGCAGGCGGGTCTAGTCCCTGGACAAACACAGTCATTCTGCTCCATGTCCCAATGGACAGGGCACTGACTAACACTTAATGCTCTGGGTAGAAGACTTGGCTTCAGGCCCTTGGCTGAACAGCCTAATAATGGGTAGGACATTACTAGGATTATAAACTAAAAAGTGATCTGCAGGAGTAGGGGAGTCCATGATATATGTTTTTAAAGAGGCATAGGTAGGGTAACTTATTTATAGTCCTCTTTTAATGCGCTTCTAAGTGCACTTCTTCATGCAGGTACTGTAGATCAACCGGTGTGTCACCACACGTCCCGGTCCCCCACTGGTCCAGCTGCTCCCCTTTACCCCAGCGAGATGCACACTCTTCTTCCGCCCGGGCTTGAAATGCTGACAGCCCGGGCGGAACGTGGCAGGATGGCTGGAGGCAGCGGCACCAGCAGCGTGGT